>NC_073727.1:17552500-18802500 GCF_023634155.1 Falco peregrinus
GGCAACTCCAGTGTCCCCTCTGCACTGGGGATGTCCTGGTGGACATGAGGAGTGGGGCAGCTGGGTGACATCCCAGCTGGTCTTTGTCCTGAGAGTACCATGGCCATGTGTCATGCTTCTGTGAGTGTTTTGTGGTGTTGTGTCCTGGTCCAGAGGGTTTCATGGCCACTTATTCTGGTCCTGAAGGTGGCATGGCACTGGTCATGGTCCTCATAGTGTCATCTCCATTTGTCTTGTTACTGAGGGTGACATGATGTTGTGTCCTGGTCCTAGCGACATTGTGGTGGTGTGTCCTGGTCCTCAGGGTTTCATGGTTGGACTTGATGATACAGTTGGACTCAATGATCTTAAAGATCTTTTCCAACCTAAATGATTCTATGATTCTGTGGTCATTTGTCTGGGTCCTGAAGGTGTCACAACAGTGTATCCAGGTCCTCATGGTGGCATGTCTTTGTGTCTTGGTCCTAAGGGTGCCATGGCATTGTGTCCAGGTCCTCATGGTGTCTTCTCCACTTGTCTTGGTCTCAAGAGTGCCATGGCATTGTGTCCTGGACGTAAGGGCATCATGGCGGTATGTCCTGGTCCTGAAGGCATGGCAGTGTATCAACATCCCCATGGTGTCATGTCCTTGTGTCCTGGTCCTCAGGGTGCCATGGCTCCATGTCTGGGTCCTCGTGGTGTCATCTCCATTTGTCTTGGTCCTCAGGGTGATGTGGTGTTGTGTTGTGGTCCTAAGGGCGTCATGGCATTGTGTCCTGGTCGTGAAGGTGGCACAGCAGTTGACTGAGGTCCTCATGGTGTCATGTCCTTGTATCCTTGATCCTGAGGGTGCCATGGCATTGTATCCCAAGTCATCATGGTGTCACCTCCATTTGTCTTGGTCCTGAGGGTGCCATGGCATTGTGTCCTGGTCCTAAGGGTGTCATGGCAGATATGTCCTGGTCTTGAAGGTGTCATGGCAGTGTATCCAGGTCCCAATGGTGTCATATCCTTGTGACTTTGTCCTCAGGGTGTCATGGCTCCATGTCCTGATCCTCATGCTGTCACCTCTATTTGTCTTAGTCCTGAGGGTGATATGGCATTGTGTTGTGGTCCTGAAAGTGTCATGGCAGTTATCAAGATCTTCATGGTGTCCTGTCCTTGTGTCTTGGTTCTGAGGGTGTTGTGTCATATCCCTGAGGGTGTTCATTGCAACATGACCTGCTCTTCAGGGTGTCATGGCAGTGAGTCTTGGTCCTGAGGGTGTCTTGACCACTTGTCCTGGACCTGAAGCTGCCATGCATTGTGTCCTGGTCCTGAAGGTGCCATAGCCTTGTGTTCTGGTCTTAGAAGTGTCACAGCTCCAAGTCCTAGTCCTTGTGGTGTCACCTCCATTTTGTCTTGGTCCTCAGAGTGTCATTGCAATTTGTCCTGTTTCTGAAGGTGCCCCAGCATTGTGTCCAGGTCCTCTTGGTGTCACATCCTTATATCTTGGTCCTGAGGATGCGTGGATGTGTCTTCTGTTTGCTAAGGGTGTCATGGCTTTGTGTCCTGGTCTAGAGGATGTCATGGCAGTGTGTCCTGTTCCTTAGGCTGTCAGGGCAGCATGTCCTCATCCTGAAGTTGCCAGGATAGTGTATCTGGGTCCTCCTGGTGTCATATACTTGTGTCTTGGTGCTGAGGATGCCATGGATGTGTGTCCTTTTCCTGACTGTCAGGGTGTAGTGTCCAGGTCCAGAGGATGTAATGGCAGCCTGTGTCACGATACCTCAGGGTGTCACAACAGCGTATACAGGTGCTGAAGTTGCCCTGACTTCAGGTAATATCCCGGTCCTCGTGGTGTCGCCTACTTCTGCCCTGGTCCTGTGGGTATCGTGTTCCACTGTCCAAGTCATGAAGATGCCATGTCATTGTGTCATGGTCTTGGGGGTGTTACTGTAACATGGCCTGCTCCTGAGGGTGCTGTGGAAGAGTGTCCTTGTCCTGAGATTGCCATGGTAGAGTGTTGTCATCTTGAAGTTGCCGTGGCATTTTGTTCTGGTCCTAAGGGTGCCATGGCAGTGTATCTTGGTCCTTAGGGTGACACAGTGGTGTATCCTGATCATGAGGGTGTCACATCCATGTGTCCTGTTCCTGAGGGTGACATGGTATTGTGTCCTGGTCCTGAGGGTGCTGTGGCTGCGTGTCCTGGTCCTGAGGAGGCCAGGGCCCCATGTTCTGTTTTTACGGGTGTCACAGCAGTCTGTCCTCATCCTGAAGGTGCCATAGTTGTGTCATGACGGTGCCATGTCGTTGTGTCCTTGTCCTGAGGGTGTCATGTCCATGTGTCCTGGTCCTGAGGATTCCATGGTGTTGCATCCTGGTCCTGAGGATGTCATGGCACCATGTCCTGGTCCTGAGGGCATCGTGGCTGTGTATCCAGGTCCTCACAGTATCACATCCTTGTGTTCTCGTCCTGAGGGTGCCATGCCATTGTGCCCCCTGTTTCTGAGGAGAACTTATTGCAGCCTTTCAGTATATAAAGAGTGCTTATTAGAAAGAGAGGAAGGCTCCTTACCAGGGTCTGCAGTAACAGGACAAGGGGCAACAGTTTTAAACTGAAAGAGGGTAGGGTTGTGTGGGACATGAGAAGAAAATATTTTATTATGAGGGTGGCAAGACACTGGAGCAAGTTGCTCAGAGCGGTTGTGGGTGCCCCATCCCTGGCATTGTTCAAGGCCAGGCTGGACAGGGCTGGGGGCAGCCTGGGCTGGTGGAAGGGGTCCCTGCCTGTGGCAGGGTGGTGGGACTAGATGGTCTTCCAAAGGTCCCTTCCAACCGAAACCATTTTGCGATGCTGTGATTCTGTGATGTCCATGTGTCCAGGCTCTGTGAGTGCCATAGCAGCTTTTCCTGATCCTAAAGATGTCATGGTAGTGTGTCCAGGTCCTGAGGATGCCATGGCTCCATGTCCTTGTCCAGAGGGTACCATGGAAGCATGTCCTAGCCCTGAGAGTGCCTTGGCTGATTGTCCTGGTCCTGAAGGTGTCATAGAGGTGTGTCTTGGTCCTAAAGGTTCTGTGGCAGTGTGTCCTGCTCCTGAGCATGTCATGAGGCCACACCTCGAATCCTGTATTCAGCTTTGGTGTGCAAGTGCAAGACCTTGAGGTGCTGGAGCATGTCCAGAGCAGGACAACAGAGCTGGGGAAGAGGCTGGAGCACCAGTCTGATGAGGAACAGCTGTGGGGACTGGGGGTGTTCAGCCTGGAGAAAAGGAAGCTCAGGGGGAACCTGATCGCTCTCTGTAGCTGCATGACAGGAGGTTGTAACGGGGTTGGTCTCTTCTCCCAAGTCACAAGCAACAGGACAAGAGGAAACAACCTCACGTTGCACCAGGGGAGGGTTAGACTGGATATTGGGAAATATTTCTTCACCAAAAGTGTTGTCCAGCACAGGAACAGGCTGCCCAGGGAGGTGGAGTCACCATCCCTGGAGGGGTTTAAATGACATGTAGATGTGGCACTTAGGGACATGGGTTAGTGGTGGGCTTGGCAGTGCTGAGTTGACAGTTGGACTTGATGATCTTAAACGTCTTTTCCAACCTAAATGAGTCTGTGATTCTATGATGTTGTGATTTGGTACTGAGGGTACTGTGGCTTTTTGTCCTGGTCCTGAGGGTGTCATGGCAAAGTGTCTTTGTCCTGAGGGTGTCTTGACCACTTGTCCTGGCTCTGAAGCTGCCATGCATTGTGTTCTGGTCCTAAGCATGCCATGGCTCCATGTCCTGATCCTCATGGTATCACCTTCATTTTTTTTGGTCATGAGGGTGCTGTGGCATTGTGTCCTGGTCCTCATGGCATCCCCTCCATTTGTCTTGGTCCTGAGGGTGCCGTGGCCATCTGTCCTGGACCTGAGAGTGTCATGACCACTTGTGCTGGTTCTGAGGGTGTCATGGCTTTGTATCGTGGACCTACAGGTGCCATGACAGTGTGTCCTTGTCCTGAGGGTGTCATGGCAGTGTGTCCTGGTACTAATGATGTCATGTCCATGTGTCTTCATCCTGAAAGTGCTGTAGCATTATGTTCTAGTCCTGAGTATATCATGGCCATGTGTCCTTGTCCTGACGGTGTCACTGCAGCATGTCCTGGTCCTGAGGATGTTGTGGCATTGTGTCCTGGTCCTGAGGGCGTCACAGCAGTGTGTCATGGTCCTGAAGGTGTCACGCTAGCATGTCTAGGGCCTTGACGGTGCCATGGCTTTCTGTCCTGGCTTTGAGGTATCCATGGCAGAGTGTCATGGTCCTGAGGATGCCATGGCAATGTATCCTGCTCCTGAGGATTTTCTGGCATGTCCTGTTCCTCAGGGTGCCGTAACAGTGTGTCAGGGTCCTGAGAGTGTCACATCCATGTGTCCCTCTTATGAGGTTGCCATGGGAGCATGTCTTCATCCTTTTGTCCTGTGGCAGTGGTTCCTGGTCCTGACAGCACCATGGCAGCATGTCCTCATCCTGAGGCTATCACAGTACCATTTCCTGTTCCGGATGATCTCATCTCTATATATCCTGGTTCTGTGGATGCCATGGCATTGTGTGATGGTCCTCATGGTGTCATGACACCATGTCCATGTCCTGAGGGATCCATGGACACGTGTCCTGGTCCTGAGGGTGCCATTGCAGACCCATCCCACTGTGGGGTATGCTGCCAGCCTCTGCAGGCATCGACAGCCCGGCACGCCTGAGATGTAAGAGGGGGAATTTGGTCATTTTGGAGTAATGCGCTTCTGTCCCCACATTGTCACTGTGTCATGGAGCTATGTCTCTGGGGGTGTGGGTTGTGGTCCTGGAAATACTCTTCATGCTGTGACATCTGCAGTGGGGAAGTAGGGTCAGGGCAGGGTGATGGGGACAAGGACAGGGTCTGAATGGGGCCGGCCACCCCAAGGTGATGGAAGGGCTCCTGCCGTGGGATGTGGTGGTGATGGCTGGTGGGGTTCAGGCTGGGGGTGCAGGTGGGGGCACGAGGATGGCCATGCCTCTGCCCAGCAGCACCCATTGCAGCTCCTTTTCCTCTCCTTCTCGGCAGGTGGAAAGCAGTGACACCCCCAAAGACATCGCAGCCGTCCCCAAGTGCCCCCTGCCCTGCCCAGAGGCCAGCCCTGCCGAGCCGCTGCCCAACGGGGACGTGGAGGGGGACGGTGCCCAGTGGAAGGGTGCAGAGGAGGGTGGTGCGAGCCCCAAGGGTGGACGCTCCGAGGAGGACGAGACGGAGAGCCTGCCAGACGGCGAGACGGGCCAGGCGCTGGAGAATGGCCGCTGCACCCCCAAGGAGGGCCTGGACGCCCCGGCCGATGAGGGTGAGCTGGCCCCTTCCGACCCCCAGAAGAAACGCGGGAGGAGGAAACTCCTGGAGGCCACTGAGAAAAGTAAGACCTTAGCCTTGAGGGCTCCCTGCCACAGGGCTGTGGCTCTGCCCGCGGTCCCACCAGTGCCTGCCACACCTCTCCAGGCGGGGACCCCCGGCCCCCACCACCCTGCCCGGCATGCTGTCCCCGGGAGGGGTCCGGGCTGCAGTGGCTCCTGGTCTAGGGAGCACTGCCGGAGGAGGAGGAAGGGCTGAGCCCCTCAGTGCCACACGGGATTTGGGGTGGGGGCGGCAGATCAGAGCCGGGTGCTGCCCTTGCATGCTTGTCCTGTCACACCGCCCTTTCCACTGGCAGGAACAGGGTAAGCAAGTGGGAAGTTCAGTCCTTGTCCTGCCAGCACAGCCGGTGCAGGTGCCCCGTGGCGTGCAGGGGCCCCGTGGCGCACGCATGCCCCTGCCTGCATGCGAGCCAGCCCAGGGCATGCCCACCACTGCCAGTGCTTGTGCCGCTTTGCATGGCAGCCCTGCATGTGCCAGGAGCAGAGCGGGAGGTGTGTGCATGGTGCAGTCCTGGGACCATGCTGCCCTGGTGCCGAGGAGGTGCCAGCTCTTGGTGCCAGTGCTGCTCTGGGTGTTGCAGGGAACACATGATTTGGAGGGCTCAGCACCACGCTGGGAGCACCCAGCCGGCAAGCGGCTTGGCAGGGAAGGCCCTGGGGGTCCCAGTGGACACCAAGCCAAGCATGAGCCAGCAGTGGGTCCTTGTGCAATGAAGGCAAATGATGTCCTAGGCTGCATTAGGAGCATTGCCCACCAGTTGAGGAGGACACCTCAAGATGTGCTGGCTCAGTGCTGGGCTCCCCAGCCCGAGAGGGGCATGGCCAGGCTGGAGAGGGTCCAGCGAGGGGCCACCAAGATGCTGTGGGACTGGAGCCCCTCTGCTCTGGGGCAAGGCTGCGGGAGCTGGGACTGCTCAGCCTGGCGCAGGGCAGGCTCAGGGGGTTGGATCCGTGTCCATAAACACCTGCGGGAGGGTGCCGAGGGGACGCAGGCAGCTCTGCCAGCGGTGCCCAGTGCCAGGACCGGAGGTGACGGACCCTAAATGGGTGCCAGGAGGGTCCCTTTGGACCCCAGGACACACTCCTTGGTGTGAGGGTGACATGGGTCCAGGCTGCCCAGAGCAGTGCTGGGGATCTCAGTCCCTAGAGACCCTGGTTGTGGTCCTGGGCAGCAGCTTAGGGCATCCCAGCCTCTGCCAGTCCATGTGTCATGTCTGTGAGCGCAGGTATGGATCCATGTGTGCAGCTTGGGGAGGGTTCCCAGCTCTGCTCCCCCTGCCTGCTGTGAGACCCTCAGCTGCTCTGCAGACCTCAGCACAGCGGACATGGGACACCCGCTCCCCAGTTCGTGCTAGCCCCATATGCTGCCCAGCCATGCCCATGCTCCTGTCTGGGCAGGCAGCGCCATGGGGACCAGGTTCCCAGGGCCACCAGGTGTCCAGACTGCCACTCACTGGGGTCAGGCTTTGCACCCATCCGGTGCCTTCCGTAGCTGTGGCTGCTCACAGGCAGAAGCGGCTGCAGCACAGGCCATAGGGGAGCCAGCCCAGCACTGGCCCTGGCTGCCCCCTGGGCACACACCAGCCTGTGTCCCTGCTGCCACCATCCCTTTGGCTTGAAGGTGCTGGGCAGTGGGATGGGGCAGCATGGACCAGCCATGAGCTGGGATGGGGAGCCACGCCTGCTCCACAGGAGGGGACAGACAGCTGGCAGCAGAGGGGGCACAGAGCTGGGGAGGTCACAGCACTGGCACCACAGGGCACCGCTGAGCAGGAGCAGGGTGGGAATGAGGGGCATCAGGCTCTGGTTGCTGCAGGCTTCTCAACCCAGGTCAGCAGAGAGACCTGCTGCTGGCCGTGCTGAACAGGGCATGGAGACAGGCAAGGAAGGGCTGGGCTGGAGCTGGGGGAGGCTGGGCTGGAGACAAGCAATGCAGATGCTGCTGCAGTCACGAGGCACAAAGCAGGCAGCTGAGGGAGTGGAGAAGCCATAGCTGGCAGCGCAGCACAGATGGTCAGGGGGACCTGTTGCCTGGGCTGGGCATGGGTCATGGTACAGCCGCAGTGCCAGGCTGGCCCTGGTGGCTGAGGGGAGCTGGACCAGATGGGCTGAGCCAGTGGGATTCAGTGCAGCACACCCCAATGTGAAGGCCAGCATGGAGTGGGGTGGAGACAGCTCCAGGGTGCCCTGCCACCAGCTCCTGTGTGCAGCAGAGCTCTGGTTTCAGAGGCCAGCAGCAACAGGCACTGGCTGGAACAGGAGCACAGTGCCCTGAGCACAGTACGTGAGCATCAGTACCATCAGCGTGTGTGCTGTGAGCAGGTCAGGCTTCACCTTCCAGACTCAGGCTGGTGTTCATCCCTTTCCCCTCAGCAGTACAGAGCTCATCCTCGTGCAAGGTGACCTGCCTGCAGGGCCCTTGCATGGTGCTCATCCTTCTGCTCTTCTTGCCTGCATCCCTGCTGTGCAGGCACTTTCTGATTGTGTGGAGGCTCTTCCCTCCCCTCTTCTCTGGTGCTTTCCTGCAAACACAGCCAGTGTCTGCGGCCATGCGCTGCATGCCCTGGCGCTGCTCTGAGGCTTCTCTGCCAGGCTTGGGGCAAGTGCCCTGGTGATGCTGTCAAACTCGTACCCAGTGGTACCCAGAAACTGCCTGGGGGAGCCATGCCAGTGCCAGGAGCTCGCTCCCTTCCCTAGAAGCCATTTCCAGTGCTTCAGCTATATCTGCGGTGAGGTTAGTGGCAGCATCATCGTCTTCCAGCAGCAGGCTTGCCTCCTGCCAGATCTTCTTCTGCTCCTTGGTCCTTCAGCTCCTGCTGCCTCATGCCTGGCTGGCCAGCGGGCTCTCCCGAGCATCCTTCACCCGCTCACCCAGCACTCCTGCACCCAGCGCTGGTTCCTCCTTGCACATTGGCTTTTCACCTCTCATTGCCCAGCACAGGGCTGATCTTCCAGCACTGCCTAAGCATGACTTACCAGCCATCCCGCCAGCTCTGCACCCCTTTGCTCTCCCCCCCAGTTCTGTCCCTGCCAAAATCCCTGGTGGAGAAGGTCTCGGTGAGGGTTCTGCTGTCTGTTGGTAACTCTGTGTCCTGTCCCAGCAGCACAGCTAGCTGGCAGAGAGCACATGACATGGCACTGCTGCAGGTGCTGGGACGGGCAGGAGCTGAGGCCAGGGCCTTTGCCGAGCGCCAGCCATGTACAGGATGCTCAGGCAGTGAGCTGCAGCAGCAGGAAGGTGCGGCAGCAGCCCCGCTACTGGTAACAGCCGGGTGCTGGGCTGTACACCCCACAGCCGCACAGCAGGCAGTGCAGCAGAGGCAGGGGGGATGCTGGCTGCATGTCCCCAGTATAGTCAGTGTCCCCCAGTTTGGCGAGTCCCAGTGCCTGGGTTGCCGAACTCAGTGATGGAGAGACCCAGCATCTCAGAACAGGCCAGGACCCCTCTGCTGTGTCTGAGTTTCCCCACCTGACATCCCCATGCCTGTGGGCAGGACTGGGAGGACAGGTTGGCTGGGTACCCCCAGGGCACTCACACATTCCTATGCCTGGCACAGACCAGAAAGCTGCTGTCCCCCCCAGTATACCCCAGTGTCCCCCAGCACTCAGAGCAGGGCTTTTGGCCACGCTCCTCCTCAGTCCTCACTGCTTCTGGGGCAGGGGCCAGCTGCTGCAGTGGGGTCGAAGTCCCCCTGTGCCAGCAGTAAGGGACTGCCCAGGTGTCACGCAGGGCTGGGGGGCATGTGGGGGCGCTGCAGCACAGCCCAAGGACCCAGGGGACATTGCACCCTGCAGCAAAAAGGGCACCTGTTCAGCTGGCAAGTGGGGATCCCAGCCAAGCCGCTCACCTGCAGCCCACATCTGTGCCCAAGCAGCCAGTGCCCAGCAGCCCAGGTGAAGCACAGAGGAGTGCTGGCACCTATGGTGCATGGACCCACTGGCCCCAGCGCTGCCTGCAGCAAGACACGGGTGGGTGGGTGCCCCCACATGTGCACTCCAGCATGCCCCACACTTTGGCCTTGCTGCCCCCCGCTTGGCCCCGGCCCCCAGCAGCTTGGGGTGCACCGAGTTTTGCAACCCCAGAAACGGTCAGGGTTATTTTTAGTCACTTCCCTGGCAGCAGCTCAGCACGTACCTGCGGTGTGCGAAATGTGCCGATAGCACAGGAAGCCAGCAGGGCTCCACGTGCTTCCCCTGCCCGCCCTGGCCCTGGTGGGGGCTGCTCCCCCAGACTCCCTGGTTGGGGCGTGGGGAGGGGGCACAGGAACAGCCAGCTCACATCCCAGCAGCTGGCATCCCCCAGGGAACACAGCCCAGGCCACGCATGGCAGTGATGAGTGCCATTCCCTGGCTCCCAACCAGGCTGGGGATTCCCAGGTGGGCCCCCTTCTCCCCCACAGGGGCCTGGGTGCCCTGCCCTGTAGCACTGAGCTGATGCCCCCAGCTGATGGCTTCTCTCTGTTCTGTGTGCAGGCAAGGAAGAGAAGGAAGAAAACAACTTTGACACCCTGAAAATGGAGGCAAGTATGTCCCGGGGCTGGGCCCCCACCGCAGGCTGCACCGAGGCACCCGCAGGAGATGGGCACCAGACAGCCCACTGGCCAGCACGGTGCCCGCAGGGACCAGCGTTCCCCGATCCCTCAGAGTCAGCGGCCCTGGGGGACCTGCAGGGACAGAGGTTCTGGGCTCCTGCGCCCCAGCACAGCCAGGCACCAGGCAGCACCTGCCTCTCTGCTGGGGACCAGATGGCACCGAGCTGTGGCCAGGCCAGTAACACCCCCCTCCGTCCAGCCGTCTGTGGGATGGTGCTTGCTCGAGCTGACTCCATGCCTCCCCCAGCACGTCAGCCTGGGGCAGAGCCATGCCCGGGATGGTGACAGCGGCACCCATCCAGGTCCTGGTGCTGGCCAGAGCGTGTGTGTGCACACATGTGCGCACCTGGGCAGGCAGTGCCCCCTGAGCAGTCTCCCCTGCCGGTCCCAGCCTGCACAAGTGGGGTGCCCACCTCCAGCCCCCGCAGGCAGCTCCGCTCTGTCCCCTCAGAGCCCAGCCTGTCCCGGGCCTCGGCTCCCACCATGCTGCTGTCCCCAGTGCCCGCAGCAGTGCTGTGGCTGCAGCCTTCAGCCTCCTCTCTCTCCCTTCGGCGGCAGGGCTCCCGCGGGCGGCTGCGTGGCGGGCTGGGCTGGGAGTCGAGCCTGCGGCAGAGGCCGATGCAGCGGCACACCTTCCAAGCTGGGGACCCATACTACATCAGCAAGAGGAAGCGGGACGAGTGGCTGGCCCGCTGGAAGAGAGAGGTAAGGAGCCAGATGCTGCCAGAGAGGATGGGGAGGAGGGGCACCATGGCATGGTGGTGATGCTGGCGTGGGGTGGGCTGCATGGTGCTGCAAGTCTAAGCACCCCAAGCCCCTTGGTGTCTAGCTGTCTCCAAGGCTGCCACAGCTAACTGCAGCATCGCTAATGACAGCAGGCAGAGGTCCGGCAAAACATGGCATGCACGGAGCACTCTGCCAGACACTGGCAGTGCCGGGGTAACCAGCTGCATGAGGGGCGCTCAGCTCAGGGTGAGGGCTAGGATGGGCAGCCCCAGTGCAGAGCACCCCAACCTGTACCGTGCCGTGGGGCTGGAGGTGGAGCAGGCACTCCCCGTGGGACCACCGTGGTGGTGCCACTGCCCTGCCTGCACCCAACTTAAATGCCATGGCCAAGGCGGGCATCTTCACTTCTCGTGCCTGTGCCCTTACGCAGGGGGCACCATAAGGCAGGGGCCGGGGTCCCAGTGTGTGCAGCCACTGGTGCAGGGGCCCTGCTGGTGTGGGCAGCACAAGGCCCTTCCTTCTTCTGTGTGGTGTGTCAAGGGGTGTGCCAGGATGTGCCATTCCTGCCAGTTTCCCAGGGAACCAGCATGTGCCATGACACAGCCAAAATCAGCAAAGGTGAGGGCAGCAGCAGCAGCGGGAGCCTGGCGCAGGCGCAGGGCTGCAGGCAGGCCATGGTGCTGACGGCCACTCAGGGGGGTGCCATGGGGCAGGGGCTCTGCGGGCACCCCAGGGTCTTGTCCCCACCAGCATCCCCACCGCTACCCCATCACCTCACTCTCTGAGTTGTTCCCTGCTGCCAGCAGGTCTCCCTGGCAACAGGTCCCCTTGTGCCACCACCACTCCCGATGCTATTTATAGCCCTGCGCCGCTAAGCACCATCATGCTGGCACTGCTTGGCAATGGGGGGAGGCTGGCATGGCTGGGGCATCCTGCATGGCACAGCTGGCACAGCCACAGTGTCTCCATGGGGCACAGAGCATGGCTGGCATGGCCACAGCATCCCCATGGGGCACAGGGCATGTCTACAGTGGCCCTGTGGGGTGCAGGACATGGCTGGCACAGCCACAGTGTCCCCGTGGGGCACAGAGCACAGCTGGCACAGCCACGATTCCCCATGGGGCACAGGGCACAGCCACAATTCTCCATGGGGCACAGGGTACCACTGGCATAGCCGCAGCGTCCCCGTGGACCACACAGGTCATGGCTGGCACAGCCACAGTGTCCCCATGGGGCACAGGGCACAGCCACAGTATCCCCATGGGCACAGGGCACATCTACAGTGTCCCTGTGGAGTGCAGGTCATGGCTGGCACAGCCACAGTGTCCCTGTGGGGCACAGGGCACCACTGGCACAGCCTGGCTGGCACAGCTGTGGTGTCCCTGTGGGGCACAAGGCACTGCTGGCATGGCCACAGTGTCCCAATGGGTTGCAGCATGACTGGCACGGCAGCAGTGTACCCATGGAGCGCAGGGCACGGCTGGCACAGACACAGAGTCCCCATGGGGTGCAGAGTATGGCTGGCACAGTCTCCGTGTCCCCATGGGGCGCAGGGCACAGCTGGCACAGGCACGGTATCACTGTGGGGCGCAGGGCATGGCTGGCATGACCACAGTGTCCCCACAGGGCACAGGGCATGGCTGGCACAGCCACAGTCTCCACGGACCACGCAGGGCATGGCTGGTACAAGGCACAGCTGGCACAGCTGGGGTGGCCATGTCAGGGGATCTTGTGGATCAGCAGTTCCTGGGGTGGCCAGCGTGGGCACAGGGGGTCCCGCCGCCCCAGTGGAGCTGGCAGCCAGCGGTGTGGGGGGAGCACCGCCAGCCCCAGGGGCTGAGTGTGGCTGCTGCCCACGGGCAGAGCTTTAGCCAGGCACAGGGTGGGCTGGCAGAGCCGTGGGTTTCCTGTGGGGTGTCCCGGCCAGGGTGGGCACCCGGCGCACACTCGGGCTGTGTGCCAGGAGCCATGTTTGCCAAAATCATGCTTGTGGTCAGGGCCTGCAGCCCCTGCCCTGCAAGAGGTGGGGAGGGCAGGGGGGGCACCAGCCATGCAGGCGTTCGCCTGCCGCCACAGCGCGGCGCAGCCCTCGGTGCAGCCACGCTCCGGCCACCGGCAGCAGTGCAGCGGCCACCGGTGCCATGCATGGACCCCTGCGCTGCAGGCCATGGGGCAGCGGTGACTGCCCTGGCAGCCCCCAGCCTCACAGCCCCCTGCCCCTGCCCACACTGTGTGCCGGCCAGTGCAGGCAGCTGCTGGCCATGCTGTGCCATGTGGAGCATGTGGGGCAAACTGCGGCGCAGCGTGGCCGGGGAGGTTGGTGGTTGCAGCCACTGAGTAACAATTTTCCAACATACGGTTCACTCGCCAAAACAAATGTAGATTCAGGTCAGCCAGAATCACTTGTCAGCCAAAAATAATTGGGAAAAAATGCTAAAAAAGTCAAAATACTTATTTTGAGGAGTCTCTCATTCTCAAACAATGCTGAATTTAGCCGCGTTTATTTCCGTTATTTTTCTAATAAGAATAAGTGTTTTCTTTTCATTACGGGAGAAAGCCTGAAATGTTTTCAGGCTGGATCAGCCTTTTTCCCCCCATCGCAGCTGACAACCACCAGCAAGCTGCATGCCCAGCACCAATTGTCACTTGCTGGTGGTGTCAGTGACAGAGTCCCCAAGGATTGGGGATGGGCCATGCCACCCACAGCGCTTGCGGCTCCGTCACGGGGAGAGCCATACCCTTTCCCTCCCTCCAGTGAGCTCCCTGTGCCAGCCGCGGTGCTGGCTGTGCCACAGTACAGCACTGGCTCTGCCCCCAAGGGATTTGCTTCTTCGGTGGTGCCAGGGTCCTGGAGGGCTGGGGGACAGGAAGCCCTCCCCGGGAAGGGACCCCCATGGCATGGCCCCAGCCCTTGTCTCGCCACACTGCAGCCCTTTGGCACTGGCTGTTTCCTGCTTGCTGAGGTCCCCAGACCTGTAATCAGTCAGCTCGGAGGCATATTTTTAGTGAGCGCAGCAGGCTGGCACCATCCCCTTGGCCAGGCATGGCCACTCCTCATCCCTGGATGGTGTCAGGGCTTCCCTTGCCAGGCACTGGGCACAACCCCGTGCCACCCATGGCAGGGACACCCACTACCCATGCCCCAGCATGCCAGCGCTGTTGGCATGGGCAGAGGCTGCCTGGCAGGGTCCCAGTAGCTCAGCTAGGGTCACCAGCCCTGCTGCAGTGGGGACAGGGACAGCGTGGTCCCCTCTAGCCTTCCCTCCTCTTCCTCACCCCCAACAGCCTCCGAGGGCCATCACTGCCCCTCACCAGCCCCAGTGCTGCAGCTGGAACAGTAATGTACAGCTCTGGGCACTGTCCCTTGCCCGTCTGTGCTGGGACACCCTCAGCCAGGCCCTGGTGTCAGCGGGTGAGCCCCTACCCTGTGCTAGCCTGGGGCAGGGATGGGGCAGGGGACAGAGGTAGGATGAAGATGGAGATGGGATGAAGATAAGATGGAGATGGAGATGGGGCAGTGGATGGAGATGAGGATGGGGATGGAAATGAGGATGGGGGTGGGGCAAGGACAGGGCCAGGGAATGGGGGTGGAGATGGGATGAACTTGAAGATGGGGATGAGGATGGGGGTGGGGCAAGGACAAGGACTTGGAATGGGGATGGGGAGGGCATGAAGATGGGGGTGGGGGTGGGGTAAGGACAAGGACGGGGATGGGGATGGGAATGAGGATGGTCGTGGAGGTAGAGCAGGGGCTGGGCAGAGCTGCCTGTGTCTGTAGGCGCAGGAAGGCAGGCGTTGGGTTGATCGTCTGGATGTGCCCTTCACCTGGAGCTCCAGTTTATCTATAACGACCGGTGGATGGGCGATTTCCTCCCTCTGCCCTACTCCTGCCTCTCCCCGGGGACAAAGCAGAAGCACTCCCACAGCGGCACCCGGCAGCTTTGTCCCCTCCACTTTTCTTCCTCTTCCCCTTTGCCTCCTCCTTGGCTGCAGCCTTCCTTGGGTGCCCCTGGGTCCCTCCTGGCTCTTCCCACATCCCCAGCCCCCATGGGTGCCCCACACCGGGGTGTCCCTGCCCAAGGGTGCGCCAGCTGCACCCCCCCGGCCATGCTCCTGATCCACCCCATCCTCTGGCTGGGGCTGAGTTCAGGTCCAGATAATTTTATTCCAGGTCCCCAAAGGTCTGGCACGGCCAAGGGGTGCTGGAGGGGACAGGCTGCCCATGGGCTGCCATCACTCCACTGTGACCCCCAGAGGCTGAGGCTGTTTGCCTGGCACTGGGGTGCAGCCGATGTTGGGGGTCCCCAGGGGGCTAGCAGCCTTGGGGCAGGTGTTTTAGCCAAGGTGCTGCAGCACCGGCCCCAGTACCCCTTGGCCTGGGTGGGGGTCTGCAGGGCCGGGCCAGAGGGCTCTGCTAGCACACAATCCCCAGCCTTCCCACTGGGGGCAGCCCCATGCCCCGGGGGTGACAGCCATCAGCGGCTTTGTCCCCTCCGCTCTGCAACACAAAGGGGACCCGGAGCTCCGGAGCTACCTCTCTGTGGGACATCTCCTGCCTGGGGGTCCTGGGGGACTCCTGGCCCAGGGCTGTCTGGGAAGGCAGTGGCAGCAGGCTGGGGGGCTGGCAGGGGACAGGCCGGGGAGGGGGGAAGGCAGGCATCCCAAGCATGTCCCGTCACAGCTGCGGTGGCAGCTCCCGCATGGGCTCCCTGCTCTGCTCTGCATCGTTGAAAAACTTGTGCCCTAAAACACCCCACCACGGTAGGAGGGCAGCGGCAGCACCTCACGGCACCCGTGCCTCAGCTGAGACCTGCACCCTGCGCATGGGTGCTGTGAGAGGGCTGCCCAAGCCCCGCGGCAGCTCAGTGCTCCAGTCTGGGGGCCCACCTGCCACCGGCTGTGGGAGAGGAGAGGGGACACGGTGGAGCCCGTGCTTGGCCTTGACACCGTGCACAGCCCCTGCGGCTGCAGCCGGCAGTGCCCAGCCTGGCCTGGCTACTAAGACAGAGTCCAGGTACACGGCATGGCACAGGCAGTGTCACTGCTGGGGATGGTCCTTGGGGTGGCTGGCTGCTGAGGGGACAGGTACCCTGGCTGCAGGGGGTCTGGGTGTCGAGGGCTGTGCCTTGGGGGTCCAGAGCCAGGGGAACAGGCTGTGCGGTGTGTTTGCTCTCGTGCAGTGGGACAGCTGGCTCTTAGGGGACATGCCAGGGATGTGCCAGCACTGGGGGATGTGCTGGGGGACAGGCGGTCATTAGGGGGCCGGTTTTGGGGTATCTGGGTCTGCACCTCAGCAGCCACGGGCAGGGGCAGCCTGTGGTAGGGAGCCCACTGTCCCCATGCTGGTCCGCCATGGCCTCTGGGATGGGGAGCTGCTGGGATGCAGCCTGCAGGTGGGCCTGGGCTGGAACAGCTGAGTCTGACCAGACCAGTGCTGTACCGGTGTGTGCTGGGGGCTGAACCGGGGACTGCGGCCCCAGACCAGTGCTGTGTTGGTGTGTGCTGGTGGGCTGAATTGGGTGATGTGGGCCCAGACCAGTGCTATGTTGGTGTGTGCTGGTAGGCAGAACTAAGTGCTGTGGTCCCAGACCAGTGCTGTGTCGTTGTATGCTGGTGGGTCTGGACTGGGTGCTGTGGTCCCAGACCAGTGCTGTTGTGACTCTGGACTGAACTGGGTGCTGTGGTCCCAGACTGGTGCCGTGTCAGTGCATGCAGATGTGCCAAGCCAGGCCAGCTGCTCCCAGACCAGTGTCCGTAGTGGGCCACACTGGTGCAGCTGGTGCCAGCCGGTCCCCAACTGGTGTGTGGCACTGGGGTGCTCGGGGCAGGCCCTGCCAGCGCGGCCGGACGGGCAGGGCCCTCAGGGCAGATTCCAGCCGTGCCGGGCCGAGCCCCCCGGGCCGCCCCCCGCCCCGTCCCGCCGCACAAAGGGGCCGTGGGGCCGCGGCCCCGGGATAAAAGGCGGCGCGGCGCGGCGCGGCCCAGCTCGGACGAGGCCGCTGAGAGCCGCGGGCCGGCCAGGGCGAGCGCGGAGCCCCCGCTGCTGCCTGGGGCCGGGCCTGAGGAGCGGGAAGGAGCTGGAGCGGGCCGGGCCGGGCCGGACTGCGCGGGAGCGGGCCCGGGGAGACGGCGGAGCCCAGCCGAGCGGCACCGGGCCACGGTGAGAGACACCAACGAGCGGCGCCCAGTCGAGCCGGCCCGAACTGAGCCGAGCCGACCCGAGCGGAGCCGATGCGGGCCGAGCCGAGTTGCCGAGCCGGGCCGGGCCGAGCGGAGCCAAGCCGGGCCGAGCCGCGGGCAGGGGGCCGGGCCGGGCTGTCCCCCCGGCGCCGCGCGGCCCCTCCCCGCCGCAGCCAACCAGCCGGGCCGGGAGGCACCATGTGACCCGGGGAGCCCAGACAAAGAACCGCCGGCCCTGCCGGCTCGGCTCGGCTCAGTTCGGCTCGGCTCGGCCCAGCCCGCGGCGGCGCCCAGCCCGCATGGGTAGGTGGCCACCGTGGGGAGGACGGCTCGGCTCGGCTCGGCTCGGCTCGGCTCGGCTGATCCCGGCACTTCCCGGCCGCAGGGCAAGGCTGGTCCTGGCTCGGTTGAGCTGAAGTGTCCCGGCTGGGCCCCGCGGCACGGCACGGCACGGCTCAGCCTGCGGGCGCGGCTCGGCACGGCCAGCGCCGCTCAGCACACTGGGTCCGGGGGCGGGGGAGGGCTGGGGACCGGGAGGGTGACAACAGGGGTGCTGGGGCTGTCCCGGGATGGGTCCTGGCAGGAGCCTGGCTGCCGGGGGTCTCCGGGAATGGAGCTATACCCCGGGGCGGGGGCTGGGGATACCCTTGGGTGGGTCAGGAGGGTCCAGGGGGCTGGGAGCTGGGGACCCGTGTGGCAGCGGGGTCGGGCCAGCCCTCCCGGCAGGGACGGGATGATGTGCAAGGATCCAGGACTGGTCCCATCGCTCCTCGGGCATCGTGGGGTGGCCAGGAGCCAGGAGCAGGGACAACCCCCCAGGTGGGGGCAGAACCGGGGCAGGGAGTTGCCATCTTCCCCAGAGCCACCCCCAGCAGCTTTGCAGGTGCTCCCCAAGCCACCCCCCACCCCAGCCACAGAGGGAAACTGAGGCACAGGAACACGGGGGACCCCCCCAAGCTGCACCAGGCAGGGTGGCGATTGGTGGCTGCAGCTGGACTGCCAGGGTGCAGCCCCCCAAGCTGGGCTGGCCCAGGGCCCCCCACCCCGGGGTTGCAGGTGAGCGATGCCCCACAGCCCTGCCCTGACCACTGTGTGCCCCCCCACAGGCGGAGAAGAAGGCGAAGGTGATTGCTGTGATGAATGTTGTGGAGGAGACGCCGCGGGCAGAGCCCCAGAAGGAGGAGGAGGCCAGCCCCCCCACCTCACAGCAGCCCACTGACCCAGCTTCACCCAATGTGGCCACCACGCCTGAGCCAGTGGTGGCTGACGCCGTGGACAAGAACACCTCCAAGTCAGCTGATGATGAGCCCGAGTATGAGGTGAGGGCAGGGCTGGCTGGGAAAGGGGGGTGTGTGCTGGTCTGCTGCCCCCCAGGGACACAGATGCCCGTTCCCCACCAGCCTCTGACCTTACCCCCCCCATCAACTCACCGTGCAGGACGGCCGGGGCTTTGGCATCGGCGAGCTGGTGTGGGGCAAGCTGCGCGGCTTCTCGTGGTGGCCCGGGCGCATTGTCTCCTGGTGGATGACGGGCCGGAGCCGGGCGGCCGAGGGCACCCGCTGGGTGATGTGGTTCGGCGATGGCAAGTTCTCGGTGGTAAGTGGCACCTGTGGGGTGGGGGTCTGGGCTGCGCACCTGCTGTCTCCAGGTGTCCCCCCAGCTCACAGCCACATCCTGTCCCCCAGGTCTGTGTGGAGAAGCTCCTGCCACTCAGCTCCTTTGCCAGCGCCTTCCACCAGGCCACCTACAACAAGCAGCCTATGTACCGCAAAGCCATCTATGAGGTGCTGCAGGTGAGTGTCTGCGGCCGCAGGGTGACACCCCAGCACCAGGACTGGGGACATGGGTGCTGGTGCAGGTCTGTGCTGCCAGGTGCAGGCAGGCTGTATGTCTGTTCACCCTGCCAGGATCTGGCTCTGAATTGCTGTGGCACCCAGCAGCATCCTGAGGAGCCAGGTGGTGTCTCTTAGAAGGGTGGGGGATCTGAGGGGCTCCCTCCAGAGATTTTTGGGGGTGGCTGGGGGGAGGTTGGGGTCTCTGGAGAGTTGCTGAAGTCCCTGTGGGGTGATGCTGTGGGGGTCCTGGCTTTCTGGGGGTCTCTTGGTAGTGCTGGGAGGTGTTGGGGGTTTCTTGTGGGGCAACGCAGGGGAGTCTGACCATGTAGGTCCCTTTGGGGCTGGGCGCTACCTGCTTGGGTAGTGCAGGGTCAGAGCTGAGGATGGGGACACCCATGGGTGGGTGGGTGATGGCTGTGCCTGCGGCTCCCCTGGCAGGTGGCAAGCAGCAGAGCAGGGAAGATCTTCCCAGCATGTCCAGAGAACGATGAGACGGACACTTCCAAGGTGGTGGAAATCCAGAACAAGCAGATGATCGAATGGGCCCTGGGTGGCTTCCAGCCCTCCGGCCCCAAGGGCCTGGAACCCCCCGAAGGTGAGCAAGGGGAGGCATGGTGCCCTGCTCGCAGGACAGGGACTCACTTGGTGGCCTTGGAAGGTGTCCCTAGGACCCCTGGCCATTGGATCCACATCACCGGGGTGGCATGGGCTTGGGCATGGGAAGCACTGTGGGACTGGCAGGTCCCTCTGCGGGGCCCACTGATGAAACCCTGTTAACGGGACCCAACGCCCCTTGCAGAAGAACGAAACCCCTACAAAGAAGTTTACACGGAGATGTGGGTAGAGCCAGAAGCAGCTGCCTACGCACCACCCCCACCCGCCAAAAAACCCAGGAAAAGCACAACAGAGAAGCCCAAGGTCAAGGAGATCATCGATGAACGCACCCGAGGTACCACCTGGGGGGTCGTGGATGCCCCCCCCCCCCCCTTCCATGGGTGTTTGCCTGGGCTGGGTCCTGGTGTTGGCAGGGCTGTGCTCACCACGGGGGGCTGGTGGGGGCGAGAGCTGCTGTGGCCAGATCCCCTTCTCCATCAGGGGGGCCCTTCCCTTTGTCCCCCTGTGGGACGGTGCAAGGGGGACCTGGCTAGGGCAGGGCTGGTACTGGACAGGACCCCCTTCCCCAACACCTCTCTCCCTCCCCAGAGCGGCTCGTTTACGAGGTCCGGCAGAAATGCAGAAACATTGAAGGTGAGTGTGGGGCAGTGCCCAGCTCTGGGGCTCGGACGCATCCTGCCCCCAGGGACAGGGCTGGGGTGGAGGGTCTGTCCCTAGCTGGGATGCTGCCCAGGGCTGGAAGGCGGGTGTTGGGGGCCAGGTTGGAGCAAGGAGGCATTGGGAGCCCTGCCTCACTGTGCCCACAGTTGGTCCCCGATCACACCACGATGGTTGTCCTGGTGGTGCTAGCAGTTTGGGTCTTGAGGGGGGGCGGGGAGAGCTCTGCCATTCCCCAGCTCGAGGGTGGCAAAGCCAGTGTGACCCGGACACGGGGTGGGCATTTGCCAGGGACGGCAGCAGGACGTGGCCTGGGGTCAGGCTTCTCCCCACGTGCTGGGCTCACCAGGGTACCGGGGGTTGGCAGAGCCTGGGGGTAACATTCTCCTCTCCTGCTCCTAGACATCTGCATCTCCTGCGGGAGCCTCAACGTGACCCTGGAGCACCCTCTATTTATCGGAGGAATGTGCCAAAACTGCAAGGTACGGCGAGCAGGCACAGCTGGGTCCCCCAAACACCCAGTGCCAGAGGTCTCCCGGCCAGACCCCTCTGCCGGGAGCTGCCCCAGTGCCCTTGCTGGGTGCCTGGCCTTGCAGCAGCATCCCAGCTGCAGGGCTCGGGCCGTGCCACACTCATGCCTTGGCTCTCCCCCAGAACTGCTTCTTGGAGTGCGCCTACCAGTACGACGACGACGGTTACCAGTCCTACTGCACCATCTGCTGTGGCGGCCGTGAGGTGCTCATGTGCGGCAACAACAACTGCTGCAGGTCCGGGGCCGCTGTCCCGGCGTGGGGCTGGGGAGGCTTCAGTGATGCCACTGTCCTGGCATGGGGCTAGGGAGATTTTGGGGATGCTGCAGTCTGCCAGCATGGGGCTGAGGAGGTTTTGGTAATGCCATGGTCCTGCCATGGGGATCCGGTGATGCCAGTCCTGGTGTGGGGCTGGGACATTTTGGTGATGCCACAATCTCGGTACAGGACTAGGAGGTGGTGCCAAAGTCCCAGTGTGGCATTTTGGTGAAGCTGCAGTCCTGGTGTGAGGCTGAGGAGGTTTTGGTGATGCCCTGACCCTTGTGTGGGGCTGGGGGAAGTTTTGGCAATGTCACACTCTCAGCATGGGGCTGGGAAGTTTTGGTGATGCCCAAGTCCTGGCTTGGGTAGGGAAGTTCTGCTGATTCTTCAGTCTGATGTGGGGCTGGGGAGGTTTTGGCTGTGCTCCAGACGTGGCATGAGAATTTGGTGATGCCAGCCCTGGTTTGGGGCTGGGCTGTTCTAGTGATGCTGCAGTCCTGGCACAGGGCTGGGGAGGTTTTGGCAATGCTGGTGTGATGCTGGGCGGTTTTGATGATGCCATGGTTCCCAGCTTGCAGGTCTTTGCATGGGGCTGGTGGAGCTTTGGGCAGTGTGGCAGGTCCTGGTGTGAGGCTGCCAGTCCCGGCGTACCCCCCTACCACTTACTTTCAAAGGGGGCACGGCTGTAGCCTGGCCTTCATCCTGCTGGGGCAGCGGGGCCATGCTGGGGGCACCATCCTCCCACCACCAACTGCACTCATTCCCCAGCATCCCACAGCAGGGATGCTGCCGGGAGCACTGGACCCACCCCTGGTGCTGATGCTGGCTCCCGGCTCTCACAGGTGCTTCTGCGTGGAGTGTGTGGACCTGCTGGTGGGCCCGGGGGCAGCCCAGGCGGCCATCAAAGAAGACCCTTGGAACTGCTACATGTGTGGCCATAAGGGTGTCTACGGGTTGCTGCGGCGGCGGGAGGACTGGCCCTCACGCCTCCAGATGTTCTTCGCCAACAACCATGACCAGGAGTTTGTGAGTGTCCCTGGGGAAGGACCCCCTTGCCCTGGCAGGGCTCCCCACTGCCCCATGTCACCCCTCCCCACCTGACGCCCCCCTGTGGCTTTCAGGACCCGCCGAAAGTGTACCCACCAGTACCGGCCGAGAAGAGGAAGCCCATCCGGGTGCTCTCACTCTTCGATGGCATCGCCACAGGTGGGTGGGGGTCCCCAGACCAGCAGCCCCAGCATCGACCCTCCCTGGGGTGTGTTTGGGACCGGTGGCAGCAGCAAGCAGCCTGCCTGCACCCCACAGCTGTCCAACATTGGGGCTGGGGGGTCCTGCACCCATTGGGGTGTCAGCGGTGCGTGGGCAGACCTGTGCCACCTGTGGGACCCCCAGCTGGGTATTCCCGTGGGCAGCCCCCACAGTGTCCTCAGGACCCTAGGGGGTGTACACTGTTGGGGGTCTGGGGAGGGTGATGGATGGTGGCCGGTTGTCCATGCGCCAGCCACACCAGCACCGCTACCTGCAGGCCTGCTGGTGCTGAAGGACCTGGGCATCCAGGTGGACCGCTACATCGCCTCGGAGGTGTGCGAGGACTCCATCACTGTGGGCATGGTGAGGCACCAGGGCAAGATCATGTACGTCGGGGACGTCCGAAATGTCACCCAGAAGCACGTACGTCCTGCCGGCCAGCCCCCCACGGCTCCCCCAAAGCGCCCGGTGCCCAGCCCTCTTCCCCAAGACAGGACTGGTCCTTTGTCCTGCATCTCCCCATGTGCTTGGCTTTGCCAGCACGGCCTTGCCATCCCACCAGGGAGCTTGGTCACCATCCGTCCCCTGTGTATCCATGTCCCCTGAGCCGGTGGCAGCATCCTCCTCCCTGGGCAGCGTCTGGCAGCAGCGCCTGCCTCACCAGGGGTTCTCCCTCTTGCAGATACAGGAGTGGGGCCCCTTCGACCTAGTGATTGGGGGGAGCCCCTGCAACGACCTCTCCATTGTCAACCCAGCCAGAAAGGGGCTCTACGGTAGGTGTCTCGCTGCTGGGCTGGGGCTGGCCCCCACCACCAGCCCCCCCACTGCTGGCCCCCACCACTGATGCCAGCCCCTCTCGCTCTCTCCTGCCCAGAGGGCACCGGAAGGCTCTTCTTTGAATTCTACCGCCTGCTCCATGAAGCCCGGCCCAAGGAGGGTGACGACCGGCCCTTCTTCTGGCTCTTCGAGAACGTGGTGGCCATGGGGGTGAGCGACAAGAGGGACATCTCACGCTTCCTGGAGGTGAGTGCCAGGGAGTCGGCATCCTCCAGCCCTGCGGACCCCCAGGGTCCTGCTCCTGTGGTGGGCTGCTGAGCCCTGCTGACTTCTTGCCTCTCTCCCTTCCTGCAGTCCAACCCCGTCATGATTGATGCCAAAGAAGTGTCTGCAGCACACAGGGCACGGTACTTCTGGGGGAACCTTCCTGGGATGAACAGGTTAGTGAGAGCCCCCCAAAGCCGAGCCACTCACCTGCCCACCACTGTGCCGTGCCTGCTGCAGAGCCAGGGCTGCCAGCAGCCCCTGCTTGGCCACTGGGAGCAAGGGCAGGGGCTGCAGAAAGGGCTGGACCCCTGGGTCCTTCCCCAGCCCAGGTATCCCCATCAGTGGTGGGCGAGAGCAGGAGGTGTTCACAAGGGAGCACTGGGTGACAGCACAGCCTGAAGCCCATAGAGAGGAGGACAGTCCTGTCCTTGCTCCATCCGTGCTGGTGGGGTGGTGTGGAGCTGCTGTCCATGTCCCTCCCAGGTGGTGGCAGTGGTGGTAGACGGCTGGCTGGTGGTCATGGGCAGGCTACCACAGGGGTCAGCTGCTTCTTGCCGTCAGCTTCTGCAGCCCCTCAAAACACCCTTGCCCACCCTGCATGCCCACAAAGCCCAGTGTGAGAGCTGCCCTGCACCCGTGCAAGTGCTCATGTGGCAGTGCGGTGCTGTGCCAGCCTGGGCCCACCCCATGCCCACCCTGTCTCTCTCACCCAGGCCACTCGCGTCCACAGTCAACGATAAGCTGGAGCTGCAGGAGTGCCTGGAGCACGGCAGGATAGCAAAGGTCAGCTTCAGCATGCAGGATGCAGGTGGTGGGAGTGGGGATGGTGCAGCCAAGGGGGTGGTGGAGTCCCATCGCTGTCCCTGGTGGTCCCAGACTCCTGTGAGGGTGGAGGAGGGATGTGGCAGTGGCAGCAGCACCCTGGGATGGGAGCACCCTGCCTGTGACTGCTGTGCCTGGCTGCAGCCAGTGCGCCAGGAACTCCATCCCGCCCTCCCCAGCATGACGAGCCTGTGCCTCTTGCAGTTCAGCAAAGTGCGAACTATCACCACTCGCTCCAACTCCATCAAGCAGGGCAAGGACCAGCATTTCCCCGTCTTCATGAATGAAAAGGAGGACATCCTGTGGTGCACGGAGATGGAGAGGTACCGTGGCCAGCTGAGGGCTTGCCACAGGGCTGTATGGATGCTGGGGCAGGGGGAGCCGGCAGTGCCGTGTCCCTCGGCCAGCACATCCCCCTGACCCCCTGCTCCCCATCCCTTCCCCTCGTGTCCCTGCAGGGTCTTTGGCTTCCCGGTGCATTACACAGACGTGTCCAACATGAGCCGCCTGGCCCGGCAGAGACTGCTAGGCAGATCCTGGAGCGTGCCGGTGATCCGCCATCTCTTTGCTCCCCTGAAGGAATATTTTGCCTGCGTTTAAGAGAGACAGACAGGAACTGGTGACACACGGAGCAAGTCAGAAACAAAACCATCCACGCCAAGAGAAGTGAAAACACAGAATGAGAGAAGAGTCAGCACCCAGAAGAGAGATGGGATTTCGCAGCCCGACGGGAACCCAGCACACGTCTCCCCGAGCAAAAGGGTTCAGTGTCCTCTCCTGAATTTCCAATGTTCAGCTTTTAGCCTATTTAAAAAAAAAAACACAAAAAAAACCAACGAAAACTACAAAAAAACAAAAACGAAACGAAAAAAGAAAACAAACAAAAAACCAAAACCATTTTTTTTTGGGTAACCTTTTAATTTTCCGCTCTTTTCTGGCTGGGTTTTTCTGTTGGTTTGGTTTCTGCTTCTCGGAGCAGCGGGCGAGACAAGACGCCGTCGCCAGCTCTGCTCTCGGAGGAGGGGAAACGGCAGTGGGAAACCCCAGCCGGGAGAGGCGGAGGCGAAGGAGACCCGCTCCATCTGCGCCGAGCGCGCACCGAGCTCATGGCCCCCGCCACCGGCCCGGCGAGCTTGGGGGGAGCACGAAGCGGCAGGGAGGCGCTCGGCCGGCTCCGCAACGCCCAGCGACTGAGCCTCACTCTTTTCCACCAGCACCGTTCACTGGTGATATGGAGCCAACCCAACTGGCAGGGAAGCCGAGAACACACACACCACAACACACCTTTTCTACAGTATTTTGGGTGCCTACCACACAGGAAACCTTGAAGAAAGCAAATTCTAGAAGCCGCTGTTACCTCTTGTTTACAGTTTATATATATATGATAGATATGAGATATAGATATATATATATATAAAAGGTACTGTTACTACTGTACAACCTGACTTCATAATGGTGCTTATAAACAGCGGGGTGAGTTGAGACATCAGCTTCCATGTTGCCTTACGTGCCGGGCCTTTCCGAGCGAGTGGCGCGGGAGAGGGCCGGGGCGGTGGCCGGGCGGGAAGCATCTCCATCCCGAGTCATGCAATAACCTTTTTCTGTCCTAAAAGGAAGCGCCTCCCTCGGCGGCAGCGGTGGCTGCCCTGCCCTGCCCGGCCCTGCCCGCGCTGCTCAACCTGCTCATGACGCGCACAAACGTACTGGTGCTCTTCTGTGTACGTGGCGTCCCCGGCCAGGCCGGTGCTGGTTGTCCCCCCCGCCGACCCGGCAGCAGCAGCACGGTGCTCCTGCCTGCTCCTGCCTGCAGGTGCTGTCTGCCGGGGTGGCGTGGGGCATGGGTGCTGTGAATAGGGCTCTTGCCGAAAGCTGTGGTGGTGCTGTGCTGGCAGGGATGCGGGCAGGGCCAGGAGGCCAGGCAGGGAGCAAGTGTGGGACGGAGCGGTGCCGGAGCATGGCTGGGGTGCTTCTGGCACAGGACAGGGATGGCTCTGGGTCCCTGGGCCCTGGTGCTACATCCATGGGGCTGGGCTGGTTGGCAGGAGGGCGATGGCCCCGTGAGCCACGATGGGACCCCAGTGCTGCTTGTGGCATTGCCTTGTGTACCAGGTGGCTCAGGGCATTGCTTCTCCGAGCGTGGTTGTGGAACAACCGTGAGCATGGTTGTGGAGCAGCCGTGATGTATTGGTGCCCCGTGCCTCTGCTCTGGGGTGGCGACGTGAGGTGTGCGCAGGGGCATGCTGTGGCAGGAGCGGTGTTGGTGTCAAGGACAGGCAGCCGTGGCCGCAGGGGCCGGTAGCCGTGATGGCAGTGGCGGTGCAGAGGGGAGCCGTGGTGCGTGCAGGCAGGACATGGGCAGGTGCTGGCATTGCTGTGGATGGTGCTACTTGTCTGGCAGCTGTGGGTGCTGTGGGAGGTCGGTGGGTCTGGCTCGGTGCAGGGGCATTGCCTTGCATCCCTGGTGCCCACTTGGGTGGCCGGAGCCTGTGCCTGGCGCTGGAGCGCAGGGGCTCCGGTGGGGGCAGGGACTGGTGCTACGGTGCGGGAGAGGCTCATGGAGGGTCTCTGGCCTGTTGCCGTCTCTTGTCTAACTGTGAAAGGTGCTGGGGGTCCACGGGCGGGCAGGGGCCACTGGCCGCTTGGTGCGGGGTGCTGGCTAATTGGCATCAAGCCGCGCTGGTGGCCCCAGGGTGCTGAGAGGTGCTGGGACCGATGGCGGCAGGGGCGGGTGAGGGGTGGCCCCAGGGCCCCCCCACCTCCCCACTGCGCCTGGTGCTACTGGGGGGGAGGGGGTTGAAGACCCCTCTGTCGGTGTGGGTGGCATGGGGAGCTGAGCCGGCACGGGGTGGCCACGGTGGGGGACACCGTGGGGCCCAGCTTTGCTGGGTGGTAAAGGAGGCAAGGCAGAACGTGGCCCCCAGCCCTGGGTGCTGAGCTGCAGCTGTGAGCTCTGGCTTGGTCCCGGGGCCGGATCCCGCGCTGCCCTGCAGCGCTGGAGTGAGGCTGGCACAGGACTGCTGGCACTGTGCATGGGTTCCACCTGCCATGACAGCACCAGGTGTGAGCCGTGCATGGCCCTGCAGCGCTGCATGCAGGTCCTGCACGGCCCACAGCACTAGGTGCAAGTGCTGCGTGGCCCTGCAGCGCTGCTCACGGGTCCTGGATGGGTCCTGCACTGCCCTGCAGCGCTGATTGTGAGTCCTGTGGGGTGCACAGCACCGGGTGCAAGCGCTACAGAGCCCTGCATCACTGCACATGAGCCTTGCGCAGCCATGCAGCACTGTCTGCAGGCACTGCACAGCTCTGCAGCACTGAGTGAAAGCACTCCGTGCCCTTGCAGTGCCAAGCACGAATCTTGCACGGCCCTGCATCATTGTCTGCAGGTCCTGCTTGGCACTGCAGCACTGGGTGCAAGTCTCGTGTGGCCCTGCAGTGCTGGGTGCTGGTCCTGCACAGCACACAGCACCAAGCACAAGTGCTGCACGGCCCTGCAGCTCCGGGTGCTAGTGCTGCACAATTGTGCAGCACCATTTGCAAGTCCTGCATGGCCTTGCAGCGCTGGGTGCAAGCCTTGCAAAGCCCTGCGGCACCGTCTGCAGGTTCTGCACGGCCCTGCAGCGCCGGGTGCTGATCCTGCACAGCCATGCAGCACCATTGGCGAGCCTGGCACAGCCGTGCAGTGCCAGCTGGGAGCCTAGCAGTGTGCGGGGGTCCCAGTGGGCCCTGCACTGGCCCAGTGCAACCCTGCAGCACTTCCCTGGGACCCTCTTGGCCCCACAGCACTTTCTGTGGGCCAGGTCCCAGCTGGCGCTGTAGCACAGGGTGCCAGTGCAGCATTGCCATGTCCCAGGCAGCTCCTGCACCTGCCCCGGGTGCCCATGGCTGGGACACCCAGGCTGGTGCTGGCAGGAAGCAGTTTCCCATCATGGTGCAACTGGAAGGGTGCCGGGGCAGTGCCGGGCTCGGCTCGGTGGTGCCAAGGGGCACATCGGCAGCTCCGCAGCAGCCGCTGGCAGTGGTGGGGACCATGGGGATGCCTGGGGAAAAAGTTCAGTTTTAACGTACCCGACTCACATCTTTTTTTAAAACAAACAGACAAAATTTTGTTGCACAGCCCTAGATGAAATGGTGAAAACAAAAAATAAAAGCCTAAATTCCTTAAGATCCGCCGAGGGAGTAGGTGACAAACACGGTGCTAAAACATTTTATTAAAAATATATATTGTTAAATTAAGTCTGCTGTCTGGACAATGACTGTTTTGTTTTCTTGTAGTGGAGTTTCAAAGAGCACTATTATTTTACTCTTATATATTATTATTAAAAAAAAAAACAAAAAAAAACAAAAAGGCATTTTAACTTTGTACTTGAAAACTAAACAAGAGATTTCATGTGTTTTAGCCTAGACATTGAAGTAGCTGACGCTTAACTATTTGTGGGGAATCATGTACTCATACCGAGGAATAAACGCGTAGAGTTCGGTACCCTCCTCTCCTATGATTTGGCTCAGCCCGCGCCCAACCACCACATTCCCGGCAGTGCCGTCGGTGCCGCCGTGGCCACTCCGGCCCAGCGTCCCCAGCTGCTCTTCCCACCCCCCCCACCCCCCGTTTTATTTTCTACTTCTCTCTTTCTCTCTCTTTATCCCTTTCTCTCTTTCGGTTCTTTCCTTTTGTTTTTTGTTGGTTTGGTTTTTTAGGGTCGCTTCTCTATTTATTGCCGCTGAATACTGTGCATTTCACCGTATGGTTCTGGCCCGTGGGGCTTGCCCGGCACTCTGTTGTATCTGTGTAAGTATTGCTCGTGACATAGCTGTTCTGAACTAATTAAAGGTCAATGCGTGCAGCAGATGTAGAAAGTCTGTCCGTTCCGCTTCCATCCCATCCTCCTTTCTTTTTTTTTTTTTTTTTTTTTTTTTTTTTTCTTTGGTGCCCAGAAGAGTATAATACAGACGAGCTCCTTTCTAATGTACTTGTGCTGGAGAACACTTGAATAAATGTACTGTTTTTGTGCAAAAAAAAAAAAAAAAAAAAAGAAAAAAAGAGGAAAAAAAAAAAGAGAAAAAAAAACCAACCCTGTGGTCCTGTGCTCTGTGTCCTCTCGGCATGCCAGGTGGCCATCCAGGTGGGTGGGTGGCAGGCTCTCAGTGGGTGGTAGGATCCCAGCACGGGTCGTGGGGTGCAGATGATGGTGGGATCCTAGTTGTAGGTAGTGAGGTCCCAGTGGGTGGTGGGATCCAGGCAACAACAGGGGTCCAGTGTGAACTGGGGTCCTGGTGGGCAGTGGGGTCCCAGCGGATGATGGGATCCTGGTGATGGTGGCGTCCCAGTGCATGGTGTGGTCCCAGCGGATGATGGGGTCCCAAGGGGCTCCCAGTGCTGCATGCAGGGGCTGTGGACTGAGCCCAGCTCCCAGGGTAGGGCAGTGGGGGCTTTGCTTGTACAACTCGGCACGAGGTGCAGAACCCCCAGCAGAGCAGGACCCATACACTTCTGAGCTCCGGCCTGAGTTTCCCCTCCAGCCAGGCAGCCCTGGGGGGGCAGTCAGATTCCTGCCCCCACCCACACCCACCCCCCATCCATATAGTGGACCCTGAGGTGGTGGGGTCTTGAAGCATGTCTCAGGGGACCACTCATGGGCTGGAGCCCAGGAGAGGGACTGGGAGGGGTTAAAGACTCGGGGGCCAGGGGCAGCACCCACCCCCCAACAGCTGGGGGCTGCCCAGGGAACAGCCGGGGCTGGGGGGGGCAGGGACAGGTGACAGAGGTGGAGCTGGAGGAGGAAAATGCCTGAAATGGTGGACAACCAGGCTGGAGCTCTCCCGAGACACCCCTCCAGGGCACCAGCCAAGGGTGCCTGGGGCTGCTGAGGTCCTCATGAGCCCCCCTCTGCCGGTGCTGGAAGGTGATGGGGATCAGGATGGGGAAAGGCAAATGCTGCATCCCTGAACATACCTGCATGGGACATGGGGTCTGGCGGGCAGGCATGGGCAAGTGGTGGGTGCAGCGGTCAGCTGGGGGCAACATGGCCAGCAGGTCAGGGGAGGGGGCTCTGCCCCTCTGCTCCGCTCTGGTGAGACCCCCCTGCAGCGCTGTGTCCGGCTCTGGTGTCCCCAGCACAGGAGAGACACGGAGCTGCTGGAGCGGGGCCAGAGGAGGCCAGGGAGATGCTCAGGGGCTGGAGCAGCTCTGCTGTGGGGACAGGCTGGGAGAGCTGGGGTGGCTCAGCCTGGGGAGGAGAAGGCTGCGGGGAGACCTTAGAGCACCTGCCAGTGCCTAAAGGGGCCGGCAAGAAAGCTGGGGAGGGGCTTTGGGCAAGGGCAGGTGGCGATGGCACACGGGGGAATGGCTTTACATGCGAGAGGGGAGATGGAGATGAGAGATGAGGAAGAAATTCTTCCCTGTGAGGGCGGCGAGGCGCTAGCCCAGGCTGCCCAGAGCAGCTGTGGGTGCCCCATCCCTGGCAGGGCTCAAGGCCAGGCTGGACGGGGCTGGGGGCAGCCTGGGCTGGGGGGAGGGGGCCCTGCCCGTGGCAGTTGGGGGTGGGCGGAAATTAGATGGTCTTTAAGGTACCTTCCCGCCCAAATCCGCGACTGATGACCAGCTCTGTGAGGACCAGTCACCATGCCCAAGCCAGGCTGGAGGAAGGGGCCAGCAGGGACCTTACCAGGACACAGAGTCCTGCCCCGGGCCCGCAGAGCTCCTGGCAGTGACATACAGGTCCTGGCAGACACAAGGTGAGCTTGAACCCCTCAGTGTCCTCTAACACAAGGAAGACATAAAAACCAGGAGTGAGGTCAGCTGAGGGCCACCAAGATGCTCAGGGGACAGCACTGCTTGTCCTGTGAGGAGAGACTGAGGGACTGGGGCTTGCTTGGGGTAGGGAAGGAAAGAGACTTGGAGGAGCCAAAGAGTCTCCAAGGATGGGGTGGCACAGCTAGGATGGGATGGAGACAGGGATGGGAAAGGGACAGGGACAGGGGATGAGACAGCAGGTCCCTCCAGCACCCCTGCGCCAGCTCTGTGTCCCAAGGGCTGCATCCTGCACACAGGGTGCCGCACGCCACCGGTCCTCACAGCTGTGTGCAGGGGACAGGGCAGGGGCAGCACCACCGTGTCTCCCTGTGTCCCGTCCCCATGCACTAGGACAGGTGTCCTCAAACTTTTTAACCAGGGGGCCGGCGCGCGGATGAAGTAGCAGACAGTCATCTGCGGCTGCTTGGTTTCCCCCCCCAGCCCCCGGCGGGGGGGGAGGGTGGGTGGGGGTCTGTAAATACCGGGGGCCGGATTGAGGACCCTGGGAGGCCGTATCCAGCCCACGGGCCGTAGTTTGAGGACCCCTGCTCTAGGAGCTGGGGACCACTGAGATGCGCTGCCTGCTGGGGGCTGCCATGTGTGGTGGGGGGCTGCTGGGCTGGTCTAGGTTGGATGATACTGGGTTGTGCCGGGCACTGCTGAGTGTTACTGAGCTGTACTGGGTACTACTGGGCACTGCTGGGCTGTACTGAGTACTGCTGGGTGTCACTGGGCTCCACTGGGCTGTGCTAGGCACCAGTTGGGTGCTACTGGGCTGTACTATTACTGGTTACTGGGCTGTACTGGGTGTTACTGGGCACTGCTGGGAGGGGCCCATGGGGATGTGATGAGTGGGTGCTGCGACACATGGGGGTGTCAGGGGGTGCCGTGGGAGGGCCATTGAGTACAGAGGGGCTGCTGCAGGGGTCATAGGGGCTTACCCTGTGAGGGGGAATGGGTTGTCAGAAGGGGCTATGGAGGAGTCCTATACGGGGCTGTGGGCTCCCATCGGGGTCTATAGGGGTCCCATGGGGTCCCACAGGGGGCCATGTGGATCTATAGGGGTCTCATGGGGGTCTCCAGGGGTGCCATAAGGTCCCACAGGGGTCCATGGGGGGGTCTATAGGGCTGTCATAGGGATGTATAGGGGGGCCATGGGGCTCTATAGGTGGTCGGTCTATGGAGGGGCCATGGCGGCCATGGGAGTCTGTAGGCGTGCCACAAGGTCCCACGGGGGTCTGCAGGGATGCCATGGGGTCCCAGGGGGGCCGGGGTCACTCGGGGCCGCCCCCGCGCGCCTTTGTGCCGGCTCCCGTCACCACGGCAACTGAGCGGGCAGGTGGCGCCGCTGGGCGGGGTCCTGCCGCAAGTCCCGCCCCCTCCGCCTGTCATTCAGGCCACGCGCAGCGCACCCTGCTGGGGGGGCCGGGCCCCTCCCCCGGCGGGGAAGACGGGCGGCGATTGGCCGAGGTGGCGGGCAGGCCCTGCCCCTGCCGCGCAGGTTTGGGTGAGAGGCGATCGCGGACGGGGAGCGCGGCGGGCGCAGCACGGAGCGGGAGCGGAGCGGAGCGGGAGCGGGAGGTACCGGCGGGGCCGGGCGGGGCGGGGCGGGGCCAGGCCAGGCCAGGCCAGGCCAGGCCGGGCCGGGCCGGCTTGGCTTGGCTCGGCTCGGCTTGTGTGGGCTGGGCTGGGCGGTTTCCGCACGTTCCCGCACCGGTGGGACCTGACTTGTCGCGGGGGGTGGCATAATCGCGACAGGTGCGTGCATCGCGACAGGCGAGGAGGGGGAGTGCCTCGCCGCCTCCGCATGGGATCCCTTGTGGGCTATCGCGGGGCAGAAAGGTTGTGTGCGGACCCCGCCCACGTACGGCGAGTCACCCGTCGCGACAGGGCGATGGTGTCGCGGCAGCGCGAGGGGCTCGCCTCGGCGGGGTGTGGCCACGGGGCCGCCCCGCCCGAGCAGGCCCGGCTCCCTCGTCTGCGCCTTGTCGCGACCGGGTGCGGAGTAGCAGGTGCGCGGGGCGCGGCGGAGTGGGGCCCCCAGGGCGGGCGGGGGGTGGTGGGGGCAGGCGGGGGTCCCACCGGGCCCGGCCCATTGTTCCGCGGGGGCTCCCGGGCGGCCCCGCCCCGGCTCGGAGCATCCTTTGTGCTGGGCGGCACCGGGCTTTGTCTGCGGGGCCGCCCCGGGGCCAGGACCCGGCCGCGCCCCCGGCAACCGGGCACCGGGGCCCCGCCGCGGCATCACCGGGGCCGCCCCTCGCCCTGGCGCCCCCACCCCTCGCCCGCCGTCCGCCCCCGCACCGGGGCTGCGCCCTACCCGGCACCCCACACCGGCAGCGGGCAGCCCGGCTCCCTGCCCAGTGCCCCCCACGCCACAGCCCCGGGTCGGGCCCCCCAGGGGCTGGCAGGACCCCCGGGTGCGGTGCCCGGCATGCCACCGGCCTGCCGCAGTGACAGCCGCGACGCACCCACCCGGCACACCCTGGGGTCCCCGGCACACGCCAAGCACCGAGCCCGGAGCGGGACTGGGGGTCCTGCCGGGCCCCAGCACCCCTCTGCGGCGGCAGCGCGCTCCAGCACCCACGCGGGTGTGGCTGTGCCGTGGCGCGTGCCGTGCCAAGGTGCCCGCGGGGACCGGGACCGGCTGTTTGCACGCCTGCAGCATCCCAGGTGACCGGCTCTGCCGGAGCATCCCTGGCCCTTCACCCATGGATCATGGTCCCCTGGTCACCGCGGGGCAGCCTGGGTGTCACCAACCCTCCCAGGGTGGTGGCTCAGTCACCCCAGCACCGGAGCTCATCCTGGCCGGGGGGGACATCAGTGGGACCCCGGCAGCGGGGCAGGGCAGCCCGGGCCCCACAGGCAGCGCTGGAGCGGGATGCAGGTGCTCAGCCTGGCTGTGTCAGTCATGGAGACGGGGACAGGGCAGGGCAGGGGGGATGTGACAGTTGTGACCCCCAAGAGGCATCTCCCAGGCAGGGGGAGATGGCCACCCAGCTGCCACCTCCAGCCAGGGCCAGGCAGTGGTGGTGGTTTGGTGTCACTGGCAGGGCTGATCCTGCCCAGGAGGGAACGGTCACCAAGCCTGGCCCCTGACAAAGGAGAGTCCCTGCCAGGGCCCAGGTGGGGCAGGGTAGGTGCCGGGCAGGATGGGTGCCAGGGGGCTCTCCAGCACAGACAAAAGCGGGGGGCGGTGGAGGGGCCATGGGAGGACTGGTGTGGGAGCAGCCCCTGACCTCGCCACACAATGCAGCTCTGTGTGCGGCCGCGCCGCAGCCCCCACCGTCCCGGCACAAAGGCCAGGCCCAGCAGCCACCCCGGCCCCAACAGGTGCCCCCCCGGCAGCCCCTGCTGGGGCAAGGGTCCCTTTGTCCTGCCCGGGTCACAGCTGTTCCTGCACCCCCGCCCCGCCAGCCCCCACGGCTCAGGGCTAGCAGAGCAGCCGGCAGGCGCTGGGGGGCTGCGAGCCCCCCGAGATGGCTGTGCTGCTTTGTATGCCGGGAAGCGCCGCTGCGGCCCCCCGCCTCCCAGGGCTCGGCCAGGCTGCCGGCAGCACCCAAGAACGGCTGAGCCGGCAGCCTGTGGCATACCGGTACTGGCTATGGTGGTGGGTCTGGGCAGGGGGTCCCCAAGGATGCTCGCGGCCCCCCCAATGCTGACGCTGTGTTTCTGCCCTGCCGGGGGGACCTGTTGTCTCACAGAAAGCTCCTGCCTGCCGCACCAGCGAGCAGCCGCCACCGCTGCTGCCTGATGCTGGCTGTGCCACCGCACCGCAGTGGCTTGCTGGGGCACAGGCCAGAGCCCAGTGTTCCCGGGACAGGCTGTGCTGCACTGGCGCTGCAGCATGGGCTGGGGGACAGAGGGACAGAGCCCCTGGGGATGCTCAGCATGAGTTGGGGGGACTGGGGGGGAACTGGCATGTCAGAGGGGCTGTGGTGGGCATGGGGACCGGTGTGCCAGCTGGAGCGGCAGCTGGTGGTGCAGGAGGCAAGGGGTAGCAGGGCTCTCCCGGGGCTGCGTGCAGGGGGTGACTGGCTGGAACCCCTGAGGAGGTGGCAGGAAAGGGGCCCGGCGCAGCAGGGTAGGGGGAGCACGGAGGTGGCAGCATGGGCAGCTGCACGGTGGCCAAAGCCATGGGCAGTGTGTGGAGCTGCCAGCCCTCACCTGTGCATTATGTCCAGCCCAGGCTGGGCTATCCCGTGTCCCCACGACTGCCAACTCGCCCCTGGTGTGTCTGCTGCTGCCCACTACACTGCCATGCTTTGGCACACTCACCCCCTCCCAGCACACCCACAGCAGCCACCCTCTCCCCCGGCTTGCTTATGGGGCCAGAGCTGTGGGGCTGGAGAGCCCACCTGCCCACCTGTGCCAGACCTCACGGATCCAGCCGGCAGCCAGGCCCCATGGCTGGCCAGGCTGTGTGGGACCCCAGGGGTGCCCAGCTCCTATCCCAGTCTCTGCAGCATCGGTCACAGTGGGTGACATCTCCCCACCCATCCCCAACCCATGCTAGGGGGCCCTGCCCATGCCACAGGGTGGGAGGGTGCTGTGGCACCACTGGGAGCTGGCACGGGCTGCCTTCCCATGCACTGCTGCGCTCCAGATCTGTCCATCACAGCAACCTGCTTTCATCTCAGGGTATGATGCACCACCTCCCTCCTGCACCCCCATTTCTGTGCCACACCGGCACCATCCTGCCCAGCCATCCCCTGCCCTGGGGTCCGGGGGGGCTCATGGGGTCAGTGGACACCACCACGTGTCCTGTGGGTGCTCACCCCACCAAGGTTGGCTGGCATCTTGCCCCATCCCAGCTGCTGCTGGCGTGGGGGCTCAGCACGTCTCTGCCTGGGGCTGCCCCCTTGTCCCCCTCATCCCTCTTGTCCCCAGCAGTGCAGCCATGGGTCCGGGTGCCCCCCAACACAGCCCTTGCACAGGGCAGTGGCTTTCCCAGGTGCCTGAGGCAGAGCTGGGGGGCAGGTATGGGCAGGGGCTGCCCAGGACCAGCCAGGCTAGGGTGCTGGTGCCCAGCATGCCATGGCAGCGCACCATGCTGCACAAGGAGCTGCTGCCAGGAGGAAGGTCACTGCCATCCCACTTTGGCCCCTCCAGGACCCGTTTTCCTCTGCCACCCCTCGGCAGCTGGCGCAGCTGTGCATGGCAGCAGCATTCTTGGCCCGGAGAGGGATGCCTTTCCCAGGAGCGTTCCCTGTGGCAGGGGGGCTGCTCACAGCACCCCAGCAGGTGTTCGCTGCCATCCATGCCACAGTGAGCAGTGGGACGAGGCACGGGCTGGCACCACCATCACAGAGCCCTGGGGCAGGAGCTGGCTGGGGAAGGGCTCCCAGTGCCCCCAGCCCCACACTGTTGTGGCCTTGTGGTGGGCACGGCCACCCACCCTCCCCAAGCAGCTGCTCCTGCCCACAGTGCCGGGAATGCTCAGCTGCCGGCAAGTCCCAGCTCAGCCTCGCCGGCTGCCACTGCTCCCGGCCAGGTCCAGCGCCCGGGGAAGCCATTTGCTGCCGAGCAGGCGTTTTGCTGGCTGGCTGGGAATTGCTGGCACATGCTCAGGACAGTCCTTTCAGAGCAGTGCCCCGGTATCCGCATGGAGCAGCGGCAAGGCTGTGGGGGCACTGGGCCAGTCCCCCGCCGCAAGGGACCATGCTCCTGCCAGCAGCACCCTCTGCCCCACGGCTCGGCGCTGGCCCCGGCGTCGTGACACGGACAGCATGTGCTGTGCCCATCCTGGGGCCTGGGAACACTGGGTGGGACTGGGGCCCTGCTCACACCGGGGCTGCTCGGTGCTGGCCTGGCACTGCTGTGGGCTCTTCCCCACAGTCAGGGCAGCAAGTCTGGGCAGTGCTGTGCTGCTCGCCCCTGCGCCCTGGCTGTCTGGAGGAGGGGAGGCAGCGCTGTTGGGGGGCCCTGGGCGGCGGGGGGGGGGGGCCTGCAGTGAGTCCCTACAGAGGCATGTCGGGGTGGGTTCTGGGGGAGTCCCAGCCCACCTCATGCCCCCAGGGTGCCCACACAGCCGGCACGTGCCGTCCCTGCTTGGGCAGGTCGATTGCGTTTGACCTTAATCTACCAAATGAGTTATAGATTGTGTCTGGGGACGCCCCTTGCTGCCGGGGGTCTGTGGAGAAAGCAGCCCTGGAGCAGTGCAGGGGGGCTCCAGCAGAGCTGGCACCATGCGGGATTGTGGGGCAGAGGTCCTGGTGAGTGGTGCCAGCCTGGCACTCTCCATGCCAGCCTTGGCTGCCCTGCAGTGCTGCCGGGACAAGGCAGGCAGCTTCCCCCAGGCATGGGTACTTGTGCCCCAGGAGAAGCCCCAGCAGCATCCCCTTGGTGGACACAACACCAGCAGCCAGGCTCAGCCTCCTGCCTCACCCTGCAGCCGGGGGAAGCAGGGCGGGCAGTGTGTGGGGCTGGCAGTGCTCAGGGTCCAGCAGCCCTGCTCTGTGGCTGGCTCTGGGTGCTGAGACTGCAAGGTAGGCAGCACTGGCCCGGGTGCAGGCTAATGTCATTGGAGTAGGGGGGCTCAGCAGTGTGGCAGCCCCTGACTTGGCACCCGGGGCCCCCCCGCTCTGTGGATTTCCCAGGATAATCCAGTGTTGACATGGCTCAGGGCGGGGATGGGCATTCTAGATGCGCAGCCGCGGAGCTGCCCAGAGCCCTGCCTGCCTGCACTGGGACCCCATGCTGACAAGGGGTACTCACCCCCCTGGCAGCAGCACTGACCCAGCCTGGGACCTCCATAGCAGGCAATGGGGCTGAGCAACCCCCGGCCCCGGGGGGCTGCATGGGACTGGGGCAGCCCACAGCTGCCCCAGGGCTGACACCTGCCCTCACAGCACCATGCTCGCCAACGCGGCCACCATGCGGATCCTCATCAAGGGGGGGAAGGTGGTGAACGACGACTGCACGCTGGAGGCAGATGTCTACATTGAGAATGGCATCATCCAGCAAGTCGGCCGTGAGCTCATGATCCCTGGTGGGGCCAAGGTCATTGATGCAACTGGCAAGCTCGTCATCCCGGGCGGCATTGACACCAGCACCCACTTCCACCAGACCTTCATGAATGCCACCTGCGTGGATGACTTCTACCATGGCACCAAGGTACCCCCTGGCCGCAGCCCCTCCCCACGCCCCCCCGGGTATGCTACCTGCCCACACCCCAAGCCCTGGTTGGGTGGGTTTGCTCCCAGCTCAGGGAAGGCTCCCTGGCCACTGTGGTACTGCAGGTGGTCAGCATGGAGCATCGGATGCCAGGCAAGCCCACCAGTGGGAGCTGTGTGGTGTGGGCAGGCTCTCTGCCCCGGCACTGCGGGCAGCCAGCAGCATCAGCTCCCCCACAGCCTGGCATGGCAACTGCCTGTCCCTGTGTCCCCATCCATCAGGTCCCATTGCTGTGAGCATCCTCCTCTCTCACTGGGAACTTGGCACCCAGTGCCAGCATGGGGCCCCTCTGCTCTCGTGGCTCCCTACGCACTGCTAGCTGTGCTCCCCATGAGGTGATGCTGCTGGCATGGGGCAGAGAGTGAAAGATGCCACTTCCTGGCAGATGAGCCCCTGGCCCAGGCATCCGGCAGCCTGGCTCCCCTGCCTGGCCATGTTTGCTGCCAGCCCCAGAGGGTGAGCAGAAGGGTGGGCACGCTGGCAGGGACAGTCGCCGTGGGGTGCAGCCCACCCGCATGCAGCGAATGTGCTCTCTCCTGCACTGGGGACCCCCTGGTGCCCTGCAGACCTTGCTGGGGGGGGGATGCTCATCCAGCTCCAGACCAGGGCATGGCAAGCCCAGGCCTGCTCAGCACACTGCCATGGGGGTGCTCTGTGGTGCCAGCCTGGCTTGCCCCTCCCTGTGTGGCAGGGCCCTGTTGTGGGCCAGTGGTGCCATGCACCGGGTGCCGCTGCCTGGAGGTGTCAAGGGACCGGCGCGGGCTTGTCCTGGGCAGTGCTGGGGCTGGCTGGCTCCAGCACCCTGTACAGAGCAGCCATTGTGCCGCTGTGGCACTGGCCGTGCCCGGCCCTGGGGTGCTTAGTGTCCCTGGGCAGGGGGCTCAGCTCTCCCATGGCTGCTGCAGCAAAGGGGATGGGGGGCCAGCCCCATGCCATGGTGCAGCAAGGGGTCTGGAGAGGCACAGAGGTGTGCTGGAGGGTAGGGGGCTGGTGCAGCAACCACAGGCATGGCGTGCCTGCTCCGTATCCCCATCCTGGCAGGCTGCCTTGTAGCCTGTGCCGGCACCACTGGCCTGCGTCAGCCTGCCAGGGCCAATTGGTAAAGGAGCTTTGGGGATCAGCCGGGCTGGGTGAGCTGGGGACGCTGCCAGGTGCGACAGTGCCTGCCCTGCTGCCCGTACCTGCCATGGCCGGGGGGCTCTCCCTGCAGCCCCTGTGCTGCTTGGGGCTGGGCTGGGCAGCCCCATCCCAGATTGGGCCCCATGTGGGGGGCGCAGCTGGGGGGGCCTGTGGGGACCCTGCTGCCCAGGCCCGTGGGTAGCCCAGGTAGGGCATCCCCCTGACACCCCAAATCCAGTGATCAGTGCTGGAGGGAGGCATTGGTGCCCCAGTGAGCAGCAGGTTGGGACTCTCCAGATGTCATGCACCCAGATGTGCAGCTGCAACTGGGCAGGTGCCAGCAAGGCCAGGGCACTGTGAGGGGTGGGCTGGCACCCCAGGGTGATGCTGGGGGATCCCTGCCTGCAGGCAACACTGTGCCCCACATGCAGCTATCCCAGCTTGGCCACCCAGGGGATTAGCCCTGCTCATTGCCGGGCAGGATTAGTGCTACCCCTCAGCATGGGCAGCAGAGACCGCTCCTGTGGGGCGAATCGGCCCCACACCGCTGGTGTCCCCTGTAACCCACAGGCAGCCCTGGTGGGAGGGACGACGATGATCATCGGCCACGTCCTGCCTGACAAGGAGACCTCGCTGCTGGACGCCTATGAGAAATGCCGCAGCCTGGCCGACCCCAAGGTCTGCTGCGACTACGCTCTGCACATGGGCATCACTTGGTGGGCGCCCAAGGTGAGCCCAGCCATGCCAGCACAGTGTGGCTCCAGCCCCCTGGCACAGCAAGTGCCCAGGAGCAGCTGCTGTGGTCGGGGCTAATTCCCAACCCTGCTGATCCCATTAGCTGCTTGTTGGGGTGGGCTGGGCTGAGCCCCCAGGCTGCCTTTTGAGCTGCCTTGATCCAGGCTCAGCGGGACAGAGGTTCCCTGCGGGGCTGAGCCCCCCACTGGGGTGGAAAATGACCAGGGTGCCTGGGCACAGTGATCCCAACCTGGGGGGACCCCATCCTGCAGCATGACCCCTATGGGGGTGGCCAGAGGGGCTGGCCCTGCTTGGTGCCTAGACCCCGTCCCACAGCATGCTTGGGCCCTGCAATGCCCACCAAAGCTGCCAGAGCAGAATGAAGCTGGGCTGCTCCCAGCCGCACTGCAGGGAGACCCCAGCCCCAGTGTACCCCGTGGCCTGGCCAGACCCTCCCCAGGCAGAGCAGGGGAGGATGGGTGTGGAGCAGGTGCCCCCCACCACCGACACACCAGGGATGCAGCCAGGCCAGGGCCAGATCATGGCACGACACGGCAAGAAAATCCCCCCCGCCAGCAGCTGTCACTCCCCAGATCACCCTGGGACACACACGCAAATCCTGCATCTTGTGTCCCCAAGTTGGTCCCTGCCCCATGGTGGGGGGCACCTCATCCCAGATCTGCCCCATAACTGGGAGGGAGAGGGTCTCACAGCTGCCTGTGCATACCAGAGCTGCCATGCCCCCCGCCACTGTACTGACCCCCCTGTCCTGGCACAGGTGAAGGCAGAGATGGAGACGCTGGTGCGGGAGAAGGGGGTGAACTCCTTCCAGATGTTCATGACCTACAAGGACCTGTACATGCTGCGGGACAGCGAGCTCTACCAGGTCTTCCGAGCTTGCCGTGACATCGGTGCCATCGCCCGGGTCCATGCCGAGAATGGCGAGCTGGTGGCTGAGGTGAGCACTGGGGTTGGGGGGTGCCCAGCAGTGATGGGCATCCCATCATGTGCTTGGGGCAAACAGAGCCCCCTGTGTCACCCCACGCTGACAGCCCCCCATTCCCCAGGGAGCAAAGGAGGCGCTGGACCTGGGCATCACGGGGCCGGAGGGCATTGAGATCAGCCGACCCGAAGAGGTAGGTGACAGCTGGCATCCCCGAGTCACCGCACAGGCAGTGTGGCCTGGGACATGGCTTGGATGCTCTGGAGCATCTTCATAGCTGGCACTGCCTGTGCACCCACCCATGCACCCATCTGTGCCATCCGTGCACCCATCTGCATGCCCATCCTTGCACCACCCATCAGTGCCACTATGCCTGACTGCACCGTGCCCCAGCTGGGGCATTTTGCCATGCTGTGCCATGCACTCACTGCCCACTCTCTCCGCAGCTTGAAGCCGAGGCCACACACCGTGTCATCACCATTGCCAACAGGGTGAGTGGTCCCACGCTGGGCAGCCAGGACTGAACCTCGCTGCTGAGGGTCTGCGCCGGGGTCCCCGCCCCTTAAGTGAGCTGGGTGTGTGGCACATGGCTGTGCCAGACCACGATGGGTATCCCACCTCCTCCTGCCGCTGGGGCATCCCCCTTCACTACATCTGGGGGTGGGTGCCCCACTTCCATGGGGAGGTCCCAGCGCCCTGGTAGGGGCACAGGGATGCCTCTGCGGAGCTGGGGCACTGTGGGGATGGTGACACTGACACCCTCTCTGCAGACCCACTGCCCCATCTACCTGGTGAACGTCTCCAGCATGTCTGCAGGGGATGTCATTGCAGCCGCCAAGATGCAAGGTAGGACGCCTGGATGGGCACCCCTAGGGGTGGCCCTGCCCAGGGCAGGATGTGCCCCCTACCCCGGGCTGGCAGTGGGGTGGGACATGGATCCCTGCGCTCAGTGCGCAGGTGTGGACTGGCCCCACTAGGGCAAAATACCCCGGGATGGGGGCCATGCGGTGGCGACCATCTGGCCGCGCTCTCGGTCAAGGCCCCACCTCTTCCCTGTAGCTCCGCCCCATCCTGTGGCCCCGCCTCTTGCAGTGGGGGCTGCTCCCACACGCGTGGGGACATGGGCACACGCAGGGACACGGGCACAGGTGAAGGAGTGCACACATGCAGGCATGAGCCTGTGCAGGGTCACGGTTGTGGGGCACATGCAGGGACACAGGCACACACTGACACAGACGTGTGTGAACAAGGGGCACGTGCATGGATGCAGACACACCCAGGCACAAGGGACACGCAGGGTGCATGTGGGCACCGGGAAGGTCCTGGGTGTAAAGGGACATGGACATGGGCACATGCAGGGCTGTGTCACATGCAGAGGCATGGACATGTGCAGCACAGGAGCTATGGGGACACACAGGGACATGTGGACTCTTAGACAGGGACACAGGCAGGAGCAGACACATGAGCACATGTGTGTGCATGTGTTCTCGGACACGTGTGCGCACATGGGCCAACAGCCACCGGGCACCCGCAGCTCTGCTTGCACAGGCACAGGACACATGGACACAGGGCTTGTGCCCAGATGGGGGCACACGCTGCCTGCAGCAGTACCGGTAGAGCACACACATGCTCTTGCACACTTGCCCCTGTGCACCCTTCCATTGCACGTGTGCCCTGCTGCCCCCAGCCCCACGCGTGTGCCTCCGCCCTGGCAGGGAAGGTGGTGTACGCGGAGACGACCACAGCGCACGCCACGCTCACCGGGCTGCACTACTACCACCAGGACTGGTTCCATGCTGCTGCCTACGTCACCGTGCCGCCGCTGCGCCTGGACACCAACACCTCTGCCTACCTCATGAGCCTGCTCGCCAAGTGAGGCACCCAGGGCACCCCATGCCCTGGGCACCCCCTTCCTGCAGCCACACTTCCCAGCACCCCCTCCCCAGTTGCCATGCTTGTTGGTTGTCTCCAAGCATCCCCAGTTGTCCAGCATGGCCAGGTGTTCTTCTCCTAGGTGCCACGCTGTCTGGCTGCCCCAGCACCCCAGCACCGCATGTTCAGGCACCCTGCTCTCCAGACACCCTGCTCCCCTGGTGCTGTATGCTCCAGACACCCAATCTTTCAAGCACCCCCCTCCCTGAGCTACTCTCGGGCACCCCAGCTTCCCAGCACCTCACTTTGTGGGCACGGGGCTCTCTGGGAACCTCACTTCCCAGACACTGTGCTCCCTTAGGGCCTTGCCCTGTGGGTGCTGCACTTCCCAAGCACACCCTGAGCACCTGGGATGCTAGGTGCTCCAATCCCCAGGCACACTGCTCCCCAGGCATTGGGCTCCCTGGGCACCCCACTGCTAGGTGCCCATTCCCCAAGCACCTCAGTCACCAATTGCTGAGCTCCCTGAGCACCTTGCTCCCCAGGCACTGACCTCCGTTGGCACCCCACAACCTGGATGCCCCACTCCCTGGGCACCCTGCTCCCTGGGTGCTGAGATCCCTGGGCACCCCATGATGTGCACACTCTGCTCCCCAGGCACCCTGCTCACTGGGTGCTGAGCTCATCAGGCACCCCACTGCATGGATGCCCCATTCCCTGAGCACCCTGCTCCCCAGGCACTGAGCTCCCTGAGCAGCCCACAGCATGGGTGCTTCATTCCCTGGGCACTGAGCTCCCTGGGCATACCTGGCATGAGTACCCCACTCCTCAGGCACCTTGCTGCCTAGGCGCTGAGCTCCCCAAGCACACCACTGCATGGGTGCCCCATTCCCTGAGCAGCCTGATCCCCAGGCACGCCATGGCATGGGTGCCCCACTTCTGAGGCACTCTACTCCCTTGGCACTGACCTCCCCTGGCACCCCACTGTGTGGGTACCCCACTCCCCAGGCACCTTGTTCCCTGGTCACCCCACTCCCTAGGTGCTCCATTCCCTGCACACACTCCTTCCCAAGCACCTCACTCCCTGGGCGCTGAGCTCCTCAGGCACCATGCTCCTGGCTGTGGGCCCTGCCACTGGCTGGCTGTGGCCAAGCCACCCCAGCAGTGCCATCAGCAGCCCCATCCTCCCACAGTGACACGCTGAACATCGTGGCCTCCGACCACCGGCCCTTCAGCACCAAGCAGAAAGCCATGGGCAAGGAGGACTTCACCAAGATCCCCCACGGCGTCAGTGGGGTGCAGGACCGCATGAACATCATCTGGGAACGTGGTGTGGTACGGGGTCCTGCACACCCACCCCCGCCCACAGGCACCCTGGGATGAGGCGGCCTCCCTGGCTCTTGGGGGGCTCAGCAGTGGGGCTGGCTTGGGCTGAGGTTTGGGGTGGGAGGGCCCTGGGGTGGGAGAACCCTTCTGTTGGCTCCCACAGGATGTCCTGGGCAGCGTTTGCCCTCCAGCATGGGGTGGGCTAGGTGCTCCCCAGTGCAACCCAGTGGGTCCTAGTAAAAGGCATAGCCCCAGCAGCCCCTCGCAAAGTGTTGGGGGGGGCAGTGCAGAGCACGAGGGACAGGGCACAGGCAGCTGGGCAGCACTGTGGGGCTGGGGCAGAATGCAGCCAGGCACATTCTCACCCTTCCCCTGCTCCGGTGGCAGGTTGGGGGCAAGATGGATGAGAACCGCTTCGTGGCAGTGACCAGCTCCAACGCTGCCAAGATCCACAACCTGTACCCCCGCAAGGGCCGGATCATCCCCGGGGCAGATGCCGATGTTGTGGTCTGGGACCCCGAGGCCACCAAGTAGGTGCAGCCAGCGGCAGGGCTGGGGAGGGGGCTCCCCGTGCCGATGGGCACCCACTCAACACCCCATCCCCCTCACTCAGGACCATCTCGGCCAGCACCCAGGTGCAGGGAGGGGACATCAATCTCTACGAGAACATGCGGTGCCATGGCGTGCCCCTGGTCACCATCAGCCGTGGGCGTGTGGTCTACGAGAACGGTGTCTTCATGTGTGCTGAGGGCACTGGCAAGTTCTGCCCACTCCGCTCCTTCCCAGACTCCGTCTACAAGAAGTTGGTGCAGCGGGAGAAGGTACAGGGACAGCAGGGGCCGTGCCGGTGCTGTGCCACAGTGTGGGGACGGGCTGTGCCGTGCCTTGCTCCTGGCTGCTGGAGGGGCCAAGGGAGACAGCGTTGGCAGTGGTCCCAGAGATGTGGGTCAGTGCTGCCAGTGCTGGGAGGACAGGTCTGTGCCACCTAGTGCTGTGCCACCCCAGTGCCACGCTATGCCACAGCCGGTGCCACCCTGGAACATCATGTAGCGGGAGCGCAGTGTACCTCATGCAGGGGCAAGGATGGCAGTGGTGGTGCCCAGCCAGGGGCAAGCACCAGCAGTGCGGTCCCTGCGGGTGGGTGTAGGATGGAGGACCCCCCTCAGCTCCCCACCCTTCCACGTGCTGGTGGTGCAGAGGGTTTGGGGACAGTTGGTTGGCAGTTGTCCTGACATGCATGTGAGGCACATGCCAAGTGTCAGGACCTGCTGCAGGCTGCTGTCCTGGGCTTTCTGCCCTCTGCAGCCCCCTGAGGCACCTCGCAGCTTATGGTGGTCCCACGTGCCCCAGGGCAGGGATACACATGGCTGGGACAGGAGGGGACACCAGGGCATGCGCTTGCCAGCTGTGGGACAGGTCTTGCCATGCTTGGTGGGGCCACAGAAGCCCCTCTCCCCACCTCTGTCCCCCGACCCAGTGCCCTCATCCTGCAGCGCTGGCCCCTCGTCCCGTTGCTGACCCGCTGTGCTCAAGGGGCACGGCCCCCACACACCAGACCCCTCGCGGGTCCCCAGGGCTGCCCAGGCATGACACCCAGGAGCTCTGGCAGCCCCCAGTCCTGCGGACCCCTCCATGCCCCCGCCTTTCACCAGCCCCTGCTTGGTGTATAGAGTGCACTGGAGGGGCAGGACGTGGTGCTGGTGCTGTGAGAGAAAGGGACAGCCAGGGGGTCCTATCACTGTCCCAGGGAGCTGGGAACCGGTGGCCAGCACCAGGGTGTGTGGCTGGAGCCGTGCATGGCTGGGGGGGACACAGGGCATCACCTGCCTGTGTGGTCCCCTCCAAACACTCACCTGCACTTTGCTGGGGGGGTGGGGGTGGTGTGTGCGGCTTGTCATCAGCAGGGAGACAGGCGAGGGGCTGCGCCGCTGGGGTCACCTGCCTCCCCCAGACTCTGCTCCTGCTCTGGCACCGCTCCGCACCAGCACCTCTTGAACAGGGAGCCCCACAGCCCAGCCAGTGTCCCACTCAGTGCCCCCCAAGATGTACCCCTCCCCACACCACAGCCCACTCCCCATGCCACAGCATGCCCTGGCCCCCTTCCTTCCTTCCCTCCCAACACCCGGCTGATCCGCACCCCGCTGTTAGGTCCTGGCACCCCTAACCCTGCTCACACTGCGGGGTCCCCCCATGCTCCCCCTGCACCCTGGCCGCAGCCCCCCGCCCATTACGGCGCAGTGCCCGCTGGGCTGACGCTCTCTCTGCTTTTTCTTTCCCTTCTGGCAGAGTTTAAAGCTGCGGGGTGTGGATCGTACCCCATACCTGGGGGATGTGGCCGTGGTTGTGCATGCCGGGAAAAAAGAGACGGGGACGCCCCTGGCCGATACGCCCACCCGGCCCGCCACGCGACACGGGGGCATGAGGGACCTCCACGAGTCCAGCTTCAGCCTGTCCGGTAAGAGTGGGGGTCCCAGCAGCCCCAGCCCTGTGCCCAGCCCCACTCCAGGGCTCGCTGGCAGCCCCGCATCCGGCGGCTCTCGGGCACCGGCCAGGCACTCACCTATCCAGGGTGTCCCCACCAACAACACCCCTGAGGGTGCAACCCCCCATCTCTGAGGCAGAGGGCCATGCTGCCCTGCTGCGCCTGTGGCAGAGTAGGAAGCTGACCCCATCCCTGGCCCCGCAGCCCCTCCAGCCTGTCCCTCCATGCACCGTCCATCGTGTGGCTGTGCCGTGCGGGGGTTCATGCTGGGCTGGGAGTGGCTGGGGCAGGTAGGACTGAGCCGGCGCATGCATTGTGTCCAACCCCAGCAGGCACCTTTGTCCCCAGGAACAGGAACAGAGGGATTGGGGGGCATCCCGGCGGCCCTAGCTGGCACTGCCATCCCACCCTGCAGCCACCATGGCGCTGCCCTGTGCCAGACAGGACCAAGCCACATGCTGTGCTGGAGCAGGAGTGGGCCTGGGGGCCTGGAGCAGGAGTGGGGCTGGCTTCAGCTGCGGCACCCGGTGCTGCCCACGCTCACCACCACCGCAGCTCGGTGCTGGCTGTGCCGGGGCCAGCAGCTGTGGGCGATGCTCCCTGCTGGCACCACACTCGGGCATGGGACCTGGCCACTCTGACCCCCTGGAGCAGGACGCTGGGACCCAGTGGGTCACGAGCATCAGTGCCAGCGTGGCCAGAGTTGCACAAGCACTGGTGCCCACCTACCACTCTCGGCAGGAGTGTGGCTGTTACAGAGCCAGGGGGACACAGAGCACCCACTGTCCTCAGGGTGCTGGCAGCAGGGCTGCTGGCCACGCTGGAGGTGCTGGGGTGGCCATCGGGCTCTCGCCCTGGCACCGGCGGCCCTCATGCCGTCCATCCGTCTGTCCGGCAGGTTCTCAGATCGATGACCACGTTCCAAAGCGAGCTTCGGCCCGGATTCTCGCTCCCCCCGGAGGCCGGTCGAGCGGCATTTGGTAAAGCCGGGGACATGTCCCCCAACTGAGGACCAGGTGCCGTCCCCATGCTGTACCCCCGCCGGGACCCCGGCTCTGGTGGGGCTCCCCTTGCACCGGGGGGGCCCTGCCTGGCCCCCGTCCTGCCGGCGGGGCCGTGCCAGCAACGTGAGCCGACAGCTGGGTGCGGTGGGCCAGGGGGCCACGGCCCAGCCGGCGGGAGGGGATGGGGCAGTGGGTGGGTCTGCCCTGGCCCTTTTCTGTTTGCACGTTGGGTTTGGATCAGTGAATTTTTGACTTGTTTGTGCATCACGTGGAAATACTCTGAAGTGGTTTGTGTCACTAGCGTTAGGGGAGAAGCAGGGACCCCCCCCCTCCGCCCTTCCCACCCCCGGGCTGCCCCCACCCCCCTCCCTGCTCTGGCCCCCTGTGGGATGCCCAGGCCCATCCCACGCCGGGGCAGCCAGCAGCCAGCATGCACACGCCTGCACCAGCGTGGGGCTGACAGCTGTCCGCTGGCACACACGTGTGCATCCCACCATGTGAGGTGCTGGCAGGCTTCTCACTGCGGTATGTGTGTCCACATGTGTGTGTAACACCAAGCGTGGTCTGAGATGTTCATAGCACACGTGTGCCTCCCTTTGTGCAAGGTGCTGGCAGGCTCCTCACTGCCATGTGTATGCGCACACGTGTGCCACACCATGCATGGTCTTGGTGAGATATTCATTGCACACACGTGTGCACACGTGTGCAAGGTTCTAGCAGGCTCCTGACCACTCTGTGTGTGCATGCTCATTGCACATGTGTGCACACATGTACTCCTCAGCAGGTGTCCATGCACGTACACACACGTCCCCATCCCTCTGTGCACGATGGCAGCACCTGTTTCATGCCATGCCAGGACCCCTCCACGTCCCACTGCGGTGCTGCCGAGGACCCTGAGGCTGGTGACACTCCCGTGCACCCACAGTGGGCACAGGTCGGGGTCCCTGTGGCCGCAGCAGAGCGGGGTCCCCACCCATGTCCCCCGCCATGCACTGGTGCTATCCGGTGGGTGCCCCCGCCCCACTGCCCCCTCCCCAGCCATGCCCCGTGGTGGTGTCAGATGTGAGTTGTCCCTTGTGCCCTGTCCCCCTAGTTGGTCCCTGTAGGTGTGTGGGGGGGCCGGGTGGGCGCGGGGGTCCTGCCCGCCCCTGGGTAGTTGCATATTGGCCGTTTTTAGGAACCTGCAGTACATTTCTGTTTGCTCATTAAAGACAGTTCTCACAGCACCCAGCCTCGATGCCTGCTTGGGGGGGACTGGCTGGGGGGGCCAGCCTGGGGTGAGGTGTGCAGTGGGCTCCACATCGCCCCACTGCCCAGTGTGCATGGCAGTGTGCTCCAGGACTGTCCCTATGGCCACCCTGCATGTATGTCCGTCAGCCCCCGGCACACCAGCCCTCGGGAGGGTGACCCCCCACACCCCCTCAGATTCCCTGAGCGTGGCTGGGTACTGTTGGAGGAGGAGAGCAGCCGCCACGTGTGCAGGGACACAGACTTGGCAGGTCAACCCCAACTCCTGCACATGGGATGCCCCAGGTTGAGCCACTGGCATGTGGCCACCATGGCAGCACCGGAGCCGGTGTGCAGGGGTCCCCGCGGCTGCAGCGCTGGGGACAAGCAGGGCCCAGGAGCCGCAGACCTGCCGGGGGGGCACGAGGAGATGTGGGGGGCACATGGAGCTGACCTAGCCACCATGTGGCCGAGGCATCTCAGCAGCACCGCTGCAGGCAGCTATGCCAGTTGCACATCACCGCAGCGGGAGGGTGGGGGCACATGCACACACACTGCTGGGGTGCATGAATGCACCCATGGGTGCAGAGAGGGTTTGGGGGTCTGTAGGGTAGGGATGGGGGGTAAGGGGAGAGCTGGGGTGTCCCGGGGCATCCCTGTGGGCTGGGGGGAGGGGAGGCATGGGGACCTCTGGGAGGTCCCGAGGGGTCTCAAAAGGGTCCCAGGGGGGATCCTGGGGAGGTCCCAGAGGGATCCCGGGGGAGTCCCGGCCGTGCAGAAGCCGACGCCCGCCCCTAGGGGGCGCTGTGGGGGAGGCAGGGCCGGTCGCGGCCCACGTTGCCATGGCAGCGGGAGGGGCGTGGCTCCGGCTGTTCCCATGGCGGCGGGGGCGGGGCGGAGCAGGGTCCGGCCCCGCCCACGGGGAGGGGTAGAGGCGGCGGCGGCGGCGCATGCGCGGGCGGCCTGTGAGGTCCTGGCCCGGTCCCGGCGAGCCCGGCGCGGTGCGGAGGGAGCGGAGCGGCGGCCGGAGCGGCCGCGGCCCGAGCACGGTGAGTGGGGGGCGGGGTGGGGCGGGGCGGGGCGGGATGGGACCGGACAGCACCGCACCGGGCCGCCGCCATCGCCTGCATCCCGACACCGGCCGGCGCCGCTGCCCCCGGGACCGGGCGGGGGGGCCCCGTTGGGGCCTCGGGGGATGGAGCGGCGGGGGAGGGTGACACCGGAGGATGTAGCGGCTGGGGCGGGGTCCGTCCGGTGCCTCCAGGGATGGGGCGGCTGTGACAGGCGGGGGGGCCCGGGGACAGAGCGGCCTTGTCCCGTGTGGGGAACGGGACCGCGGCTGGGGACGCGAGGCCCGTGGACCGGGGCGGCCGGGGCCTGCGGTGCTGGTGGCGGAGGGGTCCGGCCTGACTCAGCGGCGGCCGCCCCTGCGCTCCGGCTGCGTCTCCCGTGGGGCCGCGGCCCCGGTACGGCATGGCACGGCACGCCGGGAGCTGTAGTCCTGGCACCGGCGGGGCCGCCCGGCATCGCGCAGCATCGATTACCGGGCATTCCTGCCGGTTACCGGGCATCTTCGGAGCTCAGCTGGGTGCGGGGTGCCCGCCTGTCAGGCAGGGCCAGCGCTGTCCACCCGGTGCCGGTGCAGGGTGATGCTCCCGGGACGGCGGGCAGAGCCCCTGCGGTACCGGCTGGGCCAGAGCAGTCCGGGACAGTGAGGTGGCTGGTGCGGGTGACCTGCCAAAGCGTGACGTGCTCTCTCGTCCCTTGTCCTCATGGCGGCACGGTGGCAGTGGCTCCGGCACGGTGCCACGCCAGGACCAAGCTGGGCACCAGCAGCCCTTTGCGGGCAGGGTGGCAGCCTGAGCGTCTAACAGTGCCCGTGTCGGGATGGGGGGCACGGTGCCCTTCCCGGTGCTCCCCACCAGAGAACACTCAGCCCCGTCTCCTACCAACGACCTCAGCACGTGGGGAAGAGCAGGTCCCCCAAGCCGGGTGCAGGGTGCTTACAGGGTGTGCAGAGTCCGGCCCCCCAGTGCCACCCCAAGACTCTCCCCATACCCCCAGTGTGACCAGGAGCCAAGGGGTGCCAGATCGGGGCTTCATGGTGATGCTGTGTGCCCATATAGTGGCTCCTTCCCATCACACGTGTGGGGCCACAGTGGGGGACAGCTCTCCCTGGTAATCAGTGTGGGCACGCTGGCATGGCCAGAGAGTGTGGGGCTTCTCAGGGGGCTTGGCTGGCACTGGCAAGGGGCTGCCCAGGCTGGGGGATGCTCTGCTGTGGCACAGACCTGCAGGCGTGGGTGTCCCCTGCCCTGGCTGTGAGGTGCTGACGAGCAGCTCTCCCTCCGCTGGCTCTAACAACCACCCAATTTGAATCATCAAAAGGCACTCGGCATTAATATTTCAGGGATGCTGTGCAGGATAAGGATGCCGGCGCAGGCAAGGGGGGAGCAAGTGCGGTGGGAGGCGCTGCCGGCGGCACCGCGCTCTGCACATGCTCCTGCCGCTGCTATTTCAAGTTATTTAGGTTAGCGAGAGCGGAGCAGGCAGGGGACCCGTGAGGGTGGGCCACCCTGCCCCTGTTCCCCCGCATCGCTGTCAGCCAGGCACCGCAGCCACACCGAACACCACTGTTGGGAGCCACGGGCTCCCAGTGCGTGAGTGACTGGTTTTCCTCACCACGGGCCGGGCCGGGTGCTGCTGCCTGCTAAAGAGCCGGGAAAACAGGGAATGTGCTGGGGGATGGACCCGGCAAAGAGCCAGGTGCTGCCTGCTCCCAGGCAAACCCATCTGCCACATGCAGGCTCCAGCGTGGCGTGGCATGGACAGCACAGCACAGCATGGGGATGCTCCCCTCAGGGTAGGGGGAAATGGCACTGGGGGGGCCGTCTGTGATGGCCAGCGGTCGGGGGCAAGTGGCCACCCCTGCCAGCACCTGGGCCACCCTGCCTGCTGCCTGGAGCTGCCTGCCAGCTGCCAGATCAGCTAGGCAGCACCGCAGCAGCTCCCTCCGCACAGCCCCCGCTGAGTTGTCTGCCACCCCCCTCGCCTATTTGTCACTTGAGAAGCCACCCGGGATGGCTCCCAAAATAGAAGCTGCGAGTCGCAGCAGCCCAGCTCGCCCCAGTACGGTGGTGCTACCAGGCTGGCGCAGACAGTGAGGGGCCAGCACTGACCCGCAGCTTCAGTGGGCGACACTGCCCATCCGGCTCCCAGGCAGCCACAGCAACGTGCAGTTGGTGCCTGGCCTTGGCAGCTGGTGCTGCCACCACCGCCTTGGTGCTGAGCAAACACGTCCGGTGCGGCCACCGGCCTCATTCTCCTCCCGCTTTGTTTGGCCAGAGCGCGCCGGCCCGGCGAGGGCTGCGGCGTGGGACGCTGGTGCCTGCCGCTGGCTCCCTGGCAGCGGTGGCACGAGGAGCCGGGCTGGACGACCTCTCCGCGCCCCGGCAGCGCCGGCGGGACAGGGCAGAGACACGCGCCTGAGTGTTTTGTTCGCCGTTGGGCCTTGATTAGCAGCTTGGCGGCTGGACAATTAAAATGCAGCGGTAAGCGTCCCTCCTGCCCCGTCAGCACGGCTGGCCGGGCGCCCTGCGCAGGCGGCACGGGGCGGGGGGGCTGCCGCTCGTGGTGGGGGCTGTGCCCCAGACCTCTGCATCCCCCCCCACTGCCGGTGCCTGCAACCTGCCTGCGCAGCAGAGGCACAGCTGGCATCAAGGGCAGGTGGCAGGAGCCGTGCTGCCAAGCGAGCCACTGCTCCCCGGGGACCCAGTGCCTGCAGAGCCAGGCCGCTGCTTGCCCAGCACCAATGCAGCTGTGTGCCGAGCCCTGCACCAGAATGGCTTCTCTCCCACAGCCTGCTGGGAATTGGGGCTAAATTCTTACTTTTATTAGGTTTGGGGTTGAGTTTGTGGGTTTGTTTTTTTGGAAAAGGTGGCAGCAGAGGCAGCATGCAAATCAGCCCAGCTGGAGGCTCCCTGCCTTGGATGCATCCACCACACAGCGTCAGGGCTGGGGCAGGTGGTGGGGCTGGCTCCTGCCCTGCCGGAGGGCTGGCACAAGCATTGGATTCCCTGTCATTATGCTAGGGTGTGCTCGGCGCTGTGGTGAAGGGCTTTGAAGACCAGCATGGCATTTCAGAGACTGGAAATGAGCTGGGTGGCACAGTGCGCCCCAGCAAGCATCCCTGCGTGGTGCTGGCACCTCCAGCTCGATGCTGGTCACTTGGGGCTGGGACATGCAGGTGCTCAGTGGTGCCGCATGCTGGAGCAGGGTCAGGGTTCTCCCTGCCGGGCTTGCACATGTGGCAGCATGTGCAGGAGTCGGGGTGCAGCTGGCGGCAGCATGCTGGGGAGTGGCTGGCATGGTGACACCTGAATTCATCCTGCTGTGAAACCTGTCCCTGCGGCTGCCAGCACAGGCCTTGGCTTGCTTTGGCAAAGGGGAAGCCATGGCTGTACTGAGGCGCAGGGCACCAATACCGGCAGCCTGCTGGGAAGCGCAGTGGAAATCCTGGGTGGCCAGGGGGTGCGTTGCCTGCCTATGGGGGCTGTTCCCTCCTGCTTGACCCCAGCCCTTTGTTTGCTGGGTTCCGTACCGGGGTGAGATGATGATGAGGAAGGTGCTGGGTTCAGCCCTTGGTTGGGAGCAGCTGAGGTTTCTGCTGGGGTTGCACCCTGCTAGTGCTGGCGCTGGAATGGCATTGGACCACACGGGGTGTGCTCCGAGGCTCTGCGCTGCCTTGCCTGCCTGGGGAGCATCCCCAGTGGGGAGCTGCCTTCTCAACCCCCCCCCAGCAAGGTTCCTGCAGACCCCACCACACAGGGCATCCTGGTGAGCCCCATGCGTTCCTACATCCCCTCTGCTTCTCAAGGGTCTGGGGCATGCCAGCCACCCCCGTGCCCCTATCCCGGCCCCGGCTAGGTTTGGAGGGGACTGCACCCCAGGGCTGGGGCAGTTTCCCTGCTGCGATGGCTACAGCTGTGTTGGAGCTGCCCCAAAGCACAGGCAGGGTGCTGGGAGAGCTGTGGGCTGCTGCGTTGGGTCCGGGCACTGTGCACCCCCCAGCTTGAGTGGGGCCAGCCCCAGCCTCACGGCTCACTGTGGTGGCCACGGTGCTGGCACCCAGTCCAGCCCTGCTCAAGCTCTGCCCTGTGCACAGGGTGCTGGCAGCTGCTCCTGGCTATTTCGGGAAAGGATGGTGATGGGGGACGGTGGGGGGTGGTGGGGGTGGTGTCAGCCAGCCACTGGCTCCTTGCCGGGACGGGCAGGCAGCCCTCTGCCCTGCAGCACACACAGCCCCCCCCGCCTGCCGATCCCCTGCCCACTCCAACAGTGGACAAGCGCCATTGCCTTCCCGGCTGCACTGCAGTGCGCGTGGCTCTGGCTCTGTGCCGCGCATGACTCAGCTCAGCGCTGCTGGAGGAGGGGGGACCCCTGCCTGCACCCCAGGCAGCATTAGGCTGTTTGAACAGACACTGCAGCCAGTGTGATGGGTGGCTTTGGTCCTCACTGGCTGCCGGGGAGTGAGAGGGTGCCCACCACACTGTGCTGGGGGCTGGCGGCAGCTGCAGGGGCCTCTTTTCCAGCTGCTCCAGCGGCTAAAAATACCAACACCCCCAGCTGCGTGCCACGGCCCCGTGTGGGGTGGGATGGGACAGGATGCTGGGGGTCCTGGCCTGGCGCGAGGGACGAGCCAGCTCAGCTGCCGGTAGCAGTTCAACCAGCCAGGCTGTGTGGGGGTGCTGGGGCCAGCATCACCGGTGCTGAGTCACGGCGCTACCAAGGCCGCGAGTTGGGGATGCGCAGCCACCGGCACCAGCACTGCACAGCCCCCCTGCCATTGCACCCATGGCTCCAGTCTGCTGGCAACAGGGGGTCCTGCGTGGTGGGGTCCTCCCCAGGCCCAGGGTGCAGGCGTGGTGCAGGCAACTGCCCCCCCTCGCCAGTCCCACACAGCACCTTGGGCTGCTGCAGCAGGAGAGCGGGGCCGGGGGGGTGAGGGGGGGCGGCCCCCAGCTGGCAGCTGGGCCAGAGGCCCGCAACCCCCCCTCTCCAGGGAGAGCGGATTAATGCGTGTCGGCTGCTGAGGCGTGGGGGGAGCAGGGCTGGAGACCCCCGCTCGTAGGGAGGGGGCAGTGGGACAGGGACCCTGCCCTCGCACTGGGGGCGGTCCCTGCTCTAAAGTGTTTGGCAGGAGCCGGTGGGATGCTGTCTCAGTGGCCCCCAGCTCTGCAGCACAGGTCCTTGGTGCTCTGCCATGCCAGGGCAGTGGCTGTGGGGTCTCCATTCCTGCGGTGCCCGGGCAGAGCCCTCTGCCATCTGGGAGCGGGTTTGTGGCCGTGCTGGCAGATGTTGACCCTCTAAGCCCTGCTCTAATGGACCCCAATCCTGGCCCCGGCAGATTAGGCAGCCACTGAGGGCTGGAAGGGGGGGGGCCATAAGCTGCTTATGGGCCGGCACTAGCCCCTGGCCCCCAGCCTCGTGCACAGGGAAGGAGCTGTACCCTCAGTGGTGCCCACATCCCCCCACGACCCCTTGCCTGTGAGCTGCATCTTGTGCCACATCTGTGTCCTGTGGTGGGTTCTGCTGCCAGTGGCTTGGGGCATGGGTGGACCCGGCTTGGTGGGACACCACAGGGCTGGCCAGGGACCCTTGTGCCCCCACCCCTGCCATACCGGGGGGTACAGCTGGGGTGAGGGGGTCCGGTGGGCTGTACCATGGCAGCCTGGCCCTGGTGTCCCCGGGTGGGACGGGTGCCCTGAGTCCTGCCAGCACGGAGCAGAGCAGGGCTGGGGGCGCAGTGGGGTGCCGGTGCTGGTGTGACGCCTGTCTCTCGGCAGCTGGGGCATGGCTGTCAATGTGTACTCGACGTCGGTGACCAGCGAGAACCTGAGCCGCCATGACATGCTCGCCTGGGTCAACGACTCCCTCCAGCTCAACTACACCAAGATCGAGCAGCTCTGCTCAGGTGGGGCGCGGGTCCCAGCGGGGTGGACAGACACGGGGAGGGGGGGACAACAGTGGCAGGGTGCTGCTGGCCCCCCTCACTGATGCCACGGTGTGGGACCGGCACAGGGGCTGCCTACTGCCAGTTCATGGACATGCTGTTTCCCGGCTGCGTCCACCTGCGGAAGGTGAAGTTCCAGGCCAAGCTGGAGCACGAGTACATCCACAACTTCAAGGTGCTGCAGGCCGCCTTCAAGAAGATGGGAGTGGACAAAGTAGGTCCATGGGGGGGGGGGGCGGGGGGGGGGGGGGGGCAGGCTGTGGCATAGCTGTGGCTGTGGCATGGCTGTGGCTGTGCCCATGCTGAGGGCAACCCCACCAGCCCTTGCCTGTCCCCCCCCAGATCATCGCAGTGGAGAGGCTGGTGAAGGGCAAGTTCCAGGACAACTTTGAGTTCATCCAGTGGTTTAAGAAGTTCTTTGATGCCAACTACGATGGGAAGGAGTACAACCCGCTGCTGGCGCGGCAGGGCCAGGACGTCGCGCCCCCCCCAAACCCAGGTGATCACATCTTCAACAAACCCAAGAAACCCATTGGCACTGCAGGTAATGTCCGGGTCCCCCCCGGCAAGCGCTGACCCCTGCCCTCCTGCTCCCCACGTCGCTCTGCCCGCAGCCAGGCGTGTCCCCCTCCCGCACCCCTGCCCCTGCCTGTGCCCAGCTCTGCTGCCTGCCTGCCTGCGACCGGGTCTGCAGGGACACCTGGGTCGGAGGGGACGGCAGAGGGACCTGCGAGGAGCCAGGCAGGGCTCAGTGCCTCCATCTTCTTGCTCACTCCAGGCTTGAGGGTGGTTTGTCCCTCTCAAGTTCCCCCATCCCATGGCTGCCATCCCCCGGTGGTGCCCAATTGCTGCGGGGCTACCAGGCTGCTCCTGGCTGCAGGTGATGCTCTATGAGGATCACAGGCTCCCTGTGCTGGCCCCACAGGAGCATCTCAAGGGCCAGACACCCCCCCACCCCCTGGTCCCTGGCAAACTCCAGCCAGGCCACGAGCACCCCTCAAGGGGGCTGAGGGTGAGATCTGCCAGGGGAAACTGAGGCATGGGGGGAGGCTGAAGGCAGGACAGCTCGGAGTCATGGCTCAGCCCCAAGTGCTCTGCCTGCTGCTGTTGCCCTGCCACCCAGCATGATGCAGAGGGGGGGTGTCCCTGCTGGCAGTCCCCCGGGGCCGGCATTAACCTGTTGGTCACCGTCTCTGCTGTCAAGTCCCTCAGAGGACCTCTCCCACCGGCCCCAAGAACACGTCAAACCCAGCCCGCCTCACCAACGTCCCCAGCAGCATCCTCCGGAAAAACTCTCCTGCCACCCGCAACGGGGGCACTGAGGCTGATGCGCAGATCCTGGAGCTCAACCAGCAGGTAGGCAGGGCCCCTGCCCGCCGCTGCCTGCACCCAACTGCCTTCAGGGCTGGGGGACACCCCGGCGTGGGAGGGAGGGGGTGGTGCTGAGCCCCCTCTGGGTGCGGGCTGAAGGCTTTCTGGACGCCCCCATCCCACAGCTAATGGACCTGAAGCTGACGGTGGATGGGCTGGAGAAGGAGCGGGATTTCTACTTCAGCAAACTGCGGGACATCGAGCTGATCTGCCAGGAACATGAGAACGAGAACAGCCCCATCATCACCGGCATCGTCAGTGTCCTCTACGCCACAGAGGTGAGGGCCGGGCACCATTACCCACCCCTGTCACCAGGATCCCCAGTCCCTCATCCTGCTCTCTGGGTTTCCCTGGGACCAGACCCCATGGCTGCTCCCGGCCTCATTTGCAGTGTGACTGGGGCAGGGGGGTTTGGGATTTGCTGGAGCCCTTGCACCATGCCGGGGGGTGGTGGTGGGGCTGAGGCAGGAGCTGGCTGCGAGCAGGAGCACCTACACAACACAACCCCCGGACTGATGGCCCCCCGTGCCCCCCTGCCAGGAGGGCTTTGCCCCACCAGAGGATGACGAGCTGGAAGAGCAACACCCAGAGGACCAGGATGAGTACTAGACCCGGCACGCTCCCACGCCACCCCGCGCCGTTCCCCCACCATAGACATTTTGAGGTCTGAGCCTGTGCGCCTCGCCCTGCACTGTCCACATGCCATCACGGTCTCCAGCAGCTGAGCCCGCGGCCTCACTGGTGGGAGGCCACCGTCTCCATAATAAATAGATGTCCATCCAGCGAGGAGCACGGCTGTACCTATGCCGGCAGGTGGGGACGGGCTCTGGCCGCCGTGCCCGGCCCTCGCCACCCCCACCCCGTATTTATTTCCGTTGACCCCTCCGATGTGAGTGCTGCAGCCGCCCCGGTGTCCCTGCCTGCCCCGTTGTGTGAGAGCGAGAGGGAGAGAACCGAGTCCTCAGGGTGTTTTCCCCGGGGTGGAGTGCGCTCGTGCGCTGCCTGTGCTGCCTGCACCCTGCCAGCCCGGGGGGGCAGGTGGGCTGGAGCCAGCGGCCGCGGGACCACTGCCCGGGGGTCGGTGCCTGCCCGGCAGCCTGCGGGGGGGGGGGGGGAGGGGGAAGGGGGGGATGCGGCTCGGACGAGGGAGGTTGTTGCTTCAGGTTCCTGGGAGGGTGGAAAAGAAACCCCAGTCCGGCTGACGACGTGGCCGCCTGCCTGCTCGGGTGGGTGCAGGCAGCGGTGGGGGGCACCTGGCCCCCGCGGGCCAGAAGACGGTCTGACCCCCCCCCCGCGGCGTGGGGACGGTGCCGTCCCTCTCCCCGCTGCGGAGCCCCCTTGCCCGTGGCCACTGAGGACCCCCCCGGGGCGCTGGGGTGGGTTTGCTGCCCGCCCTGGCCATCGTCTCCCCGTTGCATTGCTTGTCTGGTCCGTCACTCCGGTTGCAAAGCCTGCATCTGTGTTAAGTTTTATTTAAAATAAACTCGTGTGGTAAAACGCTGTGCTGCGGTTCTGGGGCCGGGCTGCGGGAGGAGCGCGGCTGGGGGCGGGGCACAACCGGGCTGTGGGCTGAAGAATGACACGGAGTGGGCGGACGCCCGGGTGCCCCCTGCTGCGGGGGGGTCTCCTGGGCCAGGCCTCCAATGCTGCAGACCTGGCTCGGGGCTGGGGGGTGGCCGTGGGTGGGGTGAAGCGGCCGGGGGTGGCGGCTAGGCTGTGTTTGGTTTGTTCCTTATACTCGTACGTTAAGAGCGCAAAGACCCCCACTAGCTCTGCAACACCAAACCCCCGCGACCCGCACTGGGGCAGACCACTGCGTAGCGGAGGGACTGCTCGGGTAGCGTCGCACGCGGGTACTGTATGAGCTACAGCAGCACTACGCTCGTTTTTCACTGATACTATAACTCTGTCTTTTGACCACCGAGCCAGGGGAGAGCGCGAACGCAGTCCCCCACTACCACAAATTATGCAGTCGAGTTTCCCGCATTTGGGGAAATCGCAGGGGTCAGCACACCCGGAGTGCAGGGGATGAGCCTCGCCCTGGGAAAACCACCTGCCTGATCATGGTGTCTCCCCTGCCAGGTAAGTATGAGCACCGACTCCGCAACACAACACCGCACAACAACGCACGCGCACCCACAACGCGGCCACCGCGGAACACGCACGCGGAACACGCCCCGACACGCGCCCCGCGCCTGCCCGATGCCGCGCGCCCGCACGACGCCGCGGACGCCCGTGGCCGCCGCCGGCCCCGACCGGGAACGGGCCCCCAGGAGCCCGCGCGGCGCCTCATCTGCATGGGCACGCCCACGCCCCGACCGCCCCGCCCCGGCCGCGGAAGGACGCTCCTGCCGGGGCCGGGGCCGGGCCGCGGGGCACCGCCGCCGATAACGTCTGGTCCCACCGCCTGCCGCGGGCGCCTCCGCCGGGCCGGCTCCAGCCGCCGCCGCCGCCTCTCGCCACAGACACCCCCCGCCCCCTTCACGGCGGCCCGACCGGCCCCGCGGCCCCTGGGACACCGGCACCCCCCGGTGCTGCGTGGGGCCGGAGCCGCAGCGGGGCCAGCAGCGGGAGGGGACCCGTGGGGCAGCGCCAGGGCCTGTGGCCGGGACCGTGGGGGCGCCCGGGGGTGCTCGAGGGGGCCGGGGCTGTTTCGGGGACACGGGCTGTGCTCCGCAGCCGGCTGAGCCCACAGAGGGGAAGGCGGGAGCTGCAGCCTCCGCACCCCGCTGGGCGGTACTGGCTTGTGCTGGGCTCTGCCAGGGCTCCACACAACAGCACCTACACGGTCTGTGGCGACAGCACATGCAGCCCAGGGACCCCAGTGCCAGGACCGTGGGGTCTGGGCGCTGACAGCGGCACGGCAAGAGCAGGTGCCCGTGGAGGGGACAAGCACGTGGTGCCCTGAAAGCCTCTGTGCCCTCCACGGTGAAGGCAAGGGGCCGGTCAACACCCGCAGTCACAGTGCCCCACACCCGCCAGCTCCAGCACCCCGTGCGCCCTTGTGCTCCCTCAGCAAACGCAAAACCACCCCCTCGCCCCCCTCCCGGTGTCTGGGTGCTGCTGGTTGTGCTCCTAAACCTCGTCCTACCACGGGAACTGCTGGGGCTCTCGGGGTTTATCCCGGCTGCCTCTGGATCAAAACTGTCCCTGCTTGTGCTTCACACACCCACCAGCCGGTTACATGTCACCAAACAACATGGCAAATGCCCCACGCGTGCTACTTCCCCTGCCCGCACAAGCCATCCCCCCGCATGGAGCACTGGCTGGGGCAGGACCTGCCGCCGAGGCCCTGCCATGGTGGGGGTGCTGCTGGCGCTGCCGGTCCAGCTTCACGGACATAGTGACACGAACTCTGGTGCCCACAGACCGGAGCAGCTGCTCAATGGGCTGGGGCCGGCTGGACAACAGCACATGCTGTGCACATGCAGAGCCCAGGCCAAGGACAGAAGTGGCTCCTCATAAAATTTGAGGTCAACATCAGATACTGCTTGAGGCACCAGGAAAAAATCTTTGGGTCGGTGGGAGCGGCCCCCAGGCATGGGGGGTAGATGAGGAACTGCTTGGGACAGCACCAGGCGTAGCTGGGCGTATTGACGGTGGTGGCAGTGCACGAGAGGGCTCAGCTGACGCTGCCTTGAAGGCAACGGGTACGCGGCGCCGCCTGCCCCGGGGCTGGAAGAAAGAGACGGTCAGGCAGCAGGGCTGGGACTGACGGCTGCAAAGGCTCATACAGCCCAGCGGCCGGGATGGGCGATGGGGTGGCGGGGCCCAGCGCTGGAAGCCCCCGCGCTCCCAGGGCACCTGCGGCCCTTCCACCGGCTGCCCGGCCCTCGGAGGCTCTGGCCGGCCGAGCCCCGCGCAGCACTGGGCGGTGCCGGTGTCCCAGGGGCCGCGGGACGGGGGCGGGGGTGTCTGTGGCGAGAGGCGGCGGCGGCGGCTGGAGCCGGCCCGGCGGAGGCGCCCGCGGCGGGCGGTGGGACCAGACGTTACCGGCGGCGGTGCCCCGCGGCCCGGCCCCGCCCCCGGCAGGAGCGTCCTCCTTCGGGCGGGGCGTAGCGGCCGGGGCGGGGCGGGCGGGGCGTGGGCGTGCCCATGCAGATGAGGCGCCGCGCGGGCTCCTGGGGGCCCGTTCCCGGTCGGGGCCGGCGGCGGCCACGGGCGTCCGCGGCGTCGTGCGGGCGCGCGGCGTCGGGCAGGCGCGGGGCGCGTGTCGGGGCGTGTTCCGCGTGCGTGTTCCGCGGTGGCCGCGTTGTGGGTGCGCGTGCGTTGTTATGCGGTGTTGTGTTGCGGAGTCGGTGCTCATACTTACCTGGCAGGGGAGACACCATGATCAGGCAGGTGGTTTTCCCAGGGCGAGGCTCATCCCCTGCACTCCGGGTGTGCTGACCCCTGCGATTTCCCCAAATGCGGGAAACTCGACTGCATAATTTGTGGTAGTGGGGGACTGCGTTCGCGCTCTCCCCTGGCTCGGTGGTTGAAGAACAGATGAACCAGCCCGGGCAGCACCTCCAGCGCTGTTGCAAGCACGGTTGGGTGCGGTCGTTACCTGCGCACAACCCCGGGGCTGCCAGCAGAGGGCAAACTTCGCACGCGCCAAGCGACAGTGGCCCGGCCCCAGTCACGCGATCATTTTCAATCGCCGTTCGTGCGCGCCTGGGCTCCCGTTTAACTGCACAGCGCTCGCCTTCCTACGCCCTCGCGTGCTCTCGGGGGGGCGCCCTCTGTGAGGAGGGGGCATTGCTCGGGGGAGGGTCTCGAGTTGCCCGAGGACAGTTCACGCGGCTGAAGCCACTTTCCGTGCGCGCTCGTCCGCTTCCCAGCGAGCTGACCTGGTGATGGGCAGCGGCGCGATGGCGTCGGCACCTCCCCGGGGCCGTGGGTGGCCGTTTGCAGGGGCTGACGGCTGAACATCCTGCGGGGTTTAAAGCCCTTCTCGTCCGTCATTGCAGCCCCTCGCACGTTTCGTCAAAGGAAAATCCTGCACCAGCTCCCGCGGCGCCTCAGGGCCCCGCGGACGGATAATGCAGAGCCGGGTGGAGCGAACCCGACCCGGTGCGCGCGAGGCGACTTCCGGGCGGGGGTTGGGATGGGGTGCTGCCGGGGCGGGATCTGGCCCGCGCGAAACGTCCCCAGCAAGACCGACGAGCGACTGAAAGCGAGCCCACGAAGAGCGGTGCAAGGCTACCTGCGAAACTACTGTTAAACCGCAGGATCTGTTATTAACCGTGCGCGCCAGGGGAGAGCGCGAACGCAGTCCCCCACTACCACAAATTATGCAGTCGAGTTTCCCGCATTTGGGGAAATCGCAGGGGTCAGCACACCCGGAGTGCAGGGGATGAGCCTCGCCCTGGGAAAACCACCTGCCTGATCATGGTGTCTCCCCTGCCAGGTAAGTATGAGCACCGACTCCGCAACACAACACCGCACAACAACGCACGCGCACCCACGACGCGGCCACCGCGGAACACGCGCGCGGAACACGCCGCGACACGCGCCCCGCGCCTGCCCGACGCCGCGCGCCCGCACGACGCCGCGGACGCCCGTGGCCGCCGCCGGCCCCGACCGGGAACGGGCCCCCAGGAGCCCGCGCGGCGCCTCATCTGCATGGGCATGCCCACGCCCCGCCCGCACCGCCTCCCACGACGACCCGCCCCGATGGGCTTGGCCAGCCGGCCGCAGTTTGAGTGTTCCCGCCCCGCAGGTCCCGCCCTTCCCTCCGCCTCGCACCACTCGCTCCTGGGCCGTGCCATTCCCGGGGCCAGGAGGGCGGCGGAGACCGCGACTGGTGGCTCGGAGAAAGGGGGAAGTTACGGGGCGGGGCGCGCGGGTCAGGCGGCCGAGGCCTGCCAGCGGGGCGGGGCCCCACCACCCTGGGGGCGGGGCCTGAGCGCTCACGGCGTCCCGCGGCGCGGTGGGGTGGGGCGGAGACGTGGCACCCGCCGCGCGGGCCCCGTGTGCGCGGCCGCAGCCAATGAGCGGCCCCGCCTCCCCCCTGCCCCCCCCTGCCCCGGCTCGGCGCGATGGCGGCGGCGGGCCCGGCCGCGGGCGGCGGGCGCTGGGAGGTGGTGCGGAAGGGCCGGCGGCCGGCGGGGGGCTCCGGCAGCCGCCGTGCCCTGGGCGAGGCCAACGCCGTCCGCGCGCTGCCTTTGGCCGGTGAGTGCGGCGCGGTCGCGGGCCCGCGTGGGGTGTCACCGCCGCACGCCTCGGAGCGGGCTGCGTGGGGGCCTGCCGCCGGAGGTCCGCGGGTCCGGGCGGGGGGCGCTGCCTGGGGCTGGGTGTCTCGTGTGGGGAGGGCCGGTCGGCTCCATCCCCCAGGCTGCTGCCAGCCGCGGGGGGCCCGACCCCCCTGCCCACGCTGGGGCTCGGGCCCGCTGTGCCCCTGGGGCTGGGACCCACCCCTCTGCCCCACGGGCCAGTGCTCCCCACAGGCCCCTGCTACCTACTCCCCTTTTCCGGGTTCCAGCTCCCATCGCTACCTCTGACACCATCTTCGAGCTGGGCTTCGAGCGGGCGCTGAAGAAGCAGAACAAGGAGCAGGTCCCCCCCGCGTCGGCGCCCGAGCAGCCACACCGGAGGCAGCATGCAGGGAAGAGCACGAAGAAGCCGTCAGCGACCAATACCGGTGCCAAACCAGGGAAATGCCGCTCACTGGAGGAAGCCCTTAGAGCTGTGAGTGTGCCTGGCCAGGGTGTGCCACATGGGTGCCCTGACTGCCGACTGCAGAGCCGAAGCTCCGTGTGCTGTTGCTCACTGAGGCTGCCCAGCACTCACTCCGGCAGCCTCTGCTCCCAGTCGCTTCAGCAACGAGAGCCTAGGTGCTCAGGGCGCCGTTAAATCCAGTCAAAGCAAGCAGCACAAAGAGCACGGTGCCCTGTTTCGGTTCAGCCCTACCACACAGGTGCATTACGCCTCGGGGAGGGAGGCTGGCTCCGGTGCCCCAGCCCCTCAGTGCCCACAGACCCCCAGCTTGTGGCAGGATGCATCCTCACCCCTGTGCAGGGACGAATGCTCCCACCTGCCGCTGGCTTTGGCCAGGGTGGTCTCGCTTGCTGTGGAAGCAAAGTGGATGGTGTGCGGTGCTTTGGCAAGTGCTAGGCTGGCCTGGGAGATCTGTCTGGTGCTTGGAATTGTGCTTTGGCTGTAGGCAGGAGACAGAATGGCAGAAGCTGGCCAGAAGGGAATTTCTGGTTTCTTTTTCACCCACTCCCTGTCTGCTGTCTGGGAGGAATCCTGGGAAAGTCTCGTTGGTGAAGCCTCCTCCCTGTCCCACCAACTGCAGTCCCAGGGAGCTATTTCTGCAGGTCATGATCCCTGTGTTACCGGTGGATCTGCAGAACTCGTTTGACTTTGTCCTGCCTGTTCTTGTGATGTCTGAGCAGGGATGGGTTTTAGAAAGAAAACCCAAATTAATTCTGTTGAGACAGTGTCGGGAAAAGCGGCTGCCTGGCTGGGCTGTCCCGCAGCGGTCGCTTCCTCAGCTCCATGGTTTCACCCAAGCATTGCCCCTTGCTTGTGCCCTGAGCACCTCTGATCACCCTGGCTGCAGGGGTCAGGGGTTTCCTTCACTCTGCTGCGTACAAGTTGTTCTTTGCATCCAGCTTTTGGTTGTAGAGACAGCTTGGAGTGGAATTAACTTGTGTTATTTCTGAGTGTGTCACAGCAGACATTCCTCAGGGGGAGCAGCAGCATGGTTGCTCTGTAACCGCTCTGCACAGCTCAGCAGTGACAAATGTAGTTGTGTGACTGCTGCTCTGTCAGCTTCGCTGACAGTGTCAGTTACTTTTTTGGTGTAGCAGCAGCTTTCTTTTCCTCATTCCTCTCTTCCTCTTACTCCTCAGCAACCATTCTTCCAAAATGGTTGCTGAAATAAGTGTGCAACAAAAGGTGCCCATTTCAAATTTAATAACGTACTGTGGCTGAAATGCACTGTGTACAGAAATGTTAGACTGCAAAACTTCAAACAGCTATCTAAGTCTTGCTGCATCTCCTAAACTCTAAGTGAAGGCAAGGTATCTGTTCCCGAGAGCTTCTAGATAATCTGAGTTTAAAAGCAGGCAAAAAGCATGTTTCGTGACAGATGTCACAGGAAGAGAAAGGTGCGGGGATGTGGGCTGCTGTCTGTGTTCCTGGTCTGTCAGTTGTTGGTTGTTACTCAGGTGGGTCTGGATGATCTTGGCTGTTGTCTCCTTTGAGGACTCTGAGTGCAGAGTTGCCAGTCAGTGCCCACACAAACCATCCACAGCTGGGGTAACACTGGGCTGATCCTCACTGAGCTGCAGCCTTGAGCTGTCTCCTGCTGAGTGAGAGACTCTGAGCACCGTGTGCTCCTCGGTGGTTTACACAGAGCTGGCTGGTCCCAGGTGACGCTTGCAGCAGAACCCCGGCTGCTGTGCTGTGGAGCGGTGTGGAGCAAGGAAAACCCCTCAGTGTGCCCAGGGGTGGCTCCAAGGAGGGAGAAGGGCTCATCCCTGCATCCTTCTGATGTTTCTGTTGGCTGTGGAGCCTTGTGCAGCCCCTTTGACACTGGGTGCCTGCCACATTCCCCACATGGGTTTTGTTATTCCTCAGCAGCAATCTTTGCTTTTCTGAAGAAAATGTGTTTTCAGTACAAAATCGAATGCTGTTTCCAGGCCAGCGCACCCATTTGCATTAACAAGTGGTGGTTTTTTGGGGATTGCTGCATAGCAGCACCAAGCAGCTGGGGATTTCCATGCGGGAAGGGTGGTGTTCTCAGAATGAAGGTGGGGGGTGTTTTCATCCGTGCCCAGCAGTCCCTTAGGTGCCAAAGTTAACTTCCTTCTTCCCATGCTTTTTGACCAGTTCTGTATGTCCTGGGTTGAACTTGTCTTGTCTGTTGCTTCAGCTTGACTTGGTGGATCTGCAGAAGGAGCTGGATAAAAGTCAAAGCGTGTTCCCCGAGAACCCCTCCGTCTGGGTGAAGGACTTGGCTGGCTATCTCAACTACAAGCTGCAGGCACCCAGGAGCGACCCCACGCTCAGCCAGCACCCCCACGGTCAGTGGCGTTTAACCTGTCAAGGCAACTTGGTAATAAAACAGGGAATATTTGTTTTATTCTGTGATATCACCGGAAGTGACTTTTCTTGACTACAAAGACAATGAAATCGTATATACAGTTGGCAAATTAAAGATTTTCCCCAGTCACCCCTTCTCCATAAGAAGCCGTGACCTGTACCTGCTGTTGTGGAATTCTGGAATCTGCTCGCAGGTATCTGCACTCATCTTTAAAAGGGATATTCTGGCTGGATTTCCCTTTTTTTGCATGATCTGTTGGTTTATGCTTGCTTTGAGCACTTGGTGCCGGGGTGGCATGGGTAAAAGAGCAGATTATCTTCTCAAAACCCGTGTATATCCTGCAGTACCAACATCTGACAGAAAGCAATCCTTTATTGCTAGTTAGATGCATCTAATATAGAATGAGAAAGAAGTCACTTGTTGAGTATGTGGCATATGAGGACAAGGCGCTTCTCTGTGACCACCTTGCCTGCCAGGCCAGCTTCTCTGTGCAGCCACAGCTAAAAGTCTCGCGAACTGACATTCACTAAACTCTTCCTACCCTTGTGTTGGCTCCAGACTATCCGTACTGCCTTGTGAGCAAGGAGCTGAAGAACATCATCAGATCCCTGCTGGGACGGTCGTCCGGCGTGCTGGAGCTCTTCTTTGACCACTGTATTTACAGCATGCTGCAGGAGCTGGACAAAACCCCAGGTGAGGCACAGTCAGTGCAGGTCTGGGGTGCTGGCACACCCATTGTGCTCTATTAGTGTGGCAGACTGGCGATGAGGTTTTCTGGCCATGGGAACACTGCTGCTTCTCATTGCCTGTTTTAAGAGCTCATCTGAATTCCTCCATGGAGAAGGGGAGGTGGGAAACTCTTTCTGTGCATCGGGTGTGCGGTGAGGAGCTGCTCCTGCCTGCACAGCTCATCAGTGTGATGCAAAATGCTGCTGAAGCTGGGGGGCTTTGGGCTGGAGGAGCTGGAGCAGACGTAGCAGGGGGCAAGATATGAGCCTGGCATGGTGCTTTGGGGAAGAATTGCAGACTGGAGAGTGTGTGAATGGAAAGCATCTTTCTGAGGGCTTTTGCATTGTGGCATGTGTTGCCATAGCTTTTAAAACGGGGCCTTTTGGCCTTATGTAATTGGGTAAAAGCTGGTTTGTTTCTGTCCTGTGCTGCAGTAAGGGCATTTCCTGCAAAGCGAGTGATCACCCTTTAGTTGCCAAGTTGCCAATGTGCCAGTGGGATTCTGGGGTGCCTTGGGAGGAACGTGGCCTGCAGGTCGAGGGAGGTGGTCCTCCACCTCTGCTCTGCCCTGGTGGGGTCCATCTGGACCTCTGGGTCCAGTGCTGGGCTCCCCAGTTCCAGAGAGACTGGGAGCTGCTGGAGAGGGGCCAGCAGAGGTGACCAAGCTGATGAGGGGCTGGAGCACCTCTCCTAGGAGGAAAGGCTGCGGGAGCTGGGGCTGTTCAGCCTGGGCAGGAGAAGGCTGAGAGGGGACCTGAGCGATGCACACAGGTACCTTAAGGGCCAGTGTCAGGGGGCCGGGGCCGGGCTTTTGTCAGCAGTGCCCAGCGACAGGACAAGGGGCAACGGGCACAAACTGCAGCACAGGGAGCTCCGTGGGGAGAGCAGGAAAAACTTCTTTCCCTTGAGGGTGCCGGAGCACGGGGACAGGCTGCCCAGAGAGGCTGTGCAGTCTCCTTCTCTGGGGACATTCAGAGCCCGCCTGGCTGCGGCCCTGCACAGCTGCTGTAGGAGAGCCTGCTTGAGCAGGGGGTGGGCTGGGTGGTGTGAACTGGGTGGGCTCCAGGGGGTCCCTTCTAACCCCAATCACTGTGATTCTGTCCCCAGCCCTTGGCTCTGCCATATGCTGTGCTGAATGGCCAGTGGCACCACCTGTGGTTTGTTTCCATCACAAAACCTGCCTGATTGATTACAGTTATGGGAAGGGGATAGCTGTTAGGAAATGGTCGAGGTGCTGCTTTGCTTTGGGGTTGCATTCGTATGCAGTTTGGGAAGATGCTTGGTTGTCGAAGGAGGTGTTGGTCTGTGATAGGGAGGACCAGGGGGCTCCACTGGGCACAGCAGCTGTGCTGGCCTCCTCTGCCACTGGCCTCACATCAGCTTGACCGCGGTGTAGCTGATGCATCAGGTGTGAAAGCCACGTGTGACCCAGGGGAGCATCATGGCTGCAGTGGGACTGTGCCTCGGAGCAGGACCAGCCTGGGGGGCAGCCAGCCCCTGCTGTGGGCCACACGGCCCAGCCTGAGGGCCAGCAGAGCTGGAGGGAGTTGCTGGATGGCACCCAAGAACCAGAGGGTCCCTTGAATCCCCAGTCTCTTTCAAACGTGAACAGGGGGGACACGAGCCCTTGGAAGTTCCCAGACTTGGGGCTGCAATGGTGATGGTTACTGTGCCTGCCTGCGTGTTCTTTGGGGGGCTGAACTGGGCTGAGTGGGCTCCAGGAAGCTGCGGATGAGTTTCCAGGGGTCTGTGGGGTCTGTCCTGCTGCAGGCTGGAGCCCTGTAGTGGGGGGTCTGGGGAGAGGGCAGGTGGGGGGCACTGCCAGAGAGGGAGCAGGACCCATGCTACCATGGTGAGGCTTGTGTCCAGAGCTCGTTAGCTGGTGAGCAGGGCAGGTCTGTGCAGAGAGGTTCATCATCACCCCCCACCCCCCACCTTCTGAGGGTTGGTGAGGGAGAGGGGAGGAGAGAGGCTTGAAGAAGGCTTTTTGTGACTGCGAAGGCCCCTTCTGTGCTCTGTTTCAGGGGAGTCTTTGCACGGGTACAGGATCTGCATCCAGGCGGTGGTTCTGGACAGGCCCAAAATCGCCACCATGAATCTGGGCAAGGTGAGCCGGGTACTTGGGCTTGCTGGTGGTTTCTGCACAGATGCAGTAAACCTGGTGGTGCTGCTCCTGCTCCCACCTCGAGGATCCCCTGGAGCGGTTGGATGATGAGCATCCGTTCCTGTTAATTGGAAGTCTTGGGATCTGTTGGGGTTGTCCCATGCATGAAGTCCTTGTGCCTCCCTGTGCTTATGGCCCATGCAGAGGCACCAGCATCTCCCCTCCTCCCCAGATGTACCAGAACTGATGTAAGCACTGGTGCCCCACGGCATCCTTTCTTTAGAAAGACCTTGTCCAAAGCTCATGCTCCCTCTCTGCCACATTCTCTGTGCTCTGCTGCTCTTGGAGGGAGTGGGACATGTCTGTCCTTGGCTGCACTTGGTGGTCAGGCAGCCATGGGACGGGAATGAGGAGTTCTGGGGTCCCACTCCTTCAAAGCAAGCAGCCAAGTGGGTGATGGTTGCGGATGCAGCTCAGCTGCCATCCAGCACCGTGCAGTGCTGGCAGCTCTGCTTCCCCAGGGCTGGGGTTGGAATTCCGCTTGCCCCCAGCCAGCATGGCTCCCACCCTCGTCTGGTGCTGAGGGTCCCTCCCGCGGGGTAGGGGCTCTGCCCAGCTCCAGGGGTTGCTCCCTGCCAGGCTGGGCAGCCCAGGGCCCAGCGGGGCTGCTGTGGTCCTGCAGCACTGGCAGTCCTGCAAAGCGGTGTGATTCCAGGATTGTTTGCAGTGGCATTGGGGCAGGACAGGCTGAGGCTGCTCTTGACTGACATGTCTTGTCTTGCCCCCAGTACTTGGAGGTGTTGCGGTCTCACCAGAACAGGCCGATTAAATGCCTAACGGTCCTCTGGGCACTGGGACAGGCTGGATTCGTGGACCTTCATGAGGGCCTGAAAGGTGAGAGCTGGGGGCAGTGGGCTGAATGCCGGTCCTCCCTCAGGGGGCTCCCCCTCCCCTGGGGACCACAGCAAAAGCAGGGGCAGCCCCAGGTAGTGCCTGCACATCTCCGGTCCTTCCAGTGTTACTGCTAAGGTGTAGGGTAGGGTCTGCTTCAAAACACACCGTCCCACTGCTGAAATGCTGGAGAGGGGAGGGGTCTGCAAGACCTGGGGGGCACACCTGGGATCTGGAGTGTCTGCAGCTGCTGTGGTACCTCACGGTGAGAGCACACTGTGCCTGTCAGATGCTCGTTTGAGAGGAGAATGATAGAATCATTCAGGTTGGAAAAGACCCTTAAGGTGACAGAGTGCAGTGGAGGGTGGTGTCCCCCATGCTGCAGCAGGGCCAGGTCGGAGTTTGCTGCCTGGTGTGTCACGTGTGATGCTGCTTGCTGGAGCTGGCTGCTTGTTAATGCATTGTACATGCCTGCCTGCCTTAACTGTATATGTTAAAGGCTAGTCAGCACCACAGAGGCAGGGTGACTTGTGCTGAAGTGTGTTTATAGAGGCACAAATACTCAGCATTTAGGGCTGCAACGTAGAGGTGCGTGAAGCGGTTAATTATTTTGGGGGAAGCTGGAGATGTTGCAAGAAGCACATTGCTGACAGAAGGGTGAGTTCAGATCTCCTGCCAAGCCTTAGTGGCCCCTCTGCATGGATAGAAACTGCCCTCCTGGCATCTTGTCCCTGGAGAGCATCTTTCCTGCCTGGGACAAGGAAATAACTCAATCCCAGGAGGAGCTATCCTGCCTGGAAAGAGGGGGAGCATGCTGCTCTGCCATTCCTCTGCAAGCAGAGCAGTGGAAGCAATGCAGCCACCCTGGAGCCCTCCCTGAGGGATCTGTCTGGTTGCTTGCTGAGTGTTTTGAGTAGGGAAATGGGGTGGTGGTTTGTCCTGGGTTTAAATATAGCTGCGGTCCTGGCACCCAAGTGTTCCTCTGCTTTTCAGTTGCTGCTTGCAGATCTGAGGAATGCGCAAGCTGATGGAAGGAGTGCATGGTGCAGCCGATGAGCGCTCGGTGCCGTGTGGAGGCACGGCAGGAGCCCTTCTGCTCCACAGTCTGATCACTGCCTCTCTCCCCCACAGTGTGGCTTGGTGTCATGCTCCCAGTGCTCGGGATCAAGTCTCTCTCTCCTTATGCTGTTGCTTACCTGGACCGTCTGCTGATGTGAGTTACCTTGATAATGAAAGTGAGGTGTATATTCATTAAGAGGAATGAACACCTGCCCAGGCTGCTGGGTGTGGTGTGACTTTGTGTCTGCGTTGTGCTGGTGAAAAAACCTTGACTGTGTGTGGGAGAGTGGCGGTGAGTGGGTGTGTGTGCCCTGGCGAGACTGCCACAGCAGGCTGGCCAAGCTGCTTAGTTTGTCTCTGATCTTTGGTGACTGCCTCTAGTGTCAATGTCCCAGCAGCATTCAGCAGGCTCCTGACTGCATCTGCTGCCTCAATGGCTGCTGGTTCTGCAAATGGCTATGTAGAAATGCAGGGGGAGCAGAGCCCTTCCCCAGCTGGCCCAGGTCACCTCCCTGAAGCAGACGAGCGGCTCAGCCACCCCCTGGCTCTGGCTGGGGCGGCAGGGTGGGCTGCTCTGGTGCTGCAGATTGGGGCTGTGGCTGTGCCGGTGTGACCCTGCATATGCCCTGTGTCAGGAATGGGCTTCTCAGGTGCCTGTGTGCCACATTGCCTGTCCCCACGAGCCCGGGAGAGCAGCTCCTGCTCTGAGTGCAGCTGGTGCCCGTGCCTCGAGGGATAGTGCTCTGAGGAGCAGAGCCCATGTTGCCACTGGCTGCTGCGGTGCACAGGCATGTTGGGGCTTCTGGCTGCAGCAAGAGTTGCTGGCAGTATCTGCCATCACAGGCAGATGAGCCTTTCCCTGCAGGGAGAAGGGAGGTGGCATTTGGTTGAGGGCTGGGGCAGGCAGCTCTGCTGACCTTTGCATGGTGAGGGCAGCTGCCCTCTGGCATTCCCACCTTGGTGTGGTGGCAGGGAGCTGGGTGTTACTGCGACAGCTCCAGCACCTGGGGTGGAAAAAGGTCCAGTAGTGCAGGTAGCTGTCATGGCAATGGGAAAGGTCAGGAATGGCTTCATGGTGGGCACCAAGGGGCATCCCCTGCCCTTCCAGAGGGTCTGAGAGGTTTTAATTCAGGGTTTTTTTTCACCAAACACTCAGTTTTTTCCTCTGTGCACTTCAGCAATGGGGCCATAGCAGGAGCGTGGGGACACAGAGAGCTCAATGGGGGTGGGAGGCTGCCTGGCTGCCATGGCCCAGGGAGGGGGTGACTGTCCCCTCTCGGCCCCCGGAGGCCACCTGCCTTGTCCCAGGGGAATGGAGGCAGCTGCCTGCATCTGTTCTGCCTGGCCAGCTGCTGCCAGGGTGGGATACGGCCCCTTGAGCTGCCTGCTGACCATGCAGGGTGTCTCCAGGTAGCAGCGAAGACAGATGAGTCTGGTGGTTAGAAACCACCCACGTGTACTGGAATGGTGTGTCTTTGTGAAGGGAAACCACCTCGGTGAGGGTTGCAGGCTGCAGTCGGCCGTGAGCTTGTCTACTGTGGCTCACAAGATTTGTTTCTGCTGCACAGGATGCACCCAAACCTGACCAAAGGCTTCGGTATGATCGGACCCAAGGATTTCTTCCCCCTCCTGGACTTCGCCTTCATGCCCAACAACTCGCTGCCGCCCAGGTATGCTGGCATCCCCCAGTACATCCCAGCATGGGCTGTGCTGTGTGTGAGGCTGCCGTGGGGCAGTTGCCCCAGTCGCCTCGTTGGCCACTCTCCACAGCACCGGTGCCATCTCCCCTCAGCTTACAGGAGCAGCTGCGCCGGCTCTACCCTCGCCTGAAGGTGCTGGCATTTGGTGCGAAGCCGGAGACAACACTGCACACCTACTTCCCTTCCTTCCTCTCCCGTGCTACACCGAGCTGCCCTCCCAGCATGAAAAAAGAGGTGAGCCCTGTGCTGGGGGTAGTAGCTGCCAGCCCTGTGGGACCCCCAGGTCCCAGCATGTCATCGTGTGGCTTGGGGCAGCCCTGGTGTGAGGAGGGACAGCGAAGTGGGTCCCATCCTTCCTACCCTACCCACGCCAGTGGGCATGGGGCTCTGTTGACCACTGGCCTAGCTCCCTGGACACGTGCTGTCACGAGGCAAGGACAGGGATCATGGGACAAGATTCCTGCTGCTGGCACCCAGGGTCTGGGAGTGCCAGACCCATGAGTTATTCGGTGCCTCAGGAGCTGGCTGGGATGAAGGCAGTGAGGCTGTGCTGGCATACAGCCTGGGGCACAGTGTATGTTGCACTGGGGGTGAGGATCAGGTGTAATGACCTGCTGTGTTCTCTTCCCAGCTCCTGACCTCCATGAGCCAGTGCCTCAGCCTGGATCCCCTGAGCTTCAGCGTCTGGAGGCAGCTGTACACCAAGCACCTTTCTCAGTCCAGGTCAGTTTGTGCTGCTGCCTGCCCCCTGCTCTGAGCAGGGCCAGCACCAGTCTGCTAGTGCTTAGGAGTGTGTTAAATTGCTTCTTGGAGCTCCTGACTGAGCTCTGTGTTCTCTTCCCCCAATAGTTTGCTTCTGAACCATCTGCTGGAGTCCTGGGACAGCAGGAGCAAGAAGGTAGGAGTAAGCCATGGGAAGGAGGAGTTAACGTGAGATGGGGAGACAATGTACCGGTGCTGCTGTGGGAGGTCCCCTCGAGCAGCATCCCAGTGGGACCTGTGTGTGCCCACCCAGCGCTGCTCCACCGAGTTGGCAGCTCAGTGGGACTACTGGTGGCGGGAGGTGCCTGCCAGACTCAAGAGCCAGCACATTGTCCTGGGAACAGGCAACACCTTGCCCACAGGCAGGGCATTTGTTTGCTCACTGATGGAGCAGAGAAGAGCCCCTTTCCCTCCACACGCTGTGTCAGGACTCGGGTATTCTATATTCAGTCCCTGTTAGGCCTTGCTGTTCTGGTGCTGTGGTGAGTGGGGAGGTTGCACTGGCTTACGGCTCAGCATCTGTGGAGCAGCAGCGCAGCTCCTGCAGCACTGGAGCAGTGGCTGGCTGGATCAGCTGGGGCACTTGGTCTGGGCACAGGAGCCTTGGAGGTGTCCCCACAGCCTCATTTGTTCTGCAGATCCCTGATGTTTCTGCCCAGCCCATCTTCTCTCTGCTCCCTCCTGCAGCCCCTACAGTGCTGGGTTGCGTGGGTGCATGGTGCTGCTGGCTTGGGGTGCTCAGAGCTGTGACACAGCTCTTGCTTTTCCTAAGGTGCGTCAGTCACTGCAGGAAACGGTTCACTCATTCAAAGTAACGAACGAGGAGCTGGTGGCGAGAGGGCCCAACAGTGACCAGGACGTGGCTGCCTGCAATGCTGCCTGCAAGGTGAGGGATGGCACGAGTGGTGCCCAGTGTCAGCCAGCAGCCGGATTTTGGCTCTCTGCTGAGGCACACACCTCCGGCACACACCAGGCCAGCGGCCTCACAGCAGCACATATGCTGGCCACACCAGGGACAGATGGCGCTGGCCCTCGTCCATTCTCCCAGCTGCTTGGCAGGTGACACTGGTTTCCACTGGGAAGGCAGGGGTGGGTGATGAGAGCACCTGCAAGCATGGCAGCGTGCTGCCGTAGGGCAGTGCAGCTGTGCAGGAACCTCCCCAGCCTCAGGAGCCACACAGTGATGGGGTGTCATGTTCCTGTGCACCCAGGAGCTGCTGCAGAAGATGAAGGGCCAGGGCTTCCCCTGGTCGCGGCTGCTGCTCATCCTCCTGGTCTTTGCGGCCGGCTTCCTCCTGCATGATGTCCGGACACATGGCTCCTTCCAGGGTAAGGTGGCAGCAGCTCTGTCCGTGGCTCTGTGTGATGTGGAGGAACATCCCTGGGGAACAATAACTTTCCTGTTCTCCTGAGAGAAGGCCCTCCGTGCCCCTGCCTTCATCCTGAGTCTGTGCCACTGACCACCCTTGAGCAGCGTGGCCCCCTCCATCTGTCTGTGTGGGGTGTGCTTGGAGGGTATGTGGGCTGCAGTGGGCCAGATGTCCTCAGCAGGCTGCAGATGGATCCCCCTGCCTGTTGCCTCTCAGGAGGGTTTCCCCTGGGGCTGCCCTAACCCAGCTTTCCTCTCTGCTCGGGAGTTTCCACTCTTCTTTGTCCCATCTTGGAGCATCTTCCAAGATGTTTTGCAGGGCAGCTCGAGCTGCAGATCCCCAGAGAGTGGCCTCAGAGACAGACTGAGCATGCAGCTCCTGCAGACCAAGCTGGAGGGTTGCTCAGGGAATGGCTCTTGTCACTTCTAGCCTCCTCTTCTGCTCGCCTCCTTCATTCCTCTGGCGTCCTGCCGGCCCTGCAGCAAGCCTGGCAGAAGGTCTCCCACTGCTGCCTTGAAGGATACAGGTCAGTGGCACTGGCACTATGTGTGGCTGGGTGGCCATGAAGGTGTTGATACAGCCCAAAGTGATCTCCACTGGGAGCCCTCTTTGTTGGGGAGTTGTTTCCCAGCTCTGCCTGGGAGTGCTTTCAGCTCAGCTCTTGAGCTGTCCTCTTCCCTTGGCTTCTGGCAGCAGCTCCCGGTACCTGTGTGCCCCCATGGCTCTGCCAGTGGTGCCGGGGCAGCCGGCGCTGCCCTCAGCCAGCGCTCGTTCTGTTACAGGTGGCTGGAGCGCAGCCTGCCCGTGTACAGCTCCCAGGCAGCAGCTGTCCTGCAGCCACAGCTGGAACTGCTCTGGGTGAAGAGCAGCGAGGTGGCCCTGTACGCATCCGAGCAGTGCTCATCCCTGCTGTCCTGGGTCCACAACAGCCTGCCCTGCTTCATTGAGTGGGTAAGAAGGATGTCCCAGCTGCTGGGAGAGATGAGTGCCGGCGGGGCTGCAGCCTGCAGCAGCTCAAGAGACTGAAACCCCCATGTCAGGGGTTCCTGCCAGACAGCAGCACTGAGGGCAGGAGGTGGGGGGAGAGGCCCAAAGGAGGAAGGCGATGTCTCTGCTGCTGCTTTTGCACCAGCTGTCGGCTGCGAGCCCACCGGTGCTGGCAGGCCTGGGAAGGGGGAGCCATCGCCACAGGTCTCTGATGCTGTTCTTCCCCCTACAGCTACCACTCACCCCAGCTGCCTTCAGGCTGCTGGTGTTGACTGCATTGGGTCTGAAAGGGAAAGTTATCTTTAAGATAACTCACTAGTTTCCTGAAAGTCAGTAGTTTGGTGAAAAAGGGTTGATGTTAGCATCCCACAGAGCAAGCAGCATGGGTCCTGCAGCCCTGTCTCTGCTGTTTGATGGAGAGGGGTTGTGCATGAGCCGAGCGGTGAACGTGGGGAGGTCTAGGTCGTGCCAGGCCATGGGGGAGGGATGCCTGGCTGACTGTGGCACAGCCCGGTTTGCACAGAGCCTCCTTCACGGCTAACCCAGGCTCCTTGGGCTGCCTGAACCTGTGTGTACCTTGGGCACCTGCTGAGGCAAGGAGGTCATTGTTAAACCTGCACCTGCTCTCTCTGCCCCTGCAGCTCCAGTCCCATGTCCCGGAGTCCCTGCTGCACTTTGCCGAGTGCATCAGAGAGCTGCTGCTCTTCCTGGTGCGGAGCTGCCTGCTGCCGCTGCTGGAGTGTGTGGCTGTAGCGCTTGAGCGGGTCTGGAAGCACTGTGTGGACTCTTGCAAGTGAGCATCCATCCCTGCTGCTCTCGAGCTCTGAGTGCTCCCTCCGGGATGCTCTCCAGGCCCAGTGCTGCCCCGTGGCTACAGGGGCTGGTGTCTGTCCCTCGGTACAGCAGCAGCAGAATCTCTCCCTGACCTGGTTGCAGGGGGCTCCTTATCCTGCTCTGGCAGAGGGGCTGGGACATGGCACCATGGCTGAGCCATGTTCCTGCAGAGAGCATCCCCCATGGGAGCAGCACGGGCAGGTAACTGTGCTGCAGGACCTGCAGCCGCCCCCAGCTCTGCATGAGAGCTGGGCAGGGGAACGAGTAGCGTGTGTGCTCTCACGTGGCTGTGTCCCTGCTGCCGGCTCGAGGAGCTCCCAAATCCCTCGTGGGCTGCCAGTGCCGGGGGCTGGGTTGCTGCTGCTGCTGCCTGTGGGTTTGCCTGCCCTGCAGCTGGCACGTTCCCTGCCTGAAACCTGTTTCCCTCGCTTTTCCAGTGGAGAAATATCATGGGACTGCATGAGAGAACATCTGACAAGCTTTACCTATTCTTCTTGGATTTACCTGCAAAACACAACCATAGCCATCAAAAACTGGGCCCTGGCTATGATTTCAGGACACTGATCTGCTTTCTGGAGGAGTGGGGGCACGGTCATGTCATCTCCCGAAGTTCCAGCCACCGAGGAGTATCTCCAGCACAACTTGCGGATGGCAATGCCAAGGGAGATGTACACAGGGACTTTGGGCTTAGGTTGGGGCTTACGGGGGAGGTGGGTTTTATTGTTTTTTGGTTTGTTTTGGTTTGGGTTTTTTTTTCCCCTGGGGAGACACATCCAGGTTTTCCACACCTTGTGAATTAGCTTTGGCTTTCCCTGTCCTGCTGCCCCTTCTCTAGGTCTGGATGGGGTCAATGATCTTATGCTTTGCCTGCAAGTGCATCTGTCCCAAAGTGTCAGAGGATCAGGTGCAGACACCCAGAGGTCTCCCACCCGTGCCCCCCCAACTCCTTCCCACGGGTTCCAAGTTGATGAACTGGACTGATTACTTTTTTTTTTTCTCCTTTTGAGTGCACGTGCTTTGTCTTCCTTATTGGAGATGTCTGTGGAGTGGGGGGCTGTCCAGAACCCTGGCACAACCTGGGGGGGGGGGGGGGGCGTCGGGGGGGCAAGGGGGGCTCTGGTGGTGGGGAAGCACCCCAAATGCCAGAATTCCAGCCCCACATACCTGCCGGGGCTGTGCTGCCTGTGCAGTGGGCTCCGTATTCCGGGGTTGGCGCTGAGCAGCGGCGGCCCGTGGGGCGGGGCGGGGGGGTGTGTAGGGGGGCGGTGGCGGCAGCTGTGGTTGGTGGTGGGGGATTAGCTCAGATGGTAGAGCGCTCGCTTAGCATGCGAGAGGTAGCGGGATCGATACCCGCATCCTCCAGCTTCGCTGCCGCGCAAGGCGGGGAGCGGGTGGGCGGCCCCCCAGATTTCTTTATGGACGTGCGTGCTGGGGGGGTGCGCGGTTCTATGTATAACCATATGGTCTTATGGGCAGGTGTATATATGAGTGTGTGTACGTACACGTGATACTATGTACGTGTGTGTATGTAGAAGTGTGCACGTATTCTTATGTGCAGGTGCGCATATGCACGTGTATAGATGTATGTGCATGTATGTGCATATACACATGGATTATATATATACATGTGCATGTTTATATGATGTCTATGCACACGCATGTGCTTTGAGTGTGATATAGATGTGTGTGCAGACGTATGTATGCATGTGCTGCATGTTATGTGCAGTTGTGTATATATGCATGTAGGAGTGGGTGTGTGTATATGTTCTCATGCATGTGCAGGTCAGTGTGCATCTATGTACATACGTACTGCACATTCATGTGTTCTTATGTACATATGTGCATACATGTGTGAATGTGTATATGGAGATGTGTGTACGTGTGTGTGCATATACACGTGTTCCTATGCACGTGTGTGCATGCATGTATATATATAGGGGTGTGTGCACACACATGCACACACCTCTATACACACATATGTGTGCATGTGTTCTTATGCACGTGCAGGTAAGCGTGTGCTTACAGGCGTGCATGTATGTGTGCGCATGAACGTATGTGCATGTGCCGCTGCCCGTGTGCCTGTGTAGTATGTGTACAGTACGTCTGTGAGCGTGTGCGCACGGGGCGGGGCCAGCGAGGCAGGCGCGGCGGCGCGGCCCGCTGCCGAGGCGGTGTCCAACGGGCGGGGGCGTTGCTAGGGAGCGGCGGGCCAATAGGCGCGCGCGTTGCTGTTGCCGGGCGGCGCGGCGGACCGGGCCGAGGCGGGCCGGGCCGGGCCGGGCGGCGGAGCGGGGCGATGAGCGGTGCCGCGGCAGCCCGGCAGCCATGGAGATCCGCTGCGGGGGGCTGCTCTTCAGCTCCCGCTTCGACTCGGGCAACCTAGCGCACGTGGAGCAGGTGGAGCCGCCCGGGGCGGGGGGGCCCGGCCCCGCGGCCTGGGGCGCTGCCCTCCCCGCCGCCGACTACGAGTTCAACGTCTGGACGCGGCCCGACTGCGCCCAGACCGAGTATGAGAACGGTAACAGGTAATGGCACGGCGGGGCCGGCTGGGCGTCCCTTGGGGAAGGGGGTTGGCGGGGCTGGGGGGCTGTGGAGAGGGGCGTGGGTAGCTGGCGGGGTCAGGGGTGCCCTGGGTGGGGGGTTGCTTCAGGGGTCTGTACCCCGCACCGGGGATCTGACCGGCTCCTCGCGGGGTTGCGCTGGGGGGGATGGGGGTGGCCAGCTGGCGAGCTTGGGGGCTCCCGTGAGGGGGGACTAGTGGGCTCTGGGGCTGACCTGGGGCTGCTGTACCTCCCCAGGTCCTGGTTCTACTTCAGTGTGCGGGGGGGAGCTCCGGGGAAGCTAATCAAGCTGCACATCCTGAATATGAACAAGCAGAGCCGGCTGTACTCCCAGGGCATGTCCCCCTTCGTGCGGACCCTGCCCGTGCGGCCCCGCTGGGAGCGCATCCGCGAGCGGCCCAGCTTCGAGGTACGGGTGCTGAGGCTGGGGGCTTATGCTGGGGGGGCCCTTGGCTCAGCTGCCGTAACAGGCAGGGGGAGAGAGCCCTCGTGTTCAGAGTGGGGGGCAGCTCCAGGGACACAAACGCTCGCTGTGCCAGGGTGACCTCCAGCCTTCTGTGGCAGAGTGGAGCAGGCGAGCTGTTGGCTTTTACTTCAGCAGCCCCAAGAGGTGGGGGGGCGGGCAGTGATAAAACCCCTTCCCAGGGCCAGCTCGGGCCAGGGCGCAGGCTCTCCCTGGGCGATTTCCCTGTTGTGTGACTGGGGGGACCACAGAACTGCTCTCAAAGCATGCCTGGCGCTTCCCTTCCCATTCATTGCTTGTCAAAGTGGCTGGGAAACGGTTCTTTGTGGCGAGCTGTACGATGTTAAGAGTGCCAACGGCCTGCGAGGGGAATGATGTGGGGCAGAGAGCTGTGGGGTGAGAACCTGAGGAACCAAAGTCAGCAGGAGCAGCTGTGGTAGCAGGTTGATTATCACAGCCCTGTTAAGCTGTTTGGGTCTCAAACAGGAGTTTGCTGTTCCTGGTATTTTCTATCTTTGGTCTGGTAGGAGCTGCTTGTGTGTGCTCTGGGTCATCTTTGCTCCGTGTGTGCTGCTGTAGGGAGTCAGCAACACCCCAGCATGCCCCCTTCTTCTGCCCCACAGAACAGGAGCTAGAGAGAATCTGTGATTCCCTGACACAGGACAAGATGATGCTTGATTTGGCCTGTGCCAGCACCAGGGAGAGATACAACATACAGCTGAGCTTTGCAGCGCTTGTTAAATTTGCAACGTGTGCCAAAATAGAGTAGTTATTGCTCAGTCTCTGAGTGCTGGCTGGTGGGCATGAGGACAAGAAGGAACCCCCTGTGTTTCCCAGAGAGCTCTGCCTTAGAGCCAGGCGTACGGCAAGGCTTTGGTGTCCCTCCAGGGACCCAAGTGCTGGGCAGTGGGGCGAGCAGGGAACCAAAGGCTTTATAGGAAACAGTCTGGTATTTGAGGGATCTGAGCAAAGCGGGCTGTAATCTGCTGGCAGCATAGCTTTGATTCTGGTGCAGTTAGAGAAGGGTGAGCGGCTGCAGGCACCACCTGATGCACAAAGGAACCTGCACAGTGATGCTGGAGCAGAAGCATGGGGGCCTGCGGTGGCCTGTGCCTGGGACGCGGCTCTGTACAGCCTTGGCTGGTGGCTCCTGGGGCCGTGCCTTTGCTCAGTCTCTGCTTTGTGTCTGTCCCAGATGGTGGAGACGCAGTTTGTGCTGTCCTTCGTGCACCGCTTCCTGGAGCACCGCGGTGCCACCACCTACTTTGCCTTCTGCTACCCCTTCTCCTACACGGAGTGCCAGGAGATGCTGGCTCAGCTGGATGGCCGCTTCCAGGAGTGCAGGCACATGTCTCCAAGCAGGTGCGCACCCATTCCTGGCCCTTGCCTGCTTGGCTTTCCCCTGCCATGGAAGCACAGTGTTGTCCAGCTCTGGCTGCAGTGGGGTGGAGTGCGGAGGGGGGTCTTGGTGCCCCTCGTTCCTCTGATGCTTGCTCTTCTGGGCCACAGCTCTGCGTGAGCAGCTGCAGCATCTCCCCCTGAACTTGCAGTTCTGAGGGGCTTCCAGAGGGTCCTTCACTGCTTCAGGCTGGACGCTCCTGGCATTCCCAAGAGCAGGTTCCCATCAGGCAGAAGAGGCTGAGGAGGGGCTGTAACAGAGCTGCAGCTCTCTGTTTGAGGAGAGGGGGTTCTTGGAGGCCAAGACCTTGTTTGCTTTTCCCCTCCTGTCTGTGGGAAGGTCTAGGCATCTCTCTCCCACCACTCCCTTCCTCTACAACTGCTGTCACAGAGAGAGATTTCACTGCCAAGAGCCAGCCTTAGCACCAGGTTCTTTGTGGAATCATGCTAAGAAGCTCTTCTGATCTCAAGAATTTCTTCGCTGAAGGCAGAGGAGAGCTTAACACCAGGGTGAAGGGGAGGAGTACAGAGTCAGTCTCCAGCTGTCCCTGCAGATAACTGTCCTGCAGCCCCTCCTGCCCCCAGAAGCTTCCTGGGCCATGGGGCTGGCACCATAAATACCTTTTCTTAGACAAAGGGCGAGCAGCAGTTTATTGAAAGGAGTTTGTTCTTAAATTTTCATGTGATGGAGAACTATGAGAATTTCAAAACCTGACAGTCGGACAGCAGGAGTCCGACAGTGGGTCAAACTCAACTACTGACACGAGGCCCCTGAACCCCTCGGGATCACAACAGGGCTGGGTGGTCCTGACCAAACCCTTCTGCTGGAAGCCCTGGCCCCCTTGGCACAGCCTGCGCTGTGCAGGTGGGTCATGCTCTTCTCTGTGCAGCTGTTGCATTGAACCCCCTGAGTCCGAGCCTGAAGACCAGTCCTGTGGCAGCACCTGGCTGGTGCTCAGGCTGTTGGCGACCCTGTGCACGCCTCACCATGGCGTGCTGCCTTGGCTGCGGTGGGCTCCCGAAAGCCAGGCGGCTGCTGCCCCCTCTGCTCACCCTGGCAGATGCCCTCAGAGGCCAGTTCCTTCTGTCAGTCAGGGTTTAGTTCCCCACCTGACTGGTCTCGTGATGCTACGGCAGGACAACTGGACTGCCTGACAGCCACAGGCACCTCCACTGGGTCTGGCTGAGGAGCCACTTGCCCACCGTTCCCCACAGCTGGGGGGCTGGGCAGCATGACCCCAAGCCCTGAGCCACTGCTTTTCCCTCTGAAGGAGTTGCTGCTCCTGAGCACTTGTGTTCCTGGTGGACTCTAAGGGGAGTGGAGAGCTCAGCTGTGGGTGCCTGCTGACAGCCAGAGAGGGTTTGGTGGTTCAGGCTAGGGGCATGGAACTGCTGGGGAGCAGAGTGAGCAGGGACATGGTCCTGGATGAGTGGCTGGAGGCAGAGCTCAGGGCTGGGGGTGTGGAGAGTGTCCCCTGCCCAGCCAGGAGTCCCCCTCGCTCCTTAAGGGCATCTCCAGCAGCTTCCCCAGGGTGAGGCTTGCCACCCTGTCCCCTCAGTCCTCAGCCCAGCAGCACGCTCAGCTGGGGTGGCAGCTGCCACAGCCAAGCCACTTTCTCCCCTGGGAGGGAAAGCTCTGACCCATGTGTTGCCAGCTGACTGAAGCAGGCCAGCTGGGCCTCTTCCCTTATTTTGCAGCCCCCTCGACTCTGTCTATTACCACCGGGAGCTGCTCTGCCACTCCCTGGACAAGCTGCGAGTGGACCTGCTCACTGTCACCTCTTGCCATGGCATGCTGGAGAAGCGGGAGCCTCGGCTGGACAAGCTCTTCCCAGACACCACCACTCCCCGGCCGCGCTGCTTTGCAGGGAAAAGGGTGAGCTGCTGCTCCAGCTTTGGGGCCGCGTTGGGGACAGCCAGCATGGCCAGCAGGCTGTGTGATGGCCAGTGTGGGGCCTGTCGTGGTTTAACCCTGGCCAGCAACCAAGCACCACGCAGCCACTCGCTCACTCCCCCTCACCCAGAGGGATGGGGAGGAGGATCAGAAGGGAATATAAAACTCAGGGGTGGAGATGATAACAATTTAATAGGTAAAGCAAAAGCTGCGCACACAAGCAAAGCAAAACAGGGAATTCATTCCCCACTTCCCACGGGCAGGCAGCTGTTCGGCTGTCACAGCACTCTTGAAACTAGCCAGCTGCAACAAGGTCTTTTACTATCTTATACCAGCATACTCATCATGCCAGTCCCTCTGCTGCCTTCTCCTAGTCTCTCCTCATCCAGGGCCCTTGCCCTCTCTATTCTCTCTGCTTCTTCCTCCTCTCTCTTCATTGGCTGCTCAACCCCTTAACAGAACCAGCCACAGCTGCACCTTGTCTACACCAGCCGACCCACCGCCCCTGAAGCCAGCCCACAGCTGTATGTTATCAATGTCAATTAACCCAGCTTCATTCCTCTGCATTCAGTCATCCCCAGGGAAGCAGGGCTCCATCACGCGTTAATGGTTACTTGGGAAGACAAGCGCCATAATGCCAAACGTCCCCCCCTTCCTTCTTCCCCCAGTTTATATACCCAGCATGATGTCATATGGTATGGAATACCTCTTTGACTAGCTTGGGTCACCTGTCCTGGCTGTGTCCCCTCCCAGTTTCCCCTGCCCCTCCAGCCCTCTCACTGGCAGGGCCCAAGGAACCAAACAGTTTAGTAGAAACATCACCCAGCAACAACTAAAACCATCAGTGTGCTATCAACATTGTTCTTACACCAAATGCAAAACACAGTGCTGCACCAGCTACTAAGAAGAAAATTAACTCTATCCCAGCTGAAACCAGGACAGGGCCTTGCTGCCACCCTTGCGTATCTGACTTGAAAGGCGGCATGTCCTGAAAGGCTGGAGTTTTGGATGGAGAGCAGAGTCTGTGAGGTCCTGCATCGAGGCATGGGAATTGCCAGGACCCTTAGTGCACCCACATCATTTTGGCACGGTGAAATTCCAGAATCACACAGAATCACGGAATGGTCAGGGTTGGAAGAGATCTCTGGAGATCATCCGGTCCAACCCCCTGCTAAATCAGGCTCTTGTAGAACAGGCTGCACAGGGTTGCGGCCAGGCAGGTCATGAATGTTCCCAGAGATGGAGACTGCTCAGCCTCTCTGGGCAGCCTGTCCCCGTGCTCCGTCACCCTCAAGGGAAAGAAGTTTTTCCTCATAAAATGCCCTCTGGTAGCAGCCCATACACATTTCCTAGGACTTTTTTTTTCCTCTCTTCCTTTGAGTGCCATTTCTCTGTTAAGCTGTGAAGAAAGTGGTGAAAATGCTGTATTTGGGGTGTCAGCCCTTACTGCAGTAGGTGGGCCCTGCCTGCTAGGGCTGGGGGTGGGCAGGGAGCTCCATCTGGCTGCACAGAGCTGGGGTGGGCAGAGCCAGGAGGCTGCACCTGCATCTCTTGCTGAGAAGTTCCTACCCAGAGAAGGCCTGTTCAGGAGGTGCTTTGTGTTGTTGCAGTCAGGCTCATTCCCCATTCTGTGGGATCACTTGGGGCTTTTCCCTGGGGCCCTTCTAAGGCTCTGCTGCTCTGCCGCCTGTGCTCTGGTTTCTCATGGTAGCAGGCTGTGGGGCTTTTGTCCCTTTAGTCCCATGCAGGGATACACAACCTTATTCTAAGCAAGACCTAGGAGAGGTTCTGGGCAAAGAAGCCACCGAAACCTGTTGTGTTATCACGCCCAATACCTACTTCTCTGCTCTGCGTAAAGGCCTTGGCTGCATCTCAGGCAGCACAGTGCCTGGCTGTGCTGGAGAGGGGGAGCCCCAGGGAGCGTTTGGCCCCTCAACTAAAGCCATCGCATCCTGGGGCCCGCAGGACCCATCACCCTTGTCTGTTTGCCCCCAGGTGTTTTTCCTGAGCAGCAGAGTCCACCCAGGAGAAACACCCTCCAGCTTCGTCTTCAATGGCTTCCTGGACTTCATCCTGCGGGAGGAGGACCCCCGTGCCCAGATGCTGCGTCGGATGTTTGTCTTTAAGCTCATTCCCATGTTGAATCCTGACGGGGTGGTGCGAGGCCACTATCGGTGAGTAGGCACAGGCTGTGGCTGCAGCTCTGTGGGGGTCTGACTCAGGCTGTTCTTTCCTGGTTTGGAGCCTGCTGCGCCTTTCGTAGTGGCTGGGAAGAACAGGTCCCCACCCCTGTCATCTCTGACAAGGGCTTGTGGCTGCTGTTGCCTGCATAGGTCATCTCCTAGATCAGGGCTTTCTCGCTTGGGTGAGCAATGCTGCCCTGTGCCTTTGAGGCACTTGGGACGCCATCCTGTCCTTGCTTTCCCTGGCGTGTCGGAGCTGGACCAGCTTCAGGGAGGAGGGAGAAAGGGAGAGAGAGGTTACTTGGGGCTCTTTCTCACTAAGGTGACTGCCACTCCAGGAGAGAGGTTCTCAGCTGCTCTGCAGCAGAGTCTCTCCCTATCTGGTCCTGAGGGGATGATTTGGCCAATTGTACTCCAGGATGGAGCCCAAAGCCCTGGCCATTAGGGGGCGAGGTCAGATGTGCCATTGCAGAATGGATGGGGCTATGATCAGGGTTATGAAGATGCTGAGGGGCTGGAGCATCTCCCTTGTTGAGGAAAGGCTGCGGGAGCTGGGGCTGTTCAGCCTGGGCAGGAGAAGGCTGAGAGGGGACCTGAGCGATGCACACAGGTACCTTAAGGGCCAGTGTCAGGGGGCCGGGGCCGGGCTCTTGTCAGCGGTGCCCAGCGACAGGACAAGGGGCAACGGGCACAAACTGCAGCACAGGGAGCTCCGTGGGGAGAGCAGGAAAAACTTCTTTCCCTTGAGGGTGCCGGAGCACGGGGACAGGCTGCCCAGAGAGGCTGTGCAGTCTCCTTCTCTGGGGACATTCAGAGCCCGCCTGGCGGCGGCCCTGCGCAGCTGCTGTAGGAGAGCCTGCTTGAGCAGGGGGTGGGCTGGGTGGTCCCAGGGGTCCCTGCCCAGCCTGACTGCTCTGTGATGCCGTGATTGTGTGATGACATCTGTAAAGGACCTCACATCTCTGCTCTCTCTGCAGAACTGACTCCCGTGGGGTAAACCTGAACCGCCAGTATCTTAACCCCGATGCTGAGCTGCATCCTGCAGTGTATGGGGCCAAAGCTGTCCTCCTCTACCACCATGTTCACAGCCGCGTCCTGCCGGGCTCTCCCGACTGGAGAACATATGTCTCCCCACTCAGCACCAGCTCACTAAGCACAAAATCTTCCAACCATTCCATCTGCAGCAGCACCTCGTCCCCAGAGGCAGCCCTGTTGGAGCTGGAGAAAGCAAATAACCTCCACAACTCACCCAGCACCTGGCGTGCCAGCACCTACTTCAGCCCTTCTCAGGAATCCCAGCTCTCAGGAGCACCTGCCATCGAGCTGGGCAGAAAGGACCAAGCTGTCTGGATCCTCCCTTCAAGCCACACCACGGAGCACTGTGAGGAGGAAGGCAGGAAGCCTCCACCGCCAGCACCTCTCCCTGAAACCATCCTGCCCCAGGACAGTGGGCTGGCCTACTATGTCGATCTCCATGGGCATGCCTCCAAGCGCGGCTGCTTCATGTACGGCAACAGTTTCAGTGACGAAAATGATCAGGTGAGGGCAAGAGGGAGGAGTACAGACGTGCTGGAGGAGGCTGGGACCCTCTCTGCTCTGCCCCCTCCCTAGGATCCCAAGTACTCCCTCCCACTGCTGGGAGAGGAGTGGGGAGGTCCCTGTCACACCACAGAGTTGGGACAGGACTAGTGCCCAGGGAGAGGGTGCTGGGCTGGCTGCCCTCCCTGCCTTCAGTGCTTGGTGGGGTTTGCGCTCTCTTCTCCCTCGCCCTTATTCTCTTCTCCCTCGCCCTTATTCTCTTCTCCCTCGCCCTTATTCTCTTCTCCCTCGCCCTTCTTCTCTTCTCCCTCGCCCTTCTTCTCTTCTCCCTCGCCCTTCTTCTCTTCTCCCTCGCCCTTCTTCTCTTCTCCCTCGCCCTTCTTCTCTTCTCCCTCGCCCTTCTTCCAGGCCTGTGACTGAGGCAGCAGCAGGTCTCAGCTTTTCCCTGGGAGCTGGCATGGCCTGGACAGAAAAGCTGCTCCTTCTGCTCCTAAGGAATGACAGAGTGGGGAAGAGCTGTGCCACTGGGCTCCCTCCTCTCTGCATCTATGAGCAGGCTGTGGGGAGAGCCCGGTTGCTGCCTCTCCCTGCTGAAGATGGGCAGGGGGCAGGTAGGAGTGGGTGGGCAGCATTCCCCAGGCAGGGCTGGTGCTTACAAGATGCTGGAATTGGGCTGAGGGAGTGCAGCCAGCACCCCAGTGCATCCCAGAGCTTGGCACTGGTAGTGCTGGGGCAGGATGAACACCCAAGGGGTCACCCAAAGTCACCCATGTTCCTTGCTGTGTGCTGTACTTCACAGGTGGAGAACATGCTGTTCCCCAAACTCATCTCCTTGAACTCACCTCACTTTGACTTCACGGGCTGTAACTTCTCAGAGAAGAACATGTATGCCAAAGACAAGCGGGATGGGCAGTCAAAGGAGGGCAGTGGGCGAGTGGCCATATACAAAGCCTTGGGGATCATCCACAGGTAGGAAAACCTCCACTCAGTTGCTGCACATTGTGCCAGCTGCTCTGGCCCAGCTCCTCTCTGTCCTGGAAGGGGGTGGGTGGTCTTGCTGGACACAGGATGATAAGGGAAGCTGCAACCACCTCTGTCAGGGCAGCTGTGTCCTGCGCAGCTCTCTGGTGGGATTGGGACTGGCCAGGAAGAGTGCTTGGTGTAGGCAGGGGCCAGAACCAGCTGTGCCAGGGACTGCCACGTTCCTGCTTCATAGCCTGGCTCCTTTTCCTCTTGTACATCCTGCCCTGTCATGCCTCCTGTAGCTGCTCTGGCTTCTTGTCCTCACTGTTGTAGAGCTGCTTGTGCACGGCTTTCCAGAAGGAATTCTCTTTCCCAGATGTTTATATTTGTATTGAGCTGTAATTAAAACCTGTTTAGTTGTAATGGGATCAGCTTCCCCAGACCTCCTGTGTGAGACTGCCGTGCAAGATTCCAGCCTCAACCAATCTGTTATTCTGTGAGTGAAGGATATTTGTGGGATCTGTAGCAGCCACACTGCTCTTTCCAACAAGAGGCAGGATATTTTTGGCCTGTTTCTGTTGTGGTTGCTGGGAACATAAAAACGGCTGAAGCAATCAGACTGACAGCCCGTCTTACCCTCTTCGGCCCCGGTGGGGGCCAGTCACAGATGCTGAGGGAAGAGTACAGGAAGAGAAGTGTGTAATGCTTCTTTAGTAGGTGCTGTGTTCCCCAGGAATCTGTGGTTTGAGGAAACGTGGAAGTGCTGTCCAGCTTCTCACCAGCCCTGGACTCCCCCCAGAAACCTCTGCACCCCTTCTGTGAACAGCTGCTCTCTGTGGGAGCAGTTTCATTGCTGGCTTAGGCTGGCGTAGGACCAGCCTGGCTCCATCAGCTCCTTTCTTTCCCCCGTTGCCTCAGCACTTGCAGTGCGCTCTGCTGCTTCTCCGTGCCTGGCCGCAGGGTGGGTCAGGGAGCGTGCTGATCCAGCTAAAACCAACCCTGCAATAACAAATACACTGGGTTTTTAGGCTCCGGTTGCTGGTGTAGGTAGCTCTGCAGCCATTTGCTGTGGCTGGCGGGGAACAGCCCATGGTTAATCCAACAGCAGCACCCAGCTGTTGGGAGCACTGTCTGTGCCCATGCTGGGCGATGCTGTGCAGGCATGTCGAACAGACAGGGAGGGAGATGCTTGGGTTTCCTGCTGGACTAGCAGGCTGAATTGTCTCTGATCGGTTGGACAGAAGCCAGCTGTCCTGGCTGACAGCTCCCAGTCACCCTCTCCTCCTTCATGCCTTCAGAAAGGTGCCCTGGGAGGGCTCACTTGGTGGTATCTTGGGAACTGAGGTGAGGCTGCCCAGTTGCTCAGTCCCTGGTTTGTCTTTTTTTGACAGCAGATTTGCATTTCTCCACCCATCAGGGATCCCTTGCACTCCTCAGCACCTTTCCAAGATGACGGAGAGGAACCTTACAAAGACCTCAGCACCCTTGGATGCCACCCCTCATGGCCTGTGGACTCATATGGGTCATGTTAATCAGGAGATCTCAGGCTCAATTATCCCCCATTTCTGGCAGTTTTCTTCCTGGAGCCCCAGCCTCAGGCAGAGCCATCCTCCCTCCCCACCTGTTGCTCCCTGCAGTGGAGCTCCGTTCCCTATGAGCCAGCTGATCTCCTGGTATATCTGCATCTCCCTGAGGACAGGGATGGATTGTGCCTGCCATTGGAGGATGCCATCCTCAAAAAGCTGCTGCTTTTCCTAAGTTTCTTTGTCCTTCAGAGCTGTCTGCAACAGGATCCCCCTTGCTGGTGCCCTGAATTAGCTGAAATTGCTCTTCTGGGGCCCAGGGTCTGTGCTGTGCTGCTCTCCTCCCCTCGGGATCACAAACTCCACTATGTCCCTGTCACTACAGAGAAGGCTGATGTCTATTATCACATCCCCAGTTAACAAGTTCCTCCCTGTCCATGATCCAGCTGTGCATCACCTCGGGTGGCCCATCCAGCACCTGTACACTCATATTGGGAAGTTATTCCTCAACACCCTCCAGAAATCTGGAGGACTCTGGACTTCCCAGGAAAAGAAGCAGTATTTAATGCATGTTTCTACTGAGGTTTTTTTTTCCTTATCACTGTAAAGCACAGGGGAATTTCTAGCAGCTGTCACATTGTGCAGCAGAGATGCACTGAGCGACCAGGTGCTGTTTGCAAGTATTCATCATGTATCTTAAAAACCATTAGTTTTTTTCCCACCTTGAGATCACTGAGGGTGGAGAAAGCTGAAGGCTTGGAATAAAGAACACAATAAGACAGCAAAAAGAGGAAATGGAAGAAGGGGAGACCCCACTTAGTGGCCTTGGGGTCAGTTTGCAAAATTCAGTGCCCTCTGGGACCCCCAGGTCTGTCCCAATGGAGCCACTCTCCCAGGCTGGTCCTTGGCTAGGGAGGATGCAAAGCTGGTGGGGATGCTCCAGAGGGACTTGCCGGGCTGGAGGAGGAGCAGGCAGGGACCTCCTTGTGCTTCCACAGGGAACGACAAAGTCTCCCTTAGCCTCGGAGCTGGCTGTTAAGTTGTCAAAGGCTGCCAAGGCAGTTACGTGCAATTTCTCCTTCATAAATCTGACCGTTCCCAGACACTTGTCCTTCCTGCATTTCCAGGATTATTTTCTCCATCACCTTCCCAGTGATCAAGGTGAGACTGACCAGCCTGTGGGTCCCTGGCTCCAAAGACAGGGGTGACATTTGCTTTCTCCCTGTCCTTGGGACCCTGCCTTAGTCAGCAGGATCTCTCACAGATCATCATCAGCAGCCTCACTGGGTTATCAGCTGGCTCTTCCAGCACCCATGAGAGCGTCTGGCTATGCCCTACCAAGCTGTGGTGTCTGGGCTGTGCCATTGCTCCCTGGGCTGCTCTTCCTCCCCTGCAGGGACATCTTCCTCACTCCACTTTCCTCTGGTCTCAGGGGCCAGGGACTGCTGAACACAGCTTGCCAGTGACGACCAAGGTGAAAAAGACATGGAGTACATCGGGCCCCGCTCCATTCAGCAGCTGGCTGTCATTCTCCGCAGCCTTCCTTCTGGTACTGATACACCTCAGGAAACCTTCTTGTAGCCCTTCTCATCCCTCAACAGATTCAGCTCTGAGTGGGCTTTGCCTTCCCCAGCCCCATCCCTGCCCATTCAGACAGCATCTCTGTGTCCCTCCCAGGTCACCTCTCCCTTCTTCCACTTCATGTGTCATTCCTTTCAATTTTTTTATCTTGGTCCAGCCTGGAGCTCCGTGTTCATCTGTGCAGGCCTCCTGCCACCTTTGCTTTACTTCCCATGTATGTGGGTTGACTGTTCTGCAGTTGGAGGAAAATGAATCTGCTCTCCTGGGCCCTTCTCACCAGGGCCCTGTCCCAGGGCACCCTTCCAAGCAGATCCCTGAAAAGGCAAAATCTGTTCTCCTGAAGTCCAGGGCTGTGATCCTGTTTATTGCATTGTTCCTTTCTCTCAGGCTGCTGAGCTCCACCATTGTGTGAGCACTGCAGTCAAGGCTGCCCCCGAGCAGTTCTTCTCTGTCAGTAACAAGGTCCAGCAGCATTCCCTCCTCAGCACCCGAATTGGAATAGCCCCGCAGGCAGGGCTGCTCCTGCAAGAGCACCCGCTGAGCTGGTGAGATGAGGCACCTCTTGACTGTGCTGTGACATCATAGGCGTGTGCTGAGTTTGTCGGGAGGTTGGTGTGTGCTTTCTGCTTTCTGGCTCCCACCCAGGGACTCGTAGGTCAGCCTCAGCCAACTGGCTGAGGTTAATTTTCTTTAGCTGTCCTGATGAAGTCCAACGTTTCAACTGGGTGTCTATGCGGGACCTGGCAGGTTTTTTTTAAAAAAAAATTGGTCATCATTGTTGTTTGTGGGCAAGTTGATGTCACTGCGGTGTGGTGGCTCCAAGGTACTGATCTTTTTGCCATTGTGGTTTAACTGGGCTCAGCCCCGCTCTGTCCCCACGAGATGAGGGGACATCAGGCCGCTCCCTGCGCGGCACCTTGCCCAGGCTGTCAGTCTGCCAGTTCCCCTTCCTTCCCTGCTCTGACTGCAGAGTGCCAGCGCCCAGCTGCTGGGGTGCAGAGCAGGCAAGGAGCGGCTGTGCTGGGCTGCAGGGTCCTGTGTCTCTGGAGAGGGGTGATCCCACCCCCCCTGCAACTGTGGTGAGCCCCCTGCCCCATAGTGATAGCCTGGGCTCCAGATGGCTGGGGAGGGGGTGATCCCCTCTGCCTTCTGGAGCCCACTAAGCTGCACTCAGCCGATCCCATGCTGCTGGTGGGGCTGCCACAGTGCCATGGTGGTTAGACCTGCAGGTGCCAGGAAAGCATCGGGACACCGGGGCAGAGGAGGGCCTTCCCCCAGCCCGATGCCCCCACAGCTGGGCTGTTTAATGCCTCCCTCACACTGATCTCCCTGCAAGGCTTCAGCTTTGCTAGTTTAGTTGCATTTCCTCAGTAAGAGTTCCCAGCTCCCCTTGCTCATTACCTGGCACTCCTGTTGTCAGTTTACAAACTATCAGGATACACATCCTGGCTGTACGTGTTTTTGCAAATGCCTCAGCTCCACGCGCTGGCTGCACAGCATGCCTGGGCCTTCCCCTTCCTCCTCTACTCCACCATGGCAGCATGCCCTGCTCACTGGTGCAGACCTTCGGTGTCACACAGCTCCATCCCAGGGACTTCTCAATGGGTTTTCCCTAGAAGCAGAGAGACAAGAAGATGGCTCTGCAGCTCTCTTGCCCTTTCCCTGAAGTTCTGCAGCCTGTGCCACATTGGTGGTCCAGTGTATCATCGCCAGGAAATTCGTACGGCATGAGGCTTTGCCCCTGGGGAATGGCGTGCCATCCATTCTCCTGAGCCCTTTGTAAATTTCTTGCCCTGTCCTTAGCGTGAACTCATCCCTGGTGAGTGCAAACCCTTTTAGGAAAAAAGCTTTTTTTTCCTAAAAAAAGAGAGAATATCTTTTGATAGTTGCTTCACCCTGAAAAGCAGCTAGGGTGCTCCTCATAGCTGTAGGTGCCTTGACAGTTGATTTAAGAGAAGAGGTAGCTATTCTGATGCTGTGGGAGCCCGGTGCTCAGTGATCACTGGCCGTTTCTGCTCTCCATATTCTCCGGGGCCGGTCCTTCCGTTGCATTGATTTTAGACTCCAGTTCATTAGGTTCCGCATCGCAGCTGCCTCTCCTGTCCTCAGTACACCTCTGGCTTCTTCCTGATGACCAACTGCTTCTGATTTTTACCTCCTTTATTCCTGCCTCAGCGGATGAGAAAACACACACGAAGCAGGTTGCAGCAAGAGCTGCAGCTCCATCGCAGGAGCTTCTCTCCAGACTCCCCCTGGGGCTGGGACAGGAGGGACACTGGCAGCTCCCTGTCGGGGTGACCCCAGCTCTATCTTCTAAGAGGCAGCAGCAGGGCTGCTGTGCTCAGGCAGGCGTGGATCCGTTGGGTAACGTGGGCTTCTTTGTGCTTCACAGCTACACACTGGAGTGCAACTACAACACGGGACGCTCAGTGAACAGCATCCCTGTGGCCTGCCATGACAACGGGCGGGCCAGCCCACCGCCCCCTCCCGCCTTCCCCTCCAAATACACTGTGGAGCTGTTTGAGCAGGTAAGGGATCCCTGGCAGCAGGGTGGCTGGGTGTGCGTGGCCCTGCCCTGCCCCATGCGCCCCAGGCATCACTTTTTGGCACCCAGGAAGAGACTTTCACATGCTCTCATTCCTCTGTGCTCACGTGTCCCTGTGAAAAGTGTGACTCCTCCACCAGTCTGTGGTGTGGGTTTGGAGAGCTGTGTGGTGAGAGACAGGGTGTTCTCAGTGCTGTAGCCTGCCTGTATGTCCCAACCTGTGGGGGCTGTCTGTGACTGTCCCTGCCTCTAACCCCAGCCCCAAAATTCTTTGCCCACTGGCTAGACTGGAGGCTTCTGCCCTCAGCCTTCAGTGCAGCCTGGGATTGTCCCTGCATATCTCAAATCACTGCCGAGGGGTGGGGGTCTCTGGTCCCTCCCTGCAGTGTGGGGCTGCCTGCTCATCTAGTGCCCACAGTGAGAAGTGGTGGGTCCCTGGGGCCGTGGGCACCTGGCTTGCTTCGCACTCAGAGGCTTCCTATGGGAACACTCTCCTTGGAGCCCACCATAATGGAGATGAAATGAGCCCTAGGGGGTTGTCTGTCATTTGGGGTTGAGGTTTCTTTTCTTTGTTTTTCTGCCTCAAGTCCCAGAGAGCTGCTGCTCTTTCTTGAGGCCTTTCTCACCAGTTGTCTCCTGCCCTGGCAGGTTGGGAGAGCCTTGGCCGTGGCAGCACTGGACATGGCAGAGTGCAATCCCTGGCCCCGGATCGTCCTGTCGGAACACAGCTGCCTCAGCAACCTGCGAGCCTGGATGCTGAAGCACGTGCGTGGCATGAAGGACGCAGGCGGGGGCCCGCATAGGAGAGGAGGTGCCAGGACCCCCCCCAGGAGCTCCACGTAAGGGCCCGCCGGGTTGAGTGTTCAAGAGCTGCAGGATAACGCCAATTAGAGATGATAAATGTACTCCAAGTGAGTTACCCTGCAGCTAACAAAGCTGAGGTTTATTTGCTTGCTTTCCCAGCTTGTCAGGGCCCGTGCTTGTCCCTGCAGCGCTTGCTTTGTGAACTGCAGGTGTAGGTACCCTCCACTCCGAGTCACTGGCAGGCAAGATGGGTGTGCAGCCACGCAGGGTGAACCTGTTTGGGATTCACCTGCCCCAGTAACCTGGGAAGCAATAATCTGCCGGCAAGAGAACCAGCCTCTCTTCTGCTTCCTCTCCTCTCTCCCCAGGCTGGTCCAGTGCTGGACTGGGATGGATTTGGGACTGTGGGGGAGGGAGCAGGAGCTCTGAAACAATGCTGCTGGGACAGCCACATCTGGCACGGGGGACTGGGCTCTGCAGCTGCTCAGGGACAGCCCTGGGGCTCTGACAGAGACAGTGTCTCAGCAGCAGCAGCCTGCTGCTGGGTGCCTGAGTTGGAGACAGTGAACCCACTCAGCAAGGCGTGGTGTGGAGATGGCTGGGAAGGACAGGGGGGTGGCAGAAGGGAGCCCCTTCCCCACCGAACCAGGCTGAGCTTCCTGTTTCTCATCCCCTTCCAGCGGGCTCCCCACCTCGGCCTCTGATAATGCCTTGTCCCGCATGAGGAGCTTCAGCAACGGCACCAGCGGGAGCGGCAGCAGCCAGCAGGACTCGCCGCAGATCAGAGCCTCCCCCAGTTTCACCTTCAGCTGCAGCAGGCCCTCAGCTCTGGCTGCTGCGAGCCAGAGTCCTCAGAAAGGCAGCACCAGAGCCCCGGCACCAGGCAGAGGTAAGCTGGGCTGGGGACCTCTCATGCACTTGATCCCGTACCTGTCGAGCTGCTGTGCAAAGCCACAGCCCTGAGGAGAGCTCTGTGTCAGCGTAACTGTGTTTTGATGTAATAAAAGTGGTTTTGCGTGGAAGAAGTGCATGTGAACCGCCACCCCATCCCCTTGGAAGGGTCCCGGATGCTGTGCTCAGCCCTGGGCTCTGTCCTGAGTGGCACGGCTCTGGCTGGGTCAGGACAGACACCACATGGTGAGACCTGTGGCTTCTCCAGCCTGTCTTCTGCAGGGCACAAAGCGGGCCCCAGCTGTGCTCCTGCCCAGTGGCTCTACAGCCCCTGGCTGGGCAAAAGCTGCCTACTGCTCCTCTTGCACCAAGCTTAGAGGGACTCTGTCTGCTGGGGGCTGCTAGGGGAGATTGCCCTTCAGCGCTGGCAGTGCAGGGGCCAAGGGGCTTCTGGAGAAGCCAGCATGGAAAATCCTCCACTTCCCTCAGCCTCAGCTGCTCCCAGAGCATTCCCAAGGCCTGCGGGGATACACCAAAGTGCCTTTTCTCTTCCCAGGCACCTGCTGAGCAGCAGTTGACCATGGCACATGACTCTGGTCATGGCGAGGCAGGCTGGCAGAGCTGTAATTAGTCACTGGGGACTTGGAACACGTGGCGAGTCCCGTCCAGTGGGGGCCAGCTTGCAGCACCAAGCTGCCAAACCACCTCTACAGCTGGGAGAAAGGCCCTGGCTTACCACCCTGCCGCCAGCGCCTGGTGAGCCCTGCGGCTGCACCGTGCTCTAGCAGCAGGGGCTGCCAAAACAAGTCAAGGTGCTCGCTGTGGCCTCCCTGCCCCAGCTCCCTTGCCATGGGGCAGGGGACTCAGTGCCACTGCAGGCCATGGCAGGGCAGGCAGTGCTGATCCAAGGCCCTTGGGGGTTCGGTGCTGCACCCAGCTGGCCAATGGTGGGGGAACCCAGTGTCCCGTGCTGCTCTGTAGGCTGGTCCCACAGGACCTCAGCTAAGGAAATGGGGCTTGACTGGGAGCCCCAGTCTGCTGTGGGGCTGCAGGCCCCCATGAGCACCGTGCTCTGAAGTATCCCAGTGCCCTGAGTTGGGAGGTGTGTGAGCAAGGGTCCATTTTGGGGGCGGAGGGGGCTGCCTGTGTGACTCTGCGTGCGAGACTGAAGCTGTCGTTGTGTCAAGGCTGTGTGTACTGGTGTTGCTCTCAGGAGAGACTGCCGTATTTCCGACTGTTGGCTTCTTTCTCACACAGTGTACCGCCTGTGTTTCTTGCGTTGCTTCATCCTCCGTGTTTGCTTTCTAGCACTTTGTAGTGACTGTTTCTCATCTGCCATGAGAACATGGTGGGGAGGAAATAAAAGGTTTATGTTCTCATGGGCATGTTGTAACGTCTGTTCCTTCTGCCGTGCATGCTTGGCCCACCCTGGAGCCAGCAGGAGCAACCCCCTGGCCCGACCCCTGGCTGCCAGGGGGTTGGTGACAGTCGGCGCGTGAGCAGGAACAGACCTTGTGGGGCTGGAGGGGAAGAGCCTGTCTCGATAGGACAGATGGGTGTCGTTCTGCCTCCCTAGGCTGTGCTCTCCACTTGCTGGCTGCCAGTGTGGCAGGCAGCCGGGTGCTGTCTGCACGGCTTTCTCCGGCATGGGGAGCCGTGACTGGCAGAGCCGAATGCCTGGTGGGGCACTGGTGGAGCCCCAGCTGCCTGGCTCTTGGGGCTGGGACTTGGCTTGTCCTTCCCTGGCATCACCTGGCAGCTTGGCCTTCTGCATGACTGGTCTGGCTGGCACCCCCGGCACCCCTGGCCCTGGCTGCTGGCAGTTCTCCCTGCCACCTCAGCCAGCAGTGCCACAGCTCTCTGAGTGTGAGGGGTGCAGCAGCGCTGGCACTGCTGCATCTGCACAGGGAAACGTGGCCAGCAATGCTTTGACCCTGTGGCTTTGTTTCATGAGCCCCATGCTGCTGCCCTCCGGCCAGCTGTCCTATCCCAGGGTGGTGCCAGGATGCTATCATGGCCTCTTCCTTCCCCAGGCAGCCGGGAAGGAACTGGGAAGGCTCAGATCCTGCCTGCAGCTCTGGCTGCTGCCAGCCAGGCGTGCTGAGGTGGTGGTTAGATGGCACAGGATGAAGATACTGTGCCTCGGTCACATCCCATCCTTCCCTTTCCTGCATATGTGCTGCTGAGATCTTTGCGCACATGGAATGAGGGCCTGTCCCCACAGGTGAGAAGTGGGGGTAAGGACTAGTGCCTGGCTAGTTGCCCAGGGGCAACGGGATGGTCAGCTTACATGGAGGATGTCCTGTCCAGGACCTGCTGCGGCAGTGTCTCCCTCCCAGCTGCTTCCTCTGAGCCTTGCAGGAAGGGAGCCCTTTCCTGGTGGGCTCCAGCCACAGCCCTCCGGCATGGCGTGTGCCTGAGCTGGTTGATGGCGCCGGGCCCCCTGCCCTGTTGTCTCTCCCCTGTGCCAGCTGACAAGCCCTAGCTGTGGCAGGGACTGGTGTCCCCACAGAGGCAGTGGGGAGTTCACCCAGCCAGCTGCAGGGGTGCAGCCCTCGCTGGCAGAGCTGTGGGCACTGCCGGGCCAGGTCTTCTCTTGCAGCTGCTGTGTCTGAGGAGCAGCAGCACCCAAAAGGAAGCCAGGGAGGGGAAGGGCAGGTCTCTGTGTGAGCATGGGAGGAGAGGGCCCAGTCTATGCCTGTGCAGTGCTGCTGCAGGAGCCACTTTCCCAGAGGGCTGCTCCTTTGGTCTCCCCTCAACACACCGTGCTCCAAATCCTGCTCCTTTCCAAAGCTCCCACTCCAGCCTGCCCGTGCCAGCCGAGCCCCAGGGAGCCCAGCCCAGACCCATGCTCTGCCCATGGCCTCACAAGTGCCAGGGTGAGGCAGGGGTTTCTGCAGGACCCCCCAGTGACCCTCTTGTCAGTGGAGCCTTGGTTGCTGCTGGCCTTTGCTGGCTGGAGTTTGTCACTGAATTGAGCTGTTTTGTTTGTGATGAGTCCAAGGTTAAGAGTTGTCACTCCTTGGTACCACCCGCTGTTGCCTGTAAAGCCACCCCTCAGTGAGAGTGCTCCTGCACGCCGTGAACTGGCACCAGCTTTGCCGCAGTCTGGCTCCCATCTGCTCCTGCTCACAGGGTCTCGTTTGCTGTGGCGTCCACCGTTGTTCGTGGCTTGCTCAGGAGTTCTATGTGTTGTCCAATCCTCTGGGGATGCTGCCATGGTTTCACCACAGCGGGGTTGGGCGGAGAATGGAAAGGGTAAAAGTGAGAAACTCCTGGGCTGGGGTAAAAGTTTAATAGGTGAAGGAAAAGCTGTGCACACAAGCAAAGCCAGCTCGGGCCTTCCTTCACCGCTCCCCATTGCAGGTGTGCATTCAGCCATCCCCAGGAGAGCTGGCCTCCACCACACCTAACGGTGACTGGGGATGACAAACACCATCCCTCTAAATGTCCCCTTCCTCCTCCTTCCCAGCTGTTATTGCTGAGCATGATGTCCTGCGCTCTCAGATATCCCGTGGTCAGTGGAGTCATCTGTCCCAGCTGTGCTCCCTCCCAGCTCCTTGCCAGGTGAGGAGCAGAAGAGGCTTTGGCGCTGTGCAAGCACAGCTGAGCCACAGCTTAGCACCCCTGTGTTACCAACACATACGAAAATTAACTCTTTTTCCAGCCAAACCCAGCATGTGTTCGCACGCCTTGGCTCTGCTGGCACCCGTGCTCATGCACCTATGTGGCACCCTCGTCTGTGCGACACCCTCGCTGGCACACTGTGCCTTCCCCATCCCCCTCCTCAGCTGACATGGGATGAGCTCGTGTGTGCTGCCAGCTTGGCCAGGCAGTGTGTGAGTGCTCGTAGGGCTGGTCCCGTCCCAACGCCATCAGTGTGGCCAGCCATGCTGGGGACTCATGCCCAGCGTGCTGCCAGCCAGCCCCGGCCCGCAGGCTGTTCTCTCCAGGCACAGGGCTCCCCACTTGCCCTCCAGCTGCCTGAGGTTTCTCTTGCCCCATTTCGCTGGCCCTGCTGATGACAGGCAGCCCTTGGCGATGTTACTTCCCCAGCGTGGTGCTGCCCGTGGCCTTGCCACGGGCACAGCCCGGCCCAGCACCCAGCTGATTGTGGCAGATGCCAAACATTAGCCCCAGTGTTGCCCCACGAGGACGGTGCCTTGTGCCCAGCTGCCTGAGAGCCCCTGCTGCAGATCACCGGCTGCTGGGCCCAGCCCAGCTCTCCCAGTGCTGTGGGCAAGCAGGCTGGAAGTGTGGCTGGAGTCAGGGTAAATGACATCCAGCCACCACCTGCTCCCACCAGGTTTCTCCTCTGCCACCGTGAGGTGACAGCTGAGTTTTGCCACATCCCAGGCACCTTCCCTGGGCCTGGACAGTTATGTCCCACTCAGCCTCACATCTGCCGGTGGAACTGGGTCAGAGCCCATCACACCGGCAGGGCCAGGAGCATGAACTGGGACCAAGCCCCGGCACGCTGCCTTGCCGCAAGTGCAGTGCTGCGCTCCTGTCCCTGCCTGTCCCCTGCACCGCTGCTGAGCGCCAGCATGGGCGCAAAGCCCGGTCCTCAGCCACAGCCTCATCCTGCGGTGACTGAGCCTCGTGTCTGCTGCTGCTGCTTCTGGCTCCAGCTCTGGTTCCCACCAGCAGCCCTGGCCCCATGCTGAGCTGTTGAGTGCCTGTCACAGTCTGCCCGATGGCACTTCAGCAGCTGCCAAAACGGCTCCTCTTGCTTTTTGGCTCTGGGGCTGCGCCTCATGCCCATGCTATGGTGGAGGCCCCAGCCCTAGCGAGGCTGGCAGGCAGCTCCATCCCGACTCTCCTGGCTAAAAGAAAACAGCCACAGCCAAGCCCCGTGGCTCAGTGTGGGGCTGCTACAGCCGCAGGGAGCGGTGTTGCTGGACTCCCAGTACCAGCATACTGCTGCTGCCCCAGGCACACACCAGCCAGTACCTGGGTGGGTGTGGGGAGGCGTCGTGCCCCAATGGCCAGTGTGGCCAGGGGATCCTGGTTCCCCCTGCCAGAACTACAGTGGCTCGGTGGTGCTGCTGGCACGTGCGAGTGCCGCGTCTGGTGCCACGCTGGGCCCTGCACGTCCTGCCTGCACAGGGCCCATGGTCAGGGCAGTGCCACCACGTCAGCTGCACCTGCTGGGTGCCATGGCATAACTCCATGAGCGCTCTCTGCACCAGTACTGGAACTTCCTACCGCAGCAGCACTCCAGGCTTGGCCAGGCCATTGCAACTCACGCCACAGCAACTCTGTGAGCCCAGGGCAGGTGGCCAGTGCCCCCACTGCAGCTCATGGCTCTCCATTGCCAACCCTGGCACATCCCTGGTGCAGGCTGAGTTCTGTTTTGTTTGTCACACAGGGACCCTGCCAGCAGGCACCCAGGCAGCACCGAGCACCAGCAACAGCCACAGACCGCGGGAGGCCCAGCGTGGTGCAGGAGAGCAAGCGGCTGCCCATGGCACAGCACTGCTGCAGGTACCATGGGGCCTGGGGCAGGGAGGGCAGCTTGGGGGGAGTGGCAGGGCCCCATGGTCCCCAAGGAGGGGACTGTCCCATGGTGCTGCCAGTTTGGCCCAGGGGGATGTGGGGCTGAGGCATGCCAGGGAGCACATGGTGCCCAGGCTGTGCTGGGAGCTGTTGGACCCCTCTCCCAGCATGCGGGGCACTGCACGCCAACCACTCAGGCTGGCTGGGGGGCATCCTAAAGGCTCCGAGACCCCCTGAGTGTGGGGCCCTGCCAGGAGCTTCTGCCCCACGTGCATTTTCCCTGAGCCATGCAGACAGCCCAGGCAGCAGGGGTCAAGCTCCCAGCAGCCATGGAGGTCCTGCAAGATGATGACTAACACCCCTCTCAGGTGCCCACCGTCTTCTCCTCTCTCCACAGGTGCTCCCAAAGAAGCTGGATGCCAAGAGAGCCCTGGAGCAGCCCGGGTAGGTGCTGGCATCAGTCACAGTGGGGGGCCATCCCCCAGCATGGGGTCATTTCTCAGCCAGCCCAGAGTCTGTGTGGACACCGGGTTGGCAGGAGCCCCAGGCAAAGGCCCCACTGGGCAGCAGGGCTGGAGCTGCAGCAGGGTCCAGGCAGCAGCACCCCCAGCCCCGGTAGCATCCACCAGCCCTGGGGCCGCTGGCAGGAGCTGGAGAGCCCCCGGCTCCCACCTCAGGAGCGGCCTGTGGTTCTCTGCAGCCCGCGGGGACCCCCGCTGCGCCCCAGCAGGATCCCTGTGCGAAGGAAAGGGGCAGCGACCAGTCAGAGCCTGCCAGGACCCCTCACCAACAGTGCTGCAGCCCACCGGACCAGGAAGCCCAGCCATGGCAGGCCCCGGGCTGTGGAGACTCTGCCAGGTAGGGCACCGCACAGCCCTGGCATTGGCAGGGCCTGGCATGGGGCTGGGGGCTGCCCCTGCCCCTTGGCCTAGCTGGGAGCCGCAGTGCCTGTCCTGCAGCTGGCCCTGTCTGGGTGACCCCGACGTGCTGCAACAGGCCAAGGGGGCCAAAAGCCCCAACATGGGGGCTGTGGGGCAGCCTGGGGGATGCCTGTGCCTGGCTGGTAGCTGACACCTGTCTCTGTCCCCACAGGGCTCTGCCAGGAGGCCCCCACACCCCCCGGGGGGGTGCAGAGTGCCAAGGGACTCTTCCTGTGCAGGGGCAAGGGCCTGCACCCCCAGGTACAGCCCCACAGCATTGGGGGGCTGCGATGCGGGCAGGGGGACCCCAGCCCTTCTCTGCCCCATGCTGGCAGGGCCTGGGCAGGGGCCACAGCACTGGGGAGGGGGCTCTGGCCACTCTGCCCCACCCCAAGTGGCCTCTCTCCACCCCAGTCTCCCCCACCACAGCACCCAGCAGGCCCACCCGCAGGCCCCCCCTCGCTCAGTTCCTACCGGCAGCTCCTCTCCTTCTGCGCTGAGGCCTGACCGCAGCCACCAGCACCAGCCCTGTGACGCCAGCACCCCAGCGTGGGGCAGGGCTGGGGCACCCCCGCAGCCACTGTGGTCCCTGTCCAGACCAAAGCCGCACACTGCCGAGCCCGGGCTGCGGCACCACGGGGGACCCCGGGCCCACTCTGCCGCTCACCCCTGGACTCCAGGCACAGCCCAACACGGTGCCTACACCTGGCTGTGGCTGTCACCGCGCTCACCACACCGGCGGGGCAGAAGCACCCGCTCCCTGGTGACAGGGAACTCTCACCCCCGGGCAGCCCCGCTCCTCCCCGCGGGACCGGCGGAGGGACACGGCACGGGTGGGAGACATTTTTACATCACACGATTTTGTCTTGTATTATGGTGTTTCCGTTAAAACTTTGTTTGGAAGAAGCGCGGCCTCCTGCCTCTGTGCGGCACCATGGTGGGCACTGCAGCGTGACGGGCACCGGGCCAGGCTCTGCCCCGCCATGGCGCGGCGGGAGGGTGCCGGTGTGGGTCGCCTCACTCCTGCTTCTTGGGGTTGTTGACGGCGACGTAGTGGTAGAGGACGACGAGGAGGAAGAGCGAGACACCCAGCATGTTGGCAAAGATGGCGAGCTGCACGTCCGTGATCATCCTGCCGGAGGGACGCGCTGCCAGCCTGGTGGGGACCCCAGCGGGGACACCGGGACCCCCTCCCGGCCGGGACAGACCCCTTGGGCCGCGATCCCTCAGGACCTACTTCCGGCTGTGACAGACCCTCCGGGCCGGGACCCGCCCCCAATCCCCCTCCCGGCTGTGACAGCCCCACCCCCAACCCCGGGCCGGGATCCCCCAGTCCCCATCCCGGCCGAGACCCCTCCTGGCTGGGCCCACCCACACACCCCCGCCCCCCACGCTCACGCGCTGCCGGTGCCGCCGCCGCCACAGCCGCCACGTCTCCCTGCGCCGCGCGCGACTTCCGGCCGCTGTGCACGACGGGAAGGGCGGGGCCGAGCGGAGGGGGGTGACGTCACACCCGTCTCGGGTTCTGCGGTGACGTCACGGCCCGGTGCCGGCCACACCGTGACATCACGGCTGCCGGCCCCCGGCCAGGCGCCGGCCCCGGGGCTTTCTCACCCCGGCGCGCGGTGCCCCCCGCCCCGCAATGACGTCACAGCTCCTGGCCCAGGGCCGCTTTTACGTCATGGCCTGGCTCACACCCGAGCCCCACGGCAGGGGGCGGGGCTGTCGGGGTGGGGGTGGGGCTCTGCCCGCCCCGGGAAAAGAGCCGGTGTCCGCACCACCCCCCGCCCGGGACCTGCTGTCCAGCCCCCGCCGGCGGCCGCAGCCCGAAGCCGCCCGGGGGGGCGCGGTCCCGGGGAGCCCCAAGCGGCAGGCCCGGGCCCGGGCCCGGCTCCTTACAAGGCCGGGCCTCGGCGGGGGCGGGGGCGGGGCTAATTATAGCTGCTGGGAGGAGTACTGGGGGGTGCGGGGCTGGTAGGGTCCGGGATGGGCCGTAATGTGCCCCGCTGGGCTGAGCCGGGCGGGCGGGCCGGGCCAGGCCAGATTGCTGCTGCTGCAGGACGGCCCCAGCCCAGGGGCCAGCAGCGAGCCCTCCCTGGGGTCCCGCCCCGCGCCCCCGGCCGCGCCGGGCACAGAGGTCGGTCCCCCGGGGACGAGGCCCTCGGCTCCCCAGTGCCCCCCCGGCCCCTCCGGCCCCTCCTGCCTGAGCCGCGGGGCCCCGGCGCTGCCTGGCGTCCCTCGGGACACGGCACAGCCAGTGCCACCTCCTGCACGGGCCCGGGGCTGCCCGGCCCCCACAGCCTCCTCACAGCCCCCCGTAGCCCCCCCAGCCCCTGAGAGCGCAGAGGGGGCGGCGGCGGCCCCCCTGGGGTCAGTCGTGGCTGGGTGCCTGGCCCAGCACAGCCGCGGTCCCCGAGGCCCCATCCCCCACTCCCTCCCCTCCCCCGCCCAGCTGCCGGCAGCTGTTTGTGCTCAACGCGCCCTGGATGAGCCCCAGAGAGCGACGGGTTCCCGCAGTGCTGCGCCAGCCCGTGATGTCATCCAGGGCTGGGGCCAAGGTGTGATGTCACCGGGAGACTCTTACATCACCGCGTGATCTGGGGAAGCCGTGGTGTCACCACAGGCCTGGAGCAGTGGCAGGGTAGCCATGGTGTCACCACTTGGTCCCTGCTGGGTCCCCCTGCTCCTGCAACCCTGGTGAGCCCCCCGTACCCCCCAGTGCAGTGCCAATGGTGTCAGGGTGGGGCTGGAGCTGTGGGGCTGTGCCTGGCTCCACACCAGCACCTACTGTGGGGTGCTGGTGCTGCCATGGGGATGTGGCACTGGTGGAATGTCAGGGACATGGCTGGATCGGGCTATGGGCAGGGACACACTCTGGCTGCACCCACGCAGTGCTGGGGGCTGCCTCACCAGCAGCACCAGCTCGCCCCAGGGAGCCTCAAGCTGGGGAATGGTGGGTGCAGCCACTAGCTGGCCTGCGGCAGAGGGTGCACAGGGGTGACACATGCTGTGGGTGGATGAGGAGCAGGATGCTGTGCAAAGAACCAGGTGCCACACAAGACCATGGTGGTGCAAGGCATGGAGTGCCGTGCAAGGCCGTGGCAGTGGTGGTTGTGGGGTGCCATGTGAGGCCACGGCAGTGGCTGCAGAGGTGCCAGGTGTAGGGTGCCATGGGAGGCCACAGTGGTGCCAGGCATGGGGTGCCGTGCGCAGCCATGGTGGTACAAGATGCGGGGTGCCGCGCACAGCTGTAGCAATGCGAGGTGTGAGATGCCACACGAAGCCATGGCGGTGCAAGGCACGCAGTACCATGTGAGGCTGTGGCAGTACAAGGTGTGGGGTGCCATGCAAGGCAATGGCAGTGCAGGGCGTGGAGTGCTGTTCGAGGCTGTGGCAGTGCCAGGGGGCAGGGTGTTGTGCGAGGCCAGGGTGGTGCAAGGTGTGAGGTGCCACACGAGGCCATGGCAGTGCAGGGCACGGGGTGCCATGCGAGGCCACGGTGATGGCAGGGGGGGACCCGTCGCGGTAGCACCAGCCGTGCTGGCTGCCTGCAGCCCTGGCCCCCTGCCCGGCCTCTCTGGCTTCCCCCGTCCCTCCTTCCCGTCCTCGCTGGCGTCCCGGCCTAACGAGAAGCAGATGTGCGAGTGGCGGGGGCCGGCGGGGGCCGCGGTGCCCGGCGGAGGCCGGGGCGCGCCGGGGGCTGTGCGGGCCGGGGAGGGGGCCGCAGCAGGCAGGAAGCAGGGGGCCCCGGGGACCCCGTCGGCGGGCAGTGCCGGGGCGGCTCTGTGGCAGCAAGGGGCTGGCCGAGGGGCGGCCGAGGGGAGGGCAGAGCCGCCGTGCCGAGCCCAGCCGTGCCGAGCCGCGCAGAGCCAGGAGAGACGGAGCCGCGACGGGACGCGCCATGCACTCCTGAGCTGGGCCGTGCCCGCCGAGCCGAGCCGTGCCGAGCTGCCCGCCCAGCATGGCCCCCTGGCTCTGGCCGTGCCTGCTGGCCGCCCAGGCCCTGGCTGCCAACTTCCCCCCCAGGTACAGCCTCTACACCGGGGGGGGCGCGCCCCACGGCTCCGTCCAGGCCACGGCCCTGCAGGGCCCAGCTGCGACCCACGGCGGTGCCCGGGCCGCCAGCCGGCACAGGTAGGAGCCGTGACCGCCATGCCGGGCCGGGAGGGGACACACGGGCGGCCGGGCACCCACATGTGCCACGTCCCACCGGGGTGATGGGAAGGGGCAGCGGGTCCTGTCCCCGGTGGGTGCTGCCGTGCCGGGGATGGCGGTGGGGGTGTCCCCCAACTTGGTGGGGGGCAGCCCCCACCCCTTGATGGCCCGCTGTCGCCGGCACAGCCACATGGTGGGTGTGGACGGTGGGCACATGCAGAGGGGCCAGACCCGGGGGCGTACGTGGGGCCGGGCACCGGGCACCGGGCACCAGGAGGGGCTCGGGCCAGGGGCACAGAGCCCAGGCTCCCCGCAGGGATGGCTCTGGGTGTGCTGGGCTCAGCGCGGCTGGTGCCGGGGATCCCAGGGCTGCTGTGGCCCCAGCATCCCCCGGCCCGCGCTGTGCAGTGCGGGGCCACCACTGTTGGGGAGGGGGCGAGGGGCCCGGACCCACCCTGTCCCTGTCCCCACCTCTGCCGGTGCCATGCCGGTGGCTGGGGACAGGCAGCGTGGGGTTGGCGTGGGGCGGCTGGTGCCGGTGGGTGGGGGAGCTTGGGGGACTGCTGGGCTGGGGGTGGCCCCACGCCCCTGGGTTGGGGGTCACACTCTCGCCGCGGCCACATCAGTGCCACAGCAGCGTGGCCATGCACAGTGGAGCTGCCTCGGCACAGCCACTGCCGTTGCCTGCCCTATCCCTGCCCCACTGCCAGCACCGTGGCAGCCCCACTGCAGTCCCACTGCAGTCCCGGGTAGTGTGGCAGGACCTGGCTGCTGTCATGGGGCTGCCTGGAAAGGGGGGGTGTGGGGTAGGCACCCCCAGCCCAGCCCCACATCGCCGTAGCAGGGCACAGATGTGGCTGAGCATTTACCTGTGGCTTTGGGGGCACAGTGGGGTTTCCCCACAGGTTGGGGGGTTCAGTGACCAATCCTTATAGCTTGGGGGGCACAGCGGCCCCTCCCTGTGCTCAGAGCAGGCGTGGGGGGCCATCCTCATGCCCTGCCCTTTCAGGAGGGCTTTCATCCCATCCTGTCCCCATCCCGTATCACACATCTCATGTCCCATATCCCCGTCCCATCTCATCCCTGGAATGTGGGCATCCCCAGTCCTGGGCAGTGGGACCCTGGGGCCGTCTGGGGTCCCACAGGTGTGGGGTTAGGAGGCACAGCGGGGAAGGGAAGAGAAGAGAAGGGAAGGGAAGGGAAGGAGGGAGGCGAGTGGGGGCCATGGTCGGCGCAGGAATTCCCGGCGGCCCCCGGGGAGGAGCTGGAATCCAGCCGCGGCCTGAGGGGAACCAGCCGGAGTCTGACGGGAACCGGCCGCAGCCCCACAGGCCCCCACCGCAACCCCCCAGCTCCCACCACAAGGTCTGAGGGCCTGGGAGGCCGCTCCTTATGGGACTGCCTGAGGGGCTGCTCTGTGTGGGGCTGGGGGCTCTGGGTTTGGGGCTGGGCTTCAGGCTCCGGGCATAGACCATATAAGGCTGTGCCAGGGTCCTTGCAGCCTGCAGGGCCATGCTGGGGTCCCGAGCCATGGGGCTGGGGTCCTTGCAGCCTGCGGGGCCATGCTGGGGTCCCGAGCCATGGGGCTGGGGTCCTTGCAGCCTGCGGGGCCAGCTGGGGTCCCGAGCCATGGGGCTGGGGTCCTTGCAGCCTGCGGGGCCAGGCTGGGGTCCTGAGCCATGAGGCTGGGGTCCTTGCAGCTTGCGATGCCGGGTTGGGGTCCCGAGCCACAGGGCTGGGGTCTTTGCAGCCTGCGATGCTGGGCTGGGGTCCTGTGCCATGGGGGTTGGGGTCCCTGCAGGCTGTGGGGTTGGGCTGGGGTCCCTTCAGCCTGTGGGGCTGGGTTGGGGTCCTGTGCCATGCCATGGGGTTTGCACCTGGCTGGGAGCTGTGAGGCCCCATGGCTGGTCCTGCAGGCCTCTGGGCAGCCTGGGTTCCTGCACCCCAGTGTGGGGGGCTGGGGGAGCGGTGCCCCCCGTGCCATTGCTTTGCTCAGGGGGACAGTTGATCCCCTGTTGTATACTCCAGGTTGGGGGGCACAATAGCTGTGGGGTGGCTGAGCCCCCCCCAGTGGGTGGCTGTCCCATCTGCCCCTGCTCCACCAGTGCAGAAAGGACCAGGGACATGTGGGGCAGCTATGTGGCAAGACAAGGGGTGCCCATCCCCAGGACAAACTGTGTGGGGCCCCACAGCATGGCATGAGGGGGTGTCTGGCACACCAAATCCTGTCTGGCTGCCCCAAACCCCACAAACAGAGCCCCCAGCCCCACAGGGCTCCCCAGTCGCTGCCCCATGGCTGGGGGGCCACGGCTGCTCCTGCAGTGCCACCGGCCCCAGCAAGAGCTTGGCGCAGAGCCCTGGTGCTACAGGCTGCTGGGCAGAGCAGGGATGAAAGGGCTCCAGCATGGGGCAGGATCCGGCCCATTAACCCCACAGCACTGGGCCGTGACGGCTGCTACCGGTGGGGCCGGCAGGGCGAGTGTGGGGGTGTGCAGAGGTGGGGGGGGCCTGGTGTGTGCCAAGATGATGCCTGGTGCGTGTGGGGGGATGCCCAGTGTGTGCCGGCCAGGCGCTCTGACTACTTCCCACAGGAACTGGTGTGCCTACGTGGTGACGCGCAGCGTGAGCTGCGTGGTGGAGGATGGCGTCGAGAGCTTCGTGAAGCCGGACTACCAGCCCTGTGGCTGGGGGCAGCTCCAGTGCCCCCGCGTCCTGGCGTGAGTGGGGCTGGGGCTAGGGGAGCTCCGTGGGCTGGGGGGGCTCGGAGCAGAGCCATGTTGGTGGTGGCCCCACCACCCCTGCTGCTGCAGCTGCTGCTGGTGTTTATCCACCCCGCGGTCATGTTTACTTTTTCGCAAGAGCCCAGCAGCCTCAAGCAGTGCTGGGTGGGTGACTGGCCCCTGTCCCTGCCTGGCCAGCAGCCCCCCCACAAGGTGTGTGCCAGGACCCCTGGCACACCCCGTGCTGAGGGCAAGTCGCCAAGCTGGCAGCTCAGTGGCAGGGCCAGCAGCATGGGGCGATGGCAGTGGCAGGGTGGCAGGGGCAGCCCCCCACCCCCAGCTGCTGGCAGCTGAGCAAGAGGCTGGGTGCAGGCAAGGGCCTGGCTGTGCCACCGGGACCAGACCACAGCCTGTGTTTGGTTTTGCTCCCGCCTCGCCAGCTGCCCAGTCCCGAGCTGCTGCCTTACGCCCCTGTGCGCACGGTGCCACCTCCGACACCGGCACCCTGGCAGGCAGCGGGGTGCTGGCAGGCATGGGGGACCGAGCACAGGCAGGGCTTTGCCGCAGGACCAGCCCTGCTCCCCACACCCAGGACCTCCCCCCCCAGTGCCCCTCTTGCCGGCCCACACTGCGCAGCTGGGGGCTTTTCATCAGCCCCCGCCGCTGCGGCAGGGTCTCCTGTGCCCGCAGGTACCGCAGCTTCCTGCGGCCCCCGCTACAAGGTGTCCCAGAGGACAGTGTCGGAGCTGGCCTGGCGCTGCTGCCAGGGCTACTCGGGCGAGGACTGCACTGAGGGGCCGGGGCCGGCATCCCTGCTGCCCACCAGTCGTCCCCGACCCCGGCCCAGCCGCCCCACGCTTTCTGGCTTCGGCAACCCCCTCAGTGGCCTGGGGGGCGAAGGTAGTGCTGGCAGGTGGGGGGGATGCACCAGCGGGATGGTCCCGGCGCAGTCATGACCGTGAATGATGCGGTACGGTGGCAGGTGGTGTGGATGCGGAGAAGGTGCGGCAGCTGGAGGAGCAGGTGCGGCAGCTGAGTGAGCAGGTGGAGGAACTGCGGGCCAGGCAGGAGCTGCCGCCGGAGCAGCCACACCGGGCAGCAGGCGGCAGTCCCGAGGGCGAGCAGCCGGCCGATGCAGCCGCCCCAGCTGAAGTGCGGGAGGCCCTGAGCCATGTCCAGCGGCGGCTGGAGGAGCTGGAGAGCCGCCTGCATCGCCAGGAGAGCGGCCGGGAGGGTCCAGTGTCGGTGGCATCAGGGGACCCGGGGGCAGCCACGGCACTGCGTGAGCTGGAGCAACGGCTGCAGGAGACCTGCGCTGCCTGCACAGCCGGCACTGAGGGGCTGCGGCGGCAGGCAGCGGAGGACCGGGAGCGCATGCGGGCGCTGGAGAAGCTGGTGGGCTCAGTGGACCAGCGCAACCGGGAGGCGGTGGAGACGGTGCAGCGGCACATCAGCAGCCTGAGCAGCCGCCTGGCACCCGCTGCCGCCCCACCAGACGATCTGCACCGGCGCCTGGCCGAGCTGGAGCGGCGCCTGGAGGGGCTGCCCTCGGCCGTGATGGGGCCTGGCGGGCAGGGACCAGTGCTGGCCCGGCGGCTGGCAGAACTGGAGGGGCGACTGAATGCCTCGTGGGCTGGCCCATGGCCCCCTGAGCTGGACAGGTGGCAGAGCGGGCTGCCGGCACGCCTGGCCAACCTGAGCCGGGTGGTAGAAGGGCTGGTGGCGAGCGGGGCACAGCACGGTGCCCGCCTGGCTGAGCTGGAGGGGCTGCTGGCCCGCTGCGGCTGGCCCTGCCCGGCACCCCCAGAGCTGACGGCGGGTGGCCAGGATGGGCAGCTCGGCCTCCTCCTCCAACAGCTGGAGCAGCGGCTGCAGGACACTGAGGGGCAGCTCCAGGCCCTGGGGGCCAGCAGGGATGGGCTGGGTGGGACTCTGCAGGGGCTGCGGGCAGAGTGGGGGGAGCTGCGGGAGCTGCTGGGGGCACAGGGGGAGGCACTGGGGCAGCTGGCGGGGCGGCTGGGGCAGCTGGAGGCAGGGGGGGGCCCTGGCAGAGGAGCTGGCAGAGCTCCGCAACCGGTCGGGGCTGCTGGAGGCCAAGCTGGGGGGGCCAAGCCCCTGCCCCCCACCCTGCTCCCCACTGCCACCCCATGAGCTGGAGCAGCTGCGGGCCGAGGTGGACGCCTGTGCCGCTGCCTGCCGCCTGCCCGAGCCTGGCCCCACCGTGCCGGAGGCGGAAGCGGAGGTGCCACTGGAGGGGTTCAGTGTCTTCGGGGGCACCTCACCCTCGGAGCTGCGAGCGCTGCGGGGTGAGCTGGTGGCAGCACTGCTTTCCCTCGGTGGGATCAACACCACAGTGCAGGAGCTGCAGGATTCTCTGGACCAGCAGGATGCCCGGCAGCGTGAGCTGGATGCCATCATTGACCGCATCGTGGCTGAGCTGGACCAGGCAGCGGCGGCAGCAGCAGCACGGCAGGCTGAGAGCGAGGAACGGCTGGAAGGGCTGGTGCGGGAGCTGGTGCGGACCAGGGGCTGCCCAGCCGGCCTGGAACCACGGCTGGCCAAGCTGGAGGGAGTCTGCGAGCAGCTGGAGGCTGTGGCGGGCGGGCTGCGGGGCGTCCGTGAGGGTCTGGGCCGGCACGTAGCAGGGCTATGGGGTGCAGTGCGGGAGCTGAATGGCACGGCCCGTGCCCAGGACGTGCTGCTGGAGAAGGCGCTGCAGGCCCAGCTCCCACGTCGGCTCAGTGCCCTCAACGCCAGCCTGCAGCACCTGCGCGGGGAGCTGCTCCACCTGAGCCAGAGGGACCTCGCTGGTGCGCGGGGCACGAGGGCGCTGGGGGGCATGGGGTGGTGGGGACTGTGCTTGGGGACATGGGGCAGCAGGGAGTGGGAAGACGGGGTTGCCAGTGAGCGAGGCAGTTGCGGGGCATGGCTGGGTGGGTATGGGGGTGCGGGGTGGGTGAATGGCAGGTCTACAGGAGGCTGCGGGCTGTGGGGCTGTGGTGTGGAGACGTGGGCCTCAAGGTGTGGGGACATGGGGACACAAGTTTTGGGGGCTCAAGCCATGAGGAATGGGGACACAAACCGTGGGGACAGCGGGGGTCAAGGTGTGGGGACACAGGGCTGTGGGGACATAAACCATGGGGATCCGGAGCTCCAGGCATGGGGATGTGGAGTGAGGGTTGTGGGGCTGGGGCGGCTTTAACCCTATCCTCCCTTCAGGCCCCCCTGGACCCCCTGGACCCATTGGCCCCATGGGTGAGATCGGCCCCCCCCGGCCCCCCCGGGCCCCCTGGCAAAGATGGCGAACAAGGCCCCCTGGGCCCCCCCGGTAAGGAGCTGCCCCCCGTGCCCTGTCCTTCTCAGCAGGGCAGTGCTGGCATGGCTGGACCGTGCACCCCAGGGGTCCTGCCCCATGCCAGCTCTGCAGCCCTCTCACTTTCCCTTCTAGGGCTGCCAGGAGAGAGAGGTAGGGCTTGGGGGCTGGCGGGGCATGGGGTGCTTGTGGTGGGTGCTGCAATGGCCATTTGGGGGGTGTCTGGCCTGGGGCAAGGGGGCATGGGAAGGCACAGGACACTGGATGGGCCAGCCTGGGGTGATGGTCATGGCTGGCTGGGGCAGAGGGACTGGGCACACAGGGGAGGGGACGTGGTCAAGGGGGGGACATGTGGACACAGCAAAGGGGCAGGTATAGGGGGGAGCAGGGGCTATGGCTGCTGGGGCGGGTGCCCTGTCCTGATGCGCTGCCCAGGCACAGTAGGGGAGCCGGGCTCTGTGCCCCACATCGCCTTCTCGGCCACCCTGAGCACCCAGCGCACGGAGCCAGGTACCGTCCCCTTCGACCAGGTCCTGCTCAACGACGGCGGTGCCTATGACCCCGAGACGGGTGAGCGCCCACGGGTGGGGCAGGGTGGGGGCTGTGGGGCAGGAGGGGGGTGGTGGAGTGGGATGGAGGCTACATGGTCATGGCCATGGGAAAGGGGGTGCCTTGATGGCCGTGGGACACAGTGGGGGAACACCAGGGGGTGCAGAGCCCATTCTGGGGGCACTGGGGGGTCCCTAGGGACTGGGTGGCTGCTGGCACTGACACCCACCCACCCACTGCCACAGGCACCTTCACGGCACCAGTGAGTGGGCGATACCTGGTGAGCGCAGTGCTGACAGGGCACAAAGGGGAGAAGCTGGAGGCTGTGCTGTCGCGCTCCAACCAGGGCATCGCCCGCCTGGACTCGGCCGGGTTCCAGCCCGAGGGGCTGGAGAAGGAGCCGGTGGCCGCGCTGCAGCCCAGCCCCGGGACACTCGGGGTCTTCAGCCTCCTGCTGCCGTTGGCTGCTGGCGAGACACTCTGCGTGGACCTGGTGTCAGGGCGCCTGGCCCACGCGCCTGACGAGCCCCTCACCGTCTTCAGTGGGGCCCTGCTGTACGACACCGAGGAGCCCTAGAGCCGCTGGACCCTCGGACCAGCCCCCTGGCATGGGGCTGCCAGCCAGCCGGGGGCACAGCCAGGCCGGGGGGTCCCCACACCCCGGCGGGATCCCCCCACCCGTCCTGTTATTTATCAGCACCCCCCCAACCCCTCAATCCCCTGCCACCACATGCCCTCACCCCACATCACTGCCCCCTAGACCCCCACACCACCCCACCACCCCCGGCCCCCCCACTGCCCCCCACAAAATAAAGACGCGGCACCGGGTTTTGTACCCGCGGTTCCAGCTCCTTCCTGCGCCTGGTGGCAGCACCACGATTTATTGTCCTGGGGCAGCCCTCCCCCAGCCCTGAGAGAGCACAAGGCCACAGGGCAGCACCCAGCATCACCCTGGCCTGGGGCTGTGGTGGGGAGGGGGCACAGCCAGCCCAGCCCGGGGTTCCTGCTGCCATCAGAAATCCTCATCCCAGCCCGAGAACTCATCTTCTGCTGGTGTCCAGTCGGTGGAGAAACGCTTGAAGTTGGCATAGGGAGGTCCCTGGGGTGGGGGGATGGGGTCAGAGCCAGCTCCTCCTGCCCCCTGGACCCCAGCCCCATGACCTCCCCAGCCTACCTCCTTGATGAGCTGCCGGGTAGGTGCCTCCAGCTGCCGCAGCGCAAGCTTCCTCCACTTCAGGGCCCCAAACCACCTGGGGGGGGGATGTGTATGCTGCAGGAGGGGACAAGGGGGGCCCCCACCCGTGCACCCGCTCCCCTCACCTGTGCTTCTTGATGCCACGGATGCCACTGGCCGTGTTCCCTAGGCGCTGCCCCGGACGGCGCCTGCAAGGGGATAGTGTGGGACAGGGCAGGGGGGGCACCCCTCCCCAACACCCCCACAGGGTGCACTGATGCATCCACAGCACTTGAGTGCCTTGTTCCTGCTTAGGACACCCCCCTGCCCCCTGTGTCTGCCCAGGCTGTGGCAGGACCCCGCGGTGGGCGCCCTGTGCACCTGCAGAGCTTGCTGATGAGGGAGCAGGCAGCCTCGCTGAGGAAGGCAGGGAAGGAGAAGATGCCATCCAGGATGCGGCTGTAGATCTGCTGGGGGTCGGCGCTGTGGAAGGGGGGCCTGCAGGGCAGGGGCAGGTGGAGCCTCGCTGCAGTGGGGGCTTATCTGGCCCCAGGGGCGCACACTCACCTGCCCACAAGCAGCTCAAAGGCAAGGATGCCCAGCATCCAGAAGTCAACAGCGAAGTCGTGACCCTCCTGGCGCAGCATCTCAGGAGCCAGGTACTCAGGGGTCCCACAGAAGGAGTAGGTTTTCTCCCCCCGTCCCAGCTCCTTGGCAAAGCCAAAGTCGACCTGCAGGCACCAGTGCTATCAGCCAGCACAGCCCACCCTGCCAGCCCTCCCCAGGCGCCGGTGCTGGCGCTGCCAGGATGTCCGCTCTGGTACCAGCTTGATGTAGCCACGCTGGTCCAGCATGAGGTTCTCAGGCTTCAGGTCACGGTAGATGATGCCACGGCCATGCAGGTACTCAAGACCCTCAACAACACAGGCGCAGCAGAACACAGCCAACGGCTCCTCAAAGAAGCGCCTGCATGTCAGGGACCAGCAGTTGTGTGGCACAGCACGGCATGGCATGGCATGGCACAGCCATGTGCTCATCCCAGCCCCGTACATCTCACGCAGCTTGGTCCACAGCTCACCGCCCTGGCAGAACTCCAGCAGCAGGTAGATGTACTGCCTGTCCCGGAAGGTGCCAAAAAAACTGCCACCGGAGAGGGGTTGGTGGGACCTTGGCACAGCTGGTGGCCTCACTGTCCCTGCCAGTGCCCACAGCCCCCTCTCTCACCCCACGATGAAGGGGCTGCGGCTGCCTGCCAGCACCCGCCGCTCCGTGCGGACGTGCTCCTGCTGCTGCGTCCGCACCACCCAGTCCTTGCGGATCCGCTTCAGTGCAAAGAGCCTCTCCCGGTACTGGACCTGGGCACGGGTAGCCATGGGCACCCCGATGGGCACCACCGGTTGCAACAGGATGGGGCTGGGTGGCAGGAGCCAGGGCAGAGGGTGCAGGGTCTGGCTCTCACCAGCTCAACCCTGCCAAAGCCGCCAGTGCCCAGGATGACGTGCTGGCCCTGCCACTGCCCCTCCTTGTAGCGCACAGCCACCAGGTCCTCCAGTCGCACTGGTGCTGGGGGCTGCCGCAGGCTTGGAGACCCCAATTCCCTGTGGGTGCGAACCATGGCCCTGCATCACCCGCACCAGCCCGGGGATCCTGCTGACCCCCAAGCCTTGCCAGGACCCCCCTGCTGCTCTCCAGAGATTGCGCTGGGTCAGACCCTGGGGTCCCCAGTGCCATCAGGCTGGGCCATGGGGACACTGCCACACCCAGAGCCATCCCAGGGACCCTGTGTCACCCGGCCAGACCCCAGGGACCCCAGCACAGAGCAGAGCCTTGGCTGACTTGCTGCTGTCTGCCCTGTCAACTGCCCACCCATGTCCTTGCCCTGAGATCAGGAAGACCCGTACCAGGGCAGCGTGGCCCTGTCCCCATCCCCATTCCATCCTGATCCCTTTCCCATCCCCATCCCACCTCCACCCCATCCTCATCCCAATTCCTTCCCTATCCCCATCCCTATCCCCAGGCCATCCCCGTTGCAGCCCCATCCCCATCCCTAGCACATCCCCAGACCCATCCTGCACTCACTTTCCAGGATCCTCTGGGGCCGGTACTTCTGGCTCAGTCGTGTTCCTGCAGTGGGAAGGAGGTGGGCCGGGCCGGGGCGGGGGGGGGGGGGAGTGGGCAGTGGGGCAGCCCTTGCTCAGCCCTGCTCCCCACCACAGCCCTCCCCATGGCCCCCCAGACCCAGGTTGTGGGGGGGAGCAGAGACCCTAGTCCATGTGCAGGACCAGGACAGAGCCACCTTGGCTGGGGGGTCCACAGTGGGGCCATCGTGTGTGGGGCCACGATGGGGCGAGCTGTGGGGCTGGGTGGCAGTGGGACAGTGCTCACCACCCAGGGAAGAATCTAGGAGCAACCTGAGGTCACAGCACAGCCCCCGCCCCAACGCCCCCCCCACCCGCACCAGCCGGAAGCTCTGTGCAGGACACCTGCCCTGAGCACCCTGCACCCATTGCCCCCAGATGCCCCCCGGCCCCCCACCTGCAGTGCCCATGCAGCCTGGCCTGACCAAGGACCCACTCTCTGGGGCTTCCTGGGGCTGGGGGCTCCCCCCTGGGTTGGGGGTCCCAGGGGCTGGGGGCTCCCTGGGGCTGGGAGTCCCAGAGGGGCTGAGGGCTCCCTGGGGTTGGGGGCTCCCTGGGGTTCGGGGTTCCCTGGGACTGGGGGTCCCAGGGGAGCTGGGGGCACTCACGGCTCTAGGAGCAGCTGAGGGCAGAAGGGGCTGATCTCGAGGAAGTCTCTGTGAAGCAGAGGAAGGGTTGGGAGTCAGTGGGGCCAGGGGGGTCCAGCAGTGCCAGGAGGGGGGGGCATGGGGACACCTACTCTTTGGCCATGGTGACACAGGTGACATGTCCCTGGGCCTGGCATGAGGCTGTGCGGCGGCTGTTCCTGCGCAGAGGGGGGTCAAGGGGGTCACAGGGGGCACTGTAGGGGGGGGTGCATAAGGGTGTGGGGGGTGTGCACATTGGGGGTACAAACGAGGGGCGTCTGTGGGGGGGAGGGGGGGTGCTCCATGGACAGGTCCATGGTGGGGGGGATGTCTATGGGGGGTGCATGGTGAGGGGTCAGCAGGGCACGTACCGCAGCAGGGAGAGCTCCCCGAAGTGCTGCCCAGCGCCCAGGACACGGATGAGCCGCTGCCCCCCGCCTGCCCGCTGGCTGACCCGCACCTGCAGCACCGGGCAGCGGGAGTGGCTGAGTGCCAGCGGGGCCAGGGGGCCAAGGGGGCGCTGGAGGAGCCCAGGTCATGGGTCTGCACCCACCTCACCCCTCAGGATGATGTAGAAGTTCTCCCCCTCATCTCCTTCGTGGATAATAATGTGGCCGGGCGGGAAGGTGCACTGTGGGAAGGGAGTGGAGGGGCTGCTGGGGGCAGGCAGGGGCAGGCAGCCTCCATAGCTGCCCCCAGACCCACCATCCCAGGCACAGCCCAGCAGCCCCAGCCCCCCGCGGGGAGGTGTCCTGAGATCCCCGGGCCCTGGGAGCCCCTGCCTCAGTGCCCACCCACCTCCTCCATGGCATCCAGCAGCTTGCAGAGGTGGCTGTCGGAGAGGTCCTGCAGCCAGTGCACCCTGTGGCAGAGAGGGGCTGGTGGGTGTCCCACGGCCTGCCTGTGCCCTGCCTGCACCCCACCTGTGCCCTGCCTGCACCTCACCTGGGCCCCACCTGTGCCCTGCCTCCCGCCTGTCTGCATCCTGCCTGCACCTTGTTTGCAACCTGCCTGTGCTCTTCCTGCACCCTGCCTGCAATCTGTCTGAGCTCCTGCACCACAGAGCCCAGCCCAGGTGGTGGGCAGGGCAGGCCTGGGTAAGGGGATGGAGAGGCAGGCGGCTGCAGGGGGGACAGAGATTGGGATGGGGAGGGGGGCGTGGTGGAGGTGGGGCTGGGCATGGGAACAGGGATCAGCTGGGAGCAGGAATCGGGATGAGGATGAGACCAGGCTGGGGCTGGGGATAAGGGTGGGGACAAGGATGGTGATAGGGATGTGGCTGAGACGGGGGTGAGGATGATGGTGAGGACAGGGCTGGGACCAGAAGGGGACTCTGCAGGCAAGGGCTGGTAGGAGGGTCCAGCCACCCCTGAGGGGGTCAGGGTGTGGGGCCTGGGGGCGGTGGGTGCTGTGGGGTGGTGTCAGCAGGTGCCAGGCCCCACTCACATCCGCAGGGACCCCAGGAGCTCCACTCGTCTCTGCTTGGCATTGCTGGTGGCGATGGCCCGGTACCGCTGCCTGTCGATGGCCCAGAGGCGCACAGGGCTGAGAGCTGCACAAAAGGGAGTCAGCGGGGTGCTGGGGGGCCGGGGGGTGGCATGGGGCCGGGGAGCTCTCCTTACCCCTCACGGTGGCCGTGCGCTTGCAGTGGTAGAGGATGGCAAGCTCGCCAAACACGTCACCTGGTCCCAGCGTGCGGAGCTGCTGGCCCCGCTGGCTCACACTGAGATGCCCCTCTGCACAAAGACCCGCAGCATCATGCACACACACACACGTGTGCACACGCATGCAACTGCCCTGCAGCAGGTAGCCTCGCACCCCATGCAAACGGGAGATGCATCCTCCGCAGAGGTGCACACATACACACGGGTGTGCACAGGCACCTGCATGTGCAGCAGCCCAATGTGCACAGGCACACATGGCACACCCACACACGGGCACAGATGGCGGCACACATGTGACCGCCATGTGTGCCCATGCCACATTCTCACCTGCCACAATGTACATGGCAGTGCCTTCGGTGTCCTCAGCCAGCACAGTGTCCCCAGGGCCATGCCGGACAGTGGTGAAGCTCTGGGCCAGTGCCTCAGGGCAGCCCTCGCCCAGGCGCCGCAGGAACTCGCTGCGCCCCACCGCCTCCGCGATCAGGCTGAGGTCCCTGGGGATGTGGGTAGGGCAGCACTGGACGCCAGATCCCGGACCCCCAGTTCCCGCTGGCTACCTGTGCGACTTGGGGCTGTTGGGTGCGGCATCACTGGCAAGGGGCTCGGGGATGATGGCCAGAGCCCGGCTGTCCCGCCGGCTGGGGGGCTGCTCCATCACATCCTCCCACGCCATGCTCTGCAGGAAGGTCCTCTCCTCCTGCAACCGCAGGTCCCGCAGCTTCTCATCCATCCCCACACCACGAATGCTCCCAGTGCCCTGGGGGTGCTGGTGTTTAGGACCACCGTGGCATCATGGCACCAGTCCCCTGGCCCCAGAGCACAGAGGGGGGATGCTACCCAGGGCACAGCCCCACATGGCACAGCCAGGCTCAGCATGGTGCTGCTGGCTTTGGCTCTGCACTGCCCGGCACGGCCCAGCCCAGCGTGGCAAGGGTCACCCAGAACCCAGCAGTGCTGTGCATGGCCCCTGCCGTACCCCAGGCCGAGGTGCAGGCAGGAGGAGTCCCCAGTGGGTGTCCTGGCATGGTCTGCCACAGCCCTGCCTGCAGCCCTGCAGCAAAGACAGGTGTGGGCTCCCACAGGCATCGTGCCTAGGCACTCCCTGCACCGTGCAAAGGTTGTGCCGCTGGCACAAGGGAGCCCAGCAGGGCCTCGGCGTGGCTGACAGCACAGCACGGCAGGAGAATGCAGAGACCTGTCCTGTCCCCCCTGGCACCCTGGGCCGTGGCTGCGGCCAGCCCCTGGGGACTCAGCCCTGCTACCCACCCTGCACCCAGCCGCCTACCGCTGCCATCGCTGCTACCGCTGCCACCGCTGCCGTCCCCTCCTAGCTGCACTGCTGCCAGGGCCTGGCCCAGTGACACATTAACCGACACAGCGGCACTCCCACCCAGCACCTGCCGGCCCGCAGCTGCGCCTGCTCACCCCAACCCGCACCCCCTGCTCGAGGAGGAGCTGTGGAGTGGGGCCAGACTCACCCCCAAGTCCCCTGCAGTGACACCGGCTGTTCCTGGCTGGCCAGGGCAGAGTCCAGAGGACCCTAGCCACGTCCTCACCCCCCAGGCAGCCCCCACCCCATAGCACCCCTCGCCCCAGGGCTGCCCCAGTGGAAGGGTGTGCATGGGAAGTGCGGGTGTAGTTGCAGTGTGCGCACCAGGGGGGGTACACGGGGGTGCGTGTGTGCATGGCGGGGGGGGAGGGGGTGCACACACTGGGGGGGTGCCCCGCGGAGGTGTGCCCGGTGCCCGCGCAGGCCCGCTCCCGGTGCCCGGTGCCTGTTCACTGCGTGCAGACCCACCCCGCCCGCTCTGCGCACGCCCCGACACCCGGGGCTCGCGCGGTGCGGAGGAGGGCGTGGTCTCGGGGCGGGACGGCGCTGACCACGCCCCGCCAATCGCGGTCCGCCCCCAGGCCGCGCCCTCCACTCGCCCGCGGAGGGAGCGGCGTGGCGGCGGGCTCTGATTGGCGGCGCCGTGAGAGGCGTGGCGCGGGGGCGGGGCGGGAGTAGCATGGCTGCGGGAGCAGCAGCGCGACGGGAGTCAGGGCCTGGCCCCGGGGGCGAGAAGCGGATCCTGTGTGTGGGGCTGGTTTGCCTGGACATCATCAGCGTGGTGGAGGCCTACCCCGCCGAGGACTCGGACATCAGGTACCGGGGCGGGGGCAGCTCCACAGGGTGTTGCCAGGGGTCTCCCCGGGGCCGGCCCGGTGCCCACGGCCCGGTGCCTTGCAGGTGCGTGTCGCAGCGGTGGCAGCGGGGCGGGAACGCCTCCAACTCCTGCACGGTGCTGGCGCTGCTGGGAGCCCCCTGCGCCTTCATGGGCTCGCTGGCCCCTGGACACGCTGCCGAGTAAGTGGGGTATGGGGGGAGGGGGGGGGGGGGCGGCTGGGGCTGCCCCACTTTGATGCTTCCACTGGCCCCTCCACGTCTCTCCCACCGGCAGCTTCGTCTTGGCTGACCTGCAGCGCTACGGGGTGGACGTGGGCCATGCAGTGCCGCAGCCTGCTGGCTGCTTGCCCACCTCTGTCGTCATCGTCAATGCCAGCCGGGGCACCCGCACCATCCTGCACGCCCATGGGTGTGTGGCACCTCTCACCCCCCTCTCTGTCCCCCAAGTTTCATTGTGGCGGATTTCCGGCACCGGGGTGTGGATATGACGCATGTGGCCTGGCAGCCCCGTGGGGATGTGCCCTGTGCCTGCTGTGTTGTCAGCGCCGCCAGCGGCTCCCGGACCATCGTGCTCTATGACACGTAAGGGCACCAGCCCCAGACCTGATCACGCAGCAGGCAGCGCTCAGTGAGGCCAGCTTGGGGCTGTGGACCCCTCCCTGCCTTTGGCCCCGGCCGAGCTAGGCACTCAGGCCATCCCATGCACCCCAGAGGTCTCACAGTGCTTGGCCTGGGCCAGAGGCTCTGCCAGTGCCAGCCCAGCGCTGCCTGCCAGGGAATCCTGTGTGCCAGACTGGGTGATTCCCCATAATCCTGCACACACAATCCCTGTCAATCACCCCAACATGCTGCAGCTGTGATTGGCGGTGGCATCCCTGCATGGCCATGCGCTCTGGTGTGTGGGACAGCTGCCACAGCCCCCACAGGGACACACACCCTGCACCGCACATGGTGCCCAGGACAGTGCTCCCGTGGCTGTGCTGGTGCCAGCAGGGCAGCCGAGGTCCTCACTGTGGCAGAGGGCAGGCTGCGCTTACATGTGTTGATGGTGGAAGTGGCTGTTGGGCATCACTGACCCCTCTGGCAGCTCCAGCCCAGCCACTGCCATGCTGCCCTTTGAGTCCATCTCAGGGTCGCACTGCACCATCATTAATAATTCACCAGGGTGGTGCCATCCCTGCTGGGACCTCTGCCCTGCAGCACCACTGAGCCTGCCATAGCCTGCAGTGCTTCCCGTCACCCCTGGCTGGGGGTCCCTGGGGGCTGCCCCACACTGTGGCTTGGTGTCCCCCCTCCCTGCCTGAGCCCCTCCCTGCAGGAACCTGCCCGACGTGACTGCGCATGACTTCGAGCTGGTTGACTTCTCCCAGTACAAGTGGATCCACTGGGAGGTGGGGCCGGGGCTGGGGGGGGACCCCCGGGGCCGTGTGTGGGGGACCCTGGGGCTGTGTGTGGGGGACGACGGGGGCAGCCGGTGCCTGTGCCAGGCGGTGTGTGACCACAGGCTCGGAACGCGGCGGAGCAGGAGGCGATGATGCGGCGCGTGGAGAGGTACAACCGGGACCGGCCAGCGGCCGAGCGGGTCCGCACCTCGGTGGAGGTGGAGAAGCCGCGGGAGGAGCTGCTGCCGCTGCTGGGCCTGGCCCACGTGGTGCGGGGCGGGGCCTTTCTGTTGGGGCGGGGTGGGGGAGGGGCCTATGCATCAGGGGCGGGGGGGGTCATGAGGCGAGCCTCAGGGCGGGGGTGTCAGGGCTTGGGGGGGAGCAGTGGGAGTTTGGGGTGTGGGGTGGTGGTGGGCAGGGCTGCGAGGGTGCGGGGCGAGGTACAGGGGGGCACAACCTGTGGGTGGCTGCGGTCTAGGGGAGTGCAACCAGGCTGCCAGCACAGCATTGCATAGCTGGGGGTGTCGCCCGCCCTGGTCCCAGCCCTTCTCCCGCAGGTGTTCATCAGCAAGGATGTGGCTCGGCACTTCGGGTACCAGTCGGCCCCCGAGGCGCTGCAGGGGCTGCACAGCCGCATACAGCCGGGGTAGGGGGGGTGTGAGCGGTGCCAGTTTTGGGGGGGGCACAGCTCTGCCGCATGCCCATTCCCCCACCCCCACCAGGGCCACACTGATCTGTGCCTGGGCTGAGGAGGGGGCCGATGCCATGGGGCCCAGCGGGGAGCTGGTGCACTCAGATGCATTCCCGCCAGAGACCCTCGTGGACACGCTGGGAGCTGGGGACACCTTCAACGCTGCCGTCATCTTTGCGCTCTCAGCAGGTGGGCACAGCCACAGCGCAGCTGTGGCACGGCCATGGCCCAGCACAACTTGACTCGGCTCAGTGTGGCCTGGCATGGCTGACACCCCCATTCCCCAGGGAGGAGCCTACAGGACGCTCTCACCTTCGGCTGCCAGATTGCGGGCAGGAAATGTGGGATTCAGGGCTTCGATGGTATCGTCTGAGCCAGGCACCCTGTGCCAGCACCAGGAGCTGCTGCCAGCCCTGGGGCGTGCTGCTGCCCTGTCACATGCAGCACCCCCGCACCCCACTCACAATAAAGCCCCATACTGCCACACTGCTGCCTCCTGCCCCCCCCCCCCCCCGAGCTGTTCCGGTCCCCCCTCCCCAGCCAGGGGCCATACTGACAGGAGGCTACACTGACCAGGGCCCTGGCAAGCACCAGCAGCAGCGCCTGTATTTCTCCATCCTGCTGCATTTACACACATGACTGCACCATCCTGGCCCCACCACCCTCCCCAGCCCTGCTGCGGGATGGGGGGCATGGGGATCCCCCCACTGCTCTGTGCCCTTAGTGGGGCAGGGAGCAGCTGGGGCATCACACCCCACAGCTACTGTGGGGCTGGCACAGCCCTGCCCACAGCCCCCCCCCACCTACCCTTCCCCCGGCTCCCCCAGAACTGGGGCTGCCTCCCCCTCAGGGGCTCCAACCTCAGGGGCTTCAGTCTCAGAGGCTTCCTCTACCTCCATGGCTTCAGCATTGGGGGCTGCAGCTGGGGGGACCACCTGCCCCTCTGCCGGGCCATGCCCGGGGCTGCTCACCCCTGCATCCCCCGCCAGCACAGCCCCAGCCTCTGCCAGTGACTCCCCAGGTCGCTGCACATGGGGCTGCCCCAGAGGTCCCTGACCCCTGCTGTGCAAGAACAGCAGCTCCGGGGGGTTGACCAGCCCGTCCTTGTTCAGGTCCTGCCTCTCCAGCACTTGGTCCACCAGTGGGACCACCTGCAGGGACGGGAGGAGGATGGGGTGAGGGTCCAGCCTGGGGGCTCCATGGGGCAGTGAGGGACCATACCCATGGAACCTACCACATAGGGGTCCAGCCACTCACTGTCCAGCGGCACCAGCACAGAGCTCAGCAGCTGCAGCAGCTCCAGCCCATCCAGGTGCCCGCTCTGGTCATGGTCATGCAGCACGAAGAGGTAGAGCAGGGCTGTGGAGCACAGGAGCCACGGGGCTGGGGCTGCATCCGTGCTCCTGCCGGCCCCCAGCCCCCTGCTGCCGTGTGGCCTTACCCTGCTCCCGTGTCATGGTCTGCACGTCCCACTCCGGTGGCCCCAGGCTTCTCACCGTGCTCTGCAGCAGCCTGGAGGCAGCCAGGCTGCGTGTGGGCACCCACTGCCCCTGCCCTACAGCCTGCCCCAGGGCTGCTGTGCCCCACAGCCTGCCCCACCCTACAGCTGTCCCCAGGACCATGCTGCCTCGCAGGCAGCTGGGCACTGCCCAAGCACACCCCGCACTCCCACCCATCCGGCAATGAGGAGCCCCCGGGGCCAGGAGTGCAGGGCCCAGTGCCATTGGGGTCCCCGAGGGGCAGGACTCACTGCAGCATGGGCAGCTCCGGGCTCAGCAGGTCAGGGTCAGGATCCAGCCCTGTGGCTGCAGGGACTTCAGCCCTGGCCGGGGAGAGGGGTGGTGTTACTTGTGCCCCCAGGCAGGGGCATTGACCACACTGGCCTGGCCTGATGTCCCCGCAATAACCCACACAAATGTCCTCTCCACCCATGGCCTTCACAGCCCTGCACACACCCCTGTGCCCACGAACCCTGTCCTTGTCTATGCACCCCCCAACCCTGGCACCCCCACCCAGCCATGCACCCAGCCACCCCCATGCACCCCACCTGCACTCATGAGCCCTGTCTGCACCTGTGCACCCAAACCACACCGCCCCCAAAGTTATGCCCCCCCCAGAGCTCTGCCCCACCAAAGTTCTGCTGCCCCATACCTCTGTCCCTCAGCCTTGGGGGCAGCCCACACCGTGGGGACCACCACCAGCAGCAACAGGATCACCACTGGGTTCTTCATCCTGCAACCTCAGGCTGCAGCCAGGTGAGAGCAGCTGGGTGCACGAGAGCAGCTGGATGGGTGCCCTGGCTCAGGAGGGGGCTGTGCCCAGCTACAGTGGGTGCTGGGGGAATCCGGCGTTTGGAGAAGGGCAGGGGGTGGGGAGCAGGTGAGGGGCTCTGCAGAGGCGCTTCCACTCTTACGGTCACGGCACCGTCCTGCCCCAGCTCGTCCAGCCCCTGCCTCCCTGCTGCCAGCCCCTGCCACCCACCTTTGCACCTGCAGCAGCTCCCCCGACACCCACCCCACCCCCCGCGAGCCGGGCTGGAGCAGCAGCTCGGAGGGGGGGGCCGGGCAGCGCTGGGGGGCGTCCACCAGCTCCAGCGCGGCGGGGACACGGCAGGGACACGCTGGCACCGCACCGGCGGAACGCCTGCGTTGTACGTGGGCACGCCGCAGGGCACTGCTCGCACTGCACGCACTGCTCGCACACCGGGTGCCTCCGGGCCTGCCGCACGCCCCGCGTACCAACGGGCTGCCCGGCGCAGCGCACACACCCACAGCCACGAACACCCCTGCAGCCCGGTGCCCACTCACCCGGCCCCGGTACCACGTCTCAGTACCGCTCGGTGGCGCCCACCCCGCCCTGGGCCACGTAGCTGACACTTACCCGGGCACCGCCGCCAGCACCACCACCGGCAGCGGCTGGGACACGCCCGGCCCGCCCGCCGGGCCCTCCCCTGCCCGGGGCGGGGGCTCAGCCCCACCCGGGGCGGCTCCGCCCGCGCCCCCCCCGGCAGCGCAAGGGTTAACCGGCATCCTGCGCCCTTGCCCGCCTCAAAGATGGCCGCCGGGGCGACACGCGCCCACCGCGGAGCGGGACCGACGTGGGTGCAGCCGCTGAGTGGGCGGGGCCAGCGTTGCCCCAGCTCCCGCCGCCCCGGCCGGCTCCCCTCCAGCCACCGGCACCCCGCGCCGGCCCCGCCGCTCCCGGGCCCCACCGGCAGCGGCCAAGCCGTTACCTGCACCGCCTGCCGCACCGGCTACTGGTGGGCACCTGGGTCCGGCGAGCCACGGCCCCCCACCACCACTCCCACCCGCCGCCTCCACCGTGGTCAACCCCTGAAAGTGCCGGGCAAGGGGCAGCTGCTGGGCGAGACGCCCACACCCTCCCCGCCCGCGGCAGAGCCGGGACAGCCTTGCAGAGCGGGGCCAGTGCCCATCCCGGCCCTGCTTCCCCGCTCAGAACCCCCCGCAGCACCGAAGGCCCGGTGGGCAGCCTGCTCTTCCACCCGCACCTGGCCACCGAGCCGGGCCAACGCCACAGCAGGTGCATGGCGGGGACACACCCGGCTGCTGGCATGGCCTGGCACCGATCCCAGGCCCCGTGCAGCTATGGGGGACAATGTAGGACCCAGGCCCCGCCCCCCCCCCCCATTTCCGGCTCCCACACCCTAAGCGTGGCAGCTGGAGGGGACAGGGACAGCACTGGGGAGGGGGCTGTGTGGCAGGATGCTGCCTGCCCCCACAACAATAAACCCACGCAGCTGCAGCCACACGCCCGTGGGCTGGGCAGGGAGGGCCCAGAGCAGCCCCCCCCCCAGCCGGGAGCAGCACCAGAGCTGGCTCCTTGCCCCCTGCAGCGCAGCTCCAGCATGGACACTGCTGCTTTTGCACTCCAGTTTTAATGGCAGCAGTGGGGTGGAGGGCTGGTGGGACCCCTCCTCTCTGGGGCCAGCCCCATGCCGCACCGCAGCCTGAACAGTCCCATCCAGCTGGGGCCCCATGCGGCTCCTGGACCCCTCATCCACGCCCCGAGCGCCAGCAGGGCGGGGGCTGGTCCCTCATCTGCTTTACAGTCTGTTTGGGATGGGCCAAGGCATGGCAGAGGCTGGCCGGCCTGGGGAGTCCATCCTGGTGCCTGGGGGGACACAGGGGCTACAGGAGCCCTGGGAAGGCAAGCTGCAGCAGCAGGATGGTGGCCACAATGAGCCCAGTACAGAGCAGCAGCAGCAGCCAGACAGGGAGAGAGCCTGCAGAGGAGAGAGGAGCGAGGATGGGTACTGCAGCCCCTGAGCCCCCCTCACCTCCTGGAGGACAGGCAGAGGCAGCCTGGCTCCGGGCTGGGGAGTGGTTGTAGCCCGTGGCAGCCCCCCAGCACCTACGTCGGCTGGGGAGCAGGTGCAGCTTGCAGCGGCTGTCAACAGCCACGCTGAGCAGGGCAGCCTCATTCCCTGCCAGCAGCTCCCGCCCACGCCGGCTCTCAGGGACAAATGCCACATCCGTCACCACGATGCCATGTGCCTCCTTCACATAGTACAGCCTCTGTGGGGCAGGACAAGGGGGTGGCCAGAAGCAGTGCAGCCCCTGGGGAGGGCACTGGGGCTACCCCTGCACCCCTCCCTGCCCAGCACCCTGCAGCTCACCTGCAGCGAGAAGGCAATGTGGATGGCGACAGAGCCCGTCACTGTGCCCAGCCCCAGGAAGGTGCCTGAATCACTGCAGGGGGGAGGACAGTAAGCAGGGGCTGATGTGGCCCCAGGTCCCACGCCTGCCCTGCCCTGGGGTACCTGATGGAGAGGCAGGAGATCACTTCGCTGCCACAGGGCCTGGTCAGCAGTGGCAGAAAGCTCTTCCCATCCCACTTGGTCAGGTAGCAGGGCGGGGGGCGGCGCTCCCGCTTGTGGGGCACCTGAACTGTGTAGAGCCGCAGTGCTCCAGTGTTGTCCTCCACGGCCCCAAACCTGCCGCAGGAAAGCAGGGGTGGCATCAGTCCCTATAGCCAGCACCGCCACCACCCCTTCACCCATGGCTGCAAGGTGAGGATCTGTGGGGGCTACAGCTCTCCCAGCACTCAGCACCTGCCCCACCTCCCAAGCCCAAACCTGGACCCAGACCCCACCCCACTAAAGCAGGCACCGCCCCTGCTCCTCCCCCAGCCCCAGGGAGCCCCTCACCACAAACACCACAGGGACTGGGAGAAGGCTCAGCCCAGGGCAGCTGCCGTGGGGGTGGTCTGTTCCCAGCCCCCCACCCACATGCCACAGCCCTCACCGGCAGGCCTGGTAGCGGTAAGCCCTGTCAGGAATGCCAGGCAGGTTCTCATTCCAGTGCAGCCCCGTTACCAGCTGGTCCTGCTGCCACACGCAGCACTGGAAGTCCCGTCCTGCCGTCACCACCTGCACGCAGAAAGTGTGGGTGTCCAAGGATAGCTTTCCCTGCCGAACTGGGGAGCCCCCTGATGCTCACCTTGTTGTCAGGGCCCAGGGCAATATCTTCAATCTCTCCGTCATGGGCTTTGAACTCCAGCATCTTCTTCATGCTGGGGAACTGCAAGGGCAGAGCGGGCGTCAGCCATGCCCCATGGACCAGGAGCCCTCAGCAGCCCCAGGCTCCCCCCGACACAGCATCTGCAGTTGCTTGGGAAAGGTGTCAGGAAGATGCAGCGTTATGGAATAACAGATGTTGCCAGTTTGGCACTACTGGGGCCTGGCATTCACCGCCAGATACACACCACTGCCGGCATGGCAATACCCAGCCTCAGCTCCGCGCTGCACCTACCTCCCAGAGGCGGAGGAAGCCGTCAGCACCACCGGTGACGAGCAGAGAGCAGTCAGCATTGAAGCGGACGGCCTTCTGCAGGGCATCGGGGCTGAAATCTGTGCGGACGCTGTGCAGGCTCTCCACCGTCACCTCACTTGTCTGGCTCTGTGTGTCACCCTGTCCCACCGAGCTGGGACCCTTCCGCTTCCGTGGCCCCTTCTCCCCACTGCCTGTGGTGGGGCAGATGACATGGAGCCCTCAGACAGCTCCCTGCCGCCAGGCAGGCTGAGCCCAGCAACCCAGCAAGCACAAGGAGTGGGGGGCAAAGGCAGGCCCGGAAAGGGGGGGGCAGTGGGCGCACAGCACTGCTCCACCTCCAAAGCACCCTCCAAACCACCCGGCACCCCACACCAGCCCCCCCGGGGAGAGCGGGACCTCACCATTCCGTGCGTCTGAGCCGCTCTTGGCCTCGGGTGCCTGCAGGCTGAAGCGCAGGATGTGGCAGCTGGCGTCCTGCCCCGCCGCGATGATGTCGTCGGCCAGAGCCATGGTCATGGTGGCGCGGGTCTCGGTGTCGTGGGAGTGGAGCAGGGAGGCGCTGAGCTGCCCCCCGATCTGCTCCAGCTGCAGGAAGTGCTGCGGGACGGGGCTCGGCCTCAGCCCCCGCCAGGCGCACCCCCGGCCCCCGCCCGGCCCCGCAGCGGGGACCTTCCCCGGGGCCACCCGCACGGCCGAGGACTCCCCCCGCTCCCCGCCCCGCTCCCCGCCGAGGGCCGCGGCCCCACCCCGCCCGCCCCCGGGTCCCCCCGCCCCCGGGTCCCCGCACACCCCGCCCGCCCGTCCGTCCGCGGGACCCCTGGCTGCGCCCGCACCACGCCATTGCGGATGCCGGTCTTGGCGGCTCCGCCGCCGCCGGCAGTGATGGCGAGCGGCCGCCGCGGGTGGAGGCGGACAGTGTAGAGCGGGAACGGCGCCCGATACAGCTCTGCCGGCCGCCGCGGCGCCATGGCTGCGCCGCACACGTCAGCGCGTCGCCGCGCCGTTACGTCACCGTGCCGCCACCACGGCCCCTGCCGCCATGGCCACGCCTCTGGTGCTGCACAGCGGCCAGCAGTGCACCCGCCCACCGCCACACAAGCCCCGCCCCTGCCGCCCGGGCCCGTACGGGAGGGGGAACCGCGGAGTGGGGGGTGTCCGGCCCCGCCCCCTCCGCATATCCCCCTGCCGTGGGGCAGCCCCCACGCAGCCGCGCGGGGCCCCCGTGTGGGTCAGGACCCCGCTGCTGCCCTACGGCCCCTCGCCCGGCCCCACGGCCGCGGAGGGGCATCGCTGCGGCCCGAGAGGGGCCCGGGACGGGGGTCTCTGCGCCACCTCCCCGCTTGGCCCCAGCCCCACCGCCCCCACCCACATTGCCGCGTGGGGCAGCGCGGGGTGGCAGGGGGCTGCCCGGCTCCCCGTGGGCCCCCCTAGCCTGTGACCCCCCCAGCCTCGGGGCCCCCCAGCAGCCTCGCTGTGCCTCCTCCATCCCAACCTTGACCTGCCCCTCCCCTACTGGCCTCCCCCGCCACTGCAAGCACGCGGCCCCCGGGAGCCCTCACCCTGCTGCCCAGCAGGGATGCAGGGGTGCCCCAGGCTCCAGGTGTGCCGGGGCTGGAGCCAGGGTCACAGCGAGCTGCGGTGGGGGACGCTGCCCTCAGGGGGGACCCCTCAGCCCATGCTGGGCGGCAGCGGGTGCAGAAGCTCCCCACGGGGTGGGCCCGTCGGTGCAGGCAGCTGCCAGCCCCGCACGCCGCACCGGGGCTGACACCCTGTGGGCAGGGCTGCCTGCAGGGCCGGGGTGCAGTGTGACCCCGTATGGGAGCCCTGCCCGGTGCACAGGCTGTGGTACGGCGGCTGCTATGTGGGTCCCGCGGCGCTGGGACCATGGGGCGGGCAGGACTGCTGCCGTGGGCGGCTGCGGGCTGGGGGAGGCTCCAGCTGGGACAGCCTGTATCCTCCTGCTCATCCCACGGTGCCAAGGAGGGGGAGGCGAGACGCCCGCCCAGACGAGGCCGTGGGCCGCGCTGTGCTGGGAGGCGGTGGGGGGATGTGCCAGTGCTCCCTGGGGCGCCCCGACCCACCAGTGCTTCGTGTGGCCGAGGCACAGGCAGGAGCGTGGGTAGGGGCTGCCTGGCAGGGCCGGCATGGCCGAGAGCATGGGGTGCGGTGTGGGGCCGGCCACCACGCATGGCTGCTCCATGGCCACCACCACCCGCAGCTCCCGGGGGAGGAGAGGCAGCAGCAGCCCCGCACGAGCTGCCCGGCATTTCTGGGGAGTGGGCGCAGGCAGGACCCCAGGGCCCTTGTCTGCCCACCCTGGCGACCAGGAGAGCCCCCTCGCAGAAGGACAGGTAAGGAGCTGGCCAAGCACACACGGCAGCAGCGGGGAGCCCCATGGACATGCCTGCCACCCCTTGCCCTGCTGCATCACAGCCAGATGGCACAGGGGCCCCTGGGGTGCTGCTGGGGGGGCAGCCATAGGGAGGGGATGCATGCCAGGCAGTGCCAGCCCACTCAGCTTGGGTGCAGGTCACGGGCAGTACTGAGCCTGTTTGGCTGTGGGCAGGGGGACAGGGGCTGCCCCATGGCACGTGGGTGGGCGGGATGGATGTGTCCCTGGGGGCACAGACACCCCATGGGTCCTGGGTTCACCCAGGTATTGTGGAGGACAGGTGCTGTCCTCGTCCCTGCTGGGAGTGACAGTGACCATCCCAGCCTCAGCTGTGGGGTGCCACAGGCTCAGGGCTGGCTCAGCCCCCCTCTCTCCACAGGGGCCCCCGGGGCCACTGTGCCCCCAGAACGCGGCCCGGGAGCGAAGCCGTGTGCGGGCGCTGCGCCGGGCATTCCTGTCACTGCAGGCAGCCCTGCCCACCGTGCCCCCTGGCACCAAGCTCTCCAAGCTGGATGTCCTCGTCCTGGCCACCAGCTACATTGCTCATCTCAGCCATGTGCTGGGCTGTGGCCCCCCCCCCACCTGTGCCCTCCCGCCCACCCCACGGACACCCACTCCTGCACCCCCTGAAGGTGAGACCTCTGTCCCGGGGTTCAGCTCCCCTGCACTGCACCCCGGGGTCCCCCTTGCATGACAGCATGCAGTCCCTGGGGTCCCCCATTAATCCCCTGTGCGCACTAGAAGCCAGCCCCCCAGGTCTCCCAGTCCACAATGCAGCCAGTCCCTGGGGTCCCCAGTGCACACCAGCAGCTGGTCCCTTGGCTTGCAGCCCCTCCACCCCAGCATCTCCCGCGTGCCCCATACACACTGGCACTGGTCCCCCGTGTTCCCCGTGCCCACCAGCACCAGTCCCAAGGTATCCCCAGAGTGCCCCATGCACACCAGCACCCAGTCCCCAGTGTACTCTGTGCACACCAGGAGCTGGTCCCTGGGGTCCCCCTCCTCCCTAGGCATGGGGCATGAGAAGCAGCAGGACAAAGGGCCCCGCTCCCAGCACCAACCCCTCTCCCTCTCTTGCAGAAGTGGCCGATGCGCTCCCGCCTCTATGCCGGCCCCTGGGGGGGGGCTGGTCCTGACCCCCCCGGAGCAGCCACAGCCACCAGCAGCCAGGAGCACACCAGCCTGGGGGACAGCAGGCTGGCAAGGGGGGAGAGCCCCCCCCGACCCCCCCAGTGCCCACAGCCACGGGAGCCCCTCCCTCTGCTCTCTCCCCACAGTATGGGGAGGCTGTGCCCTAGGGTGGGGATCGGGGGCAGTAGTAAGGATGGGGGAGGGGGCCAGTACTGATGGGATCCACACCCCCATCCTGCAGAGGTCCAGGAGCATTGTGAGCAGCAGGATGCCAGAGGTCCCTGCCCTCACCCTGCCTGCAGCAGAGCAGGACTTGGGCCAGGACCTCGGGGACACTTGGGGTGGGGTCTGGTGGGAGCTCCCACCGTGCAGGGACAGGCATTATGGCGCCTGCCTGGCCTTGGGATGATAGGGCGGGACAGGACATGGACATGCTTCACACTGCCCATGGGGGCTGGTGGCTACCCACGGCAATAAACTTGCAGCGAGCACCCACCACCTGCCTCTTGTCTAGGCTGTGCCAGGGCTGCAGGATGGGCCCCCCATGAGACCCTCACCCCAGCTTAGCTGGGCCCAGAGAGTTGGGGGATGGGGGCCCTGCACTCCCCAGCCATGGAGCAGCTGACAACCCCCCCCCCCCCCCCAAGCCATGCTCACCTGGTTCCCCCTGGCTGGGACCCCCCGCCGCTGGCCCCGTGTCAGGGGAAAGGGGCCAGGGCCAAGGCTGCTGCCATAAATCTCCCCTGGCTGGCGAGGCTCCTGCTCCTGGGGGGCAGCGGGGCCCCCCCACTGCTTTGGGAGACTGGGGTCCCCTGTCCGCACAGGCTCCCAGCAGAATGGCAGGGAGGGGGCTGGTGCTGGGGCTCCTCTGACACTTGCACTCCAGAACAATTTATTGGGGGCACAGTGAACACAGAGATGGGTGATGGGGGTCTGGAAGGAGGAGGGGGCAATGCTTGGCACCCCCAGGGGTCTGGGTGGCCCCCAACCCAGGACTGGTGCGTTAAGGCACGTGGCTAGGCTGGGGGCACCGGGCAGCATACCGGCCCGAGGCAGCGGAATAGGTCACCACTCTTGACACCACCCCACCCCATGGTCCCAGAGCCCCCCGGCGGGGGGGGGGCAGAGCCCAGCACAGGCAGAGGCGCTGCTGGCAGGGGGTGCAGCCCAGACAGCCCCCCCCCGGGCAGGGACCCAGCCCCTCCTAGTTATTTGGTGCTCCCCAGCCCTATGCAGGCACCCCACAGGGGGTCCATGCCTCCCGGCCGGGGGTAGGCTGGGATAGGGGGCAGGGGGCAGCCAGGACACCCCTGCCGGGGGTGGGGGTAGGCTCAGAAGGAGGTTTCCTGCAGGGCGTAGGTGGGGGCCCCAGCCGCACGAATGTAGCCCTGTCCCTCCTCTTCCTCCTGCAGCCCGGGCGGGGCCAGGCCGTTGGCCACCCCATTGCTCTTCACCGTGGCGTCTGCGTGGTCGGCACCCTGCAAGGACAGAGCGGGGGACAGCAGAAGCACGGCGGGGGGCGGGGCACCGACCACACACCACCCCCTTTCCCCAGGGTGCTGGGGTCTGGGCCCCTTACCTGGGCAGGGAAGGCCACCCCACAGCACAGCCTCTGCCTGTACTTCTGGGGCAGGCAGCAGAGCAGGCGGGGCAGCACCGGGTAGATGGTGCGGGGGTCCACATCAGCTGGCGGCGTGGGGCCTGGGGGGGAGAGCAGAGGGTGAGGGGGGGCGCGATACTGCTGGCCCCCCAACCCCCCCGCACTCACCAGTGAGCAGGCTGACCAGGAGCCCCACCAGGATGACGGTGGTGGAGTTGTGGGCGCTGTACCACATGTATGACAGGCTGTAAAACTTCTGCAGCCCTGTGGGGCTGGGGAAGAGGAGCACGAGGCGGGGAAAGAGATGGGGGGGGGGGGGAGCACAGAGCAGCACCCCTGCACCCCCCATGCTGCAGCACCTCAGCACTGAGCCCTCCATCCCACTCACCTCTGGGGGGTCGGCGTGGGGGCCAGCAGGGTGGTGGTGAGAATGGTGGTGAGGTTGCCCGAAGCGGGGAGCGCTGTGCCATTGGGTGGGGGGGGCGCCTCAGCCGCCCTCATGTTGTGCAGCAGGCCACCAATGCCCACCCAGAAGGCCATGGCCAGCCCTGCCAGCAGCCCTGTGATAGCACCCTGTGCCAGGGGAGACAGAGGGCACTGACCTCCCACTGGGCTTGGGACACCCCAGACCCCCTGGCACTGCCCACCCTTTGGGGTCTGTGCCCCTGTCCAGGCAGGAGGACACTCACTGTGGGGTTGGCACAGGGGAAGAACATGCCCAGGCAGAAGAGTCCCAGGAGTGGGCCCCCCACCATGCCGAAGATGCTGATGGCCGCCTGTGGGGGAACAGACTGCAGCGATGGCCTGGGGCACCCACCAGCTGGGTGCCAGAGCTGGGGGGCCCCGCACCCCCACTCCTACCTGCAGCACAGGGCCCAGCATGGAGGACACGTAGGCCATCCCCAGGCACAGCAATCCATACCCAAGAGCTGGAGAAAGGAGCAGGGAGGGGTGTCATAGCAGTGATGGGAACCCCCAGTTGCAAGAAACATCCCCCCTGAGCCACCCCCTGCTCACCCAGCAGCTTGGAGAGCAGCGTGGCCCGTGACTCCGACAGCCCGGGGCAGTGGGGCCGGACCAGGTCCTCCATTGTCACAGTGGCCAGTGAGTTGAAGGCAGAAGAGATGGTGCTGGAGAGGAGAGGGAGCAGGAGGGGACTCAGCTGGGACCCCTCTAGCCACACCAGCCTCGGGGCTGCCTGCTTACCTGAGGGACCCGCTGAAGAGGCAGGCAACGAAGAGCCCAGGCAGCCCTGGCAGGTCCTGCAGCACGTCCATCACGAAGTACAACACCAGCTAGGGCAGGGGCATCAGCACCCACGGAGCCAGGGGGACCAGGGGAGACTGAGGTCTGGCCCTGAAGGCTCCAAAGTGTGGGGAACCCATCTGCCCACCTGGTCAGGAGAACTGTGGCGCTGGTTGGGTGCCAGTGGGTGCTCCTGGTTATAGACAAACATGACAAGGCCAGTCAGGCAGCTGAGGCAGAGAACGATCTGCTGGCAGGGGAAGACGGCGTAGCAGGAGCTGCGGGCACCAGACAAGTGTCAGAGGTGGGGGAAGTCGCCAGGGAGGAGCCCATCCCAGCTGTGGGACCACCAGCTCCACTCACAGCTTGGCCTCCTGCTCGCTGCGGGCGCTGAGGTACCGCTGCACCTGTGCCTGGTTCACCCCGTACAGCGACAGCATCATGAAGACACCCCCCCACTGCCAGGGTCCAGAAGGTGTGCCGCTCAAAGGGGTCGGGGTCCAGGCTGTGAAGAGGCACCAGCAGGTGGGCAGTCACGGTGCCGAGTCCTCACCAGCACCCCACAGCACAGTAAAGGGGGCAGCAGGAATGGCCCCCGCCACCATGCCTAGGTCTGTCTTTCCCACCCCAGACCCTACCCAGCTTCCCTGTGTCCCCATGGCATGGTGTGGGGTGCCCAGCCCCAGGTGGGTGGAGGCATCTCAGCACATGGCACGGCAGAGCTGCGCCACTCACTTGATGCTGGAGATCTTGCCCTCCTTATCTGCCAGGTGCCAGACGCGGGCCATACCGCCCACCCGCTGGGCACCCACAATGATGACAGCCAGCTGCCCCGCGAACATCACCAGCGTCTGGAAGACGTCTGTCCAGATGACGGCCTTCAGCCCGCCCTGCAGAGGCACAGCACCTGTCACCGCAGCCGGGCGGTGGCACGGAGCGACCGCAGCCGGGCAGCAGCTGGCCCCACTGTGGCATGGTGGGCAGGGACTCACCAGCGTGGTGTACAGTGTGCAGACCAGCCCCATGGTGAGCACTGCACTCCAAAGGTCAAAGCCTGTCACTGGAAACGGCAGAGGCTGTTAATGAGGCTGCCGCCTCCCCATGCAGGATGGAGCTTCCAGCATCACCCCCCTGCTCCTGTCCCCCCTTACCTGCATTAAGGGCCAGTGCGGGCGCGTAAAGCACCACCCCCATGTAGATGACCTGTAGGGAGAGCAGTGCTGCAGCCATGCATGGCCTGCAGTGCCCTGCACGCCCTCCCCACCCCCACCCCCCACTCACCATCTGGAAGATGAAGGTGATGGTGCCAAAGACCCGCACAGTCTTGTTGAAGCGCAGCTCCAGGTACTGTGGGGGAGACGGGTCAGGGAACTGTCCCACCTGGACACGGGGTCCTAAGGAGGGGGGACATCCCCTGCATCCCCCATGTCCCCTTCATGACAGTGGAGAAGCAGAGGGGGGCACGCAGCCCTGCCCCAGCACCTCAGCTCCTGCTGCTGTGGAGGTAGGTGAAGTGCCTGAGGCAGGGGGACAGGGCAGGCGCTGGACAAGCCGGGTGGGAGCCCTGTCTGTGGGGCACAGCAGGCTGGGTGGCAGGACAGCAGCACAAGGCAGCGAGGGAAGCTGAACCCCCCACTGGGCACCGTCAGCTTGTCCCCCAAGGACAGGCACTTGCCTGCACATGCTTCTGGGTGCAGGACTCGGTGCATGTCCCCCCCGTCTCCCTGTGGGGATGAGCCTGCTCACCTCGTAGGTGCTGGTGATGCGCAGGCGGTAGAAGACGGGGATGAAGATGTGGGCTGGGATGAGCAGCCCCAGGAGGTAGGAGCAGCCGAGGAACCAGTACTCGGTACCGGAGCGGAAGATTTCGGCCGGCACTCCCAGGATGGCCACAGCTGACTGGAAGGTGGCCAGCAGGGAGAGGGCAACAGGCAGGAAGCTCATGTTGCGGTTGGCCAGAAGGAATTCCTGTACTGTGCGCTGCCTGTCCCCGCTCAGTGCGTAGAAGAGCCCGATGGCTGACGACAGCACCAGCAGCAGCACAAAGATGCTGTAGTCGATCACCGTGAACTCCATGGCGAGTGTCTTCAGTTGTCACTGTCCTGCCGGAGCCACCACTACCCGGCCACCCGCCCCAGCTGTGCCCCACCAGCCTCATGGGCACACCAAGCCCTGGCAGCCACCCCGGCAGCAGGTCCTGGCCAGCATCTCCCTGGCACTCAGAGCTGCAGGAGGAGGGATGGGTGTCAGTGCTGGGACACTGCAGGGACCTTTGGGACACTGCAGAGACCTTCGCTCGCTCCTCAGCCTCAAGAAGGCAGCGTGAGGCAGGGGCCAGGCTGCATGAGAAACATCTCGTTCTCCGCCCTCTGGGCTGGGCTCAGCACCACACGGCCCACCCCCAGGCCCTCGCCAAGAGAAACGGGAGCCTCTTCCAAAGAACACCGAGATCACAATTGCAAAAGAGTCCCACCCAGGACCCCGGCAGCACCGGCCCTGCCAGCCCCACGCAGCTCTGCCAAGCCCGGCAGAACTGGCCCAGTATGGCCAAACCCAACACAACCGCCCCCGGTGCAGGACAGTGCCGCCAAGCCCGGCAGCACCGGTCTTGCCCCAGCCAAACATAACACGACTCAACCACGCCAGCACCACACAGCCCCGCCAAGCCCGGCAGAGCTGCCCCCGGTGCAAGAGCTCAGCCAAGCCCAGCACAACCGGACCAGCCCTGGCGCCAGCCTGCTGCCCTGGGGCTGGCACAGCCCAGCCAGTGCCAGAGCAGCCGCCCCCACAGCAGCCCACCCTGCAGGATTGGCCCTACCGGCAGCTCCTAGCCCCACGGGACCCACGGATGGGGCTAGTGCGGGCAAGTGAACAGGCAGCAGAGCCCAGTGTGCACTGGTGAGGAGGCGCAGGAAGAGCCGCGGCACCCTCACCCAGCTGAGCAGAGGTTGGGCAGGGCGACCCCCACAACACGGGTCCCACACAGCTGGGAATGGACAGACAAGTGGGGATGGGCAGCCTTGGAGGCTCTGGGCAGCAGCAAGGCTGAGCAGACCCCTGAGCTGCTGCTGGCCCTGGCACACCCCCGCCTGCTCACAGGAACATTCCCAGGGGCTCCGTCAAACCTGTGCCCCCACCCCTGTCTCCAGCCCCTGCAGAGGAGGCTGCAGCCAGGCAGCCCCAGGGGCAGGGCAGGGAGGGGGCATGAGCACAGGCCCCCCTCTGCCTCTGTCAGCAGCCACGGGGCTATGAGGAGCTGGGAGCCAGCAAGTGCCAGGGGATTGGCGCGTGCTGCTGGGGCAGGGGGTGCAGGACACAGAGGGACCCCAGGCTGCCGTGCTGGCGGGGCAAGGGGTCCAGGATGCGGAGAGACCCCAGGCTGCCGTGCTGGTGGGGCAGCGTTGGGGCTGCTGCAGGGCAGCACAGAGCACACAGAGGATGAAGCCAGGCTGCCAGTGGCAGCAAAGGCAGGTAGGAAGGGGGGGGGGGCTAGAGCTGTGCCTGCCATGATCCCTGGAGGAATGCCTGCTCAGGGCATACTTGGGGGGATTAGGCTGAGCCTGGCTGGCACCCCTGCACCCAGCACGGCTTGCCCAGGCCTGCCTGCTGCAGGGGCCAGGGAAGTGGGGTGGCTGTGCCAGCATGGGGCCCCACAGCAGTGCCAGGGCCAGCGGGGCAGGAATCAGGTGAGAGGGCATCGCCTCCCGGCCTCGCACACCACAGTCCCTGTCCAGGACACCACCCGCGTGGTGCTGCTCCCAGCCAGGGTCCAAGGTCACTCCACCACATTCCACTGTGGAGACTAAACACAGGGCAGGCGCTGCCGAGCCCCGACAGCTGTCCCACCAGCAGCGCAGCCCAAGGCCCGGCAGCCCCCGGCGTCCCCAGCCCAAGGCTCCCCTGTACCCCAGAGGCCCCCCAGTGTCCCTGAGGCCCTGCTGCCTCGAGCCTCGCGTCCCCCCATCCCCTGGCGTCGCCAGTCACCCTGCCTGAGGCCAGACACTCCTGTTCCTCCTTGTCACCGCCTTACACTTCCTTGCTCTCCCATGTCCCCGGTGACCCCGCTCGAGGTGCCACTGCCCAGCCCCGGTGTCCTCGGTGACCCCAGGTCACCTGCTCCTCCCTGCTGCCCAGTGCCCGGTGCCCCCAGCCCGAGGCACGTCCCCCCGTCCTTCAGGGCCCCCGGTGCCCCCAGCCCAAGACTCCGACCCCCCTCGCCCCCGCTGTCCCCCGTGACCCCACCCGACCCCAAGCCCGGCTCCCCGCAGCCCCGGTGCCGGTCGAGGCAGCTGCAGGACAAGCCCCGGCCCCAGCGTGTGGCCCAAGCCCCGTAGGGGCGCTCCCGAACCGGGGGCGGGCGGTGACCTTGAGGGCCGCGGCGGCCCCGGTGCGACACTCACCGGCGGCGGCGACCGGCACGGAGGAGCTGGGCCCACGTGCCGCCCTAACAGCCACCGTCGCCTCCTGATGACGCAGGGCAGGCAACGCTGCCCTCACCGCCACTTCCGCCCGGCCCGGCGTCACGGGGGCAGCGGGGGTGACACGGGGCCGCCCCAGCGCCGGCCCTGCTTCGCTGCCTCGGGCAGGTCACCGCGCCCCGGCTCTCCCCGCCGCGGCCACCCTGTCCGCCGCCCAGAGGGCGCCTGACCCAGAGCGGGCCCGGTACAGCCCGCGGCCCCCCCGCTGAAGGGGCCCGGTCGCGTCCTGCCCGTGGGCCCGCGGCCAGCCCCTGCCGTGCCCGGGGCACCGGCGGCTTCCCGCCCGTCGGGGTCCCCCCTTCGCCGCGGTCCTCCCGGCCCCTCCGGTTGGCGGTGCCCGGGGAGCCTGGCACCGGGTGGTGGCACGGCACGGCACGGCACGGCACCCCGCCGCTGCCCCGTGAACGGGCGGGAAGCGCCGCTGTGCCTCGGTCTGCCGGGACAGCGCTGCCCGGTGCTGCCCGCCGTGCCCGCCAGGGGGCGCCCTCGCACCGGGCGTGTCCGCTGGAGCGGGCCCGGAAGCGTCCCGGGGACGGCGGGGGGTGAGGGCCGGGCTCGGCCGGGGCCATGGGCGCCTTCCTCCTCCTCCTCCTCCTCTTCCTGCCCTGGGCCGCCGGTGGCGCGGCGGTGAGCGATGGGGACCGGGGGGTTCCCGGGACCGGGGGGTGCCGGGGACCGGGAGGGGGCTGCTCGGGGTCGAGGGGTGCCGGGAACCGGGGGGGTGCCCGGATCGGGAGGTGCCCGGGACCAGGGAGTGCCCGGGCTGGGAAGTGCCCAGGTCGGGGGGTTCCGAAGGTCGCCGAGGGCCCGGCCAGGGCGGGGGATGGTCAGAGGGGATCAGATCGGGGGGCTCCAGGAGTGCGGGCTGTCGGGGGGGCCCCTCCAAACGCCCCTGCCCCAGGTGTGCGGCCACTGCCCAGGACCGGTGCAGAACAGCTCCATAGTGGCCCAGTACTGCGCGTCCCGGGCTGGCACCGAGAGCGAGGGACGCTGCTGCTGGGAACGGGGCGCTCGCCCGGAGCGCCTGCTCGGGTATGGGGGGACGGGGATGCAGGGGTGGGTGCATGCGCGGGTGCTTGGGGCACAGAGGGTGTCGGGTGGCACATAATGGATGTGCTGGGGTTGTGGGAGGGTGCCTGGTGGTGGGGGGTGTCAGTGTGGGTGTTGGGGGACATGGGGCCAGGAGAATGCAGGGGTGGGGCGTGCAGGGGACATGTGGGATGGGGGTGCGGGGGGTGCCAGGCACACTGCCAGCCCTGCTGTAACTGCTGCCCCTTCCCAGGCTGGACCTGAGTGACTGCTCCCTGCGCAGCCTTCCCCCGGGGCTGGCTGAGGCTGCAGCCGCCATTGTCCTGTGAGTCCATGTGCCCCCTTGTCCCCCTTTCTGCTCCCTGTGAGGGGCTGGCCTGGGCGAGGGGCCTAGGCTGGGTCTGACGGGACACCCTCCTGCTCTGCAATGGGCCCCCAGGGCCAGCACAGTCCTGCTTTGCTGGTCCCCATCCTCACCCCAGCTGTCCCCAGGCCCCCAGCATCCTACTACCCAGGGGACAGCATCCTGTGTGGAAGGTGGTGGCAGTCAGAGGGAGTCCACAGTGACTGGAATAAGGGAAACATCACCCCCATTTTGAGAGAGGAAACCCTGGAAACCATCGACCAGGCAGCCTTGCTTCTCTGCCCAGTCAGAGCATGGGGCAGGTCCTCCTGGATGCTCTGTCAGGGCATATGCATGGCAGGGAGGTGATGTGGGACAGCCAGTATGGTGTCACCAAGGGCAAGTCATGCTTGACTCTCCTGGTGGCCTTCTACAATGGAGTGACCGTGCTGGTGGATAAGGGAAGAGCCACTGATGCCAACTGTTTTGGCTTCTGTAAGGCTTTTGACACTGTCTCACATAACATCATGACATCCTTGTTGCTGAATTGGAGACATGTGGGCTTGATGGAGGGACTACACAAGGGGCATCCAAACAGTTGCAGCCAATGAATGGCTTGATGTCCAAATAGAGGTCACAGAATCACATAATTACAGCATCACAGCGTGGTCAGGGTTGGAAGCCAGCCCACCCCCTGCTCAAGCAGGCTCTCCTAGAGCAGCTGCGCAGGGCTGCAGCCAGGTGGGCTCTGGATGTCCCCAGAGAAGGAGACTGCACAGCCTCTCTGGGCAGCCTGTCCCCGTGCTCCGGCACCCTCAAGGGAAAGAAGTTTTTCCTGCTCTCCCCACGGAGCTCCCTGTGCTGCAGTTTGTGCCCGTTGCCCCTTGTCCTGTCGCTGGGCACCGCTGACAAGAGCCCGGCCCCGGCCCCCTGACACTGGCCCTTAAGGTACCTGTGTGCATCGCTCAGGTCCCCTCTCAGCCTTCTCCTGCCCAGGCTGAACAGCCCCAGCTCCCGCAGCCTTTCCTCACAAGGGAGATGGTCCAGCCCCTCGCCATCAGTAACAAGTGGTGTCCCTCAGGGCTCTGTGCTGGGGCCAGTGCTGTTCAACGTCTTTATCAATGACATGGTGGACTGGAGCGCATCCTCAGCAGCTCTGCAGATGGCACCAAGCAGGGTGGTGCAGTTGATTTTACTGGGGGTGGGGAGGGTGGCCCTGGCATCTCCAGGATCCTGGACAAGCTCAAGAAGTGGGCCCCTGTGAAACTCCTGAGGTTCAACAAGGTCAAGAGCAAGGTTCCGTACTGGGGTTGGGGCAACCCCTGGTACCAATACCAGCTGGGGGATGAAGGGATAGAGAGCAGCCTTGCTGAGGTCCATGTGCCTGGCATGTGTTTACAGGGACCTGACAGAGAACCCCCTGACGGCCCTTCCGAATGGCTCCTTCCTGGGCTTCACCCACCTGGAACGCCTGTGAGTACTGGAGTGGGGGGGTGCAGGGGCTGTCGTGGTGCTGGGTACTGAGCTCTGCTCTGCAGCGCGGTGCCACTGGCACTGGATTGCCCAGGTGGGAGTAGCGCCTGGGAGGAGGTGACGACACATGGCAGCAGCCGGCTTTGTCAGGGCCAGAGGAACCCCTGCAACAGCTCCAGGGAGCTCGGTATGGTGTGGGAAGGAGGTGCCGTATCCCCAGCACTGGGCGCTGTGGGACTGGCAGGTTGTGGCAGGTCCTGTGACCCACGTTGCTCTGTTCCACCAGACTGGCCATGCCCTGACAATGCTGCCTGTGCCCCAGATGGCCCTGGTCTCATCCAGTGCCTCTGTGACAGACCCTTCCACGGCTACAAGTGCCTGCGTGAGGTGAGTACCTGTGCGACAGGGCCCACCACTCCAAGTGCCACGGGGCAGCGCTGCTGATTGCTGCTTCCTCGCAGGGCACGTTCCCCACACTGCTCTTCTGTGGAATTCTGGGAGCCGCCACCCTGTCCCTGTCCCTCCTGCTGTGGCGAACCCAGCGATGGAAAGCCAAGACCCCCTGAAGCAGACAGGAGGATCAACGGTGCTGCTGAAGCCAGGGGCCGGGCCAGGCCGAGGGACTCTGTGTCTTGGGGGACTGCGTGCCCCGGGGCTGGGCTTGTAACTCGGTGGCTGGGGGTGAATAAACTCCATAGCAGCCTCTGTGTGTGTCGGTCCGACTGCTTCCCGGGACAGGCAGTGCGCAGGGCGGTGCGGGACCCCTCGGAGGGATTTGGGGCGCTGGCCCGCGGGAAAGGGCCCCCGCCGGCCCTCGGAAACCGGCACGGTGGGGAGACCGCTGGGTCGGGGCGCGGCGGGGGGCGTATCCATGCAGGTGCCATCGCTGCCGGGGCCGGTCGGGTCGCCGTGAAGGGGGCGGGGGGGTGTCTGTGGCGAGAGGCGGCGGCGGCTGGAGCCGGCCCGGCGGAGGCGCCCGCGGCGGGCGGTGGGACCGGACGTTATCGGCGGCGGTGCCCCGCGGCCCGGCCCCGGCCCCGGCCCCAGCAGGAGCGTCCTTCCGCGGCCGGGGCGAAGCAAAGCGGTGCGGTGCGGGCGGAGCGTGGGCGTGCCCATGCAGATGAGGCGCCGCGCGGGCTCCTGGGGGCCCGTTCCCGGTCGGGGCCGGCGGCGGCCACGGGCGTCCGCGGCGTCGTGCGGGCGCGCGGCGTCGGGCAGGCGCGGGGCGTGTTCCGTGCTCGTGTTCCGCGCGCGTGTTCCGCGGTGGCCGCGTCGTGGGTGCGCGTGCGTTGTTGTGCGGTGTTGTGTTGCGGAGTCGGTGCTCATACTTACCTGGCAGGGGAGACACCATGATCAGGCAGGTGGTTTTCCCAGGGCGAGGCTCATCCCCTGCACTCCGGGTGTGCTGACCCCTGCGATTTCCCCAAATGCGGGAAACTCGACTGCATAATTTGTGGTAGTGGGGGACTGCGTTCGCGCTCTCCCCTGGCTCGGTGGTTAATAACAGACCCTGCACTTCCACAGTAGTTTCCCGGGCGGCAGCGCCCCATCCCCTCCTCCCCCCGGAAGTCGCCTCGCGCGCACCGGGTCGGGTTCGCTCCACCCGGCTCTGCATTATCCGTCCGCGGGGCCCTGAGGCGCCGCGGGAGCTGGTGCAGGATTTTCCTTTGACGAAACGTGCGAGGGGCTGCAATGACGGACGAGAAGGGCTTTAAACCCCGCAGGATGTTCAGCCGTCAGCCCCTGCAAACGGCCACCCACGGCCCCGGGGAGGTGCCGACGCCATCGCGCCGCTGCCCATCACCAGGTCAGCTCGCTGGGAAGCGGACGAGCGCGCACGGAAAGTGGCTTCAGCCGCGTGAACTGTCCTCGGGCAACTCGAGACCCTCCCCCGAGCAATGCCCCCTCCTCACAGAGGGCGCCCCCCCGAGAGCACGCGAGGGCGTAGGAAGGCGAGCGCTGTGCAGTTAAACGGAGCCCAGGCGCGCACGAACGGCGATTGAAAATGACGATCGCGTGACTGGGGCCGGGCCACTGTCGCTTAGCGCGTGCGAAGTTTGCCCTCTGCTGGCAGCCCCGGGGTTGTGCGCAGGTAACGACCGCACCCAACCGTGCTTGCAACAGCGCTGGAGGCGCTGCTCGGGCTGGTTCATCTGTTCTTCAACCACCGAGCCAGGGGAGAGCGCGAACGCAGTCCCCCACTACCACAAATTATGCAGTCGAGTTTCCCGCATTTGGGGAAATCGCAGGGGTCAGCACACCCGGAGTGCAGGGGATGAGCCTCGCCCTGGGAAAACCACCTGCCTGATCATGGTGTCTCCCCTGCCAGGTAAGTATGAGCACCGACCCCGCAACACAACACCGCACAACAACGCACGCGCACCCACGACGCGGCCACCGCGGAACACGCGCGCGGAATACGCCGCGACACGCGCCCCGCGCCTGCCCGACGCCGCGCGCCCGCACGACGCCGCGGACGCCCGTGGCCGCCGCCGGCCCCGACCGGGAACGGGCCCCCAGGAGCCCGCGCGGCGCCTCATCTGCATGGGCACGCCCACGCTCCGCCCGCACCGCCCCGGCCGCTACGCCCCGCCCGAAGGAGGACGCTCCTGCCGGGGGCCGGGGCCGGGCCGCGGGGCACCGCCGCCGGTAACGTCTGGTCCCACCGCCCGCCGCGGGCGCCTCCGCCGGGCCGGCTCCAGCCGCCGCCGCCTCTCGCCACAGACACCCCCCGCCCCCTTCCCGCGGCCCCTGGGACACCGGCACCGCCCGGTGCTGCGCGGGGCTCGGCCGGCCAGAGCCTCCGAGGGCCGGGCAGCCGGCAGAAAGGCCGCAGGTGCTCTGGGAGCGCGGGGGCTTCCAGCGCTGGGCCCCGCCACCCCATCGCCCATCCCGGCCGCTGGGCTGTATGAGCCTTCGCAGCCGTCAGTCCCAGCCCTGCTGCCTAACCCTCTCTTTCCGCCAGCCCCGGGGCAGGCGGTGCCGCGTACCCGTTGGCTTCAAGGCAGTGTCAGCCGAGCCCTCTCGTGCACTGCCACTGCGGTCAATATGCCCAGCTACGCCTGGTGCTGTCCTAAGCAGTTCCTCATCCACCCCCCATGCCTGGGGGCTGTTCCCACTGGCTCAAAGATTTTCTCCTGGTGCCTCAAGCAGTATCTGACGTTCACCTCAAATGTTATGTGCAGCCGCTTCTGTCCTTGGCCTGGGCTCTGCATGTGCACAGCATGTGCTGTTGTCCAACCGGCCCCAGCCCACGAGCAGCTGCTCCAGTCTGTGGGCACTGGAGTTTGTGTCACTGTGTCCGTGAAGCTGGACCGGCAGCACCAGCAGCACCCCCACCATGACAAGTCCTTGGCGGCAGGTCCTGCCCCAGTCAGTGCTTCGTGCAGGGGGATGGCTTGTGCAGGTGGGGGTGAATAATGAGCTATGTACAATGAGTGATGAATGGTATACTACTTTTCTAGAAAATGATGTGCTTATAAAATTATCCAAAGTTGGGAGGTGTTCAAGGACCCTTATTGTCGACATGATGAATACACCAAGACCCTTAGTGTCAGCTCCAAGGATGTATTAGACACAAGGTCCTTGGATTCGTTATCATTTATAAGGGCCATCTGGTCCTAAGTTTCTGTTGTGGCCAAAACAAGGACTTTAAATCATGCTCATTAGCCTATCAAGGAACAGAGTCTGCGCAGAAACAAGAAGGTAAAAAGTTCACTGGAGGAAGACTCCTGATCTTCATCCTGAAGACCCCCAGACGACCACTCCTCAAGGACATTGTGCAGGTGCAAAATATGTAAATGAATTACCAGAATGTTAATGAATATGTAAATGATTCCCCGGAAAGCTAATACATGAGAAACCTGTATAAAAGAGGGTCTGAAAAGTCCTCTCGGTGTGCATGACTCTGGTGGAGTGATCCCCCATGCACTCAGCGCTGCTGAATAAAGATAACCTCTGCTCGCTTGAATATTGCTAACTGATTCTTTAAATCAGGGGAAGCGGCATGTGTGGGACATTTGCCATGTTGTTTGGTGACATGTAACCGGCCGGTGGGTGTGTGAAGCACAAGCAGGGACAGTTTTGATCCAGAGGCAGCCGGGATAAACCCCGAGAGCCCCAGCAGTTCCCGTGGTAGGACGAGGTTTAGGAGCACAACCAGCAGCACCCAGACACCGGGAGGGGGGCGAGGGGGTCTGTTTGCATTTGCCGAGGGAGCACGAGGGCACATGGGGTGCTGGAGCTGGCGGGTGTGGGGCACTGTGACTGCAGGTGTTGACCGGCCCCCTTGCCTTCACCGTGGAGGGCACAGAGGCTTTCAGGGCACCACGTGCTTGTCCCCTCCACGGGCACCTGCTCTTGCCGTGCCACTGTCAGCGCCCAGACCCCACGGTCCTGGCACTGGGGTCCCTGGGCTGCATGCGCTGTCATCACAGACCGTGTAGGTGCTGTTGTGTGGAGCCCTGGCAGAGCCCAGCACAAGCCAGTACCGCCCAGCGGGGTGCGGAGGCTGCAGCTCCCGCCTTCCCCTCTGCGGGCTCAGCCGGCTGCGGAGCACAGCCCGTGTCCCCGAGACACCCCCGGCCCCCTCGAGCACCCCCCGGGCGCCCCCACGGTCCCGGCCACAGGCCCTGGCGCTGCCCCACGGGTCCCCTCCCGCTGCTGGCCCCGCTGCGGCTCCGGCCCCACGCAGCACCGGGAGGTGCCGGTGTCCCAGGGGCCGCGGGGCCGGTCGGGCCGCCGTGAAGGGGGCGGGGGGTGTCTGTGGCGAGAGGCGGCGGCGGCGGCTGGAGCCGGCCCGGCGGAGGCGCCCGCGGCAGGCGGTGGGACCGGACGTTACCGGCGGCGGGGCCCCGCGGCCCGGCCCTCGCGGCCGGGGCGTAGCGGCCGGGGCGGTGCGGGCGGAGCGTGGGCGTGCCCATGCAGATGAGGCGCCGCGCGGGCTCCTGGGGGCCCGTCCCCGGTCAGGGCCGGCGGCGGCCACGGGCGTCCGCGGCGTCGTGCGGGCGCGTGGCGTCGGGCAGGCGCGGGGCGCGTGTCGCGGCGTGTTCCGCGCGCGTGTTCCGCGGTGGCCGCGTCGTGGGTGCGCGTGCGTTGTTGTGCGGTGTTGTGTTGCGGGGGTCGGTGTTCATACTTACCTGGCAGGGGAGACACCATGATCAGGCAGGTGGTTTTCCCAGGGCGAGGCTCATCCCCTGCACTCCGGGTGTGCTGACCCCTGCGATTTCCCCAAATGCGGGAAACTCGACTGCATAATTTGTGGTAGTGGGGGACTGCGTTCGCGCTCTCCCCTGGCTCGGTGGTTAACAATAGAGATTGATTCCAGTTACGCAAGTCCAGAAGTCGTTCCTAACATTGTACCCTTCCGTCTCTCTTTGAGATGCTGGAATCCAGCCCGAGTCGGGCGCCGCTGGAGCTGCCTCCCGCACCAGTCTCGTTCTCCCCCCCACCCTTGCCCGCGGTACTGGGTCCTGAGGCGCCACAGCCGGCGGATCCGGTGCTCCAACTCCTCTCTCGCCGCTGCCCCGCGGCGCTCTCGCTCCCCGGACCACCGGTGAACCAGGTGCTGCTCCTGGGCTGCCGCCTGCCGCCCCGCCCCGTCGCGGGGGCTGTCCCGGCCCGGCCCCGCCCCGGATCCTGCCGCCTCCGCCGTGCTGCACGCCCTTCGCTCGTTCGCCGCCGCGGGGTTGCCGGAGCGCACGTGGAGCCGCCATGGAGTGCCTGGTACTGCAGGACGGGTCGGTGCTGCGCGGCCGTCCCTTCGGGGCCGCTGGGGCCGCCGCTGCCGGGGAAGTGGGTGAGTGCGGCCGGGCGGGGCGGGGCTGGGCTGGCATCGGGTCCGGGACGGCTGCGGATGTCGGGGTCGGCCTGAGGCCGGCGAGCGGCACCGAGGGGGGGGAGGGTGTGTGTGGGGGGTGGGCCCGGGTCGGTACGTGGACCTCCGCCTGCCCGGCGCCCCGCCGTGGGGCTGGAGCGGGAGCTGGCCCGGGGCGCTACGGGATGCGGCCGGGCCCGGCGTTCGGGGGCTCCGTCCCAGGCGCTCCCTGTGCTTGCAGTCTTCCAGACGGGCATGGTGGGCTACCCCGAGGCCCTCACCGACCCCTCCTACAAGGGGCAGATCCTGGTGCTCACCTACCCGCTCGTCGGTAACTACGGCGTCCCTCGGGATGAGACCGACTCTTTCGGCCTCAGCAGGGTGAGTGTGCTGGAACGGGGGCGGCGAGGCAGGCAGCGGGACAGGCAGCATGTGTGGGGCAGCACAGTGGGGCAGGCAGCGTGCATGGGGCAGTGTGTCCCTGGAGTACCTGGAGCTGCCCGGCCCAGCCACCCACATGTGCCACGGCGGGGGTAGCGCAGGGCAGGATGGTGCAGCGGTGGGCTGACATAGGATGCTGGGGCAGGGGTGTGCCAGAATGGCACGTGGCAGCAGGTGCGGGTTTGATACCCGTGCTGCAGGGCCCGGAGCCAGCAGTGGGGCCCAGGGTGCTCCAGCCTGCCATCCTCCTAGGAGGGGAGCAGGGTGGTGGGGGTGGGCGGGGGTTAGATCTCTGTGTGCTGGGGTTGGGGCGCCCTTCCAGCACATGGGGAGTGGGGCCATGTGTCTGTCCTCGATGAGGCCTCAGCCCCTCAGCCTCCACACTGGCTGTCCTGGGGCCGCCTCTGCCCGGGGGCAGAGTCCAGGCCCTGCTGTGCTGTGTTGGGCTAAGCCATGCTGACCCTGGGGGTCTACCCAGCCCCATCCTGCGTTGGCAGACTGGGGTTGCTACTGCAGCCCCACAGGCCTTGCTCCCGGGAACCAGAGACCCAGTCCCATAGGATGTGATGCACTGGCATGTCTGGGGCTCCCTGGTGAGGCTGTGGCCAGAGGGAGCGGTGCTTTCCAACATTCTGGTTCATGTCGTGGCTGTGCTCTAAGCTGAGGGGTCCTGCGATGTGGGCTATCCTGGCCCCTGGGCAGGGGGCTGCCATCCAGCAGTACTTGGGACCTGGCCGCCCATTCCTGGGAGCTCAGGTGGACTAAGCCTCAACCTCATCAGGGCTGGGTATGAGATAAGGTGGGGGCGGCAGCAGCCCAGCATGCCGTGTGGGGTGTCAATGGGGGCTGGTCCTGTGCCATGGGATTCCCCCATGGCTGTAGCCATCCTGCTGTGCCCCATGGGGATGGCCAGGCTGGGCACCCGCAGGGTGCACAGGGCTTCTCCCAGGATGGTGACCCCCCACCTGGCCATGCTTGCCCTCTGTCCCCTCAGTGGTTTGAGTCCAGCAAGATCCATGTGGCTGCACTGGTGGTGGGCGAGTGCTCAGAGACCCCTAGCCACTGGAGCGCATCCCTCTCCCTTGACCAGTGGCTGAAGGAGCAGAACATTCCTGGGCTCGAAGGTGGGACTGGGGAGACTGTGGGGTGGGAGCTGGGGGGCAGCTATGGAGTGGCTGAGGGGCTAGGGTCCAGGGAGCAGTGAGCTCTGAACAAGGCTTGTCTCTGTGTTGGGATTTGCCCCCCTGGCGATCGCTGCGGTGTTGGCAGTTAGGGGGGATGATGTTGCTGGGGCGTGGGGTCCTGCTCGGGGAGGGACAGGGCTGTGGGGTTTTGTCTCATAGCCCATCTGCAGGGGTGGATACTCGGGCCTTAACAAAGAAAATCCGTGAGAAGGGGACGCTGCTGGGGATGCTGGTGCCAGATGGGACCCCCACGAAGAGCCTCTCCTTTGAGGATCCAAGCAAGCGGCACCTGGTGCAGGAGGTGTCGCTGAAGGTGGGACTGAGGGGGCTGGCACTGGGCTGGGGGGCACGAGGGGGGCCTTGGGGAGTGGTTGGGGGCCTTGTGCTGGGCTGGGGGTATGAGTGGGGGTGCCTGGGGAACTGGAGAGGTGGCAGAGGGGGGTGGCACTGGGTTGCGGGGTGGCTGGGGCTGCCGAGGTGCTTACTGTGAAAGGTTGGTCCCAGCCCGAGGGGCCGGGGTGATCTGCACTTGCCCCTCCTGCAGGTACCCCTTGTGGTCAACCCCGGTGGGTCGCTGCGCATCATGGCAGTTGACTGCGGTCTCAAGTACAACCAGGTGCGGTGCCTGTGCGAGCGGGGCGCAGCCGTCACTGTGGTGCCCTGGGACCATCCACTGGACACTGCAGGTGGGGTATTGCTGGTTGGGGACATCCTGGGGCCCTGCCAAGGGTTGGGGAGGGGGGCAACAGGGTCTGGAGAGGGTTGGGGAGGGGGGCAACAGGGTCTGGAGCAGGGGACGTCTCCTTGGTTGGTGCTGGGGGCAGCAGGGAACCATGATCTGCTCTAAGGCACTGGGGAGCCTTGATGTCACCTTTCTGGGGGACTTTAGGGCTCTGGGCCCTTGGTGTGATGCTGCAGAGATAAGGGGGGCATGGGCTCAGGGTGCCTTGCTGTGATTGGGGTGGGGGGCTCTGGACCATGGTGTCAGGGTGCCCTAATGTGGCTCTGCATGTGGGGCCATGGGGAGGCTGGGGGGGTCCTTGCCACCACCAGTATGGGTGTTGTGGGGTCAGGGCACTGTTGTGTGACCCTCCTGGGGTGTTGGGGAGCTGTGGGCTCAGAGTGCCTTGTTGCTAGGCTGCTGGTAGCCTGAGGGACCCTCTGGGGCCTTGGAGGGATTGGGAGGCCCTGGGGGACTGGGGAGCCCCGCTCTGACCCTGCTGCTGTCTTGATGTAGACTTTGACGGGCTGTTCATCAGCAACGGTCCTGGGGACCCACGGCTCTGCCAGGAGACAGTGTCCAGCCTACAACGGGTGCTGGATGTGCCCCAGCCCAAGCCCATCTTTGGGATCTGCCTCGGGCACCAGCTGCTCTCCCTGGCCCTTGGCGCCCGCACCTACAAGATGAAGTGAGTGGCCATCTGGGGTGAGGGTCGGTGCAGGGTCCTAGCTGCCCAGGGCTGCCTGACACCCATCCTGACACCCATCCCACCACCCAGGTATGGGAACCGCGGGCACAACCAGCCATGCCTGCACAAGGACACACAGCGCTGCTTCATCACGGCACAGAACCACGGCTTTGCAGTGGAGGCGGGCAGCCTGCCACCTGGCTGGGTCCCGCTCTTCACCAATGCCAATGATGGCTCCAATGAGGGCCTTGTCCATGAGCACAAGCCCTTCTTCAGGTGGGTGCGGGGCTGGGGCTGGGGAGTCCAACGGGGCATGAGGCCATGCCCTACCTGACCACCTCCACAGTGTCCAGTTCCACCCTGAGCACCGTGCCGGCCCCACAGACCTGGAGGGGCTCTTCGACATCTTCATGGAAGCAGCAAGGGACCTGCGGAGCGGAGACGGCAGTGCCCGGACAGGTAGGTGTGAGCTGGGAAGGGGTGGCCAGGCCCTTGGCTCTAGGGCTGTGGGTGGGGGTTGTGGGCAAGCCTGTGGGGCCAGGGCTTTGCACAGGGGTGCGTGTTGCCCCAGCCCCAGTGTGACCCATCTTCCCCCGTAGTACGGGAGCGCCTGCGGGACTGGCTGACCTATGACAAGGCGCCAGCAGGGGGCCAGGATGTAGCCCGTCCCCGCAAGGTGCTGATCCTGGGCTCCGGTGGCCTCTCCATTGGGCAGGCGGGTGAGTTCGACTACTCTGGGTCACAGGTGAGCAGCCACACAGGGCGCGGTGGGGGTGTCACCCAGGGGGTGGGGGCCTGGGGGTGCCAGCTGTGACCCCTCTCTGCTCCCCATAAGGCCATCAAAGCACTGAAGGAAGAGAACATCCAGACAGTGCTGATCAACCCAAACATCGCCACGGTGCAGACCTCCAAGGGGCTGGCAGACAAGGTCTACTTCCTCCCCATCACCCCCGAGTATGTCACCCAGGTGAGCACCCTGGGGTGCCAGCTGGGTGAGGGGTGGTTTGGGGGGCGCCGGGGCAGCAGGGATGGGGGCTACCTGGGGGGTCAGTGGGTGTCTGGGGGTCTGTGGTGTGGTGGAGGGGCTGATACGTGGAGGGTTGTGGGGGGCAGCAGCAGATGGAGGGTGTGGGGTGCGTTCTGCAGGACCACTGTGGGTCCCTGCCCCATTGCCCGTGCCCCCTAGGTGATCCGGAACGAGCGCCCTGATGGGGTGCTGCTGACCTTCGGGGGGCAGACGGCCCTCAACTGTGGTGTGGAGCTCACCAAGGCAGGCGTGCTGGAGCGGTACCGTGTGCGGGTGCTAGGCACCCCTGTTGCCTCCATCGAGATGACAGAGGATCGCAAGGTCTTCGTGGACAAGATGGAGGAGATCGGGGAGCACGTGGCGCCCAGTGAGGCTGCTGCCTCCCTGGAGCAGGTCCGGGGATGGGATGGGATGGGAATGGGGGGCAGCTCCCAGGCAGGGTGCTGTCCTCCCTGTTCCCAGTGTGACCCCGTTTGCTCTCTGCAGGCACAGGCAGCGGCTGAGCGGTTGGGGTACCCGGTGCTGGTGCGCTCTGCCTATGCCCTTGGGGGCCTAGGCTCTGGCTTTGCCAACACTCGGGAGGAACTGGTGGCACTGGTGAGCCAGGCCTTCACCCATACCTCCCAGGTCCTGGTGGACAAGTCCCTGAAGGGCTGGAAGGAGATAGAGTACGAGGTGGTGCGGGATGCCTACAACAACTGCATCACGGTACGGGGTGAGGGGAGACCTCCAGGCCTGCTCTGGGGGGAACTGACAGAGGAGTGTACTGGGAGTGTGGGGTCAGAGGCTCCCGTCCCCAGGGAGGGCTCCTCAGTGCCTCTGGCTGCTGTGTGCTACTGAGAGCTGCACTCCTTGAGCCAGACCCCCCACACCCCCCGTGCTTTGCTCTGGGTGGGCTGCAACAAGTGGGGCATCCGAGGAACTTGTGTTCAAGCCCTGGCTGTGCAGGGCAGCCCCTGTTGGTCCTCAGGGCAGGGGAGGACATGGTGGGAGTCAGGAGGGATTCGCCTGGGGCAGCAGCAGCCAGGAGCACATGCAGGCAATGCATGGGGTGGTGGGTTCCCTCCCCTCAGCCTGTGGTGACCCCCCTGCTGCCAGGTGTGCAACATGGAGAACCTGGACCCGCTGGGGATCCACACGGGCGAGTCCATCGTGGTGGCACCCAGTCAGACCCTCAATGACATGGAGTACTTCATGCTGCGGCGCACGGCTGTGAAGGTGGTGCAGCACCTGGGCATCGTGGGAGAGTGCAACATCCAGTTTGCCCTGAACCCTGAGTCAGAGCAGGTTTGTGAAGCTCCCACAGCTCCCCCTCCCGATGCCCCCAGCCAGCCCTGCCCTGGGGAGCCCATGTCCAGGTCCTGCCCTGCGCTAGCCCACGGTGGTGCGCCTTACCAGCCTCCCCGGGCTGCAGCACCTGGCATCCCTGGGGGCCAGAGGGTCTCACCGTATCGGTGGCTTGGTCGGCCCTGACAAGTGCAGCAGCGTACTGGGTCTTGCTTCCTCCCGGTGCTGTGGGTGGTGCTTGGGAGGTCCCTGCGTGGCTCTACATCCTGCTGCAGCTGTCAGCAATGTCTGCCCTTTCCCAGCCTAGCTGCCTGCCCTTTCCTAGCCCAGCTGCCCTTCCGTTTGCTCCCCATTGCTATTTGTGCCCACCCTGTGCTAGCGACTCTTCAGTGCCAGCTGAGCACCGGGCAGCTGAGAGCTGTGCGGCCAGCACCCAGCCTAGTGCTGCAGGAGCTGCATCCTGCACTGCCCCACTAACCTGCCTGCCTGCTGCCTGCAGTACTACATCATCGAGGTGAACGCCCGGCTGTCCCGCAGCTCAGCTCTGGCCAGCAAGGCCACCGGCTACCCCCTGGCCTACGTGGCTGCCAAGCTGGCCCTGGGCATCCCCCTGCCCCTCCTCAGGTAAAGGCACCACTGTGGTGTAGGGATGGGGTGCTTCCCCAGCTGGCCTCGCACCACTCTGGTGGGACAGCCCCAGTTACTGACCCCTGTCCCCTCCCCAGGAACTCTGTCACCAACTCCACCACAGCCAACTTTGAGCCCAGCCTGGACTACTGCGTGGTGAAGATCCCACGCTGGGACCTCAGCAAGTTCCTGCGTGTCAGCACCAAGATCGGCAGCTCCATGAAGAGTGTGGGTGAGTGCAGGGTGGACAAGTAGGCAGCACGGTGGGTGTGTGGGGTCTAGCTGCTCACAGCTCCATCGACAGGGGAGGTCATGGCCATTGGGAGGAACTTCGAGGAGGCTTTCCAGAAGGCCCTGAGGATGGTGGATGAGAACTGCGTGGGCTTTGACCACACTTTGAAGCCAGCCTCTGATGTGGTGAGTGCCAGGGGTCTGGGGAGGGTCTCTGCTGCCAGTGCAGTCCTAGAGGAGCGGTGGCTGTCTGCCCCCTACCTGGCCCTGCTCACCTCTCTCTGGCCGGGCAGGAGCTGGAGACACCAACGGACAAGCGGATCTTTGTGCTGGCAGCTGCGCTGCGGGCTGGCTACTCCATTGAGCGGCTCTATGAGCTGACCAAGATCGACCGCTGGTTCCTGCACAAAATGAAGAACATCACAGACCACGCAGTGCTGCTGGAGTCGTACCGTGAGGAGCAGAGCACCATGCCGCTCACTGTGCTTAAGCGGGCCAAGCAGCTTGGCTTCTCAGACAAGCAGGTGGCTCTGGCCGTGCTCAGGTAATTCAGGGAGGGGGTGTTCCCACTCTCTGGTCCAGCCCAGGTCCTGGTGCTCACCCTGCCCCTTGCAGCACTGAGCTGGCTGTGCGGAAGATGCGGCGTGACCTGAAGATCCTGCCGGTGGTGAAGCAGATCGACACGGTGGCAGCGGAGTGGCCGGCCCAAACCAACTACCTGTACCTGACCTACAATGGCACCGAGCATGACCTGGCCTTCCGCGAGCCCCACGTCATGGTCATCGGCTCTGGCGTCTACCGCATCGGCAGTAGTGTTGAGTTCGACTGGTGTGCAGTCGGCTGCATCCAGGAGCTCCGCAAGGTTGGCTGGGCTCCGGCACCCTGCAGGGTTGGTGAGCTGGGTGTCTCCAGTGAGAGCGGGGTGGCCCTTGGCCTCACAGTGTCCTACTCCCCTGGCAGATGGGCTTCAAGACGATCATGGTGAACTACAACCCTGAGACGGTGAGCACAGACTATGACATGTGTGATCGCCTCTACTTCGATGAGATCTCCTTTGAGGTGAGTAGGGGCTCTGCCTGCTGTGGAGCTGGGGTAGGGTAGGGGCTGCTGTGGCCCCTGTCCCAGCCATCCCCCTGCTCCATGCGGTGCTGCAGGTGGTGATGGACATCTATGAGCTGGAGAACCCTGAGGGCGTTATCCTGTCTATGGGTGGGCAGCTGCCCAACAACATTGCCATGGCCCTGCATCGGCAGCAGTGCCGCATCCTGGGCACCTCCCCAGAGGCCATCGACTCAGCCGAGAACCGCTTCAAGTTCTCCCGCCTGCTTGACTCCATTGGCATCAGCCAGCCCCTCTGGAAGGAGCTTTCCGACATGGAGGTGGGGGGCTGATGAGAGTGATGGGGCTGCCCCAGTGGGGACTGGCCCTTGGCTTGTCCCCTGAGGGTGCCATCTCTACCACAGTCGGCCAAGCACTTCTGCTGCAAGGTGGGGTACCCCTGTGTTGTGCGCCCCTCCTACGTGCTGAGTGGCGCTGCCATGAACGTGGCCTACTCGGACAGCGACCTGGAAAAGTTTCTGAGCAACGCCGTGGCTGTGTCCAAGGAGCAGCCCGTCGTCATCTCCAAGTTCATCCAGGAAGCCAAGGTCCATCCAGGAGACTGCCCTGGCTTTGGGGCACCCGTGCTCACCATGAGAACCCTGTCCCCCTGCCCCAGTGCCGACAGCAGGCTTTGACTGTGTTCCTGCTTGCAGGAGATTGACGTAGATGCCGTGGCCTGCGATGGCGTCGTGGTGGCCATTGCCATTTCGGAGCACGTGGAAAATGCTGGGGTGCACTCAGGTGATGCCACGCTGGTGACGCCCCCCCAGGACATCACCCCTAAGACACTGGAGCGCATCAAGGCCATTGTCCATGCTGTTGGGCAGGAGCTGCAGGTCACTGGGCCCTTCAACCTGCAGCTCATTGCCAAGGTACCCTAGCTTGGGGAGCTGCACCGGGTTGGCACTGTGCTGGTGGGAGGACACTTTGTATCCCCATATATGCTTAATACCATCCCCTCTTCCCCAGGATGACCAGCTGAAGGTGATAGAGTGCAATGTCCGTGTCTCTCGCTCCTTTCCCTTTGTCTCCAAGACTCTGGGAGTGGACCTGGTGGCTCTGGCCAGCCAGGTGATCATGGGTGAGGATGTGGAGCCTGTGGGGCTGATGACGGGTACAGGCATCGTTGGTGTCAAGGTGAGCAAGGGCTGCAGAGCCTGGGCTGAGGCACATGGCTGGGCAGCCTCTGAGCCCCCTGCTGCCCCCAGGTGCCCCAGTTCTCCTTCTCTCGCCTGGCGGGTGCTGATGTGGTGCTGGGTGTGGAGATGACCAGCACGGGCGAGGTGGCCTGCTTCGGGGAGAACCGCTGTGAGGCTTACCTGAAGGCGATGCTTAGCACTGGCTTCAAGATCCCCAAGAAGAACATCCTGCTGACCATTGGCAGCTACAAGGTGCGTGGGGCTGGGACAGAAGCTGGGACAGAGGCCAGGGCTCCCCTTCCACCCTCTGACTGACCCTGGGGTCATTGCAGAACAAGAGTGAGCTGCTGCCCACAGTGCGGACCCTGGAGAGCCTCGGCTACAAGCTGTATGCCAGCCTCGGCACTGCTGACTTCTACACCGAACATGGCATCAAGGTTGGGGATGGGGGTCTGGTGGGGGCCGGGGACACCCTCAGGGGAGGCATGGGACCATGATGGGTGTCACTGCTGGCAGGTGATGGCCGTGGACTGGCACTTTGAGGAGGCAGACAGCAGTGAGGCTGGTGCTCGGGAGACGCAGCGTAGCATCCTGGACTACCTGGCTGAGAACCACTTTGAGATGGTCATCAACCTCTCGATGCGCAACTCGGGGGGTCGCCGACTCTCCTCTTTTGTCACCAAAGGGTACCGCACCCGACGCCTGGCCGTTGACTACTCCGTGCCGCTCATCATTGACATCAAGTGCACTAAGCTCTTTGTGGAGGTGGGCTGGGGTGTGCCAGGGGCTCAAGGGATGTGGGTGCAGGTGAAGGGAGCAAAGCAGGGGCTGGGGTAGGAAAGTCCTGTTGTGGATACTGTGGGATGGGGTGCTGTACATGGGCATTGCTGCGGGAGGGTCTTTTTTGGGGTGCAGCTCAGGCAGACATCTTCATCCTGGTCCCGTTCCTGAGCCTGGGCCTCATGCGTCCCTGCAAGACAGGTCCTGCCTCATGGCTGCTGTCTCCGCAGGCACTGCGCCAGATTGGTGCAGCCCCCCCCTTGAAGATGCACGTGGACTGTATGACATCCCAGAAGCTTATCCGTCTGCCAGGTAGGTGGGACCGGGGCTGTAGCAGGGGCCAGGGACCCAGAGGATGCAGCACAGAGCTGGGGCAGCGCTGGGGGCATCTGAAGGCGCTGCAGGGAGAGGAGACATTTTACTGTGCTGTTGGGGTGTCCTGTGTCCCCCGTGGCTGGGGGCTGCCTGTGGTAACATTGCCCTGCTCCCCAGGCCTGATTGACGTCCATGTCCACCTCCGTGAGCCAGGCGGCACCCACAAAGAGGACTTTGCGTCGGGCACAGCAGCTGCCCTGGCTGGGGGCATCACCATGGTGTGCGCCATGCCCAACACCAGCCCTGCCATCACTGATGCCACCTCCTTTGCCCTGGTGCAGAAGGTGAGGGACTGCTGCTGCCCAGTCTGATGCCCACGTCCCCTTCCCGGGTGCTGTGGTGCTGTCTGCAGTGGGGCTGACTCTGGCCTGGCACCGACCGCCCCTTGCCCCCACAGCTGGCCGAGGCCGGGGCCCGCTGCGACTTTGCCCTTTTCCTGGGGGCTTCCTCGGAGAATGCCAGCTTGCTGGGCCCCCTGGCCGGGGCGGCTGCTGGGCTCAAGATGTACCTGAATGACACCTTCTCCAGCCTGCGGATGGATGACGTGTCGCTGTGGATGGAGGTGAGGTGTTGTGGGTGGAGGCTGGCGTGGGGCTGGACCCAGCTCCCGGTGCCGGCTCCCACCATCCCTGTACTGCCCTCAGCACTTCGAGCAGTGGCCACGGCACTTGCCTGTCGTGGCACACGCGGAGCGGCAGACAGTGGCTGCCATCCTGATGGTGGCCCAGCTGTACCAGCGCCCTGTGCACATCTGCCATGTGGCCCACAGGGAGGAGGTGAGCAGCAGGGCCCAGGGGTGCAGCAGGGGGACTGCAGGCCCCCATGATGGGGCACGGGGGCTGTTTGGGGACCGCCTCTCTTATTGTGGCTCTCCCAGATCCTCCTCATCAAGGCAGCCAAGCAGAAGGGGATCCCAGTGACGTGCGAGGTGGCCCCACACCACCTCTTCCTGTGCCGGGATGACCTGGGGCGCCTCGGGGAGGGCCGAGCGGCTGTGCGGCCCGCGCTGGGCACCCGCCAGGACGTGGAGGCGCTCTGGGAGAACATGGACACCATCGACTGCTTCGCCACAGACCATGGTGAGCCCTGGGGGATGACAGCTGTGGGCCAAGAGCACGGAGTGGGGGCAGCAGCGCGTCCCCCAGTGACCACAGCCCCATCCTGCAGCCCCCCACACGCTAGAGGAGAAGCAGGGGCAGGAACCACCCCCTGGCTACCCTGGCCTGGAGACGATGCTGCCGCTGCTGCTGACTGCCATCTCCGAGGGGCGGCTCACTGTGGAGGATGTCATCCAGCGTCTCTATGAGAACCCCCGCAAGATCTTCGGGCTGCCAGCACAGGAGGACACCTACGTGGAGGTGAGTGTCTGCCTGCCTCCTCCCCAGATCCAGTCCCAGTGCTGCGCTGCTGCCTCTGACCTGCTGTCCTGACAGGTGGACCTGGAGCACGAGTGGATCATCCCCAGCCACATGGTCTTCTCCAAGGCCTGCTGGACACCCTTCGAGGGCATGAAGGTGAAGGGGACGGTGCGGAGAGTGGTCCTGCGTGGGGAGGTTGCCTACATTGATGGGCAGGTAAAGCCCCAGGTCACCCTTCCCCCTGTGTCTAGGGGAGTCCCCCAGCACCAACTCTTATCACCCCCAACCTCATCATTCCTATGGCTGCAGGTGTTGGTGCCCCCCGGCTATGGGCAGGACGTGAAGAAATGGCCCTCAGGAGCTGCGCTGGTGCCACATGCAGCCCCTGCCAAGGAGAGTGCGAAGGTACTGGGGTGTGTGGAGCTGGCGGGAGGGTCCCTGCCCTGTCCTGGCTACATCTCTGTCTCTTATTGCAGACCCCTGAGCGGCCCCGGCATGTGGCAGCCAGTGAGATGCTGCGCGGCCGAGCCTCCAGCCCCCGCCGAGCTGGCCCCATAGGCGAGGGGCGCTTCCACCTCCCGCCCCGCATCCATCGGGCCTCTGACCCTGGGCTGTCAGGTAGGGGGTGGGGGCGAGTGGTGTGGCGTGGTGGAGTGTGGTGGGTGGGCAGTGGGGCTGCAAGCGTGCCGCCCCAGGGCCGGGTCTGGGGCCACGGCTGGGCGGCCCCGCTGACGCTGGCCCTTGTGTCCTGTTCAGCGTTCCGGAGGCTGGGAGCCGCGCACCGCCCGGGCGCCCGAGGCACCGGTAATGTCGCGGGGCGACTCACTCAGACAATGAGACGCGGCTGTACTAATGGCACTAACCGCAGCCGAAGAGTGCTTCCCCTCCCCCAGGTGCCGCGCTGGCCCCGGGCTGCCTGTGCCACCCTGGCACGGGCTCCTTTGTGCACCATGTGATGGGGCCAGGCACCACTGGACAGGGCACAGCTGCGCTTGACTGCGCCCCATCTGCCCCAGCCTGCACGGCACCTCGGGGACCCTTTGCCTGCCAGTGTGATTTGGGTTGCGTTTGATCGGGTTCTGTGGGGTGTGTGGGGAGAGGGGCACAGCACTGTGCTGGGGCTTGTCCTGCTCCATCTCTGGGGGGTCACAGCCCCAGCATCGGGCCCTGCGGTGCTTTTGCCCTGTGCTGTCAAGTGCTGGGAGGGCTGTGCCACACACAGCACCCTGGGAGAATGGGGCCCAGGGTGCCGCAGCTGCCCGCACCCTCTAATATCACCGCTCCCCTCTCCCACCCCAGCTGAGGATGCCCGAGAAAAGGCCGGCAGGAAGGCAGCGGAGTCGGGTGAGTGCTGCAAGGGGATCTGGGGGCCCATAGCAGGCAGGCAGGCTGAGTGACTGGGGGCCTGCAGTGAGACCCACCCACATGGGCTGACCGGCTGCTCTTGGTGCTGCAGATCCAGCTGGGATCCAGGACAGCTACTTCTACCCACTGGGCCCCTTCCCACGCCAGGCGTCCCCCCAGGGCATGCCCCACTTCCAGACCTCCACAATGCTGCACCCCCTCGTCGGGCAGCATGTCCTCTCTGTCCAGCATTTCTCCAAGGACCAGGTGCACAGGCTGGTGGTGGGCACTGGGGTCACGGGCACCTGAATAAGAGGAGGGGGTGCGTTGCCTTGCGCATCCCAGCACAGTCCTGGCACTGTGCACACCCCAGCTGAGCCACCTCTCCCTGCAGCTATCACATCTCTTCAATGTGGCGCACATCCTGCGCATGCTGGTGCAGAAGGAGCGGAACCTGGACATCCTAAAGGTGAGCTGGGCGTGGGGTGGCTGTCCAGACACTCCAAGCAAGGCTGAGGGGAGCCCTGTGGTGGGTGTAAGTGACCTGGGCTCCCCAAGGTGATAATGTGGCACCCACAGGGCAAGGTGATGGCTTCCATGTTCTATGAGGCAAGCACGCGGACCAGCAGCTCCTTTGCAGCGGCCATGAGCCGGCTGGGTGGCTCCATCCTGTCCTTCTCAGAGGCCACCTCCTCGGTGCAGAAGGGCGAGTCGCTGGCTGACTCCGTGCAGACCATGTGCTGCTACGCCGACGTGCTGGTGCTTCGACACCCACAGCCGGGTGCTGTGGAGGTGAGAGGGGCTGGTGGGGTGGCTGCATCCTGCCTCTGAAGGTGTTGATGTCCTGCCCCTATGATGGGGACGGTGAGCTGCGCGCCACGGGGCAGGGCTGTGTTCGCCAGTGGGTCAGGCTGGGCAGGTGTCAGGAACAAGAGCCAGGTCCTGTCACCGTCGGGCTGGTGGGGGCCGCATCCTGCCTGCGCTCAGCGTTGCTGTGCTCCCAGCTGGCTGCCAAGCACTGTCGCAAGCCCGTGATCAACGCTGGGGATGGTGTGGGAGAGCACCCCACGCAGGCGCTGCTGGACATCTTCACCATCCGCGAGGAGCTGGGCACTGTCAACGGCATGACGGTAAGGTGCTGTGGGGGGTTATGGCTGCCACCCCCCACCACAGTAGAAGGCCCTCTGTGGGGCTGGGGAGCCATGGCACTGTGGGTTGGGCTGACTGCTCTCCCCAGATCACCATGGTGGGTGACCTGAAGCATGGGCGCACGGTGCATTCCCTGGCCCGCCTGCTCACCCTGTACCGCGTCAACCTGCGCTACGTCACCCCCCCCTGGCCTCCACATGCCCCCCGACATCACCAGCTTTGTGGCCTCCAAGGGCATCAAGCAGGTGAGTAGGCAAGCTGGGGGGGCTGGGGCCCTGCGCCCCCCTGGCCATGCTGACAAGTGCTGCCCCAGGAGGAGTTTGGGAGCATTGAGGAGGCGCTGCCTGACACGGACGTGCTCTACATGACCCGCATCCAGAAGGAGCGCTTCCGCCTGGCCGAGGAGTACGAGGCTGTGAGTGAGGGTGGTGCTGGGAGGGACTGGACCCCCCCAGGTCTTGCTCTGGCAGTGGGGAGTGGCAGCCTGCCACCCTGCCCGGAGCTCAGGGCTGTCTGCCCCCCCTTGCAGTGCTTTGGGCAGTTCATCCTCACGCCCCACATCATGACCCGGGCCAAGGAGAGGATGGTGGTGATGCACCCCCTGCCCCGTGTCAATGAGATCAGGTGGGGATGGGGGGGGCTGGAGTGTGGGGATGGGGGGACTTGGGGGCTCGGGGGCAGCTCTGGGGTGGGGTGGGGTATCTGCAGGGGGCTGCTCTGGGGCAGTTCTTGGGGGCGGCTCAAAGGCAGCTGGGGGAGGTTCTTGGGGGGGCTCGGAGGCAGCTGGGGGGGCTGTTGGGGGGGGGCTCTTGGGGGGTGCTCAGGGGCAGCTCTTGTGGGGATGGCTCAGGAGCGGCTTTTGTAGGGGGCTCAAGGGTCCATCAGGGCGATGGAGGTGCTAGGCGGGGTTCGGGGGGTCTTGGGGCGATGGGGGGCGGGGCATGGGGTTGTCGTTACTTCCTCTTCTGACGTCACTTCCGCAGCGTGGAGGTGGACTCGGACCCGCGCGCCGCGTACTTCCGGCAGGCGGAGAACGGGATGTACATGCGCATGGCGCTGCTGGCCACCGTGCTGGGCCGCTACTGAGCCAATAAACCGCGTCACCGCGCGCCGCGTCACCGCCTGCTGCGTCATCGCGCCGCGCCGCGCGGGCCATGGCGGCGCTGTGGAAGGGCTGCGGGCGGCTGCTGGCGCGGCGGCCGTGGGCTGCACCGGCGCTCACCGCCGGTAAGGGCCGCGCCGCGCCGGGGCCTGTCCCCCCCGTGCCCCTGCGTCTGGGAACGCCGGATCCCCAGCCCCGGCTCGGGGCCCTCCCTGCCCCCCGATCCCCCAGCCCCCTCACCCCAGTAACACGGGGCCCCGTTGCTCTGCTGCTGTGGGCTCGGTCGCCCCCTGTGGGAGGCAGGGCAGGAGCCCCACGGAGCGGGGGCGGTGGAGGGTCCCGGTGCCTCAGTGGTCCATCGTTCGTGGGGAGGAGGAGCTGCTGTTCCCCCTGGCTCAGCAGGGAGCAGGGGCTCACCATGTGTCCCACTGGGTGAGGGGCCTCAGCCCCCTCCAGCTGCAGGAGATCTGCATCGGGAGGCTGCACTAGAGCTGGGAGGCCTAATGGGGTTGTGCCTCCTTCCAGCCCCCCGGAGAGACCTCCCACAGCTCGAGGCCTTACCCCAAACCTCTGGGTAGAGGCTGTTTTGGGGCCCCCCCCTCCTCCTGGGAGGGTGTAGATGCTGGGCCGTGGCGCTGGGGTGGAGACCTCCTGACCCTCCCCTGGGTGTTAGCCAGTACTTGGCAGCAAAGGCTTTGGGTCGAGTTGGGCACAGAGGTGCTGCCTGGGGAGAGACCCTGCCCCTGAGAGGCTCCTTGGGGCCCTGCACAGGTAATTTATTCTCCCTAACAGTGTTGCTGTTTGAAGGGCTGGCAGCTGTCATAAATCTACCCTGGCACTGGCAGGTGCCTCCCCATGCCCCAAGGACACTCTCCCTATGCAGGCAGCTGCTACAGGCAGGGATGCTCCTGACCTTGCTGGCCCTGGACTTGCAGTCCTGAGCAACAAGCATCTCTGTCTCCCTGCTGCTCATTGCTCCTGTGCAGGGCTGCTGGCTGGCAGGAAAATCCATCCTGCCTGTGCTGTAGAGCCATGCAGAGGGGTGTGCAAAGCAGGCTGGTTGGCAGCAGGGTCCCTGCGTGTTCTCCTCTGCACCCCCTGCTTGCAGCCTTCCCCACCACCCCTGCCACCCACCAGCCATGCTGCTCACAAATAACCAGCCTGAGATGCTGGAAAAACAGCCTGGGGCATCTGGGGATGCCCTGCTGTGCTGGGGAACTAGTATGGGTGCCAGGGGGCTCCGCTTGCAGCCACTGGTCCTCCCTGCTGCTGCGGGGGCGGGGGGTGGGGGGTGACGGCATGTTGCTCTGCCTGCCAGGCTGCTGGGGTCCTGCCAGGCCACCTCACTGTTCTTGCTGTTATTTTTATCTGATTTGATGGAGTCTATTGCCTGGAACCTGCTGCATCGTGTGCTGCTGGGCTGCACATCCCCCCTTGATTCCTGGAGCGAGGCCAAGGTGGAGCTGGGAGGGCTGCCCAGGACCAGCCCTCTCCTTCCTTGGCAGCCTCAGCTGCTGCTGTAGCTGGCTTGGTGCAGCCCCATGCTGGCTCTGGGCTCCACCTCTGCCTGTTGCTTCTTCACGCTGGAGCTGGTCCTGCCATGCTGAGATGTACCCCTGTTCCCCCCTACTAACAGTTCCTCGTGGCTGTGGCAGCCACCAGGAGCACAGGGCTGTGCCCATGGGGCTGCGCAGCCACCGAGTACAGCTGCTCTGTGTGAGTGATAGGCCCAGTGCTGGATGTGGTTGCTGCAGCCGAGAAGAGGCTCAGGCTTGGTGGCTGGATGTCTCCCTTGCCTGCAGCGGGGGCCTGGGCCCAGCCCTGGTGGGAGCATAGCTATTCCTCTAGGATAAGGGCAGCCCTTCTGGAGGCTGAGCTTTCCTGCTTCCTTGTAGCTCCAGCAAATAATTATCCCATCCAAGGCTGGGCTTGGCCCCTTGCTGCTGGCTGTGCCATGGTCCATGTGGAGGAGGCAGACTCCCCCCAGCCCTGTGCCCCATGCTGGGCAGCTGCAGCGGGGCTGTGCAGATCCCAGCCTCCAGCCGTGCCTTTGCTTGCTGCTGGAGGAGCCCCCGATGCTGCTGTTCCCCTGGGCAGAGCAGAGCCACTGGCTAGGTCTAGGCTGGGGAGGTTTGCTGGCAGTTGGCTGTGCCTGGTGTGCCCAGCTGCACTCCCCCAGTCGAATCGCTGTCCTGCCTGGCAGTGGAGCAGTGGGGTCAGGCAGGGCTTTGCCTCCTGCATCTCAGGCCTTGGGCCAGGATGCCAGCAGGGCCCAGGCACAGTGGGCAGCAGCACGTGCCCATGGCCGTGACCTTGCTGTCCCTGCCTGCGGCAAGCAGCCTTGTGCTCCTGTGGTGGCAATGCAATCTCCAGCTGGCAGCCGGTGAGGCCCACGGGGGATGCAGACGGTGTGGCCTACTTAGATTTGGGCTCGTTTCAAAGTCCTCTGACCACAGGAACAGCAACTTGTGGGATCGGCCAGGCACCCTGGGCTCGGCCTGGCTGGGGGCTGCGTGCTGCCTCCTGCCTGCCCGTGCACTGCTCTGCACTGAGCAGACGAGAAAGTGCCTCCTTGGAGCTCGGGTGGCGGCCAGCTGGGGAGCCCTCACCCTTCCCATCAGCTGCATCCAGCACTCCCGTGCAGGTGCGGTGCTACCGTGCGTGTTGGCTCTTCCCAACCCAGGGCAGGACATGGCAGTGGTGGCAGGGCCTGGCAGAGCTGTGGGGTCCACCAGGGGCTGGTTCCTGTGTTCATGGTGTGCAGTGCAGCTGGGGTCCCCAGCCCCGTGCTGGAGCTGCAGCAGGGCTGGGCAAGTACAGTGCGTGTGGCGAGTGGCACTGGTGCCAGCCTGAGTGAGCAAAGTCATTGCGAGAGACTTGATCCAGCCCTGCTCCCAGGCTTGGTCGGGGTGCACGGACAGGTCTATTCCCTCACTGGCAGCCCTGGCATTGCTTTATCCCTGCCAGGCATTGTGCCCGGAGCCTTCAGCACTGAATGAGTAATGCCAGTGCTGCCGGCTGCGCTTTCTCAATGAGCGCCATGCGGGGGGAGCCTGCCTGTGCTTAGTGGGAAGGCTGCCTGTGGGAAGCAGGCAGTTGGCGCTTCTGCCATGCTGGCCTGGGGTCCCTCGCTTGCTGGCACCCCCTGCCCCTGCACTGCTGTGGGCTGGTGGAGGCCACTCTGCCATCACGGAGGGGTGCAGTAGCTCTCAGGGCCTAGGGGCAGAGCCTCAGCCCCTGGGGGCTGCGTTTGGTCCAGGGTGGGAGATGGAGCCAGGGATAACAGTGGCAGGAGGCAGTTCCAGGGGTGCGGCAGCTCCATGGGGCTGCAGAGATGGGGCCAGCTCTCCCAGTCCTGCCAGGGCATGTCCAGCCTGACTGGTCTTGGCTGAGGCCCTGGCTCCTGCCCAGCCTCCTGGGCTGTCTCCAGACTCTGCTGGGCAGCTGGGCTGGGCTGGGTCCAGCCACTGCCCATGGGCTCCCCGGGGCCACACTGCAGCCCTGGCCTGCATGGCTGGGGCAAGGAGCTGGGCAGCTGTTCCCACCCCGTTCCCCTCGTGCATGCTGGCTGGGGACGGCACAATCCAGCTGCAGGCACTGTAGAGGCGGCAGGCATGCTCCCCTGCCACGGCCTGGGGTCTGCAGCCCTTAGGCTGGGATGTGCTCCCTGTGGCACTGCTGGGGGCTGTCACAGAGAGACCGGTGGCCCTGGGAGGGAGGGAGTAAGGGCTGGGTGCTGCTGGTGACACGGCCAGGGCTCTGCCACCCCTTGTCCACAAGAAACCGCTCACAGAGACCTTCTGGGCAGGGCTGGCCCTGAGCTGGCAGTGCGGTGGGGGCTGCTGGGACCAGCACTTCCCAAGACAATGGCTTGCTGGGTTCAGGTTTTCCAAGAATGGAGCAGAATCGCAGCAGGGCTGGAGACCTGCCTGGGAACCATCCTGGGAGGAACAGCGGGAATAAGCAGGGAGCCCGCAAAGGTCAGGGGAAAGAGCACTGGGCCAGCCGAGTTGCGTCGAAGAGGTCAAGGGTGTAAGGATGGAGCAGGGGCTGCCAAAGGCCCAGCTGAGCAGCACTCTGCAGGGGTTGCGCGCAGCAGAAGGTCCCTCACACTGATATGGCAACAAGGCAAGGAGCTGTGCCAGCAGCCAGGCAGCAGCGAGGAGCCGGGGCCAGCCCTGGCACCCAGCGAGCCTTACCTGGCTGGTGGCGGCGGTGGTGCTGCCAGGTGAGAGCGGCAGAGAGCGGCTTTCCAAGGAAGGGTATTGTAGTCGGCAGGGTTTGCACGGTGCTCGGGGAGAAGTTTCAGGCAGTGTAAGGTGTCAGGAGAGGCCACAGCGGGAGTGCAGGCAGCAGTGGGGTGGGCTCTGCCCCCGAAACCCCGGGTACTGTGGGCCCTGGGTGATGGATGAACCCTGTGCCAGGGCTCTGGGGACACAGCACAGCTGGCCGCTGTTTCAATTAGAGATGCTGCATCGTCCTAAGAGCAGCCCAAGGCACTTGGCCTCTGCGAGAGGGCTGGTGCTGCAGGGTGGGAGTGGGCAGGTTTGGTGCAGGGCAGTGGGCAGCTGTGCACCGGGATGGGCTCAGTGGGGCCAGAGCAGGCTCAGGCCTTCCCGGCGCAGCAGCGCTGCAGGCAGGCAGGGCAGCGCTTGGGCAGGAGGAGCTGGCTGTCCGCAGGGTGCTCTGAGGTCGTATTCTGGCCCAGTGCACGGCAGCTGCCAGAGCAGGCTGTGCTGGTCACAGGGGCCCTCATGGGAGCTGGTGACATGATCGCCCAGCAGCTAGTAGAGCGGCGGGGGCTGCGTGGGCACAACGGCCCCCGGACCCTGAAGATGATGGCCATCGGCTTCTGCTTTGTGGTGAGTGCCAGTGTGCAGTGGGCACCTGGGCTGAGCAGCAGGCTTTGGGTGGGGTGGGATGGAGGGCTCTTTGGGCAGGGTGAGACTGTGCTGCCTGGGTGTCAGCTGGGTCATCCTGGTGCCACCTTCAGCAGCTGTGGGCAGAGCTGGGTCCCCTCGAGGAGGAGCACCCAGTTCCTACACCCAGCTATGGGTATGGGCACCCCCAGCTGCGCTGCAGGGTGGGACAGGGCTGGCAGCCTCCCCATGCAGCCTGGGCACCTGTGCCTGTCCCTGCTGCTGGTGCCATCCCTGGGGAGGTTTCACTTTGGCAGGAGGGTGACCTACACCCAAGGGTGCAAAACGTGCTTTGCTCTGCTGTGTAGGCTGAGGCTGGATCCTGACCCCTCAGCTCCCATGCTCTGGGCAGGGCGACATTGGGCCCAGTGCCCTGCACTGGCGGCTTGGGCGGGGAGCCCTGGGTGGCACTGGCACAGCCAGGGTCCCCATGCCACAGAACCCTGCCCAGTGTGTCAGATGTGAAGTCCTGTGGCTGCCGTGCTGGAGCAGGCCCCTGGCTGCCCCATGCCAGTGCTGGTACTGCCCGGCAGAGTGGTCAAGGAGGGGCAGGGGGGGCTGTGGGGGTCCCTGTGCCCACCCTACACGTGGGGGCTGTCCCATGGCAACACAGCGTTCAGCAAGGAGCAGCACAGCCCAGGAGGGGAGGCAGGACAGGCCCCGGTCCCTGTGTTTCAGGGCTAGGGCCGGGCCATGTAGCTAGCTCTGGAGACCCCCCAGCCCTGACAGCCTGTGGCCTGGGAGAGCGGGACGAGTAGGATGCTGCCCCTCACCATCTGGCTTTTGCAGGGGCCTGTTGTGGGGAGCTGGTACAAGATCCTGGATCGTCTCATCCCAGGGACCACAAAAGTGGTGGCTGTGAAGAAGATGGTCCTGGACCAGGTCAGTGCCACGTGGGTGAGGGTGCCTGCATGGGGCTGGTGCCGTGGGAGGTAGGTACAGCCATGTGTCCACAGGCTGGTTTCCATCCTGCTCCAAGAGCCCCAGCTCCTGAGGCTGGGGCCAGTACCAGTGCAGTGGAGGGTTGGGGTGTACAGGGTTGCAGAGGGGCCACCTTAGTCTGGGTTTGGACCCTTCCAGAGGTTCTGTGGTGGTGCCTGTACTTCTGTATGGCTCTGTGCTGGGGAGCAGCAGGCTGAGTAACCCCAGGCCATCGGGCAAGCTGGGCCTGTCCCCCCTTGTCCCACCACACACTCCCCTCACCCTGCATTGCGGACCCAGCTCCAAGCACCACAGGTTCTACAGCACTGGGCTCTGACTCGCCTCTTGCAGGGGGCATTTGCGCCGTGTTTCCTTGGCTGCTTCCTCGCCATCACTGGAGCGATGAACGGTCTGTCAGTGGAGGAGAACTGGTCCAAGATCCAGCAGGTATGTGCTGCTTCCCTGGAGCAGCAGGGAGCTGTCATCAGCAGGGGCACCTTGGCAGCTCCTCCCAGCATGCCAGCACTGCCAGCTGCTCCTATTTGTGGTCACGCCTGTGCCCAGGCACAGCCCCGTCCCAGCACCGACTGCGTGCCCCCAGCTCTGCCATCGCGCTCCTGTCCTCACAGCCTGACTTGCAACTCTATCGTGCCCCAGGACCTCAGGCAGAGAGCTGGCTCCACAGGCGCTCCACGGCTGGGGTGGGGAGGCATCTGCCGCACTGCTGCAAGGCACAGAGCAAGTCTTTGCCTGGCCAGAGCCCAGGGGTGCATGGGGCTGGCCCTGCCAGGCTCAGTGCTGGGTTCCGGGGCCTTGGGGGCATTGGGTGCCTGGTGCTGCCAGTCTCCTAGGTGCTGGTGTCAAGGCTGCTCCCTGTGGCACAGCTCTCTGGGGTCCTACCTGGGCTGGGGTGGCTGGGTGCCTGGTGCCATCCAGCTCCCTGCACGCTGTCTGGCCCCTCTCCTGGCTGCATCTCCAGACCCATTACTGAGATGGCTCCCATTAGCAGTAATTGCTGGAAACCAGTGCAAAAGCTGAGTCAGCATGTCCAGAGCGTGAGTTGCCGGGGAACAGGTGACCACCCACCATGCGGTGAGGCACACCAGGGGTGGTCTTGGGGCTGCCCAGGGTTGTGTGGCACTGGCACTCACACACCAGTGATGGCTGCAGGGGCTGTGTGTGAAGGGCCCTCTGCCTCCAAGCTGTGAGCTGGGGATGTTGCCCCAACTGGGCCATGAGCTGGTGCCCCAGGCTGGAGCTCTGCCTGGGGTGCATCACCCAGAGCTCATTCCTCTGCATGGGTTCACCCATCAGGCACCAGCCAGCTGCCCACCATGCAGCAGGTATGTGTCAGCAGAGACCTTTCCTGCCCCTCATCTTGCACTGGAGTGCAGGGAGCAAATTCTGGGAAAGAATTGAGTTACCTCTTCTTTCTCCTGGCTTTGTGAGAGCAGCAACCAGGGTTCAAGGTGTTTTGAGACACCCCAGAGGCACATGTAGACTGGCCCTAGGCATGGGCAGCATGCCCGAGTGCTCCCATCCACCCTAGCTGCATCTCAACCAGGTGGTGCTATCTATCTTGCCTTGCCTCCACCAGGGAGACCGGCCAGGGCCTGAGCACAGTGGTGGGTGATTCCTGCGAGCTGTGGCTCCTGGCCGGTGCCCTACCCATGGAGGGGGCTGGGCTGGGGACCAGGCAACAGCGGCTGGCAGCCACCTTCACCCCTGGCTTGGGGCACATCCATCTCTCCCCACACAGAGGAAGCGTCAGCAGAGCATCCATCACCCCTGTGCCCGCTGTCCCCGTCCTGGGCTGCCGGCCAGCACTGGGAAGAGGCTGGGCTCTAGGCTGAGTCACAGCCAGCCTGGATGAGGGACTCATCCTGCTGCTGTGGGGCAGGGCTGCGGCACAGCCATGGGTGCAGCACAAGGACAGGGTGGCTGCCCTGTCTGGGTGCCCCTCTCTGGCCCTGCGCCACAGTGCCGGGGCGGGGGGCAGGGCTGGGGGGACACGGGGTTGGATGGGGGCTTGCAGCCTGCACTGGGGAGAGGAGCCAACTGCCCCTACCTTGCCCACTGTCTGAATCTGCTGGGGGCACCCAGCTCACCACTTGCCCTCTCAGCACCTTATCCTGCCCCATGCCTGCCCCTGCTCTCCTGCTGGGCTTGCACAGGCAGGGCGGCATGTGGTGGCCTGCCTGTGGCACCCAGCATTGGTGGCAAAAAGGGCTCACAGTGGGGACGGAGCACTTGTGGCTACCTTCTCCCTGCCACTGCATGCGAACACAGCTCTGGGAAGGGTGCAGGCAGGCAGCAAGGGGCTGCAAGCACCCCGTGCGCAGGTGGAGCGGGTGTGGAGTTGGGGAGGGGGATCATGGCAGGGGACAGTGGCCCCTCCACATGCTCCTAGCCCCTGCTTGCAGCCCTTTGGTTGTTTCCTTGGCTGCTTCCTTGGGTTGCTGGCAGCTCTTTGGAGACACTCCTGCACCATTCTTGCTGGTGCTGGGGCCTCCCTGGGGCTGTGCAAACGACCATCCCTGCCAAGGCTGCAGGCAGCTGGGTGGCAGGGCTGGGCACTGGTGCTGGGTGGCAGTGGGGCTGCACTGCGTGCTCACAGCCTCCCCTCTCTTGCAGGACTACATGGATGCCCTGCTGACCAACTACTGCGTAAGTGCGGTCAGCCGCTGCAGGCGGGTCCTCTGGGGCCCTGGGGTGCCATGCCGGGTTCCTCCTCACACCTGTCCCCTGTCCCTCACCTCGGGGGCTGCCATGGGCTCAGTTGGGCGCCCTGAGCAGAGATGGGCATGGTGCTGGCAGGGCCTGTTCACTGCTGTCTCCTTTTCTGCCCAGATCTGGCCACCGGTGCAAATCGCCAACTTCTACTTCGTGCCCCTGAAGCACAGGTAGTAATGCAGCCGTGGCCCCAGCTCTCAGGCTCCCAGAGCTTGTGGCTGTGGACCCTGTCCCTTCTGTCCCCAGGCTGGCTGTTGTCCAGTGCATTGCCATCGTCTGGAACTGCTACCTCTCCTGGAAGGCAAATCGGATGTGAGGTGGAAGCCGTGTTGCCTCCCAGGGATTCCTGCATGCTACCTGACTCTGCCCCACCTCTAGAGCCCTTGGAACAGGCGCCTGTGGCTGTGGATGGGGCCAGGATATGTAGGGTGCTAGCAGCAGCCATCCCGCTCGCTCCTTGGAGGATCCCATTGCCTGTAACTACAGCCCTCACCACTCCAGGGATGCACAGAGGAGAAGATGACGCCATGGTCACCCCGGGGCTGCTCTGGGTCTGACAGCCTGCTATGCCATGGGGCAGCTCTGCCCCTTGAAACGCTCCTCCATCTGTGTTCACTCCTCTCTTTGGCCCCTGGCCCTGCCCACAAGGTGCTCCTGCCCTGAGCATTGCTCTGTCCGTCCCCAGCAGCACACCCCAGGGGCTGAGAAGCAGGGTGCAAGCCCTGGGTTAACAATGCCGTGGGTTGGGCACTGCACCACTCAGAACCAGGGTCCCCGTGCTGCTGAGGGGCTGCCCTGTCCCAGGCTGCCAGCCCCATGCCTGCAGCCCCCGCCGCCACAGGCCAGCTGTGCTGCCCCTAAAGTGTGGTTTGCTGTATCTCTGCTGCGGACACTTGGAGCACCCAGTAAATGGCGTTTTTCACTCTTGATTCTCATGACACCAGCTCATGGCTTTCTGATACGTTCTCAGACCGATCATTCCTTTGCTTGTGGAGCTGCTGGCAGCTTCCCTGTGCCCTCGGTGGGGTGTGGACCCAGCCAGCAGGCAAGCGAGCACAGCCTTGGGGCAGATTGATGGCTCCACACTCTGCCTCCTCCCCAAGGAGCCCAGTGTGCGGCTGTGGTGCTAGCATTGTCCCTGGGTCTGGGGCACCGCAGTGCTGAGTGGCATAGGTTGCTGGGTCGCTGGCGGTGGGCAATCCCAGCTGCCTCGATGAGGGGAGGGGGTCTGGCAGAGGGAAGGTGGTGGCTTAGGGGGTCACCAGGTGCCACTGTGGCTGTTCCATGAGGTGTGATGGTGCCTCCGCTGCTGCTAGGCAGTGGGACAGGTTGAGCTGTACCCAGGTGGCACAGGCGCTGGGTGCAGGATCCTCCTGGGGCTCACAGCATTCTCGGAGCTGGGCATCAATGGGGAGGATGCAGGAAGGGTCTGGGTGAGGGCTGGAGCTGGGGCTGTGACAAGGCCACATCTACCTGTGCATTGTCTAAGACAAGCCTGCCTGTCCTGCCTACAAACCCCACAACGCTGCTGCCTGCCTGCATTGCTGCCTCATGGGGATGTACATCCAGGCGCGTCCTACAGTGGCAGTGAGCAGACACAATCCAGGTCACGCAGTGCCTGCCCAGCACATCCTGTCCTGGGTCTCCAGAGCAGAGCTGATGGGACCATGGTGGTTAATCCCACCGGGGGGCCTGAGCCCTGTCCCCCTCAACTGTGCTGCCACAGCCCCAAGCAAGTGGTCAGAGCCATCCCCGTGCGCTGCCAGCACCAGGTCGTACTCTGCCAACCAGCTGCTGTCGTGGCACTCACCGAGGGCAGAGCACTGACCTTCCTCCCTCCAGTTCACACAGAACCTGCTCCACGCTGCCCTCGCACACCAGCTGGGCAGGGGCTGGCCCTGCTGTGGCTGTGGGTGCAGTTCCAGGCATATGGGTGCAACCCAAAGCACAGAGGAACCAAAACTTGTGCAGGACCCTGGTGCACTGTGCCAAGGATGGAAGCCCTCAGGAAGGGGCTACAGCTGCAGCCAACCTGACAGCGCGGTGGAGCAGCTCTGGGCTGTGCGGCTTGGCCATGCACTGGGCCTGTGCCAGACAGCACTGGGGCTGTGGGAGGCTTGTGCCTCAAGCACCATGTTGGGCTGTGGGGCTCAGCCCAGGCTCTCCCCATCCTGCAGGGTGGGCGCTGTTGGCCAGAGGCTGTGAATGGCAGGAGTTTGCAGCCCTGATGCACTAGGCAGCTCCATCCAGGGGTGCAGGAGGCCTTGATGTGTTGGCAGTGAGTGAGCTGCAAGCATGGCATGAACTTGTCCCCAGGAGCAGCCAGCCACATTGCATGGGGGCTGCCAGGGCATGGGGGATTGAGCCCAGCCCCTGCTGAGGGCTCTGCCCTGGAGCTGCAGGGAGGTGGTGCCAGGTGCCAGCCTTCACACCAGATCCACATCACAGGTGCATGGCACCGTGTGCTGCCTCACTGTGGGCAGGGCTGTGTCCCACCACCCCTGTGCAGCCCAGTGTGGGATGTGCTGTGTGAGGGGCCAGGCTGTGCCTCTGTCCCCAGGCTCTCGCTAACACTGGCACCGTGGAAAGAGCCTGTGCCAGGCCCATTTTGGCACCTGCACCAGCATTGGTGCTGGGTGTCAGCTCGGTTCCCCTCCACCCCCAGGCAGTGGCATGGGGCTGCCAGGCAGGGCTGCAGTGCCGCCGGGGGTCTGCCGGCAGGGATGCGGTGCACCAGCAGCTACCTCACCTTTTGGCAGCAGCGGCCGGTGCCCCGGGCTGGAACATCCTGCATGCAGCACAGCGCTCTCGGCTCCGGTGCCTTCGCTCTATGAGTCACAGAATTTGGCTAGCGGTGCCTCGCTCGGGGCTGTCTGCAGCGCCAGGCACACGCGGCGGTTTGACCTCAGCACCACGAGTTCTGCCCGGGGCACGATGCCTCCGGGCCCCGCCACGGCCGGGTCGTGCACGCCCCCCCTCCCCGCGCCCGTCCTGTGCCGCTGGGTGCTAGTAACCGAGGTCCCGTCCGCCGCCGCCACGCGGTGACTGCCCCAGACGTGGCTGCCCGATGCGGTCGCTTGGCCCGGCCCACCCGGGGGGTCCCACGCCGAGGAGCCGCGGGTCAGGCCGCCCCACCGGCCCGGCACAGTCCACCGGCCCCGGGGCCCTGCCCGCCCCCGCGGCCCCGGCCCCTCCCGGCCCTTCAGCACCGCGGACAGCGGCACCGCCGGCAACGGAGCCGGGCGCCGCCGGCGCTCGATGAACGGGCCGGGGACAGGGCGCGGGCCGGGCAGCGGCGGGAGGTGGGGCTGGGGGTGCCGGGAGCAGCCGGGTGACCGGGAAGCTGCACTCCCGGCGGCTCCTGGCCCAGGGGACCTGCCGGCCCCGGCCCCGCCGCACCCCTCCGGCTGGGCTCCAGAACGGAACCGGGGTCACGGCCCCCGCCGCCCCGCAGTCCCGCACTCCGCCGCCGTGCCGGTGCCCCTCCCGCCCCCGCCCCCCGCCGGTCGGTGCGTGCCCGGCGCTGACGTCAGCCGGAGCTCCCGGACCTATATAACCACCGGCCGCGCCGCCGGCTCAGCTCCGGCGGGACGGACCGCGCTCCGCTCCACCGGCAGCGCACCGGCAGGGGAAGGGCACAGCGCACCGGGTACGGGATGGTGCGTGGGTATGGAACGGGGGCAGCGCACCGGGCAGGCGCCGGGGCAGGGGAGCGGGGAGGGCGCAGCGCGTACGGGACTGGACGGGCGGGCGGGGAGGGGGCACCGCGCCCGGGACGGCCCCGCACTGCCGGGTGCGCGATCCCCCGCGGGGTCCCCGCTCCCTCCCCGTTGCTCTGAGCCCCCGGCTCCGCAGGTGCGGACGGAGCTGAGGATGCGGCGGGCGCTGCTCACCCTCCTGCTGCTGCTCGCCCGCCCGCCGCCCGCCGCCGCCCGCCCCGACGGCTCCGTCCCGGCGGCCACGGCCGAGGCTCGGGCCCGCCCGCTCTGGCCGCCGCTGGTGCCGCCGTCGCCGGAGCCGTGGCGGGCGCGGCGGGACGAGCCGCCGCTCTCCATCGACCTCACCTTCCACCTCCTGCGGCATCTCCTGCTGCTCGCCCGCGCCCAGAGCCAGCGCGCCCGTGCCGACAGCAACCGCCTCATCCTCGACGCCGTGGGGCGCTGAGCCCCGTCCCGGGACCCGCCGGGGCTGCGCCGGGGTCCGGCCACCACCTCCGCCTCCCTGCCCGGGGCCGCACTGGCAAACGCACCGGCACCGGGCTGCGCCTGCTGCACCCGCCTCACCCTCGGCGCTGAGGCAAGTGGGCGCCGTAACCGGCCCCGCGACGGCCCCGGGACGGGCCAGCACCGATTTTTTAATAAAACGTGGTGGAAACCCGAGACGTGACCGAGTGCGGGGCGGGGGTGGGGGAGCTGTCGGGGCTCACCGGGAACGGGCGGAGCAGAGCTGGGACGGGTCCGCGCGGGGGCCGCTGGCCGGGCAGCACCGGGCATACCGGCACTGGGGCCGGGGCTGCCTGTGTCCCTGGGTTGGGAGGACCGTACCGTGGTGTCGGGGGAGGGGAAGCAGCTCCAGGCCCCGGAGGCGAGGCAGCCGTGGGTGTGGTGGCAAGCAAATGGCACAGGGCGAATAGAACAACGGGTGCCACTCTACCGAGGAGCAGGGCAAAGGGGTGCTGCACCCACATACGGGCAGCCGGGGACGTGAGTAGGGGGAACCAGCTCTGCATGTGGCAGCCCCCTCGGAGCTGCTGTAAGAGCCAGGCAGCAGGGTGGGATGGCTTGTGGGGCTGGGAGGGGTGGGGGGCGGGCACAGGGTCTTCAGGAGGGGCACGGCCACCCTGTGCAGGAGCGCCAGGGGTGGAGGGCTCCTCGGTGGGACACACGGTGCTGCTGAGTGCGGGTGGATCAGGACTGAAGCAGAGGGCAGGGAGGGGGGCCCTGTGGCAGGGTGTGTTTCAGACCCCCGATCAAGAGAAGGACATGGATGAAGCCTCCCTGAGACATCTGGGAGAGATTCAGCCTCCTCATGGGTGGCCCCGGTCCTCACAGGGGCCTTCACCTGGTGTAGCTGAAGGTGTCCCTGCTTGCTGCAGGGGGCCCCTTCCAACCTTAACCATTCTATGATGCAATTATTTGATGATAAACTCCATGATACCTGCTCGAAGGGCAGGATGGCAGGACTGGAGCAGTGAAGTTTTCTGGAGGGTGCTTGGAAAAAACTGCTTGGGGCTGTGACGGTGGCAGCCATGAGGTGGTGGAGGTCAGCACGTGGGGGCAGGCAGGAATGCAGGCAGCAGGGTGCAGCCCCTGGACTTCAGATGAGCCAATTGCAGTGACTTGGTTAGGTAGGCTCTGGCAGGAGGCAGCTCTGAAGGATGAAGGAGCTGAGGAAAGCAAGAGTGATCACAGGATGCCAGGATGGCTGAAGCTGGAAGGAATCTTGGGAGATCTCCCACTCCAACCCCCTGCTCCAGGGAGCAGCAGCCAAAGCTTGTTGCTCAAGGCCATGTGCATCCAGGCTTTGAAAGAGGAAATTCCATGTGGCTGTGAGAAACCTGGAAGACTGTACTGGCAAGAAAGACTGTACTGAAACAGGTTGCCCAGAGCATTTCCCTCCTTGAAGATATTCAAGACTGGACACAGACCTGGACAACCTGGGTCTGTGAGTAGCTTCACAGCTGGAGGGGCCACAGCCTCTCTGGGCAGCCTGTTCCAGGCAACCTGTTTGATCAGCCTCACTGTAAAAAAAGGGTGGTTTTTTGGGGGGATAAAAAAACCTACCAAACTTTGGAAAAAAGTTTCAGTGGTATCTCCTGTACTCCAGTTTGTGCTCATTGCCTCTGGTCCTGTCACTGGGCACCACTGGGAAGAGCCTGGCTCTGTTTTCCTTCCCTCCTCCCATTCAGGCATGTATACACATCAGTTCAATCCCCTGAGCCTTCTCTGCTCCAGGCAGAAGAGTCTCAGCTTCTCCTCATGTAGCTGCAGTCCCTTCAGCATCGCTGTGGCCATTCCCTGGACTCCAGGGGTCACGTCCTCCTTGCTCCCCAGTTCATGACCACAGGGATGCACAGCAGAGCTGCCCACTGGGACCAGGGAGAGGTATGGAAGTAGCAGAGGGTTGGTCTGGAGATGCTGGGAACCCAGGGTGGAGATCTGGGACAGGGAAGGGGTGGAGGCACAAACATATGCTGGGGGACAGACATCAAAGGAGGGATTTTTAAAACCTTGCCTGGGTGCACAGAGAGGGTGTCAGGTGACCAAAGACCAGCAGAGCTGGGATGTGCAAGGTCAAGGAGAGCAGCCACTTCACTATGGGCAGTCAGGGGCTGCCCAAGGGACAGGCTGAGGCTGGGGAGGGCAGAGATGGGTGGAAAACACCCTGAGCTGGGCCTCAAAGAAGAAAACTACCAGAAATAGAGGAGAACCAAGCTGGGACTCTGCTGAGACACCTCAGTCCCTAGAGGTGGCACCCAAGGGTGCACAGGAGCTGCCACTCTTATCTCTGGAAGGTGATGGGGACATTTCTGAGGGGTGGAGAAAGCAAATCTCACGTGCCCAAAAGGCCCTAAATAGACAGTGCAGGAATGGAAAGGCCACCCGGCCTCACCTCAGTCCCCAGGGACCACACAAGCCCTGCTGGGGCATGTTTCTGGTGTGTGAAGGAGCAGACAGTGACCAAGGAGCAGCTAGGCTGGGCTGCGGGGTAGATTGCCCCCCAGCCACATTGCCTCTGGCATGAACAACAGCTTGAAGATGCAGCAGAGCAGAGACAGCCCTCAGCCTGTCCCTGGCCAGGACTGAGTGTGTCTGCCAGTGCTGGGACACGGGGTCTGGTGGGTGGACATGGGCAAGCCACACTCTGCCAGCGGCTGGCAGTGAGCAGGTGCCGCAGGGCATTGTGCCAGGGTCCCTCACTTGGATGGCAGGTAACACCAAGCCCTCAGGGACTAGTCACTCTGCTTGAAGGCAGAGCTGCCACCAGCAGGACTGAGCCAGGCTGGAGGAGGGGGCCAGCAGGGACCTTACAAGGACAAAGGCAAATCGCTGCTCTGGGTGGGCAGCAGCACCCCTGGCAGCCATGTAGTTGGAGCCCACAGCTACAGCAGGAGTAAGTTCAGCACAGGCTGTGAGAAGGGAGATGTGCCGGGCCATGCCTCATGGTGGGCTCAGCTCCAGAACTGGTCCCTCTTGCCTACCTCCCTGTGCCAAGCAGGGTCCCTGCTGGGGATGGATGGAGACGCTCTGGACTCCCCAGCCCTGTTTTAAAGGTTGGGCTCTTGGGAGAAGGAGTTTTTCCTGATATCCAATGGGCATTTTCTCTGTCCCAGCTTGTGTCACCAGCTCCTGCACTGTCCCTTTGCCCCCAGGGGGGTCTTGCTTCACGTCCCTGCACCCCAGGAGCAGCTGAGGGGTCTTCTCTGCCCCAGCTGCACAAGTCCGGCTCCTGTCCCCACTGTGCTCCCCTGTCTGGCCGTGTGTCCTTGCCTGTTTGCTCCCAGGGGCTCCAGACTAGGCCAGAAACCAGCCAGCAGCAGGGGAAGGGTCCTGCTGGCACAGCCCAGCACTGGGGTCTCCTCTGCTGCCAGGGCATCCCTGGCCTCCCCACTGGGGCTCAGCTCCTCTCCCAGCCCCAGGTTCACTGGGACCTGCCATGCTCCAGCATTTCACTTCCCCCTCTCCCATGGGCCTGTCCTCCAGGGTCCTGCACCCCAGCCCCAGGCCAGCCTGGTGGTCCCTGGGCTTGCTGTGGGGTGTGCTGGTATGCTGAGCACTGGAGGTGGAAACAGGCCCAGCATGCAGCCCCTGCTGCCCTCCAGGGTGGGGGTTGGCTGCAGGGGACACCCCCGTGCTGCCCCAGCCCCAGGGGACCTGCCCAGTCCCAGCCTTGCCCCCACAAGGAGCCCCTCGCCATGTGCATCATCTGCTGCATCAGCCATGACGCCAGGGCAGTGTGGGGACAAGACAGGTGACGCAGCCAGTGCTGCCACAGCCCTCCCGGGGGGCCTGGCTGGCGGGGTGGGGGGTGCAGGCCCCAGCCCGGTGCTGGTCGTGGCGTTCCCAGCTGTGTACTCAGCCAGCTCATCCCAGCACTGTTTGCTCAGTGCACCCAGGGGACGGTGCTGCCAAGCCGGCATCCAGTCCAGCAGGCAGGCTGGTGGGGCTGGGGGCTGGGGGCCATTCCTCACTGCCAGGCAGGGGCTGCAGGCAGGGGTCAGCAGCCCCACTCACAGGGTCCGAGGTGCAAAGCCGCAATCCTGCCCTGGGTTGCTGAAGCCAAGCTGCACCAGGGGTTTCTGGGGACTCAGTCCCTCGTGTGGGGTCCTGGGTTTACCACTGGGGTGGTGGGGCAGGGGCCCAGCTCAGTGGGGCAGGGGCTGTGCCTGGGCTGGTCCCTGTGGAGCTGGTGTGGAGCGGTGTGGGGGGCAGCCCCCATGCTCAGCCTGGCCCACACACCACACTGGAGACAACATCCTCACACAGGGTTTAATGTCAGAGAGGGGCAGCTCCAGCATTTGGGGAATTGCAGCAGCAGGGCTGGAGCTCACAGACAAGTGCCAGGGCCATGATGAGCCGGCAGGTGCCGATGCTGTCCCACAGCAATGGCTCAGTGCTGACCTGTGTGAGAAACTGGCCTCAGCACCGTGTGATGGGCTTGCTGGGACCCCCGCCCCAGCAGGCAGGGAGACAGGGACAGCTTGGGGGGCCCCAAGGTATGAACCCCCATCCCCATCTCTCCTCACGGGGTGCCTCGTCTGCCCCACAGCACCCCACGGCCTGGGCCCATTTGCATTCCCCCCACTCCCTGTCTCAGTCCCAGTGAAGGTCTCACCATGGGGAGAGCTTGCTGGCTTCTGCCTCGGCCCCACATCTGCAGAGGGAAAGCAGGTGACAAGATGGAGATAGGGATACCCTGGCATGGTGCAGCCACACAGACGTGGCACTGGGCATGGCATGGCACATCCCCCCACCTCCATGGCATGGCAGCCCCCGTCCCATGGGTCCTGCTGTCCCCAGCCGACCCTGCAGCCCTGGGGGCAAGAGCAGCAGCCAGGCATGGCACAGCACAAAGTGGCTTGGCACAGCACAACATGGCATGGCGCAGCACAGCACAGCATGGCATGGCACAGCATGGCACAGCAGGGACTCACCCTCCATGGCTTCAGGTGCCTCCAGGCTGTCCAGCCGGTCCTCATCTGCTGTGGCCTCATTGCTGTCCCCAGGTCCGTCTGCCTCATCCTCGCCCAGTGGCTCTGTGGGACAGAGGGACAGGTCAGCCAGGGCTCTCCCTCTCCATGGCCTGGGCAGGCCAGGGACACCCCAGGCGAGACGTGTGGGAGCCAGGCTGGTCTGTAGGACACAGCAGCCCACAAGCCAGGAAGGAGCATGGGGCTGAGGGGCCACACCTCCCCACGCAGGGCACAAGGTGATGGGGGGCTCTGCCCATCCAAGGCCCTGGGCACAGCAGCACTCGTCCCGGTGCTGGCACCTGTCTGGAACTCAATGGTCCTCAGCATCTCTGCCACATAGTCCACGTTGATGGAGAAGTGGTCCATGTTCTCGTAGCCAGGCTCTGGGCGGCTGCTCATTGATACCTTGGACATGTCCATGATCCTGCAGGGCAGGCAGACCCCCAGGAGCTGCTGGGCTCCAGCACCCATGGGGGCCCCTTGTCCCCAGCCATGGCCCAGCAAGACCAGCCACAGCTGTGCCCCACACCCTGCCCATGCTGCCCATGTCCCCAGCTCTGTGCCCTCCACCCTGCCCATGCCCCCAGCTCTATGACCACCCCCTGCCCATGCCTGCCATGCCCCCACCCCTGTGCCCCTCATCCCCACTCACTTTTTCAGGAGTTCCTTGGAGTGCTATGGAACAAAGTGGGGGAGGGAGGGGAGGGGGTCAGTATCTCTCTGGAGTAATGGGGCCCAGGACCCCAGGAGCCAGACATCACCCCCACCACAGCATATCCCAGGGACAGCCCCAGACCCTTTGGGGTGACCACAGTTCCCCCTGCACAGCCCTGTGGGGCATCCCCAGCCCCCCACAGGGACCACTGCCCCCACCCCCAGCCCTGGGGCAGCTCCAGACCCCCTGGAGGGACCTGCCCACCCCCAGTTCCCCAGCAGCCCTGCAGCCCCTGCCCACACAGACCTGCAGGTACACGGCCATTTGAGGCTCCTCCATGGCCTGGATGGCCGACTCCACCAGCTTGGAGGAGGCCTCCAGGTGGTCACCGTACTGGCGGATAAGACCCCGCACACGCTGCAGCTTTGCCTCCTGCTCCCGCGCGATGCTCTGCAGCAGCTCCTTCTTCCGCTCCTCCAGGATGCTGTACAGCGAGTCAAAGCGCAGCCCCAGGTGCTGCTTCTGCCGCCGGCCATTCTCCTGCAGGACTGTGGGGCTCAGGGGCTGCCCTGGCCCCCCCATGTCCCCACCACTGGCATGGCCCCAGGGCTGTGCATGGTACCCAGGGACACCCCCCAGCCCCCACCTCGATGGTGTGGCAGATCTCCTCCATCTGCGTGATGATGGCCTGGATGCGGTCGTTCCCTGCCACCAGCATGGCGATGCCATCGCTGAGCTCACTCTGGGAGAGGACAAGAGGGGTGTGAAGGCTGTCTCGACAGGCAGCCCCCAGGCCCCTGCCATCCCCGGGGCCCTGCTGTCCCCTTCAGGGCCACCAACCTTCTGGCGCTGGTAGACAGCAGGCAGCGGTGCAACCTCGCAGTCTTTGTGCGCCCCGAAGACCTTGCAGAGGGAGCAGGTGGGTGCCTCGCAGCGCAGGCAGTAGATGTTGATCCGCTCGTCCTCATGCTCCTCACACATGAGGTGCTGCTCGGCCTTGGCGTGCAGGGGCCTATGGGTGGGACCCGGGCACTGCTGCCCACAGGTAGACCCTGGCCCCAGAGAAACCCCCAGACCCAGGGACACCCCCAGCCCCACAGGCACACCTAGCCCCAGGGGATGTCCCCAGACCCAGGGACACCCCCAGACCCAGGGACACCCATGGACACATCCAGCCTCACAGGTACACCTGGCCCCAGGGACACCCCCAGCCCCCAGAGACACCTTCTGGTCTCAGGGACACTCAGGGACACCCCTAATCCTGCAGGCACATCCCGCCCAAGGAACACCCCCGGCCCCAGCCCTGCACCTGCACCTCCCCCTCCCCCGTGGGCTCCCTTTCACCCGTGGGGCTCACTTCCTCGTGAGGTCCCCCGTGCCCCCGTGGGGTCCCCGCACCTGGCCGACTCCTGCTTGTAGATGTCGATGATGTTCTCCACCAGCAGGTTCCGCTGCAGCCCGTACACCCCGTGCCGGTCCAGCACCACCTCGTGGCGGCACGACGGGCACCGGAACCGGCCGCCCGACGGCACCGCGCTGGAGCCCCGCGACTGCCACAGCGGGTTGGAGGCCTGGGGGGGCGGCGGGGGGTCACGGCTGTGGCACCCCTGGGCAGCCTCTACCCCAGGTTCTGCCGCCGGCAGGGAGACCCCGCGGTGCCTGGGACCCCCCTGGCTGTGCGCCCAGTGCAAACAGAGGCACGGAACAGACACAGGCACTGGCGCAAGCAGAGACATGGGCATGGGTGAGGCCATGGATACAGACATAGGCATGGGCGTGGACACAGGCACAGGCATGGACATGGGCATGGGTGCGGGCATGGACACAGGTATGGGCATGGGTGTGGACATGGACACAGACATGGGCATGGGTGCGGGCATGGGCACAGCCACAGGCATGAGCATAGACAGACACAGACATGATCATGGACACGAACACAGACACGGACATGGGTACAGATGTGGATGTGGGCACAGACATGATCCCCCCTGTGCACCAACATGGCCCAGCCAGGGGTCCCGGTGGCGCACCCTGGGGTCAGCCCAGATCCAGCACCCTCCATGGGTCAGGGTCGAGGGGGACGCACCTGGAAGACATCATTGGCACATTTGCGGCAGAGGTTGTGCTGGCATGGCAGGATCACCACAGGCTTGGTGAACATCTCCAGGCAGATGGGGCAGATGAGCTGCTTCTCCAGGCTCTCCATGCTCCGTGCCTCCGCCAACAGCGGCTTCAGCCCCACTGCGAAGTTCATTGCCGCGTTCCCGGCCCGGCCCGGCCCGGCTCTGCCCACCACGGCCCCGCTCCGGCTCCGGCCCCGGCCGCCCGCTGCCCGCTCTGCCCCGGCCCCGGCCCCGCTGAGCACGGCGCTAATTTTAGCCGCCCCCGCCCCGCCGGGGCCGCCGCAGCTGTCGGCAGCGTCGGGTGACACTGAGTCACGGCCGCGCGGGGCCCCACCGGCGCCCCCAGCCCGGCTGACCCCCGGCACCGGCTGACCCACCAGGGACCGTCTGGCACACCAGGACCAGCTGATCCCTTGGGGACTGGCTAGCCCACCGGGACCAGCAGCCCGGGCAGCCTGGTGGAGGCGGCAGGGGCAGCAGGGGCTGAGCCGCACGCCGCCCCCATCCCCGGGCAGACCTCCCTGCCGTGCCCGTCCCACCCCAGCTCAGCCCGCAGCCCTCGGCTTGGGCAGAGCCCCGCTCCCGCCGGACGAGCACTGCTGCTCCCCAGGCGCTTCCCAGGGCTCCTCCACCACCTCCTGCCCAGGGAGTACAGGGGCGGGGGTCCCGGGCAGCTGGGGCACACCGGCACAGGATCCGCAGAGGTGGGAGGGAGCAGGGCCCGGGCAGAGCAGGGCTGCCAGGCTCCCACTGGGACGTGCATGCCCACCCCCGCAGGCAGCGGGGCTGCGTGGAGGCTGCGGTGCCCCAGGCCCCACAGACCCTATCCAGCACCAACCAGCCACTCCTGAATATCAGCATGGAAGGGCATGCAGGGGGGCCTGTGCCAGGAACACCCCCGTACCACCCCTCGCCCTGACACTCTGGCTATATTTAGGGGGTGAGACAGCTCTGGGCAGAGGCTGCTTAAGGGTGAAGCTCTCACTGCGTCCCCCTGGCCCCTCACTCCCCTAGGATGGGGTGGCACCATCCAGCCCTGGCCCTCAGCAGGGCCACAGCTCCTGAGAGAGCAGGGCAGGAGCCGGGCAGCCTGGCGGGGCAGCCGGCAGCCCTGGCCAAGTGGGGAGCAGGGCCCCGGGGCAGCACAGCGTGGCAGGACCCAGGTAGGCACTGAGCTGTCAGCTGCCACACACCGTGGGAAGAGCCCCAGGGCTGGAAAAGCTGCCTGAGCCACACCACCACGGCACCACTGCTCCTGCCCAGAGTGGGTATCTCCCGTGGGGCTGCAGGGAGATGGGGATCACACGGCACCACACAGCACGTCAGCAGCGCGAGGAACAGGGACAGTCACTACAGACGCCTCAGTGGGACCTCGCCAGGCATCTCCTGCCCTATGCCCCACAGCAGCGAGGAGGGGGAAAAGCACAGCCCCGTGTGAGCCAGCACTAGATGGGAGACATGGGACACAAAGCTGTCCAGGAAGGTGACAGAAGACAGAGCAAAATTCACCCCTGCGAGAAAGCACCCCCTCCAGCCGCACTTGGGACATGCCCCACCTACTCCGTACCCTGCTCAGCACACCATCCCGTGGACCCACAGCCACAGCCCCCCAGCGCAGGGCAGGGCGAGGCAGAGGCCCATCCCACTGCAGAGCGTTCAGGTGGGAAACAAGAGACCACACAGCAGCATGCTCCCCTCCTAGCATCCTTTAATGGTGCCCAGAAAACCTATACAAACCCAAGGAAAGTGCCTGTACTGGGCCCAGCCCTGCAGGGAGCCTGCCAGCAGCAGTGGGCATGGGGTGTAGCCAGTGCCCCAGAGCTGGGGCTGGGCAGAAAGGAAGGGGGTGCAGCAGGCAGCACCCCCACCCCACAAGCAGCGTTTGGCACCCAGCACCCATCAGGAGGGTCCCTGTGAGGGCAGGTAGTGGGCTCAGCCCAGCCCCAGAGGTTACAGTGCTAACGGTCTTGGACAGGCTCAGCTACCTCTAGTAAGACAGAGCCTGGCCCAGAGAGGTCTCTGCTCGTGACTGCCTACACCGGCTCCAATGCCTGGTGCCAGGCCAGGGCACAGCAGCAGGCTGTGCAATGGGCACGGGGTGCAGCAGCACAGGGTCCAGGCCACGTCCACCACCAGTGCTGGGAGACAGGGGCATCGCCCCACAGCTTGAGCAGGGGCAGAAGAGCCTCTGCATCGATGCTGGCCAAATTAACCTGAGATTCTAGCCACCCTGAGTGGCATGACCGGGGTCCCGGAAAGTGACAGTCCCAAAAGAAGATCTCTGCCCTGAGTCCTGGGTAAGCTGGCAGGACTGAGGCCAGCCTCAGGCATCGGTCCTGGTGCTGACAGCTGGCAAGGGCTCTGTGCTGGCAGGCAGGGGCTGTTCCACAACAGGTATCCACGGATCTGGAAAAGAAAAGCTGCCTATCAGTGGCTCAGCCTTGTCCTGTGGTGGTGGTGAGCAGGTATCTGAGATGTCCCATCACCCCCAGGAAGGCTCCCACACCTCTAGCCAGCGCGCAGCCCTGCAGCAGTGCCCCCTGCCCCATGGAAACCTGCAAAAGTCACCCAGTGGCAGTTCCTGTAGACATCAGTATGGCCAGTGCCCAGGGAATGAAGCCAGCCTGGAGCACAGCTGCATTCCCCATGCTCCGTACCCCTGGAGGGGACAGGCCCAAGTGTGTTTAAGCCGCAGACCTGTGCAGGGGCTTTGGGGGGCCCTCGCCCAGAGGCAAAAGAGGAAGGAGAAGGCATCCCCATGGCCTGTATGGTGGTTCCCTCTATCACTATCACCAGCCCCAGTCTGGACAGAAAACACCGAAGGATGGCTGCTAAACAAGGGCTGCAGCGAAGTCTGATCTGAGCCTCCAGCTAGAGCTCCATCCCTGCCATGAGGTGAGATGGGGAGCTCCCCCAGAGCCCCACACAAGACAACGCCAGGTGGTCTCATCCGCCGGGGCGTAAGACAGACACAGACAGCCCAACTCACCGCTGTCCTCTGCACGCATCTGCTCCTCCAGATCCTTGGGGTCGACATACTTGTAGGACTCGTCCTCCTTTGGTGGGCAGCACGTCCCGCAGCAGAAGAAGCAGCAACAGCAGCAGCAGCAGCAGGTGAGTGCGCCGCAGCACAGAGCCAGGGCCTGCAGAGGAAGAGCCGACAGCCCCCATAAGCCCACCCGAGCTGTGCCAGCAGCCAGCCCCCACCACGGCCGCCCCGCACGGAGGCCAGGCCGCGCAGGGCCGCCATGGCGTCGGGCCAGGCCTCACCTGGAACCACCACTTGGACATGAGGAAGTAGTGCTTGACGGCATCGTCGCCGAACTGCTCAGCCACGTAGAGGCCCAGGGAGCCGTACTGGTCGTAGAGGCGACGCTTGTCCTCATCGCTCAGCGTGGCGTGGGCACTGTTGATCTCCTTGAAGCGCTCGGCTGCAGCCGGGTCATCGGGGTTCTTGTCTGGGTGGTACTTGAGCGCCAGCTTCCTGCGGGGCACGGTGGGAGGGTGGGCACGGGGCGGGACCCCCGGGACGGCCCCCTCGCCCCGGCTCCCAGCTCCCCGCCCCCCCGCCGAGCCCCGCCGTACCGGTAGGCCTTCTTGATCTCCTCGGGCGAGCTGCCCTTCTGCAGGCCCAGGACGCGGTACAGGCTCTCCCCGACCCGGGACAGCTTCCGCTGCGGCCGCCCAGCCTCTGCCATGGCGCCCGCGCCCCGCGGCGGGCACGGCGGGGACCCGGCACCAACCGCCCCGGCCCGGCCCTGCCCCGCGCCCGCCGCCGCTTCCGCCCGCGCCCGCCGCCGCTCTGCGCAGGCGCGACGGCCCCGCGTCCCGTGACAGCCCGGCACCACCACCCCTCCCCCCACACCGTGACAGCCCGGCACTGTCGCCCCTGCCCCCACACCGTGACACCCCGGCATCCAGCCCCACACATGGTGACAAACCCGGGACACGCCGCAGCACACAGCGACACCTCCCATGCACATGGTAACGGCCCCAGTATCCCCAGTGTGTGGCGACACTCCCACTGCAGTGCCAACCCCCTGCACACGGGGCTCCTCTATCACAGCCCCCCCATACGGTGACACCCCTATCACACACGGGGACACCCCTATCACAGGCACCCCCACGCTGACAGCCCCCTGGCAGCGTGATGCAGTGGCAGGAGGCGGCAGCCCGGAGGTCGCGCTGCTCCTTTATTGGGTACAAAACAAAGGCAGCCGGGGCAGCGGGGAGGGGGCAGCGCCCGGGGTTAGGGGTGCAGCACGGCCTCTTCAGCCAGCAAAAGGGGGGCGCCCGGCCCTGCCCCCCACCCTCCCCACTCCCACTCTGCAATGAAGGACCTGAGCAAGGGCAGCAGCACCAGGGGCCCACCACGCTGGGATGGTCCCTGGGGAGTGGTCCTATCCCCCCCAGAGTGTCCGAGTATCAAACCCTCCTGGGAAGGCAGCCCCTGCCCTCCCGCTGCTGCTGGCAGCCCCCCAAGCCCCTGGAGGGCCCAGCTGAGGGGATGGAGTGTCAGATCGGTGGGGACAAGGCGGCTCCTTGAGGAGATCCCCACTCCCTGATGTTTTTCAAGTAGCTGGCCGGCCCCACCGGAGCACCAGGTGGGCAGCCGCTCAAAATAAATACAAATAAATACAGATTCCAGGCAAGGGAGCTTGCCTGGCCCCCAGCCCAATGAAGCCTTGAGGGGTCTGGACCCTGTCCCCCTCCACTCCAGGGAAGAGGGTGACCGGCCCCTCAGGCACAGGCTGCAGGAGACCACCTCTCCCTGCCCCAGGCATGGCCAGGGGCTGAGGGAGAGGCCATCGCTCCCCCCAGGGCTGCCTCTGTGGCATGGAGGGCAGCTGGCAGAGAGGGGTGCTCGTCCAGTGGAGCAGGAGAGCCAGGGGCTGGCAAGGCTGTGCTGCGGCTGGGTGGGCACAGGCTGGCAGCTCAGAGCCCCTCCTGGGGGCGGAGGTGGGGGCCAGCCCTGTAGCCAGCCTGGCTGGTGGTCTCATGGCCAGCCAGCTCAGCAGTCCATGCCGTCGCTCTCACACCAGGCAGAGGGGCCATCAGTGCCAAAGTATCTGTCCCCAAAGTTACCTGGAGGATGAGGGGACAGAGTGAGGGGACAGCAGCGGCAGCCCCGCCTGCAATTCCCCCCACCCTGGAGCTCCCTCAGCGTGGCCAAAGGGCACCTCACTAGGCTGTTGGGGTGAGGGGCTAGGGGCCTGGCCCGTGAGGCACAGCGCACCCATGTCCACCCTCACCAATGCCTGGGATGATATGGAACTCCTCGTTGATCCTCTTGTCCACGGCAGTGGTGATGATGCGGACACAGGGAAAGGCGTAAGCCACAGAGTGCACCCCCATCTCCGCCATCAGCAGCGACAGCAGGAAGATCCTGTCCTCCTGCACATCGTGATCCTGCAGCACACGGAGTGGTGAGAGCCCAGCTGGTGTGCAGCCCCCACCCTGCCCACTGCTGCCCCCGGCCCCTCACCAGCAGGACTCGCACTGCCATCATGGCTGCGGCTCCCGTGGACACAGTGCTGTCCATGAGGATGACGTAGTCCTCACTGATCTCCTTGGGAAGGCGCAGGTAGTGGAGCTGAGGAGGACAGGAGAGGCGGTCAGCCATCCCACAGTGCAGGGGGGGCTCTGCACTGCGCCAGCAGGCACCGCTCACCTCAGGCTCCCCTGTGTCATGGTTGGTCTGGATCAGGATCTTGCCCAGGCGGATGTCCTTGCACACAGCGGTCAGGGCCTGCTCCATGGTCTCCCCTGCTCGCAGGATGGACACACCTGTGATCTGGGGAAAGAAAAAGGAACACGGTGCTGCACAGGGGAAGCAGCTGCTCCGGTGAGCTCCTGAGGCTCCAGCACTGTGGGAGCAGGGACAAGCCCTGCTGAGCGGTTTGTCTGCACAGGGACGGACCCTGCGAACCACCAGGTTTTCCCAGTCTGTGCCGACCCAAGACAGGGCGGCCGCGTGCTCATGGGAAGGTGCTGGGACATCTCACCCTCTGTCTGTGGAACCGCTTTCCTTCATATGTTGTCCCCTGGGGCGTCTCCACAGTGACCGACTGCAGGAAGGGGAAGAGAAAGGAGTGAGGATGAAGCTGGGTCCCCAGATAACCCAGGCGTTCAGGAGGGGAAGACGTGGCTGTGGCTGCACCTGGGGAGCAGTCACTTACCTTCAGTGGCAGGAAGGAGAGGGCATGTTCAATCAACAGCCTCATCAGGCGCTTGGAGTAGAAGATGAACTCGTCCCTGGTTGTGTCCTTGTTCCTGTTAAGGGAGGACACCCGCATGAGATGAGAGCAGTCCCTGCTCCACCCCACAGACGGCAACAGGGCTCCAGAGGAAGCCTGGCACAAACCGAGCAGCTCGCGGGAACCTGGACACTCTTGGGGAGGACAACACAGTTGGGAAGCATCAGTGTTTCAGGGCTTGCTGAAGACCTACGGTGTTGTCTAGAAAGGAGTACATGATCAAGAAACATGTTTGGTTCCCCTGAAAGAGGGGCACAAAGGCCCATCATTCAGATGGGACAAAGTGAAAGGATGCCACATGATGCTGTTCAGTCCTCTTTGGGACACAGAGGATAGTCCAGAGCTGACTCTGCATGGTGGGCTAGCTCGACTAGCAAGTGAATAAAGCCAACCACCAAAAGGAGGGATAAGCGAGCACAACATCAGCAGCCTGGTGCAGACGTACATCCTGACCCTAACAGAGGTGAGGCAGGTGCCCCAGAAGCAAGTGTAGAGGCACAGCATTACTCACTCCAAGCATGACCTCCAACTGCTGCTGAATCTCTGTGGGAGGATTTGCAGGGCTGGAGATTTTGGACATAACTGCTGACTACATGGAAAGAGGCAGGGAAAAAAACAGGGGGTGGAAGCAGCAGAATGCCAGGCAGCAACACCGGATCTTGGAGCAACAGAAACTCAGGAGTGAGTGGCCACTGTTTTGCACAGGCCCTGTCAGGGGAGCACAGGAGACCACCCAGGATGGATCATGGCATGGCAGGACAGCTGGCTGCGGGAGCATCTCAATGTGGAAAAGACCAGACTGCACTACAGCCAAGAACAACAAGGTTACCCGACACAGGTAATGGGAAAACATCTGACATTCTCAGCTCCTCTCTGTTTATGCACTGAGTTACAGATAAACTACTGGCAGGAACCAGATGGATTTTGAAATACCTGGTGATACCTCATCACAACACTGAAGTGCTGAGGGCAGCAAGAAATAAAATAAATAAAAATAGATAGTAAAATCACAGTAGGACTGTAATTCACATGAAACCTCTTGTTCTCCCTCAGGAGCAGTAAATCCAACTGTATGTGCACGTGCGCTCATCCCAGTGCCAGGGGCAGAGGGGGAAAGAGGCTGGCTTTTCTTATTCGGAACATTGTCACCACCATGTATATGTTGTAGTCTAATTCATTCATCACACAAAAGAAATCACTGCACAAAACCTTGCATTTCCTGCAACGCATGGCTCTCACAGCACAGCAACACAAGTGTGTGCAGCACTTAATGATAGGCAGGGCTGTTCTAGTCCCATGTTCCTAAGAGGGTATTTTCTGGTGAGCAGAACAGCACCTCCACCAGCACTGTCGATGTCAAGTGCCTGAAGGCAAAGTACCTACAGTAAGAGGTCACTTGGCAGGAAAAGGAAAAGAAACTGAGATTTGCTTGTCGTTTAAAATATGGCTATAAGGAATCCACCAATGTCCACTCATACCTCTTGCAGTCCATGGCTGCTTCAGCAAAAAAGTAAGTAGCAGGCTGTAATGTAAGTGCCATTTTATTGGAGAACCATCAAGAACAAGCTTCTGGCTCCCTGGCAGAACAATAACCAAGAAGCAGACTGACACCAAAGGACTGCGGTTAACGATGCAGCTGATATCTTTCCGTGACCTGTGTCTAAAGCAGCACAGCCTGCATATACCCCTGGTACTTTCTGGAGAATGTAAGGAACACTACAGACATTCACCATTTTCCAGATGGAAGAGGTGTAACTGGCAACAGTCCAGAAGAGGCAGAAGGACATTGGATATTTTTGCTCTGTATTTTAAGACATCATCTGCCACTTCTCACATCTCACCACGATGACAGACAGCCCAGCCAACAGTACTCAGGAGAAGGATAAACTGTTGCTACTATCCCCGAGATATTTTTGCAGCCACACATGGGCAGCTCACACCCACAAGCTCTGCAATGACCAGAAAACCCAACTAACATGGACACTTCCAACAAGCCTGGGGCCAACAGGGCACTCCCAGAGAAGTCAGAAAATCAGTTCTGGTCTGGAAGAAACAGGCACCCTGCCTACAGCTCTTCAGTGTGGGCCATCAGCACGCACACTTCCCCATGAGTGGGCTTCACCCACACACTCACCCACAGCAGCTTTGGAAGCGCCACCCGAGCTCCAGGCACATGAGCCCGGCAGCAGCCCTGCCTCCCCAGGCAGCCTCCCCCAGCCAGCCGCCCCTGACAAGCCCCACACTGGTGCTGCCAGCACTGGGGCTGCTCTGCCATGGACGGGGGCAGTCAGCCACGCCAGCCAGCCCCTGAGCTGCGTGGGACAGGCCTGTCAGTGATCCCGCAGAGGCAGGTTCCTCCGCAGCTTCCAAAAAGCATCCCAGGGATGGAAAGGCATCCTCAGTCCCCATGCCACAAAGACCCCAGCGTGCCTCCCCTTTCATGCAGAGGTAAAGACAACCAAAAAACTTCTCACCCAGGGTACACGCAACCATCACAATGCAAAGGGGAAGGGGTGCTGCAAGGGAGGGCAGCACTGACATCCCCTGGCAGCAGCAGAAAACCCTCCCTGCAGCGGTCAGAGAACAGGATTGCTCCAGCAGTGCCTCTGTGCTGAAGGCACTCCCAAAAGGGACACTGCCATCTGAAGACCAGGACCGCTCACCCCACCTCCGACCCTCCTGGCATGGTCCAGGTGAAGCCCGAGGCCACGCACAGCTCCAGGCACTGCCCATCCCCTCCAGTGGAGGGAGCAGCCGAACCACGGGCAGCCTGCACACCCCGGCAGGCCTCGAGCCCACAGCTGAGCACTGCAGCCAGCACCTCCTGAGGACCTCAGTCTTCCCTGGCACTCTCAGCAGGAGAGAGCAGGAACTGGGTGGCATGACAGGGATCAGCAAGTATCTGGCTGGGAGCCTGAACACGGTGTCGGCTTAGCTCATGAACAGCAGTGTCTGTAGCTGAAAGCCAGCCATTACATTCAGGCCCCTGGGAAACTTGAGTGTGGACAGGTTTAATGTCTGAACCACCTTCTCTGGTGCTGGCAACTTCCCGGCACACAGGGAGCGCCTCGCTCTGCCCCTCCCTGAAGCACCAACAGCCACACGCTTCTCAAGGGTGGCTCTGGCACAGGACAACATGTCCTGCCAGAGCACAAAGTCCAAAGGCTCAGGCTAGAGCAAACTTGCTAAAAGCAGCAGGTGACCCACGCCACCCACCGGCTGTGCTGCTGGGGATGTCCTGGAGCCCTTCCATGAGCCTGTGAGCACCAAGATGCAAGTGGTGGAAAGGAAACGTTCTCCTGCAGCAGAGAGCCTGAGATGCTTCAGGGCTCTTGGGTGGCAGAAAGGACCGTGCAGGCACTGCGGAATCCTGGTGTGTGGCATGAAATGCTCCTATTGACTCCAGCCATCTGGGCCTAATACCAAAGTATCTTGTAAGTTGGAAGACATGACTCAGCTTATTACACTGTCCATCCTCAGCTTGTTCTTAAATAAAATCATTCAGCTATTCCAGCACAGGATTATTTTTCAGTTTCTGCCTTCCCACAGTAACAGAAAATCACTCTGGAAACCACTTCTCCCTGAGATCCCAAACCTCAGTTTGCCATGACTATACTCTGAGATGCTCATCTGCTGCCTGCCACAACATAATATTCCAGGAGGGCCCTCAGCAACAGAAGGCTGAAGCACACAAGAGCCTCCAGTGTTGAACAACAGGGAAATGACAATGGATGGCAACAGCCTGGTAAGCAGAGATCAACAGGCTGTCTCCAAGGGAGCTGCATTGGGAAAGGCAGTATGGGAAAAGGGAGTTTGGAGGGAAATTCTAGTTCATAGCTCTTTGGTGGATCCACAGATGCCAGGTTTGGTGTGCCAAGGCACTCCAAAAGGAAGTACTGGTGGGAGCACCAGAGCTCCATGAGGGCTGTCACTGTGGAACAGGGCTGACAGCATTGCAGCAGCTGGAATAAAGATGAGATATCAGACTTGCCAAGACACAATAACTTCACACACAGAGGTGCGAGAAGCTTGGCAAAAGGCATGTCTTTGATCTCCCACCAGTCTGGCCCAATCCAGGGAGCCCAGGAGAACGTCAGCAGGCAGGGAGCAGCACCTCTGGAGCACAGGGAAGCCCAGAGGGTCACGCACAAGGACTACTCACAGTTCCACACCTTGCTGAAGTCATGCAGAATCAAATGAGCGCTGCCAAGTATCACCTACAAGCACCAGAAACACAAGCTGCCTTGCTGTCACCAAATACAGAAACTTTTTACCAAAGGACTTTCTCAGCTTAGAGATCTTAGTAACAGCATTGCTTCAGCTTTCCTTGTTTTCCTGGGCTGCAGCAGGATTTGAGGGGGTGGCTGACAGGCCAAGTCAACGCCCCTCATAAACATGGCATTCTTCATTTACCATCTGGGAGAGCCAAAGTCCGCCTTCCCACAGCCCTGCCGCTCATGCTGGCCAGCTCCAGCACAGTGTTGTTACAGTAACTGGAGATCAGGGGCACTGCTGGACTCCGACCACAACCTGCATGGGTTTGATCCCCTCCCTCCCCAGGGCAGCTGAACAAACTCCTAAGTCATAGGAGATTCTGGTTATTAGAAACTCATGGCATAAAGGCGGAGGCACAAGAGGCCATTCCCGGCAAGGCAAAAGGATGCAGACTTCATGGAGGAAGAAGGGAACAGCAGCAACAGATGAGAGAGAATTCAGCACCTGCCCATACTGCTTGTCCCTTCAAACCTGGCCCTCAGTACTGCTAATGGGTCAGCTCAGGCTCATTCATCCAAGAGCAGCATGCACCAGTGTCATGCTGCTGGCTCTCCTAAGGAAGCAGGAGCCGTAGGCAAAAGGTCCATGCCAGAGCCTGTGAACGAAGGCTAGAGACAGGGCAGGCTGCCACACAGAGACCTGCATTCGCCTCTCCCTGCATAACCCTAGGTAAGGAAAAACTGCTCCTTTGAAGGCAAACAACATTCAGCCTCCAGAGGTGTTGTTCCCCAGGATCTCCCCCCCCCCCCCCCCCCATCTACCATTGCACACTCAGACAGCAGATGAGCTAGAGAAATCAGCTCAGGCCATGAAGAAGCCACTGCCAGAGCACTGGAGCAAGAAGACACTGGAGGGACATATCTGCTCCTAAGTTCCCTTAGCTGGACCTGAACTCAGAACTACTAGAAGCCCACAGCCTAGCGGTGAGGCACACGGCCTTCAGACACCAGTACACATATCTGCCCAGTGCACACAAGGTGCCAGATCACCTGGCTTTTGACTGCTGTGAACTGCCTTTGGAGCCTGCACTTTGACAGGGAGGAGTCACAGGAGGAGCCTGGAGAAGGAACACCTTGCTTCCTACAAGGACGTGCACAGCCTGCGTGTGGTCACAAGGTTACATTCTCCAAACCAACACACAGGTGCTGGTAGCCAGCCACAGTGGCAGCAGGTGCAGAAGAGTCCTGATGAGCTCAGCATCTCCTTTCTGTTTTACAACCCAGTGACTGAGACACACAAAGAGGCTGCAAGCTTCTGCTCTTGACCCTACACTAACACTACTGTCACCTGGAAAAAAAAGTGCATCAAAGGGGAATGAAAAGATCAAATGAGCAGCAAAGTCATGGAAGGAGCAACCTGGGTCCGTTCTGTAAGCTGGCTCTAAAACCAAGCACCTCAGGAGAGGGGCACCTCACCCCATGCCACCAGCTACTGTGCCTGTGCTCCAGCTAGGAAAGAGCTAACCAGTCTCCTCCTACCCTAGGAAATGCCTGCCTATGGCTCAAAAGTTACCCCAGAGCAGATGTGCCAAGGTCTTTTCACCAAAAAAGTGTCTGTAGGCCAGAGCCAGCTCTGTTCAGCAGTTCTGTTACAAGAACACACCTACATCTGAAGCCCTGAGGCAGAGGAGGGAAAACTCACACCAGGTTTTGTAGTGTGATCCTACAGAACAGCCCTTCTGTGAGAAGGAAATCCCAAAGGAGTCAGGGACCTACCTGATGATGGTGTGCATGCCTCGCACCTGCGGTGTGTTCTCCAGGACACTCAGTGTCTTTGGCAGGGGCTGGTCTTGGTGGGCAGAGGCCAGAGCTGCCCTGCAACACAGAAGCAGTGATCAGTGCTGCACAGCACATGCAGACAGAGCCACCTCCCAAAGAACCTACCGCACAGGCTGGACACCAGAACACACTTGGCCTTCCTGCCCTGATCCCTAGGAAAGCCTCAGGTCTGGTCCCAGGTACAAGATCTCAAAGCAGTACCACCCCGTAAAACCGGGCAAACCTCCCATGAGCACAAATCCAGCTGTCAGCAGCCTCTGCACTCATGAGCCTCTGCCAGCACCTGGGGAGCAGGAGTAGCAGCTCTGTACGGGCAAGACCTTACTATGTATCCCAGGACTGGGCTGCCCGGGTTGCACTGAGGTATGAGGACTGTCCCATTGAGGCTGACTACATAAAATCCCACAGAACAGGGATTGTCCAGGGCACTTCTCCCATAGAAGGGAGCAGCCTGGGGCAATCCAACACTCAGGGCATGAACCATGTTCCAGAAAGGGACAGGAGCAGGGCAGGGAACCAGTCACTCAAGGCAAATGTAGCTGCGGGACAGGTCATACAGGAACCTACAGCCACAGTGAGACAGCCCCCAGGAAGCTACATGCAGGGCAGCCACCGTGGCAGTTGAAGAGCAGTTATGCTCAGGCACCTCAGCAAAGCTTTGGCCAGCAGGGACAGGAAAGAGGCAGGACTCTTGAGAAGAGTGGGTGCTGGCAGCCCTCCACCCACCCCCAGCCTAAGAACCAGCCCCTCTGCAGCTGGCAGAGCCCCCACGTACCTGACAGTGATCTCGCGCTGGGTGGTAGAGCAGAGTCATCCAGCATGGCAAAAGGGGAAAGAGAGGACACCCAGTCACTGCATCAGCCAGGCACAGGCACCCAAGAGCAGTCCCAGTACAGCTCCCACCCCTTCTCCTGGGGCTAAACCGAGAGCAGGAAAACCACCGCTGGGCCCAGCCAGGAGGCTGCAGTGGGCTGCTGGGGCACAGCCATGTGTGAGTGAGGTGGGGACAGCCGAGATCAGGAGAGCTGACTGGGACCAAGGGGGACAGCAGGTGAACAAGGCCAGGCCAGACCGCAAGCGCCAGGTGTCACTGCCGGGGCGGGCACTGCACCCAAACCCATCTCAATTTCCCCAGCCCCCGTGCCGCAGCTCTGTCTGCCCCAAGAGCTGCACCAAGACCTTCTGTAAAGAGAGGTGACACTGAGACCCTCTGGGTGCTCCAGGGGCACAGGGCTGTGAGCAGCCACATCCTCCCCTTTGTGTGCAGAATCTTCCTCCTCCTCGCCTGCGCTAGCAGCAATCGATCAGCCCACACCTCACCTTCTCAAGCTGGCTGTGCACATGCTGCACAATGAGGTCCAGGGCCACAAAGTTCTCCCCACCTGACAGGAGAGCAAAGAAGCCAGGTCAGACGCACACTGACCCAACCCAACCCCAGAACATCCACTCCCGACACTCAGATCAGGTCTGGCAAACAGAGTGCATGTCTCACCCCTGGGCACCACGATGTCGGCAACCTGCACGGTGGGCTCGATGTATTGCTCAAAGGCTGGCTTCACAAACTTGTTGTATTGCTTGATGACACCTGCAACGTCACGCCCCCGTTCCATGATGTCACGTTGCAGCCGCCGCACCAGTCGGATGTCAGAGTCCGTGTCCACAAACACTTTCATGTCCAGGAGCTGGAAAACTGGGAGGGGTGAGCACCCCCTAAGCAGCCCCCTATCAGACCTGCCTTGTTCCGCTTGCCCATGGCCCAGCCAGGTCTGACTCCCCCACCCAGCAATGGCACCCAGAGCTGCCTCCCCTGAAGCCTCTGACACAGAGATGCTCTGCCAGCAAGCGGTGGGTGGCCTCTCCCTCCGCAGCACCCAGCCATCACCCTGCCCCAGTGGCACCACGGACTGGGCCAAGACAGCATCCACCCCACCTGCAGCACACCACTGCACATCTCCTCCCACACCACGCACCAAGATGGGCCACCAGCTGCATCAGGCAGCAATACCTTCAGCAACTCCTTGTTCGCAAAAGCCAATATCCCTTCGAACACGATGACGTTGGCCCCGTACACAGTTTTCTGTGGGCAGATAAGAGCCGTACTCATCCTGCCCTCCTCACACACACTGCAGCATTGCCAACGCTGGGCACAGATGGCACCTCAGCCCCTGACCCACACCAGGCTCTTGCCACCCATGGGTAGGACTTCCCACAATCATCCCACATCACCTAACCTTTAAGGGCCCTTACTCTCAGCGCCACACTCAACGCCCCAGGCCTGCACTGACCCAGAACCCTGCTCCAGAACCCCAAACCTCTGCCCAACACCTTCCCTCCCACAGTTCCTGTACCCCCTGTACTCCTTCACACTCTGCACTACAGCCTCTCCCTGAACTCTGCACTGCTTCCACATCCATCTCCATGCCTCTGTGCTACTTCCCTGCCTCTACACCCCCAATCCCCCCAGAATGACCCTCCTGCACATGACTGACCCCAGTCCCCCTCCCTTTGCCCTGCCAGGCCCCACAGCCCCCGCACCCACTCCCTAACCCTGTCCCACAAGTACGTCCCCCTTCCAGGGGGCTCTCCCCACAGTGTCCAGCCTGCCTGCCCTCCTGGGGCCCGGCCCAGCTCCCCTGCAGCACCCACCCACTCGCGGCGGCGGCTGTGCGAGGTGAAGTCGTAGACTGGCACCTTCACGCTCTTGCCCTTCTTGAGCTTGCGGAGGACGCTGATGAGCAGCTCAAAGTCGAAGGCATCGGGGTGATCAAAGTTGTAGTCACTGCGGGCCGCCAGCGCCTGCTGCCCCTCGTCCAGCACCTGCAGGCACTGCCACTGCTCAGCACCACACCAGCCCCCCTGGACCCAGGGGCACCAGCACTGTGCCGGCCCCCTAGACCCCAGCTCTCACCTTGTAGAAGGAATCCATGGACAGCAGCACGACCCAGGGCACATCCAGCGCCTCTATGATCCGTGTTGCCACCGTTGTTTTGCCTGAGGCACTGCCACCGCACAGGCCTGCAGGCGAGCCCGGCTCGATCGTTTCCCTGGTCCAATCCTAGTCCCAGTCCCACCACTGCCATGGCTCAGGGCCTGGCTACATCATTTCCCTGGTCCCAGCTCCAGCCGTAATTACAACTCCATCCCTGTCCCGGCGCAGACCTAGTTCCGGCTCCGTCCCCGCCCCAGTCTGGTCCCGGTCCCAGCTCCATCCTTGCCCCAGCACGGTCCCGATCCTGATCACGGCTTCATCCGACCCAGCCCGGTCCCGGTCCCTGTCCCGGCCTCATTCCCGCCCATCCTGGCTCCGGTCCTGGCTCCATGCCCGCCCTCGTCCCAGCCTGGCCCCTGTCCAGGCTCCATCCCGGTCCCGGCTCCATCCCCGTCCCAGCCCGGTCCCGGCCCCGTTCGGCCGCTCACCGATGACGAAGGCCTCATCCACGGGCGCGCCGGTCTCGCTGTACCACGGCGGCCGCCCGGCCGTGTAGATGGTCCGCTTGCTGGTGCGCAGCAGTGGCGGCTCCGGCTTGCACTGGCTGGCGGTCCGCCGCCGCGGAGACGGCGCAAGCGGCAGCCGGCTGAGCAGCGACCCCAGCGGGCCGGGACCGGGGCCGCGCTCGGGGCCCGCCGCGCCCCACGCACCGCACCGCTCCTCCGCGCCCGCCGCCGCCATCTCCCCGCGCCGCCGCGCGCCGCGCCGGTCGGGACGGGCCGCGGGGGCTGCCGGGACGAGCCGCAGGGGCTGCCGGGAGCCCGTCCCGGCAGCCCCGGCGGTCCCGCCCCTCGGGCTGCGGCGGTGGCGCGCACTGGTCCCGGGGCCAGGACCACCTGGGCGCTCCCTCTGCCGGCTCCAGTCAGGGCACCGTTCCCCCGCCCCGGCGCTGCCCCTCCCGCCGCGCCATGTCCAGCATCCACGGACCGGCGGGGCCGGCCCCGCTGGGAGCCCCCGTCCAGCCCCCCTGCTCCTTCCGGAGCCACAACCAGGGACCGAGGCACACAACCCCCACCGCCCCGGGCAGCCTGGGCCCGTGTCACCCCCCACACCGAGGAGTGTGTCCTGGGGTCCAAAGGGACCCTCCGGGCACCCGTTTAGAGTCCGTCACCTCCGGTCCTGGCACTGGGCACCGCTGGCAGAGCTGCCTGCGTCCCCTCGGCACCCTCCCGCAGGTGTTTATGGACACGGATCCAACCCCCTGAGCCTGCCCTGCGCCAGGCTGAGCAGTCCCAGCTCCCGCAGCCTTGCCCCAGAGCAGAGGGGCTCCAGTCCCACAGCATCTTGGTGGCCCCTCGCTGGACCCTCTCCAGCCTGGCCGTGCCCCTCTCGGGTTGGGGAGCCCAGCACTGAGCCAGCGCTCCTGGGGTGGCCTCTCCAGGGCTGGGCAGAGGGGAAGGATCATCACCTCCCCCAGCTGGCAATGCTTTGCCTAAGGCAGCCCAGGACACCGTTCGCCGCCTTTGCAGCAAGGGCACGTTGCTGCTTCACCGTCAACTTGGTGTCCACCAGGACCCCGGAGCCGTTTCTGCCAAGCCGCTTTCCCGCTGGGCTGCCCCAGCACATCCTGGTGCTACGGGACTGTTCCTCCCGGGCGCAGGACTTTGCACATCCCCTTGCTGAACCTCACAAGGTTCCTGCCAGCCTGTTTCTCCAGCCTGTCCAGGTCCCCCTGGCGTGCAGCTGCTCTCCCGGCTCGGTGTCACCCACAGACTTGCCGAGGGTACGCTCGGCCCCATCCTCCAGATCGTTAATGAAGACGTTAAAGAGGACCGGACCCAGTATTGCCCCATGGGACACACTGGTTGTTACTGGCCTCCAACCAGACTTTGTGCCACTGATCATCAACCCCCTGGCTGGGCCTGCCTGCTCATGCAGCCCATGCTTCCACAGCTTCCCTAGGAGGAGCTTGTGGGACACTGAGTCACAAGCCTTGCTGGAGCCTGGGCAGGCAATGTCCACAGCACTCCCCTCATCTACCAGGCCCATCATCTCATGGCAGAAGGTGATCAGGTTGGTCAGGCACAACCTCCCCTTGGTGAAGCCATGCCATCTTCTCCTGATGACTTTCTTGTCCTTTGTGCACTCAGAAATGGTTCCCAGTATTAGTTGTCTCATCACCTTCCCAGGAACAGAGGTGAGGCTGGCCCCCTGGACCCAAACAGTCCCCCTATATGAAAGCTGCCCCCTTACAACCAACAGTTCCCACGTACCCAGGCAGCTCCCCCCACACCCAAGCAGCCCCCCGGTACAAGCGAGCCAGAGCACCCCACACCGCCCAGCACTCGCAGCAGAGCTGGTGCTGCTGCCCAGTACCTCCCCCAGGCCTCGTGGCACAGTGGCCTGTGGCCCCACGCAGTGTCGGTGGGACCCGCAGCTCACCCCCACACACACCCACCCACCCCCCCCCGCCGTGCCTTTGGCTGGTGTCTCAGTGGGGCCGCGGGCTGGGCTTCCCGCGCTCCTCCGGGGGGTGTCGGCACCTGCCTACCCCCCTGGGCCGGCCCCGCTCCCCCCCCCTCGCCCCAGCCACGGTCCTGAGTGGGGCCGGGGGGGCGGGGCCGAGGCGGGAGGTGGGGGGGAGGCGGGGGGCGGGGCTGCAGTCGTCCCAGCGGCGGGTGCCCGCGGTGTTGCTCGACCTCGGTATGGAGCCCCCGACCGGCACCGAGAGCGCCCACCTGGTCAGCCCGCGGGACGGCCGCGCCGACGGCAGCCTGCGCCTCAAGAGGTACCGCCGGCACCCCGGCACCCCATCGCCCCCGCACCCCCATCATCCCGGCACCACCATCTCCATCACCGGCACCTCCATCACTGGCACCTCCATCACCCCGAGACCAGCATCTCCACCACCGGCACCTCCAGCACCCTGGCACCCCAGCACCTCCAGCATCTCCATCACCGGCACCTCCATCGCCCCGGCACCCCCATCACCCTGGCACCAGCACCTCCACCACCCCAGCTCTCTGGCACACCCATCACCCCCGGCACCCCACCACCCCCTGCTAGCGTTACCTCCTAGTGCCCACGGCAAACCCTGGCACCGCCACCTCCATCAACTCCTGAGTCTGCAACCCCCGATCCCCCCCGCACTGCCAGCACCGGCTCCCCCCTCACCCTCAGCTCCCCCGGCCTCCCTGGCACCCGCACCCCCCGGCACTCCCCGGCAGCGCCAGCTCCAGCTCCCTGAGATCCGGAAGCCCCCGGTACGTCCAGTATTGTCCAGTTCCCACGCCTCCCACCCCCCCCGACACCGGCAACCCCCTGGCACGTCCATACCCCCCCTCCAACCCCCGCGCCTTCATCCGACACGGACATCAGCGTTCCCGCAGACCTCGAGACGGCCCTGACCGTTCGTGCACCGGCACCTCCCTCCAGCCCACAGCGGCACCCGCACCCCTGACACCGGCACCCATCTCCTCCCTGGTACCGGCGGCTCCATTCAAGCGGAACGGGCGCCCCCATCCGTGCGCCAGCCCCGCTCCCCCCTCGGGCATCCGTCCCGCTGCTCCCGGTGCCCAGACATCACCCACTGGCGCCGGCACCGTCCATCCGTCACCCACCCGCCCCGGGTCCATCCATCCCCCCTCCCGAACTGGTGCCTTGCGCATCAGCCCCTGCGCCCCGGCCCCCGCCGCGCACCCCGACTTACCTCCCCACCCCGGCGCCCCGGCCAGCAGCCCGGCCCCAGGCACGACACCTCGGTCCCACCGGCACCTCCGCCGCAGGCACCGGCTCCCGCCCCCGCCGGGCTCCCCTCCGCCCCGCCGCTCAGCCGAGGTGAGGCGGGCAGCTCCGGCCGTGCGGGGCCGGGGCTGGGTGGTCCGTGGCACACCGTGGCTGCCTGGCCCGACGGTGGCGCCCGTACCCTGCCGGTGGCCCAGCCGCGGACCCCGGTGCGGCAGCGGGACCGGCCGGCGGGTTGGGGACCGCAGCCGCCGGCTTCGTTACTAGGCGGACGGCCCGGCCAGCAGAAGCCCCGGGCAGCTGGGACGGACTGGGCTACCGGGAGCCCCGGGGGTCCCGGGCCGGGGGGCGGGGAGCCAGTGTGGCCGGCAGTGACCCCTGCTCCCAGTCTGTTTGCAGGCGCCCAGAATCCCCTGCCACCACCGGCCCCCCTGGCTCCGGCTCCCCGGTGCTGCTGCAGCCCCCCCAGCCCCAGCCCCGGCCGGGGCAGGCTCCAGGCCCGTCGGCAGCTGAGCATCGCCTGCACCGTCTGCTGTTTCTTCATGGTCGGGGAGGTGATAGGTAATGGTGGGATGGGGATGGGGATGGGGGGCTGCCCTGCTAGGGCATGGGGTGTCAGCTGCTCTGCGCCCACAGGTGGGTACCTGGCACACAGCCTGGCCATCATGACGGATGCAGCCCACCTGCTGACAGACGTGGGCAGCATGTCCGTCAGCCTCTTCTCCCTCTGGGTCTCTACCCGCCCACCCAGCAAGACCATGAGCTTCGGCTGGCACCGCTCAGGTGACCTGGGGGGCACAACTCCACGGGAGCCCCACAGCCAGGGTAGGTGCTGATGGCTCTCATCCCACAGAGACACTGGGTGCACTGGCCTCTGTCCTCTCCATCTGGGTCGTGACTGGGGCCCTCGTGTACCTGGCGGCCGCCCGCATCATCAGCAATGACTACGAGATTGAGGCACAAGCCATGCTGGCTACAGCTGCCAGCGCCATCGCAGTCAACCTGGTGTACGTCCCACGCAGGGCTGCACATCCCTGCATCCCCCACACCCCCCCAGCCTGAGCCCTGGCCTCCCCTCCCACATCCCTGCCCCATGCATGCCCCTAGTACCCAGAGAACCCCAGCCCTGGCCCCTGGGTCACCTTCTGTCCCTGTGCACCAGCATTGTGTCCCCAAGTGCTGCCTCCTCCTGATCCCCGGCCCTAAAACGCTCCTGGCTTCCAGCCCCTGTATGTACACCCTCTGGCCCCACATCCCCTGCCCTCCCCAACAGCAGCACCCCCTCAGTCCTGCCCCCATGCCCAGCCTGAGACCTGGCATACGCCCCGGGCCTGAACCCCTGCCCTGGCCCCATGCACGTCCCTGCAGTGTTGCGGGTGCCCTATGCCTGCTGCACCTCCAGCCCTTCCCCATACTTCTCCACCCTCCTGGGGCCTAGGTGCACCTGCCCATGCTCCCTTTGCCTGCGATGCCAGGCACCGTCGCCTGCATGCAGGTCCAGGGAGGGTCAGTGAGGCCCCCGCATCCTGCCCAGCACAGTGCTAAGCCCTCCCTGCTTTCCCCAGCATGGCCTACATCCTGCACCAGTCCCCCACCGGCCACTGCCACGGCACAGGGGGCTACGAGCAGCTGGAGAGCTCCAGGGGCTGCCTGCCCAGCCATGCCCCCCTGCCCGGCAGCACCAGTGTCCGTGCAGCCTTTGTCCACGTGGTGGGTGACCTGCTGCAAAGCGTCGGTGTTCTTGTGGCTGCCACCATCATCTACTTCAAGGTGCCTGGGCTGGACTCCCCCCGCCCCCCGCTGCCAGCGAGAATGACTCCCTCAGCCCCAGGCAGGGTGCTGTGGGGCACTGGGGTCATGGACCCCCCCACACCTAGGTGCCCAGCTCAGCTCTGGCCCCCTCCAGCCTCACACAGACTCTGCTCTCTGCAGCCCCAGTGCAAGATTGCAGACCCCATCAGCACCCTCTTCTTCTCGGTCTTTGTCCTTGGCTCCACCTTCACCATCCTCAGGGACGTCTTCAGAGTCCTCATGGAAGGTGAGCAGCAAGTGAGGAGGGTGCAGGGCCATGGGTACAGGGAGTGGCGGGCTGCAGCTGCCACAGCCCCTTCCCCACATGGCAGCTCACCCCCTTGCAACCTCTGCTCCCCATGCAGGCACAACCCAGCCCACCCCTTTGCCCTTCCCTTGCCCCTGCAGCCCATCTCCTCCACCCCAGGCAAACAGCCCTGTGGTGAGAGCCTGCTTCACCCTAGAGCCACCATCCCCTGCCTGGTCACTGCCTGGGGAAGCCCCCACGCTGGCAAGGACTGGGGCTGGCCCCTCTGTGACCAGGCGTTGCTGGCAGGGACACCGCGGGGCCTCGATTTTGATGTGGTGAAGGAGGCGCTGCTGCGGGTGAGCGGGGTGAAGGGTGTCCATGACCTGCACCTCTGGGCCCTGACACTGAGCCACCATGCTGTGTCAGTGCACGTGGCTGCCGGTAAGTGCCCCCGTGCACAGCCCAGCTGGCTCACGCAGCCCCCGGGCGAGGGGTCCACCAGCTGCCCATGTACTTGGGGCTGAGCCGCACTGCCTTGCTGTCCCCAGAGACCAGCGCCGACCCCGAGATGGTGCTGCAGGAAGCCACCACCCAGCTGCAGAGCAGGTTTGGCTTTGCCTCATGCACGGTGCAGGTGGAACGGTACCGGGAGGAGATGGCAGCCTGCCAGCACTGCCAGGACCCCTGCACCTGAGACCCTCACACGCTGCGGTGCTGGGTCAGGCCTGGCCCCCACCCCATGGGCAAGTGGGAGCTGCCTCTGGAGCACAGATGCAGTGCAGGAGTGGGGACAGTGCTTGGACTCCTGTCCCTGCGCTGTACCCACTGTGCTGCCACTGAGCCCCAGGGTGGGACAGTGCCCCTGAGCGCATAGGGTCTGGGGGGGGGAACACGTGCAGCCTGGCTCCCCAGCACAGGGGCTCCCCTCAGGACCTCCTGTGCCAGGAGGGTGCCCAGGCCTACTGGGACCAGCCCCAAAGGGGGGAAGATCCTGCCCCACTGCATGTTGACCCCCGCTCCCGGGGAGCCCTGTTGTCCCCTGCAAAAGGGGACAGGAGGGAGCCACTGCAGCTGCTGAGGGCCCAGGGAAGGGACACCCCTGAGGGGGAAAGCAGAGCTCAGACCCAGCCTTGGGCCCATGGCCAGAGGGGCTGCCCCACCACCCCCCACACCTGTAGGCTTGTGCTACCCGGGCTGCAGGGGGGGTCCGGGGTGGCTGCTGCTGTTGCACCCATGTGGGCACAGAGAGACAGGGCCGCCAGAGCCTGCAGCTCAACCGGCATGCTAGCCCCCCTGGCTTGCTCCCTGCTGCCCAGCCAAGGCTGGATCCTGCTGTGCCTTGGCCTGATCCATTCCCACCCTTATGAGTCTGTGTCTGTTGCACTTGTGAAGTGTCTGTCTATCTCTTTGTGCAAGGAGCCCAGCAGGCAGTGGCAGAGTCCACAGCTGCCAATAAACTTGTTGGAGAGCAGCAGCGGTGGCACAGGCAGCCAGAAGGGGACTGGGGAGGGAGGATGGCCCCAGCCCCCCTGTGAGGGGCAGTGTGGCTGGGGTACAGCACCGCAGACATGGCCACCCCAGACACCAGCCTGCTGCAGGGGGCCCCGTGCCAGCACCACAACCAGCCTTTACAAAACAAACCACGTTTACTGCACAGCTGAACACAGGCTCAATGTGAGCAACTTCAGAGCTCCTGGCAACCCTGCCAGCCCCATCTGCCCTGCCCAGGCCAAGGCTGGCCCCCCCCGGCCTCCTCCCTACACCTGCATGGGACAGGGGGTCAACCAGCAATGGGGGAGCAGGAAGCAAGAGCAAGCACAGCCCCACGCAGGTGGGGAGCTTACAGGTGCTGCTCCAGCGTCAGGCCCCAAGATCCACAGCTCAACCCAGGGACTCACACAGTTCCCACTGCCCACCGCCCCCCTCCCCTGCCCCACCAGCTCAGACCAAACAGCACAAATCCAGAGCACAAGGACAAGTGTCCTGAGCATCCCAGGTGATGGCCAGGAGCAGCCATCCCTTCCCCGAGGTGAGGGCCCAGAGGGTAAGAAGCACCAAGAGGAGGCACACAGCCCCTCCTGGACAGCACAGCTCCAGCCCGGAGCAAGCACATGTGGCAGCACCATGAGGGACCCACTGCATTACTCTGCCGGCAGTGGGGAGTGCTCGGCAGGGCTGGGGCTGCCAGGCTTGTCCCCAAAGAGGGAACTGAAGCGGGCACGCCGTTCCAGGAGCAGCTGGCAGCCCACACTGGAGGTCAGCCCTGACAGGCAGTGTGCCCGCACGATGCCCGCCTGCCCACCCGACACCAGCCAGCCGTGCGAGTCCAGGTTGGGGCTGAAGCGCACCTGCAGGAGCAGAAGGAGGTCAGGAGGAAAGGGTCCAAGGTGCTGGGACCCCTGCACCCAGAAAGTGGCATGGATAGCAGGGCAGAAGCAGATGCTGCCTGCAGCAGCCACAGCCTCCTGCCTGTGGTCTCCCAGGCTACAAGCTGGGCTGTGGGCTTGGTGCAGCCCCTCTCACCTTGTGCAGGGACTCCAGCTGCAGCCGGTCGAGGCTCAGCTCTGCCTTCACCTCCTGTGTGTGCATCCTGCGCATGGGCTCCCGGCTGGGGAAGTTCTTGAAGCTGCGCTGTGAAGTGGCGGCACCGCCATGGGCTGCGTGCCGGGGCAGGAGCACTGCACGCAGAGGTCCTGGCAGCACCAGGACCGCAGCAGGGGCAGGTGCTGCTTGGCCAGGGAACACAGCTTGCCCTCAGGGTCACCCACCAAAAAGCCACAGCAAAGGGCAGCTGGAGCCAGACCACAGGGTGGGCCTGGGCAGGGTGGCTGGAGCACGGCATACCCCCACCAGCGCCTCTGATCCACAGACTCGCTCCCTCTCTCCAGGGGGCCCTTGGGCACAGCCTGGCCCTGCTGTCCCATGCCAACACCTCTGAACACGGGCTGGCGCACTGGGGAGCGGGGGTCCTGGCAGCCTGTGACCTTCTAGGCTCCTCCCCAGGGCTGGGGACTTGACTGCTGCCACAGCCAGGACACCAAGCCATGCTCCCCACCACCCTGTGACCAGGCAGCCAGGAGCTCCCTTGCCTGGGGGACCCCAGCCCAGGCTGGCAAGGCAGCCAAGGCTTTACAGAGGGGAGGTGGCAGGGCAGCCCATCCCCTTGCTCTCAGGGCAGCCAGCCTGGGCTCTGCCAGAGGTGAGGGGCTGCCACAACATCTGAGCTGTGTCTCCTTGCCCTGCCGCTCCCACTGCCCAGGCACAACCCCACAGGCCCTGCTCACAGTCAGGACCACCCAGCCCTGCCCCTGCCCCCTCCTACCAGGTCTGTGTCCCAGAATCGGATGTAGCTCTTGGTCACCATCTCGCTGTAGAGCCTGGTCTTCGGCAGTGCCTGCTCACCACCCTCCGACCCAGCGGTGCTGCAGGGCAGCAGATCAGCTTTGTAGATGGGCTGTTAGGGAGATTGGGCTCAGGGCAGAGCAGAGGGTCCATCTGCTTCCCTGCACACAGGACCACCAGACACTGAGCAGGCCTGGAGGCCCTGGGATCCCTGCGCCGCAGCACGGTGGGTCTGGGGCAGAGAGAGGAAGGAGGTGCTGCCATAACAGCGGGGGCAAACAGGGCCAGGCCTGCCCCATGCATGAGCTGAACCCCAAAGGTCCCATCCCCAGGGCCAAGGCTGCTGTCACCACCACCCTTCCCCACCAGGCAGCCCCTGCCTGGGTGGGAAGGGCACAACACACACATGCCTGTCAGGCAGACATGCAGGCATGTCCTTAAGGAAGCAGAGACCCTGACACCAGCTCAGGATGCTCTTCCAGCGACCCAGGAACACAACTCCCACCCTGCCCAGCCCCACACGTCACAGATGGGCCCGGCTGAGCACAACAGCCTCTTACAAATCTGCGGTCTGAGGACCGCTTGACGTTGAGGGGGTTGATGGCCAGGTCAGGCAGCACCGCAGCCACCAGCTCGCCAGTGATGTCTCCCGCAGCCACTGTGTTCAGCCAGTCCGAGCCAGATATGCTCTGCAGGAACATACAGCTCTAAGGCACACGGTTCCAACAGGCTCCCCACCAGCACCACAAATGCCAACCCCCAGGTACCACCTTCCACCCCCTGGGGAGGGATGGGCTCAGAAGTGCAGCCAGCTTGGACACAGGCAGGGACACCACCTCGTGTGGCTGCCATGGTTCCTCATCCTAAGGGCAGAGGGTGACCCCCAGGGCCAGGGTCTCGCATGGCCAGGCAGTCACCCCCCATCCATGAGCCATGGGACCCAGCTGGTACCGAGTTTGGGGCAGATGCCCACCCCGCCTCCGACATGGCCCCAGGACAGAACTGCCCTGCACCAGCCTCTTACCCACACAGTCCCCTTGCGAGGGGCCACAAAATAAGCCTTGAAGCCCAAGTACCCAGCGTCAATGTAGTGGATCCCACAGAGACCATAACTGCAACAGAAAGGGGATGGATGAGGACAGAGCTCTGCACTGCCACCCTGACACGGCAAAAGCCAGGCAGCAGCCCACCTCCCCAGAGACCCCAGGACCCAGGCGGATTGGAGAGGGGGTGTCCTTGCTCTAGCAGCACATGACAAGGCAGCTCAGGGCAGTTCCTGGAGGCTGAGAACACACCAAGACCCCAGAATCCTTCTGCCAACTTGTGTCAGCCTGGAGCCACACAGGAGCCCCACTGCCCAGCCCAGCTTGGGGGCCTCATCCTTCCCCTCACCCAGCTTGCTCATGCCCCAGGGTGGCCCAGCTGAAGGGATGCCAGCACTGCGCAGCTGTGGTGTTGCCCGGCACAAGCACAGCCTGCTCCTGCCATGGCATAGATGGATGCTCCCAGGCAGGGAGAGACCAGAGGGGCCCCTGGGGAGTAAGGCCAGACCCCAGCAGCAAGGCTGGCCTCCAGGCAGACCAGTCACTGCAACAGCCCCAGAACTCACGAGGCATAGCAGTTGTCCTGGGCCACGGTGACCCCATTGTAGGGCAGCAGCCAGGCCACCTCAGTGCTGAGGAACCGCTTGATGCTGTTGATGGGCTCATAGAGCCGCCGCAGGTCCCAGAACTTGATCTTACGGTCGCTCCCTGCCGTGACCAGGAAGTTGCTGAGAACCAGGAGAAAGGCAGCACTGAGATCCCAGCGCAGGGCTGTGCCCTGTCCCTGCTGCAGGGATGAGGTGGTCCTGGCTTGGCAGCACAGCACTGCTCCCGCAGGCAGTGGCTCAAGCCCTCTTCCTCTAACACCCAACCCAGCCTCTCTGGTGCTCCAGAGGGCCAAGGGCCACCAGCACAGAGTCCTCTTAAGCCCATCTTGGCAAAGGAGCCTCATCCGCAGGAGCAAGCGTGTTCTCCCAGGCAGCACCTGCAACAGCTCTCCTGCCCTCACCTGTCAGCCTTGCACCACTCTATGCTCCGGACTGCGTGGTCATGGGCTAGAAAGCACCGGAAAGGGTAGAGCTTGAGGGAGCCATCGGGCTGGCGCACACACTGCAGCAGGGACTTGGTGAGCAGGTTCCAGACAGCCACAGTGCCTGTAGGACAAAACCTGTGCTTGTGATGAGCTGCCCCGCAACTGCACCAGTGCTGCAGAGGACACCCAGCACTGCAGCATGGGACCCAAGACAGTGCATAGCTGCAGAACAGGCAACAGCCCAGGCAGGGGCTGCAGGAGCTGCGAGGCAGAGCAGTTGAGCCAAGGCTGGAGCCACAGCTGGGGCTTAGAGCAGGACAGGACAGCTCGGGTACAGCAGGTCCTGGCAGCACAGCACAGAGCTGTGGATTGCCTGAAGCCAGGCACAAAACTGCATCCAGGCAAGTCAGACAGATGTGGATTAAGTCAGAGCCACATCCTGGAGCTGACAGGTGCCGGCGGCCAGCCCATGATAAGCCTTCCCCCCATGCCAGGGACAGGCCGACAGGATCCTGCACGGTGCCTGCCGCTTGCTGCTACTCAGCCCAATGCTGACCCCATACCTCACCCTCAGGCTCCCCCATTACCTGCCCCAGGCTGAGGCTAGAGGAGCAGGAAGCTCCACATGTCTCTGCCTGCTACAGGGCAAGGGCTGCTCCCCCAGGGCTCTGCCACAGGATGCAGGCCCTTCTTGTGCAGGAGCAGGACTCACCATCATAAAAGCCAGCTGCAAGGTGATGATGGGGCTTGGATGGCATCCAGGAGAGGCTAAAGCACTGGCCACACTCGGACGCATTCCCTGCCTGGACGGAGCCCACCTGGAGCGTGGCAATACACTGCACCTGAAAGCCAAAGGACAGACATCAGTCACAGCTCCACGCTGGTCTCATCTGCATCCCAAGAGCCAGGGACACCCAGGTCTGTGAGCACAGCTTTGCTCTGCCACTGCAAACAGCCCAGGCCAACAAGCTCTGCAGGCATCCCGACTCCCTCCCCAGCTCTCCCACCTGCAGCAGCCAGGAGGCTCACTGAGTGCCAGCCCTGATGGGGGACCGCGGTGGTAGAGGACACTGACCTTGCAGATAATGTGTTTGTGGAAGGACCCATCTAGAAAAGAGCAGAGGAGGGTCAGGACAGGCACCAGCTCTCCTAGAAGCTCCCTGTGGCACAAGCTGCTCAGCAGCCCTGAGCAGGGCTCTCAGTCCCTGTCCTGTCACCCATCAGGACCAGTGTCCCCATGGCACGCAAGCACACCCAGCAGCAGCAAACAGAGCGCACATAGGAGCAAATACCAGGCACTAGCAGGACCTCTAGGAGCCAGACCTGCCTGCACTGGAGGAAGCAGCATCCTGAAAGGCACCACAGGCAGAGAGAAGGCAGGGCTGACGTTCCCCTCACCCCAGCAATCTTCCCCCCACCATGACCAGCTGCCTGCCTTGATAGAAGACACATTCAGAAACTTGAAGGGATCCAGTGACATATAGGGACCAGACCAGACCGTGACCACTCGAGGGAGGAAAAAAGGAGCTGCGTGGGACAGACTGCTCTGCCAGGCAAAGGCAGCTGGTGATGGGGGCTGGAGCAGCGCAGGCAGCCACTCCTGGGGAGGGCAGACTGCGCAGAGACCTCTGCGCCAAACAGCTCAGGACGAGGCACCTGCAGGACCCCCCATGCACCAGCTTTGTCCGCCAGAGACAGACAAGGTGCTGCAGGTCCTCTCTCATGCACATCTTGGGCTGGAAGGGCCCCCCCCAGCAGCACGGGGCCGTTCTTGGGCACAGCGAGCACCAGACAAGCACATCCGCACCCCGGAGCGTGACAGCTGCAGACAGAGGCAGCGTCTTGCAGAGATACAGAGGAGCCACACGTCTTCTCTGGCACCTCCGTGACAGCCAGGGCACATGCAGAGAGCAGCCCCAGGCTCTGTCACATGGAGGCACTAGGTAGGTGCAGGTACCTGGAGCCCCAGGGAAAGCCAGCACAGCCACACTGACCCGGGAGCTGCCGGCAGAGCCCCAGCGCACCGCAGGCTGGCACTGATCCCATGGCTGCAAACCAGCACCCCCAGCCCGGCTGTGAGGCACAAGGACAGTACGTGCCGCCGCAGCCAGGCTGACGCTACGTGACAGGACCGGCCCGTCCGCAGGAGCTTTGCAGGCTGGGGAAGAACACACGCCTGCCGCAAGCTCCCCACGTGGGGCCTGCGGCAGCCAGCACAAACCACCCGGAGCCGGCACGGGAAAGGGGGGCGGGAAAGGCAGTGCGGGGCCGGCGCAGGCAGCAGTGCAACGTGCTGAGGGGGTCGGTAGCCATGCTCGAGTGCAGGAAACCTATTTCCCATTGTCAGCCACAGACGCGCGGGCTGTCAGCCATGGCTGAGCAACCACGAGCAGCACGTGCAGGTCATCAATCTCCCTTGGCTCCCAGCAGATGAGACTATTACAAGCACCATTAGCCTGAGCCAGCCAAGTGCTCAGAGCTCCAGGTCTCTGCTATGACAAACAGCTCTAAGCCAGGCTGGAATAAGCAGCTCTGCCATAACAGGACACGCTCGCAGCAGCAAGTGGGGAGATGGGGGAAGATTCGGGAACACACTCGTGCAGCTATCTCTCACCCTGCAACCCCACTCCAGTCACATCATCGTTGCCAAGAGCTCCCTCCCGATGCACCCAGCTGCAGGTAGGGCTGGCTTGGGAGCCATGGCCTGGCTGGGCTGTCCCAGCAGCCCCCTGAGACTTGACCCTGCCTTTGGGCCAGTGGTGCTTTGACATCCTCCAACATCAAAAAGCCACCTTACTCCCCCTGCCACAGTGCCTCGCTGTCAGAAGCCACGCTGCAGGTGGCAACAGCTGCTAGTCCCAAGACTGGAGGTGTGTGTGCCAGGGCTCACTGCTCTGGGCACAGTCCTGCTGCATCTGGTGAGAGGGACTTGCCCCACAGCTGTGCCCCAGCACAGCCCCCCCATCCTGGCACAGCAGGCTTCCAGGGCTCGCACGCTGCCCACCCCGGCACAGTGGGACAAGGGCCAGGACGCCCCTGCCTGGCGGCGCAGCTCTTCCTACCTTTTACCTGGGTTCTCTTGGAGTGCTGCAGGGCGCTGGGGTGCGGGAGGGAGTACAGCAGCACCTTGCCAACCGAGAAGGCCACAGCCAGCAGGCCCAGCCGGCTCATCTGTGGGTGCTGTGGAATGACACACGGGCTCAGCCCCTGGGTCACCATCCCCTACCTTGGAAAGCAAGGCTTTAGCGAGGGCACGGACTTAGGAGCCCTGGGGGAAACCAAAGGTGGCCCCCAGCGCCCAGACAGCCCTTCTAGCAGCGCACTCACCTTCCTGGCAGCAGTGGGTGGCTCCCAGGCACCACTGGGGCAGAACTTCATGTCCCAGACGCAGCCGTGATCAGCAGCAATGGCATAGGCCAGCCTGGCTTTGTCAGCAGTGCTGCAGGTATGGGTTGAGCCATAAAGAATGCTGCAGCTTGTGCCCAGCAGCTCCAGTATACACCAGCAGCGAAGGTGGCTGCCAGTACAGCCCCCATGGGGTTCAGGCTGGCGGCTCTGGGAGAGGATGAACCTCACCACACACTCAGCCACAGAGGGACAAGGGATACAGGCCCTGTCTCATCCCCCGGAGCCAGGCAGCCCCTGGCCCCTTCCCCAGGGGTCTGTTCCCCAGGCGAGGCCACTCACCCCTGCTCCTGCTGCAGCGTGCCCAGGCCCCAGAGCTGCAGGAGCGCGGGGCCCCTGTGGAGCCCAGCCACGCTGTGTGTCTCCTCCATGCTCCCATGGCAGTAGACAGCCACGTATTGAGAGGCCGCCGAGCCCTCCGGGGACGGGCACCACTCCATTGCCCACACAGGGCCACCCACGAAGAAAGACACATCCAGGCGTTCCTTGTGGGGCTGCAGAGAGTTGAACCTGCCAGCAAGGAGGCATGTAAGGGCACAGGGGGCAAGAGCAGCGCTGCTGTGGGGTGGGAGTGTGTGGGCTGGGCAGAGCAGCACCCAGCTGGTGCAGAGCCCTGGCACGGGGCTGGGGAGCAGTAGGACCCCAAGGCACGCTGCATGGCCTGGCTGATCAGCCAACAGCTGCTCCTCCTGTCCCAGGGCAGCCACCTGGCCCTTGGACCTGCTGGAACCGAAGCCCTGGGGGTTACTGCCTGCCCTAAACACAACAGCCACCACCCTGGCAGTGCCCCAGGGCACCCTGTCACGGACCTGTTTACCCTGTACAAGACACCTTCGTCTTCGATGCCCTCCCGCTGGATGGAGAAGAGGGGAGACCTGTCCTCTGCTGGCAGGTACGGGGCAGCTTCGCTGGGGAGGCAGAAGAAGGTGAGAGGATGTCTCCCCACCCCTGCCCCTCACCCAGTCATGCCCCAGCATGCCCTGGCACCCATCCCAGCCTCCACACAGTCCGGTGTATCCTACTGCTGGCCACCCTCAGGACTACTCAAACTCCATGGCCAAATCCACGAGACCCTCAAAGCCCACGACCGAAAGCTCCACCCTTTCTGCTGTGGCCTAATCCTGCCAGAGGAGTGGGGGAGTACAATGCTCACTGTGCCCTTGTTTTCTCCTAGCCCTGATGGCTGGGACCACCCACCGTTCCCACACCAGTTCACCCCAAACATTGCCAGAACCTGCCCATCACACAGCCTGAGTGCAGGCAGCGCCTGTGCCACATGTCCTTCCCAGCCCCTCTCCCCTCCTGCACTGCTCCGATGGTACCTTTCAGAGAGACATGTCCACTTATGCACCAAAGGGATCCAGTCGGGGAATTCCCACTGCGAGTACTTCTGATCTCGCCTGCAGCAGATACACCAGACGTCAGCACAGCCCTGTTGCCCAGCCCAATCCCTGCCTCGGGCACAGGCAGCCCCCCTGCCCACACCCTGCCTGCAGCACAGGTGTCCCATCCCTAGTGGCTGCCAGCAGAACACCGACAATCCCAACAGCACATGCTCCTTTGCTCTCATGCCTGTGATAGCGATGCTACCCAGGGCACCAACAGCCACTGCTCCCCCCATAGCCCACCCAAACACCCCAGCACGCCAATGCTCCTACTCACAGGCTGCAGGTGAGGCTGGAGCACTTCTCCACTGGGGCCATGATGGAGTTGTGGAAGCCATTGGGAGCAAGGCCTCGGCACTGGGGCTTGGATCTCTGGGCACAAGAGAAGACTCAGAGCAGGACCTAGCCAAAGGGCCTGGCCCGGACTGCCTCTACCTGCCCAAATGTTCCCACGAGCTCCTGGGGGGACCTGCCCACCCTAAACAGCAACAATGCAGCCCACAAACACTGAGCTCTCCCACAGCCACAGCAGCAGCAGTCACCAAGACCATGTCACACTGGGCTGAAGACACAAAGTGCCATTCTGGGGACTTTCACGAACTACAGGACAGCCCCCAGGATCCTGCCTTTACCTCCCCATCAGCTTCAGCAGGAGCCCAAGAACCTGCACCCTCTCCCAGGAGTACCTATCGCCCTGTCCCCATTCACCCTCACTTGGAGCTGCCTCTGCCCACAATTAAGCCCAAAGAGCTCATGCCTGGACTCACAGCTGAAGGACACTGTGCCATCCCTGAGTCCTGTTTCAGAGCTGTCCTGCCCCAAACAGCCGGTGTGGGGGCACCACACGACAGTTCAGACACTTTGTGTTGTTCCTGCCAGGCCAAAGGTAAGAAGTGGCCAGGGCAAAGACCTTGCCTTTAACCCTGCCCTTACCCCTGCAGACGACACCTTCCCACCATGTCCTCGGAGCACCTCCAGCTCTGGCTCCGACACCTCACTGAGTGGTGCATCACTCCCCTCCTCCTCCTCTGCCTGTAGCAACACCTCCTTCGAGGGCACAAAGTCAGAATCTTGTGCAGGATCATCACTATCTGTTTCCTCCTCCTTCCTCCTCCGGCTCCGACGCTTTTTCTGCACATGCTCAACCTCTGGCTCCGGCTCTTGGGCACCCTCAGTGGGAGCTGGAGGCTGGTACACAGATGTCAGCTCCTCTGCCAGCTCTTGCAGGTACAGCAAAGCCCTGGGACACCAAAGACACAAAGATGAGCAGAGGGACCACACAGGGACCAGCCAGCCCTCCCTCCAGGACCATGTGGGTCTGGGCAAGAAATTTGCTCCAGCCCTGCCTAGCCAGGCTTCAGCAGAGCCTGTCTGGATGCACTGCCAGCCTCCCAGCTGGCCACTCAGGCAACCAGCATCCCCTGCAACCTCCCCAGGGAACACCAGACTCCTTGGGTCTCTGGCAGTAGGCAGAGGAACGCATCCAGCAATCAAAAAAGCAGCATATGTCCCTTTGCCAGCCAGAAGGCAGGAAAGCCAGAGCTCCTCCTGCAAGTGCCCTCAGCCAAGGGAGTTCCCGTATCAGCTACTGCACCCTCCCTCTGCTCAGCAGAGTGAGGGGACTGGGGCACTGCAACCTGCCAGCTCTGCTGTGCAAACCCAGGGCTGCACAGGCACTTGGAGGGCAAAGGCATTGCCTGAGCTGCCTTCACAGACCACAGAGCACACTGGCTCCCCCCAGGACTCTCCTTTAAGCAGCACATTGCTTGCACAGCTTGCTCTGCTCCCCCCCCAACCCCAAACAAGCCTGTCCTGGCTTTGTCAGGAATGAAGGAAACCTATTCCCCACCGCAGATGGCCCATCAAAGACCCACTGCATGCAAGCTCATCTACAGCCCCTGCTCCTGGATCCAAACACATCATTCTAGAGCAGGAAAGGACTGTTCTATGGGGAATCAGTCTGTCCCACCAACGTGGGACAAAGTCCTTCAGGGAAGACACCAAGACCCCCAAAGCAAGGCGGAGGTCTTGATGAACCACTCTGAATGCAGTGTCCCCCTGTCCTTCCACCCTCCCCCTCGCCCCCACCCCTGGACGCCCGCATCCACTGCCCCCGCTTACACTTTGGCTGCTCGCCTCTTGGGGCGCCCGCCGCGGGGGGTCTCCAGGCCCTCCGCTGCCTCGCTGCTCCCCAGCATCTTCTGCACGCAGATGGGCTCCGGGGTCGGGCACTCCAGGTCCTGAGACAGTTTTAGCAGCAGCATCTCTGTCTTGGACTTTCGCCCGCGCTTCCTCGGTGCCTTTGGAGGTGGCACGGCCCCGTTCTCAGAGGTCCTCGAGGGCTCACCACAGTCCTCGGCCTCCGCAGGGGCTGGGTCACTGGGGTCACTAGGATGACTTTTTGTTTTTTTGTTTTGGACAGTTTTTTTCTGGGACTTGGCAGCTTCTACTCCCTCCTCAGAGTGGGCCGAAGCATCCACATCTCTGAACGGTGACAGTTCCCCTGCCCAAAAATAACAGCTGGACTTAGCACGAAAGCACAGCGGGGCTGTGCCACCGCCCTGGGCACCGAGACCGCCGGGCTGCAGCCGCGCCCGGTCAAAGCACACGGGGCCCGGGCGCGACCAAACACGTTCCCAGGAGCGCTGGTGCGGCTCAGCTCTGAGCCGGCCGCGGCACCGCACGGTACCCAGGGAGCCGCCCCCGCCCGCGCCCCCCCGGGCACCCTCGCAGCAGCAGACGCGGCCCCAGGCACCCCCCACCCCGGTACGTACGGAGCGGCCGGGGCTCGCCCTCTCGCGCCCGGCTGCGGCTGCGGCTGCGGCCGGCGGCAGCCGATTCCCGTCCCGAGCGTCCCCGGCGGCTCCGCTCCCGGCAGCGCGGCCCGCGGGCGGCGCTGGACGCCATCCGGGCGGGTCCCCACGGGCTCCCGGAGCCGCCGCCGCCGCCCCGTCGCGGGCCGCGCAGCCAGCACGGAACCGGATCCGGAAGCCGAAGCGCGCCGGTGGCGCGGAGGGATCGCGTCACGCCGGCAACGTCATTACCGAAAGGCTCCGCGCCCTCCCCCATCGCGTGACAGCGCCGCGGGGGCGCACAGCCCCACGCTCATCGAAGCCGAGCCTCCGGGGCCGCGCGGGGAAACGGCACCGCTCCAGGAGTGAACATAGAGGCGCGTGGACGGGAAAGCGCGGGGTCCGCGGGACCCCCCGCCGACGGGGTGCGCGCGTGGCCATAACGGAACGGGCCCAGGATTTGCATGGTGATGAAGCAGAGAGTAGCACTGGAATAACGCCGTTAGAGGGCGTGGAGAAAACACTGCGCACCCGCCGGTAAAATTATCGAACAAAACTGACCGACTCGTCATTATAAATAGTCCACGACTGTTTTTTAACCATGTGAGCCAGGGGAGAGCGCGAACGCAGTCCCCCACTACCACAAATTATGCAGTCGAGTTTCCCGCATTTGGGGAAATCGCAGGGGTCAGCACACCCGGAGTGCAGGGGATGAGCCTCGCCCTGGGAAAACCACCTGCCTGATCATGGTGTCTCCCCTGCCAGGTAAGTATGAGCACCGACTCCGCAACACAACACCGCACAACAACGCACGCGCACCCACGACGCGGCCACCGCGGAACACGCGCGCGGAACACGAGCACGGAACACGCCCCGCGCCTGCCCGACGCCACGCGCCCGCACGACGCCGCGGACGCCCGTGGCCGCTGCCGACCCCGACCGGGAACGGGCCCCCAGGAGCCCGCGCGGCGCCTCATCTGCATGGGCACGCCCACTCCCGGCCGGCCCCGCCCCGCCTCGCTCCGCCCCGGCCGCGGAAGGACGCTCCTGCCGGGGCCGGGGCCGGGGCCGGGCCGCGGGGCACCGCCGCCGGTAACGTCCGGTCCCACCGTCCGCCGCCTCCGCCTCTCGCCACAGACACCCCCGCCTCCTTCACGGCGGCCCGACCGGCCCCGCGGCCCCTGGGACACCGGCACCTCCCGGTGCTGCGTGGGGCCGGAGCCGCAGCGGGGCCAGCAGCGGGAGGGGACCCGTGGGGCAGCGCCAGGGCCTGTGGCCGGGACCGTGGGGGCGCCCGGGGGTGCTCGAGGGGGCCGGGGGTGTCTCGGGGACACGGGCTGTGCTCCGCAGCCGGCTGAGCCCGCAGAGGGGAAGGCGGGAGCTGCAGCCCCAGTTTGGGCAGAGGCCACGGAGCCCTGGCCACGGCGCTGGGCTCCAGTAGCTGGGCCGGATCCCACTGGGCGGTACTGGCTTGTGCTGGGCTCTGCTACGGCTCAACACAACAGCACCTACACAGTCTGTGACGACAGCGCATGCAGCCCAGGGACCCCAGTGCCAGGACCGTGGGGTCTGGGCGCTGACAGTGGCACGGCAAGAGCAGGTGCCCGTGGAGGGGACAAGCACGTGGTGCCCTGAAAGCCTCTGTGCCCTCCACGGTGAAGGCAAGGGGCCGGTCAACACCCGCAGTCACAGTGCCCCACACCCGCCAGCTCCAGCACCCCGTGCGCCCTTGTGCTCCCTTGGCAAATGCAAACCCACCCCCTCGCCCCCCTCCCGGTGTCTGGGTGCTGCTGGTTGTGCTCCTAAACCTCGTCCTGCCATGGGAACTGCTGGGGCTCTCGGGGTTTATCCCGGCTGCCTCTGGATCAAAACTGTCCCTGCTTGTGCTTCACACACCCACCGGCCGGTTACATGTCACCAAACAACATGGCAAATGCCCCACGCGTGCTACTTCCCCTGCCCGCACAAGCCATCCCCCCGCATGGAGCACTGGCTGGGGCAGGACCTGCCGCCGAGGCCCTGCCATGGTGGGGGTGCTGCTGGTGCTGCCAGTCCAGCTTCACGGACACAGTGACACAAACTTTGGTGCCCACAGACCGGAGCAGCTGCTCGTGGGCTGGGGCCGGTTGGACAACAGCACATGCTGTGCACGTGCAGAGCCCAGGCCAAGGACAGAAGCGGCTGCACATAACATTTGAGGTGAACGTCAGATACTGATTGAGGCACCAGGAGAAAATCTTTGAGCCAGTGGGAACAGCCCCCAGGCATGGGGGGTGGATGAGGAACTGCTTAGGACAGCACCGGGCACAGCTGGGCGTATTGACGGCGGTAGTGGTGCACGAGAGGGCTCGGCTGACACTGCCTTGAAGCCAACGGGTACGCGGCACCGCCTGCCCCGGGGCTGGAAGAAAGAGAGGGTCAGGCAGCAGGGCTGGGACTGACGGCTGCGAAGGCTCATACAGCCCAGCGGCCGGGATGGGCGATGGGGTGGCGGGGCCCAGCGCTGGAAGCCCCCGCGCTCCCAGGGCACCTGCGGCCCTTCCACCGGCTGCCCGGCCCTCGGAGGCTCTGGCCGGCCGAGCCCCGCGCAGCACCGGGCGGTGCCGGTGTCCCAGGGGCCGCGGGAAGGGGGCGGGGGTGTCTGTGGCGAGAGGCGGCGGCGGCTGGAGCCGGCCCGGCGGAGGCGCCCGCGGCGGGCGGTGGGACCGGACGTTACCGGCGGCGGTGCCCCGCGGCCCGGCCCCGGCCCCGGCCCCGGCAGGAGCGTCCTTCCGCGGCCGGGGCGGAGCGAGGCGGGGCGGGGCCGGCCGGGAGTGGGCGTGCCCATGCAGATGAGGCGCCGCGCGGGCTCCTGGGGGCCCGTTCCCGGTCAGGGCCGGCGGCGGCCACGGGCGTCCGCGGCGTCGTGCGGGCGCGTGGCGTCGGGCAGGCGCGGGGCGCGTGTCGCGGCGTGTTCCGCGCGCGTGTTCCGCGGTGGCCGCGTCGTGGGTGCGCGTGCGTTGTTGTGCGGTGTTGTGTTGCGGAGTCGGTGCTCATACTTACCTGGCAGGGGAGACACCATGATCAGGCAGGTGGTTTTCCCAGGGCGAGGCTCATCCCCTGCACTCCGGGTGTGCTGACCCCTGCGATTTCCCCAAATGCGGGAAACTCGACTGCATAATTTGTGGTAGTGGGGGACTGCGTTCGCGCTCTCCCCTGGCTCACATGGTTAAAAAACAGATGAACCAGCCCGGGCAGCGCCTCCAGCGCCGTTGCAAGCACGGTTGGGTGCGGTCGTTACCTGCGCACAACCCCGGGGCTGCCAGCAGAGGGCAAACTTCGCACGCGCCAAGCGACAGTGGCCCGGCCCCAGTCACGCGATCGTCATTTTCAATCGCCGTTCGTGCGCGCCTGGGCTCCCGTTTAACTGCACAGCGCTCGCCTTCCTACGCCCTCGCGTGCTCTCGGGGGGGCGCCCTCTGTGAGGAGGGGGCATTGCTCGGGGGAGGGTCTCGAGTTGCCCGAGGACAGTTCACGCGGCTGAAGCCACTTTCCGTGCGCGCTCGTCCGCTTCCCAGCGAGCTGACCTGGTGATGGGCAGCGGCGCGATGGCGTCGGCACCTCCCCGGGGCCGTGGGTGGCCGTTTGCAGGGGCTGACGGCTGAACATCCTGCGGGGTTTAAAGCCCTTCTCGTCCGTCATTGCAGCCCCTCGCACGTTTCGTCAAAGGAAAATCCTGCACCAGCTCCCGCGGCGCCTCAGGGCCCCGCGGACGGATAATGCAGAGCCGGGTGGAGCGAACCCGACCCGGTGCGCGCGAGGCGACTTCCGGGGGGGAATGGGGCGCTGCCGCCCGGGAAACTGCTGTAGAAGTGCAGGGTCTGTTATTAACCATGCGAGCCAGGGGAGAGCGCGAACGCAGTCCCCCACTACCACAAATTATGCAGTCGAGTTTCCCGCATTTGGGGAAATCGCAGGGGTCAGCACACCCGGAGTGCAGGGGATGAGCCTCGCCCTGGGAAAACCACCTGCCTGATCATGGTGTCTCCCCTGCCAGGTAAGTATGAGCACCGACTCCGCAACACAACACCGCACAACAACGCACGCGCACCCACGACGCGGCCACCGCGGAACACGCGCGCGGAACACGAGCACGGAACACGCCCCGACACGCGCCCCGCGCCTGCCCGACGCCACGCGCCCGCACGACGCCGCGGACGCCCGTGGCCGCTGCCGACCCCGACCGGGAACGGGCCCCCAGGAGCCCGCGCGGCGCCTCATCTGCATGGGCACGCCCACGCCCCGCCGGCCCCGCCCCGCCGCCCGCGGTAGGCGATGAGGTTCCGCAGGAGCGAGCTGGGCTGCCGGCCCCACCTCCCCGTCCCGGCGGACCGCGGTGGCCTGGCTGTGGAGCAGCGGGACTTCCGTTCCCCACGGGCCACCCCGCACCTGGCGGAGCCGTGAGCCCCATACGCGGGGCCCCGCCCGCCGCCGCCCCCGTCCCCAGGCGGGAAAGGCTCGGCCCGTTGCTGCTGTGCCTGCCCCCTGCGCCTAATAACGCAGCCGGGGGGCATCACCCGGCAGCTCAGCTAGCCGTAGGGGGTCTCAGGGACCCACGGCCTGGCGCCGGCCCTCGAGCCCTGTCAGTACCCGGCCTTCCTCACCCCGCTCCCGGCTGGGAACACAGAGCATGCTGCTGCCCACCACCGCGGCCAGGATTGCAGACCTGTGTTTGCAGACCCCCGCCTTTTTTGGAAGAGGCCAGGATAACCAGCACCCCCGATCTCTTGCACTCCCCCCCGCGCCCCAGAGCTGGGAACGTGCAGGGCACCAGCAGCGACAGGCTCCAGGGGCGGAAGCACAGACAGCCCACAGCAATGCCTGCCCTAGAGCTGGGATGAGCACCGGTTCTACTGCTGCAGAAAGGGATGGGAATGCTGCAGCCACTCCCTTCCCATACCAGAGTCCCCAGCCTCTGCTCAGGCTGGACCCTGCACTAGGCCCTTCTTGCAGGAGCAGCCTTGGCACCCCTGGGGTGCTGCAGGGTCCGAGGTGCCAGGCTCTCCCACACAAACTCTAGTAGCTGCCAGAACCGAAGCCAGAGCAGGTGTGAGCCAGGGGCTGTCACCATAGCATCCTCATCATCGTTTCCGCCAGGTCCCAGAGAAGGGGCCTAGGGACAGGGAAGATCCCCACTGCAGCCTGGAGCAGGAGGAGAGGGGCTGGGCTGAGCTGGGCAGGAGTGTCAGAATGCCCAAGAAAAGTGCAGAGCTAAGCCTATGGTGACATAGGGTGCCAGTACCACATCACAGAAGGCAGACAAGGTGTATTGAGGGCCTGGTTTATTAGTGTCCATGCAGCTGTCCCTACTACTGGTCCACATTCTTGACACGCAGAACTACAGGCACTGAGGTGCAGGGGATCATGCCCAAGTCTGTGATGACCAGATCTACCAGGTCAGGTGGTGTCACATCATAGACCAGGTTGAGGAGGCGTAAGGACTTGTTCTCTGCCCAGCCACCCAGCTGGGCCTGGCCCTTCCGGAGCACGATCAGGTCATCGGGGTCATCTGTGGAAAGAGTGGCAGACGGCAGGATCAGCGGGAGGCACAGCACCTCTCCATCCTGCCCTGGGAGCACAAACCGCTGCTGCCTGCCAGGCCACCCCTCCTGTGAGCAGGGGAAGGGAAGGAAAACAGCAGGGCAGAGTGGCCCATCCTGGCCAGCAGCGGGAAGAGGGAGCAGGTCTCAGATGGGAGGAAGGGGACAGAAGACATACCCAGCTCGTTGGAGACAAAAGAGTCTGTCTGCACTCGCTCACAGAACTTGTAGGTCTCGCAGCACACCAGGATGGGCACGTTGTAGGCCTTGGAGACTAGCGCTATCTGGGACGTCCCCACCCGGGACATGACAGAGCCATTGGCCAGGAGTGCATGGGCTCCCAGCAGCACTTTGGACACCTGTCAGGAAAGCACAAGGATCTGTTAGCACCTTTTATCATTCTGCAGCCTCCCTCATGCCCACCTCCATGTTCGGCACAGCCCCGTTCTGCTCCTCACCTCAGGCAGCACATAAGAAATGGCGTTGATCATCACATAGGTACAGTGAATGCCCTTACGCACCAGCCGGCGCAGTGTCTCCCGGCCTTCCAGCCGTGGCCGGCTATCCACCACAATCACACGGAAGGCCCGGCCCTTCTTCACGTGGGCATCGCACAGTGTGCGGTTCACGAGGGAAGAGCTGAGGGACACCAGTTAGGAGGCTGCCCCATCCAACCAAGCCAGGCTCTCACCTGGCTGCCCCAGCTGCCCCGTGGTGATGCTGCATGCTGCCAGCATTGCCCAGAGATGCCCAGTGCCAGGACACCTTCCTTGGTGCTGGCTCTGGTGCAGGACTCATCAGGTGCTGGCCGGGGAGGTTTCCTGAGCCCTAGCATGGGGTCTTGCCCAGGGGGCAGCTCTGACAGGTGCCCCACAGCAGGAGCTGGCTGCCAGCAGCCACAGCAGAGCAGGCGCTGCCAGGTGCCAGCTGCCATGGTGGGTCCCCAGGCATATCCAGCCGAAAAAGGGCAATGTCTCCCTTACCCAGGGCGGGAGCTGGGCTCCCACCCAGACCCTGACGGGCTAGCGCTGCCTGGAGATGAGTCCAGCCAGAGCTGACGCCCACCCTTGCCGTTACAAATGCTGCCCCTTCCAGACACCCTCTTGCTGCGCTCACTTCCAGGGCCCCCCTCTCCCTGTCTTTGCACAGAGAATCAGCCCCCAGGAAAAGTGATGTGTCAGCCCTCCCTGGAAGCAGCACTGGCCTCCAGCTGTCCGTGACCACAGCGAGGGACTCCCCCTCCAAACCCTCTCCAAGTTTCCCTCTCCTAACACTCCAGGTCTGCACTGGCCTCCTGCCCCTGCTCCCTCCTCCTCCAGCCACACAGGAGGCACACATCTGGACTCTCTTGTCACAGCAGTCTCTGACTCCTTTTCCCACCTCTAATTCCTGGGACACAGTCCCTCAAAGGAAGAACGAGCTTCTGTATTTTTGCTTCTAGACATTTTACTTTGCTGCAGTTTGTTTAAAATGCCAGTAAACAGCCATGGCTACTCTGTAAATGTCTTGTATTGAAGAACTGGTGAATCTGGGTTTCTTGAAACACTTAACTCTGGACAGGTGCAGAGGACAGTGCCAAGCACTGAACAAGAACAGCAAAGTCATATGGACGAGCCTTCAGTACAGGCTTTGCTGGCGGCAATGGCTTTGGGCCTCCATCAGGTACTTCTTGGCCCAGTCAAGTGTTGCCCACCACTGCAACACGACAGGGTGGCGGGTCTCGGAGCCTGGGTTAGTTGAAATGGCAGGCACTGCAAATGCGGGCACTCGCAAACTGAGTTTGAGGTGCTAACGCAACAACATTAATCAGTATAGGCTGGTATAAGGCTACCTGATCAGACCCTCCTACTTGTTCCTCTAATGAGCCTGAGGGCTCCACTGCTTCCAGCATCTAGCCTGTCCCTGTGTGCGGAAAAATTTGAAACATCAGCAGGACACAGTCCCCCTGCGATGGGGCCCTCCAAGGATGCCTGCTTGCAGCCGAGCCTGCCAACACTGTCCGTTGTGCTCCACAAACATGGTTTAGCATTCCCCTTGGCAGCTGCCAGGCAGAAAGCGCTCTGTCACCACCTCGTGATGCGAGCTCATCAGCCTGCCCATCTCCCAGGACGGGACAAGAGTCCTAATGAGCTCTCTGCTTTTTCTAAAGCACTAACAATACATCCACAGCCAGCTGGCAAGTGCTGATCCCAGGGCCATGCTCTGCTTTGTACTGACACCCTCATTCATCCGCTGCTGTATCCTGCTGCACTGGTCATAAACTTCTCCCTTGTGCCTTTCATTTACCAGCTTCCCACCACAGCCATGTTCTGGCTGGCACCTCCAACTGCCCCCTCCCCAGAACACAACTCCTGCCTCACCCTTGGGCAACACTGACCTTCCCACCCTTGAAAAACTGCTTTTGCAAGAGCTTCCCATGCTCACTCAGCTGTTCTGTTTCCCTTTTCCACCTGCTGCCCTGGCTCTCCTCTTACCATCCGTACACCAGGATCACGTCATTGTCATTTATCTTCTCAAAGGCAGACCTTGAAATGGCTTCAGCTGCTAGAAGAATCTTCTCCCGCAGGTATTTGTCAATAGTGTTCTGCAGCTTCTCCTTCGCCTAGGGAGATACAACGATCATGTACAGCATGGCCTTGCCACACCATGGACACTCTGTGGTCCCTTGCAGCCTGGCAGGACAGCAGGCTCAGCTCTGCCTGCAAGTGGAGAGCCTGGCCCTGCTTCTAACCAGTCCGTTTACTGAATGGCACCTTCCCCTGGGACAGGGGCTCTGCAGGACATGCAGGGCCACTCCTGTCCCAGCACAAGCCTCCTAGCAGACTGTGGTGCCTGACTATGCGTTTGATGTTGCCATTAGGCCCTCCCAGCTCTGCCTGTTGTCTCCCCTGCACCTCCTGGGTCAGTTGCTCTGGTCATCCCATGGAGATTTACTGCTCAGACTCACCAGCCAACTCCTCTCAGCCCACTAGCCATGTGGCCTCAGGGGTCTCCTGACACGTACCACCACCACATGGCACCTGCATCCAGAGGGCTGGAGCCTGCTGCTCGGGTGAGGCCACTCACCTCCTCGTCTCTCAGGGTGTCGGGTAGGCATGAAATCTCCTTCTTGAGGAACTTAATGGCGTTGCCCATGCTGGCTGATAGGGGCCGGCACTGGTTCAGGAAGCTGCAGAGAGGAAACAGGTTTAGCTCCAGAGCAGCCTGGAGGGCTGGAGAAGCAAAGGAGAGGGTACAGCTGAGCTAAGGATGGTGCACAGGGAGGCAGAACCCAGAGCCCCAGGGAAGTCAGCCCAGATTTGGGTGGACACCAACCCAGAGAGGTGACCAATGGACCACCCTCAGAGGAGTTTCAGTCCCTCTGCGCTGGCACTGGGAGCCCTCACCTGATGTGTGGCTTCAGCTTGGCCACCAGGTCCCGTGACAGCTCCTCATTTGGGGGAGTTGAGTAATCCCGGATCAGCTGAGACAAGAAGGAAGAGAGCTGAGCTTAGGGCACCTGCCCTTTCTGACCAGGCAGGGCACACAACCACCCTTGCCCAAGAGGCTGCAGACCAGGCACAAGTGAGTACTGTACAGCTTGACATGCTTTCATGTGGCAGGGGGCAAAGGGGTGCTCCAGGAACTTAAATCTGCAGTGGCAGCACTGAAACAGGATACCAGCAGGGCCTAGACCTGGGTATGGTCAGAAGGAAGAGGCTGAGGATGACTGAGCACAGATATAGCCTCAGCAGTCAGGGAACGGGAAGAGCTGCCTGTGCCTGGTGCAATGCCCCTGCTGCCTGGTGGGCATGGGTAGCTGCTCACATACCTGTTTGAAGACTTCCAGCAGGGCGATGCAACGGGCATTGGAACCATTGATGATGCCCTGGGAGTACTGGAGGCCTAGGCGCACCACAGCTGGGTGAATTACAGTGGAGGGGATGCTGCAGGGACAAATATGAGAGAGCTGTCAGCACTGGCCCTCTACAGCCTAGGAACAAGAACCCATTGCTAGGCCCGCAGCCAAACCACCTGAGGGACAGCCCAAGAAGGGAGGTGTCAGTCAGCCCCTACTTACTCTGTGAGCTGGAGTCAGGCTAACCCCTCAGACCCTTCTCCTGTGGCCCTGCCCTCCCCGAGGGCAGCTCTCCTCATCCCATGGGCAGGACACCCAGCTGCCGGTGCCACTGCTCCCCAAAGCAAGCGAAGGTGTCCCCTGCCACCCCATCAAGGCCAGCCCACACACAGGACCAGGGTACCCCTTCACTACAGCTGTTTTGTAGCCAGGCCAGCCAAAGAGCCAAACATTTGCTAATGGCTTGGGCTGAGAGGCCACATACCTCATCTGCTGCGTCAGCGGCTTCTTCCGGCTGTACTGGTGCAAGTGGGAGAACAGGTTGACCTTGGTGCCGTAGTCCTGTCTCAGAGGTACCTGTAGCCGCACAGTGTTGATGATGGCCACCACAGCGCCTTGCTCACTCCAGTGCCACCAGCCACACCCAGCGCTCACTCGTAGCAACACCAGAGGTCCCCCCCGCCCAGCAGAGAGCAGGCCCCAGTCCCACCACACCTGCAACCTGACCGCCACCACACACCTACAGCATGACTGCCTTGAAGCATGCAGCCTGTTACCCAGCCCTCCTCCTACCTGCTGCCGCTCCAGCTTTTTGGCCAGTTTCCTCTGGGCAGCAGGGTCATCCACCTGTACGTGCTCTGGCAGCCGCTTTACCACTGTGAAGATAGTGGGGAGGGCAGTGTGGGGTGTTACTGCCCTTGTGCAGCCCCCAGCCCAGTCACGCTGCCCCCAGATGTGGGAAATACGCGGCAGGGCAGTGCCTAGGACACCAGGGAAGAATCAGATGGGCAGACCCTGCAGGTGTTCACCCCAGACCCCTCCCTCCCTGCTCACCCACCCACCCACCCTCTGCACCCTGTGGTGATGATAGCTTTACCGGACTGAGGCTCGGTGGGGGTCAGCCTGGGCTTGGCTACTGTGGCTGCCTGGCTCAGCTCTGCTTTCTTGGCCTGCTTCTGGGCCCGCTCAGCCTCTTGCTTGGCCCGGCGTTCTGCTCGCAGCTCAGCTTTGCTCTTGCCCGCTGGGGGCCTCTTGCCATCGTTGGGGCCATCGGCCAAGGCTGGCGGGAACGTGGGGTGAGCAGCTACTGCAGGAGACAGAAGAGGGAAGTCTGTGCCCAGCCTCTACCACCAGGAGATGTAGCCCAGCACGTGGAGCAGCCCATGGCAGGGAGGCCCTCCTCTGTGCAAGGGTCTGCCTTTGGAGGGGCAGGTGGGACTAAACCCCTCATTCTCCAGCACCTTGACAACCCCGCGCAGCTGACATGGAACCAGCAGGCCAGCCAGGTGGGGAGGGGAACGGCCTCCCTGAATCTCAGCCCCGCAAGAATGCAGGGTCTGGGGCAGCGAGGCCCAGGGCTTGGGTGCAGAGAAGTGGGATATGCTGGAGGTGCTGCTGCAGCCTCCCCTAAGCAGGGCTGTTCCAGCCTGGGGGCATTCCCAGCCGAGAGACCACCAGGGCCCTGCCGCAGGGCTGTCCCAGCTCAGGGTGGTCAGCGGCGGGGCTCCCCGGCTGTTGGCTGCTTCGGGGGAAGGGGGTCCTCACCCCGCGGCTGCCCTGGGTCGGAGGGCGTCCCCTGCTCCGGGGGCTCAGCTGCCGGCCCCTTCTCGCTCCTCTTTTTCTTCTTCTGCTGCTTCTTCTCCTTCCGCAGCTGCAGCTTCTCCTCCCGGGAGAGCTCTGGGTCCTGCGGGCACAGACCGTCAGGCAGCCCCCGGCCCCCATGCAGGCCCCCGGCCCCCAGCCCCACGCCGGTCCTCGGCGCAGCTCACCTGCGGTCCCACCGGCACCGGCGCGGCTGCTTCGGGGCCCGCACCTGGAACGAGGGGAAAGGGTGAGAGGGGCCGGGGAGAGGCTGGCGGGGGCAGCTGGGTGGGTGCCGAGCGGCGGGGTCCCGGGGTGCCCCCGCCGGCTCCGCACTCACCGTCCGGCGCGGCCCGCTCCGCCATGGCGCCCTGCCGCAGCGCCCCCTGCCGCCCGGAGGCCGCTGCCGCCCGCCGTCTCTGCACCACCTGCCGTGACGTCGGCGGCCCTCCGCGTGACGCGCGATGACGCCACCCCGCAGCCAAGGCGCGGGCGGGGGGGGCTGTTCCCTTTCCCGGGCCGTCCCTCCCCGTGGCCGGCGCCCAGCACCGAGCGCGGCAGGGCAGAGCCGCGGCCCCTGCCGGACGGTGCCGGGCAGCGGGCCCGGGGCTGCGGCAGGCTCCCGCGGGGCGGGGCGGGGCGGGCGGCCGGGGCGGGCCGGCCCCGGCGGGCGGTTCCACCGGCCTCGCCATCGCGGGGGCCCCCGCGGGGCGGCGCCGGGGAGCGACCGGCCCGACATGGCGGCGCGCGGCAGGTAGCGGGGGCGCGCGTCCCGGCCCCGGCCCCGCAATGCACTTCTCCATCCCCGAGACCGAGACCCGCGCCGGCGACGGCGGCACCGCCTACGTGGTGAGCGGGGCCGGAGCGGCGCTGTCCCGCGGGGCGGAGCGGGGCGATGCGGCCCGGTTGCGGCGGGGCCCCGCGGCGGCGGGGACAGCGCCCGGTGGGGCCGGGTGCGAGTCCGCTGTCCCGGGGCGGACGCTGCCCGCGCCCTGCCTGGTTGGGGCCGTGTGAGCCCGCGGGCCCTGTGGCGGGTGGCCTGTGCGGGCCGGGGGCCGGGGGAGGCGGCCAGCCCTCCCCCGTGGCCGGCCGCCACCCCCCAGACGGCCGGGCGGGCGTCGGGCCGCGCCGCCTCTGCGCCCCGGGGCCGGGCCCTGCGGTTCAAGCCAGATCCCGGCGGGTTCGGGGGAGTGTCCCTGGGCTGCGACCCCAGTGGGGGTGCTGGGGCCGTGCCCTGCGCGGGGGTGGGGGGGAGCGGCTCGCCCGGTGCGCTGCGGCCCGGGGGGCCCCGGCTCATCCTGGCCCGGCGGCCCGTCCGTTCCTCCCGGCTTCCTGTTTTGCTGGGCTGGCCGTGCCCGCCCTGCGGCTGCCGAGCACCTCCGGGAGCGGCTCCCCGAGGCCTCGGCGCGGGCTGTGGTGGGCAGAGCCCCCCGGGTGCGGCCGCAGGGCCGGGGCCTGGCCCGCGCCCACCAGCTCTGGGCCTCGCGGCCGTGCCGCGGGGACCCCGAGCCCCCCGCTTCTGCCGACATCCCTCTCTGGGGGGGTCTCAACCGTCTGGGATGCGCGGTGCGTGGGGGACAGGGGTGGCCGTCATCGTGGGCTGCAGGAAGGGCGGCGAAGGGCCCTGGTGATCCACGAGGTTCGGCCCTGTGCCTCCCCCTGCACTTTGGCCTCAGGTGTCGCGATGGCCCCTTGGGTGGGGGAGGGCCGTGTCCCCAGCATCCCCAGCATCAGAGGACTGCTCCTCTGCAGCCCCAGCTGTGAGCAGGAGCTGGTGACCCTGCAGAGAGCCTTGCCGGTGCCAGCCCCCGAGCTGATGCTGGGCAGGCGTGAGTGCTGCCTGCGCCACCTGGCCACCCCTGCCCCGCACCGGTCTCCTGGGCCCTCGACAGGGACCCTGCGCAGCAGGGTCCTTTGGCTTGACCTTTGGCAAGACCTTTGGCTTGGAGGATGGTGTGAGAAGGCAGCTGAGCTCCAGCGTGGCCTGCCCAGGTGCCTCTGCTGACCCTGGGCAGCCCCAGCTTGCAGGGGCAGGACGCTTGGGGCTTCCAGTGAGCGAAAGAGCAGTTGGTGATACCTGGCTGGGCTGTGATCGCTGCCTGCAGGCACATTTGCAGCCCCTGCAGTGCACCCCTCCTGCCCTCCCAAACACCGTTCTGGGGACAGCAGGACCTGCTCCGGCACAGAGGGGATAGCATTGTCCCCTGAGAGGATCGGTCGTTGGGGCATGGAGTGGCTGGGGCTTGTGTGCTGTGCGGCCCTGTGCCTGTGGCATCAGTGGAGACCTGAGCTGGGGCAGGGGTGCAGGGCAGAGGGGGCAGCAGCCAGGGCCCAGCTCTGTGGGATCCCCTGCAGCAGGGGCAGTTGCCTCCCCAACTCTGTAGGGCTCCCTCCAAGCTGTGGGACAGACGAGCCCTGGCTGGGCTGGTGCTGCCTGGGGCAGAGGTGTCCCAGAGGGTTTCCAGCCTCTCCCCTGGCTCAGGGGGCATGTCCTGGGGCTGGGGTGGGAGGCACGTCCTGCCGGGCTCTCTGCAGCAACCCTTACACTTTCAGCACCCCGGTAGTGCTGGGGCATGTTGTGGTGGCCCAGGGGTGGGCAGGCAGGCAGCACATGAGGAAGGAATCCCCTGCTCTGTGGTGAGGGCTGGCAGTGGCTGTGCATCCCAGGAGGTGGTGGAGAGAGCCCAGGCCCACAGCCTTTGGTGGCGTGGACATCCCGGCTGTGCAGCTCTCTGACTGGATGCCAGGCTCCTGCTTTGCTGGCCTGAGCACAGCCCAGGTTGCTGTGCTCGCCACTGCGTTGCTGTGCTCGCTCCTCCAAATGTTGTGGGCCTGCAGAATGGAGAGCAGCTGCTGGCTGCCACTTCTTGCCGCAGGGAGTGGGGAGGGGTCTCCTTACTTGCTGACTTGGGGACACCCGCATCCCTGGGGCTGCAATATGGCTCCATACTCTCTCCCAGTGGCTGGGCAGCTGCAGGGTTATGTCTTCCTGGTGTTCATCAGACACACCTCTTGGATGCACTTGTACTTCCTGAGCAGTTTTGACCATATCCACTGGGCTGCAGGTCTGTGCTGACGCTGATGTGTCTTCAGAGGAGCAGCACACAGAAACCTTCCAGTGCTGTTCTTATACTCACCTGTGCAAGTCCTGGGCATTTGATCAGTCTGTGCTTGCTAATGCGTAGCCCTTGACTGCTGACAGCAGCCCCTCCTGGTCCTGGCTGGGCTGAGGGCTGTGGCTGTGCCTGCCTGGGGCTGCTGGTTGCATGCATCGGTGTCCACGGGCAGCTTTGGAGTGTGAGGGCCCTGCTCTTCTTCCGGCTGCTGAGGGTGCTGCCCCTGAGAGCCGGAGAAATCTCCGGCCCTGTGAGGGAAGTGCTGCGGAGCTGTGTGCTCCAGGGCAGCACATGGAGGGGGTCCAGGCAGCGGGTGGCATGCCGCTGTGACCGGGCTGGTGCCTGCAAAGCAAACCCAGCTGCTGTGACCGGGCTGGTGCCTGCAAAGCAAACCCAGCTGCTGTGGTGGTGCCTGGCCTGGCATGGGCACGTGAGGGTTCCAGGTGGGTCCTGGTGCTTCCTCCAGACCTGGTGGGTCCAGGAGCTGACCTCTGCTGACAGGAAGGGATGGCTGGGGGTGCCCTATCTGCCCTTCGGCACGGTCCTCAGGGGTGTCACATCTTCCTGGGCCGGTCCCTGCAGAGGCTTCTCCTTGGGGTGGCCTGTGTGCCCCAAGCTGGGCAGGCCCTGGGGCCCCTCCATTGGGCAGGTGCTGGGATCTGACTGGTGTCTCTCCCTGCAGGCCTACAACATCCACGTGAATGGGGTGTTGCACTGCCGAGTGCGTTACAGCCAGCTCCTGGGGCTGCATGAGCAGGTAGGGAGATGTCCCCAGCAGCGGTGGGAGCTGCTGCTGACTGACCCCACTCCTGCAGGGCAGCACTGTGGGGTCTGCTGTGCTCGTGGCCCGCTGGGTGCTGCGGGGAGGCACTGAGCGCTGCTGGAGAGCTGGCATGCTGGCTGCTGCGCTGGCTGTGGGCAGGGTGTTGGTTTCTGTTCCTTGGCACAGGGTACAGGCCTCCTCCTGCTCTGTGACATCCCACCTTCTTGCAAACTGCTGGCTGTCCATTTGGATGAGGAAGGCTGTTGAGCCTTCTGGTCCCCTTGCCAGGCCCCTGGAAATCAGCTGGGGTGGGGGGTCAGAGCAGCCACTATCTCCCTGGAGGCACTGGCAGCACTCTGCTCTCTTCCCAGTTAAGGAAAGAGTATGGTGCTAATGTGGTCCCAGCCTTTCCCCCAAAGAAGATCTTCACACTCACCCCGGCAGAAGTAGAGCAACGACGGGAACAGCTGGAGAAATACATGCAGGCTGGTAAGCTGGGTCTGCCCTGCGCTGCAGCTCAGGGCCAGCTGTCCCCTTCTTGGTTGCTCAGGGCACTGGGGCACTGCCCGCATCTTCCTTCCCACACTTTTACGTTTACTGTGTCTCATGTTGGTATTCTCAGTCTTGCTCTGGCGTTAGCTGGCCTTGTCCACTGGGTGTCAGCTCGTCTGTCCCAGCCCCTTCCCCTTCCCTGCACTGGCAGAGGTGAGACCCACTAGTGCCTCCACCTGTGGGGAGTCCGTGGCTGCCAATGTGTACCCCCTACATGCAGTGCATGCTTAGTCTGGATGCAGGCTCTGAGGGGCCACCGAGTGGATGGGCATTGGCTTGGGTCCCCGCCCCTTCCCACATCTTAACGTCTGACTCCTTGCTCATCTTCCACCCCCAGTGCGGCAGGACCCGACGCTGGGAGGCAGTGAGACCTTCAACAGCTTTCTGCGCAAGGCCCAGCAGGTGAGGGGGCAGGAGCCGCTGGATGTGGTGGGCTGCTGGGGCAGCCTGTGTGGGGGTGAGTGCTGACCACTGGGACTGGGCAGTGCGTGCTGGGGCCCTTGGACTGTGGGGCAGTCTGAGTGGTGCGAGGGTGGTCTGCGGTGGAGGGGCCAGGGTGCCAGTCCAGTTTCTCTCTCCAGGAGACGCAGCAGATACCCACAGAGGAGGTGGTGCTGGAAGTGCTGCTCTCCAATGGCCAGAAGGTTAAGGTCACCATCCTTACCTCGGACCAGACAGAGGATGTCCTTGAGGTGCGAAAGTTCTTGTGTTGGGTGGGACCAGCTCTTCCTGCTGAGTTCTGTGGTTTCCCACATGTTGCAGGGGTTCCCTCAGCCTGGCAGCCATTCGGCCCTCCCTGCCGCATCCCTACCCACCCCACAGAGCAGGGTTGTCCAGAGGGGCTGAAGAGCGGTGGAGCTGGGAAGAGCATGCCGATGTGCTCGTGACCCTTTCTGGGTCCAGACTGATGTCAGGAGGCTCCCAGCTCTATCATGGTGGCAGTGATCCCCTGGGCCCCACTTGCCTGTCCTGCCCTGGCCCCCAGCCCAGCAGAGGTGCTGCCTTCCTGCTGTTGGGAGGCCCCAGAGCATGCGTGCAGGCTGGATCCTGCCACGGGGTAAGGATGTAGAAGTGCTGCCTCTCTGCAGGAAGTGGTGACCTCCTGCTCTTGCTCCCAGGCTGTGGCCTCCAAGCTGGATCTGCCAGATGACCTGGTTGGCTACTTCAGCCTTTTCCTAGTGAGAGAGACCAAGGATGGAGCTTTCTCCTGTGAGTAGAGCGCACTGGAGACCCACAAGGGCTGCGGTGGGATGTCTACCCTGCACCCTGCCCTGGAGTGAGAGCTGTGTGCTTGGACCAGACGGTCCTGGGTGGGGGGATCCAGCGTGTTCCCCTGGGGTGTCCTGGCTGGTGGGGGTCTGGTGGGCTCCTGCTGCCCCAAGCTGCTGCTGAGCTGCTGTTTCCCTGCAGTCGTGCGGAAGCTGCAGGAGTTTGAGCTGCCGTATGTGTCCGTCACCAGCCTGCATAACCCTGAGTTCAGGATCATCCTGCGCAAGAGGTGAGTGGCAGGGCTGGAGGGGGCAGTGACTGCCAAAGCAGTGGGGTAGTGTCTGGGGCGCCCTGCTCTGCACAGGGGCCGCCCCCTGCCTCACCATTGCTGTCTGCAGGGTGCTTTGGCTCCCAGCAACACACCCAGGTGTCCCAGGCCGTGACACCGGGGGCCAGGCTGCCCTGCTGGATTTGGTCCCTGTTTCTGTTTTCCCAGACACGACCCTTGCTGCCTCTGGCATCGGCTTGAGAGGGGGAGTTGGGGTGTGGCAACTGATGGGCTACCAGGGGAGCTGGCCAGAGACCTGGCTCGGCGCCTTGCCCCAGCATGGGAGATGTATTTCTCCCCATTGCTGTTTGGAGCTGGGGAATAAGTTGACCCATGTGGTTCCCTTCTAGCTACTGGGACTCCTCCTATGATGATGATGTAATGGAGCATCGTGTGGGGCTGAACTTGCTGTATGCTCAGGTGAGGGTCTGTGTGGCCCAGCTGGGTGAGGAGGGGCACTGCACCCCTCGGTTATGGCTGTGCGGGGTCTCAGGTGGGCCCCACTGCTCACCAGCCTCTGCTTCTTGGTAGACGGTGTCAGACATCGAGCATGGATGGATCCTTGTCAACAAGGAACAGCACCGGCAGCTGAAGTCCCTGCAGGAAAAAGTCTCTAAGAAGGAGGTAGGGGAGGGCAGGATGCTGTGACTGGAGCAGTCCAGGCACTGGCCTGTCACCAGTCCTGTGTGAACGCGTGGTGCTGAGTTCGTTGCCTGTTCCTGGCTCAGGAGTTGTGGTGTCTGTGCTGAACTTCCCTGGCTCTGTCCACAGTTCATCCGCCTGGCGCAGACCCTGAAGTACTACGGTTATCTCAAGTTTGACCCCTGCGTCACTGACTTCCCTGAGAAGGGATGCCATGTCGTCGTTAGTGCTGGCAACAATGAGCTCAACTTCCAGGTGCGGCTGCCGAGCGAGCAGATCAAGGAAGGCAGCTTCAAGGTCACACGCATGCGGTGCTGGCGGGTCACATCCTCGGTGAGTGCCACTTGCCTGTGGGGCCCTGGAGAGCAGGGAAGGCTCGTGGGGGTCTGGTGGGACCTGGTTGTGCTGGGCCGGTCCAGCAGCTGTCCCTGGGAAAGGTGCTGGATGTGTTGCCTGCTTCCAGCCCAGCTGGCCTGGGGAAGGTCCGAGTCGTGATTTGGGGTTGAGGGGGTCATCGGTGTGAGGACATTTGAGGGGCCTGCCGCTGTGAGGGGGACCTGACGGTGCTGGAAGGCCAGTGGGAGCTGGGCAGGGTGTCCAGCAGCCAGCTGGGGCTACCCTTTTGGCAGAGGGTCCTGGGAAGCTGGCGTCTTTCCCTCTGGAGGCTCCCAGCCTTAGCACGTGCCCTTGCAGGTGCCAATGAGCAATGGTCCCTCGGGGAGCAGCCCAGGGAAGTCTGAGGTGAAGCTGGAGTTGGCTTTCGAGTATCTAATGAGCAAGGACCGGCTGCAGTGGGTCACCATCACCAGCCCGCAGGTAGGGCTGCCTGCGTGCCAGGCTGGCAGCGGACAAGGATGGGAGCGAGGGAGTGGCTGTGCAGGAAAGGGCTTGGCGTGGTGTGTTGGGAAGGCTGTGCGGTGCGTGGAGCCTCATGACACCTCTCCCTTGCAGGCGATCATGCTGAGCATCTGCCTTCAGTCCATGGTGGACGAGCTGATGGTGAAGAAGTCTGGAGGCAGCATCCGCAAGGTGACAGCTGGGGCTGGATGTTGTCTCTGGGGTGGGATCCCATCTTGCCCCTGCGACTCCTTGGGGTCTAGGCTGGGCCCTGCTTGCTCTTCTCAGGATGGGGCCGGCTCAAGGATCCCCAGGGGCCATCTTAACCTCTGGAGTTGCCCTTGGGGACCCTGCGGCTGAGCTGAGCTTCTCCCCTTGCAGATGTTTCGCCGGCGGGTGAATGGGACCCTGCGGCGCTCAGACAGCCAGCAGGCTGTGAAATCGCCCCCACTGCTGGTGAGTGGGACCCTGTGGCCCTGGCAGGGGGAGACCAGTGTGACTGTGGGCTGGCTTTGCTGTATTGGGTACCAGAGCCTACCGCCCCCAGAGGTGCCACTGTCCCCTTGGCAGGGCTGGGGCAAGCCCAGAGGACAGCAGGGCTGCTGTGCCCCATTCCCATAGCCATGGGAAGAGAAAGAACCATGGACCAGTCTCCAGGAGCCAGACTCCCCGGGGGAGGGAAGAGAGGGTAGCCTGGCCTTGTCCCAGGAGGGCGAGTGGTGGCTAATGGTGGGTAGGGTGGTTGGCATGTCCCACCACCCCAGTGCTGCCTGACTGTGCCATCCCCACAGGACTCGCCTGACGCCTCCCGGGAGCCGATGGCCAAACTCTCGGTGAGTTGTGTGTGGGTGCACTGTCGCCATCACCCTCGTACAAAGCAGGGGGGAGTGGGATCCTCCCTAATGCCTTCCCTCTCCACAGAGCAAGCTCACCTCTGTCAGCCTTCGAGGGATCAGCCACTCCAGCTCTGCTAACGATGTGGGCGCTAACAACTTCCATGGCAATTACGCCTTTGAGGGCATTGGTGATGAAGATCTGTAGTGCCCCCCTTCCTAAGACAGCAACAGCCGAGGGCCTTCGCTGAGGAATGTACGACCTGCAGCCAGGTTGCAATCAACGTGCCTCTCACCTGCTACATCCACCTTCCCCTGCTCCCCTGGGCTGGGGAGCTCACCCCCAGCCCACTGCTGCCTTTGGGGTGGGGGCAGCTGAACTCCTGCTGCTGGCTCCAGCTGGGAGAGGGCTCGTTCCCAGGGCTGCAACAGCCCAACCCGAGCAGCGAGCAGCGTGCCCAGGCTGAGCCCTGGAGCAGTGTCGCGGAGCCTGGCCCAGCGCGGGGGCAGAGCTGCCCCTTCCCCAGCTGGGATGGCCTGGCTTGAGTGCCCAGCTGCGCAGGGGGGCAGCTGCCCCGGGTGGCTGGGCCAGCGGCTTGGCAGCAGCAGCCTGGTGGCACTGAGCAGCTCTTGTGAGGCTCTGTAATGCCAAATTAGCGTTTAGGTTTCTGCTCAAGGGACAGACTGCAGTACACTGTCTCCAGGGGGCTCTGCGCAGAGCCCCTTCTCTAACCCGCTCATAGACTCCAGCGTAATCTAGGCTTGTAACCACGTATCTCCTGCTGCTCAGACCGACCGAGCATTAATGGACAGTAACCAATGTTTACACACCAATGATGATTAAAATGGATCCTGATTGGTACTGGGCTGTCTGTTGGGAGGTGGTCACTATCCCTCTTCTCCCTGCACACCTTGCCAGCCCCACACTGTCCTCTCCTGAAGCAGAACAAGGGCCCCAGGGAGAATAGCAGATAACAAAACTGACCGTTTAATGCATTTATACACAATATAAATTACACTGACCAGCATGGAAACAGCCATGGAACCAGTCCTGTTCCCCCCTCCCCCCTTTTCCCCAGACTCTGGCAGAGGAAGGCTCCAACAGGCAGGAACAGGCAGGTACCACACCCCGCGGGTGCCTGGGGACATGGCACCACCGCCGTTGGGCCAGGCACCTGAGCCTGGAACCCAAGCTGCTGGTTGTGGCTTCACGCTGCCCAGGCAGGCGAGGGCTGCTGGAGACCCCGGTGCACCCACATAAGGCAGCCCCGAGCCCCCCTGGAGTCTGCTGCCCATCCCTCCCCCAGGGAGGGCGGGGGCCGAGGCACCCCGGGCCTGATGCAGGGCTGGGCACCCCTGCAGCTGGGCTAAGTGCTGTCTCAGGGCAGGGCCGTGCCCACGGCTGGAGGGGCCAGGAGGGCTTTGGCATTGCGTGGGTTTACCCAGCTCTCGGCTGTGTGGCCATGGATCTTCTGGTGGCGCTTGTAGTTGTCCCAGTGGCCAGTGGTGTAGGGGCAGTCCCGGCACTGGAAGGGCTTCTCACCCGTGTGCCGCAGCATATGCCGCTTCAGGTTCATGCTCTGGTTGCAGCTGTAGTTGCAGAGGCTGCACTGGAAGGGCTTGTCACCCGAGTGGATGCGCCCGTGACGCTTGAGGTTGGCCAGGTTGCCACAGGCGTAGTCGCAGAGCTGGCACTTGTAGGGCTTCTCGCCTGTGTGCACTCGCTGGTGCCGCTTCAGGTTGTCGAGGTGGGCGGAGGCGTAGGGGCAGAGCGGGCAGGCAAATGGCTTCTCCCCACTGTGTGTCTTCATGTGCCGTGCCAAGTGGTTGGGGTAGTGGGTGACGAAGGGGCAGAGGCTGCAGGCAAAGCCTTTGTCCCCAGTGCCCTTGCGAGGGCTGGCGCCCGGCTCGGTGCCCAGCACCGCCAGGCTGCAGCGCCCGCAGACCTGCTCAGCCAGGCCCTCATCCTGGGCGAACCCGTCGTCCAGCACCAGCCCACACATGCGGCATGTGAAGGGGAAGAGCAGCTCGGGCAGCGCGGCTGCCTCCTCGCCCCGCAGCCGAGTGCAGCCAGGCAGGAAGGGGCCGCTGCTGCTGCCCACGTGCAGGCTCAGCTCTGGCAGCAGCGGTTCTGCGGGAAAAACACAAAACAGGGCTGTGAGCGGGATGAGGCAGTGCTGGCAGGGCTCAGCTCTGTGACAAGCTGTGGGCTCTGGGGTGACAGTGCCCTGGCTGAGGCTGGTGGCACATGGTGCCACGCTGGGCACAGGTTGATGGCAGGATGCGCATCCTGGCCCTTCGCCAGCCCTGGGGCTGTGCCATGGGAGAGAGCCCCCCAGCAGCTCTCCCCTCCCCCCCACACCCCCTCTCTTTACCTGGGTCCTTGTCCCGCCGGTGCGGCCCCTCGCCTTCGGGCAGGCGGTGGCTGAGCATGTGCCGCTTCAGGTTGCGGCTCTGGTTGCAGCGATAGTCGCAGGCAGCACACTGGAAGGGCTTGTCCTGGCTGTGGACTCGTTCATGACGTTTGAGGTTCCCCAGACTGCTGCAGGCGAAGCTGCAGCACGTGCAGCGGTACGGCTTCTCCCCTGTGTGCGTGCGCAGGTGTCGGGTCAGGTTCACCAGCTGGGCAGAGGCGTAGGCACACTGCGGGCACGCAAACGGCTTCTCCCCGTTGTGCGTCTTCATGTGGCGCTTGAGGTGGCTGGAGTAGTGGGAGGCGAAGGGGCAGAGCTGGCAGGAGTACACGATGCGCTGGCTGCGGCCCCCTTCCGTGCCGGCACACTGCAGGCAGCTCTGGCCTAGGCTGGCAGCCAGCTGCAGCCCACACTGGCGGCAGGGCAGCGCTGCAGGGCCGGGCTCCCCACCCTCCTCAGGGTCACTCTCCACGCTCAGCTGCTGGTACCCGGAGGAGCAGTCGTCGTCGCTCAGCGCATATGCTGGGATGGCAATCTTTCCCACCAGGGTATCTGCTGAGAAGACCATGGGGATGGGACGGTGTCAGCCTTGCTGGCTTAGGCACAGCCCCTCTGCTTGTGCCACCAATCCCCGCAGGGTCCACCTCAAGGAAGGGACCACAGGAAGGGGGGGCCAGGCAGCTGTGCCCACCCTGGCAGCACCCTGCAGGGGTCCACCACACCACCCACAGAGGGGTGAGGAGCTTCATGGCCGTAAGCTGCCCTGACAGCCTGCTGCAGGGCCTGTCCTGGGCCCCTTGGGTAACACTGTCATCTCTGCCCTGCAGCTGGCCGAGCTGGGCGGTCAGCCTGCGGCCATACCCTCAGCACAAGGAGGGCAGGTGGCGAGGGGCACAGGAGCGGGGCAGGCACCCACTGTTACTGGTGGGCCTGGCCGGTGGGAAGCAGTGACGGTGGGAGGGTGTTGAGTGCAGCCTGACCCGGGCAGGAAAGCTGGGAGCCCATAAAGCTCGCTCCGGGCCCCCTGTTGCTGTTCTGCTGCCCCAGCCCTGGGTCCTGCTCCCCATGGGGCCTCAGCACCAGCCCGGCTCCATCACACTGGGAAACAGACCTTCCCCAGCCCCACGCGGCACCACTGTCCCGTGGCAGTGGGAGGAAGTCTGGGCCAGGCTCTGAGGGCACTTCTGCTTCCTGGTTGGGCACAGACCCATCCTTCCGCAGCCCCTGAGGCAGTGCCTGTGCCCCAGGGAGGGATGACAAGAGCAGAGCCTGCTACCCTGCAGCTGCTTCAGGCTGGCCTGTGGGCCCCACACCCCAGATGTGTCCCCAGGCTGGTGCTTGGGGCCAGAATGGCAGCGACATATAGCCAAAGCCTTGCCACCACCAGTCTCAAGCTGTGCCCAGCTGTCCCCGTGCTGTGCCTGACCTGGAGCCCCGGGGCCTGCGAGACCCAACACATGCCCCCTGCCCCAGAAAGCTGCCTGGGCCGATTCACCCCTTCACTACTGCCCAGCTCCCAGAACCCCAGGCAGGTGCAGGATTGAGGCTGCTCCCATGTGGTGGGACAGGGTGGCCTCCCAGCCCCCGGTACCCCTTCACAAGCACTGCCTGAAGCACAGACACCAGAATGGGGCATCCTGTGAGGGCCTGGCTATTGCCAGGGGAACTCTCGACCCTGCCTCAAGCCCCACACCAAGGGACTCCCCGGCCTCCTCAGCTTGGGCCCACAGTCCAGCAGTGCCACAGCATCCCTAGAGCAGTCCCCTCAGTCTGGCTGTGTCTGTGCTCCCCTCATGGGACAGTGTGGCTCACGGGGTGAGGATGAGCACATGGCCAGTGATGGCTCTCCTGACCTACTCAGTGGGCCCTGAAGTGCCTGGTCCTTCTCCCCGGCTGGGGCTAGCAGCTGTGATCGGGAAGAAGGTATTTCAGACAGCAAAGAGCATCTTTCAGCCCTCACCGTGTCTGGCTCCGAGAGCTGCCGAGTGAGCTTTGTCCCACCACTGGGCCCTGCCGCAGGCTGTGGGGAAGTGCAGCCCTCAGAGCAGAACCCCATCTGCCAGGCAGCTGGGACCGTGCCTCGGCATGAGAGTGGGAGCTGCGGGCACAGCCCAGCACGGCTGCCAAGCACACGCACCGGAGCACAGCCCTTGCAGACAGCAAGGGGACAGAGCCACAGGCTCTGTGCCCTCCTCATCTCGCCATTCTGTTTCTATGTTATTCTGTTCACCACTCACCATTGAGGGCAGCGAGTGATGCACCCACTGGTCCTTGTGAGGTACCTTAATGGAGCCAAAGCAGCATCTGCTCCTCTGGCTGCCTTGTGGCTCTAGCTGACCTGGAGCCCAGCATGCTGCCAGCTGGGCAGGTGCTGGCTGGCCTTGCCGCAGGGCCTGCAAGCAGAGGCTGGTGGAGAGACAGCCCCGGCCCAGCTCCCCACACCACGCACTGCCAAGGGGCAGCGGTGGGGCAGGACCCCATGGGGACAAGGCCCCGGTGGGCTGCAAAGTCGTGCCCCTGCAGCTATGGGGATGAGCCCGGTGGCGGCCACGGCATGCGGCGAGGCGGCTGCCAGCTCCGGTGTACCCGCAGCCCCAGGACAACCCTGGGGGCACAACGCACAGGGGGTGGGGTGGGAAGGCTTGACGGGAGGGAGCGCTCAGTGGGGGTCTGCGCCGGGGATCGGTGCCGGGCAGGCAGATACCACCGGCGCGGGCCCCTGCCGGGGGTCGGGGTCTTACCCCGCGGGATCCGGGAGAGGGAAACGCCCCCGGCGGCGGAGCAGCCACCGGGCGGGACCGTTCCCGGGCAAGGCGGCTGCCGGATGGGGCCATGCGCGGGGAACCGGTACCGGCAAGGCCGGGCCGCGTCCCCGCCCGGCGGCGCTCCTGGAGCGGGGGGGGCCCAGGCCGGCCGTTCCCGCGGGGCGCCGCTGCCGGGCCCGGAGAGCGGCACGCACCTGGCGGTCCCTTCTCGAAGGCCAGGCCGCGGCCCAGCAGCAAGTCGCCGGGCAGCACCAGCGCCGCTCCCGCCGTCTCCTCGGGGCCGTCCTCGGCGTCCGCTGCAACACACCGAGCGCCGCGGGTCACCGCCGGGCCTCCGCCGCCCCCCTGCCCCGCTGCGCACTCACCCTTCACCGGCTGCGGGTGGCTTTGCTTCCGCCGGGGCATCGTGGCCGGCCCCGGCCCCACCGCCCGCCCGCCCGCGGCCCGCCAGCCGCCCCCGCCAGCCCGGGGCGGCCGCCGCCGCCCCGCCTCGACCGGGCACTTCCGTTTCCGGCCGCAGCGGGGTGGGGCAAGCGCCGGAAGCGGACGGTGGCGCCCCGGAAGCGGACCGGGCACCGGAAGCAGGAGCGGGTCCGCTGCCAACCTCTTCCCTCCCGGCACCGCGCCGGCGTCTCTGGCATGCGGCGTGGGGTCCAGGCCGCGCCGCTGGGGAGGCAGGCGGGGGATGGGCACGGCCGGGTCCCCTCGGGAGGGGCGGAGTCTCGGGTGCGGTAGCGGGCGCCGGTGGGACAGCGGCTCCGGGGCAGGGCGGCGCAGGTTAACGCAGCCGCGCCCGGTGAGGCACAAACACCGCCAGCCCTCCGCCCTGGTGCCCCGCTCCCAGGGGGCCGGCAGCGCCCGCTGTGCCGCCCGCCGGGGCCGCCGCCCGTCTAGTGGTGCCCCCCCTGGGCCATATAGCCCCGCCCCCAGCCTATATACCCACCCCGGGCCATATAGCCCCGCCCCCACCCTATATACCCCCCCGGGGCCATATAGCTGCCCTCCCGGGCCATATAGCCCCGCCCCCACCCTATATACCCCCCCGGGCCATATAGCTGCCCTCCCGGGCCATATAGCCCCGCCCCCACCCTATATACCCCCCGGGGCCATGTAGCTGCCCCCCCGGGCCATATAGCCCCGCCCTCACCCTATATACCCCCCCGGACCCTATAGCTGCTTCGTCCTGGGCCATATAGCCCCGCCTGCACCCTTTATACACCTCCCGGACCCTATAGGTGCCCCCCCCCGGCCATATAGCCCTGCCCCCACCCCATATACCCCCCCCCCCCGACACTATAGCTGCCTCGCCCCCCTGGGCCATATAGCCCTGCCCCCACCCTATATACACCCCCCCGGGCCATATAGCTGCCCCCCCGGGCCATATAGCCCTGCCCCCACCCTATATACCCCCCCGGGCCATACAGCTGCCCCCCCGGGCCGCCTCGTGCAGAGGAGAGGGCTGAAGGAGCGGGGTTCCCGGGAGGGCGATGGAGATGCACCACTGCGGGTGGAAGGTTGAGACAGCTTTTCTGCCTGTGGCACCGGTGGGCTTACAGAGCTCCAGAGGCTCTGGGGATCCCAGCAGAGTGGGGGTGGGTGGTCCAGAGCCCACGTTGCCCTGGCACAAGAGGGCAGGGTGGCCAGGCAGGATGGAGAACTGACATGAAGCAGGACACATGAGTAGCGATGACTGGCAGCGTTCGAGTCTTTCACCATCTTGGTCCTTCGGTGCTGAGATCCTTTCAGCCTGTATGAGGGATCTGGAGCTCTTGGCAGCGCAGAGAGGGACTCGCAGTCCTGCCTGTGGTCTGATCTCCAGAGGCAACTGAAACCGTCCTTTGGAGACACCCAGCCGGGGTCTTGCTCCCTTGTACTGTCCTGGGAAGTGGGAACAAGTCCAGTCACGGATCAGGTTGCCCAGAGAGGTTATGCAGTCTTTGTCCTTGGAGGTTTTCAAGACCCAACTGGCATAAAGTCCTTAACCCCAGTGCTGACCCCGTTTTGGGCAGGAAGGTGTACTGGAAACCTCTTGAGGTCCCTTTCCACCTTGAATTATTCTGTGATTGTGGTGACCCCTGTGGGAACTGGCTGTAGAGGAAGGGTAGCCCAACTCCCCACAGCCAGGCATGGGAGGAGAGGCAGATGCAGGACAAACTCAGTTGGGGCACCATGACCGTGCAGTGGCTCCTCTGTGGCTGTTACCTCTGCCAGTCATACCCGCATAATCACAGCTCATTCAAGGACCACAGACCTGAGCCCTGTTGCCTGGTTCTGCCAGGAGCACGTGCGGGTGATGGGCCCCCACGTGGTGGAGCTCCTGATCTCATCTGGCAGGTCCCTGTGCTTCATAACCCCCCCTTCTCAGAAAATCTCCCCCGGTTTGTGTGGCTCAGCTCCTGGACGCTCAGAAATGCTCTGACCCTGCTAGGCAAGGAGTCTGCTGGGCCCCAGGGTAGCTGTGACAGCTCCTCATGCAGCGCAGTCACACTGCAGCCCCTGGGGGAGCTCAGCCATCTCATGCTGTCACATTTGCCTTTGCTTTGGTTGGTTTCCTGCAGCTTCTGTCTCCCATGTCCTGGCATTGTGCAGGCTGGGGACACCTAGGGCTTTGTGTCCTACTTCTTGGGGAGAAGGGCCCCTGGTTACCCTGCCTCAGGGCTTGTTCGGCCACACTGTGGTTTGGCCCATTTCCAGGGCTGGCTGTTGTGCAACTCTGTGTGTTGGGGGCAGCAGCCCTGCTCTGGCTTAGCCGTATCTTATATTCATCTGCTCTGATGCCTAGACCTGTGCCCTGGATGTGGTCCCCACCTATGGGACTCGTTCTGCCTTCTCTGTGGCTCCATTAGAAGAGCTGTCTGATGTGTCCAAGTGACTCTGGCTGTGCGAGCTGCTGCTGCTGATCCTGTTCATGGATAGGTTTTGTTTATTTGCAGGTCTCTGAGGCAGTCGAATGTGTTGGGCTTTGTGGCAGTCCCAGGGGAGCCATGGCCATGCTGTGTCATCAGCAACGATTCCCTGCTGACAGGTACCTCGGGGCCAGAGGATGGGGTTGCTTAGATCCCTGCCAGTGCTTCTTCGCTTGTGTTGTGCAGCCCGGACCATTTAGTCAAGGTGTCGTAGTCCCAGTGCAGGACCTGCGCAGGCCTGGGGTGTCTGTGACCACGGGCTGGCCCCGCTGGTCAGACAGCTGATGTCCACAGTGTCGGTGCAGCTCTTGCTGCTTCGGCACTGGCTCCTGCTGTTCTGCTGAGCAGAGTCTGTGGTGACGCCATCAGTCACCTGAGACAGTGGTCCCATTGCCCTCCTCTGTGTTTGAGCACATTCCTTCCCTGCTTTCCTCCTGCGGTACCTCCCATTCTCTAACAACAATTTAAATTCAATCTCAGCCTGGTTTCCATCAGCTCCTCAGTTGTCACCTCACCAGAAAGTGCTTATCACCTGGGGTGACATGGTGCAGGACTTTACTAGTTCCCAGCAAAGGAGATGTAATCAGACTCCTCCGTCTTACCTGAGCTGTCACTAATATCTACCTCCTCCCATGCCAGTGCTTCTCCTGGTTTAGTTGTGCTGAAACGCAAAAAACAGTAGAGGCTGTTGGAGTGGAGGGGTGCAGCGATGCTATGGAGGTGTAAAGTGTAGGGTGCAACTTTCTGGGGTATAGATAAGCAAAGACCAAGGACACCAGTGGAGGGACTGGTTCTTCTGTCAGAAGAGATTATGGCATGGCTAGGACTTGTAAGCTCTAAGTAAGGGAAAACTGACAGATTTACCTCCTCTCTCCTGTAATCACCTGGCTTCTGGTCACTTAATTAACGGACTCTTGGGTCCCTTGGCTTGGTTGTCTCTTCTACAAATTCAGCAGCAGCTTGGGCGATGCAGGTTTTAGTGCAGCACTTGGGATGTGAGGAAACATTTGTCAGAAGTGACCACTCCTCACGAGGCTTCAGGTGCTGCTGCCCTGGGTTGCAGGGCAGGTGGAGGAGCTCTCTCCTCCTGGGACAGTTCAGGATCCAACCTTTGTGGAGGAAGTGCTTTCTCTGTGGCAGTGAGACATTCTGTGCTCTCCTGTGAGCTAACCCTGAGAGGAGTAGTGATGGCAGTTTTGATTTGCCACGACTTTTCCTGTGGGCTTCCTCCAGCTAGCAGTGGCTAGGAGCTTCCCAGTGCAGGCTGGTCTAAGGAGCTTGTGTCTGCAGTGGTAAGCACTGGTGTCCGGCTGTGCTGAGTCTGTGGCTCTTGGGCACTTGAACTCCTGCAAAGTCAGAGCTTCAGTCATGTCTTTTCTTGGAGAGCAGAGCCACACAGACTTGGGGTGGGGGAGGTGAGGGGTGTGATTATTGTAGTGCCAAACCAGTTGTCATAGTGTTTGCCACTGCCTTCCTTGCAAAGACCACTGTCTTCCCTGCCTCAGGGCATTTGGGAGGTCCTGTGTCTTTGAATTTTGATGCTGAACTGAAGGAGACAGGGTGGGACGGACAGAACAAAGCTGGCTCAGGGCATGTGGATGGCTGGAGACAGGCTGTGGCTGCATTGCCCAAGCTCAGCATGAGACTGGTCAGCTTTGGCACTGCCACCTGGGGCCTTTGGGCCAACGTGGGGCTGGGGGTGACCATGGTCGCACTGACCAGGCAGGATGTGATCGTGGGACCGCAAGGCTGGGTGCTTTTGTTCTTGCCTGCAGCCTGGTGGGAGGGAGCATGTCAGCTGGAGACATCAAGCAAGGACCCCTGGGCCATGTGCTGAGTTCAAGGGTGGCTGTGCTGGGGGGTGCAGGAGGTGAGCAACGTCCTGGGCCCTGACAGGGCTCTGCCGGCAGCTGTGCCTGGATGGAGATTGCTTGCCGTTTCAGGGTGGGCTGCTGCCCATGCCGGGCTGGTGCGCAGCATGTGGGAGCTGTTCCAGGTGTAGGAGGAGGCGGATGCAGGAGCAGAGAGAGGCAAGCTCTCGGGTCTGGGCTGTGGGCTGTGACCCACCAGAGGAGAGAGGATCTGGAACAGCCCCAGCTGGGGCCAGGGGCCAGGTCCCCATGCTGAAGGGCTTGTGCTGGGGCCAGGGCACTGCTGGCAGGGTTGGCTCCACTGTCCTGGACCCAACAGGGATGAATGGCTGGGACTGGGCTGGCCTAGGGGCTGCGAGGAGCACTGCGGGTCTTGGCTTGTCCCAGAGCTGCTGGGATGCTTTCCGTGGTGCAGCCGGTGGATGGCTCTGGGGTCCGGCAGGGCGGTAGTGGGGTCTCATGGGTACTGGGGGCCCATTCCCACAGCCAGGGCCCAGAGCTTGCTCTCACATGTGGTTCCTTTGCAGGCTGAGCGCACCAACTGCAGCTGGAGATGGTTCAGCTCTTGTCTGTGAGGAGGTTGCTGGCTCTGAGGCCCAGGTAGGAGCTCAGCCGTGGCGGCCACGCGGGGGTTGGCACCTCCCTGCTGCCCTCTGTAGCCCAACAGCAGCTGGCTGCCACCCTGATGGGCCACCATGGAGCGGCCCAAGTGGGTGCACGGACCCCTCCGCCTCCTGGGCTTCTTTGGGCGGAAGCCACAGGCTGCTGGAGGGGAGATGTCACCAGAACAGGAGCCAGAGCCTAAGGAACCTGAGGAGATGCATATCATGCTGCCCCTGGGTGAGGGTGAGGAGCTGGTGGAATGTCCCCTGTGCCTGCTGCCCCAGCCTCCCGAGGCCTTTCCCACACTGGCCTCCTGCGACCACCGTTCATGCCGGGCTTGCCTGGAGCAGTACCTGCGCATCGCTGTCAGCGAGAGCCGTGTGCAGGTGGCCTGCCCGCACTGCCCTGCCGTGCTGCAGCCCACCGATGTCCACCACCTCCTGGCTGAGCCTGCCCTCCGTGACAAGTATGAGGAGTTCCTCCTGCGACAGCTGCTGGTGGCTGACCCCAGCACCTGCTGGTGCCCTGCGCCTGACTGCAGGTGACTGGCTGGCCCCCTGCACAGAGCCGGGAGCAGGGGGGCCATGTGGGTCCCCCACCTCTTCCCGCAGTGGTGGAGGCAAAGGGCTTCCCCAGCTGGGAACTGGTGCCCAGCAGACTGTGCCCGTGTCCCGTGAGCTGTTTTTAGGCTGAATCCCCTTGTGGCTTGGTCCCGTGTGGGGTTGGGCCTGCTCAGAGAGATGTCCTGGTCCCTGTCCTGGCTGCAGAGCCCAGGCAGCTGTGTGCCTGCTGGGGTTGGTGCTCTTGGCCATGCTGGGCCAGCCTAGGAGGCCCCAAGGGAACTGTGTGGGTGCTGGGTGAGGAAGGCTGTGCTGCAGTCTGACCTGGTGACAGTGTCTCCTGGCTCTCCTGGCTACAGGGGCTGCAGCTCTGGCTCAGTGTGGAGCTGGCACCTGCCACTGCATGGCCTGGCTGTGCCATGGAGGGGATGCAGGGATGGCCATGGGCACCGCTGCCCCCTCAGCCCCTAACACGGACTTTCTTCTTCCCACAGCTATGCTGTCATTGCCTATGGCTGTGCCAAGTGTCCCCGCCTCACCTGCGAGCATGAGGGCTGTGGTACTGAGTTCTGCTACCACTGCCGGCAGCCCTGGCACCCTGATGGCCCTTGTGCGCCAGTGCTGCCAGCCCCCCGCCTGACCAGCCCCTCAGCACAGCTAGTCCACCCAGAGGACTTGGCGCATGGTGAGACTCTGGCCCAGGGTGGGAACAAGGAGGGGAAGGATTTGGCATGGCTGAGCAGCACAGTTGGATGCCTTTGTACCTTCCTGCCTGTGGGGATGCTGGAGCCAGGACCCAGTGGTCCCTGTTGACTGCCTGTGTGTGGAGGCATGTGGCCCTTGTGCCAGTCAAGCTGGGGGTGTGTAGTGAGACCTTGCTGTGCCTGGCTCACCGTGACACCTACAGGACAGGCTGTGATGCTGGGACAGGGTGTGGGGGTGGACCTGCACTGTCATGTCTCGCTTGCCCCCCCATCCCATCCATCTCATCTCATCTTCTCCCCCGCCAGATGAGGCTGAGGATGTCAAGGTCTGTCCACGCTGCAGTGCGTTCATCATGAAGATCAATGACGGGAGCTGCAACTGCATGAACTGCACGGTCTGTGGCTGCCTCTTCTGCTGGCTCTGTCTGCAGGAGATCTCTGGTGTGCACTTCCTGAGGTCAGTGCTGGGTTGGGGGGCCACTGGGGGGCTGGGGCGGAGGAACTGACAGGAGCTTAAGGGGTGGTTGCAGAAGCTGCCCGGCGCTGAGCTGGAGGTGCTGCAGTGCTGGGCCAGGGGCCCTGCCAGGAGCTATGGGTTTAGGATGGGTGGCAGTGGGACCCTGCTGAGAGCCACGTCCATGCACAGCCAGGCTTGGGACTGGCTGGGCTGTGGGGCTGATGGTGGGGTGGGAGCAGAGGGCTGCTGGGTCTGGCCAGGCTGGGGGCCTGGGGCCGGCTGTCAGCACCCCACAGCGGGGTTCCAGGTGGCAGCTGGAGCTCAGGGTTGGGGTGGAGAAATCTGGCTTTCTGCTTCCCCGGTGGGCCCGTGGGGCTCCCCCCAGCGTGAGGATGGGCTGTGCTGGTGTCTGCCTGCCCCTGCGCAGGAACCATTGTCCCAGCCCCACTCTGTCCTCGCAGCCCCTCTGGCTGCACCTTCTGGGGGAAGAGGCCTTGGTCACTGACCCAGAAGATCCTGTGGCAGCTGGGCATGGTGCTGGGGGCGCCTATGGTGATCTCCCTCATCGCAGGCATCGCTGTCCCTGTCATTACCATTGGGATCCCCATCTACATGGGTAGGAAGGTACTGGCAGGGGGTCCTGGAGTCCCCATGGTCGCACTCCCCACCGAGCCTGGCAGCCCATGGCCTCCGGGCCAGACAGACACGCAGTGCTCGCCACTGCCCACAGCGTGTGTCTGTGCCTCCCCCACAGTCCCTCCTGGTGGGAACCCTCTCTGCTGCCTACCCCAGCACCCGTCGCCAGTGAGGGTTCTCTCAGCCTGGAGAGGTGGGGGTTGGGGTGGGCGAAAGGAGGAAGGGGTCTCAGGGGTCCAGGACTGTTTTCCAGGAACACCTGGGCTGTGGTGGTGGCACTATGGTGGCTGCTTGTCCCTGAGGAGGTGGAGGGGGTGTCCAGGCAGCTGTGGCTAGAGCTCTGCCAGCGCCAGGAAGAGACCCCATCCCTGGGGGCTGTGTGCTGAGATCTCTGCAGAGCCCTTCACCTGTCTCGCTTCTCCTTGGGGTGCTGGGCCAGAGCCAGAGGAGCAGCTTGTCGGGGTGCCAGCAGTGCCTTTCTGTCACTAGCAGTGTCCTCCTCTCTCTCTTTGTGTCTCCCATCATAACAGCAGTCACTGTGGGTAAGTGGCCAGGGCTGAGGGCACTGCCCACATGCTGGGGACAGTGGGACTGGGGCCTGGGGGCCGCTGCAGTGGAGTGTCTCTGGGGGGGGGGATGTCTGAGACCTGGGGCACCAGCGTTTTGCCCAGGGGGGCAGGCCAGCTGGGGCTGTTGCTGGGGGCTGGGCGGTAGCTGCCTGTCTGCCCACAGGTGTTGGTGTGCCCCTGGTGCTCACCTATGTCTATGGGGTGGTGGTGCTGTCACTGTTTCGGAGCCGCTGGGGGTGTGGGGGTGGCCGCAGCCCACCTGGGGATCTCGGTGTGGTGGAGCTGGAGAACCTGACCAAGCGTGCGTCCTGTGCTACTGTCTGTCTGCTGGCCTGTGCCCTCCGTTGAGCTGCACAGGCCCTGGTTCTGCCTCTGGCCTCTGTGGCTGGGACATCTCCAGAGCCAGGGGCTCCCTGTGGACTTGTGCCGGTTCTGGCCTGGCCAGTACCTTGCACACCTCTGTCCCTGTGGGGAGGCTGCAGGCTGGTGTCCTGGAGAAAGCGGGTGCTGCTCAGAGCAGTCTGGGACCAGCTTGTCCCTGCTGAGAGCCTGGAGGGCCTTTCTGCTCCCTGCCATGGATGGGGAGCAGTTGTTGTGAACAGGGTCCTCAGCACCATCTCTCCCTCCACCGGTGAATGAGCTGTGGTCGGTGCTGCCCAGCCCCAGGACAGGTGAGGACGGAGCCCCAGACACAACTGCCTCCTTTCCCAGCAGCAGCCATAGCCCGCACCCCGGGGTGGCATGGAAGGAGCGGGACAGCCAGTCAGCCAGCACAGTGGCCCTTGCAGGGAGCATGCTGAGCGAGGGCCAGGATATGTCCTACAGGTGAGCTGGGGCTGCTGTGCTGGGGAGGCAGAGGGGACTGGCGTGTCTCCTTCTTAACAGCCTTCCCCATATCTGCTGTAGTGGGCAGAGATGTGGCAACATCCCGCTTCGGGCTGCTACCCTCAGGCCCTGTGTTTGTCTGCAGGGAAGGTGTCAACATCGAGGTGGAGGTGTCAACTGAAGCAGTGCCGCACCCTGCCCGGCAGCAGAGCCCGTGCAGCGTGCTGTCAGGGCAGAGTCTCTCTGGGGACTCCCTGGGAGGCACCAGTGACAAGTGCAGCACCATGGGCATCCCTGCAGAGTGAGGGGGACTGCAGCACTGAGCAGGGAGACCCTCAATCCACAGAGCTCTCATCTGCCACTGGCACAAAGATCCGTGCCCTGGTCACTGTCTGTGGGGCACCACCAGCCCCATGGACTGGGTCCTGGCCGTCCCCAGGCTGGGTGGGTACTGACTGTGCTCAATGCTGCCAGCACCCTGTGCACCCCTTCCCTGAAGGCAGGCTCAAGCATTGGCACCGCTGGGAAATAAAACTACTGTCCAAGGGTCTGTCTGTCTCCTGCGGCACAGCCCCCCTCCCCGACAGCACAGCCCCCATCACAGCAGGCTTTGGTCCATGGTGTGTTCCTCTGCAGTAGGGTGGGCCCAGCCCCACACAGGCACAGGCAGGGGGGACAAGCAGGGCCAGGGAGCAGGGGAAGATCGGGTATATTCCCTTAGGCAAACACCCCAGCTGAGTGCTGCGGGTGCAGGACCAGCATGGCATACAGCTGGGAGGGTGGGATGTGTTGCTGTAGAACTTCAGCTGGCACCAGCAAACTGAGCAACTTGGGTAGGGGTTGAGCACTGCCCCAGCTGGGCCGGCCCCTGGTGCACAGTGTGTGGCACCCATGGGACCTGTGTGCCCCAGCTGCCTTCCTGGGGGCAGCACGTGGCTGCTGGCAGACAGAGCTCGAGTGTGGTGCGGGACAGCTGCAGTGGGGGCCCAAAGCAGCCCTGAGGGTGGGAGGCCATGCACTGGGCTGGGGCAGAGCTGGGGAACACACAGGTCTCGCTATGCTGACCCGTACCCATGTATCTGCACCCTACCTGCCCCAGCAGTGTGTGGAGTGGTCCCAGCGCTGCTGGAGAGGAGGCCTGTGCCCTTGGGCCAGCTGTGGGTGATGCTTTAGCATGTGGGGTGCCACAGCATGGGGACCTACCTGGATCCTTGTGACAGGCACCCACTCCAAAGCAGGGGAGAAAGTGGTGCTGAAGGATCTATGGCTTCTCCCAGGTGGAAGGGGCATCAGTAGTAAGGGTGCCCACAGCTGCTCCCTTCCATGGTGCCACTGGGATTAAGGGCCCCCACACAGCCCTGCACTCCTGTGTGGGGTGGCCCCTGCCTGGGGGCCAGGTTATCCCCCAGCCACTGGCAGAGCTGTGGTGCTCCACATCTTACATTGGCTTCCCTCCACTCCCCATGGGATGCTGGCATGGGCTGCAGGGCACCCATTTCTGCATATGGATGAGGACAAGGCAGTGGTGGCCATCCTGGTCCCTCCACATGCAGGGCTGGTTGTGGCCTATCGCCCTGCCCGCAGGCAACAGGGGTGCCCCTGAGGAATGCCCTGGATGGGCTGGGGTGGGGGCAGCTGCCCCCTGACTCCCAAGCTCCTCAGGCCAAGCAGCTCAAAGTTGTGGGTCCTGACTCCCACCAAGGATCCATCCTGCAGCCAGGCCGGTTTGGAGGAACTGTGTGGGAATGCCACAGGCTGTGCATGGGTACCCTGAACTGGGCAGGCAAGTGGGATCCTGCCTGCGACCAGTCCGCTGCAGCATCCTTGGGAGATGTTGCGTTGAAGGGGATGGAGTAATTTAGCAGAAAATACTACCCCCCCTGCCTTCCAACTCTCCTCACCGAGGTGGCAGGTTAGGTGCGGCTAGGTTTAAGTTCTAAGTGATGTCCAATTTACCACTATCAGTCCAGTTGTGTTTAATACGTATATTAAACTACCACGGGTCTGGATACACTAACAGCAGTCTGCACCACCAGAGCAGTCATACACATGAGCTAGCATGGCCACACTCTAGGGTTTGGTCACGTTCAATGAGAAACTGCAACAACCAGCTACTTAACAGTGCAGTTTTATTTGTGCAACAGAGATACAGGTTCTTGGATTGCCAGTGATAGTGACTGTTTGCAAAAAGGCATGTGCAAATAAAATGTTATAAAGTATGAAATGCGCAAAAACGTTACAAACAATACAGCCTGGCTACAAATATTAAAAAGTAACTCTCTAGAGATATTTCTGAGTCTCCTGCAGAAGCACTTAGTTTCAGTCTCACCCAAGGCATCCCAAAGGGGGGAGAAGCAAGGCTCAGCCCATCAGCTGGTCCCAGGAGTCCGTCTCGGTGGTGTCTTCCCTTCACTTGTTCTTGGTGGTGTCTTCCCCCCTTGTCCCCTCATTCGTTCACTTTTTATACTTCTCTTTACTCTCAGGTGGAGCTTGAGTGACCCTAGTCATACATTCCTTCATTATGCTGATGTGAAGTTCCCTCGCTTTCATTTAAAGATACATTTCATTTTAAATTTACTATGCATGCTCCCCGAGTGGGGGATCCACCCTCTTCGGGGGACCCATTTGAGTAGGAGAGCTCGATCTACTACTACCACAATTCTTTTACCCTAGGATCCTTGAATTTTATCTTTTTAGCAGTTTTTTTTTCTTTTAGCACTCAGCACGTTCTCGTCAGAAGGCTCTGAAGTGCTGAGGGGCCTAGTTCCCGACCTTCTCTTGCAGATGAGGCTCTTGCTTGGTCTTCGCCGTGGTTGTTGGCCCAGCAACAGACACCTTCTCATATATTTTGCAGCCGCTATGCAGCTTATTGGCTGTGTGGTACTATCGCATTCCCAATCCTGCAGGGAGCACAGCAGAGCCTGGCCGTTGTGTCTCCACTCTGCTCCGTCCTCCACTGCTCCTCCAGGATAGCAGGTTGTGTGCCTTAGGTGATGCAGATTCCGTGCATGCCAACCGTCCTGAAGGTGATAGCTGTATTTTAGCCTAAAAAGCTTTCTGTAATACTATGCTTCTATTAGGACCCAATTTTTCTCTAATTTCCCTCCTCAAAGTGATTTTCCCACAGGAGAAAAAGCTGCTTCTGAACATTTAGCTACTTGATGTTTAGCAGAGTCTGGCAGCATCTTAGAGCATGGTTGCAGGGACTGGTACTGATTGGGGTGAGTGCTGCCTGCGCCTTTGCCCTTCCCCAGCCATGGTGGGTCACGCACTCCATGCTGTTGTGATTCGCTGATCCCTGACCCCAGCCACATGCAGCTGCTGCGGTGCCTGTCTCTCACCCAGAAGTCATCAGGTCCCCTTCCTGGTCCCATAGCTGACACCCCCCAGGTGCTTTTACCCTCGAGATGCACAGGGGTGCTCACACCCAGAGTCAACCACGACTCCTGTGGTCCCATAGCCACACCCTGCCCGAGCTGCCCTTAGGGACCCACTCGCTCCCTTGCTCCCAGGCCCCATCACCTGCTGCCCAGCTGGTGCGGCTGCTCTTTGCTGGTGTTCATGCATGTGTGCGCACATTGTTGGCACCACAGATGCTCCCCGCACTCACATGGAGGAAAGTTGGTTGGACGTGTAGTTTAAGAAGGTGATAGGACAGACTAGGATGAGCAGGTGTAGGGCATGGCCAGAGTTGTGTACTGCCTGGTCTCTGCTCACCTGCAATAGACCCTTTTACTCCCTTAAGCCTCTATTGCCCACACGTGTTCCTCCCCAAACCTCCTGAATCTCTCCCTTTTCCCACTTTGGGTTCCTCCCCTAAACATCCCATAATAAACCCTGTGCTATCCCCAAATGCTCTTTCCTTGCATCCCATGATGTGTTCCACACCCCTAGGGAGCCAGACTCCCAGCCTGTGCTCGCAAGGTGTTCCAGAGGGCTCTGGATGACGTAGATGAGGCCACCTGGACCATGGGGCTGATGGTTCTCCTGGGACAGCTCTGGGAGGGGCCCAGGGGTGTGTGTCTGTGATTTCGGTCCCCCCACCTGCTCTTGTACCGCTTTGTCCTGCTAGATTTTTGGACATTGGCCTTTGAGGCGCTGGTGCTTCTCTTCTGATGGGCCTGAGAGTAGCTGGGTCAGTTTATCAATCAAATTACTCCACTTGCCATTGTTTCTTTGTGCCTCTTTTGTGCCTGTGGCTGATCTTACTGCATCACCTAACGGCCTGGGCTTCCCGCTGCCTTCAGCAGCCAACTCTCAGACTCTGGTCTCTCTGGGCTCTGTCCCAGGCTACACCAAAACCTAGCCCCCAGACCTCTTTGCCTGTGCACCAGCAAATCCAGCGCAATGTTTGCTGCCGACTACATGCTAAGGTACGTGTCCCTCCCCAGCATGCTGGACTCTCCCTTTGCTGGCACTGGCCTCCACACCCCCTGTGTGCAGTAGAAAGAGCCCATGCACCTGGGAAAACAGCTAGAAAATAAGATCACTGTGGTGATCCATTATTATTATTATTATTTATTTTTTCCTCCCACCCACAACTGGCCCCTTTTATGCCCATTTCCCATGCTCATTCCTCCCTCCTCAGTCCCTCCCTTCTCCCAAACAGCCCACAGGACTGCGTGCCCCAGGATCCCACAGCAGGGGTGTCTCCCGCCCATGCACCCATGTGGACATTGGGCAGCCCTGGGTCCCTCTGTCCTTCTGGGGGGCCCTGTGGCAACGGGGCTGGGGGCTTCTGCTGGCTCCAAAGAGGTCACCAGGACCCCTCCCTGGCATGGCTCCTTGGCATTCTGGAGATGACTTGTTGACACATAACCTGCCAGCTGGTCTTAGCAAAACTCCTGATTCTGCTCTTTAAACAGCTTCAGTAGGTTAATGAAAATAACTGTGGATATAAGGGCCCTCAATAAGCCACATGACATACCACAGAGCATTTTGATTAAAAACTAGCATGATGGAACATCAATAGAGCGCACAGTGAATGGTCTAAACCCAGCTACACCTCAATACAATTTACTAATGTGACATCACCACTAACCAGAGTCATTTTAGGGAGCTGCCACTGCAGAGACAGGTGTTAACTCCTGTACTAAAAACTTTAATGACTAGGACGAAAGTTTAAAACCAAACCCTCTTGAGGCTGATGCCTCACAGCAGGAATGAAACTGGAGGCACATGACAATTCAATGTTTTTAACTCCACTGCGCGGAACTGCCTCTGGATTCAGTTTCCCAGGGCACTGCAGCTCTGGGCACTCCATCCAGGGTTGGGATTTACCTGTCTGCACAAGGCTCTACAGCATTGCTACCATCTGTGTTCTAAAAAAGATGTGTGGAAACTAGAGGGACTTCAGAAATAACAAATGCTTTTAGGACCAGATGAAATAATTCTGCTCGTTCCTGTGACAATTCAGGCTGTTTATACAGAATTTGGGGGCAGCTTGGCCAGCACATTCATAGCAGGGAGGAAACAGCAGGTACTGAGCTGTCCCTTAGCTGGAATGATCCTGAGACAAACCCATCTGGCAGCAAACGAAAGATGCCCTGAGAAGAAACCCACTTCTGCAAAGTTAAAAATCCTCTCCTTGGGTGCTTTACTCAGGCAGCACCATTCTAGGGGAACATGTCAGCTCATCTGGAGTTTCTGAGCACAGAAACAGCCTGAGCAGCAAGTTGGACGGCGGCGCCTATGGGTGTTTGTAACTCTGAACTCCCAAGCCTGAGCAGGGCTGCAGGAGCCCAGCCTGGATGATCCAGCGGCCAAAACATTTCGGGTCTGGACACACGATCACTGGAAAGCCACTAGACAGAGGGGCATATCAGGGCCATGAGGGAAGGGGCTCAAAGATGACATGAGATGCACCCATCCTGGCTGGTGAGGCATGGGCTGACTGAACTGCAGAAGCCGAGACAACAGTCCAGGACTAGGAGGGTGGACTTCGTTTTCAAAGAGGGAAGGCTTGCAGTGCGAGGCGTTGCCAAGGGAGCTCCCCCATGACACAGGAACGCCAGAGCAGCTGGAGTTAGAGATGAACTGGCTGGCAAACCTCACCTGCGCTTCCCTGTGCTCCCACACCATGCCAGGTGGAAGGTGAAGGGGCACAGCAGCAGGGAGTAGCAGCTGACCTTTCCATCAGTGGTTTATAGCCCAGGGACTTTGCTCCTGTGGGAGCAACGGCAGTACCGACACACGCTGAACAAGCTTTACACCATCCGGCACACCAGGCTGGAGCCGCTTCTTTGTTGCACCTTGAAGAGCACGCAGCTAGACGGGGTGCAGCATGCTGCGGGCAGGTTTGGTCAGGAGGGTGACTGGTACCCCTGTACCTCAGCAGACACAAACTGTCTCCAGAGCCTTGTCTCCTGCTCCGTGTGCCACAGACTGACCTCAGTTGGGCCACCTCAGGGTGGGTAACAGAAAGGCAGCAGGCCCAAGCACTGCAGCAGGGGCTGGCGCTCTGCTACCACACAGCAGAAGCCAGCTGCTTCTTGCGAGCTGCAGACACATCCCCTACGGTGCCTCTAAGATGCCAGAGACATTGTCCTCCCCATCCCACCTTCCTCTCTCCCCACCTCCAGGAAAGAACCAAGGACCAAAAGTACAGCTACGTTTTGTGGGCTTTTAGTTTGAAAAAAGTATTGATTGAAAGTGTACAACAGAACAAAGTGTGGCAGCAGCACCACAGCCAGATTGTTTCACAAATAAAAACAGAAAGGGCCTTAAATAATTGGGTACAGATTAAAAAAATCTCAACAGTGAAAAAGTTCTTCCCTCCGAACAGAAATTCACAGGCACAGAAATGGTAACAACCACATGGAGGCAATGGGGGGAAATCCTTCTTCTAACCACAGGGCTCTGTGCTCACAGGCTGCCAGCTGTGGCCAGCTCCTGCGCTGTGGCTGGTGGCTGCTCCCGCGTGCAGCTCTGCCCTTGGCTCCCTCTTTGGAATGGTTACAGATGAACAGTGCGACATGCCCTTGCTAACCAGACCCGCCCCCCCCACCCCCCAACCAGGACACGAACAAACAAGGCCTCTGCTAAGGCTAAAAAAAGGACAAGACTTTGGAGTCTTGAGTTCAGCATGTTTAAGAAACGAGTCTGGTGAGTGCACAGCAAAGTCCCTGTGCGAGGCCTGCTATTCCAGCTTGGCCTTCTTGTTGTTATCCCCGCCATTCTCTTCTGCTGGTGCTGCCACATCCTCCAGTTTCCGCTTCCCACTTTCAGCAGGTGGGTGTGTATTACGGGGTTTGAAACTGATAATAATGCAGGTCATGTTATCACAGCCGGTGCCATCCCCTGAGGTGTCTGGAGCCAAACACTGATCCAGCAGCTGGAGAGGGACAGGACAGGACAGGTTAGCGGAAAGCACAGACAGCACTGTGAATCACCTGAGACACCAGGCCCATTCTAGCAAACGAGAGCAGCTTAGGGGCTGCCAGGCCAGAACAGTGCGGGCTGGGGTCAAATGCTGTTTGCCACCAGACAAGGGACAGAACAGCCTCAGCAGCTCTGGTTTTCTGGAAGTGGACAGAAACTTCTTTGGTTTGACAGCAACCTAGAAGTCAGAAACACTGGCCAGGGTGCCACAGGAACTGGGTCCCAATTCAGAGGCATCTCTGCTCCTGTTCCAACCAGTGTTGCAGGCCATACGCTCCCAGATACCCCAAGTGCTGAACAAACCAGTCTGATGGAGAGGGAGGGCAGAGTCAGGCACCAAGCTGGGATGCAGAAACACTGTGGGCTGAAGGGATACCGAAGCTCTGGACCTTACCTCTTCTACAATGGAGGAGAGTGGCCTCAGGACTCCATTCTCATCCTTTTGAGTGATCTTGGACTGGATGAAATCCACCACTTCCTGGCTGCTCATCACATTCCTGCAGAGAGCGAAGAGCTCAGAAGGGCTAGTGAAGGGAGCAGTCATGCCATAGTGTCTGACTAGCACCCAGGGCCATTGGGTGTTCCTGAGGCCCAGCTCCAGAGAAAGATCAGTGTAGTGATGCCCGAGAGGCACAACAGTTCCCTCACTACTCACCAGATTCCATCACAGGCAATGACCATGAAGTCGTGGTCATCATTTATTGTCAGCACTTTGATGTCAGGGAAGGCAGAGATCATCTGTTCTTCTGGAGGCAGATTCCTGTTCCGCTTGTAGAAGTGATCACCTGTAGCAGAGAAGAGGATCACTTTTTCTGTGGTTGGGCCCTGGCAATGCTGCCTACTCCTGAAGAGTGAGAAACACTACTGCCGAAAGGGCAACCTCAGCAGAATCGAAGCCAGTGCTCCCACAACCAGAGCAGATCAGGCTGTGGGCACATCAGAGAGAGAAATCTGCCACATGTTCCAGGTATTAGCTTTGGCAAGCCCAACATGCTGTTACCATACAATGGGAAAGAGGCGCTTTTGCCAGTTCAGCCTTCCTGGGCCAATGCCAGGCCAACAGCACACACTGCCTGACAACACCAGCTCAGACCCTGCAGCTGTGCTCATGAAATGAGTGTGTCTAGGAGCAGAATTTGCAACTCACCCCAGCACTAGCTTGGCTTTGCTCATTTTCCAGAAGCTCAGGCTGTCCTGGGCCAGTTATTTCAGTGCAATGTCCACAGCACACTGTTGGGTTCAGGTCTTCCCAAACCTTCAGTAGCCAAAGCTCACTTGAGAAAACCGATCCTCAGCTGTGACTACCAGGCTTGCCTGGAGTTACCTCCTAGGAAGGGATTTCTAGGGCCACCGCAAAATAGTAGGTGGAAATGTTGGTGCCTACCTAGATAAACAAACTCCTCGTTTCTGTCCTAAACGTATTTTTATCTCTTCACCCTAGGATAATTTCAATAGTCTTGGTCCTTCTGCACAAGTACTCTCCACTCACACCCATAGCTGCTTCTCTGTGTATTTTCCAGTACATTCTCAGTGTTATTCACTACCCTTTCCCTAATGCCTCCCAGTATCTATCTCATCCGCTCAAACTATAGCCATCGACTGGGCCAAGACCTTGTTTGGCTACTAATAGATGTGCCCAGCCTCCCGAGCCATTAACCCCAACACTGTTCATAAGAGACCAAGAGATGAGTACAAACACCATCCACGTGCTGCCTAAAGCACTGCAGCAAGTGAGGGTGGAGTTTGTGCAATTAAAAGGCAAGGCTGGCTCAGGAACAAATGAGCTCAAACTGGTATAAAATTAGGTCTCCAGGAAGCAACATACCAAGATCCTCCAGCACCCTGCTAACAGAAAAAAAACCTGTTCAAAAGTTAACAGTCTGGTTATGAGACAGTTTGTATGAGGTGGTTTCTGACAACCCAGCTGCTGGCACAATAGCCTTGGAGGCTTCACACACTCTGTCCTGCGCTGGAGCCTGGTAGGTGCTAGGTGTTGCTTTCTATCAACATCTGCCAGTTTCATGGCTATTTTCTCTAACTAGACTCAAATCTTACCACATCAAATATTGAATACGTTCTACTCATCATCCGGTAAAAAACTGTTTTAAACTTATCAGCTGGCAAGTGCTGGAAGCACAGATGTTCTAAGCACAGTACTCTGAGGCCAAGCAAGCCAACTTCACCCCCGTCTTACTCACCGATTGCTCTGGAGAGGTTGAGACCACCGTTCACTCTTCCATCCATGGTGACCTTGCCGCCAGCGTTCTTTATCCTGGCCAGCTCCACCTCATCCTCCGGTTTGTGGTCATATGACATGTCGACAGCTTTGCCACCTTCTGACACCACGCAGCGAGAGTCTCCAGCATTAGCCACAATCAGCTGCTTGCCCCGGATAAGCGCCACAACAGCAGTTGTCCCACTGTCAGAGCCAGGCTGCAAGAGACAAATGATTTTGCTGAGACTCCTTTCTCTTGCTCCGTATCAGGTCAATAAATGAACGATGGTCCCAGCCGTGTCCCAAACCCTGACATGCTGTGTCTTACCCCTTCTTCCCATAGGCACACACAGAACAATGGAGAAAAGACTGAGAGAAGCATGAAACACAGCAGGAGTGGGTTCAATGAGAGGCATGGTCAAGCAATACCTCCGTTCCAGCCTCACAAACCGCCAGTGGTTCAGGGTTCTCCAGTGTTCGGTATATCTCACTATATACCCTCAGCTCGAACATGTTGATTCCAGCTCAAAGCAGAAGCCTCACTGCAAGCCAGGACATCTCTCTGAAGAGAGAAGGTTGGCACCTTTGAAGCTGTAGTCCCCTTTTCCTGATGCCCTGGGTCCCTGGCCCACCTGCCAGCACTGCCACGGGCTGAGGGGCCACTGACTTGGCCCGGCAGAGAGCAATGCTCTACCCAGGAGCAGCAGTGCCAGCAGAGCTGACCTACTCCTGTCCTGTACTCTCCTTCCATGCCAACCTCCACAGTGGATTCTATGCACAGCAAACCCAGCAGCCAGGTCAGCCTCTTCCGATCCCAGCCTGCTGCCCAGACCCATGCCTTGTTCCTCAGCTTTTTGCATAAAGTCAGGCTGTCAGCAGCTGTGTTCAGCCTCAGGAGAACAAAAGGGATGTTTTATCCCCATCTGAATGGAAATAACTCCTTGCTGAGTGCCCCCCAAGTGCCCTTGGCTCCACACTACACTGCAGAACACAAGAACAGGGTGTGCACCTCCTCTTTCCCCTCCATGCCTGGTAACAACATTTCCTCCTCTTCATCCTCATCCTCCTCTGCTTCTTCAGTGTCATCTTCATCATCTTCATTCTCTGCCTCTTCACTACTGTAACCATCCTCATCTTCACTGCATTCCTACAAGAAACGAGAGATACCACCAGGAGTCACACAGGACGCCCTCAGTGCCCTCCCCAGACAGCTGGTCCCTCCATTCTGGGGACAGATGACAAGTTTGCCCCAGAAGAGTGAGATGACCTGGTACGTTTCCCCCACACCTGATGTCTACAATCAGAGCAGCTAGTTTCAGCTACCACAGTGAATGAAGGGATGGTGCATGCAGCAAGACGGCTATCCATTACGGCCACTGCACAAATGGGGGTATGTTTCTGTCAGGGTTGTCAAAACAATCCCCAACACTCCCATGAGATGGTCTTCAAAGTATCAGCCTGAAAAAACCTACTCCTAGGACACACCTAGGATGAGCCAGAGGCTCATAGCTCAAGTACCACAGTAAGCAATGCATTCTGCCCAGCCAGAAGGCCACTCTGTCCCAGTGCTGTTTCCTACCTCACTGTCTTCCTCCTCTTCCTCAACCTCATCTGACTCATCCTCACTGTCCTCAAAAAATTTGGATTTGGTTGTGCGCTGGGGCTTTCCCGTAGAGGAGCAGGAGGGCCCTGCCTCCCCAGTAGAAGAGGTGACGGCCTCGTCACCTTTGCCTAGTTCAGGCTTCTGCAGAGCAGGGCTGTTGCCTCCAGCGCTGGCTTTGTCTGAGGTGGAGGAAATACCCGTGATTTCTTCATCTGGCTTCCCATTCTTCCTCTCCTTGTGGTCGGTAAGCTCCCCTGGGTCAGCCTCTCCATTCATATTTGACTCCCCATCATGCTGCTTGCCTGTCCCCTCTGCAGCGTTCTCCCCAGCTGGAGCTAAAGACTTGTTTTTGAGGTTCTTGGTGCAGTTTTGTCCGTAGCGTGTGAGAAGCTCCTCAATGGTCATTGTGGCTTCTTCATGCAGAAGAGCAGCTTCCTCATTATCCACTAAAAACGGAAAGGGGGAGGGGGGTGAGGACAAAGAGGGTCAGAAAGCAGGATACATCACCACAGCAGCAGCTGTGTAGCACACACTGGGTTCAGCAGTGAGCTGCCCTGCCTGGATGCTGCTATTGCAGACAGGTTTCAGCAATGCTCAACAGGTTGATCCCCAGCAGGCGCAGGCAAATGCAGCCAGGCCCGTGCCATCCCACAGCTTCCAAGTGCTGCAGATGAACAATATACAAATCGCAGGGCAACGGCTTCTAACCACAGCCAAAGCACGCAGTCTGCAAGTTACCCTCGTGACTCCAGCCTCCGATGCTATCTGGCTGACTGGTAGGCAGCACAGAGCATTTAAATTAGATGTAAGATTGGAGGGTAAAGAGCCCCGTATTTCTTGGGTGCAGCTCATCTGAAGCTGCGGGGGAAGCAGGCAGACCACTTTCATGTGCAGATTTGTTTATTAATACTACAACCAGGAACAAGAAGTTTTTGTTATAGCAGTTGCTCCATGGGCCTTAAGCACCACAGGGATCCCAACCAGCTGTAATCTAGACACTTACAAACAGATGATAGAATAGCTTTAGGCAGTGAATGCAGTACCTCCTCCCAAGCAGGACACTAGACAGAAAATAGGATGACTTTCCCTAAATTATGAGCCAATGACCACTGCTTCCCTATTGACATCCCCCTGGTTATAATTTTCCTTGTTATTTAATCCCAAAAGGAAAAGGAACACCCATATCCTAAACACTCCTCAAAATACAGAACATAAAAGAAAAAAACCCAACAACCAAGCAAACAAAACCTCTACTGTCAGCTGGAGAATGAGGGCCAACAAATTTAGCGTTTTCAGACCAATACACAGTGTTCAAGGTGACTGTATCACTTTGCATCTGCTTCAAGGCTAGTTACAAGATATTCAGCTGAGAGCAGCATCGGACTCTACCCTGGCATTTACATTCTAACTGGGTTCATGGTCTGGCAACTACTTGCTGGTGAAAATGAACACTTGTTTCTTTGTTGAGAACCACTGAAGAGATCAGAATCTGCTTCAATCCTATCTGCAGCTGGTGTCTGTCACCAGCTTGGAGCATCATATTGTTCCACTTTCACAACTTAGCCCGCCTCACACCTCAGAGATTTCTGACACATCCCAGAACTCTGCAACCCATGGAGAAAGCTCTACAGAAAACTGACAGAATTGTTAGTTATTCATAGGATTAAGCTACCAAATGAATCAGAATTTGCCTAGCATCTGCCTGAAGCAATAAAGAGTGCTGAGGGGTGGCAGTTCAACTCCAGCTGAAATTTAACTGAGAAATTTGCACAGAAAACCTTCTGCTAAAGGAGACCTGACCCAACTGCTCTCAGTCCCTGTCCTGGAGCTGCACTCGTTTATTCAGTGGCATCTGACTTACCATCATCTTCGTCAGCAACTTTCTCCTTCTCATCTTCATCATCTTGGGGCCGTCCTGCCATCTGAGAGAGCTCTTTAATCACCTCCTCAGTAGTGAGCTTGGCATCTATGGCTAAGAAAGCATCTTCCAGGGCCTGTGCATGAACACAGACATGAGGGTGTGCACAGTTTCAACTTCATTACAGAATGCCTATGTGTCATGCTGTGCAATCAAGTCTCTCCTACAACACACACCATACAGAACCACAGAATGGCTGAGGCTGGCAGGGACCTCTGGGGTCCACCTGACCTAACACCCCGGTGCAGCAGGGACATGCTGAGCTGTCTGCCCAGGCCCATGTCCAGACAGCTTCTGAACAGCTCCCTGGGCAACCTGTACCTGTGCTTGGTCACTCTTGCACTGAAAAGTGTTTCCTGATGTTTAGAGAGACCCTCCTGGCACCCATTTAGGGTCCGTCACCTCCGGTCCTGACACTGGGCACCGCTGGCAGAGCTGCCTGCGTCCCCTCGGCACCCTCCCGCAGGTGTTTATGGACACGGATCCAACCCCCTGAGCCTGCCCTGCGCCAGGCTGAGCAGTCCCAGCTCCCGCAGCCTTGCCCCAGAGCAGAGGGGCTCCAGTCCCACAGCATCTTGGTGGCCCCTCGCTGGACCCTCTCCAGCCTGGCCGTGCCCCTCTCGGGCTGGGAAGCCCAGCACTGAGCCAGTGCTCCTGGGGTGGCCTCTCCAGGGCTGGGCAGAGGGGAAGGATCATCACCTCCCCCAGCTGGCAATGCTTTGCCTAAGGCAGCCCAGGACACCGTTCGCCGCCTTTGCAGCAAGGGCATGTGTCTGCTTCACGGTCAACTTAGTGTCCACCAGGACCCCGGAGCCGTTTCTGCCGAGCCGCTTTCCCGCTGGGCTGCCCCAGCACATCCTGGTGCTACGGGACTGTTCCTCCCGGGCGCAGGACTTTGCACGTCCCCTTGCTGAACCTCACAAGGTTCCTGCCAGCCTGTTTCTCCAGCCTGTCCAGGTCCCCCTGGCGTGCAGCTGCTCTCCCGGCTCGGTGTCACCCACAGACTTGCTGAGGGTACGCTCGGCCCCATCCTCCAGATCGTTAATGAAGACGTTAAAGAGGACCGGACCCAGTATTGCCCCGTGGGACACACTGGTTGTTACTGGCCTCCAACCAGACTTTGTGCCACTGATCATCAACCCCCTGGCTGGGCCTGCCTGCTCATGCAGCCCATGCTTCCACAGCTTCCCTAGGAGGAGCTTGTGGGACACTGAGTCACAAGCCTTGTTGGAGCCCATGGGGGGCCTGGGGACAGGATAGCAATCAAAGCCACTGCGGAATGGCTCAGCATGAAGACTCCTCGACTCAGCAGACAGGCTCATTGCAGTCAGCAAGCACAGCCAGCTTGGGATCAGCAAAGCACAATACTTGGGCATTTCAGCCTAGAGCAAGAGCCACAAACTGATTCAAGTCTGTGTTGTAGACTATCCTCAGCCTAGATGTAAACAGAGTTTCTGGAGGGACTGCCTTCCCCTCACCCACACAGCTACAGATCCCAGCTCCAGCCCACAGGACACCCGATGTCAGATCATGCATTAATACTACAAGGGAAAATTACATCAGAAGGACCACTTGGTGGAAGGAAGACATGAACTAACCTCCCACCTCTGACAAAAGCTACCACTGCCCCCTAAAAAACAACCTACCAAAACCAGTGTCCTGGTTTCGGCTGGGATGGAGTTAACTTTCTTCTTAGTAGTAGGTGCAGTGCTGTGTTTTGGATTTGGTGTGAGAACAATGTTGATAGCACACTGATGGTTTTAGTTGTTGCTGGGTGATGTTTATACTAAATCAAGGACTTTTCGATTCCTTGGGCCCTGCCAGTGAGAGGGCTGGAGGGGCAGGGAAAACTGGGAGGGGACACAGCCAGGACAGGTGACCCAAGCTAGTCAAACAGGTATTCCATACCATATGACATCATGCTGGGTATATAAACTGGGGGAAGAAGAAGGAAGGGCGGGACATTTGGCATTACGGCGCTTGTCTTCGTGAGTAACCGTTACGCGTGATGGAGCCCTGCTTCCCTGGGGATGGCCGAGCACCTGCCTGCCCGTGGGAAGTGGGGAATGAATTCCCTGCTTTGCTTTGCTTGTGTGCGCAGCTTTTACTTTACCTATTAAATTGTTCTTATCTCAACCCTTGAGTTTTACATTCCCTTCCAATCCTCCTCCCCATCCCTCTGGGTGAGGGGTAGTGAGCAAGCGGCAGCGTGGTGCTGGGTTGCTGCCCGGGGTTAAACCACGACAACCAGTCAAAGAACCAGCTCACACATGTGACTGGAATGAGTCTGAAAATTAAAAAAAAAAAAAAGAAAAAAAAAAAAGAAAGCTAAGCTGGAAAACAGAAGGTTTATCTTTGAAAAAACAATGAATACCTGGTGTACACTCCTAGAAACAAGGAAGGGAAACTAAAATAGAAGACATGGCAGACAGACCTTAGAGGGACAGGGCCCTGCACATAAGTACTAGGTACCTAAACACAGGTTTTCCTCTGCATTAGTGCTTACTTGTTTCAGGGCAGAGCTAGATTCTTACCTTTTGCAATTTGCCTTCCTTATAGGCCTTCTGGTCTTTGATTATCTCAGGAAGATACTTGGCACAGTAAAGGGCAACTTCTTCTCCTGAAAGAGAGCAGAAGTCATTTAAAGAGGCTGGTCCTCCCAGAAGCAAAATGCATCTTGAGCAACTGAATTCCTGAGGCAAATCTTGGGACACGAACCAGAACTACTCCAGGCATGGAAAAGTCACGCAGCAACAGACTGCTGGGGATTGCACTCACACCCCTCAGGAGGCTGCATCTCCAGAACAGCAGGATTTGCTGATGATCCCTGGCAAACCTCAATGAGCTCTTGCCCATTACGTTTGGCCAATGCTATAAGCTTCCTGAAAGGGAGTTTAGGCCCACTTTGGCACTTAGGCTGTTTAGGCCCATCCTACCTAGAAAGCTCAATTTTCTCATGTAAGCACAGGGATAAACAAGCAGAGAAAAAGGGAAGCTTTTGGTTAATGTAAACTCTTTCTCAGAGCATTACCAACACATGACGAGCAGCACAAAAAACTTTATGTACTCGAGCATATGTTCTAGACCAATGAGAAGACAATGCCACAGCCTTGAAATAAGCCCTTTGGGAAGACGGGTGTCCTGATCGGCAGAGCAGTCACCTTGGCACAGGATGGGGTGTGTGAGTGCACAGCATGAGTAAATGGTGGCCAGAACACCAGGCTGCCAAGAGCATAGAGGGTAACTTGGATTGATGGTCAACAAGTCAAACCAAGAGCTGAAAGATTTTTCAAAGCCACAAACACCCCAGCAGCTCAGTAATTAATACTGTCAAGTATGCAACTGTGCAGAGGAGACATTTTGTGTGATCATGACGGTGCTATTAGAGAGGAAGATTAAACAGAGTGAGGGATTGTGAATTTCTGTAGTTCAGCTCAGCAAGAGGGACCAGAAAGAACAGTGCAACTTGTAAGAGATCAGTCTGGTAATTTAGGTTTTTATGTGAGAGGCAAAGAACAAAGTAGGACATAGGAACCTGGCTCGCAAGTCACAAGAAAGAAAAACTAGAGCTAGAAACAAACTAAATGACAGTCACAGAAGGGTGGCAGGGAGAGGAGCAGGGCAGATTGCAAGCAGGTGGAAGGGTCCAGCCACAGGGCCCAAGAAGATGCTTAAGATTGTGTTGGATGAGCCATTCTCTACCACAGGGCAAAGAAGGAGTAGTATGACTGAGCTGAACATAGCGCTCAGAGCCTCTCTGCACACTGCCAGCTTTCCTATGGCTATAGGTAAGGTGAGAGAGTGCTCCTTCCCTCCCGGAGGGTGAGTACAGAAGGCTACAGAAAGACGGTTTTTACAGCAGAGCTAGCTAGAGAAGGCCAGTTTTTACAGAAGAGCTGTAACAGCCACTCAGTCTCTTGATCTCCCTGCTAGCACATCCCAGCTTCCCTCCCTTTCTTCCAGCCAAAGAGAGGCTGTGCAGGCAGGTGGCCATGATGAGTAGTAACACACACAGGAGCAAAGCTCTGCGAAGCTACAGGGAGCAGGGGAATTGAGGGGAACGTATGAGAAGGGTGAGAAGTAGCTAGCCATCAGCTTAGCAAAGGGAGAGGTAGAGGGAACATAGCAGGAAGCAAAGAGGCAGTTAAGATTTGAGAGAAAGAAAGGAACAGCAGACAAGGGACTTTCCCAAATGTGCCTGCAGAAAAGGGATCAAGTGGCCATTGACAAAGAACAGAAACCTTGCAAAATGGTCGTTGTTGAAATAGCGCTGCAAAAAGTTCAATACAAAGAGACTGAGCTCTATTCTGACCGTGCTCTCAAAAATGCAGAATGGGAGGAAGAGCGGGTGAAAAACAAAAAAAGAAGATCACAGAAAAATAAGTGACCCAAGAGAGAAATAGGAGTGACTCCAGCATTTTAATGAGAACTTAAAAGTGAATACCAAGGTGACCTGACAACCACAGACCTGGCAGAAGAATAAAAAACTGGCCAGACCTTACAGGATCTCAAATGAAAAAGACGGACAATTAATGTCCATTGACATGGGATTATGGAACCAGATCTTGCCAATCCAACTCAACATCTACTTTTAAAGATAACCAGGATTATGGCTGATTTAGGTAGGGTCTATAATGTGTATGTATATAATACATAACTTAAATATACACATATGTATATAAGACAGCACTTTGCTTAAAAAGTTAAACTTTCAAGCCAGCACATGCAGAATAGGTTAAGGAACTGCTAGCTCCCAGTTGTGAGATTAAACTGAACAAATCAAATGGGAAGATGTGTTTATATGCAGTTTTGAAGGACTGGCTTCCAGATGATACTGTAACGTTTTTATCAGAGAGCCAAAATGAAGCAAAATTTCTGAGTAAACTATAGACAGAGTAGTGAATAATGACAATGACAGGTCTTCCAAGTCACTTGATGAGCTGGGGGAAGTGAGCACAGGCTGCTCAAAGAGGTATGGCCTCCAAGGAGAACGTGCATAGTTTTGGACCATGGCAGGAAACCAGCCAGCGGCTCCAGATGCTCTGCAAGATGGTCCTAGAAGAGGCCAGGAGCATGCTACATGTTTCCTTTCATTTAGGCTGCTTTTAAAGCATAAATTAGCAGGCCATAGAACAGTAGCACTTGCAGAGACAGGGATTGAGTGGATCAGCCTGGCCCAAAGGTGGCTGGGGCAGTTTGCTGCGGGGACACAAGGCTCTGCCATGGGTAGACCTGTTCCAGGACTTGGCCGGCACCTTGGCTGAGAGCTAGATGTGATAGTGATGTACTCCCACATAAAGGCTTGACCAGCAAGCAAGGTGGTACACTGAGCATGCCTCAGCAGTCCAAGGAGGAGAAAAACTAGGAAAACTGCAGGAAAATCTAATCCCAAATCAGGAACTAAAGGACAGGAAACAGGCCCCATGGGCTGCCAACACGACTGCTGGTCATCGCAGGGAGCAGCTGCAATCTCCTCCGGTTTCTCTTCCAACTTGCAATCATTCCTGCCTGCTCAATCTGCACCAGCATGATGGTGCTGACATCTGCCACTCATCTCATTTTGACACTCTCTGGGGCACTGAACTGCATCATCCAGAGTGACAGACATGCAGGTGGGTCACCTGCACACAAGCCATGCTGTGCCCTGCAGCGCTTCAGAGGCTTTGACAATGGTCTTACCCAAACGCTAAGCAGGAATGGGGTGGGTAAAAGCCTGCATCGCTTGTACCACTTAATTATTCTGGAGGAAGACAACCAGCCACAGCTGCCTGCTGAAGACCAGAAAGGGAGAAGAGAGTGACTGAAGGGCACCCTCATCCCTGCCCAGCAGGGTCTGCAGATGAGGCAGCAGCTCTGTGCAATCTGTGCTACTGGAAGCAGCTGACAGATCTAATAATACCAGAGTGGACACCTGATCACCCACCAGATGGAAAAGATGACTGAACATCGCAATCTTTCTGCCACAACTAGGGATGGGGGATTTTCTTCATAGCAACAAGTAGCTTGATCTAAGAAAGCCACCAACAGCTTTGCAGCCCTGGCCCTGGTACGTACCCTGTAAGCAAGGAGGGCATGGGGCTGGAGCACAGCCTGCAGGAAGATGCTTTCCACAAGGCTGGCAGCAGTGTGCAAAGCAACGCAATAAAGATCTTGCTCTGTCGCCGCCGAGCAGGAAGACAGCCCCAATATGAAAAGCTTTAACAGTTAAACCATTTCTTTGAAACAGGGACACTGAGATTCAATAGCAATCCGGGAATGTCCAACATGCCTGACTGTGCCTACCCAAAGACAAACTACTGCAAGAGAATTCATAGGTCCCATACTGGTTTTGGCTGGGAAAGAGTTAATTTTCTTCACAGTAGCTGGTATGGAGTTGTGCTGAAAACAGCGTTGGTAATTCAGGGATAGTTTTGTAAGTGCCAAGCAGCGCTTATGCAGAGCCAAGGCCTTTTCTGCTCCTCACCCCACCCCACCAGTGAGCAGGCTGGGGGCACGGGGGCAGCTGGGACAGGACACAAGCTGGGACAGCTGACCCCAACTGACCCAAGGGATATTCCATGCCATATGACATCATACTCAGCATATAAAGCTGGGGGAAGGAGGAGGAGGAAGATGTTTGCAGTGATCGTGTTTGTCTCCTCAAGTAACCGTTACACACGATGGAGCCCCGCTTTCCTGGGAATGGCTGAGCCCCCGCCTGCCATGGGAAGCGGTGAATGAACTTTTTTTGCTTTGCTTGTGCACGCAGCTGTTGCTTTATTTATTAAACCGTCTTTATCTCAACCCACAAGTTTTCTCACTTTTACCCTTCTGATTCTCTCCCCCATCCCACGGGGGAGAACGAGCAAGCAGCTGCATGGGGCTGAGTTGCTGGCTGGGGTTAAACTATGACAGTGCCACAGAAGGAAAGAAAGCTTTGCTGCTTCCCATGCAGCTCCAGCACAGATGTCACAACAGACATTTCTACTGCAAACTGATGAAGCTTCACACAGGAACCTTTCGTCAGTCTCCTAAAATCCTCTCCCCATCGGCTGCAGCTCACCCTCAAAGCAGGCCACCCTCTATGCGCACAGCTGGTCGTGGCAGTACCCCATCTCCCTTGCTCAGAGGATACCAGGCCTTGGTACCTATGGGTGTGAAATGCCTTCAGGGGCAGAACACTTAGAAAAAATAATTACTCACCTAGAACCGTAACACATAACCAACAACAAATCCAGGATCAACTCTGCCACATCTCCAGTGTGCAACCCACTGTAAAACTGAGTCTCAAAGTCTCTATGAATTATTTTATTAATGTTTTTTTTAGAGGAGCAGCATCCAGCTAAGTAATGCCAAAGCCTCAGCTGCACTTTCTGCTTAATGTGACACAGATGCAGTAGTAGGAAGGTCTTCAGGAGGCTAAAGTAAAATACATAATGTGTAGCACTGATTTCAGTGAAAAATACGTGGAGGATTCTCCAGAGTGCGTACTTTTACGTTCCTACAGAATTATAACAAGAGATCGCTTCTGTTTGCAAAAAAACGTGTGGAGCATTCAGGATACCTGAATGACCATGCATAAAGGTGGAAGCATACATGGGAAAGTTCAGGTCTGAGAGTATATTTCTGCATGGCTGGATGCCACTGCCAAAAAATACATCTGATTCAGTTTTAGAAGCAGGAGTCACATTCAGATTAAATATGGAACAAAGTCAATTTATCTTGGCGCTTCAGGCAAGGCTGGCTCCAGACTACCTCAGACCCAGCTGGAATCTTACTGCAGTATTTCTCTATCTCCAGGAGCACAGGCTTGAATATGACATGTGAAGACTAGAACTGGCAGCAGCTTCAGGGCAGAAACCTAGGGAAGAAAAAGGCCTCCAGAGATACAGGTTCCTAGATCAAATCTTTTTCAGGGCATGTACATGCACAAACTCATCCTATCTCATCTTCACAAGGCTGAAAGTAGATCCCACTCCAAGATTTGATCTGTATTTAGACACATAAACACCATATGAACATAAAATAAAGAAAGCTTAAGAGTCAAGTAACAAACTAGTTAACAACAAGTATCACAGAATCCCTATGGATTGGAGTACTATGCCAAAACAGGAAAAGAAAAAAATTAAACTCAGAGTATTAACTCCCACCCCGAGACAATGACAGAGAGGCAGAATGTTAAGGTAGATCAGAAGGCAAGACGACTGTTGTGGTTTCAGCAATATCTAAAGCCAGCTGGATGGCTTTCACCTCTGCAAACTGACTCCATCCACCTTTTCCTTTGGCAGTTTCTGTGACAGCACATAGGACTCTACACAGCAGCTTTCCACCTTCAATGCTTTCCCACAACATGGCAGGATCCATCTGTGAACAGGGCATACTGCTCTTCATTTCCTGGTAATTTATTATACAGAGGGACCTCTTCAGCATGAGTCCCCTCCTCTGGCAACACTCTGAAGTTTCGGCCCTCTGGCCAGTCCATGATCACTTCCAGGACTCCCGGACAGTCAGTGCTTCCCATTTGAGCTGCTGTGTGATCAGTGTGACCTGCTGATGCCTAGATATGCAGAGGGGACGTCCCCTTTGAACATCCAGCCCAGCATAGGCAATCAAGGTGCCAAAAAGAGCTATGCTTCAGTACCAACTACTTCTGAAGCAGCACCAATTCCTTCATATGCTGCTGTTTCTTTTTTCAGTTGGAGTGTGATGGGCTTCAGATCCCCTATACCCCCAGCTCCAAAACCCTACGGTGAACCTTGAGTCTCTCCAGGCACTTTCTGCCAGACGCTCTGGCAGGTGGGGCTGTTATCCCTGGCAGAAGTATAAAGCATGTATTTTTTTTTGCCGTGCCCAGACTGGCCCAAATGCTACTGCATGAACTATCTCCTGTTTAATTTGTTCAAAGGCTTGCTGCTGCTCAGGGCCCTATTCAAAGTTGTTGTTCTTCCAAGTCATTTGATAGAGAGGGCTTAGAATCAGACTATAACCTGGAATATGCATTCTCCAAAAACCCACGACACCTAAGAACATTTGTGTTTCTTTTTTGTTAGTTGGTGGAGACACAGCCATTATTTTATTGAACACATCCATTGGGATATCATGACACCATCTTGCCATTTTATTCCTAAGAACTGGATTTCCTGTGCAGCTCCTTTGACCTTTGTTTCATAGCAAAAACCAGCTTTCAAAAGAATCTGGATTATTATCCCGTTCTGAAACACTTCCTCTGCTGTGTTGCCCCACACAAAGATGGCATCAGTGTCTTGGAGGTGTTTTCCAGAGCTTCACCTCGTTCCACTGCAGTCTGTATCAGTCCATAGCAGATGGCAGGGCTATTTCCACCCTGGGGCAGTTGATTCCAGGTGTACTGGACACCCCTCCAAGTGAAAATGAACTGTGGCCTGCGCTCTGCTGCCAAAGGGGTTGAGAAAAACGTGCTGGTGCTATCAGTTGCTGCGTACTGTTTGGCAGCCTTTGACTCCAGTTCATACTTGGAGTCTGAGGTTGGTATGGCAGTGCTCAGTGGCAGCATGACTTTGTTCAGCCTTGACAGTCCGCTGTTACCTTCCACTCGCCATGAGATTTTTGCACTGGCCTTATGAGACTATTAAAGGGTGAAAGCGCTTACTGACCACTCCTTGACTCTCCAGTCGCCAGATCAGCTTATGTATGGGAACCAGGGAGTCTCGATTGGTGTGATATTGTTGCTGGTGCACTGTCATGGTAACAATTGGCACCTGCAGCAAAGCCCACCACAGATGGGTCCTCTGAGAGACCAGGCAAACTAGACAGCTGTTTAATCTTTGCCATACTCAAGACAGCTATACCGAAACCCCATTGGTACCCTTTTTGGGTCTTTGAAGTACCCTCTTCCTGAGGTAGTCTATGACAAGTATACATGGAGCCTCCAGACCAGTCACAACAGGATGCTTTTGCCACTTGCTCCCAGTTCGGCTTACCTCAGCCTCCAACACAGGCAGTTCTTTGGATCCTCCTGTCATTCCAGAAATACAGAGGGATTCTGACCCTTCGTAATCTCATGGTACTAGAGCACACTGTGCACCAGTGTCCGCTACAGCTTTATACCTCCCTGGGGCTGATATGCCAGGTCACTGAATCCACAGGGCCCAGAAAAAGCAGTTGTCCCTTTTCCTCCATGTGGCCAAAGGCAAGGTCCCTCTAGTCCTGACTGGAATCTTCATTACTTGATTTTTATTACTGCAAAACAGAAGTCCCTTCACCAGGGTCAAAAGTACAATCAGCCCTTCTGCTCTGCCCAGCAGATATCGGAGCAGTAATTTTTCTGGACAGATGCTTTTCAGCTGTTGTTTTCCCTTGCAGCTCCTGTACCTGAGCTTCTAGTCTCCAGGTTCACTGTCCCACTTCCTTATGTCCTCCCTTGGTCATGCAGGAAGAACCATGGGGGTTGCACATGATGTGTGCCACTGGTACTCTCTCCCTTGAACAGAAAAAGGCTGACTCTTTATTAAGATATTAATAAAGATAATTAATTTTTCATTAATTAAGAGGTTAATAGCTGAGGCCTTGGTTGGAACACATGAGGAAGACCTACCCTTCTCTGCTTACTCAGACATTTTTTGGGTCAGTCTGTCCACAGCTGAGACACAGGCCCACATAGAGCAAGTGAGATTATCTTTGTATTCTTGGAATTGCCTGGCCAGGCCATCTATCCTTGGTGCCTCCCTATCTGCCCAGCTTGTTATTGCCAGGGTGTGGGCATATATTGTCAGTTCATTTCATACAAACTTTTGTCACACGGACTGCATGCACTGGATTTCACCCCGGTCTCTGGATGCCTAATTGTCACCCAGGTTGCTATAGATCATCTCCAACACTGCTTGTTCCCTCAGACACTGGATACCTCCCTCAATGTTGGTCCATCTGCTTTGGGAATTTGCAAGTTCTTCCTTGAAGGGACACCTGTCCTTATGCTTGACAAGAGTCACCACCAAAGACTGAGGACTCCTGCCCTTTTTCTAATCCCTTTGTCAATAGCCTTATCCTTAGCAAGGGATCCCAGCTACTGGGCTTCCTTACCCTTTAATTCCCAACTGCTGATCCCACTGTCCCAGCATCAGAGTAATCAGTTGAGAATTAGCTCACCTGGTTAATGGCTAAAATCTTTTCACATCTGTTGCAGCTCACTTAGGGATAGGGATCAGGTGGTTTCTGTCTCATTTACGATTTCAGCCTCTTCCTCCTCCTGTTCTTGACTGCTGTGCTGCAGAACACCTGTTCTGCCTCTTTCTCCTCCTCCTTCTTAGAAGCTTCCTCATCTCTTACTAAAACATACTGACTTCCACTTCCATTGTTTCTTTTTAGTTATATGGGCAACCGATATAATGTCTGGTTTAGCCATAATGTCTGTTGGTGTGCTTTCCCTCTCTTCTTCCTGAGGGTGCTGCATAATATTGAGCAGTGTTTGGCAGGTGCTGGCCAGGGCCCAGCACAGTGTGGCAAGTTGTGCCTCTTTGGAATAGCCACAGCCATTTTTTTTCCCCCTCAAACATTCTATCACTTCATCAGGATCCTGTAGTTGCTCAGGAATGAAGTTCCAGACCACTGGACGCCAGATGTTCTTTAGATACCTGCTCATATTCTCCCATATGCTATGCCACCCATGACAATACTCTTGCGGAGCCTGGGTCATATTCCTAAATTGCTTGTTAACCTTAGACAAAACCAAAGCAATATTCCTAAGAAATACAAATAGATGTATTTTAACTACCCAAGGATGTTCAAGATACTGAGAAGTTATTGTAACAAGGGAGAAAACATCACAGAAGGAGGTAGTGAAGGTGCCATTCTGTACTACTTCCACAAAAAATCCTCTCGGAGGAAGAAGTGTAATTGTTAATTGTCTCTGTGAGATGGTACCTGCAGTACAGTAATGGCTTCAGTACAGAGCCCAAACACCAGCTCAAGGTCAGTGCTTTAATAACAAATCTCCCAGGCAAAGCATAACTAATCACTACAAAGCACAGCAAGCTGCAAAGCCAACATCAATCTTTAACGTATATGGAGGAAAAAAAAAAAGAAAAAAGAAAAAAGAAAAAGGAGACCATGGCATAGATCAGATAAAGTAATACCAAGAACATAAATCAATACTGTGACCTGCAACTGTTTTAACAGATAAAACCCATTCTAATATGCTCTGCTCAATCTGTTATTACCTCAAACCCTTCAGGCCCCATGTTGGGCACTACAAAAAGGACTGTTGTGGTTTAACCCCAGCCAGCAGCTAAGCACCATGCAACTGCTTGCTCACTCCCCCCAGCAGGATGAGGGGAAGAGAACTGGAAGGGTTAAAGTGAGAAAACTTGTGGGTTGGGATAAGAACAGTTTAGTAATTGAAATAAAAATAGCAACAACAATAATAATATTAACAAAATTGTCACAAAAAGGAAAGTAACAGAGATAAACAAAACCCAAGACAGACAAGCACTGCAAATGAAAAGAATTGCTCACCACCAATGGACTGATGCCCAGTCAGAGCAGCAGCACCCCTCTGCCAACATTCCCCTCCAGTTTTCTTGCTGAGCATGATGCCATATGGCATGGAATATCCCTTGGGTCAACTGGGGTCCCAACTTGTGTCCCCCCCTCCCAACTTCTGGTTCACCCCCAGCCTGCTCACTGGCAGGCAGGGTGAGGCGCAGAAAAGGCCTTGGCTCTGTGTAAGTGCTGCTCAGCACTAACGAAAACATCCCTGAATTACCAACACTTTTCAGCACAACTCCAAAGCACAGCCCCATACCAGCTACTGTGAAGAAAATTAACTCAACCCCAGCCAAAACCAGCACTATGACCAAGAACAAGGCAAGAGAAATCCATTGCTCTGCATATAAACTGGGAAAAAATTACAACAGGGCTTGGCTTGCTGTATTCAAATGAAAACCCTGGTAGGAGCAAAAAGAAAACCTCACTATGATAATGTTGACCTCCAAAAAGGAGGAACTACGTGTCAATGAAGACACTTACCAAAAGGAAATAATAAAAAAAAAAGAGCTAAAAGGATAAAGCATGTGTAGATAGATACGGAGCCTGATAAGAAACACCATACTGGAGGTGCACAGTACCCATATATCATTCTCCAAGCTTTGAGGACAGGGATGCCAGGGCAAGTAAAAAACAAACTGGAGAAAGCAAAAAAACAGCAGCATCATTTAAAAACTGGAAGTCTCGTCCACAGGGGGAAAATACAAAAGAAAAACTGATGAGTGAAATGTAAAGGTAAATAGGACCCCCCCCCCCCCAACCATAAGAAAAAACCCCCCAACAACAACACCGCCCCTGCTTTTTCAATTAACACAATAATAAAATATTTTCCCAACCTGTCTGGAGCAGGAAGCTTACTGGATTGTTTAAGGCTGACAGATGAGCAAGGTATAAAAGAAAAGCTAAATTAATTTTTTGCAGTGCCAGCTAATACAGCTTGGACAGGTTCCCACTCTAAAACCTTCTTTTACATGGGACAGAACTGCAATAATTTCAAACTGAAGAACTAGTGCATCAATAAAATCATACAAAAGTAGGGATGAGCAAAAGTTGTTCTTCAGAGTCAGGTTCAACCATATCACTATACTTCCTGATAAGGTTTGACTAGGAAGAGCTGCAGAGATTCAGCCACTGCAAGTCTAAAACACAAGACAGAAAACAAGTTTTAGAAAACCATGCCAGTGCTTTGCCATTCTGATTAATGCCTAATCCCTAATGTCTATCTTGAATCTCTCCTACTGTACTAAGAAACCCGCAAACAACATACTGCTTCATGTCCTACACTAACAGCAATGTTGTAAGTGTTCAAAGTCTTCCTAAAACCCAACACATGAAATAGTTTCTCAGCTAACAGGGAGGTCTAGCACACCAATCTTGAAGAAGATCGGTTTGATATTATTCATTCTTGACCAGTTTTTGCTAGATGCTACTTATCTTTATATGTGCTAGATGCTTACAAATGGTTTCTAAGCTTCTGCAAAAAATAACATTAAGTTGTAGTTGCTAAATCCCTAGATGTTTTTTCCTTTGTCCTTCCCCTGCCTTTCAGAACCAACCCATTATCCCAGTGTTCTCAAAAGATAATTTTCAGGATATCAGCAGTTGCTCCATCCAGGTCTCTGCACGCTCCAAGATGAAGTTCAGGCGGAAAATATTTTCAAAACATTAAATACAAATGCTTCACACTGAGATGACATCTTTTGAAGAGCTACTTGTCATCTACGTACTCAGCCTGACCATTTTAATAAGGACTATTGCAAAAAAAGGTCTTAAACTCTTACTTACAAATTGGCAGAATTAGGTAACTCAGTTCCAAAGGAAAGCGAGCAGTTATGAACTGTGGTATGTAACCTTCCACTTGAATCTGCTCCATTATCAGCAAAATGAAAGACATACATACCATACCAAAAAAAGAATTAATGTAAGAGCTGGAGAGTGGTGGAAACTGGGTTCACAACACTACGTACCAGCATATCCACTATGTGAGTACAGAAAACAGTAGAAATGGTAATAAATAGAATAAGCAGATATACGGATACATATAGGATGGGCAGGGGTTAACTATACAGCAGAGAATGTAACGAACTGGTAAATGTTCTTTCAAAGAGTCAACGAGCAGGAGAGAACAGGCAGTTTAGTTGATCTACTTCATATAGATTTGCAAAACGCTTTCCTATAAATCATCAAATGTTTCAAATACTAAGCTGCCATGGGAAAAGAAGTAAGGTTTGATAGAAGCAGACAGCTCTCAAAATGGAGGAGGGCCACTGGCAGAGTTCCTTAAGACTTATGTGGTTCAACATCTACACAAATAATTTGGAAGAGAGGTCAGTAAGAAGTGATGATCAAATTCAGGATGATCAAAAGTAAAATAATTTGCAAAATTTAACAGTAGGATCTTGCGCTTTTACATGATATTGGCAGATAAAACTCCTCACTGACAAAGACAAGAAAAAAACATAAAAGACAACCAACCTCCAAACATACATTGGATGGACTCAAACTCATCTATTACTACTTAAGGAAAGATCTGGAGGAAACTGAGGACAGAGTTCTGAAAATGTCATCTTACAGTTTATTTGTATCAAAACATCCAACATGCTGTTAGGAAAGGAACTGTGAACAAAGCAGAAAACACTTAACGTCATGATAAATTCACAGTATATCTGTAACTTGAAAGGTACAGGCAGTTCTAGTCAGCCTAACTAAAAGCATGTTGCAGAGCTAGACCATGCCCAAAAAATAAAGGACAAATATAATCACAGCTGTGGTACAATGTTTGGAATCTGTGGCTCTGTCCAGCATCAGTAGCCTAGTAAGTTCCGCGGCTCAGGCATTTCATCACCTGTGTTAAAATTTATTAGAATTACTAGAATGATCCATGGCATAAGCTAGTTAGCACTCTCGTAATCTCTGGACACAGTTCAGCATGTAGTTGGAACCAGGAACCAAGAGCTAGTTTGAATGCAGCCACACTAGGCTAAATGTTAAGACAGCTTAACAGCATCAGTGTGGCCAGACTGTGCCAATTGACCTCAGGGCCAGAAAATGGTGCTGCTGTTATTTAATAGTACAGCTGTGTACAACCAGAGAAAAGTCTAGGAGTCTTCTGACTGGAAGAAATTATCAGGCAGCAGATTTAGATCAAATTCTTCTTTCAAATAATACAATTCTAAGCAAAACATCCCATACAAACAATCACCAAACATATAAACCTGGTTTAAAATGCAATTAGACAAATTCATGAAGAATTAGCTCACCAAGACGACAGAAGCACGTCTATAAGATAAAATGGCTGCAACCTGTAGCTCAAGGAGCCCTTACGTGGGGGATGGAAGCTGGGAAAGTGTGTCAGGGAATGGATCTGCCTGTTCTGTTTTTTCACTCGTCTTGGGCAACCAGTACTGGCAACCAGCAGAACATACTGACTAGAGTCAGACCTTTGGTCCAATCTCATGTAGTTTTTCTTACTGACACTCTTCTGTGACTATCCTCTCTGGCTGATCCACCAAGAAAATAACCATTCTTAAAAGTTTTAGAAGATGGAATGCAAATCTCATTTCAATTTCATATCAACCCATGCTCTTCCTTCTAGAAACCCTAAGGAACTTTCAGAACCTCAGTCGATGATATAAAAAAAAACGTTTCCCAAGAAGGAGCAGGATTTTTAGTGATAGACAGATGTTTGCCCCATCAGCCACTGAGCAGCCTAGAAGAGCCACACTGAAGGGCTCTGGAGAGAACACAGTGGATGCAGTTACCTCCGTGTCCATCGTAGACTGAGAACATGGCTGTTTCACTGTCCAGCTCGGGTATGCAGTTGTGCGCATCCTGAAAGAGAGAGCAAAAGTCTGGAATGATGTGGATTGCACTAGTCCCCATAGAGAAGTGGGTAGAAGGCACAGCAAGGCTACGAGCACTAACACAGGGATTCTCAAATCTGGAGGGAGAGCAAGAACAGTAAGAAAGCCTCCTCTCACATTCTCAAAAGCTTACCTGACAAGCACTTGTCTCCAAAGGGGGGGAGGGGCACAGATCTTTAATGTTACGGTGCTCTCTGCACTAGAGCAGTAACGCAGCCTTGACACCATGCGATTGTACCGGAAACCCCTTCAGATCCTCAGTACAACAACTCTAGGTATGGCCAAGCTCAAGCCAGAATCAAACTCCTCTGCTCCCAGTACTCGCAAGGCCTGCGTTACTGTAGTAGCTCACAGTTCTTAAAGAACATGAGGCAGCAAGCCGTGCTCTACTGCACAAACTGGTACAGAGGTGAGGGCTGTCCAGCTGAGCATAACTACAGAAATACAAGTTATGCTGGTACCAATATACTGGCAACCTCCCACACACAGACGAATGCAACTGGCTTAGGGTCACCTGTGGAGTCTGGCTGTTCCCATAGATGCTCTCTTCTCCAGTTCTTGCCAAACAAGAGCCATGCAAACTGAAGAGCCACGTTGATGCACTGACAAAGCTAGAAGGTCACATATGGAGCCTCCTGACCTCATGCCTTGAAGCAAATATAGCTTTGCCTTTACTTATCCTGGTGAATATGGTCACAGACAGCAGCAGTTGTCTACCCAAACAGCCCAAAAAAGAGGCAGCCCTGCAGGACCTAGGATTACCACCACATCCAGTGAGAAGAAACAAACCAGTCTGGAAAACCTTCTCTTGGGACAAAGGCTCTTTTCTGCTTTTCTTGCCATGTGCGATGCTCCATGAAGGCACTGCTGGCCTCAGGTGCCACTACCTGACAAGCAAGACAAAAAGCCCGGCCTCTCTCAAGCATCTTTTAAGCAGCTGAGCAAAGGACAAGCAACTAATCAACTAATAGTGCAAAACCCAAAGTACAAACCCAGATATCACTTCCTAAGGTAAGACATACATCTTGGTTCTGGCAACTATGCAGAAACTCTGAGAAGGTCCAGGGGCAAACCAGCAGAAAGGTGTGTCCCAGGGGCATATTGGGCTTAAATATCAAACTGCATCCAACCTTTCCCCATGCACGTCCCCAAACTACAAAGATCAACAACATACAAGCTACATACACTGAGCAACCTTCCCCTCCACAAGGTCTCTCAAGAACATCAGACTTTGAGGAAGGCACCACCCAAATTTTACAGCCAGGTGCCTGACCTCTTTTGCCCTATAGGTAAGCAAACCAAACCTGGCTGTTCCAATGCAAGGCCTAGAACTGATGGATGGACTGAATCTTTCTCTTAAACCTTCCCCCTGCCCAACTAATCTCCTGACATTCCTTAAAGTTCAAGCCCTAACCTACCAACTTACTGTTGGCAGACCACACCCCACATGCTTTTGTTCAAGAACAATCATGTGATACTTCAAACGACTTGATCTAGTCTCTGCTGTGGTTCAAGTTCACCACCTTGAAGTTAAATGTGCTACAGTTGCCCCAAAACCACTGTGCTTAATCCAAGACAGCTGGCTCAAAGATTTGGATGTGTTCACAATGCCAGCCATAACACAGAATTTCTATATACATACACACACACAGAGTATGCTACAATTGCTGTGCAGCCAAGCAACTGTTGAGCTCTTCATTTTTGTTGTAGGAGTCCTTGGATAAGAGCTCTTTGCCCTCTGGAGTCCCACAATCTTATAAGACAAAAACTCTATTCCCCTGCAATTTCTATCAAGTGCTAAAGAAAACAGGAAAAAGAGAGGCTCAGGGTTTATGCAGTACTTAGTGCAATGAAACTCCTGACACTGTGATGAAAATAAGTGTCTGAAATTACAATCTTAGTTCAAAATGAAAAAAATTACTCAGAATTATAATGTAGGAAATTTAACCAGACAGCTCACTGGAGATAGCAAATGAAAATAAGAATAAACAAAGAACCAGCATTTTAATGCTCACTTTTCAGAGCATTTACAGAAGCTAGTGAGACAGCAAAACCACAACAAACTAACTGGGCTAAGTCCCAGGTGACTAAACAGCAGTTTAATTAGAGCAAGTAATGCAGATGCTGCTAGGGAGGAAACCCAGTATTGGCAGCAAAAACCGTTTCTCTACTCCATTTGTAGAGCACTCACCGCAACTCATCCTGACCCCGAACCAGGGTGCTACAGTCAAGGAGGGCAGACAGACACGGCCAGCACGTGTTGGTAGGAGTGGGTTCAGCTCCTGCGCTGTGCACAGGGCTTGCTCTACACTGCTCTGGACAGGAGGGCCACTGGCTCCTCAAGCTGGGCTGCACACCAGCCCCGGCAACTTCAATGGTACAAGCAGTTCAGAGAGCACCCGATCGACCACCACTCAGACCACCTCTGCTGCCAGCACAAGGGGCTGCCAGTTACCAGTCTCCATCCTTGCTCCCAGGTCTGGTAAGCTCACTGCAGTGACTGCCTTCCAAGCTAGCCATCACCTCATGCTCTTCAGACTGAGCAACAGATCACAAAACCTGGGTGCCAGCTTTCTGCTATCTAGCCTTCCCCTCAAGGGATTCTAGGTCTCCCCCAGCTACCTCAGCTGTTCTACAGCAGTACTGAGAAACATCAAATTCAGTTTGATAAATCTTCATATTTTGAACCAAATTCTTGCACTTTTTGAAGCAAGGGCCTTTTTTCCTGAGCCCTGGAGTGAAATGAAGCTGCACACAGGAGTTGTTGGTGTCTCATCTTGGAGATACAGTCAGAACAACAGCAAAGAGCTCCGAGAGGCCCCATTCCACTACCTCCAAAGTGCCTCATGCACCTTTGTATCCCAGAGCTCTCCCCCCTGAACCATAAAGCTGTCTTCAGCTTTTTTCCTTTTCTTATTCACTCATAGTACCTAACACTAATTTTTGTTGGTATCCTTATCTTTTGGGTCCCTCATCTGCCCAAAATGTTTCCATACTCACAAAGCAACCTCTCTGGACTAAGAATGGATTTTTATTATAGTATTTCTTCAGAGTCCTGTATACACGTCACCTGAGGGCTCCTAAAACATGACTTAAAGGCAACAGATAACTCCTTTATACAAATTTCTACTACCCAAAAATGCCTGTGTCGTACCACTTGTACACGCCCTGACTGGTTTCACTAACACAACACATAACCAAAACCTTAAGCATAAACATTTGCCCAGAACTTTCTCCAAGCCTTACATGAGCAAAAGTACAATTAAACATGAAGAAAAGGAAAAAACACAAACCAAGACACAGAGAAGAGCACATAGCACTGGAATGCCAGAAACTGTAACAGAACTGTTGCTCAGCTGTATGTGAAACATGTTTCTCTCCCGTTACAGACTTCAAAGCAATTTACAGCAGGTTCAACTTGTAACGCAAGCACTCATGCCATCTTTTCTCATTTCTCGTGATAACAAAACCATGTCTACACCAATGGCCTCAGTATTGCTTCTACCAACAGGGAGATAAGCCTGGGAGATGTTGGCTAGTGCAGAAAACACAGCTGCAAGCTCTGGGCCTCATCCAATTTCCATAAAGGTCAACAGCAGTAAGAACAGACCTCAAATAAGTGAAATTACAAGCCAATGCTCCACCTGTGGGAGGGCTACTTTAGCCCACCACCACTATAAACAGGGGCAACTCTCTACTCACCCTCATCCAAGCCTGCCTCCTTAAAACACACACTTCCAACCTCTGTGCACCAAGGATGCCAGAACGATGTCTGCATTCAGCCTCTTACACGAGCTAATCCCCTCGCAGAGATTATACTGCGTATCACCTCTGTGCTCCAGTAATGTCTCTGTGCCACCATTTCACCCCTCCAGACGTCACTGTGATGGACGAGCTGAGACACCAGCAGTCATGGTCAGCTGAGTACACACATATCTTAAGAGCACTCTCCTGCCTCTTCTACCGTGGAAATGTGAGCCCACACTTTCACAAAGCTCTGATGCACACAGAAAAGAGGAAACACCTGGTCACCGTTTTGTCACCAGTTAAGACCACTGTAACATTTCAGTAGCAATAAAGTATCTGATAGCATTGCTCATGAAACTATTTGCAAAACCTCAGTCCCCAGCAGTCTGAATGGAACATCCTCTCCAAACTAGCCAAAGGGCTACAAACAAGAAGGCTGCTTTACTGTGTTCAGAGAAGTAGTACCCTGGGAGGGGCTGTAGGGACCAATACTAATCCTATTTAATTTAGCCTGTTTGCTGGTTGCCTGGAAGGGAAAATAAAGCAGCACATTAATGGCACTCTGAGGGTGTTAAATTCAAAGAACGAGTAACTGCTTGCAAGGCTGAGGAGTCCCAGCAGCTTGACATTGCCCTTATACAAGCAGCTTTACAAAGTAGTTCCAACAGACTCCCTCACCGGCAGGAGCGTGGGCAAACATCTGGCTCCTGCAGTCAGATTTCTATCTTGTGGTAATTCATTTGCCCCATAATTAGCCTAGCTAGTAGGATGGGAAAGCCAGGACTGGCTACAGGAGGCTGAGAGCAGCAATGAGAATTCCTCCAATAAATTCACCTAAGGAAAAAAAAAACAAAAACCAGGGAGAGAGAGAACAGAGACTGACACTTCATTTCTGCCTGGAAAGAAAAGCAGAGATTTTGCCAGTGGATTTTTCATTTGCTTTCATTCAGTGCTTCATCCCAAGCACTAAACTGCCCTTTCCTCCACTTTTTAACCCAAATCTCTCCTTCCCTGCCGGGATTTCTCCGGACTGCCTGTGCCAGGCGCGCCCCCGCCGAGGAACCGCGCCGCGCCCCACGCAGCGGGGTGTCTCCCCGGCAGCTCACCGCGGGAGCCGGGACAAGCGCCAGCCCAGCGGCGTTCCGGCAAGGCCATGGTAGCACCGGGAGCGGCAGCCCTTCCCCGCTACCGACGGACACCGCGGCCTCAGCGCCTGGCGCCGGCGGGAGAGACCGGCCGCCTCCCCGTCCCACCGGTGGGCGCCGGCGGGGCCGCCGCGCCGTCCGCCTCCCGGCGCAGGACGCCGAGCAAGGGCCGGGGGAGAAGGAAGCCTCCCCGCCGGGCTCGCAGCGCCGGGGGCCCAGTGGGCCGCCCCCACCCGCTGCCCCGCTCACCTCCATGGAGACGCGCCAGCCCTGCATGGCGCTGAAGCCGAAGTGCAGCGGGCGCGGCCCAAGGCCAGCCCCGTCCCCGGAGCTCTTCACCGTGTTGGGCTGCGACAAGTAGGCGCCCATGGCGCCGCGGCGGCCTCCGCCAGCGGACCCGGCCCCCGGCGCACGGCGGCCCTGCGCGGAGGGGGGCGGCGGGGGCGGCCGGGCCACGCGCGACCGGACTGGGCGGCACCGGAGGGCGCGAGCGGCCCAGCGCGGGCGGCAAGGCAGCGAGGGCGGCGGAACCACCCACCAGCGAACCGCCGAGCGGAAGTCGCGCGGCCGGAAGCGCGGGCTATAGAGTCGCCAAGGGGGAACAGCGCTCAGACCGCGCGGCCGCGGCACAGGGGCCGGAAGCGCCTACCATAGAGACGAGCGGCGGCTAGCGCGGCGCAGGACTGACAGCGCGCTCCGCTCGGCGGCCTCAGGCCCGCGGGGCTCGGGCGCGCCCCCCCGCCTCCGCCCCGGCCTGTCAGCGCGGCGGGGCCCCACGCGGGACTGCGCACTGGCTGCGAGCTGCCCTGCGGCCCCCTCCTCCCAGCGCCACAGGTTCCCCCGGGCCGGCCGAGCCGCGCTCCAGGGACTGCGGTAACCCTTCGGGGGCCTGCTCGCCCTGCCGACTCGGGGGAGACGGAGGCCGCCCCAGGCAGCCGCGCTTCGAGCAGGCTCATCGTATAGCGGGGAGGGGGAACAGGGAACTCGGGATCGGCGGTACCACCGCCTGCCTGTGGCGGGGGGCGGCCCCAATCACTCGCCCCGCTGAGACGGCGAACCCTCACACCACGCTGCCAGGTGTGCCTCCCGCCGCCACTCCCCCCCACCCCCCCGGAACCTGGTGCGCCCCCACTGCCTTATATAAACTTAGCCCCACCCACCGACCAATCAGCAGAGGCTGACGGCCCTTCTCCTGGGCTCTCATTGGCTACCGACCGGGGCTAGGCCACCTCGCCCTCCCCGCCCCCTTCACAGTCCTTCACGCAGTGAGCACGCGGGCGCCCCCTATCTTCCTTTATGCGTCGGGGCTCCGCCCACCGGCCAATTCGCGAAGGCTGGCGGCACGCTCCCGGGCTTTTATTGGCCGTCCCGCGGGAGGCCCCGCCCCGGACGGCGCGTTACGTAGCGCGGCGGTTGGCGGCGGCGGCCTGTCGGTGGAGTAGCGACGCGTTTGGGGACTGGGAGGTGCCGGGCGAGCCCGGTAAGTGCGCGGCTCGCGTTCCTTCTTCCCCCCCCCTCCCCTCCCGGTTCCCACTGCGTCCCTGCATTGCCTTCTGCCTCGGGCCGGAACTGGCTTGGTTGCGCGCTGCCAGCAGGCCCGGGGCGCGGCCCGGCCCGGTCCGGCCCGGCCCACCGGGCCTGGCCTGGTCTCATAGCCGCCTCGCCTCACGGCCCGCGCCTCTGGCCCGCAGGTTCTGCGACGTCAGAATGTCGGAGGGTGATTCCAAGCAGGTGCCGAGTAGCGGCTCCGACTCGAAGCCGGAGTCTTCATCATCTGGCCCAGGACTGACCTCGGTGTCTGCGCCGGTGACTTCTGCCGCGCCGCCGGAGGAGGAGGAGGAGGAGGAAAGTGAGGATGAGTCTGAGATCCTCGAGGAGTCGCCGTGCGGCCGCTGGCAAAAGCGGCGTGAGGAGGTGGGTGCAGGGGGCCCGTTCCCGGGGCTCGGGTGCGCAGGGGAGCCCTGACCAAGCCGGGCCGAGTGTGGGACCTACGCGGCCTCTTGTCCCGCCCCACCGGCTGTCCTCTTTCCACTCGTCCCCGGGCCAGCCCGGGCCTGGGTGGTGAGGGCCCATCTTGCTCCCGGGGTGGGAAGGAGATGAATGGCCCTTTGCAAGCTGCGCGGCCATCGTTCCTCGGACTTGGGAATGTCGAGACCGGAGTGCGGCCTGCTTTTCTCCCTGCACATTCACAATGCTACAGGCTCATCTGTACGGGTGGTGTCAGGGCCAGCTGTTGCTGCTGTGTTGAGCAGGGAGTGTCTCCAGCACTCCTACATGCACCTTGTCTTGCAGATCTTTTGCTCTGGGGATAAAGAAGAGTGGCGACTAGATAGCCCACGGTGGTTGCTTGGGAGCATGGGGTTGAACAGTACCTGCTGCGGAGGCAGCTAGTTACCCACTATTGTCAGCTTTTGTATTATTCCTTAGTTTTGGTTTGCTTTGAAATCTTCAATTAGGATAAAGCGTAGCCAGTTTGTGCAGACTTCTTTCTTGGCTTCTCCTATTCACATCCAATTCTCAGTACATGTATTGGAATTGCCCTTTATGAAAACACAAGTAGGTTAGATCTTATTGTTTGGACCTATCCCTTTTTCCACTCATTGCTGTGCGCTGTTTATCTTGTTGGGGGCTGTCTCCCCAAACTGGTTTCTGCTTCATGTTGGCTTAGTGAAACCTGTTCTGGCTGGGCAAGCTCTATAGCTGTGGTAGTTGCTGAAAGACAGAAAATGTTCACTCCAGTACTGTGGCACAAATGCTGATGCTGCTTTTCTCAGCCAAGTTAGGGCTGAGCATAGAGGTTTGTCTATTTTACCCTTTATTGTAGTCACAGAGTAGTTCAGGCTCTGATGGTGGTGAAAGAATCATTTATTCTGATGTAAATTTGGAGGTCAAAGTAAGGTCAAGGATTCCCTGCTGTTCCTTACCTTTGCTTGCTTGGAAGCTGTCTTGATTTTGTTAATGTAAGCTGAATTCTAGCATGGTGTAGTAACAATGTACTTTCTTTGGTGAAGCTATGTGGTTGGGGTTGCAGTGGGGGAGGGTACCTGTATGAAGCTTTAATTCTGTCCTCCACAACATATTGCTTACGATAACCTGACGTTGGGGAACAAAACTGATGTTCAGTTTGTGTATTCTTTTCAGTATGTTTTAATACTGATCATTCTGACACAGAAAGATAAAATTTGCTTCCAGGCTTTTCTGTACTCTCCTACATAAAAAGTAGGATTTGGTAGGCTCTAGTATTTTCTTTGGATTTCAGTTTCCCCATCTGCAGACAAACTAAGGCCCAAACATAAGTTCCCTAACATTTTGGCACGGCTAAGTTACTGTCTTCTGGCTTCAGAATGAGAGTGGCTGGTTGGTTTGAAGGCAAACTGCCTCTATATGTTAGATGTCTGAGCTTTGTTCCACCTTATAGGTAGAGGAATGACTGTTCAAGGCCACAAAAGAAATTGACTGACCTGGGGTAAACGTGGGGCCTCTGATTCTCAAGCCTTCATCCGTCAAGGTTGCACCACCTCCTCACAGGAACTGCTGATTTGGTGTCTAACTGATACCAGCCGCAGTTGCCTGCATGGGGGCCTTATGACTTGTGCATATGAAAAACACGCAGCTTCTAGTGATCAGGCAGTTAGATTATGTTTTATATCTTAATTTTGCATGTAAATTTGTGGCTTGATTAGACCTGAGCTTGTGTGGAGTGACATTCATTCATTTTAAGTGTATGATCTCACACTCTTTTTGCTGTCTTCAGCTTTTGGACTGATCCATTCCCTGGAGTTAACTTTCCCACTGCAGTTGTTCCAGCATGAAATTTATTTTGGAATAACAGCTTTGCTTTCTGAGCATCTTGGCATACTGAACTGTCTCTTGTGCTAGTGGAGTCACTGTAAAGGGCTGTCAGCATCAGGGCCCAGTCATCACTGGTTATTCCGGTCAGTGCAGCCGCAGGGACAGGCTCATACTTGCTCCCCCTCAGCAGTGAGGAGGTGTTACCCCACGGAAAAGGATGTGCTGCCCTCTGCTGCAGTGATGCAATCCTGATTCTTAATCTCAGCAATATCTTTGGATACTGAATTAGGCAGCCACCTTGGAAGCAACATGAGATGACCTGGGGAGAAAACGGCACATGTGATCGCAGGAGGAGTAGGATTGTGTGCACTGCGTGTAGTCTGGCATTCCCTGGGTGTTATGTTCTTTACTGCTTCCTTTGAGTTGTGTATGTGGATGTACATTTGGAAATGCAATAACCTCACTTTATCTTTTATATTTATTATTTTTGAATAGCTATAGGCTCCTCATAACCCACTTCCTAGAGCAGAGGTGATGTCCTCGTTGTGGTTTAACTCCAGCTGGCACCTAAGCCGGTGAAAGGGACTGTGTGGAGAGGGGCCCCGTGAACCCGAGGGAGCAGGCTCTGTCTCTATGGACGGGAGGGGCGTACGTGCTCAGGCTGTTCACCGTGAGGCAGCAGATTTCAGGGGAACGAGCCGCGGGGGGTCCTTGCGCATCTCTGCCTCTCGCCGGTGCCTCCGCGGCAGGTTCTGGGTACAAAATGGTCGTGGGGCGGTGGAACGGCCTGCGGTGGCTGTGGCAGCTCCCCTGCTGACCCGCCGCCTTCCGCCGGGCGCACAGACGCGTTTCTCCACCGGGGGCAGCCGTCCCGGCACACCCCCCCCTCGCCGAACGCGCCCTTCCCCCGCTGGCTCTTAGCGGGGCTGGGGCGGGCCGCGGCAGCGGTGGGGCGGGGCGGGGCGTCTCTCGAAGTACGGGTGCTCCAGCCAATGGCAGGGGGCGAGAAGCGTTACATCACCAGCGCCGGCTGCCATAGGCTGCTCACCGCCCTGGCCACGCCCAGCACCGCCTTAGCTCCGGCGGCGTTGGGCTCCCGGTGAGGGCAGAGCGCCCCCCGCTGCCCGCCCCTGCCCCCCTCCCCCCCCCACCTCCCGCTGCCCGCTCTGCGCCCTCCTAGTTCCGCCGCAGTGATCCGAGTCACGCAGCAGCCCCGACCCGTGCCCGGGTTCTCTGGTACCCGGGGCCTGCCCGCGCGCATCGGGCTCAGTGCGCTCGGTGTGTGTGCAGGGTGAGGCAGCAAGTCAGCAGGGGCTGTCTTGGGCGGGGGGAGGTTTTGGCTGTTAGCACCATCGAGTTGGTGGGACTGGATGATGAGGGGCTAGAGCACCTCCCTTGTGAGGAAAGGCTGCGGGAGCTGGGGCTGTTCAGCCTGGGCAGGAGAAGGCTGAGAGGGGACCTGAGCGATGCACACAGGTACCTTAAGGGCCAGTGTCAGGGGGCCGGGGCCGGGCTCTTGTCAGCAGTGCCCAGCGACAGGACAAGGGGCAACGGGCACAAACTGCAGCACAGGGAGCTCCGTGGGGAGGGCAGGAAAAACTTCTTTCCCTTGAGGGTGCCGGAGCACGGGGACAGGCTGCCCAGAGAGGCTGTGCAGTCTCCTTCTCTGGGGACGTCCAGAGCCCACCTGGACATGATCCTGTGCAGCTGCTGTAGGAGAGCCTGCTTGAGCAGGGGGTTGAACTAAGTGACCTCCAGGGGTCCCTTCCAACACAAGCCATTCTGTGATTCTATGATTGTGAATTACTTGGCCATATTTTAGCTACAGCAGCCTAGGCTAATCTGTATTGACTAATATAACTTAAAATATATTGGTTCCCAAGGGGTGAATAATGCTGGGCACAAGGCTAAACTGGGAGAGGAGCAGCGGGAGAGCAGCCCTGCAGAAAGAGGCCTGGGGGTGCTGGTGGGCAGCAGCTCTCGAGGAGCTAACAGTGAGCCCTGGCAGTCCAGAGGGCAAACTGCATCCCGGGGGCATCAAACCCAGCCAGTCAGGAGAGGGGCCTGTCCCACTGTGTTCAGCGGTGGTGCGGCCTCACCCAGAGTGCTGTGTGTGGTGCTGGGCTCCACCGTTTGAGCAGGATGCAAAAGACCTTGAATGTGTTTGGAAGAGGACAAGTGAGCTGGTGAAGGGCTGGAAGGCATGTTCTGAGAGGAGCGGCTGAGGACTCTGGGTTTGTCTCATTTGGAGAGAGGCAGGCTGAGGGGCGACCTCATTGCTCTCTGCAGCTTCCCGAGGAGGGGACATGGAGAAGGAGGTGCTGAGCTCTTCTCCCTGGGATCCAGGGATGGGACGCCTGGGAATGGCTCAGAGCTGTGTCAGGGGTGGTTCAGACTGTACACAAGGAAGCATTTCTTCGCCGAGAGGGCGGTCAAACCCAGGGACAGGCTTCCTGGAGAGATGGTTGATGGCCCGAGCCTGTCGGTGTTTAAGAGGTGTTTGGACAATGTCCTTAGTACCGTGCTTTAGCTTTTGGTCAGGCAGTTGGACCAGATGATCCTTTTAGGTCCCTTCCAGCTGAACTATTCTATATTCTACGCGATTCCTGCTTAAACTTCAAATGTAAAAAAGGGTTGAGTTCATTGATTGTAATTTTTCTCAGAGGTAGGGAGCTTCTGTAGTGTAAAGTGTGCAATTGCTGTGACAGCTTAGTCTTTTGCAATTAAATGCTGCTGTGAAATTTTGAACTAAGAACCTATTTTAACTAGTCAGAGAATGTTGACCTTCCCCAAAGTTCATGTCTCTGTAGAACATTCAATGAATAGTGCATGTAGTCATGTTTTTGTATACCTGAAGGGTGAAGGTGCGACCAGGGTGAGATGCTGGGAGGGGAGGGTTGAGGGTAAATGTGGCATGTCCCATTAGGATACTTATTTTCTGTTGGTTGAACAACTTATACAAGAGACTTAGTATCACTCTGCTCTTTCCTGCACTGTATTACCAGTATAGGCATTTTCCAGCGTCTATCTCCTGTCCTTAAGCGCTGCAGAAACCGTGGCAATCTGCTTTCTTATGCTGCTGCTGGGTATGCATTACAAGTGTGGATCTCCTGGTGTGTTGCAAACTGGATTGCTTTCCTACCTGAGCTGAATCCCTCTCTACAATTGTAACCACGCCCCTGCTTACTTTCCTGACATGCACAAAGGTGAGGGTTTAGCCTCTGCAAGGAGCTGAAGATAAACTTTTAACAGGGGAATCTTGTCTTGTGGCAGAGAGGCATAAAGGACCCACAGCATGAGGTTAGGGGAGTCACTGGCAAGCTCTCCAAGCTTGTGCTTACCTCGGTCCCTTTTGGCTTTTATTCCTGATAGAAACCTACTTTCCCCAGGTGACATTCTATTTTCTTCTTTCAATCAGTATGCATGTATAATTTATTTTCCTTCAATTGTCCGAGTACCTTCAGAATTACCTGCTATGCCTCCTAGGAATAGAAACTTCTTAATAGATGGATTGCAGCGACACGCTTGGAGTTCATTTTTAGACTCCTGCCACTGACTGGTATTAAACCTGAAACTGAGGGCTTGGGCTCAGTGCCTGTTGTCCCTGAGAGCTACACAGATGGAACAGAAAACTAGCTTAAACATAACTGTAGGAGAGCTTGTGCTCTGATGCAGCAGAATCTTTTTAGTTTTTAGCCCAGTGTTACTGTGTTGGGCTTGGCAAGCTCTTATTAGTGGGAGAGACTTAACCATTCACAGACTTAGACAGCCCTGTAGTTTGTCATGTGTTTGAGCTATTTATTAACGATATTTCTTTCTATACCTTTTATGGGTAGGAAAAGTGTGATTGCATAAGCCAAGACTTCATAATAATACTTTGACATCTTTGTAACGTGCTTATTTACTAAGCCATTTAGTACTATTGAGTGAATCTGTATCATATTGTGGATGGGGGTACAAGCAGGTTCCCTTGTAGGTATATATATGAGCATCTCTATCATGGTTAAGAAAGAGAAAAGGACTGGGCACACTTGGGTATGCTAGGTTTCCTCTTCTGCAGGCACCTTGTGAGGTACAGTCAGTTGTGGTACAGCATTTGCCAAATGCTGCTTCATTCCATGGTTAACAGAAGGCTTTGTAAGGATGTATAGCCTGGCACTTAAAGGAGAAAAGAGAGATAATGAAAGAAAGAGTACTGGTCTCTGCTTATATACCTTTGTCCTTTCTCTGAGAATATGTCAGGCCACTCAAGATTAGCAGGTGAACCTTGTACCATTCTTGCAGTCCTGCTTGCATCCAGTCCCTTGGCTGGAAACTTGCCCAAGTGCTGACTTGCTCCATCCTGTGTGGGTGGCAGATATAGGGGTTGTACTTTTCTACAGATCCTAAATTTTGGGGGGTGATTTCTGGGGTGGTTGAGTTCTTGCTAGCCATCAACAATGTCCCTTGGAGAAAGAAATGACCTTGTGCTTGTCTGATTGTTGATCTGTGCTTGATGTATTACTAACTTTTTTGCAAGCTCAGCTTCTGGACCACTTTCCACATTATACTCCCACTTCAGTGGCTGCTGAGATTGAAAGGTTCATTTTTGCCTCATCCCTGGAGACAAATCTCTTGTAAGTGTGTCTGTGCGTACAGGGTTGCTATGTTGACAGGGTTGCTATGTTGATTAATTCTTCTTTTCCTATCTCTAGTATTTTCCACTGTGAGGTAAATTAATGAAAGGTGCAGTCCTTCGTAGCTTCCTTTGCTGTGGTGTGCAGACCAAGATAGGATGATGAAATTCCATGTGGACTTGGGTGTCAGGTCAAGTGCGGAACTTCAAGAGCAGTATTTGAGGCAGTATGTGCTGTGCCTGTGAGTATATCAGTGTTCAGTCTTGTCTTGCTGTTCTTCGTTGTATACCATTGCTGGAACTTCAGAACATTGAGTATAGGCAGCACCATTGCCATTAGTTTGATATTCTTCTTCTTACAAAAGAAAATGCTGTCATTTGGATAAATGGTTCCCAGCCATTCAGGGGGCACTTGGTGGCTAGGTGGCTGGATGTTATAGCTGAATTTTAGTGCTCAGGCTAACAGGTGCTCTTGATCCATGCTAGTGCCATGAAATCTTAAGGAAAGAACTGTGGTTTATGAGGAGCTGAACCCAGAAAGACAAGAAGTTACGTGCTGGGTCTACTGCATCTTTTTTTTTTTTTTTTTTTCAAATACTTATTGTTAACTCCTAATGGGCGTCTGTTTCTCGCATGATTTTTAATCTGGAGCCAATTGATGAATTTTGCACCCCTGTATTTATATTTCTTCAAGGAGATGGAGTGCAGGATTCTTGAAGAGAAAATGTCAATAGACTGGGTGTTTGGATTCTGTGATGCTCGAGTCTGATTTCTTAGCCACTGCTGTGACTGGAAAGAAATTTTCTGAGACAGTAAAAGATAAGCATCACTCTGTCTTTTCTTATCACCCATCTGAGTTTCTATATGTGGGCAAGTGAAGCATTGTTCCTTGGAAAAGAATTAAAGGTGCTCTGAGCTTTGGATTCTGCTGCTGGAGAGGACAGGTTGCAGAGATTCTCAGTGCAAACTAGTGGTAGGAGGGCTGCCAGCTTTTTGATAGGCTTTGGCAATGGACCTGGTTTTTTTCTGACTGGTGAAGAAAACTAACACCATGCTGTAATTTTTATGATTTTACTTGACTGTTGGAAAGATACTGAAAAGAAGGAATATGTGCAGCCTTTTAACACTTTTATTGGCTCATCAGAGGGCTTCCTGGAAGGAACAGCCTTTGATATGTGCTTGAATGAGATGAGGGGCACTGCAGGATGTAGAGGGAATTGAGCCTTTGTCTTGGTCCCGTTGTCTACAGAGCCAGTATGTTCTTGCTTATTGACTGTAACAGGCAGCTGGCAGCTTGTTGAGTGCCGCCCCAGCCAGCATCACTTCTCTGCCTTTGTGCTGCCTCAGTGGGGGAGTGGGAGCAGCCAGGGCAGCTGTCTGCTGCTTTTCCAGCTTTCCTGGATGGTTAGAGGTGCTGGTTACACTCCAGCTGCCTGTAACTGAGGGATAGGGTTTACTCTGCATTCTTCGTAGAGCCATTCTAAAAATACCGTGGTCAGTGTAGCTTACTAGCAGCACCAGAGCCTTCCCCTTGTTAGACCTGTGTCTCTTTAGACCCACATTGGGAGGCCCTGGGAAGTGGTCATGGTGTCATGGTTGCTGCTGCCGGTTTGGTGGGGGTCAGGTGTTAGTCAGGCTTACGCTCAGGAAGGAGCTTACTGCTGGGCCAGCAGAGGGGGGAGGCTGCTCACCATCTCTGTTTCTAGGTCCTGCCCTGCCGTGAGGCCGCAGCAAATCCTGATAGACAGAGGCACTGTGAAAGCATGGCCAGCCATAAATAGGTTAGCACAAATGGGAGCATGGTGCTTTTCCAGGCATCCCGTGTTAACATGGGTGATATGAATAGCTATATCCTGTTTCTAAGGATCAGTGCTCAGGGAAAATCCCATTTCATGGGTGTTTCTAGTACCTGTCTTCCAGGCCTTCTGTCTCTGTAAAATCTGTCCCCAAGACCTCTTGTCCTAACTTTCTGGCTAGTCTGCCTGTAGCGCACTAGCAGATCTGTGTGCTTGCATGTGCACGTACACAGATGTGCTGGCTTGACCCTGGCTGGACGCCATGTGCCTACCAAAGCTTCTCTATCACTCCCCTCCTCAACTAGACAGGGGAGAGAAAATAAAATGAAATGTTCGTGGGTTGAGATAAGGACAGGGACATTGCTCAGCGATTACTGTCATGGGCAAAATGACTTGGAAATAAGTTTAGTTTATTACCATTCAAATCACAGTCGGGTAATGACAAATAAAACCAAAACTTAAAACCACCTTTGCTCTCCCCTTCCTTTCTTCCTGGACTCGGCTTCAGTCCCAATTTCTCTACCTCCTGCCCCGCATAGCAGTGCAGGGGAATGGGGGCTGCAGTCAGTTCATCACATGTTGTCTTTAACACTCCTTCCTCCTCCGGGGGAGGACTCCTCACACTCTTCCCCTGCTCCAGCATGGGGTTCCTCCCACAGGAGACAGTCCTTCATGAACTTCTCCAATGTGAGTCCTTCCCATGAGCTGCAGTCCTTTATGAACTGCTGCAGCATGGGTCCTTCCCATGGATGCAGCCCCTCAGGCACAGCCGGCTCCAGTGTGGGTCCCCTGTGGGGTCACAAGTCCTGCCAGCCAGCCTGCTCCAGACCAAGCTTCTCATGGGGTCACCTAGAGCATGCTTGCACAGAAAACAGTTTGAAAAATAATTTAACAAAAAGACAGTACAGGTGACAGTGATCAGGCACAGGGCTGTGGGCTAGCAACTCATCTTGATCCTTCTTTTTCCACACTTTTGGCCCTTCCCTCAAACGTGTTGTTGTGCCCAAATACTCTTGTTTGATCCTGAAATTGCTCATCTCCAACATCCTGTTTTAAGTCCTATGTTCCTTTACACAGCACCTCTACTTGGCTTGCATAATATTGCTGAGGGAGCTTCTCCCGTTGAATTGCCTAGGTGGGTTTTCCTAATAGGGAGAGTGACTTAATTGCTCATCTTTGTGGCCTTGGGAGTCCTTGGTTAAGTGTTTCATCCATCATGGATTAGGCTGTCTGGGTTCCCCACCCTGTTGTAGTTTTTGTGATCACTGATGTGGTTCGTGGTTCTACTTTGAATAGCACTTACCCAGATATCTTTCTACAGCAATTTGGTGAAACATTTTTTGCCTGTTAATTCAGGGAGACTTCTGCAGCTCTGCCTGGAGTCGAGCAAATAATAACAATGCAGAAGATGGAAGAATACAACTTCTTAAACTGTGATTCCAGCAAGGATAAAGAGAAAACATGTAATTACAGTAGTCTCCTCAATAGAAAATTAGTATCTTGTGAAAACATGGAATTCTGCTCTAGCTTTTTCCATGTTTAGTTGGCAGAGCCAGAGCTTCTGCTGTTAAGCCACTAAATAAGAAAGTGAACAGGAGAAGAATGGAAAAAAAGACTAAGGTGTTTTGCTATGACATGTTCTTGGAACTATCAGGAGCTGAGGAAATTTGAGCCAGGTAGTATATTTGGACTATTGTATTCAGTAGTTAAAAATGCACATGCTTCAGATAGCTAGTTTAATTTCAACTTGCAGCCATTTTTACTTCTGATATTTATCCTGTGTTAGTCAGCTTTATGGTTTAATTTATATGTATATAAAAAAATTAATGTCAGGATCAAGTGTTTCCTCATCATTCTCTTTAAAATATGATGTTTGATCCCTTCATTGGTTGCTTTCTCATTCTTGTATTATCAGAAATGTGAAATAATTTATATTCATATTCTGTGTGCCGTGAGCGATTTTTACAAGCCTGTTCAAGGTTCGTACTTACAGCACTATACCAATTTTTATGGCGTTTTATATTCCTTTCCTCATAATTCCTAATATTGATCTTTTAATGCCTCCTAAGACTATGTGGTGTTTTTCAGAGTTATCTGCAGTGGTTTGAAGATCTCTAACAAGTGCAAGTATCACAGCATAACAGAATGGGCTAGTGCAGCATCAAAGTAGCTAACTTGGAGTTTATCTTGTCTGTTTTTCCCCCATTTGTGGTGTTTCGCATTATTGGCGCTCACCTGAGCTTACTGCCCCTGGGTTCAGTACTGGGAACTTCCTGAAGCTTCCACTCAGTTTTATTTCTGACTGTTCTCTGGGATATGAACTGTTGGTGTCATATGTTTGATGAGGATTTTGATAACCGTACAGGAGTGATAATAGTACAGTAAATATAGAGGTACTGGTGAGTTACCTTCCTGATGGACTTCTATCTGAATGGTTTATATTTGTAGGATACTGGGGTTTTTTTCCCCGCTTCCTTATTTGTTTTGCTGTGCTGTTTCTGTTTCCCTTTGGGAGGTAGGGATGGGAAATTTATCATCTCTTCCTAATTCCATAGTTCAGCTCAGTAAGACTGAACTCTCTTTGACTCAGTTGGGTTGCTCATTTATTTTGAAGTGCCAAATGAAACCAAGCATTTGTCCCTTTGGGCTCTTAGTAGACAACTTACGTATTTGTTTCTGTTATCCATTAAATGGATGGGAATGATGCATGTCTCCCTGTGGGATATCAAGAGCAGTGCTTTTTCTGGACAAAGCAAATTGACTCATCATACTTTTTTGTTGCTAATCTACTGACTTGAGAGTTATCTGACATGAATTTTCAGTGAAGCCTGCCCCTCAGTATGTGGTTTAGCTAGAACTGTCAAAAATGCTTTTGGACAGGCTGCATTGGCCTCTGGGCTGCAGTCCGTGTGACAGTGGTATGGTTCAAAACTCACTGCTGCTCTGCAGAACAGTTGTCATTCTCGCTGATGGGGTGGAACTGGGCTCCTTGAACAGTGTCCTGGCTCCAGGCTGTGTTCTGCCCTTCGTGGTCCAGCTGCGTGGGTCAGCACAGAGCAGGAATCTCTGGGAGGTGGCAGGGACACTACTAGGTGTGCTTAAAAACTATGGTTTTGGTTTGTTTCTCAAGATGGCATTTTCTGGGCTGTTGCATGTGAAATTACAAGTGAGGGCAAGCTCCAACTCATGGGAGACTTTTAATTCTGTATTTAAATGGTCAATGTGTTCATTTGGTTACATAGACAAGCTTACTGCTAATGTATTTTATCTTATTACTTGTTCCAGCACATAGCTGTGTGGAAGAACCAACTGTTGCATTGGTGAGGGTCAGATTTGCTTTTTCCTTATACTTCCGATTGCTGTATGAATTGGCTTGTAATAGCCACGGTAATTGATATCTCCCTTTCCTTGAGATTGTTACATTACAGTAGTTATTTTTAATTTTCTTTTTGATTAACCACCTTTCAAGCATTTTACTACCATGAATATAATTGCAAAGGCCAGTGCTGTCAGTTTAACTAAAGTGTGTAGTAGGCTTGCTTCTTTTTGTTGAATTTTTTCCCCCTTTGCCTGCAAGCAGATCTTGCATTCTTTGATTTTGTTTCATTCTGGATTACCTTCAAATTTGCAACACAGATGCTTTTGTTTCCTCTTTCTGTTGGTAAATGTGCTACTTCTTGTTTCACCGCAGCTCAGTGAGAAGTAATGTTCCTCTGTGGTCCCGCTACTGTCTTCTATAGGTGTGTTCTCTCTGTTCTCAAGCTTTTGCCAAGCTGGTTGAGCAGAGCTTTTATCTTTTTCTCTGGCCTTGAACGAGCACCCAGGGTAACTTTTTAACATAAATGTGCTACTTTTAATGAGATTCTGCTCTTCTTGTAAGTGTCTGGCCTAATGTGCTGTCATTCCTGATCTTTTTTCAAAGTGCAGTTTCATTCTGTACTGATATTCTAATTATTGTGGGGTTTTCCAATTTTTATAATATTTTTTCTTGATTGTAAATAATTGCTGTCACTTGTGCCTTAGGCTGGCTGTTTGTTTTTTCTTTTAATTGACAGATCATGTGAACTGCAGAATGCCTCTCCAAAAGTCTGTGTTCTTTCAGTGATAGATATCCAGATGTTTGAGAGCTATGGAAAAAAATATGTATTGGACAATTCAAATAACCTGACTAAGGGAAATATCTTTCAAATATTTTTCTCCTTAGAGCTAAGTCATGCCTTGAAGTAACAACATTTAAATATTTCCCCCACTGCGCTTTAGTTACTTAAATTCACTTGAAATTTTTTCTGAGTTTCCTTACCTCTTGTTTATATGGACAGAGCGCTACATTAGTGTTTCTGCTATAAATTTTTTGTGGTTGTGGAACTACTTTCTCTGTTGTCTTCAGAAAATCATGCTAAACTGAGTTCAGTTAACTTCTTCCTTCATAGTTTAAAACCTACCTAGTCCATGTGGGCTTTCTAGGAAAGGAACACTTCAGCGTAATAAGTTATCTCTAGGAACACAGGGTATTTTATTGGAGCTGGTCATCTTTTGTCATTTCATCAAAACAGTTCATGAGCAGCTTGTTGTTTTTAGTCTGGGTTATAAAAGACTACTGAAAATTAAACAAGCTAAACCAGTCAGTGTTAAATTGCTTGACAAAGCTTGCAGGAAGTTAGGGCAAAGTGAGGAGAGAACCTGTGTCATCTTCATCCTCTGTTCATGCCCGCTCTTCAGGGCGAGAGGAGTATTGCTGTCGTCTCTTCAGGGCACGGGTATACCAGGCTACCTACATTGCTGGTTACACTCCTTGCCCTTCAGGGCAAAGCATGGAAGGCAGCGTTTTCAACATGATATTTTTATTTTGTCTTGCTCTGTAAGGTTCGCTGAGATGTTGAAATTTATATTCCTACAACTACCTCTGTTTGCAATAGTGTTAAGTAAGTTTCATTGCTTCTGAACTGTGAGCTGTTAAGTTTGCCACCATCCGTCAGTCACCAATAGCTGCTTGGAGGCAATGGCTAGGCGTAACCCTTGGAAAGGTACAGGGCAAGTGCTAGAATGTGCTTTCATGAGGGTTTAGGATTCCACTTTGCTGATCACAGAGAGGGATGTGGAACAGTGATTTGGCAATCTGAACAAAGGAGTAATTTGCAGTTGCATTTTCAGTTGTCTGTTTGCATTTTTCCCCTTTTACTCTTCTGCCCAAGTTGTTGAATCTCCTCTTGAGCTGAGAATTACTGTCAGTAATGTCAGATGGGTTTAGTGTCTTGAGTCATATGTGGTGTCCTGGAATATTGCCTATGAGTCATAGAAATTGTGGTAAACTTGCCCAAAAATGGGAGAAGAGATGATAAATCCACATCTGCTGGCTGTATTATCGGGGCAGATTTTGAGTAGTTGTTGTTACTTGATTAATCCAGTAAACCTAGAAGGTCTTTGGATAGTCAGCAGAAGGAAGGGAATATAATAGATGCAGGGGCAGTGGGTGTTGGTAGTCATGGCTTTTATCCTGGCTCTCACTCAATACTAACACATCTGCCTTTCTGTTGGCTCTTGGCTTGTTTATTATTAAATTAAAGCATTTTGGCATTCAGCTTTTAGTTGTATGAGGTGTTCTTATATTACTGTCATTCCTAAGATATTTCTTATACTGAAATTTGAAGGAGTAAATGTTCTGTCCTTAATTATCTTCAGTCTTTCAGCTTTCTTTAATGATGAAACATAACAGACCTTGTCTGGTATTTAGATGTTGATATCTCTGTGTGTGTGTGTGTGTGTATATATATATATATATAAAAAAAAAACACCCAAAACCAAGTTCTTATGGTAAATATGATTAATGTCTCCTTAAATCAAATCTCAGACCTTTCGACCTTCAGTTGTGCAGGAGGCAGGGGGTGGGAAGAGAATGGGATTGTTCATGCTAAGCTGCTTTTCTCTTGTGATTGTTTTCAATAGTTATTTTCTGTAGCTCAGGTTGTCTTTAATTGTGGCCTATATTCCTACCTGTGTCAGTCCATTACATCTGGTTTTATCATAATAATTTACTGCTCAGTTTACTGAGCAATCTATGTCACTCTGGTTGTACTGTTCTTGCAGTCATTTGTCACTGCAGTATGTCATCTGCGATTTCAGAACATTGGATGTCTTTGGGCCTGCTAGAATTCCCTTGGAAGATCATAGAAAAGAGTCCTACCTATATTGATTGGCTTTCAATCTAAGTTGTCAGGCTACTGATGGGGTAGAATAGAATAGTTCAGCTGGAAGGGACCTAAAAGGATCATCTGGTCCAACTGCCTGACCAAAAGCTAAAGCACGGTATTAAGGACATTGTCCAAACACCTCTTAAACACCGACAGGCTCGGGCCATCAACCATCTCTCCAGGAAGCCTGTCCCTGGGTTTGACCGCCCTCTCGGCGAAGAAATGCTTCCTTGTGTACAGTCTGAACCACCCCTGACACAGCTCTGAGCCATTCCCAGGCGTCCCATCCCTGGATCCCAGGGAGAAGAGCTCAGCACCTCCTTCTCCATGTCCCCTCCTCGGGAAGCTGCAGAGAGCAATGAGGTCGCCCCTCAGCCTGCCTCTCTCCAAATGAGACAAACCCAGAGTCCTCAGCCGCTCCTCTCAGAACATGCCTTCCAGCCCTTCACCAGCTCACTTGTCCTCTTCCAAACACATTCAAGGTCTTTTGCATCCTGCTCAAACGGTGGAGCCCAGCACCACACACAGCACTCTGGGTGAGGCCGCACCACCGCTGAACACAGTGGGACAGGCCCCTCTCCTGACTGGCTGGGTTTGATGCCCCCGGGATGCAGTTTGCCCTCTGGACTGCCAGGGCTCACTGTTAGCTCCTCGAGAGCTGCTGCCCACCAGCACCCCCAGGCCCCTTTCTGCAGGGCTGCTCTCCCGCTGCTCCTCTCCCAGTTTAGCCTTGTGCCTGGCGTTACTCCCTCCCAGATGCAGAATCTGGCACTTGAACTTACTTGTTCCATTTCACGCCCTTAATTTCCCAGTATGTCCATCTATGTAGATCCCTCTGCAAAGCCTCTTGTCCATCAAGAGAGTCAATAGCAGTTCCCAGCTTAGTGTCCAAGGAACAGGTATTTATACTGCAAACATTTTTAGTCCATATTATACAACAGTAACCTTATTACCTCAGTGGACTCCTTTCTCTGCTCACAGTTCTCATGTGTGCATGTCCTGTCACTGTTTTAGTCCTTGTTATTATGCATTGTATTAGGAGCTTATGTTCAGCTGATTGTTGAGGTCACCTCAAGTTCTTCTTGGTACCTACCTCCTACAGCAGAGTTTCTTTATACGTACAAGCCCTACGTTTTCTTGCATTTCAGTATGGTCAGCTGGATGCTTTTAGTCTGTACCCAGTCTGCCAGAGTTAAAAGCACTGTCCATTGGAAACTAGTCTCTTTCTCTTATTTAGTTTTATTAGTTAGGAAATTACTGATAACACAATACTATTGTATAGTGTTCAATTCATTTAAGTGTTGTGGGTGGCAGAACATTTGCATCAATTCTCATTAGCATAACACTGTAGATGAAATAGAGTAAATTTGATGATGTAAAAGTGTCTGCCAAGGGGGAAGGGATTTTTGAGGAAGCCCTTATATATGGAAAGAAGCTTCCAGCAAATGGGATGCTGATGGGGTCCCTAGTGAGGGAAGAGTAGGTGAGACAGTACGAATAGGAAAAGCTGTGAAGCCAGGACTTCAAGGTAATACAAGTGGAAGATGGGTCTGGGTTTGCTAGCCAAATCTTTGTATTAGCTTTTACCTCAAGGGGATAATTGGGTCAGCTGAAAGTGGAGTGATCCTGGGTATGTGGCCAGCTGATGGCGAATAGCAATGGTTGATGGTTGACACTTAGAAGGTAAATTCTATTCTTTGTGTTCTCTGATTAGAGATAGGAATCTGGTTTGATCACTGTGCATTGCCTGGTGCAGGACTTTAACTATGACTGTAACTTCTGCATGCCTGTGAAAGAGCTGTAAAAGGCATTGCAGAACAACAGATGCTCTAGATGTTGGAGGAAGGGAACACATGTACATCTTTGGATACTGCTACATGTCTGAGGAAAAACAGTATTATGGTAAACGCTACTTCTGGGAGTGTTGTTTGTCTTGTACCCATGCAGGTCTTTTAGCATTAAGTGCTTCCACAGCCCTAGCCGTTCTCTGCTTTGAACTCTTGCTTTGTCAGGTCCCCTCCTCTCCCCTTGCTGCTTTCTTAGTGTTCATCTATGTCTTTATTAGGTACAGATGTACTTGTGGTGGGTGAACTTTTGCATTTATTAACTAAAGAAATTATTGTAGCAGTTTCAATGTATAATCAGTTCCTAAGTGTTCCCAACTTGCAACTTTCCCTTTGGTTCTCTCTGCTTGGATCAGTTTCCCCTCTTGAGTTTCATGTCTTACCACCGTTCAGAAAATTCCTCCAGAAAGTTATGTCTGAGCTCTTGACTTTTGTTGTATCCCGTTTGTACAGTTGGAGGGTGGTGGGTTTTTTTGTGGTTAAATTAACTACAGATATCACGAAACATAGAAATCTAATGTTTTACTATAAAACAGCCTTTGTGCAGAAGTAGTTTTCCCTCGGATATGCCCAGGGCTTGCTGGTTATGTGGCCTACAATGTACTCATGTTTGGGTGTGTCCCATTCCTGAAATATATGTGCACAGTCCTGTCCTGGAATGCTTGTTTAATTAAAAGTTAATATGCAAAGTTCATAATAATCAAATGAAGGAGGCATGCTAATGATCTGGTCTTGCTGGCTTAGAACTCACATCTCTCTCCATCCTGCTCATACAGGTGAATCAGCGCAATGTCCCAGGGATTGATAGCGCTTACCTGGCCATGGATACAGAGGAAGGTGTGGAAGTTGTTTGGAATGAGGTTCAGTTTTCTGAGCGGAAGAACTTTAAGCTTCAGGAAGTAAGTCAGTTTGTTTCTCAGCAGGATGTGGGAAACATACCTTGCACCAGGGTGGGATTATAGATATTGGTGATCTTTCATGTGGTTTATCAGCTAGATTTGGAGTGCTGTGCTGCTCAAATGTAGCAAATTCAGCTTAAGCCTGGCCTGTGCAGAAAATGTGACAGAAAAAGTGCACAACTGTTGTTGTGCTATTTCCATGGGCTCTTGTGTTGATTTAGTCTTGGTGATCAAACCAAGCTCAGCTAAGTTGCGGTGTAGGATGAAATTACATACTGTTTGTTCTTAGCATAGGGGCTTGAAGTGTACAGTGTTTAAGGGGACCAAGACCCAAGAAAAAAAGTAAGATACAGGCTGATGTGGTCCCTGATGTAACATGTCTTTGTCTTTCTGATGTTAAGGAAAAAGTCAAAGCGGTGTTTGACAACTTAATTCAGCTGGAACATCTGAACATTGTGAAGTTTCACAAATACTGGGCTGATGTGAAGGAGAATAAGGCCAGGGTAAGTAAAGCAAACGGTCTTTTGGGGTTTCTCACTGTATGTCCTGTAGGTAATCGTGAAGCAGAGGATAATGTCTCATACTTCTCTTACAGGTGATCTTCATCACTGAATATATGTCTTCAGGGAGCTTGAAACAGTTCCTGAAAAAGACAAAGAAAAACCACAAAACTATGAATGAAAAGGTAACTACTTTTTTTTTCATGTATGCCTGTGTTTGCTTAGTGCCATCAGTGTCTGGAGAGCTCAGCAGAGGATCCTGATGGATGAGAAGGCAACCTGGTGATAACATGTGGCTGCAATTCCTTTTGATTACTGTAAAGTAGTTTAGTTGCAGGTTCTTCTGGACAGCTGTTCTGTTTGTTTCCAGCAGTTCTGCAGTTTCATATGTATGATGTGACAGGCACATCCCTTTCCATGTATGCATACAGGAAAGAGGGAAGGTGTCTGTGCATGAGAGGAGTTAGGAGGGGAGGTGTATTTCTTAACCTATACAGATATGTAGAAACTAAACTGAGCTTGTGAGTACTGATTGTCTTAAGTTCTTACTTTGCTACACACCTGTACTGGGTGAAGGCTAAGATGCCACAGAATGGAAAATATATTCCTTCACATGAACAGGGTATGAATCGCAGAACTAGGGATTAGTTCTTCTTCCCTGAATGATTTTTATCCTTTTTGCTCCTGTGTCTGTAGGCCTGGAAGCGATGGTGTACCCAGATCCTTTCTGCTCTCAGGTATGCAAGTCACTGATGTTGTGGTGTGGCCTCTTTTGTGCTAGAATATTAAAAGCTGTAAACATACATGCTGCTAAATGTTAGCAAGCTTCATGGAACGGAGCTTGGAGAGCACTTTTAGTCACCCAGCCTGATTCTTATCCCAGTCACGGTCTGCAGAGTGTCAGCGGCACTTCCTATAACAATCCCAGAGTCTTCATTTAGACAATGTTGGAGCCTTTAAAATAGAGACACAGTGCAATGTATGTTTTAGATCCCAGCAGTTGTGACATAGTGAGTGTGGGAGCTGAGCATCAGGGAGCTCTCCAGAGTATCCAGCTTTATAATGTGGATCTAACCGTGGCCAAGAGGATGTTGCGAAGAACTCTCAAAGAAATCAAATTCCACATGAGGGAAGTGAGGAAAATTTTCTTAGTTTTGGCAGGCTGCAGCCCTGTAGCATGCAGTGAATTCATAATTATTGTGGTGTGATTGTTGTTAGAAGCCTGTGTGGATCTATATGTTTCTTGATGTAGATCTTCTGCAGCCATCTTAGTGTGACACAGTTGAATAGCATCTGGGTTTTTTGTTTTGGTTTTAAAGGCTCTTCTCTACCTGAGTCAGATTTGGTGTGTAGCTAGTAATAGCCTCAGAAGAGCAATAACCCAGATGTCAGAGCGCTCCGTAGAGAAAATTCTGTTGCCATTTGGCTAAATGTAGCTGTTGATGAATAGCTGGGGTTCTAATAAGCTTTTGGGAGCTGACAGTCCTTATTTGTGCTGGCTGCCAACATAAAACCAAGCAGAGTGAGGTGCGAAAACAGGTAGCCTCATATATACCTGGGACCCTAGCACTGAAAGGCTTTATTTGTGCCTACTGGAAAACATGACCGATATGTTTGTACGGCACTGAGTGCCTTTTTGATGCCCTATGAGTAGGGTCAGAATAAGGCTGTAATATTTTTGGTATGAAATTTGGAGGCTGTTAGCATCCATCTAGCAGTATTGGGGTGGATGAAATAGTTTCTTTATCCTTGGTATCCTGCATTTCTTGGGAACTGATCAGAGAAAGCTTTCTTTTCCCCCATGTTCTGGAGATTGTCCGTTAGAGACAATTGCTTAATTTTCATGATTCTTTCCTAGCCTAGAGGCTGATGTTAAAGTCACTTAATTGTACCTCCCTGCTACTGTAAATCCCTGGCATGTGTCCTTTACCCTCCTGTTCTCTTCTGATGTTGCTTGAGAGAGGGAAGGGATGAAGGAGTGGGAGATTCCTGGCCTCAGCCTCAGTAGTCTTCTGACCAGTGCTCTTTTCTGAATCTTTAGCTACCTCCACTCCTGTGATCCCCCAATCATCCATGGTAACCTGACCTGCGACACCATCTTCATTCAGCACAACGGATTGATCAAAATTGGGTCAGGTAAGGCTTGTTGGAGGTGACACTTGCCTATGAGACAAACTGTGCAAACAAAGGCACCTAATCCTTTCAAGGTTATCTGTCATGTTAGGCATGTATGTACGTACACATGTTCCTCCACCTCCACATCAGTTTTGCCAGAGATTGGTAGTTGAATTCACTTTTGGTTGGACCACCTTCAGGTGCAGGAGAGACTGCTACTGGATACTATTTCCCTTGTTAGCCCCTTCATCAGTTTTTGATCTCAAGGGACTGACCCGAGAAATGGTGCTGAAACTCTCAAGTTCTGTATGCACATTATCCTTAAATTTATCTCCCCTGCAGTCTTTTTCATGGTAATACACACATGGTTCTCTTCCCAGTGTTGTGAAGCTTTGAGAGCTGTGTCCAGTGAGGCAGTGAGTGTTTCTTGTAGCAACCAACATTTATCATCAAGCTTATAGTCTCTGGCTGCAGGGAGCTGCTTGTCTTGGCATCCCCATCCAGCATCATTCACTTTGGCCTGGACTATAGGATGCTGGTTTGCCTTGAGTTTGTTTGGCAAAGACGTGCCCTGTTCAGGCAGCTATGCTGTGCTGAAATCTTTTATCTCATAAGTAAGAAATGATTTTTCTGGCAGTGCAGTACATCCTTGCATGCTCTGTTCTTTTGCACCTTTGCTGTTCCTATGTCTCTCAAAATCTGTCTGCAGTTGGGATGTTTTATATTGTACCTTGACATAACCTTTCAAGGGACAGATTTGCTATCTGTTTTCCAACTTGTGCAGGTGTTCTCAAACCTGAGGAGTGTGTACTGTAGGCTTTTGTCTGTGTGAATTCTTGGTTTGATGTTGGCAGTGTACAGGAAGGAGTGCTGTGCTTCATCTGTCATCTAAAAGTAGCCTCTCCACAACCTGAAGACCTCTAGCTTTCCTCTCCATCAAAGAATTCTTGTGTTGCCTCTTTTGTTCCAGAATTGGGGTCTCTATTCCCTGTAACAAACCTCTGATATGTGCTTGTACCCAGGGAGACTGCATGACAGAAGGAACACTCGGTTCTCTGCCTTTAAACTTGGTGACTTACTCTTCACACAGACTGATGACATCATGGGGTTCACTTTATTATCTTTCCTTGACTTTGTCCAGGTGGAAGAATTTTCCAAGAGTTGTGTACATCTGATACCTGTATGCTGGCAAACGCAACTGGCTCCCTGGCATTGAATTCAGGCCACTTACAGGAGGTCTATAATAGACTCGAGTACATAAGAGATCCTTCTCTTTCTAGTTTAGTTTAAAAGTATTGAGATGCAGTCTCTCTTATTGGTAGCCAGCACTTTGTCTGTAGAAACAAACCACTCGAAGTTGATATCTAGAGCCATGGCTTTCTCCAAGAGGGAGGCTCTGCTGATGAGCAAACGTGACATTCTCAAGAGCATTCAGACTCCCAGTACTGCTATTCAGAGGCTGTCATGAATAAAGGTGGCTCTTCCAGTGTGTGTCACAAACAGTTGCCTCAAGTAGAGTTACACCTTTGCACCAATTCTGTAGAGCTTTGCTACTGTTAGGCATGGTGGGAGGGACAGAGGCAATTAGAATGGTGTGCTCTTTCGGAGTGCTGGGTGCATATGTGCTGTAACAACTGTATCCTCAGTGAGAAAAGGACATGTGCTGGGAGCGTGACTGTGCAGGAGCAGTGCTGAATTGCAGTTGTTCCTGAAAAAAACTTTCTTCTGCTTTGCAGTTGTAGCCTGCCTTGCTCACCTTGTGTTCAGAAGTGAAGTGATTTATTTAGGAAACTAAACTGGTGCTTTCTTAAAAAAGGGAAGTGAGCACAAGTGGACTTGTGATTAGAAGAGGAATCCTCCAGATGTGAAAGCTATGGCTCCAGTGCAAGCTGGAATTAAAGCTGCTGGTGTTGCAGAATGTACTCTTGTTGCTCTAGTGTCCACCCAACTAGGAAACTCAAAACTACATCATCAGAATTGCTGGCTGTATTTGAGCTTGAGGTTCTCTAGTGGTGCTGCCTGTGCCAGTAGCCAGACAGGCTATTTTCACATTCAGGCCCCAGAGCAATAGTCACTTTGGCCTAACATTGTCAGTGACCCCCATGTTTATTGCTTCATGTAGTTACTTCTTACAGCTGGCTGGTATCTGAAAACTTTTCTGTGTTTACTTAAAATGAGCAGGGCAGTAATTCTCATGGATTTAAGGGGAACAATGATTCGGTGCACTATGATCTGCTCTTTGATACCATATCTGTCCCCAGCACCATTCTGGGCTATGCTCCCGAAAGCTCCTCTTCGCTCTACTTTAAGCAAAAGGGAATACTTGCTTCAGCAAGTGTGGAAGAGATTTGGGGACAGAAAGTTGCTAGTGTGTTCCGCAGAACATCCTCCTGTCTGCTCAGTGAGGAAGTACTGAAAGAGTAGTGCCTGTGACTTGTGTTGCATCGGAAACGGCTGATACGTACTTGTTCCTGTAACACCTGTTTAGGTGTAGAAGCAACCCTTCTGCCCATCACTCCTTGCTGCTACTTCAGATTGCAGAAGCACATGCACTGACAGGACTAACCGCTGTTTTTCTTGTTCTGCATGTAATTCTGGATCAGTCTTTTTTCTTTTTTTTTTTTTTTTTTGTAGAGCCACCTGTGCACTTCAGGGACGAGAGATTAATTTAGTAGTAGGATGTTGCTGTTGCTATTGCACTGAGTTTTGGGAAGAGGGATGAAATCTTTTTTTGCTGGATGTCATCTGTCAAAGAAAAAGGGAGTGGGAAAGAGGGAGGATTTCTCATACTGCTTAAATGCCAAAGCCATCCATAATCCATTAATTTACTTTTTTTTTTTTTTCCCAGTGCCATAAAATGCAGGGTTAATAGATTTCAGGAGGAAAAGTGTCACATGAATGGAGAGCTTTGGAGAACTTGTTATGAGGATAGGAAAGACACCTACAGTTCTTAAACTTGCCACTGGTGTTCCCAGAGACTTAGATGTTCCAGCTGCTTTCTGGAGTTGTGGTCAGATGAAAACATTCCTTGTGAGAGGTCCAAGCTGTTTTCTGTGTAATTTTCCCCAGGATCCCCATGTAACACCTCATTGCATATGTGCGTACCTGTATTGTCTAACAAGTAGACCTGCGAAGGGAGCGTGTTGCAAGATGTTTACTGTGTCAGGTTGAAGGTACTCTGAGTGTGAAGGAGAGCTGTGTGTTTAGACAGGGTGTTCGCTGCTGCTGCTTGCTGGCGTTCAGCAATGTTGAGAGATGTTTCTTGTAATTCTCATTGGAAGTATAAGAGCCAGTCACAGGTGGAAAGAGTTGATGGGTTTGAATTGAAAATCCTTTTGGGCAGCTCTTGGAGTGCCCCAACAGAACTGAGGCCTCATACTGGAGTGTCTTGTAGAGTGTCTTCTGGCGCCCCTGAGACAGGGCAACATGCTAGCATGTGCCGAGTGAGACTTCCAGTAGAGGATAGGGGCAAGCTTAGTGTTGGGGTAGTGTATCTTTGAGTAGTGCCTCCAGGCACTTGGCTGATGCATATGCTTTCCTGTCTCTGACATATCTGACCTCTAGGATTCTTTATATGCTTAACTGCAGTCTGTCCAGAGTCTCTTTTCAGTTCCAGGCCAAGGTGCTGGGAGACTGAGTCTTACTTGGTATTAACTCTGCTATTAAATTATGTGGCTAGGTATGTAAGTATGGGTTCTGCTGCCAAGATCTGTGCCCAGGAGAATCTGCTGGGATGTAGGGGAAGGTAGTAGTTTGCTGAATGGAGTGCTAAGGGACTGTAGAGCACTCGCAGAAAGAACAGAATTTCCAGCTTCTTAACCTCAGAGTTGGCTATAATTGTCTACTTGGTCAGAGGTGTGTGTCTCGTCCCCCTTGCCCCCTCTGGTTCTCAGTTAGAAATACTAATGTTCCTTATGTATATTTTAAAAAGGTGGCTGGAGGCAGGCCAGATTCTCAGTCTTGTCCATGTTTTGCCATGATTCTGACCTAGCTGTCTCTTATCGATGTTAACTGCTTGCTGTTTCATCAACTCATTGACTTCTATCTCGTTTTACTTCCCGCTTACGGGCTGCTCTGTTACCAACAGTCTTTCATAGGATATTTGCTAATGGTGAGCAAACTTCTCCGCTCCTGTGATGTGACTACCACTATATATGTAACGTACATGATTTTATTTTTGTGTGTGTATATATATATTTATATATATGATGTGTGTGTATATCTATTTGTAACACACACAAACATACACACTCTCTTAATTTATTTATACAGTGTTCCCTTGCTATAAGGCTGGTGTGTAAAACTGTTTGGCTTAGGTGCGTCCCACTTTGAGACCTTGTGTTCTGTGCTGGAATGTGAACTGTTCCTTGTGCTGTCAGCCAAAGCCTTACAGAGAGGGAGCACTGCCCTTTGTGAAGTCTCCTGGTTGTTAGCTCTCTTCCTCTCCTTGTTCTTAGTGTGCTAGTCCATGGACCCTAGTGCATGTTGGCTCCTGCATGTCAAGCCAAGCGGATGCGTTGTTCTGAGCTCTTCCCAGCTGAACTTTCCATATACATTAGACTCTTTCCTGCTACTGCTCTGCTAGATTTGGCTGGGCACCAGACCTGGACTAGCCTTTGCTTTGTGCTTGGCTATCCAATTGCTTGCTTGTAGTTTTAACTCCTTAGATGTTTTAAGATAAATGTTCCAGTGAATGTGCCTGGTTCCTGATGGCCAGAGGGACATCCCACCCAAATGAGTCCCTGATTGTGAAGTAAAGGTTTACTGTTTATGTTTCCCCAGTCAAAGCTCTGTATTTGGGGACACTTGTGTATATGAGGAGGGAGTTGGGGTGGCGGGGGCTAGAAGAGGATTTGGGTGCTGCAGTTTGTAAGCCCATTAAATAGAACGCCACATTTACATTTAAAGTAATTACTTACTTTATTTTTTGCCATCAGGGTTGTTCTCCATGGTTAGAGTGTGTTTCTACTGAGTTGAGAACCTGCCATCAGCTGGAAGTGGTGGAAAGGGAAGGGCCTGTCCACATGGGTTCTGTGCCTTCCCAGTGTTTGCAGGAGCAGGATGTGGCACGCTGCTCTGCGTCGCCAGCAGAGCAGAGGCTCTCTTAAAAAGTTAAATCTGGGACCTTACACAGCTGATGGGGAAGTTGGTGCAGTCAGGACATGTAGCATTAGGAGGACAGATTTCCTCGGTGACAACTTGTTGATCAGTGCTGCAAGTTGGGCTGTGGCAGTCGCATGCAGCAGGCTGATTTTATGGGGTGGAAGAGGCAAGGTGCAGCAGCAGCAGCCAGACTGGTCCAGGAACAAACCCAGAGAGCGGGAACGTGACTGAGCCTGGGTGTCAGCATGGCTTCAATCACACTGATGGCAACAAGGCTTAAGATTAGCAAGCCATTCCTCAGAAATCAAGTCACTGCTGCAAGCAGAACAAAATGCCGTCATTCTAGCAAGTCAAGAAGGGCCTCAGCCAGTGGTCTCCAGGCTTAAGAAGATGTTGTGGTTTCTAGCTTGTGCTGAAACAGCATCAGATGGCCTAGAAATACTGAGCTTTCTTGGCTGGTTTCTTGAGAACTTGTTTTAACATTACTGTTGTATTACTAGTTACTGTTCATATGAGAGCTGGAAATGGTTTAATCCTTAGATCTTGAACAGTGATTTGGGTTTGAAAACACTAAATATAGGGTATAAGGCTTCTGTTTTGCTTGAGCATTGAGCTAATAAGGTTGTGAGTGACAAGCTTTCATAACTAACTGATCTTATTTTAGTCATTACTTCACTCTTGGATTTTTGTTACCTGGTATTTAAAGACTTGTCATGGTGGTTTTCATATCCTTAACAGACACCTGAGACACTGAGTAGGTGATGTAGAAATAAAATAGGGGTTACTAGGGTATCTTGGATTTGTGGGGTTTTTTGTTTGTGTGTTTTAACTAAGGTTTGGTTTGGAGAAAAAATAATGGATAGCTGAAATCAGTGGTCAGAAAAATCTAATGTAAAAATGGAAAACTTCTTCACCCATGTTGGCATTCCTTTTGGAAGATTTAACAGGAATTTATGTAGTTTAGCTTCTAGTTGCACAGTTTTATGTGTAGAGCATGTCCTCTACCAAGCCAAGCATTTTCAGTTGTTTAGATACTTGGCAAAACTAAGGCAGGCTTTCACAAGCAGAGGAAAAGGTTTGTGTCTGACTACCAGTGCTGCTGGGAATGAGATCCAGCAGATGAGTAGTTTTGAGTGCAACTCTTTTTGCCCAGAATGGTTCAGAAAGTCTAAAGCGGTATGCAGGTTAGGGTTTTTTTTGTGTGTGTTTTTTTTTTTTTTTTTGAAGGCTTCGTCTCACCTTGGTCTGTATTGTCTTTGAGACTCCCAGCAGTGTAAAAGCCTCTCATAAAGTGAAGATTCTTCACACCTGGATTGTTCTTGAGAAACTGTTCAACAAACTGGATGGAATAGCACAAGGTTAATTTCTAATTGTAATAAAATTGACAGGCATCTCACAATCTAGCTGGTGTTAAGATTGCTAGATTAGCAAAAATGGTTACCAGAGACCTGCCTTGATTTTTGTATATAAGCACACTCCTCAAGGCAGGAAGAGCAGTCATAGGTAAGTGACCTTCAGTGGGCTTCTAATTGCTGTAGTTAGTTTTTGAAATTGCAACTAACACCTGACTGAATGTGTGTGTGTGTTATGATTTAATGTGTGCATTCGAGGGTAGGGTGGTGTTTTGGTTTTTTTTAAGTCAGATTTAGTGATAAGAATTGGTGCCTTTGGTGGCCTCATTGCAAAGTCACCAAGTGGAATGCATACTTAACAGGTTTATCTGCTGCTATGCCTTGATAGTAATAAACTCTCATTTTTATTTTGCAGAAGGTTTAAAAGCTGGCTCTTGCTTCATGTGCTTGCTTTCCTTGCTTAGTATACCTTTTTTGTGCTGCTGTGAGTCATATAATTCATGAAAACACCAGAAAACAACTATCTTCTAGACTGGTTGTAATTTTCAATTAAAGGGGATCTGTTAGAAAGTTTGAATTTCCCATTTTATGCTGCGAGTTATGAGAACTTGCATTTTCTGTGGTCAAACTTACTCTTTTTTTCTGTTGCATTGAAGGAGCCTGCTGCTTTAGCTTAGTTGGATTGTGGGGTTTTTTTCTCTGTCTTTGTGTGCATTTCCAGGATATATCAGGGGACATGTCTTATAGTTATCCAGGTCTTCATTTACCCATTTTAGTGTTAGTATGGCAGTTGCATATGTCCTGTCCTTTTGGGGTCCTTTGACTGACGGCATGTGGAACATTGACATTTTTGAAGACTCCTACATGCCAGTTCTTGAAAGATCACTTGAATACAAACTTAGCAGGTATTTACATCCCTGTGTGCCAGTACATGCTCAGGGCTAACCTCCTGGAAACCAGTTCTGCAGATCAGGATCTTGGGGTCCTGGAGGACAGCAAGCTGACCATGAGCCAGCAACGGACCCTGCTGACAAAGGTGGCCAGCAGCATCTTAGGCTATTTGGGAAGAGCATTGCTGGCAGACTGAGGGACGTGATCCTTCTTTTCAGCACCGGTGATACTATGTCTGGAGTGCTGTGTCTAGATCTGAGCTCCACAGTACAAGAAAGATACAGACCTACTGGAGCAAGTCCTGCACAGGGCCTTGAAGATAGTTAAGGGACTGGAGTGTCTGTCCATGCGAGGGGAGGCAGAAAAAGTTGATACTGTTTGGCCTGGAGAGGAGTAGGTTCGGGGGGGGGGGGGGGATCATTTTAGTATGTATAAATATACATACCTGATGAGAGACAGTGGAGGGAGCCAGTCTCTTCTCTCTAGTGCCCACTGACAGGACAAGAGGCAGTGGGCACAATTTGAAATACCTGAAGTTTCATCTAAAACAAGAATACCCTTTTTTTTTTTTTTTTTTTTTTTTTTTTTACTGAGAGGGTAATCAAACACTGAAACAGGTTGCCCAGAGAGATTCTGGAGTCTTTCTCCCTGGAGATACTCAAAACTGAATTGCACATGGTCCTGGGTGACCTGTTCTAGCTAACCCTGCTTGAGCAGGGGGGTTGACCTGTATTTTCAAGAGGTCCCTTCCAGCCTAGACAATTCTGTGATTTAGGCCTTAAGGCATGTGGGCCAAGTAGTGTGTTCACTCTGGCTTCTGCTTTCATGGGGTGAGCTTTTCGGTTTATTAAGTCTTCCAAGGTCCTTGCACAGCTTCATTTTGGCATGTTGTGAAACAATGGTAATCTGTGATGTGAAGTCTGAAATTTGGGGAAGTTAAACTTGAAATACACAAACTTGTGGACCCCAATTGCATTTTGTTTGAATATGTGTTTATACTGGTTCAATCCAAATTTCTGTTAAGAACTGCTCAAAACATGAAATAATTTTCATAGTCATGTTTGTGGACTATATTTTTCAGTGCACATCTGTCTTCTGGGAGTAAATGACTCCCCCAGAGTAGCTTGCTCCCCAGCATTTCAGTGAATGTCTTTTCTTGTTTTTCTGTTTGAATGTAACTTGCACTGTGATGTGAGGCTACTGCAGTTAGTTAGTGATCTGCTGCTTCAGTTTTGAAAACTGAGGAAGAATGGCAATCCTGCTGCCCCTTCATATTTTTTATGTAAATACTGTATTGCAGTCAGATGATGCAACCCAAGCAGGGGTTTGCCCAGTCCATGGAACCTTCATTCCTCTGGTCTAGAGCTTAGAACTTGGTTTTGTACGCAGATTTCAAATCTCCTACATGCTTTGTTTGGAATGAAGTTGCTTGTATCATGAACTCGTCCAGATAAAATGCTAATAAGCTACTGAGTCCTTGCTTAAGAGTCTGCAGCCAGGATTGACAAGTACTTATCTTACAGGTCCTCTTTGTCTGTTCTTGTGTCTACAGTCTTGCGTTTACTGCTCTGTCTACTCACACTTCCTGCTTCCATGTAGTGGACATGGTCAAACATGTCAGTTTAAAACTGAATGCTTTTTTACTTAAGCATAAAAATATCATCCACCACTTCACAAGAAATGTGATACTGTGTTATCTTCCTTCCATTTATTTCTATGCCCTTGCCACAGAGAAGGCTAATGATATCCTGGGCTGCATTAGGCAAAATATTTCCGTCAGGACTGAGAGAGGGGATCCTTCCCCTCTGCCCAGCCCTGGAGAGGCCACCCCAGGAGCGCTGGCTCAGTGCTGGGCTCCCCAGCCTGAGAGGGGCACGGCCAGGCTGGAGAGGGTCCAGCGAGGGGCCACCAAGATGCTGTGGGACTGGAGCCCCTCTGCTCTGGGGCAAGGCTGCGGGAGCTGGGACTGCTCAGCCTGGCGCAGGGCAGGCTCAGGGGGTTGGATCCGTGTCCATAAACACCTGCGGGAGGGTGCCGAGGGGACGCAGGCAGCTCTGCCAGCGGTGCCCAGTGCCAGGACCGGAGGCGACGGACCCTAAATGGGTGCCAGGAGGGTCTCTCTAAACATCAGGAAATCACACATTTTTGGTGTGAGGGTGACACAGGCCCAGGTTGCCTAGGGAGATGATGGAGCATACATCCTTGGAGCTACTCAGAAGCAGTGTGGAGCAGCCAGCCTTGGATGTCCCTGCTTGAACAGGGGGTTTGGACAGAGTGGCCTCCTGAGGTCCCTTCCAACCTGAGCCACCCTGTGATTTTACGATTCTATATTAATTTCTGTGGAGAAGGATACCTCTCTCAAAGTCCATGAATTTTTTGTATATTGGCTCTCTGTTGCAAGTACCACTGGTTCTGCTTCATCAGTATTTTCTCTGAAGTAAAATCTGGGTAGTGTTTTAAGCCAAGATTAGGTATACTACTCAGAAGTGATGTCAATGGATATGGCAAGAGTGAACATAGATGTAAGCAGCTGGGGGGCTGTTACCTGGCACTGGGAGCTGTATGTAGTGAGCTTGTCATATACTGAACCTCTTTGCCCCTTCATTGCATTAGATATTCAACTGTTAAAAATAATAAAACCCTTTTGCTCCTGGTGACTCAGTGTTGCAAATAACTTTGCAAACACTGTGTACAATCCCTGATACAGATCTGCAGGATGCTTGTATTCTCTGATCAACTTAAACCTGGCACTGCTTTTCCTGATTGACTCTATTTGACGGCTGCATGTTTCTTTTTGTTTCCAGTAACCTCCTAGTTCCTTATTTTCTAGGCTTTGTCCTCCCTCATAAAAATGCATTTACCGTATTTGTGTGCAAAGTGAAATGTCTTGGTTTTGTGTAGTCTTACACTCTTTTAAAACAGTGAAAATGTCTTGAGCATATGAGTGTAAGCAATTAATAATGTGGCCTTATACCTATCCTGGCCCTGTGGCCATCCCTTTATGGTTGCAAACAGATGGTCTTTCATTCCATTGATTATATCTGAGTCCCTGTAGTGCTGGTTCAGTGCAGCATAGGTAAGGTGGTTAATTGTACCCTGTTGCTAGCTTGCGTAGCAAGCCTGGGACTAATCTTAAAGGTTAGCTGCTGATCCTTCCTGTTGTTATCTTGCTTTCTTCTGCTTTTTAAGCCTGCTGAAATCGGGAGTACAGTGTACTTGAACAGTTTACTAGAAGACTGGAGTAATACACTCTTGCTTTGCAGAAAGCTTAGGCACTTGCAAGAGGATGAGTGGCTCAATGGCCACTTCGGGAGGAAAGGAAGGATGTTTGGGCAGAGTGTCCTTCCTACTTGCAAGGAGGAAGTGTTGAATGCAGAACAAAGGTGTGTATGAATCAGACGGAGGATAAGAAGAAACGTCTTCTGCAACATGTAGTGTTTAAAAGGGCAGGTGGCTGTGTGATTGGGCATCTCTGCTAAAACCTGCCAGTGGTGGGAGTTGGGAAGTAATACCATCAAATGTGTTCTTGGCTGACACTCCCACTGACCAATGCATGCTCAGCGTTGTCAGTTTACACTGGCGAGCTCCTGCTCTAGCATGTCCTTGAGGGTTTGAAAAGTTTAGCAAGCTTTGCGTGTTCCTGTAGTAATGCTGATTATTTCTCTTTATGTTTTTATTGTCAGATTGAGTTCGGCTACCAGAATGATCAGTCATGTCGTGCTATGTCTCGTAGTCTGCCCCTTGCTGTTGTCTTCTCTGTGGCTGAGAAAGGCATGTTTGTTGTTAATGTTGGTGATCTGGCTTTCCTTTTTGACCTTCATTGTTTTTGTTGCTTAAGATAACTGTCCTTAGCCTTTATGCATCTGAGCATTCACAGAATTAAGAGCCATCACTAGATGTATGTGTATGGTGGGTAGCAGCTATGTGTGAATCGGTCAGAAGAGCTTGTGTCAGAGGTACCTTAAAGTGTGTGTTCTTATCTTGTGCAGTTAAGAGTTTGCTTTAAAATGTGTGCTCAGGTGAAGCTCCTCTGAAGTTTCTTTCTGTGCTACGTGGCTTGCACACCAAAGTGACAGACCTACAATAGTGATTAGACCAGACCAAACCCGGTTTCTTGTCGCATCTTCTAAAATATTGTCATGAGGTATAGCAGTGGTTTTTGTCTGCCCTGTTTAATGTGCTTACGAGGAGTTTTTCAGTTGCCTTCAGTAGCAGGTTGTTGCTGTCACAGTGATGAATGGAACAGACGTGTGTCTGGTGAGGCTGTCTCTGCTTAGCTCTAAGGCATATAGTGAAGAATCTGGTAGTCTTATGCCATTGCCCTACTGCTGCATTGCTTCAGCTTTGCAGTAACAGAGCAAGGTTATGCATGTGACTTCCAGCCAAGCTGCACATGAGCTGTGATATCAACTGCTAGAACAGGAAAAAGGCTTGTTAAGTGTGGCTAATAAATCCAGCTGCAGAGCCAGCTTCTGCAACAGTGACAGAAAAACATGTTGAGGAATTTCAGTGTGATTCTGCTAGTTTGGAGGCACAAGGACCAGTATATTAGAAAAGCCAGGTTCCTGGATGACCTACAACAGCAAATTCAAAACTGCCTTTGTGTGTGTCTGTGTTGGAAGTTCCCACTGACAGTGCAAGCTCAGCTTTTTCCAGGAATGTGGGTGCCACTGCACAGTGTCCGTAGGACCTGGATGCAGAGAAACATATTGTCAGTGAAGTGCAGACAGCCACTACAGATGGAGACTGGACTAGGATGCCATTGTACTTGCCTTTCTGGTGTGGGAGTGCCTGTGTTATGTCACAGGCTAAGGTTTCTTTGGATAATGCCTTTTTGTGATTGAACACTGCCTCTTCCCTGTTCTTAAACAGGGTCCAGGAGCAAAAGACAGAATGGCTAGATAGTGAATTGGCCCTTGCCATCCAACACGAGGTAGTCACAGTATTTAAAGACACATTGGAAAATTAAGCTAATCAAAACATCATTTGGAAGTTGACTTGGCTGATTCTGCTCCGTATTTGGTGGATTTGTATTGTCCTGGGTAGTACCGTGCCAGAGTTCCTGCCTGAGGACACTGATCCAGCACTTGATGGCATGAGCTGAATTTCTGCAATGCTGTCACTGTTGACACAGTGCCTCTCTCGGGGCAGGCTGTGATGCCTCTGCCCTTCTCCAGGGGTCTGGCCCAGGCCGGACAGCAGTGCTACCCTGGCCGCAGCATCTTGGTGGTGGTTGCCAGACCTCTGAATGTACAGAACTGTGTAGCTGAAGAGGGGTTCCCGTTTACTCTTACCATCTCTTGTACTGATAAGAAAGGCAGAACAAATAGAAGACTTATTTAGTAAGTTTTATTTTACATCCCCAGATTGTCTCACTAGCTCATGGTAGTCAGATTGTCACATATGCAATAGATGTTAGGTTTAGCAAGGTTCACAAAAAAAAATCTGATAGTTCATGTACACTATATGCTGCACAAAGACATTCAGTATTCTATTAAAAAAAATATGAAATTTAGACTTTAGAACAGAAGGGTTTCTGACATCTTAAATACCCTGTTCTGCAAAAACTGGGACAGAGTATTAGTTCATAATAGTTCTTGTAGACAGAAAACAAGCCAGATCCTGTGATTGCGTTACAGCCTAGGCCTCGGGGGAATGCCAAAACCTTAATGGTATGGGACACTGAGGGAAAACTTGTTCTTGATCACAAACTTCACAGTATTCAGGTGGCTGTGCATCTGCAGCAATATTGCATTTCTGGATGTGAACAGTCTCCGGCCCTTCATAGGGCTGTAGCTGTCCTTATCGGGTGGTATATTGTAGGTTTAGGAGGAAGTATTTTTAGGTCCTACAAGTCTCCAGAAGAAGTTCTGAAAGTCATGAATGTGTCTGGGCTTTTTGTTTCTGGGGTTTTTTTTGTTTGTTAAGAAGGCAAACCCTCATTTGACAGTATTGAATTGTTTGTTTTTACAGTGGTGAATTGTTCTTTTGAGTAGAAAAGAATAAATTACTTAAAGTGGGGAGGGGCCAGTACTGTTAAACCTGATCTTGGTTCCTTGGCCAAAACATCTACAGAGAGGAAACAGGAAAGAGCAGTAATGATGAGGAAATCCAGCTGCTGGAGAAGACCTGACACAGACCCTCCTCTCTTAGTAGCCACCTCTAGACCAGACATACACAGTGGGCTGCTGCCCATAGACAAAAGCAAGTTAACAGGATGTCTTCATTGTGGATATTTGGGAACCTCTTCAGAAGGCTCAGTATGAGAACCTGTTTTGCTGGACAAACTTTGTGTGATTTACCCTGTGTGCAGAGTCAGGCACTGGCTGGAGGCATGGGATGGGTAGAAGATCAGAAAGAGCTGCCCCACTGGAGGGGTTTGGAGTCCCTCGGACACTTAACAGCCTCAACATTAATGAGATCATAGAAATATGGGGAATGTGTGAAATTGAGGTAGGTCAGGATATCCTCCAGAAGCACAGGAAGGTGTTAGGGGACTGGACAAATTTCAGTTGTAAGTAACTTAGTAGTGCAAAATACAAAGCTGCACAGGAGTCCAGAGCTCATCATCTGGGAGCTGAGGAGGACCTGGTGTCTGCTAGCTGCTCAAGGGAGGAATTTGATGCACTTGCCTAGTGTGTGATGTTATGATCCATTGGGGCAGGGTCCCTAGCAGAGAGAACTGGTGTGACTGCGTGTAGCCCTGGCCAGAGGTGATCTAAAACTGTTGGTATTACAGGGAAAATGCAGAGCAGGCCTTAAGAGGAAGAAAAGAATTTAGCTTACTTTGCTTTGTGCTGTTTAGCTGAAAGGACCTGGTGGTGTCTGTAAACAGGTAAGCAGTAGGAATGAAGTTATCTTACTGGACTCCAAGGTAAGAGCTAGCAGAGTAACAAAAAGCAGTAAACTACTCATGGATGGTTGGTTGGGAGAGTAGATGCTGGAGCCAGCTGTTTCCAATGCTTGAATATGGTGATATGACTTGGGATGCGCCACACAGTGAGGCTGAGCTGAGTTACCAAGGAAGATCCTTCCTGTCTCACTAGAGCCCAGAGAATGTCTCTTCTCTGAGGCTGAGAACTAGTTCAGTCTCATTCAACTGGGAATCTTCTTTAGTGTGTCCTGCCCTAATCCAGGAATAGCTGGAAAAATACAAGCAGTTTGGCATGTTCCATGTAAGTCCACATTGTAGCAGTACAGGACCAATTGTGGTTGTCCAGGAGGCTGCCAAAGTGGGAGATGGGCCTGAGACTGTGGGAATGGGCATGTTCAAGGGTGGAAGTAGAGCTTCAGGTGGGACGGTGATGCTCTCTCCCTGCCTGCTTCTGTGTTTCTCCCTGGTGGAGCCAGCTGTTCCATTTTGGAGAGTGGCTTGCAGTCTTTTCAGAGGTGGCTGTCCCAAAGGCTCGTCTTTTATGGGACATCCATACTTGTGTTCTGCTTGTTGTTCTTGTGGCTGGGAGTTATTCCCTCCCTGTAGCTCTTGAGTGTGTTGTGGTTGTTGCTATGGAGGTGCTGGCTGCTGGGAGGCCTCTGGGTAGTCTCTCCCCATTCATCAGCTTTGCTTGACCAGTCTTGAGGCAGTTGGACACCAGTGCCTTGCTGGTATGGGGAAGAGTTGCTTTGTAGGTCTATCCCTCTCCTAGAGCCCTGAGGTGGTGACTTAATTGCAGTGGTCTTGGCATCTCTGGCTGTTCCTAGGGCTTCTGTTACAGTTGACTTGCTTTGTGACAAATGCTATGGATCGCATTTAAGTTGGGTGCTTTCAGGACTCTCATTTCAACAGGGAGTCCTTCCCAGCTTGTCTTCCCATTTGACAGAAGTTGTAGTCTCCAGGTTTGCTCTTGGAGAGTAGTGCTAAGCTGCCTTAGTCAATCTGCAGCCAAGGAAACAATGGAGAAATACATCAGGGCAGGTGACCCAAGATGAGGGACTGATGAAGGGCCAACTTCACTCCGCTGTGCTGCCCCTTTGGGTACCACAGGGCCCTGGAGTTGCATGTGTTCCCTGGGATCTGGTTGGGGATGGGCTATGGCTTCCTGTATCCTGAGTATTCATGACTTTCTTCTAGTGGCACCGGACACAATTAACAACCATGTGAAGACCTGTCGGGAGGAGCAGAAGAACCTACACTTCTTTGCCCCGGAATATGGAGGTATGGTGTGGCTACAGCTGCAAGGCTGGTTTTGTTGGCCTTATTAATGCTTACAAGCTGTTCTGCATCTTGTTTTCAGCTATAGACTCATGACAAATGTCACATTAGTGGTTTTGAGTTGCTTGCCTGCTTAAATGCTTCAGCTCCTCTGTCTTTTGATAGTAGAGGCAGGAGAGAAGGCTGCAGGATTATCACAGCCTAATACAGAGGTGGTCCTGCTGGTACTACTAAATGCAGGGATGGACTGATAACAGAGCATTATTTCTGTGTTACAGAAGTTGCCAATGTCACCACTGCTGTGGACATTTACTCCTTTGGGATGTGTGCACTGGAGGTGAGTGTGGAACACTGGCTATGGGACAGAGAGGACAAATTTGAGGGAAGATGCTGTGGTTATGGGTGGGTTAGCTTGGTAACAAGTGCATTTTTTTCTCTGAACCAAATGCACTTTGCCTTGGAGTGATCCCTAGTAAGGTGTTTGGGGAATCCTTGTTAAGAAGTAAATAGCTCAGTAATGTATAGTTCTTTCTGAAATTCCTAATGTGTAATTTATTACTCTGCGGGTCTTGGCCAGTTCTGAAGTCTGACCCACTGGCTGGTGGGAACAGTCACTACTGCAAACTGTACTTAATGTACATAGAGAACAAAACTCCCCTTCTAGGGGGAGTACGTGTTCTTTCTTTGGTATCTGGAGGAGAGGACAGATGTAGTTCATAACTTTCCTGGGTGCTATGGTTTAACCCTAGCCAGCAACTTAAGTACCATGCAGCTGATCACTTGCTCCCCACCCCCACTGGCTTGGGAAAGAGAATCGGAAAAAGGTAAAACCTGTGGGTTGAGATAAGAACAGTTTAAGAGTTGAAATGAAGCAAAAATACTAACAACAAGAATAATTGTGAGAAAAGAAAAGGGAAGAGAGAGGAATAAAATAAAAGCGAAAAACAAACAAAAACCCCAAGAGATGTCCAGTACCATTGCTCATCACCTGCTGACTGATGCCCTGCCAGTCCTCGAGCAGTGACTGGCCCACCCTGGCCAAGTTCCCCCAGTTTATATACTGAGCATGATGCTCTATAGTATGAAATATCCCTTTGGCTAGTTGGGGTCAGCTGTCCTGGCTCTGCTCCCTCCCGGCTTCTTGTGCACCTCCTCACTGGCAGAGCATGGGAAACTGAAAAGTCCTTGATTTAGAGTAAGCACTGCTTAGCCACAACTAAAACATCGGTATGTGATCAGCATTATTCTCATACTAAATCCAAAACACAGCACTGTACCAGCTATTGAGAAGAAAATTAACTCTCTCCCAGCTGAAACCAGGACACTGGGCCAGCCTGTCTCCACCTGATAGAGGGGCTGGTTGCAGTTGGGTGTGAGTCTAACGTACCTGACCTTAGCAGCTTAGTGGTTCCTCTGTCCTTGCAATCACTAAGCCCAAGTCTAGGAAATAGGAGTGGTTGGTAGGAGTATTTTCTGGGAAAAATTGTCAGAAAGAGCCAACACAAGGAATTCTCATCCTATGCTATACATTCTGTAAGTGAAGCCGGAAGAGAGTTGTGGAAATGCAACTTTCGGGAAGCAAAGCTTGAGCTGACTCTTAAGGTGTTCTCGACAATCCTTTACCAGCCTTTCCTAGCTGGGAATTTGTGTATGTGCAGGCTGGAGCCAGTTTTGGATAGCATTGTGTGCTTGCTTTTCTTCCTGTAATACAGAGCTATTCATACAGCCAGGAGGGACACTGTCAGATTCTGGCAGTGGCCCAGTTACTACTTCATTAGAGGATGGGAATTATCAAGCAGTAGTACAGGCCAGTGGACCATGAGATTCAGAATGGAGATACTTACTGTCTGAGGGGATGCTGGCATAGTTTTTGGGTCTTCTGGCAATCTGTTAGGGTGTTAGAAATGAGCTATTACAATGAGGTGGTCATTTTCTCTCTGCCTCCACAAACTGTGACCTTAAGTAGCACTAAACAACTTGGCTGTTGTGATCTCACACTTGGCAGTTGCCTCCTTGAGCTCTGTTCAGTGTAGTCAGTAATTCTCAGCGAAGTCTGATGCGCTGCTTTGTGTTTGTAGATGGCAGTGCTGGAAATACAGGGTAATGGAGAGTCGTCTTACGTGCCCCAGGAGGCCATTAACAGTGCCATCCAGCTGCTGGAGGACCCCTTGCAGAGGGTGAGTGAGGAGGGATCAGCACTCCAGCAGGCGATTGGCCTTGCACATGGTCTCATGCGATTTTTGTCTTTCAGGAGTTCATTCAAAAGTGTTTAGAACAGGACCCTGGCAAGCGTCCTACTGCCCGGGAGCTCCTTTTTCATCAGGCATTGTTTGAGGTGCCGTCACTAAAGCTGCTGGCTGCTCACTGTATCGTTGGACATCAGCGTGAGTATGGAGTCAGTGCGCCACACCTCGCATTCTGCAAAGCTTCGCTAAGTTGTCAGTACAGCTGGCATCCTGGAAACCAAGACCTTCATGCCGCTCTTAACAGGCAGGGACCAGGGCCTTGTGAAACAGAGCTGCGGTTGCTGTAGAGCCTGGAGGACTGTGGTGCCCTGCATGCTCTGAGTGGCATGGGAGTTTAACAGCCTGAAGCCTCTGGGGTTTTATTGCTTTTCTTAGGTTGGAAAGGAATTGCAGTTGTTCTAACTTTTTTTTTTTTTAATAGATATGATTCCTGAAAATGCTTTAGAAGAAATGACCAAAAACCTTGACATGAGTGCAGTGTTGGCAGAGATTAATCATGTGGACAGGGAAGGAGTCAAGATGATGTGAGTATCCTGTGGGATACTTGGAGGGGGGTGCTCAGGTGCATGTGGAACAGATGCCAGGGCACTGGGGCAAGCACTGACAGATCTGCTTGGGACACTTCTCTACAAGTTAGTGTTGGTATTTTGCCACTAACTGGGAAACAAAACGGAGCTGATGGCACTATCAGTGAAGAAGCAGTCACTCTCTGGGCACAGAAAATTCTGTGGAGGGTAACTCCTGGGTGGAAGAAGGCCTTGCACCCGTGTTCTGTGAATGGATTCCATGCAGCTGAGATGTAAATTGTTCCCCACATGGAGGGGTGGGAAGTTAACACACTGTAGTTGGAACAGCCCTTAGCAAAACCTGGCTGAACAGTTTGGGGAAGTGACTCGGACCAATCACAGGCTTGTCAAACGGAGTCTGACATGTTGGAGAAATGGTTCCTCAGCGTTTTCTTAGCAGAGCAGCTTGTTCTGCAATATGCAAAGGGAAAGGCTGTTTAGGGCAGCTATCAGTAACACACAGCAGCCACTTAAACTGTAGAGCTGGCTTCCTCTAAGTAAGTGACAGTAATCTGTATGGAGCAAGTAGAGTGCCAAAAAGTGATGTGAAATTTTGGGTAATGAAACCTCAGCTAGTTGAGGGATTAGCTGAAAAGTCTTAAGATGTGGATACTGTGTTTCCAGAGAAGACCAGGGTGCTTTCAGGGTAGCTCAGCATTCTGGGATGCTCAGGCTACTGAACAAAAGTAATCAAGATGACAAGGAAAAAAAAAAAGCACTGTTCATTTGAGAAGCTCTTTGAGCCTTCCAGTACCTAAAGAGGTCAACAAGAAAGCTGGAGAGGGACTTTGTACAAGGGCCTGTAGTGACAGGGCATAGGGAAATGGCTTTACATGAGAGAGGGGAGATGGAGATGAGAGATGAGGAAGAAATTCTTCCCTGTGAGGGCGGCGAGGCGCTGGCCCAGGCTGCCCAGAGCAGCTGTGGGTGCCCCATCCCTGGCAGGGCTCAAGGCCAGGCTGGACGGGGCTGGGGGCAGCCTGCGCTGGGGGGAGGGGGCCCTGCCCGTGGCGGGGGGGTGGGAACTGGATGGTCTTTAAGGTCCCTTCCCACCCAAACCATTCTGTGGTTCTATGATACAGACCTTTCTAAAACCTGACAATCTGATCTTCCTAGCACTAGTAAATAATAGTATTGAATTCTGTTTGGAATGGGGTTTTTTTTGTTAATTAAAGGTTCAAAATGGAGGAAAAAGAGTGAAGAGCCAAAGCTGTGAGAGAAGTTCTTTACATATATTGGACTTAGCCAATCCCCAGCAGTCTAAATATCTGGCGTATGCCAGCCTAGGACTTGCTTTTTGATAGTGCAGTATCTCAGGGGTGCTGGAAAAGGAAAAAGAAAGCATAGTCATGACTTGAAATGTCAGAGAGCATAATTTCTAGATGATTTATCAGAGTGCCATGCAAACTGAGCTGCTAGAGAAAATCATAAATTTTTGCTGAAAACTGCTGCTGCACCTGGAGGATGGAAAAGTAGCAGATATGTTGTGTGTTGGAAAGAGCTGGAGAGTGGTTCTGGGGAACTGAGGTGGGTGTGCATCCTACACTAGATCTGATGGAACAGCAAAGCAGTGGGAATCATGGCAGGATTCAAGCAGCTTGCAGCCTCTGGCTAATCTCTGAAATTCTTCAAAGCAGTCTTAAGACAGTGAAAGGGGCAAGACTGGCTGTTCAAAGTTTTTGTTGAAACCAGTTGAAGGGAAGATGTGCTCAAGTGGAGGCTAAACAGCTGAATTGACTAAAGTGATGAGGAAAGTGTTTTTCTGGGGAATTGGTAAAGCAGGAGAACCTGCATTGTCTTGTTAGCCAAAACCAGAAAGAAATGAGGTACTTGCTGTGGACTATTCTGGTGCTGGTAACTCTGTGCCATGCAAAAGACAGTAATAGCTTGCTTTAGAGAAAAAAGAACTGCTGCTCTGTCTGAGAAGGCTGTGAAGTAACACCACAGGAAAAGACCTTTTCCAGTTTCTTGATAATGCACTGCTGTGCAGCTGTAGGCGAGAGCTAACATGGTATCAGGGTGCCACATAGCGGGGGGAAGGTTACGGTGGTTGGGTGAAACGTCTAAAGATGTTACCTGTGCAGTGTATGCATACGAAGTGGCAACCTTTGTGAACAGTCCTGGGGCAGGTCAGAGCTGACTTCACCAAGGGGCTGGAAATCATTGTCACCGCACAGAGGAACTGTATGTTCTTGAGGGTGAGAAAGAGGAAGAACAGTGGAGATACAGCAAGTTATGGCGGGGGTGGGGGTGGGTGGGTTGACAGTGCTTACTGTCCTCCATCAGCCACCAGCAAGGAAGATGTTGATGTTCAATGGAATTAGAAGATGGAGAATCAAAAATGAATTGGTAGGAGAACTTCCTCTGGGACACTACATTTAAGAAGCCACCTAAATGAGCAATCTGGGAAAGAAATTACAGAGAGAATGAAAGTATCCCAAGCTCCAGTAAGAAATATTTGGGTGGGGCATTAAATCCTGAGGTGTAGTTTCAAGCTTCTGGTTTGGAGTGATGTAGCTGGTCATACTGTGCCATCAGCTGCTGCAGAGATTCTTGTCTTTGCAGTGCTGAGTGCCCTTGCTCTTCTGGAGATGGGACACAGGTTCATGGGTCTGGTATAACAGATCTCTTTGTAAAGCCTTGCTAGGAACATGGTGTTATTGGGCTGGCGTCCAAATAATCGCTTGCATTGGACAACCCTCTACAGGGAGGTGATACCTGTTCTGCCACAATTAAAACGTTGCCTCATCATTAGCTTCTATGAATAGTTGCTTCCAGTACAGGAAGGTTGGAGTCTCTTTTGCCTTTCGCTGGCTGCCTCTGTCTGTACTTATCTGGCCCACTGGCACAGCCATAGTCTAGGACATAAGGATTTGAAATTGCATCCAAAGAGACTTGAGTGGATGGTTCTGTTAGATGACTTCTCACCATGGTAATTTTTTTCCTTCTTTTATTTTCCAGCTTCTCACAGTCTCCCGCATTGGAGCTGGACAAGTTCCTGGAGGATGTAAGGTAAAAGATTCTTTTTTTTTTTTTTTAAAGGGCAACTTTAACTGTGTGTGAGACTGAAAAAATTTTGGAGAGACATAACCTCAGACTCTGCTCTTCTCTTGTAGGAATGGTATCTACCCACTCACAGCTTTTGGGATGCCGCGACCCCAGCAGCCGCAGCAGGTAGTGGTGAAATCTCCTATTGCTCCACCATCAGTGAAAACCCCAACTCCAGAGCCTGCTGAGGTGGAGACCCGCAAGGTGAGAGATGGGAGCTCCATTCCTCCCCTCCCCAGGCAGCTGTGCTGTGGAGCAGCAGTAAGTCAGGGGGTGTCTCTGCTTTTCTTTCAGGTGGTACTGATGCAGTGCAACATTGAGTCGGTAGAGGAGGGAGTGAAGCACCATGTATGTTCCCATCGGGCGGCTAAGCATGCTTTATGGGGGTGTGCCAGGGCAGCTGTGCAGAGCTCACGGCTCCAGCATGCTGATGTGCTGCTGGTGTGACCCTCTTCTGTCACAGCTGCCCTCTTCAGGGCCCGAAGCCAGGTCAAGGCCTGTGCCCTGTGGCTGACTTTGGCACGTAGCAAATATTTTCAGCCCACCCCCAGGTTCAGGCTTCCTCTGTACAATGGTGCTGCTGGCTGTGGTTTGGAATGGAACTGGATGCGGTTGTCCAGAGCCCCACAGGAGTCTAGCAAGGAGGGGGGTGGTTCCTATCCTGAGGGGGATTTCTGGGGATATTTCTGGTGGGCTGTGGTGGCCACAGCCTGTGGCAGCTTGCAAGATTGCAGTCCCTCATGAGAACTTCTTTACCCTGCAGTTAACACTGCTGCTGAAACTGGAAGACAAGTTGAATCGACACTTGAGCTGTGACCTGCAGCCTAGTAAGTACCTTTCTTCCCTTGCACTGAGGCCAGCAGTGCACTCAGACCTGGGGTTTACACCCTTCCCTGTGTTGCAGATGACAACATCCAGGAGCTGGCAGCTGAACTAGTCCAGCTTGGATTCATCAGTGAGGTAAGCAGGCCTGGGGCTCAGGTAGGGATATAGGTCTGCATTCCTTTCTCAGACTTAACTGGTTTATGCCAGATTGGTCCTTCTCTAGCTGGGGAGGTAGGAGAAATACGATGTGTCCCTGCCCATGTGCCCTGGCAGGCTTCAGCCAAGCTCTGAGTTTTGGGTGGACTGGACTTACCCCTCCCTGTTGCTTTTTCTTCCCAGGCTGACCAGAGCAGACTTACCTGTTTACTTGAAGAGGCATTCAGCAAGTTCTACTACACCCGGAACGGAACCCTTACGGCAGTGACTGTGTCATCTTAGCAGCCCTCGGCTCCAGGCGGCCAGTGCAGCTTTGTTGCCTGTGACTCCTGTGTCAGTCCATCACTGTAGGGCATCAGCAAGACCCCAGCTGCAGTGCTTGGGAAGCTCATCCAGCATGTGCTGTGGCTGGGCTCAGCAACAGTCCTCCCTGGCCGCCTATTAAAGGGGACTTTGTGCATCAGTATTATTTCCAGCCCTGGTTTTGTTGGGATTTTGCCAGGTGGTGCCGTGGAGCTGAGTCCTGGCTTTCGGGGTGTTCTGTAGCCCCATTCATGTGCATGGAGTTTGTTCTGTTTGAATTGTACAAAGTGTCTTTTGCACAGCACAGAAATGGTTGGGATTTTTTTGTTTGTTTGGGTTTTTTTTTTTCGTTTGTTTTTTTTTTTTTTAATTTAAAGGTAAGTCCTGCACCCCACTCTGCACCTGCCTCCGGTGACAGTCACTACCCTCCTTCCCGCGCAGAGGGAGCCGGGGGGGGGGGGGGGGGGGGGGGGGCCGGGCCCCTGCAGCACCTGCCTGCTGCCTTGCCTGCCTCTTTCCCTCCCTCTTCGGCCGCACTTTGTTTACTGGTTTTGCGCAGCCCTGCGCTCCGCCCTGCGCCGCCGGTGCGGGCTGCGCCCCGTGCTCAGCGCGGTCCTGGCCCCCCGTCCCCCGCCGCTGCCAGCGCCCCGGGGGCTGGCGGGGGCGGCCCGGACCCCCTTTTCCCTGCCGGGAAGCTTTGCGGGGCCGAGCCCGCGGTTGTGCGCGCTGCCGGGCCTGGCACCGCTCCTGCATCTCATTTCTATCATTTCCTATTTTTAATAAAGCTGTTTTGTAAATTCGCGAGTGCTGGCTCTTTCCGGGGGGGCGGGGCGGGCGGCCGTGCCCCGGGGCGGTGCCGGACGGCGGGCGGGGCGGCGGCGGCCATGGCGGGCGGGCGGCGGGCGCTGGCGGAGCCGGGGCGGCTGATGGGCGCGGGGCTGGCGCTCATCGTGCTGGGCCACGGCAGCCTGGTGCTGGGCGCCATCGTGCACGGCTCGGTCCTGCGGCACGTCGCCGGCGCCCGCCTCGCCGTCACCCCCGAGTACGCGGTGGCCAACGTGGTGTCCGTGGGCTCCGGGCTGCTGGTGAGAGCGGGCGGGAGCGTGGCGGGGGGTGGGGGGCAGCCGGCGCGGGCGTTGAGCGCGGATCTCTCCCCGCAGAGCATCGCCGTGGGTATCGTCGCCATCCTGGTGTCGCACAACCTGTCCCAGGCGGCCCTGGTGAGTGCGGGGTCGGGGCCCAGCCCCCGCCGGCAGCCGCTCCCCTGGACCTTGTCCCCGGTGCCTCCTTCCGCCTCGGCGGCTCGCCAGGCTGTGGGTGCCGCCGGCAGCGGCGTGGGCAGCGCAGCCGGGGTTAGGCGTCCCTCCCTCCGTGGGCTCAGGCGTCCCGTCCCTCCCTCCGTGGGCTCAGGCATCTCTCCCTCCGTGGAGTCAGGCGTCCATCCCTCCGTTGGCACAGGCAGGGTGGACAAAGGCTGCTGCTGGTGGGGGCTTAACCTGGCAGCGGAGCTGGGCTCTCTGGGCGCAGGAGCCTGTGGAAGGGGCCGGCTGGTAGCCCTGGGCTCACGGGAGGGGGCAAAAGGTGCAAAAACCTCATCTGAGCGTGGGACTGAGCCATGTCAGAAGGGGCAGGAGGTTGCACGTGGTTGCTTGGCATGAAGGTCCGTGGGGTTCCCAGCACCCCCGTTACCCTGCAGAGTGGCTGTGCCCCATACAGTGGCAGTGCCCAGCCCCGGCATTGCCCCAGCTTTGGCCAGCCCCGCTCTCATGTATTCTCTTTGCTGCCTGCAGCATTGGACCCTGCTGAGCATGTCCCTGTTGAACTGCCTCCTGTCCACAGTGTGCAGCGCAGGCCTGGTGCTGGCCATTGCCCTCACCATTCACAGCCGGGGCATGCACCTCATCAGGGGCTGCAACAGCTCTGCGCTGCCTGCTGATGCGCGTGCAGCCATAGTGACCAACGACTGTCCTTTCAACACCACGCGCATCTATGTGAGTGCGTAGGTCTGCCATACGCCACCTCCCACTCTCTGTCTCTTGCTTCCTCTCATCTTTTTCTTTCTCCCTCTCTTGCCCATCCTCTCTCTGCCTGTCTTCCTCTTGCGCCCTTCTCTCCCCCACTTGCCTGCACAGCCTCCGCTCAGCTGCGTGCAGGTCGGCTGGGCGCAGTGGACCTTGCTCCTTGAGGAACCTGCAACCCTCTGCTCTGCAGGACACGGCCCTGGCGCTCTGGTTCCCCTCCATGGTGCTGGCGGCCACAGAAGCTGTGCTGTCCGGCAGGTGCGGTTTGGTGGCCCTGATCTTGCGGGGCATTGGGCCCTGTGCACGCAGCTACGCCAAAGAGCAGGTATGGCCAATCAAGCTGGACAGGTCTCCCTGTCCCACTGTTGCTGCCTTTTTGAAGGTGCTGAGACCTCCTGGGCCCTTGTTCCCATACAAGCAGGCTGTGCAGCAGTGGGAGGCAGGGCATGTCAGGTCTGAACCTCTTCTATCCAGCCTTGGTGACAGACTGGAAGACCTTCATCTTGGGTAGTTGCAGAGGGACCCACCTCTTCATACCTCTGATAGGCCAGTTTGTCCTGGCTGTCCCGAGTGAATGTGGACCCCCGCGCCCCTCCCCCCCCCCCCCAACCTGGTCCAGCCCTTCACACATCCCTGCGACCCTCCACTTTGCTTTTTCTTTTTCCTTTTTAGCTGGCCCAGCCAAGTACAGTGAAGGAGGGGCCACCACATGAGATGCAGCAGCAACTGCTGGCCAGGCTGGCTGACTCCTGTGCCTAGCTGGAGAGGTGTGTGCAGCGCGTGGGCTATGCCTGGGAGATGGGAGGGGGCAGGCTCCACTGTCAAGAGGGCCCCTGCCCACACCAGTCGCCTGAAAACCTCTTTTTCCAAGCACATGCTACAAACTACTGGCCAGCGGCATCAGCATGCCGCCTGGCCCTACAGCACCGCCCTGCACTCATGCGTGCTTTTCTCTTCCAGGTGGTGCTGCAATCCAACAAGGTGAAGTGGCACCTGCTCCATGCTCCTGCCCGAGGTTTAGGTGTGGGTAGGGTGGGATGCAGGGGGTAGGGGTGCACCCCCCGCAGCCCCCCACCCTGCAACAACCCTGCAGGTTCCAGGCACAAGTTACCCAGGGTCACCAGGCAAGTGCCATAAGCCCCTGACACTCTCCTGGGGCTGGGGAGGCACACAAGCCCTTCCCAGCACACTAAAGGCTCCACTGGGTGTTCCACATGCGGTGCTGGGGGGGGGAGGGCAGAGGTGCTGGGGCCTGGCAACAGGCAGGGCTGGCCTGGGGGCTGGCTGGTGGCCCTGCAGCAGAGCAGGCAGGTTCAGTTTGCTGTGCCTGTGCTCAGGCAGGGCAAGGAATGAAAGGTGAAGAATCCTTTTGTCATGAGCCTCTGTTGTTTCTGAGTAAATAAACTTTTCCTTTTCACACTGGCTCCCCAGTGTGGGTATCTGGGAACTGGGCCCACTGGTGGAAGGGCAGTGCAGCTGGTGTGTAAGCCCATCTCTGTGCTCGCCCCCTACCAGGCACAGGGATGTAGACAGATACATGGTCCCAGTGTGACAGTCACCCCTCAGGGTGCAGGGCGCATGTTCAGCACAGCGAGGCTGAGGCTGACACGCATGTGTCCAGGGTTACTGCCCGGTGCCCTGGGACCGGTGCTCCTGGGCTCAGCATCCGCCAGCAGACAGGAGCAGCGCAGGGTTGAGACACACATTTATTGCAAGTGGAAGTGGAGGATGCTGAAGAACGGGATTGAAAACTGCCATGGTCCAGCTCACTGGAAGGAGAAGCTGGTGCTCGGGAGTCCCCCACACCACTGGCTGAGGAACTTGAGCACGTCTTGGCACGCAGGGCTGTGGGATGTCTGCAGAATGAAAGAGCCCTTGGCACTGGCAAAGGGGCAGTGCTGTCACCCCCTGCTCAAGGGTACCCCCGGGGCTTGACAGAGCTGCACAGGCAGGGCTGGGGCTGCCCTACCGCTGTGAGATTAATCCCCACCCAGCAGCACATAGGGAGGGTGCATTAAAACTGCCCTGGTTCGGTGTATCTCCACCCAGTGGGACTGTTTTACTGTCAGCATGAGGGGCTGAACCCCCTGCAGCCTGTCTCCCTGCCCCACGGGGCACCTGGCTCACCTTGACAGCCATCAGAAACTTGTTCCATGTGTCCTTGTTGGCTTCTCGGCCTGGCCGCTTGAACTCTATCTTGTTTCTTAGCACAGGGTACCCTGGTTGTACAATGACACCTTCAGAAACAGAGACCCACAGGAGACCCCTGCTCACACACCCCTTCCCTCTCTGCCGTGGCGGGCTGCTCCCACGGGGGCAATGGGAGTTCCCAGGGAAATAACGTTGCCTCTGGCTTTGAGATGCCTCAGGAAGGGGGTTCCCACAACGGCAGGATCAAAGGAAGGTGAAGGTTGAGCTGCCTGCTCGCAAGGATACCCAAGTGAGTATGTCAAGTGATAGCATGCTGCTCCTGACCTCTGGAGCCAGAGTGCTACTGAGTGCTATTGCTGGTGGCCTGCTCCTGCTCTCCTCTTCTCTGACCCACTCCAAGTCCTACGCCCCAAGCCCTCACTGAAGTTTGCAAGTCGAGGGACTTGCTAGAACAGACAGCAGGGACTGGTTGTGTGCTGGCCTGCCAGGCCAGTCTCCTAGGCGGTGCTGTGTGAGACTAAGCACTCACAGAATCATAGAAACAGAACAGCTGAGGTTAGCAAGGACCTCTGGGGTCTATATGGTCCAACCTCCCTGCTCAGGTGGGGCCACTCACAGCTGGTTGCCCAGGACCATGTCCAGATGACTTTTGACTGTCTCCAGGTATGGAGATACTATGACTTCTGTGCAACCTGTTCCAGTGCTCAGTCATCCTCGCAGTAAAAAATGGGTCCTCCTGTCTCTTCCAGCTGGTACCCCACAGCCACACAGTCTCCCTCCTCCTCTTACAGCGCAGCCTGAACTCCTGCCCAGGCCACCCCCTGCAACACATTCCCACTCCCTGCATGGCACCATGTACACCACTGTGTACGTGTGAGCTGGCCTGGAGCTTACCTGTAAGCACACAGGGCAGGGCACGCAACCCTGTATTTGCTGCCACCAGTGAGGCTTCATAGGTGTCACGCTCATCTTGTGGCAGCACCTGCTCCAGCCGCTGGTCCATGGACATGGTGAGCACCCAGTCCCTGACCTCCTCCCGCTTCTCCTCCTGCAGGGCAGAGGCCAGCGCACCCCTGATACACCATGCCATGCCACTGCCCAGCTGCTGCTCTGCAGCACCAGCGAGCACGCTGGGGAGAGCGGGACACATGAATGTGCGTGTGGGATGTGCACACACACATGCGTGTGTGTGTATCTGGGGGGGCAGGGGGGTGAGCGTACACATGTATTTTTGGGGGGAGCATGAGAAAATGTGCGTGTGTGTCTGGTTGTATGTATGTACAGGGGCTGCATGTGTGTTTGTGTGTGGGGGGAAGGGACACAGGGCAGTGCTGAGTGCATTTCCATCTGCTGTAGTGCCTGCTGTCCCACCCTTGCCCCAGTCCCTGTTCAGGGAGGGCCCTGAAGCAGCACTGATGTTCAAGGTAGCTGAAGAAAGCAGATGACACTCACAGGCACGTGCTGTCGGGCTGGAAGTGGCACTTCAAAAGGAATGTCTGTATTCTGGAAATCAGAGTGGTCCAGAGAATCCAGGTTCCCTTCTTCAATAGCCTGAGAAAGAAGAGGTGGGGCACTAGGCAATGCCATCCTTGGATGGTACAGTCTACATAATGCCCCTGCAAAGGGCATTACTGATGCCCTTATCTATTAACTGGGCCCTCCTGGGAGGTGGCATTTGTGGCCATCCTCTGCAGCGTCAGAGGATGCGTGCCCCTGAAACACTGTGCCACTCAAGCTGTCAGGCGGCCTCAAAGAAGGGAAAGATGAAATGAGGGGAGCCGTTTTCTTCCCAGCAGCTGCTGACAGCACTTGGAAGACTGGTACAGTAAGGTCAGCATCCGAGGGTTTGGTGTTTTCTGGTGAACAACCTGCTAGTCAAGAAAGGAGCTGACTGGCATGGGGGGCTCCTGAGTCTTGTATCACAGTGGCTAAAGCACTGGGCCATGCCCTCCACCCCTCAGGTATTTTCCTTCCCTTGGAACAACTCAGATGAGATCATCCTGAAAGCTGTAATGGCACTCACAGCCGTGAAGACTACAGGCCTAAACTCTTGGGCCAGCTCTCTCTTTGCTGCAACATGCATGCGTGGTGGCATTGGGACACACAGGGTGACATGGTCAGGGCTGCTCAGGTGCCTGTCGGGGCAAGTACTTCCAGCTGGTGCTGGGGTGCTCAGTGCCGTGCACACACACACGCTGAGCAGCGTCCAGGGTCCTCTATCAGCACCAGCTCAAACACGTGCTGCCACATTCAAGCCTCAGGAGTACCCGGGCTAGGCTGAAGGTCTGCTTTGTCCCTACAGCCCATTTGAAGTACGATCGCCCTCCCTCCAGCATATACGTACATCTGAGAGGTCTAGGAAGCGATTCAGGAAGATGAATGCCATGTTCTCCCAGCTGGCTGCCTAGTACAGAGAAGAACCCCAAATGAGACCAGGCAGCTTATCTTCACAGCCACAACTTTCCTGCTTGAGCAACGGGTAGGGAGGATGTGGTTCTGTTTGTGCAACAACATCCTGCTTGCAACACAGGTAATGGAGGAGTACACATCCCGGCTCACCATCCCTGAGGACTGCTTCACAGGCAACCACTGGGACAAGCAGCCTCCTACCCACAGGCTGTCCCACAGGATGGAGTCAGGCATTGCACAGCCAGCATCAGACAGTGAGAACATGCTGCTGTGCTTGCTATACATCTTTATCTCTGGGCAGGCAGTCAGAGCCTGTAGCCTCAGGAGTGAGTTTCACTTAGGTGACCCAGAGCAAAGCAGAGCAGTTAGGAGCCTTGCACCTACACTAACACAGCCATGCAATTTAACATGGCTTCTGGTCTACCCGCTGGGTCTGCAGTTCATGTCCCCTTGCTGGCTGAGGTCCACCCTCCCACCACCTACTGCCAGCCCACAACAAAGTATGGAGGCTGGCAAGCTGCTTGAGGGAAGGCCTCCAGTGCCAGTGTCTGGCTGCTGGTCTACCAGTGCAGCTAGGAGAGGACAGGGGAAGATAGAATTGAGAATCCCTGAGCCTAGGGTCCTCCACCTCCTCAGCTGCTGTGGTGGCAGATAGCTCTTACCTTGGCAGCTATCCCAGCTTCATAGAAAGCCTTGTCTGCAGGGAGAAGCTCAGTGTGGCGCAGCAGGGAAATGGACAGCTTGGCAGCCACAGTGTCCTGCAGACACAAAAGACAGTAAAACCACAACAATCGGTGCAGAAAAATCGGGTCGGAAGGGATCTCATGAGATCATACTGCCCCAGACTCACGGCAGGGACTCTGCACCTACATACTCCTGACATGCAGCAAACAAAGGTTAAAACTTCGGTCATGACCCTAAGTACCCTCACTGTGTGAAGACACAGGAGGACTGTCACCTGAAGATTAAGTTCTGCTTTATAAACCTTGCTATTTTTCACTAGAAGGTGCACCCAAGTCCCCACCATTTGAGTCACAGAATAGCTGAGGTTGGAAGGGATCTCTGGTGATTTCCTAGTCCACGCGCCTGCCCTGTTCAAAGCAGAGTCAGCTGCAGCAGGTTGTTCAGGAATACGTCTGGTTGGGTATCTCAAGGGATGGACACTCTCCAACCTCTCCAAGAATCCTGCTCTGGTGTTTAGCCAGTGTCACAGTGAGTTTTTTCTTGTATTCAATCACATAAGAATTTTGGAGTGGGGGTGAGGAATTGAAGGGAGATTTCACTTTTCTGTTTGCCAGATAGGTTATCATCACACCAGAACTGAGAAGGCCACCCCTCCTTCACGATCCCAAATAGACTACCCAACACCTCAACGTTCCGCAACTGTATGGGTCTGTATAGGTTTCCAAGCCATCAGACATGGCTTTTTCTGTCCGATATGTCTCTGGAACCCCAACACCTACACATGCAGCCAAGGGGAAGCCCCAGTCCCCCCTGTGACTTCTACTGGGGTCCTAGCTGTGGCAACCTTTCTTTTTCACAGCCTGCTCTATCACAGCTCCAGTCCCACACTCATACAGAGCTCTAGAACAATTCCACAATCCCATATGGATCAAGACTTCAGCAGGGACCCTGCTCTGTCTCGTGGCCCGGAACAAATCCCAATGCACATGAGACTCAAAACCACTCGCAGTGCCTTGTGAGGCCTGGTGTCCGGGCCCATGAGTCCCAAAGCCCCATAGCAGGCCCAGCACCCGCTGAAGCCCTGTGTGATGCTGAGCACCCGTGCTCACAAGCTCCCAAAGCCCCCTGAGAGGCCAAGCACACAGGCACACGAGCTCCTGAAGCCAATCTGCTCTCAAGACCATGTGTGAAGCCCAGCAGCTCTCTTGGCCCAGGACAGCTGAAGAGGAAGCAATGCCTCTCCTGGGAAGTCCACAATTTTGTGCAATCCCTAAATTCCTACTGGTGTGTCTGCTCTCACAAGTCATGCCAAGCACACGGATCAGCTTCCCACTGGTTTACATCTCAGCCGCAGTGGCTGGGGGCAGGTGCTACTATAAGAAGACGACCATCTCCAGTTCCACCTGATAGTGGTGAGTTCCCAGATCACTGTAGTCCCATTCTCATGCGTGTGATCCATGAAGTGGAACAGTGAACTGTGAATAGCCTTGAACCTGCACATCCCCACAGGGCTCTCCACTCAGGTTGGTGACCTGGCAAAGGAACTTCAAAAACCTTACCAGTTGCTTCACGCCCTGAGCAGCGGAGCGGGTGGCATAGTAGTGAGAGATCAGCAGCATCGTTTCAAACTCCTCATGTGCTGGAGTGTTTGCCTCACTTGACTTTACTAAGTTTTCACACTGAAGAAGAGAAAAGGAGTAACTGAGAACATGAGAGCACAAAGGCACTCTTCATCCACTTGAGCCCAGGGAAAAGCTGAGAGAGAAGGATCTGAAATATCCAGGCGCCTCTGGGGATGGGAAAAGGGCTGGGCCTTGGGTGCTTTGGGTCCTACAGAGTGCTGAAGGGAGGAGGCTGTGGAAGAAGGGGAAGAGCCAAGAGTACTGCAACAACCAACAGCACTGGAAGCAGGAGTGAGTTTGGATGGACAAAGGGGGATTTGTCGATTTCATTTGTGCTAGAGGTGGGTATTAGTGGGACAGAAACACAGAAAAGGCCATCCTGGGCTCTGGCTGAAGTATCCTGGGAGAGGGAAGAAGGAGCAGGAGGCTCTGAGCATCTCTGGGGAGATGGGGAGGACTCTCTTATTTTCCAGGCTCAGTAGTTCTGTGCTTTCCCCAGGTCCTTGCCCCACCCAGGCTGCTGAACACGGGTGTAGGATGAACAGTGGACATGTTGTGATAGGGTCCCATGTAGCCCTGAAAGTGCCGATGTCCAGACCCACTTCTAGGATTTGGCCTTGAGTGCACAGTCACTTTCTTCCCTGACTTCTCTTGCCCAGCCATGCCCACTTCACAGGATCCTGTTGTTCTGCTGTCCACATCGTCAGCTCTTTTCCCTCTGCTCCTGTTCTACCAATACTGCCCGTGTCACCTGGTTAGAGACTGATTCTTCTTTCTCCCCTGCTAGGAGCCACCAGGGTGTTGGTGTTTAAGAGGCAGTGGTGGCCACAGCCCACACTCACCAGATTGAAGAGAACGTCACGCAGGTCAGCCCAGCTGGAGTAGGCCTCGGCGCAATTCATACCAGATGCGTTCACCATCTCCACAAAGAGACGCTTGTAAATGTTGAAATTCTGCAACAAAAAAGGAGAGAAATCTTAAGGGAGCCAGATGGGAGTCAGCAAATGTCTGGAGCTCTCCTGCTGTCAAGCACAGGCTGAGGGAATGGCAGCTCGGCACACAGGCTGGAGCAGCCCTGCTGCAGATTGCTGGTTGCAAGAAGTGCTGCAAGACAAGGCAGGGAAACAGTGAAGAATGCTTCCTGCAGCTAGCGCTCTCAAAGAGACAAACACAGTTCCTTTTGTTATGGACTTGATGGTTAAGGTGTTCAAAACAAACACAGATACTCAACTTCCCCCTGCTCCTTTCCCTGGAGAACATGCCAGCAGGTTGTCTTTAGTCCCGCTAGCTGAGGAACCTCTAGAACAACCCACAGTAGGGTTGAAGTGGCTTGGACCTGTTTAACACCTGGTAATCCCAGTTCTGGACTGGAAGCCTGACTCATGTAGCAGATCACAGCACATGCTGGCAATTCACACTGTGATATCATGCTGCCTTCATTACCTGTGGGTTGGCAGGTGCTCCATGGTGGACATACAGGCTCAGGGCTTTGTCCCAGCTGCCCTCCCGGATGAGGTGGGTTGCATACAGAGCTACATACTTGTGCAAGACTTTGTAGTTCTGGAGAAGGCACACAGAAAGCAGCAGCATGACAATCATGAACTGAACACTTGTCACTCGGTGGGGACAGTTTCAGATGTGTGTATGCACACCCGCACACTCGAGTCCCAAAGGGCGAGAGACAGACTGCGCACAACAGACCTGGTTTTGGATTTGAGCCCCCCTTGACACCTCTAATCCTGGCTAGCTGATGCCGTGCTGACCCTTCACACATGCAAATAAAGCTGCTTTTCAGCTGTTCACCACTTGCCAAAGGAATACTGCCAAATACCTAAAGGATGCAGTATCTCCACAATGTGGCACCACAGGTAAACCAGCCCTTAGTCTAATGAAAGAATGAATCAAAACACTTTGTGGACTGAAGATGTTCATAATTTGCAAGGCTGCTCTAGTCCTTTATTCAAATTCTGTCAGACCTCTGGGACTGCAGTCCTCCTGGGAGCACTGCTCGTACCTGGGCTGATCACAAACATTTTGCTGAGGACTGACTGTAGTCGGCCTTACAGAAATTCAGCTGAGGAGAGACCTGTTTCACACAGGCTTAAAGAGCATAACGAGGTGAAGAGGACAGTGCAAAATGTGTGATCCTGTTAAAAAATGAGCCATGGAAGCAAGTTTGTTAAGCAGAAGAGAGACCAGTGTCCCAGTGATATGTCTAGAACTTGAACAGGTGTGGATGCCAGTGAAACACTTCAGTACAGGGCAGTTTGGGATAAAGATTAGGTCTGGTATGTGACCTCTTTTGATAAACGTTAACTTTTTACCTGTGTCATCACTGCAGAACAGCTGAGTCAAAAGTAAGGAAATTCTGCACTGGCTATGGAACAAGGCTGTGCTAATGCCCTCTTAGAGGCATAAAGAGACTAACATCTTCTTGGACTAGATGTGGTAGTGTTGTGCCTGGCCAACAATAAAACTGATTAAGCCTTTATCATTAAATTGGGTGCAAAGTTATTCTTTATGGAAGAAGATCAACACTGGTATCTCCTGATAATTAGAACATGAGCACAGAAGTCTCCAAGATAACAACTACTACAACAAAGACCTCTTGTATCACAACAGAAGCCCGAGTCAAAAAAGAAATCAAGTTTACTGTAGTAAAGCCCAAACTCGGGTTACTGGTTACTGCATTAGAAACAGAGGTAAAAAAACACAGTACAACACACTACCAGTGCTTGTCCAAGTTATCGGTGTCTGCCTGAGTGGTAAGCTGTGATGTCTCCACTAACTGCAGACTCCACTGCCAGGGGCTCCCCTGTTATTCTGAATATATCTCAAGTAATACCTCACTTCAGAGAACCCACATCTGCCCTTAGCTGAGCTCGGTTATCAAGAACCACTGAATCCATAACCAGTCAATAACCGACAGCCAATCCATAACCACTGAATGCAAACAAACCCTGGAAGCAGATCCTGGTAATCTAGAGCTATCTCCTCCTGTTACCGCACTGCAATAGCATTGTAAATCAGTTTCATTTTGCTTTTCCCCATTTTTATTAATCTGTTGAGGTAATTTTGTTAGGTTTAGGTCAGTAAAAATGAAACAAATGTCAAGTTTGCTTTCATGACAAGGATGTCTCATTTATGCTGACACCAGGGCTCTAAAGAACATGTAAAGAAGGCTTGCTTTTACAAACCTCTATTTTCACGGTACCAATTACTTGCAGCCTAAACAACTCATTCAGCTTTTCCCAATACGCCATTAATCACAAAATTTAAACCCAATGGGCTTCTGGGTTCTAAGGCTTCCCTGCTAGGACTGACTGGTCAAGCTGGGGACAGTGGAGAGGTGTTTTCTGAGCTGCTGCAGTGACTCCCCATGCTGTTTTGCCCAGCCCACTCATTCCTGCTGTCCCTCCTTCAGAGAGCCAGGACCCCTGTGTCCCTTGCCTGAGTGCTCACACATGCACTCACCTGTTTAGCCGCAACCTCCAGGCACTTCTCCCATTGCTCCTGCTCTGCATACATATCCAAAGCAGCCATGACATCTATTCCCACCAGCTGGGGATGGAAACAACCATAAATTTGCTGTGCAGGCAAGGTTTGCTACCAGCACCAAGGCAGGCATCAGCCCACCTGGATCTTTTCTTCACATACACATTGTCCCTCCCCCTCTATGGTATGCAAGCACAGAGCCAGTGTGACCCATCTGGTATGCAGAAACCATGACTCAAAGACACATACAGACTCCTCACCCTCAGGCATATCCAGGCAAAAGCCCCATGAGAAGGGCCCCAAGGATCTGGAGAGATCCTGACATGACTCTGTAGGGATCCCAAATACGTACCGAATCTACCTTTCCTTGGTTCTTTAAATACTCCTTGTAACGCTGGTCCACATACTCCTCTGACCTACTGGGTAGAAAGAATCTTAACAGGCAGCAAGACTAGTAAGTGTCTTGCATCAGTGCAGAAGGTGGATTCAACTTTGTCTGCTTTGGGAAAAAGAGGACTTGCATCTGTGCTATGCCTTTCCAGCCTGCTGCTGGGAGCATAGGCAGAAGGGGAAAAAAGGGGCTCGAGGCAGCTCTTTGCAATATAATATGTGAGGAGAGAAAGGGATCACAGGATTTTCAGAAGGAAGTGCCTGCACAGGATTATGACAAGGGAAGGGGAGAGAGCAATAGAGATGGGACAGAAGGGGATAACAATTTCCATGGGATGTGTGGCAATAGAAGAGTGTCAGGGCGGTAAATGGCTTAGGAAGGGCAGCCGTGGAGAATGTGTCTTGTCCAGCCTGGGAAGCCCACTGTGGGGAGAACCCAGGGAACCTGGGGGCAGCAGGACAGGACAGAACAAGAGAACATCTGGGGCTGAGTGCGAGCAGGAAGAGTGTAATTTGAGAAGTTCCAGGGTATACCTGGGGTCCAACTCCTTGGCCACGCGCTTGGCTTTGCTCCATTCTTCCCCTTCAATGAAGGCATCAATAGCTTCCCGGATGAGGTCCAAGCTGAGGTAGAGTTCAGCTGCCTGCAGGGCCAGAGAGTCCCATGGGAGGTGAAACCCCAACGGCACCCTGCAGCCCAGGCTGGAGCTGGTGCTGTTGGAAGTGACCAGCACACAGCAACAACAGAAAGTCTTCCAAAAGATAACCCCCTTTCTCTGCTTTCTGTCTCCTCCCAAGGCCTGGCTCTCTCACTGTTCCAGGACTTGATCCCTTTCCCCTCCCTCTTCCTCCCTGAAGACTCTGCACTGCCCAACTCTGGATACAGCCATCCACCCATCACCCCAGGATGTGACCTGACTCCTTCCCTTGGATAGAGCTCTCCCTTCCTATGTCACTGCTTCTTCAGTAGTCTGGGAGCAGGAGTCAACCCTCACCGCACTGTATTTCTTCATGGCCACCAGCTGAGGAGCCACAGTCCGCGTCACCTCCATGCTCTGTGACTGGCCCAAAAATTTAATGGCCAACTCGGCAGCCTGTGAAGAGAAATTGTCAGTGCACAAGTGATAAAAGCTGTTCGAGAGAGGGATGAAGCTGGAAAAAGCTCTGTCCTAGCCTGAAAGTCTGAGAGTTGGTAGTGCTTGAACTATTGGAGAAGGGGAGAAGAAATGACAGCCCACTTCAGCAATTCAGAGAAGCAAAGCCCAGCTACTTCCAGACATGGGAGAAGATCAGGCAAGGACATAATTGTTGTTGAAGTTGGTACGAGAGCCCAAGTATGAGTGAGAAGTATGATCAAGAACATAATCCAAAGGCTGGTGGACACAGACCATGAGAAGAAGGGTGCTCATCTAGCCAAGCACTAAATCATAAAGTTCAGCTCTCCAGTGCAGAGTGATATGGGCACAAAGACATTGGCATGCTGCTGGAAGTGGTGCCAGAGAGGATATCAGTGTAGTGGCAGGATAAGCAGACAGTCCATCACGGCTCAAGACAATGGCCATGAAGGCTTTCCCCTGCAGTCACTGGAGCCTGCAGGTCCTCTCTTGTGCCCTGCAGTGACTTAGACATCTCTAAGATGCACTGCAGGTTGTGGGGGATCTCCTAGACAGCAGAGCAGATGAAGGGAATCATAGCCCCTGACTGTACCTTCAGCAAGCATTTCTCCATCAGGACATCATTGCTGGGATCCTGCACCTTCAGATAGCAGTCCACTGCCCTGGCATGTTCCCCAGCCTGCTCCCACTCCCGTGCCTGCTCCAGCAGCCCTTCTGTTCCTCTGTAAGGAGAAATGCAGGCTGTGACCAAGACTGGGATGCTGTCACAGAGACTCTGTGGACAGTGTGTAGGGCATGGACAGGGAGGTGCACAGCAGAGGTAAACCAGGGACCCCAGAGGGACCTGAGCATGTAACAAGGAATGCACACAGCCGCACACAGCCAACGCTGAGGAGAAAATTGATTAAGGACTCTGGGGAGACGCACTGATGGTACAGGAAGACATCTGGGAGACCTTGGATGGCAATAATAAGCCTGGAGTCTTCCAGAGCAGGGAGGATGGCTGCTAGGAAACCTATGCAGTAAGAAGTTCAGGGTCCTCAAGACAGAAACAACTGGGTGTCAGGGATCCCATCAGGCTACCTCTGTAAGGCATCAGCACAATGGCCTAGGGGAAGAGCTACCTGCCTGTTCCCTGCAGCCTGACCACAGCATTGCTTACCTGGAGCCCTTCTTGGCAGCCTCCCTGCCACACTCCTCCTGTAACTCTTCTAGCCGACTAGGCACGTATTCCTTGCAGATCCGCAGGGCCTCGCTCCACATGCCAGCCTCCTGCACAAGCACAACAGGGAGAAGAAATTGTTCACCAGTTCACCAGGATCCCCCACAGTCCCGGCATCACGTAACACATCTAGCCTCTTGTGTCATCTTGCCAGAGGACCCACTGGAAGAAACAACGACAGCAGCACCATCTAATTCTTTCCTCCCCCAAAACAGTACCTATGTCTATCCACTCACCCAAGGTGCCTCAGGGGAAAGTGCTCATCCATCCTAGCTACCTCTGTGGAATGGGCACTTAAATCCTCAAATGCACCAACTTGTGCTACCTCTGAGGACCATCAATATTCTGGCTTCAGAGAGCCAGGACCCCTGTGCCCCTTGCTTGAGGGCTCACACAGGCACTCACCTCCTCCCAGAGCTGTAAGAGAGCTAAGCTATGCTGTGAAATCTCTACCAGTTCAGTCTTCTAAGAGCAGGCCAGAATTAAGTTCTACTAGGAACCACCTGAGTTTCTCTTTGTTCTGGTTTCTCTTTGGCTACTAAGCTGACAGGGAGAGCTGGGAGATGGATTTCACTCTTCCTCTGTCCTAACTGGGTTCTCATCCAGGGAGGAAAGCATTGATGTTGCTACAGACTACGCTCACCTTGTAGTACTTTATGGCCAGCTCAGGTCTCTCTGCTCGCAGGAGGAAGGCCTCCGCTTTCTGGAACTCTCTCTGCTCAAATGCAAAACGTGCCTGTCCCACAAGCACATCAGCCACGCTGTCTGGGTCATGGGCCTCAGCCACACGCTGTGCAGCATCCCAGTTCTGGTTATGCACAAACCTAGGGGAATCAACATGCAATGTAACAAGAGGGACAGTGAGGAGCAGACCAGTGCTGCAGAAACAACCAGGATGGCATCATACAGGGAGAGGAGATGCAGCAGGCCAGGATGAGGAATGATACATACATCAGCACTGCCTCCTTGGGCTTCCCAGCTTTAATGAATTCTGCTTCAGCCTCTTCAAATTTGCCCTAGGAGACAGGAAGGAATGTGCTTGCATGCCTTCCTGTCCCAATATGATTGCATGACCTCCTCTGCTCACCATGAGGCAGAGAGATTTATGAAACAAAGATGAGTGTGGAAGCTTGGGGCTGTAGTCACGGAGCCTTTTGGGTGAGCAGTGATGCAGCCACAGAAGTGCCTGCTGCAGCAGCCCTTAAGGACAACTGCTCAATTACCTGATTGCCCAGAGAACTCCCACCTATTTCAGGGGGTAAAATTACCTCATCTTCAAGGAACATGGCATACTTTAAGTGGATCTCTGGCATCTTCTGCTTCATGGAGAGGCGGGCCAGTTCAAAAGCAAATTCAAAGACCCTGCAATGAAGGAGAAAATGGGGTGAGAGCAGGACCATATGCTGTGAGGGCATGCTTTCATCAAGAGCAAGACATCAAGTGCAGCACAAGACGCTGGGAGAGGAGAGATGGGAATCCAACTGCCAATTCCTCCTGTTCCTGACCAGAGAACAGGAGCTTTTAGAGCCCCCACTAAGTAAAATCAGCTCCTTCACACCTGCTGTTAGTGCCAGAGGCCCTTGGTTCAACCCTAAGGGGAAGTCACAAGACTCCCAGGAGCCTAGCAATGTGAGAGAACTGGGGGAGAGCAGCAGTGAATGGCAGTGCAGTTGGATGGCTGGCCAGGTGCAGAGTGGGGCCAACATTCTTCTGACGGGTGGTTACCTATGGTGACATGAGTAATACCTCCTCCCAAGTTCAGAGGCTCTCACAAGCCGCCCCGCCCCCCCCCCCCGCTAAAGTTAAAGGGAAAACTGCTTTCACCTGCCCAGATCCCACTTGACATTTGAGAGACTAACAGGTGGACAGGAAAAGGGCTACATCAAGAAAGTGGAACGAACGCCTGTATGAAGATGTACAGGCGGGGTGGAAAGACACGCCATATCTTGAACCCACAGCTATCACGTGCATACAATTATCTTGGGCCACCCTTTTTTTCTCAGGTCAGGCAGATGGGAGAAAAGCACTGGGCTGATAGACCTTGCTTACCCGCTGTCTGCTGCATGGTCAATGGCCATCTCCAGAAGTCCGAATTTACTGAGGAGTTTCACAGCTGCCTCTCCACCCAGGCTCTTTGCCCACATATAGGCCACGTGCTTATAGGAGTTTGCTCCCCCATGTGCCTTGGCCACCTATCCAAAGCAAAGAAAGCAGAAGAGCCCAATGCATCCATTTCATCTTCAGCAGGCTGACCCAGGACTCCCCTCTCACATAATGCCTGTCATCATGAGGGAGCACCAAAAATGACTGTTGTCTCCTGAGGAACCCTTCTGTAGCAATGACTGGACTGGGGAGAGTGATACAAAGGCGTATTTGGCAGAGCACAGAAGAGACTGCTGTCTCCTCAGCATGGCCCACACCACCGTTAGGTCAGCAGAAGTGACCCCTGGCAATCTGTGTCCCCACTGGAGAGGAGCAGTGTTGCAGGGGGGCTGCTACAGAGTGGCTATGGGCAGAGCAATACCTCTGAGGTACAACACGGTGCAGTGGTTCAGAGCAGAGCAGTGCCTGGAGGAAGGCAGTACTGCAAACTGGCTAGGGGTCAAGCCTTGCTTTTGGGGTCCAATGCTGCAGAGCAGTAGGCACAAGGGCTTCCAGTGCTCTGCCACATGCTGAAGCTAGGCAGTATATGCCAAGTGTTCGAATTTTGCAGTGAATAAAGACACAGCAGCTCCTACCAGGATGGTTCTGTCAAAGCTGGATCCCTGCACAGCGGGATAGCTGTGAAATGATAATTACCCTGTAAGCTTCTTCCCACATGTCATTCACTCTGTACATGTTTACTGTGGCCTTCCAGTCTTTAGCTTCTAGGTAGTGGTACTCAGCCTCCTGTAAGCGTCCCTCTGCCTCCAGCTCCTGCAATTAGAGGCAATGAGTTAGTGACACTTGTCCCTGCTTAGCCGAGTCAATCCCCTGCCGTGAGATGTACTCACCTTGCCCAGGTGCAGGTGGGTATCGCTGAGTAAGTCCTTGTGGTACTTGGCAACCAGGCAAACCATCTCATCGTACATCTTACACTTCTTGTACATGGTGATGGCCAAATCAGGTTCATTCACAGTGATATACAGCCTGGGAACACAAGCACATTCAAATGGCTCAGCTGAGGACATGATCAGTCCCCGCAGTCTCTCTGCATCCTGCCCAGCTGGAGCCAGGTCCTGTGCATGCTGCCAAAAGGCATGACTGGTGTGCAGTGTGGCTGCTGTGGGCTGCAAGGCTGAACACTGCTTAGATAGAGCCCTTCTGTCACGCCACCATCAGCTGCAGTAGGGCAAAGGTATTCCCTCCATTCTCAATTGTCAAGCTGAGTTGTGACTTGGGGGGGGCGCCTCTGAGCTTCTGTGACCTGTTCTCATCTTGTCCCCCCAACCTGAGGCTGTCAGTCCTGTTGTAATGGTAACTGACAACGTCAGCTCAACTTATTCATACAGGCTGGCAAAAAGATTAAACCCAATGTGACCTCACCAGCTGTAATGCCCCGTTTCGTGTACTAGGCACCCTTGAGATCAGGTACCATGGCATCAGACACGCAGTCCTTTTTGTTCCTATACCTACTAACCCTGTTGTGTTGTTATTAATCTAGAACTGACAACGTTAGTAACCTGGATGGGAAACACTCTGCTTTTCATATCTTATCCTCAGCTGATGATGACAGATCAAATGCAGCACTCTGCAGTGGGGAAAAGCCTTGCCCCTCTGCTACATGAGACAACTGCACCCCACCTGGACCTCCCTTCTGTCCTAGTGAACAAAGATACATTAACAGTCAGTGACTTCTCTTCCTAAGAACTCTGAAATATCAATTTGAGGTCTCTGTATGTGGATGGAGTACCTCTGCCCTTTCCAAACCCTAGCCCCAGACTCTAGTCCTACACCAGGAAAGGGCTCTTCTACTACTACAGCCATTTTTTCAGGGCTCAGTCTTGGACTAGTACCAAGGAAGATGCTCACCTCTCTGCTTCTTTGTACTTGCCCTGCTTCTCCATTTCTTGGGCCTGGGTTATATAGAGCACAGACACATCTTCCTGACTCATACACTTGATCGCCAGCTGCCGAAAGAAACACATACGGGAGAATCTACAGCACACTGCACAGCAGTTTCTTGACACATGATACTGAAGGAGAAGGGGGAAACCAGTCTCCTTCCCATTACAAACAGGTTTACAAGCTAAATGCTCTGCAGAGAAAGGGTAGACATTTGCCACTGTGATCAAAGCACTCCTTGCAGAGTGCTCTTTGTGTCACAGGTGCACCCACACAGGGCTGCCAAAGTAAAGAAGGGCACAGACAGGATATGAATACCAGGAACCGATTTCTTGCTGGCTACTGGACAGCCCTACACGCATCCTTTGGGAAGAGCGCTTGTTGATCAAGTGTTGGTGCACAAGGCACCACCATCTCCTGAAGAAAGACATTTCACCAAGCAGGGTGAGCTCCCCAGAGCTTTTGCTTTTGACTTTACCTTGTGAGCCTGTTCCCAGAGCCCGGCCTGTGTGTACATGTCAATGGCATCCTTGGTCTGGTCTCCTTTGATGTACAGCTCCTCTGCAACCTGTAGGGAAATCACCAAACTCAGCAGTCCCAAGCGACACACAGAGCAGCAATGATTGTGGTCTGTAGCCTCACCCGATACTCCTGTAAAGCTGCATAGTGTTGGGCAATCTTGAGGTAGTATTTGGCTGCTGTCTGTTTGTCCTGCAAGTCCAAAATGTAGATGGCCTTTTTCCACTGCCGGGCTCCCAAGGCTGACTCAATGGCCTTAATCGAGCACCTAGCATCAAAACCATAACTCTTTACAGCCAGCCCGCAGCCATGTCCTCCAGCTGAATTAAGCCAGGGAGACCAAAGTGCTGCTTGATTCTTATTCCTGGGCTCGAGCACCACAAAGGATCTGAATAACTGGCAAAGCTAAGGGGAAAGAATGAAGAACTAGGACAGCACAGAAGAGTGATCAGGGCTGAAAGACCTTGGGAGAGATGTGGGAAGGCATCCACAGCCAGGGCCAGCAGAGACTGCATATAAGCACCAGGGGCACTGGCGAAGTGGGGTCAAGGGGGCTCATGCAGGCAAAACTCTACTGATTTAAGCAAACCATATCAGCTTCATGGCTTTCCAGGTTATACTGCTGCTGGCTATACAGCCATCATCTGCACCCACCTGGCTTCAATATAATGGTTAATAGCAGCATCCAGCTGTTTCTGCTGCACCAGATGGTCTCCCCAGGCCTCCTCCAGCTTCACAACTTCTGCGGGAAATGCCAGGCGAGCCAGCTCCACTGCTGTAAAGGGACATGATAACTGTTAGGCTGAATCCAGTAAGGAAGCAGAACTGTGAGGTGAACATGGGCTTTGGATGGGGTGCAGAGGGACGGGAATGGTGACTGTCTAACCCACTCCAGCTCCAACGGGCTACCCAGAAATCTGGACCCTGTGGAGAGCTGGACCAAATCCATGCTGCTGCAGTCAGCATGATCAAGGCCTTGGGAACTGGATGCTGGGACTGTGTGTGCAGGTACAACTATATGAAAATACATACACTGAATTAGATGATACATGGAAGCTTCAGAGCACCTAGGCATCTCCAGGCTCCAGGGCAATAGCTCATGTTGCCACCAGGCCAGAGCACCCAGGGTCCTGCCAGGGATGGATGGGGGAAGTAACATATTTAGCACAGTACCTTTCAGGAAGGCACTGCCCTTGCAATAACACTCCAGAGCTTTCCGTGGGTTCCTGACCTTCTCAAACAGGTCTCCAGCCTAATGAAAAATATAAGCTACCAGTCTCCAGAGCCACCATCTCCCCGCACACCATCACGTACCCTACCAGTCCCATGTACCAAACTTGTCAGCCTTGCCACACAGACTTCTCCATCAGCTATGCCCTCCCCACTAACCAAAAGCATGAGGATAAAGGGAACTTCTAGAAAAGACTGCATGTGCTGAGACCATTGTCCTCTCTGCCGATCAACAAACCCCAAGTGTTTTTCTGGGGCACCATCTTCTGACAAGTTAAGAGTTTTTGAGACAACCTCCCTTTTCTGCACAGTGCCCATAGAAAAAAAAAAAAGCTGCAGCAACAGCTTTTCTATGACCACAGCCCCTAGGAGCTCCACTATGCAGATGGTCATACGGGAGCATGGGCATGAGCAGTGAAGAGGGAAGCTCAGCTTCTTGCAGCAGGTTTTTACCCTGTAGGAAAGGGTGGCGGCCAACAGGGTGGGATGAGGATCAAAGCTTGTAATACCTAGAAAATAATATAGGAAAGGCCATCCTGGCAGAGCAAAGATTCATCTCCTTCAGTATCTGAATGGTGGCAAAGCACATGTCTAGAGAAAGACCATGAGAACAGAGCAAGTATACACCAGTCTTTCCTCCATTATATCTATCTGCCTCTGACAATCTGCATCCTGGAAGCTTCCTGAGTTTGTGTCATGATGCCCTCACATCAACGTATTTAATGGCTTTTGACAGACTCTACCTCCATGATTTGTCTAATCACTTTTGAACCATTTATACTTTTGGTAATGAAACATCTGGCAGCAATGAGTTCCACAGTTACTCTTTCAACCGAAGGCTTAAGAAAAGGTGACAGGTTTGGAGAACCACAAAATTCTCTTGGGTCAAAATGAAACAGTCGGAAAACGCCAAAGGTAAAATGAGACTGGAGAAATGTAATTTAAGCAGGGCACATAAAACAGGCCAGTGAGAAGAACTGCTTTTTTTCACATAACACATAACTGAATGGGGTAACTCAGAACCAGCATTATAGATCAAAAAGTACAGACAGTTCTAACAATAACTTGACAAGCTCATGGAACTAAAATCTATCAAGAGCTCTCAAAAATAATAATAAAACTGTTCAGACACACTATACCCTGCAAACTGCTGAAACCCATGAAAGTACACTAGGAGAAGTACCACCCTATATTTGCCTGCCCTGTTCTTTATTTTCTTTTCTTAAACATCTGCAAGAGGCCACTGTTGGCCAGGTTACCGAGCTGTACACTGGTCAGACTCAACACTACTTTCTTACAATAACATGATTATATGAAAAACATCCTTTTGTTTTAAAACTGTCACCTAATAATAAGTAGTTACCATTTTTTTGTGTTATTAGATGCAGAGGATAATCACTTTCCTTCTCTATGATATTCATGGTTCTACAGATAGTCTTCATGACCTTCTTTGTTTTTCTTCCTTAGCTTTTGCACTTAGATTACCCTTATACAAAAGCTGTACCATCATTTTTTATTCTACTATGAGGAAGTACTGTACATTTTCACAGTGATACCAAGTTTTCTGTTTGATTCACAACTCATTTCCTGTTGGTTCCCATCTTCCCAAAGCCCTCCCTGACTATTACTGAACACTCACCTGATGTTTTGGCCACAAGTTGCCAAAGAGTTGTGATCTTTTTCCCCAATAACAGTAATTCTAGACCTCACCTGCGTATAATGGATGCAGTAGGATTTCCTCCCAAACATAAACTGCAAATTTACCAACACAGAATTACACTTGCTACTTTACGTCTCTATCTCCCTGTACCTCACAGGTGCAGAGGACAGGGTAAGAGCTCTGATGCCCTAAGAAGAAAGCCCAGAGGCGGGGAGGCACTCACCTGTTCATACAGTTCCCCTCTGATCAGTGCCGTGGACACCCTATTGATGACATCCTCATTGGTCAGGAGCTCATCCCTGCTCATGGCCAGCCGTGCTGCTTTGGCTGGCAGCCCTGCCCGCAGGTATAAGCTGATGGCTGCTAGGTAGTCACCCTGTTCCTCTTGGACCTCCCCAGCCTTCTCTTCCTGCTGGGTATCCAGCAGCCACTGGTAGTAACCCCGCCGCAACTTATCCAGCATGGGGTGTCCCTGTTGAGAAATGCAGCATTGGTTGACCTGGGTAAGGCAAGATGTTGTCCTGCTCATCCTGCAGGCTCTGAACAGCTAGTTCATGGCACCAGACTTCTTGCTGCCCAGTTAGTAGAAACCACAATGCCAGCCCTGCATAACACTGCATCACCCGTGCTTCTTCTAAGCCCTAGATAATCCTAGACCAATTTTAGTGGGCCTTCTCCCTTCCTATTCAACTGGGTCCATACTTAAGTCAGTGCAACCTTCCCTTCTGCTTGGAGCCCCCTCCAAGTGGGAGTGAGATCCTGATAGGGCAGGTGAAGAGAACCTAGACCTTGAATGGACTCCCAATCAAGAAGGCTTATCAACCAAGCCCAGCCCACAGTCCAGTGCAGTTATATTCTGTACCTTGGCCTCAGCAACTGCAATGCATTCATCCCACATGTGCAGCTCCTGGTACATGTCCATGGCCTCCTCTGTGGCATTCTGTGTCAAGAGAGAAAAGTGTCAATTTGAAGGCTCCATTTAGCAGACACATTGCCATTGAGCTCTCACAGTGGGCATGGCTAGATGTGCAGAAAACACTTGAAAAAGTGTACTGTCCCCTTTACATGGATATACATTCTCCCTCACTCTCTTCATGTGTCTCAGGGCAATCCTAAACCTTGGAACAAGAAATATCTCCTTCTATTTCAGGGCAAAAACTCTTCTCCCCGGAACAAGCAACCTCTTCCTTTTTCACACCAGGGCACAAACCTCCCTGCTCAGAAATAAATGAGACCTTTTCTGCTCCTTGTTCCTTTACTCACTTGTTCCAGGAAGATCATCTCAGCCAGCTTGTAGTTCTTGTCTAACATGGCCAAGCGGGCACGCACCAGATAATGGTCTGTACCATCCCCACCCTGCAGACAACATCAGTTAGCTCAATCAGTTTGTTGAGTGAAAGAACAGGCTCTGGAATGATATATGGGAGGTGAATGCAGGTGGGGTCTGTGTCAGTACAGAAACTAAAGAAGACAGAAGAGAATCACATAAGTGACAAGACAGGAGCAATATGAAAAGGCTCAGCAGAAGAGGAACCTGGCAGGCACGGATGAAGGACTATGTCAGCAGTTTCTACGTGACCAGGTACTGGTCAGTAGGAGGATACTGGTGAGCACAGACACAGAAGATAATGTGCATGCAAACGTTTACAGGAAAGCAGCTGCCCTGCACAGCAGAAAAACAGTTTGACTTACGTGCACTTGAGCTGCCTGGTCAGCAATGGTGTTGGTTTCATGCAGAAATCGAGCCTTTGCCATGTTGCCCAGAGCTGCAAAGCACCTGGAAAGAGCAAAGCAGTTAGTCACTAACTGGGTTTTGCCGCCTGCTTTTGGTCCAAGAAAAGAAGATCAGAACCTGGGCAGCAGACCCAGCTCTGCAAGCTGGAGAGGTAGGGCAGCCCTGCTTCAAGAGAAAGATTTTTGCCAAGATCCATGCTCAGATGTGCCCTCTAGCCTTGCTCTGTGGGAGAAGCCATGGACATGACCCATGCTCATGCTTCACTTCCGCAGGCTTCAGAGATGTGCTGAGCTTGTCCATGTCTGTCAGCTCCCTGAAGCCTTGCTATAGACTGCTTTGGGTTGCCATCGGCAAAAATTTATGCCACAGAATGATGTCCTCCTGTTCCCAGTTCAGGCATTACTGTACAGGAGGAAAGGGCAAAGTCACTGCCTGGAATAGAGAACACTTAATTCTCCAATGCAGTGAATTACCCAAGCCGCACAAAAAGCCGTATTTTCAGTCAGACCCTGGTTTCTGTGAGGGATTCAGCCGAGAGAGTGTTTGAGCAAGAAAGATTTTATAGCTTCTTCCCATACCTCTCTGCAACGTGCAACTGTCTAGCTTCCAAAGCCAGTCTACTTAGAGTCTTCCACATGGCTTCGGTCTCGGTGGACATCTCCAATGTCTCCAAAAATGCGGTAGCCCTTGAGACAGAGATTTGCAGACTTTCAATAAGAGAATAAAGAGCTCTCTGAGGAAAATCCTAGGCTGAGACTGAAACTTCCTAACAAGAGTTGCACTGAAAACAGAACAAGCTGGGTGTGACCAGTTCTGAAGCAGATCGTACGACACAGGGCTTGACAGATCAGGGAAGAGTTCAGAGACCGAGGTGATCCCTGTTAAGGTCCTTAGAGGCATACCATCAGCAGAAGGCTGTAGCACTGTGGGGCAAGTTTGAAGTGTTGTGTCTGAAGCAAGACTCTGGTGCAAAGAAGTCTCTCAAGGGGTAACAGTGCTATGAACATATGACATTTTCTTCCCTGGTCAATTGTAAAGCCCTGTAACAAAATCAGCAGTGTCCACATAGTGGCTACTATGACGGTTTCAGGCAGGCAGTTTTTACTCTGCACAGCTCCTGAATATTTCCATGACACTGTCATCATCCCTGGAGGAGCAGTAGCGAAAGCATCTAAGTAGTACTTCACATCTGGCTGCTACAGAAGACACACTTATTCACTGCAGTTAAGTGAAAACTGCCTTCAGTGAATGTCTTAGTGTCAATGGGACCAGACTTGCCAGTCTCTTGTGCCTCTGAGTTTGAAACCGCACAGCTGTGAGGATGAAAAAGCTGAATATCCACTCATGAAGGACTCTGCTGCGCATTACAGCCAGACCTAGCACCAACATCACGCTCAGAGCCTAAATGTCAACTCTGTACAGGAAGTTGTGCTGCTGTAGTTCATGGATTGCTGACTCTCAGATGCCTGTTACATGAAGTGTGCTACCTGCCATCACCACGTGGTGTATCTAGCACTTACCTGTGATAATCCCCATCATCAATGGCAGTTCCAAACTCTATGAGGTCTTCATCCAGGGTGTAGGACACAGTGTTCACCCCTTCAGATACTATCACTTCAGTCTTTCCATCACTCCGTTCCAAGTCTACAATATCCCCCTGGAAAGAGTACCAGCTATAAACACCCCCAGGTTCTCCTAAAGTATGTGGGGTAGCAGGGATAGATGTGAGGACTGAACTGCGACAGCTCTGCTGATTAAAGTTCTCCTGAATGAGCTCACACTGAGAAGACATCACCCTTGTCTCACCAGAGGAAAGGAAAAGGCCACTAAGCAGTTCCTTGCTGCATTAATTATCTTCACCTTCTGCAAGAAATGCCTGCCACAAAGTTGACAGATGAGGTCATATTTTGTCCAGAAGAAACTAGCAGTTCCTTTCTGCAATACCACCCTATTTCCAAACATGTGAGAAAGAAGTAACAGAAACTGCTGGAGGTAAATCAAAGTCTCCAGAGTTTTACCTTCAGAGGAAACATGGTGACTCGCTCTGGAGCATCAATGTTATACCAAATGCAGAGGCTGCTTCTGTTCTGAGCCACCACCACATCACTGCCCGGGACCCACTGCACGTAGGAGCAATAGTTCAAAATGGTAGTCTTGGTACTGCTTTCAATGTCATAGAGCTGCAACTAGAGAGGGGAAGAAGAGAAAAGGGCTCAGCTGGCATCATGGCTGGGCTGCTAGCTCACGTGAACACTGCAGGAACACCTGAGAAAGTATGTTGTAAACAGATATTGCCAACCAGGAATCAGACTTTTTCCAAGATATCCAGCCCAAACTCCCATGCTGTTATTTACACACGTTACTGTCCAAGACTTAAGACCTTTTTTAATCCTTGCAGTATTTTAAGCTACATGCTCAGATCCTGCCTTCCTTATAGCCAAGCACGTACGCATATAAACCAGAATATGCCTTGTGCTACTTTGGTTCCCTCTCAGCTGCAGAGCTGGAATAGGAGAATGGTCTCTTAAGTCCTTCATGCAAACAAACTGGGGGACCAGGAAGGGTCTTCCTCTGCAGTTCTGGGCTGAATTGTCCATCCTAGGCAGAGTCCTACTGCAAGAATTGTTGCCAATAAGGTAAGAGGAAGTTTGTAGAATACACTGCCCTGAAACAAACCTGACAGTTTGGAAGATGTAACCTGACACATCACATAACAAAGGTGTATGATGCCTTGTAACTTAAAAGTCCTACGCTGTTTCTGCTCATCATAACTGTCCTCACCTAACAAAGATGAGAAAGAGAAAAAGAAGAGAGAATCGTGCTAATCTCATGACATACCAGTCAAAAGAGAACAAGAAAGTCCCTGTTTCAGTCTGTACCAAACTGGTTGGAGAACTATGTAGACGTAACTTAGAAGAATCACAGTCCTGTCTGATTTAGGCTGGTGGCAGTATTTAATGAAGGAGCTGCCCATGCACCCTCTTGAGAGGCCTGAAAAGGAGCCAGAAAAGGTAACAGCAACCTCGATGATGCCACTGTCCCTTGCCAAGACAGCGAATTAGAGGACCCAAATATAAACTGAACAAGACTGCAGAAATAAAAATAAAAATATATATTGCCGAAAGTTCTCACATGATACGACTTATACAGCTTTGTGGAGATGTATGTATCACATAGAAAATAGAAGCCTGTTTCATCTGGTGCAAGCTGCAATCACTGTTTGTACCTTTCTGAAGAGCATCAGTGCAGCAGAGCCCAAACAGAAGCCCTTGCTACTGGCAGTGATTCAGTCTCCTTTGTAGTTAAGGTCTGTCTTTATTGATACGAGTAATGGATATGTGAAAGTAGCGTCCTAAAGAGCTGTAGACACAAACAGTCCTCTTTCTGAGAGTGAAGAGGGTCTTGATTAGAGAGGCACCCTAAAGCAGATGCAGGCATCACATTTTTTGCAAATCCACATTGGGCTGCTCCTTTTGTTTCTCTGGAAACACAAAGTACTTGTTCTGTGATGGCCCAGAACCAGAACTACAGTCTTTGTGCAAGAAGGACTATCTCCAGCACACTCTTGTGAGAGAAATCTGGGGTAAAGAGTTTGTGAGGTGGCAGATGTATGCTCTGCAATCTTTGGCTCCAAAGTTAGACTCTAGTTGCTGGCCAATAAGCTTGGCAGTAATGGGCAAGTGATGTGAATGATGAGACAGCAGTCTGTGTGAGGGATAACAAGCAGACAGATTTAATTGAAGAACTGTCATTCCCAGGCAAGAAGATACCTTTGCAACCCCTACAATCTGTGATGCAATCTTAGGGGTCAAGCTGCCGAAAATGACGAAGGAGGAGCAGCTCAGTGAAGAAGCCTGGGGTTCCTGTCTGAAATGTGAGGGATGAATTCAGTTTCTTCTGAGACGAGGCCGAGAAAGTTCTGAGGGATTTCAACACATATGCATATATGAACATAATACTTCACCCATCCTTGGACTAAGGAGAGAGGTATAGCCAACATGGAAATATTCTACTGCAGACTAACAGCCCCCAATGAGACCTGATCTCTGGAGCTATTAAAACCATCCTGTGATGAGCTGCAGCACTGTAGCTGGAGTCTGCCACAGCATCTGGGACACCTACATAGAAATTCTGGATGTGAATTACACCATTGTCAAGAAGGTCATGTACTCTTCTCAGGGCAGTCTTGTGACAAGAGGAGTAAATGAAGTCAAGCAGTCAAGGAGCCTTATGTTCAAAACAGTGAAGAAAGCTTGATAGTGAACAGAGCGGAACTGTAACACAATTGTCAAATACATCTTGCCTGCTGCAGTGGGCTTCTTCAGCTGTATCTGCACAATTAAACTAAACATGGCTAGGACATGAGGTGAGTGCCTGCACATCGTAATCTGTAGTGTGAAACCATTACCATGATTTTGGACATAGTTTTGTCCTGGGCTTACTAGTACTCTCCCAGGCAACATTCAGTCATGGTCTGGGAATCAGCACAATCCAAGCAATTGGGTTGTGACTATGCTGCATTAGAGAATTAGCGTTCATCTCACAGACATATGCCAAGCTGTTGCAGAGAACATCTTTTTATAATTTACATGGTTTAGAGCAACATTAGGGTCCTCATCCAAAGATTAATCCACCTGATGAAGGTGAGAGGGGAATACACTCTTACAGCAGAAGAGTCTGTGATTTTCACTTTTTAGGTGTGATGAGACGGAGCAAGATGTCTAATAACTAACTTCAGAATTAGCTGTGACTCAAGACCAAACATGCAATGCTGTCAGCTCACACAATCTGAACATGGTCTATCTTTCTCAAAGGAGTGGTCAAAAAATCATGAGTAATTCAGCTGAGTTTCTTGCCTCCCTCCCTCCATTCCGGCATATCTGTCTTTATTTCTCCCCAGGCATACCATCTTGCCACACTCCCCAGATGCCCCCCCATCTCACCCTCATCTTCTTGTCCCTGAAGAGCAGTTTGTGGCCTGTTTCATTCAGCTCCAGCCAATCAATCTTGCTGTCATGGCTGATAGTGCCAGCATGGTAGCCACCAACGAGGTCCACTTGGGAAGGAAAGAAAGGAAAGTGTGTGAGTACCCAACATGCCCCAAACTGCTGAACATTCAGTACTGTCCCGTGGGGACCAGGTGGCTGGGACCTAATTAGGGCAGGATCCCCTGGCAAACACACTGTGACATGAAAAGCAGACTGCAGTGACATTTTATCTTGCTGCCTTATCAAAAACAAGTAACTTCCTCTACCCTTCTGTGATCATGCACAGATCATAGGCAGCGCAGGCAGCAGTATCATCATGCTGAACCGCACAGAATCTCAGGTCCAGGACACAGTCACAGCCACCCCACAGCTATGTCCACACCAGACAGCCAACCTGCCAAAAGCAAGACAGCCTGGTCTCTAGTGGTCTGCTGCCAGGCAGAGTGAATGCAAAGGGGGCCTTCAGGGATATGCTGCCTCACACAGAAAATGCAAAGGAATCAGCAAGGCTGGCAAAATACAGGAGGGGGAGGTTTGCATTCACCTGTTGCTATAGTCTTGATGTCTATCAGATAAGCCAGTCTCTTGTTCTCCTCCACGCCTCTCTGCCGTCTCTCGTTGATACGTACACTATTATTTGAAGGGAATGACGACCATTAACTTTACTACTCTCAGAATCCACAGGACTGAATCACATAGTCCCTCTCAGACTTACTTGAAGTTTCCCCAAGCACGCACAGCCTTTTGCAGTTCTCTGACCTGTGACTCTTGTGCAGCAGCTACAGCTGTCTCAAGTGAGAACAAACCTTTCTGACTCATGGCTTCACTCTGGAAGCTGTCCCTCTGTACCCAGGGTCCCCAGCAGCAAATTAGTTATGCTGCTTCTGTCTCTGAGCAGCCCGCGATCCTCCCTTCTCTCTAATCAGAAAATGGAGTATGGTATTTCAGAGGGACAAGAGGAGGTCCTGCTGGCATCTAGAGTCCCTGATAATGCTGTAGTAGGACCAGCCTGATGCAGAGATGCACAGGAGGTCCCTCTTCAGCAATAGTCAAGTCAGGCTTCAATAACCATGTAGCAGAGGAAAATGGGCTTTTGTACTTCTAAAACTTTACAACCATTAAGTGCAACTGAACAATTAAACCCCAGCAGTAGTCACTATCAGAAGCAGATTACTCAGGTCCACGTGTCTTGGGGCTGCGTTCTACAGAGTGGGACATTTCCAAATATCTATCTACGAGGTCACTCCCACAAAATACCTGTACTAGCCACACAGGCAGCTGTAACACCTACCTGACAAGATGAGGGTTCATGAACTCTGTGCGGACAGACCCCAGGATGTCATTGCTTCCATATTCCACCAGTGTCAGCTCTCCAGCATTAAAGATCATGCAGACCTGATGAATGTGAGAGGGGGATATACTCTTACAGAAAAGCCAGGGTAAGTACACATACTTACCTAACCAGTGAGGTGTGCAGAAAAGAACTCTGCTGCACACAAGTCTAAATTCAATCCCCCTGGGATGAGTAAGGAATTGTCCCTGGCTACCTGTTGTGACTGTCAGCTTTTCCTCAAGGCTGGGGATTTTAGTTCTGGGCCTGTCAGTCCTGTAACAGCCAAGCTGTCACCCTGAAAGCAGTATTCTGTACCTCTAACATCCTCTCTGGCTGTTGCTCTTTTACTACTCCTCTCTCCTACAAGGTTATGACTTGTATAACTTGACAGTCCACACACCAAGTTTGTTCTGTACCTGGCCTATGGAAAAGGCAAGTATGGGGAGGAAGCAGATCAGGATCTACATGGAGAGGGTAAGTCCAGGAAACTGCTGAGAAACAGGGTTTTCCAGAAGTGCAGTTGATGCTTTTTCTGTCAACATTCATGGGTAGTAGCATGTTGTCCCATCCAACTTACATTCTCATTGTCAAAGAAGAACTTCTCATTCCCTCCAGATCCTTGCCAGGCTACCTACAAAGCAATGGCATGGAGTGAGCAAATGCCAGGCTGACAGCTCCTGCAGGGAACCAGACTGCAGGCATTCAGGTCCACTGCCCAGCTCCCAACTCCCACAACAGATAGCAAGAATTATACTGCAGAAGGGATCACGTTCCAGCACTTCAGCTGTCAGCACTATTATTTAGTCATTCCCAGCCTGCAAGTTCCTCATTTCCCTCTTCCTTTTTTAACCTCTGCTTCAGGCTCCTGTTTTCTTTGTGTAGTATTTTATTGCCTTCTGGACGAGAGGCCTTTATGTGACCAATGTACTCCCTCCAGCCTATTCTTTCACTAGCACTTCTTCACCTTCCTCAGATTAACTTTATTATAAAAAGAAGCCTCAACAGCCCCTTTGCCTCTATAAATTTTCTCTACAGAATCAGTGCCACCATCTGTAGGAGGCAAATTTCCCATGTAGCTGAAATCCTTCTTTTTTTGGGTCATGTTAGCAATATATTGATCAGTACAGTGCCAGTGGGGGAGCAACTGATACAGCATTTGTGAAGAGCACTGGATAACACAATAGTTACTGTAATGCCAATAGGCAAGTGGTCAGAGAGGCAGAAAACTGAAAGCTAAGGCTGCAGATGTCCTCTTCCCACCTTGAGCAAGAGCTCCAAGTCACTGCTTCAATAAAATTCCAGTGAGACAGCAAGATGTAAATAGATTACTCGCAACCCCATTCTTTATAAGAAGTGAGTATAGCTGTGCAACTGAAATAAAAACTCTGTGCAGTATGATGTAGAGAAACCTGGGACATGTAGTCTGGCCAGATTTTCAGTTGGGTTACCAAGTATCAGTATCCTCCAACTCAAATCTGTAGTCATGAGGTCGTGCTCCCAACCAGATTGATTATCACACCATTAGCCTGATAAAAAGTATATGATACCTGTGTGAAACAAAGCAAATACATCCTGAAGCCTATTTAATCTTTTTTTTATCAGACACTGACCTACTCCCCACTTTCTCCAGGCTTGGCACATAGGCTCAGCACTTTTGTGTGGACAGTTTTGTATGAATTGTTTGGTACCAGATATGACACTAGCATAAGCTGTGGTACTGCTGTTGTGAATGGAATTTGGGGTTTGGGGGGGTGGTGGTTTGTTTTTTTTTAAATGCACTAAGATCCATACATTCACATCTGGAATGTACATATGTACAAGCACCCAGTTTTGTGCCCCCCAGTACAACAAAGACATTGATAAACTGGAGCAAGTTCACTAGAATGCCATCAAGATGGCTGGGGATGAAGCACTTGCACTGCAAAGAGAGGTTGAAGGAATCTGGCATCTTTAGCCTGGAGAAGGCAAGGCTTAAGAGACCTCTAATAAAATGATGCCAGGCTTTTTTTGGCAGGTGCACAGTGAAAGGGTGAGAAATGGTCATAAATTAAAACAGAGATTACAATGAGACTTGAGAAAAAAGCTCTCCCCCGTGAGGACAGTAAAGCATTGGAACAGGAACCAAAGAAACTGGGATCTGAGCAATGACATCTGAATTTAATATTGACCTTCCTTTGGGTAGGAAGTTTGATAAGAGGCCTCACAAAGTCCCTTCCAACCTGAATTATTCTATGATTCTTTGAAAATAGACGTATTGTTCCCATGCAGAAAACCTATCCTTTGAGTTACAAAGTTAAGCGTTTGACACTCAAGAAATGCCACAGATTTTCCAGTACCTCACTGAGCTTGTTGGAGCTGATGTCACCCAGCAATAACGTCTCTGAGGTATGGGCCACCAGATACCTGTCTTTTCCTAAGATCTTCACCTCGTCAATCTCATAACCATACTGGGATTTCAACACAACTCGAGTTCCTGTTGAGAGGTTCTTCACAATGACCTAGAGAAGTGGGAAAAAGCAGTATGAGGCCAAGCACACAGGAAGAACACAGACTTCTTTGCCCCATGGAAGATTATGCAACAGAGGATTGGGTATTCAGATGTCCCCTCACCTCATTTCACTCTGCTTTTTAAAGAAACCTTAGCATTCCTTTTGTATGGGATGACAACTATTGTAGAAGTGTGGGATTCTCACTTCAGCCATTTAGAAGTTTCCAGACTAACTGGAGGACTACTTAGGCCCTGAGGATGAGCCACCCTCTGAGAGTCCTGCTCTCTCTCCACTGACTACAGAGGGGTGCCTAGACTGCTGGCTTACCATTACCACCTGATTTTGAGCAAGGTAACACTGGATGAAATTAAACCACTTAAAGAGCCTGCATTTGGCATAGAGGTACCCTACACAAATTCACAAGCTAGGAAATAAATTCCACTGTCTTTGTTCCTAGCCGATTTCCACCCAGCCTTGATCCTGTCTCTGGAATATCCCCTATGCCTTTTCTGACAAAGTGGCTATAAACAAACAGTAGGTGCAGAACTCCAAACATGTCTAGTTTTAGCAAACATCCTATTTTCATCAAGAGACTTTACCTCATTGGATATTCTCTTACCTGGCTTGGTCCCACATATGTAATTTCAAATTTATTTTTGTAAATGCTTCTGCGAAGGCAGCAGTCGAATTGTTCAACTCCTCCACACAGAGTGCCCTGAAGAAAAAAACATATTGCACACAGTCAGTGAATTCTGTTAAGGACAGATATTCCAGCCCCTACTTACATGATATGGATCAGAGGTGAGACAGAAATTCACAGGCCCTGGCTGCTCTGGGGAAGAAGGCTCAAGCCCCCAGATGCATGAGAACCAGTCCTATCTTAACTTTCTTGAGAGAACAGAAAGACTGAGAGATTCTCAGAGAAACAGAGAAACAGAGCTTACCAGACACTGGCATGTACACAGCAGAGGAAGAAGAGGGGCAGAGGGGTTAAAAATCACCTTTATCCTCATCTTCCCCACTATCTTTCTCAGTTTCCCACTTCTCCCTCTCCCAGTCTCCCAATGTCCTCCCTTCCAGCAGAATCCTTCCACATTTATCTCTTTCTTTATAAAACCTCCATTCCTTTCACTGATCTCCTATCCCTTAGCCCTTTCCCCTTCTCTGCAAATGTTTGTTCACATTTCAATTAATTCTCTATCTGAAAAAATTTCAAGGATTCTTGATTGTTGAACATAGAAAGATGCAAAACCTATTAAAGTTGTAAATAGCAATCTTCCTAAATAATGTAAATGCTTTAAAGTTATTCAATTTAACACAGAAAGATTTGAAGAAAAATTCAAAAGGTTTTGAAGAATTATTTAACAGAGAAAGGCCGATCAACAGCTGAAAGTAGAAGACAACTCTGAACTGAAAACATAGCACACAAACATAGAGTCTAAATAACAGACTATTTTTTATACTGCTTCTCACCGGTGCTCAGAGGAAAGAGTGCTCATGAGACTGCTTTAGAGAAGCTATGCTGACCTTATTATGCTTCTGTGAAAAAAGGAGGACTGCTGCTGCTAATGGGCCCTTACACAATCATCCATGGTATTTTACAGCTCCATACTCTGCACGCTGCATATCTGACTGCAGCAGTGTCCCTTGCACAAGGTCTCAGCCTAGGCACCTTGCATCACACAGCTAGGTGATGGTGTGACCACTCTCACAAGCCCTCCCTGCATCACACGACTTTGTTCTCAGGAGCACGCATAAGACCATCCCTGGTGTGTGACTCCTGGGCTGAGGGTTGCTGGCTGATGATACAAACCACACAGATGCGTGAACCATCCCTCTTCCACGCTAGAGCTGTGATGGTGTAGAGGTGAGCTATTTCTTTGGGTCTGCCTTCCTCCCAGGCACTGCGGCGCGGGCTCCAGTTTAAAACCCTTAACCTGTGAGCACAGATGAGAAAGCAGACAAGTAAAGAAATGTGTATGGTTGAAGAAGAAAGCACAACAGAGGGGAGACTTTACCATCAGGCACCATACCTATCATAGCTGCCAATCACAACAGACTGACCACCAGGACTGGCAGCTGCTGTGGTGAATTCCTTCTCTGATGAGTCCCGGCTATAGTCAAAGGTTTGAATCACATTGCCCTCCTTCCCATAAGCTACAATCTTCTTATCGCAACCTGCAGCCACAATGCTGTTGGAAGCCCAGGCGAGGGCATAAGGAGGACAGGGATGCGTCACCAACTTACCCTACAATAGACAGGAAAGAACATCCTGAAGACATGACCGGCTCTAGTCCCCAGCTGGTGTCTATATGCAACTGTCACAACAAGACCAGCATGAGCCCTTCTCTAAAGTCCAACTTCGCCTGCCTGCCCCAGGCTGTAGGAAGGTAGACAGAAACCTGAACTGAGAGATGTATCAACTATTCCACTCCCTGAACCAGGAGAGAAGATTCCTGATGCCAGTTAGAAGACCAGTACCATTGACTAGACTGGGATGCACTCTTAACATAGCAGAGTATACATGGGCCTTCAGCGTACCATGGTAGAGAGTAGACATGCTCAAACTGCTTCAGCTGGAGAGAAAAGATCTGACTGAGAATAGCATTCTCTTCACCACAGCCTGAAGCAGAGAGACTACTCTTTTTGGGGAGAAGTGGGAGGCTCAGGAGAAATGCTGGGTGCCTACAGTATCCTCTCCACAGTGTCTGAACTTGGGATTCAGGTTTAACTGGGATAGCTATGCATTGCTTAATGAGAAGACAACAGCAGCTGTTCCCTGGAACCCTTAGCTGTTCAAGCATCATTCTCCTGGACACTCTAAAATCAGATCTTTCCAGACACCTGAAAAGCCATATGTCTCATACACAAAAATATAACTTCCCCTCCTACCACCACACTCAGTGTATTTCAAAGCATCTAACTACCGTCCTGTCTTCATCAGCGCTCCGTAAAACCTACGCTAGCAAGCACAGACTGTAGCTCCTCTCCAGACTTGTACTCCCTCCATAGCCTGATCCCTTTCCAGAGCTCTTGAGCTGGGGAGTGGGTTATACAAACAGGAATTGTGCTCGCTGAAGAAGGATTTTTGATACCTGTGATTCACCTGAGCCCTCATCATCAAAGAAGAAGCGCACTATGGTTCCATCTGCATGGCCAGACAGGATTCCCTTCCCTGACACACTGCAAAGAAACACAGAGAGGATGATGCAATATTACAGTAAGACTTGTACCTCTGTTTTCACATTTCTGCCCAAGGGAGCCAGTTCCAGAGTCGTCGTGGATGCTCTACATCAAAGGAACCTTCTCCAAAGACAAGCTGGGTGATGAACACAAGAATAGCTAGTACCTGTACTGGTGTCTGTAAAAACAAAGCTGACAAAAGTATGGAGAGTGGAGAGCAGCCAATCAAGTATCTTCACCATGTAAAATCACAATAGCCAACTTTCTGTATTACTAAACCACAGTGAGGCTAAGTAACCTTCAGTGCAATAATGACCGTGCACACAATTTCTTATAGCAAGCTATATCAAACAACCTTTCCACTGGAACTGTTCCAGAAGTGAGGCTGGATATTATAATGCCAGGAATCCCTAAAAGCAACACAAAATTTAGAGAAAAAAACATCTGGACAAACACTCCAGGCCTAAGTCCATTATTTGTAGCATTAATGTCTTGTGTACTTCTTGACACAAGCAGGGAGAAGAGAGCAAGGAAGAAGAAATAGGCCTAACGATGTGTCCAGAAAGAACATTTTTTCATGATGATTCAAGCACAAAATACACATTTTATGAACACTGTAACAATCCAGGAATCATACACCTGTACTCTAATGATTGCAGTCCCAGATTTGCCACTGATACCATAGCAATAACAGCATGAGCTGTGCTTAGAAATAAAAGAAGAAGGGAAGAGAGTGTGGGGGGAGGATTAGAGGAGAGGATGAGGAGGACAAAAAGGGGAAGAGGGGGGCAGGAAGAGATAGGAAGAGAGAGAGAGAGGAAACAGAAGCCTTCTGGAATAGAGGCAAAGGCAGACAGACTGGAGGAACTTCTCAGCAGTAGGAAGTCAGTGTCCTAGACTAGCTTTAGGTTTTTCTAATTTTTCTAGCACTCAAAAATCAGAATGACACCAATGACACCATTTAGTGAAAATCCCACTGCTAAGACCATGATGTATCTTAATTTTTTTAGATAAAGGATACTAAAGTAGTTAAAATGAAATCTTAATTAAAATAATTTAAAATTGCACTTTATGATTATTTTCGTAATTATAGCCTTGCCACAGTTTTATCTGGCAGAGTATTTTTACATGATTTTTTTTAGCCCTTAAACTTGACAATGTTAGTAATTAGCTGGATGATGTTGATAAATTTAATCTTGATAAAGTCACAAATTCAAATAAATCCATGTATGTAAGTAATGTCATGGGGACTTGGATCCTGAAGTGTGTTCAAAGGACAACCAAACTGTGTGGGCCAGTGTGGCTGGCACAGGCAGGTATCAGATTTTAGGGAGGAATTCCTTCTGGAAAGCACAGTATTATATTATCTTGACAAGGAACTGACAGCAGAAAGACACTATGGCAACCTCCCATACCGCCACCAGTTATGCCAGGGCCAAAAGCAGGTAGGAGACTGAGCCAAGGCAGTGTAGGCTAAAGCAATGCCATACTCACTTGGAAGTTAGCGAGACCACATAGGAATCTGTCCCATAAATGGTGGAAGACTTGTTGTTCTTTGTATTTGCTAAACGAACCTGAGAAAGAGAGCATGATCAATGTTGCTTCTGTCTGCAGAATGTGGATTTCCCCCAGCGTAACATCCCCAGAGGTCTCCCAGTCCATGACCAGTACAAGAAGTTACAGGAAGCCAATGGCTTTCTGGTAGGTTGGAGTAGCGGCAAAGTTGGAGTCACACTTCCACATTTCTAGAAAGGTCAGGAAAATGACCAAAAGATCCAGTAAAACCTTCAAGGGCTAACCGGGAACCAGACCCAGAAAATTCAAGTCAGGGCTGTAATCCCATTGCCGCTATTCTGTGCCCGGTGCCACAGAGGAATGGCTCCTATCCTACAGCCCAGGTGCTTGCAGGCCCTCACAGCCCCTGCATGGAAAAGAAGATCAGGCAAATAACAAGTTTCTCTACCTTTCCTTCGGCAAGGCCAAAGACAATGATGTTCTCTGCTGGCCACAACAAGCAGGTCACAGCACTCTGTCACGGAGGAGGCAAAAAGAGAGGTGAGAGATCTACCCTATCTAGCTTCTTGCCCCATTGCTACATAAGACAGCTCATGAACAATACGACCACTCAGACCAAGAAAAAGAAGAGATGCGGGCATCTGGACAGATCTCAAAGTAGGATTAAGGTCCTCCATGCTGAAGCTTGAACTAGATAGTAGTGAGCTGGGGCAAAATAGCAGGCTCAGAAAGGCTAAAGCAGGGCATCGAAGTTATACCAGATGTCTTCACTTTGAATGCTCTTCTGAGAGGACTACTTATTGATCAGATGTATGGTTTTCCACATATTACTGTTGAATGTACAAAATCATGGCTGTTTTAAAAGACTTTTTGCAACAAGTATAAAACATAAAAATAATTCAACTCTTGCCAGCGTCTGTAATAGAGATGAGAATATTTGTACATTGAATCTTCATCTGATGAATCAGAAATAGTCTTTAATTTTTATTTATGAGCAAGGTGGTTATCAGATGCTACCAAGGTCAGGTAGAAACAGGTTCATTAAATCCAAACCAAAGGTATTCTTAAGGGTGGGCATCAGGATGAATAAAACTGATCATGAAACCCAAGTGTAAGACAGGGCCAAGAAAATTAACGAACCACTTCACATTTAAACTGAAGAATTTCAGTCAGTAAGAAGGCTGGTGTCTGACACTGTGCCACCAGCACTAGTCTCACTGGCTCATCTGTTCCACGTTAAGCATCTGACCCTGCTTTAGACATATATACACCCTCATTTATTCATCTCCCCTTCTATCCCCCACGCTTACCATCCACATCAGCAAACACAGATACAATCAGATACCAAACTGTCCTTGCATACCTTGGCTGCTCATAATTTCTGTGTCCAACCAATGACCTATTTTTTAATACACTTGTTTCTCAGTCATCTGTCTATTTCCCTCATCATCTGCCAGACCCTTATTTTCATTTCAACACAACCACAAGCCGCCCATTGGCAGCTTAGAAACAAGCCTCACAAAGCAGTAACGTGCTCAGCTACTAGTGCAAAGAAATCAAACTTGCACATACTCATCCTGACCCTCTAGCAGGATGTCTTGCTTGGAGCAGGACAGTGTCACTGTATCCACAAGATGTGTACGAGTGCCCAGCAGGTTTTGCAAATGGCAGGAGAGGGAAAGGACTTGACAAATGATCTCTCATACTGACTGAACACACCAAAAATTTGTAAATAACAATATTTAGCTACAGGAGAAAATTGGACACAGAGGTCAAAACCCACATATACAGTATCAGAAAAAAGAAAGGATTTATTATGATAGAAATGGTAGAAAAGGCGTGGGAAAAATGAGGAATGAGAGAAAAGAGAAATGAACCGCCACATTAAAAATACAAAGAATGGTACACATGCTGTGCACAGCACCTAAGCTTGTGAGAGGCAAGCAGCCTCCCACCAGGCCATTAGCCAGGCTGCTGCAGCAAAGCAGAGCCAGAGGGGCAGGAAGCTAGTCCTGCCTGCAGGCAGGACTCTCCATGAGGCTACAGTTACCCACACCTGGGATAACCACAGTGTTCAGGAAAGGGATAAGTGGACACCAAGCCCCTCTTGCTCTCTCTCCCTCACGACACTCTATTCCAGTGTCATGACGACTCAGCACACCAGCTCAACCACAAAGGCTGACGAACAGCTTTCTTCACTATCACCAGAGCAATAGTTACATGGGTTCCCCTCCTGCAGCCAGGAGGGAGTGTTCAGAAAGGCCAGAGGGCCCTCCTAAGCAGCCCTAAGAGCAGTCACAGTGGTGGGCCACAACGCAACCCTGAGGAGCAGACTTTCAATCCAGAGGCAGAAGCTGCCCTTCACCTGAGAGGCAGCTTGAGAAAGCCTGACACAGAATCTCTAGCAACTCCATCAGAGGCAGCTCTGCCTGCGTCTTCTGGGGATTTGGCCCAGGAGGATGATTCCTCCTAACTGGTACTGGCTACTTCAGGGGCCAAACGAGCAGAGAACTTTGCTAGAGACACAGAGAAAGTGGGGGTCACAGTGTGATGGCAACTGGCTGCAAAGCCTAGGGCGGCTGCTGGACATTTGCTTCTGAAAGTAGAAGACATAGTCAGTATGCTGCATTTTCACATATGGATGGCTTTCTGTGCAAGGAATTTATAACACCTTTGCCTTTTCCAGATACTCACATCACCCTCAGGACAATCCTTGCCACAGACCTACTGAGTAGACTGCTCTCTGACGCGTGCAGGCAGAGCCAAAGCAACAGAACACAAAGGCAGCCAAGGAGATAATCTAACTGAAACTACAAACCTGAGGCCTTTGAACATGTGAAAAGTGTGCAGTTTGACTGAATTCTGCACACTTCACATTGTGGCTAATAAGGAAACTTGGGGCTTAGACATGCCAACCTGTCACAAATAGCTGGGCTCAGAGTCTCTCCTCCTTTTTCCCGTTCAACTCCCTTAAGTCTACTGATGCCTAAAGTAGTCCCCAAAGTTTTTTAATTGACTGCATTGATCATTCAATGATTAATTGCTGTGTTACGAGGCCTCTGAAGCTCGGTGAGTCATGCATGCCTCAAAATTTAGAGATGATCTCAGGATCTACCTGCACCTTTTGGAGATCAAGTACCACTGACAGTTTGGCCAAGTACACCCGTGAGCATCAGCAGAGACACCTCTAATTGTCTTAATCCTACATATGCTGGAAAAAATGGGAGTTGAACAAGGGTCTGGGTCTCACCGTTTGGATGAACTTGTTGCATATCACCTTCTTGTCACCCCTGCAGGAAAAGGTAGACAAAAATGACTATCAGTGAAGCTAGTAATACTGCCTGTTTGAGTTACCCTACTGTTTGTACTCAGCCTGGTTCAGTATTGCCTAACACAGGCCATTTAAGCTTTGCACACTGGTTGTCTTATCACAAGCCAATTTTAGATAGATAATTAAAAAAAAACAAAAAACCCCCAAAAGCAAATTCTGAGCTTCCCAAATTCTGGTGGCCTGCCCTCCCGAGCACCTTCAGCACGGCACATGCCAGCAACGTGTGCGGCAGGTGTGTGCCACCATTCCACACCCAGGGAACAGGGGACAGCAGTACCGGCCTCATGGCTCCGGCTCCATGGGAGCCCAGCTGGTGCACCCTGGCACAGGGCTCCATGAGGGCTGCCATCGAAGCCAGGCAAGAGTCCCGGCGTGTGAAGGGCCAAGCCGGGCCAGCGATGGGGTGGCATCGATGCCCCCTTGGAAAGCACGGTGCCAGGGCTGGCCACTGCCACGCTCACCACTCCTCGCCGATCCTGTAGACGTAGACGATGTTGTCGGTCTGGCCAATGGCGATTTTGGTGGAGTCCGGGGAGAAGGCCATGCCTCTGACCGCGTAGCTTTTCCGGCCGTACTGCGGGGAGGACGTGGGGTGAGCGGCCCCTAGCGCCCCTGCCCGGCCCCCAGCGCCCCTCACCCGGCTCCGGCCCGGCCCCGGCGCAGCAGGCCCCGCCGGCGGCCACCCTTACCCGGGCCCTCACCTTGGCGTCAGCGGGCTTGGTGGAGAACTTGTCGCGCCTCTCGCCCTGCTCGTCGTACAGCAGCACCACCCGCTCCGCTGTGCAGACAGCGAACCGGGCGCTGCTGGCCGACCAGGCCATGCAGGTCACCCGCGCCGTCCCGTCCTGCGGGGCACACGCAGCCTCAGCACCGCCGCTCCCCCCGGCCCGGCCCGGCCCGGCCCGCTGCCCCCCGCCCGGCCCTGCCCCATCCCACCCCACCTGCGGGGCCAGCAGGGTCCGCACATGCCGCAGCCGCATCGCGCCGAGTACCGGCACCGGGATGGGTCCGTGCCGCCGCCGCCGCCGGGCCCGCCGCGTTCCGCCCCCCGTTGCCACGGCAACCCGGCGCCTCCGCCGCTACTGACGTCAGCGCGCCGGGCGCAGCCGGGACACCCCCCCGTCTCCCCCCCCAGTGCCGGTACCGGTACCGGCAGGGCTCGGGCTCGGCTCTGCCATGGAGGCGCTGCGGGCGGCGGGGCGCGCCGTGCTGCGGAGCCCGCGCCTCGCCCGGCACGGCCTGGGGCTCCGCCGGCGGCGCAGTGAGTGCAGGCCGCGGGGCCGGGGGGCGGGCGGGGGCCGCGGGATCGGGGCCGGGCTCGGGCTCCCCTGAGCCGCGTCGCTCCGGGCAGGGATCCGCGTCTCGGTCGGGGAGGGCCCGGGGGGCGGCTGCTGCCCGCCGTGGGGAGCGGTGCTCGCGGGACGCGGCTGTGGCCGTGGGGCCGCGGGGCGAGACGGGCTGGCGGGGGGCCCGGGCGGCGGGCCGTGGGGCAGGCCGTGGCACTGGCCATGGGCAGGCCGCGGGCTGGCAGGCCAGGCTGTGGGGCAGGCCGCAGAGAGGCCGTGGGACTACAGGCCGAGGTGGGCAGCAGCGCACAGGCCGCTTGCCTGGCGCTCCCCCGGCTGCCAGCCTCTTGCCCCGCTATTGAACTGAGGCCACAGACGCCAGCGGGCCGAGGCCTTGGGTGGCTGCGAAGGGCAGTGCCAGCGGTGCCACGGAGCACGCTGTGCCTCATCCCTGGGCACCCTCCCCAGCCTGCGCGGGCCCTGGCCTCCCCGAGGCACTGCATCTGGGCCTGGGCAGGTGTGGGCGTGCACGCAGTGAGTGTGGCAGGCCCACTGGCTGACTGCCACTGGCTGTGGCACAGCCGGATCTGTGATGGACCCCACAGACAGTGCGGGAGCTCTGTGAAGCCGGAGGGCTGTGCCTGGGCTTTCGCAGTCGCGGCTGCCCGAAAGCTTTGTTGGAGCAGGAGAGCTGCTCTGGCAGCCCTGGCACGAGTGGGCTGCTCTCAGAGCTGGGAGCTGGACAGTGCCCCTCTACCCTGGGTAGAGGTCCCTGACACCTGTATGGGACCAGATGCATTCCCCGGTAGTTGTGATTTCTGCAGGAGTATGCTGTGCGAATAAGGTCTCCTGATTTCCCTGTGGGTTCAGCTTATTCCAGTTATGAGTCGGAGCCTTCTGCAAGTGTGCCAGTAATGTTCAGGGAGCTAATCCCAGGAAAGAGATAAAAAATAACCCTGAAAAGTAGTATCTTAGTGTGAACAGTAGATACCTAGGCAATTCCCAGGGAAGTGTACAAACGTGGTATTTGCAGCAGAGCGTGTAACTTCTGTGTTCCTGTTCCTTCCCTCTGTGAACTGCATCCCCAAGGAGAGAGAGCCTGACTTTCTGTGTCTTAGCCCTTCTGCATATCTCCTCTCTCACCATCCCTGTACTCTTTGGGATCTGAGGAAAGTAAATGTGTGCTAATACCTGCTTCAGCTCTCCTTGAAAATTAGCACCAGGAAGTCCTTGGCACAAGAGGATTGTTCTTTGTGTGTGGCACACTAGTCTGATAACTAAAGCTTTTGCCTTCAATGAGGGCGAGCTTTCTGCTGAAGCCAATGGCTTTGTCTTGTGGGAGCAGACGTCAAATGGATGCTTCTGCAGTGCTTGCTTTGTGTGTCCTCTGCCAACAGCAGTGTCAGGACCAATTGTAGGGCCAGGGCTCCTTCTCCCACCAGCACATTTGCTGTGTGGCAGAACATGCTGGTGAAACAGACTGGTTTCTGAAGGAAGCTGGAGATGCAGAGGACTGTCCCTAGGGAACCCTTCTGAGTGAACAGACACTGCCCATTTGTGTGTGGGTTTTTTTGCATTCCCCCACCACCACCACTTGACTGCAACAGGGGTTTGAAAAGAGAGGACATGAGAAATGAGCCAGTGCCTCTTTAATTCTGTGACCTGCAAAGTAATGCACATGGGAGCTCTCTTCCCTCTGCTTGTTGGCGTTCATCCATAAAACATGTTTCCTGGAAGCTAGTTTGCATCCTTGAACCACCAGCCTGAGCTCTTCCTAAACACAGAATCTTTGTGGAGCAGTTGCTTCCCAGTCACCTCAGTTTGGATTGTCAGTGCTGGATGACCTACCCTTTCCCTGGCAGCCTGTTGCTGCACATGATAGCTACCAGAGGGTTTGGCTTTGGTCGCTTTGGACAACTTGGGGATTTTGATCTGACAGAGTGTGGCAGCAAATGCTGCTGTTCGTGAGGTGTGCAGCTTAGATGGGTGAGATGAATACAGTACAGAGAACATCCTGCTGGTAATAACATAGGTGAGACCCAGGAGCGCAAGGTTTCCGCAGATAGCTGTGTACGCTGCAGCATTTGAGGCCCTGTGCAGATAAGCAGGAGCTTACTATCTATGCTGACAGAGCCTGTACCTCTAGGGATGGAGGACTAAAGCTTTGAGGGTGAACTGTCCTCCTGTTCCTCTTCCAAGGAAGTCACAGAGCCAGGAGGGTGCTGAGCTCAGTGCAGGCAGCAGTGTTGCTGCTGGGAGCAGTGAAACTGCAACGAGGTGGGGTGGCTGTGCTGGGATTAGCCCTTTTGCCGCTGGCTTCTAAGATATTTTGTCTTTGCAGAGCTTCCTGAGAGCTGGGCTGACATGCAGGAGCCACTGCTTGAGGGGATGTGCTTCACACTGAAGTATCTAGGCATGACACTGGTAGAAAAACCCAAAGGAGAAGACATGGCTGCTGCTGCCATCCGCAGGATCGTGGCCACGGTGAGAGCTGGCCCAGGGGCCCTGCTGTGCTGGAGTGGAGAAGAGCCAAGTCAGAGCCCAGACCCTGGACTCCGCGAAGTGTCCCATGTCCCAGCCTGGAACCCCAGTGGGGGACTGTGCTGTTCCCAGGAGGAGGGTGGCATGCAAGAGGCTGGCTGGTCTCTGCCTGTGTGCAGTGGAGGAAGCTGTCTTCCTGCAGGACAGCTGCCGCTGCCTGCTTTCACACCAGGAACATGGCTAGGAGCAGAGCTATGCCTGTCACAGCATGGAGAGGAGGGTGAAGTACTGGGGGCGGTGGGGTCTGTCCCTCTGTCTGGGAGGTGTGAATGGATTCCAGAGGTGTTCCATGCAGGGCATGCCTGAGCTCCAGGCTCTCCTTTCCCATCCCTATAGCAGGAGCCTTTGCAGCAAGGGTCCAAGTGGGTGACACTCCCTACGGTTTGGGGGACTCCTGCCAGTGAGGGGGGGCTGAAGACCCTTGCCAGATTTGCAGAGGTGTCTGGTTCTCCCCACTGCCAGGCACGGGTGGGAGCTCGCAAGTTCCAGAAGGTGATTCTGACGGTGTCTCCGAGGGGCATCTCGCTGCAGGATGCAGACACAAAGGAGATGGTTGAGAACATCTCCATCTACAGGTGGGCATGGCGTGTGGAAGGCCTGGGTGTTCCCCAGCAGCCAGCTGGTGACTGATGGTATCTTGAGCAGCCAGGGAGGGCTGGGCCTTCTGTTAGTGGTACCTTCAATCTTAGGTCTTCCTTTGGCTCCCTGAGGCATGTGCCTTCTCCTTGCTGTGCTCCACAGCACTGCCTGGGGCTGAAGGCAGGTAGGGTGCTGGGCAGCCTTGAGTTCTGGGACAGTCCATCTATCTTTTTCCTGGGCCCTGCTTGTCTCTTCTGGCATTCAAGCAGGATGAGGAGGCTGATGGTTGGAACACCCCACAGTTGGGGCAGGACTGCATGTCTGTCTCTCTGTGCTGACACAGGACCACCCTTCTGGCTGCAACGGCACGAGGGTGCCATGGACTGCAGCTTGGGCTGGCTAAAGGCAGTTGCTGTCAGAGCTGATGTGTTGGGTTTTTTACTGTTGCCAGCTGTGCTTTGGCTGGAGTGGGTGTCTGCATGCGCCAGGTGTGAGGGGAGTGTGGCTGCAGGCTGGTGGCTAGATGGGAAGCAGAGACAGGACATCTCTTCGGTGCAGAATTTGGGTATTGGCACCAGAGCAGATGTGCAAGCAGACCATCCTACTGCATGGCCTCCAGTCATGTCCTTGGAGGCAATCACCCACCCTTCAATGCTCCTTTTGTCTCAGTTTTTGAGTTCATACGTGGGGTTGAACTGGGCATCAGAGGACAGAGGAGCACGCTGGGGCAGTGCAGGAGGGAATGCCTGTGGATGCATCCATCTCTTACTAGCTGTAGGTTCCAGGCAGCCTCTGGCCTTTGCTGGGGTTTGGGCTGCCTGATCATCTGGGGCAGATGAAAGCCTCGGTCTGTCAGCACTGCTTGTTGCATGTGCTGGGAGCACAGCAGAAGGCCTGTGCTGGAGTCCCTTGCTGCCCTGAGCAGCTCCTCTCTGCCTGCAGGATCTCCTACTGCACAACAGACAAGCTGCAGAACAAAGTCTTCGCTTATGTCGCCCAGAGCCAGGAGAGTGGGGCACTGGAGTGCCATGCCTTCCTCTCGCCCAAGAAGAAGATCGTAAGCACTACCCTTCTGCTCTTGGCTCCATGAGGTAAGGGTGGGAGCGAGGGTCTTCCTTCTCCCCCTTTTTAGAGAGAGAAGGCCCTTACCTCTGTGCACCTCATCTGGAAATGGAGCCAGGGAACATGTGTGCTCACACACTGCAGAGGCAGATGGTGAGGAAAAGGAGATTCTTCTGTCCTAGCTCCTCTGGGATCTCCTCTCAGTGATAGCTGGCCCACATGGGTAGACAGACACAGCCTTGAGCTCTGGCCTTCTCTGTGTCTGCCCTGCAGAGAAAGGTAGTGAGGGAAGGCCTGGGGGCCCTTGTATTTCATGGCAGTGAGCTTGAAGGCCCATGGAAGCAGATGTTTCCTCTCTTGTACACAGGCCCAGGCTGTGACTCTGACTGTGGCCCAAGCCTTTCAGATGGCACTGGATCTCTGGGAAGCAGCACATGCAGGTAGGAGGAATTTCTCAGACACGTCCCTCTGCTTAGCCCTGGGGTTGGGGTCTCCAGTCTGGGACCATGTCTAGGGCTCTGTGGAGGAGACATGGCTTGCTGCCTGGCTGGTGAAGCATACCAGGCAGGGAGAGAGTTGTCCCTGCTGTTGTGTTCTCTGCCACTGCCCCACACGGGGAGCTTGCTCTGTCTCTGGCTGGGGTGGGGTGGGGGATGTCCCTGCTGTCTACACTGAACTCTCCTGCATTGCTGAGCCGTAGCACAGCTCAGGGTCCTGTGGCTCCTGCCCTGAGCAGTGATCTCTCACCGTTGTTTGCAGGGGGTATCTGTCCCTAGCGCACAGTCCTGCCCGTACATCCCCTGCTGGGCCTTCTGCAGGTTGCAGGCACTAACACTGCTGCTTTTGCCCTGTCCCAGGCTCTAGGCAGGAACAGCCCCTTCACCCTTCATGTGTCTTGGAGAGCAGTGAGCCCGGCAGACCAAGTGAGCCAGCCCCCCCGGGGAGCCCTCCCTTCAGACACCAGTTTGGGGTACAGTATGTGCAAGCCTGGCCCATGCCCAGGGCTGTCTCACATCAGGGCAGGAAAAGAGTAACCCTTATGCAGCTCCCTCCTTCTGGCCTGCCAGGACCCTGTCGATACCTGCTCAGCCTCCCTTGCACTTGGTGGCCTGATGTGAAAAAGGGCACTGTGCTCTGTCTGGCTCACAAGGCAGGTGCGGTTCCTCAGGTGATCTTTGCTCCAGGAGCTCTCCTATCAGGCTCAGCATTGCTGCAGCTCTCAGCCCTGCTCTGCCGGCACTGTCAAAGAGGGAGCTGGGACTGGCTCTGCACACTTGGTGCCGTGGCTAGGGGTGAGACACTGTCTCTGAAGGAGAGGACCCTTTGGTTGTCGTCTTGCCAGCCTGAGCTAAGGCTCAGCCCTGTCCATCTGCACTACACCTACTGCATGGCCAGGGCCAGTCAGAGCATTGCCAGTGTTGCCGGTCTCACTGTGTCCCTGCCCAGGAGCCTCTGGATGCTTGGTCCTTGGCCTCATGCTTCCAGTGCTGGCCCAGCCTGACAGTGCTTAGGGTCACGCTTGCTTGCAGCCTGCTCCTGGGTGCTCCTCTGCCTGGCCCTCCAGCTGCAAGATGCACTTACCTGGCTCCTGTCTCTGGGCACAGGTGTGCTGTGTGCAGCAGCTGTCTGTGCTTGTTCCCTGCTCACAGCCCGTTTGGTGCTCTGTTGGCTGGAGGGGGTGTGAGAATAGCCGTGCTCTGTCTCCCCTTGGTGTGGCTGCGTGCCTGAGCCCTGAAGATTTCAGCAGCCCAGTGCTGCAGGTGCCACCTTTCCCCCTACTGCCTGTAGGCACCCTTTGTCTATGCCATGCCTGGTGGGTGACTGTGTCTTCTGAAGGGACCAGGGACTGCCCTGCTGCTCCAGAATAGGCTCTGGGCTGCCCAGCCTTGCTCCTGGCAGAGACTTGCCAGGCAGTGAGGTGTCATGGTGTTTTTTTTTTCTTTTTGGTTTGGTTTTGTTTTGTTTGTTTACCAGGAGGAGGAAGAGGAGGAGGAAGATGATAACATCACTGAAACCTTATCTGGGTAGGTGATGAACTGCTGGTTGTGTTGAGGGATCCCTCTGACAAACCTTGTTTTGTTTCCTTCTCTGCACCCGGTGCGAGCGGAACTGCTGGTGCCAGGGGTGTGGTGGGGGTGTGGTGGGAGTGTGGAGGAGATCTGCATGGCAGCACGTGGGAGCCTCCTGCTACTTTCTCTGCCTCTGTGCCTGAGAGGTTGAGTGAACAGGGAGCTGAGCTGTGGAGGGGCAGATACTGCAGTTCAGCTTTTGCAGTGGGGCTGTGAGGGGCAGATGATGACCCTCAGGATGTATCCAGAGATGTTACTTGTTCTGTTTCCGCCACTGTGCTGAGGCCAGCCTATCCATGTATGGTTCTCAGGTGGGACTCAGAGTTGTCCCTCTCCTCTCACTGATTTCCCTGGGGCTTGGGCCAGGTTGGAATCCTGGTCATGCTGACTTCTGCGTGGACTAGGGCCTCGGGCTGAGCTTGCTGGTGTCTCTCCTTTGCTTTGGAGGAGCTGATGGTACCAGTCCAGCAGTGGAGGATCAACCTGTAGGTCTTTGCAGAAGTGCCTGTGGTGGTGGTGGTTGCAAGAGGCCTGTTCCATTGTGGCTGTTCTCTGTGTACCTGGCAGCTGGCACCTGGCTGGGGTCTGTCAGCACCGCAGGGCTGAGCCTGGTCTGAGCTGGTGTCAGCCAGGAAACAGTGTGTGCACAGACTAGAGCTATGTGTGTGGCCCTGCGAAGTGGCAGCCCTTTGTGCCTGGAGGCTCCTGATGGGAAGGAGATGTGGCTTTGCAGTCTCAGGAAAGGCTGGCCTGGGTTTGGTAGCAAGCGGACTAGGGAATTCTGCACTTTTGAGTGCCTGATAGTGCTGTGCTGTGCCTGTGTTGTCAGGGTTATGAGCATGCTGTGTCTCTTAGCAGGGCTTGCTTGGGGTATGATGGGTGCTCTGTTCTCTTCCAAAGCAGCATGGAGGAGCTGGGGAAGGGATCCCACAGCCCAACAGGTAAGTTCCTTCCTTCAGTGCTGTTTTACCACATCCCCCAGCATGTCCTCTGCAGGAAGAGGGGGTTGATGGATCACCTGGGAAGGTCTGCTTCCCCTCCCAGGCTGTGCTGGATTCCTAACTGCACGCCTCGTAAACCAGGTCTCCCTCTTGCTTTTCAGAGTCAGCACCTCTTGTGCCCCGAGCAAGCTCTCCTACTGCACAGCTACTGTGCTACCGCCTGGGGCAACCCCCAGACAGCTGGAAGGGGCTAGGAGGGGTTGGAGACCTCCCCACTGCTGGCCCCAGGACTGCTGGCCCCAAGACTCCCCTGGGCTAAGCCAAATCTCTGCAACAATGGACCAGCCACTCAGGATTCACCCTGTGCCTGCACCCAGGCCAGACAGTGCCTGCCCCTGCCTCCGGCACTGCATTCCAGGCATGGGGTCTGCTGGCACCGCTGCCACGAAGTGCACAGACTGCGACACCTGCTCCTTGTCCTGCTCTTTGCCTGCATGAACCGCCTCAAGCTGCAGCTGCTCCCAGCTAGGGCTGGTGGACCAGTGCTCCTTGCTCCGCCCGCTCCCAGTGCATGCAGAGCCACCCCAAGTGCTCTGAGCCTGCAGGGTGCAGCCAGTGCACCTCAGATCGCGCTGCATCTGACCTGTCTCACTTGTTTCTCCTGCTTTGCTCATGGTGGCAGCTGTGGGGACCTGATGAGGCTGAGCAGCCCCCTGGAGATGGTGGAGGACTTGCTCAGCACATGTGACTCTCAGGGAGCGATAGCTCTTGGCTTGGAGGAGTGAGAAAGGCCTTGCCCCTGTGTTTCAGTCCCACACTCACATAAGTGAAATGAGCTGGTTTTTAAAGGAAAGCTCTGTCTTTACAGGGAAATAAACCAATTTTTGGTTTGTTTTTTTGTTTGGTTTTTTTTTTTTTACTGTTGTCATTTGTGTTTGAGTGCTGGATGGGGTGCCTTCCACAAGCATGTGAAGTACTGTGTCTCTGCTGCACTGCCTGCTGTGAGGCTTCCTCACCTGTGTTGAGCGCCTGGGCTGGGGCCTGAGCTCATGGAGCCTGCAGCTGCCCTGGAGCTCCCACGTCTTCCTCAGCTGCTGGCCCCGAGGGAGCTGTTCCCCCTGTGCTGAGGGCTGCCAGGACCCAGGGTGCTCCTTATCTGGGCTGTGGGGGAGCTGGTCCAAGCTGTGCTGGACTGGTGTGTCTTGGGCACCTATGACTGTCGTTGGCACTGGCAAGAGCTGACTGTGCCAAGGCCAGGGAGGACACAATCCCCCTGAATGCCTGCTCTGCTCTGGGGTGCCTTTGCCCTGCTGCATGCCTGGCTGTGGTCTGGAGCCGTGGGCAAACTGTGCACTTGGTTTCCTTCCCCAGATAAAGCTGGAGAGGCTGCAGCAAGCAGGATGTTTGGTTTCGCTGGCAAGTAACAGTTTGCAGCTGCTTTCTGGCTGAGGACGTTGCTGCTGGGTTGCTGTCATTGCAGCACATCTTCCCCTTCTGAGGCTGGTGACACTGACAGCCCTGGCTGAGCAGTATTTGCTGGGTGCAACCTGGGGCAGCAGAGCTGGTGTCGCAGCGAGTGCCATAGGCAGGTGCCATGGGGAAGGCTTGCAGAGGCTTGGGTCCCTGCAGGTCATTGAAGAGCTGCATGCTTTCTCACTTGTGGTCTTACATGTTGAGGTCGTGGTCTCATGCCTTTCCTCCCACAGCTAAGACCACAGAGCAGCCTGTAGGTGTTACTGGGGTGATGAGGGTGAGCGGGTCATTGTCAGGTCCTTGGCTTCTGGTGCCGAGGGATGGCCCAGCTGTTGGTGGGGTGGGTTTAACAGCCCATAATGTGGCTTCCTGCATGGGACCAGGATGCTGGGCATCTACACTGTTCTGCACGTAGTGCTGAGGGGTGCACAGCACTGCTGCTGATGCTGGCATGTGCTGATTGCTCCACTCGCCCTTTCCTCTTGTCCTGTGAATAATTGTTCACCATCTCCTGCCGCTGTGGAGGGCAGTGGGCTCTACAATGCTGCCTGGCAGCTGTCACATCTCCAGACAGAAGTGCTCCAAGCCATTTAACAGCCCCACTCCCTGGGACTCATGATGCTGCGTTGTGCTCTTTGCCGTGACTATGTTGAATGCTGCAGCCCTGTATGGCTTCTTGCAGGGCCTCGTGGGTGCCAGTTCTGCCATTATTCCTGGCTTTAACCAGCTGTTGCTGCAGTGTGTGAACAGCTTCCCTGCTGTGCCCCCATCTCAGCCTTGTGTCTATGAGAGCTTTTGCCAAGCCTTTTCTGTTTTAGCGATGTACAAGCTAGTGGTGGGTTCATCACCCACATGTGCCAATGCTGTCCAGCACCTATCAAACTGGTGTATGAGAATTGCTCTGCATAGGCCACGCAGCCCTTTCCTCATGCCCCCGTAGTGCTGCAGGGCGGGTGGTGTGTGTGTGTCTGTAGGCATGTGCATATCTTGCTCAGTGGCACTGTGCTGGGCATTTGCACTGTCCCGTACTGGTGCTGCCAGACTCATTTGTGGAGTGTGTGCTTGTACATACCTCAGAAAATACCTTTGTTCAACATTGCTGCTGCCTTCTGTGCAGCACCCATCTCTGCAGTTCCCTGCCTTCCTGCACTGCCATGGTCTGAGAAAGGAGTGGTAGCTTCGGTTTTTTTGAGGGGGGGGGGGGGGTTGGGGTGTGTGTGTGTGTGTGTGGTTTTTTAATCAACACTACAACCTGATTTTAGATGTCATTTAATGACTTTTGTGCTCTTTTTTTTTTATTTGGCCACAACCACTTCATTTTGACATACTTTTTTTTTCTTTTATTCTTTTCTTTGGTGCCTACCCCAGGTCTTCGACTCCACTGCACAGTCATGCTCCTTGGTTTCTTTGTGTGTGCCTCAGGTCTGCTTAAAGAACTTACAATAGTAGGCATGTGTCTGTTCTGACCCTCCAGGATAGTACCTCTAAACAAACATTTTCCAATTTTCCAGGGCACCAGAGCTTTATAAAAAAATCTTGTGTTTTACTGATAGCCCTAATTCTTTTTAATATACCTCCCTAAAATACAAAAGTTAGCTGGCAAAACAAGGTGCTTTGGCTCTCTGCAGCTACAGCCTTGCTACCTGCAGCCCAAGTTACAGCACGGCAGCACCTGCACCCCACCACCACGGTGCTTTTGCTCCTCAGGTACCCCTCATCTCACCAGACCAGGGAGCAGCACAGCCCCCTCCCGCCAGCAGCCTGCTGGGATCTGGCCTCATCCTCCTTCCTGGCCCTGCTGCCAGGGTGTCTCTGCCCTCTGCAGCCTGTTGTGCAGTGAAAGCAGCTGTGATGCCACCCTCAGTGGGACAGTCTGTTAACTGCAGCTTGTCCAGCAGCACAACATGGCTCAGCATGCAGCACTGGCACTCCCCCGAGGGCCAGAGGTGTGACAGACGGCCTTAAGAGGACTTGCAGCTCTTGCACGCTGTGCAACAACAGGTCCCCTTCTAAGGGCCGTACACACATGTTCCAGAAGTGCTAGTACCCGTACACACGTGCACACACACACACACAGATCTGCAACTCTGCAGGGACAGTTCTGCCTTTGAGCCAGGATGCTTTTATTGAAAAGACCCTGCCACAGGGAGTCACTTGTTCTGTCCCTTCCCTACCTAGTCCTGCAGCAGGAGCTGAGCAGCACCTGGAAGGATGAGTCCTGAAAGTGCTTTTTACTGGGAGGTTTATTCCTGGAAGACGCTAGATCCTGTGATTGCTTGAGTCCAGGGCTGCAGAGCCAGCATCCTAGCTCAGTGACAGGCTGCAGAGCAGAGCACGGAGAGAGAGCAGCAGCCAGGGCACCAGCTGCCATCTCTGCAGCAGAAAGCCTCCTCACATCACCCCCTTCCCCCTGCCCCTGGCAAGAGGGCATGCCCGGGCCTGGCCTCAGCCTCGGACACCGAGCACTGCAGATGCCCAGCGAGAGATCTCTGCCTGCAGGCTCTGGGGAGCAAACAAGCACAGTCCAGGCACCGCTACTTCACCAGCCCCAGGGTGGTCAGTGACACGAGCAGGTGGACTGGGCACGAAACAGCGAGCCAGTGGTCCACCAGCTCTAAGCATTCAGGACCAGCCTTTTTCCAACATGTCTGTGCTACATCAGCCAACCTGGTGCAGGCCATGGGACTAGCTCCAGGAGTGGGAGCACCAGCAGCGACCACATCCCCGCAAGACAGAAGGAGCCAGGAGTGGGATGTGCTGCTATTGAAGCTAGGGTTGTCCCCAGAGCAGTGATGAGCTCTGCAGCCCACATCCTGCTGAGCCCACCGAGACCCTGTTGGGCCTCACCCCATCATCTCCTCGAGGCAGCACAGGCATCGCGCTGCCTGCAGGGTGCTCACAGCAGCTCCCCCACAAACAGCTTGAATGTGTCAGGACTGAGCCCTACTATGGAAATGGCAAAGCCACAGCCATGCCCTGGCACCGCGTGCTCCCATAGCTCTGGGGGGCTCACGCTAGCCCATAAAACAGCTCCAGCCAGCACTCCCTGCCCCAGCTGCGTGCTCTGCAGGCGGGCTAGACACCGCGGCAGCACTAGATCCTCATGCTCACTTGTGTCTTTGTCCCCTGCAGCAGAGAGAGGCCTTGAAGCCCCTGCATGGCCAGGACGGGGTGCAGCAGAGCCCCCTTATGCAGCAGGGATCCACTCCAGCTGTGCTCACTGGGCCCGGCCCCACAGGTAAACCCTCTTACCACCTGGCTGTGACTTCCCTGGCAGCACTGGGGCAAATGCCTGCACTGCCCCATCCCCTCAGTCTCAGGGCCAGAAGGGGAGCAGCTCCCACCCCCTGCAGGCAGCCCTCTGAGCCCAGACACCAGCGGCTGGGAGCAAGGTCTGCCCCGGGCTGGCTGCCGGGCAGGCGGCGGGTACCATGTGGCTGTACCCAGGCCTTTGGCCAAGCCAGCGCATAGGGACATTGCCTCCCCACAAGCCAGCGCACCAGCCTCTCTGCTCCCCTAGACTTGCCCCCCTGTGCTGGTGGTGTGCCCCCCCCACCCTTTCTCAGCTCCGTGGTCCACAGTGGCAGGGGAGCAGGGCCAGGCATGTGGGATGGGCAGGGCCACGCACTGCATGCACGGCTGGGAGCCGGCTCCATGCACATCCCTGGACAGGTGCCCTCGGGAAAGCGTAAGTTCTGATACGCGGATCTTCGCATGCAGAATTCCAGGCTGGGCACCCGGTGCTGCCTCCTCTTCCAAGGCCTGCTTTGGCTCTGGCAGGACGCCCAGGACCGCAGACACAGAGCTGGCGCTGCACTTACACCTCGATTATATTGACCGAGGGAGACTTCTTCTATGAGAGAAAAAAAAAACAACTGCTTTAAGGCCTTGTTTTGTTAAGTCCCCTGGGATGCAGAGCCCCCAGCCTCCCATGGCAGGTACCACGACCAGCAGTCCTCCTCTGCAAAAACGGCTGCCAGCTGCAGCTGAGCCCTCTGCCCTGAGCTGAGGTATGGGCAAGCTGCAGCAGAGACCTGGCTTCAACACCTCCCTCAGAAGACCAAGTGAGCTAACCCCACACCCCCAGCATTTCGCATGGATGCAGTCTCCTGCCACAAAGGTTCAGGTAGCTAGCTCGGCTGCATCGCCTGGGTGCCTCTCTCCAGGTGAATCCCTTCAACCAGTCACCTCCCCAGGAAGCCTTTCTGCCCACTGCTGTGCCTCAGTGCTCCTGGGTGAACCAGCGCCCCCCCCCCCCCCCCCCATACTCTTCAGCCTCCAGGGCTTGCAGATGGGTGATGACTTCCAGAGGTAGCCATGCTACGCCTGATGCCCTTGCACAGGAGGTAGGTGCAGGGTCAGAACACAAAAGATAAGTGAGGGGGTAGGAGAATGTCTGCCATGGGGCAGAGAACCCAGAAAGCACAGAATGATCAGCATGGAGGGACAGAAAAGGCCTGCTGAGTGCCAGGCACATCTCACTGCCATGCCCCTCATGACAGCTCCGGAGTGTGCCAAGGGAACTAAAGGCTGCAGGTGGCAAGGTGAATTTTTCTTTAAAACCATTGCAAGCACAAGCAGGCACTTTAACTAAAAGCAACGTGCTCACTGAAGAGCACAGCAGATATGTGAATTCAGAGAAGGTGCTGGGAAAGAAGGGCAGGGGTTCTGGTTGCTGCACATCTGTTTTGTAGCTCAGCCCTTTCACACTGGAGCAAGGCACGTGCACACTGAAGCAGGGCACAGGAGGTGAGTGTTCCCGTGACCACGCTTTATAACAGGGCTCAGATGAAGAGCTGCACCATTGCCTGCTACTTTACAGCAGCTTGGCCCTGAAGCCAGGAGGGGAAGCAAATGCAGAACTTTTTCTTTCCTATGCCTCGTTCCCAGCTTTGTAATTAAGGACTGCAAGAATGCAGTGCTGTCACCTTCAAGGATGCCAAAAGTATGGTGAATGCAAAAAAACCAAGCTGAGGTGCATCAGCCCTGTACAGGCGAACTTCACAAGCAGCAGGAACAGGCCTTCGCACCTGCCTTTGCAGCCCAGTATGAGCAGGGTCAGTTTGGAGCAGGGATCCAAGAGGGATCTTTTTGGCAAGGAGTAATCAAGAAGCTGGAAAATCTGGAGAACTGGGGCCTTGAAGTCCTGATAGGAAGTTTCTGCTCCTGACATCCACTGGAAACCAAGATGTGGAAGCAGAGGGGCAATGAGGCAACAGAGTGAGTTCCCACTATGGATAGAGGAGGCAGAAGAGACACAAGGGAAAAACCTAATGCAAGGTCCTGTTAGAGCATGTGCATCACTGTTATAAATTACTGTCTTTTTCAAGTAAAAAAGGGAGATGTGTCAGGTGCTGAGGAAAGAGCGAGATGAAAGTACTGCTCCCTCCCATCCACAGCTCAGCACAGTACCTTTGTTAGGGTGGAGAAGGGGCTCTGGGGTCCTTCCCATGAACAACTTGTGTAGTGATGGCCTGGAGCAGGCCTGAGCAAAGGCAGCCATAGACCAGTGCAGCAACTACAAGAACAGCTGCCCAGCCTGACCACCTCCTGCCTAAACTGGCAGGAGCTAGATCTGTGTATGGGATGAAAAGCTGTGCAGCCTTGGAGGGACATGGTAAAGGGGCCGTTACAGTGACAGGACAGGCACCACCCCACAACGTGGGAGCCACCTCAGCTGATACATCCTGCTGTCTCTTCCAGTGTTCCTCCTGCAATCATCCATGGGGCACACACACTGCCCCAGAGAGACCAGGGCTTACTGCACTCTAAACTCCCTCATTTTTTAGGGAGAGGGCATGAGTTGGGATGTTTCTATTTCTGGAGAGAGCCAGAACCGTCCAGGCAGCAAGGCACAGCAGACATCACATGCCATCCCTCCTGCTAGCCCTCCCCACTCACCTTGCTCCGCAGCAGCCCTCCGCTGGGTCGCTCTGGCGTGCTGTGCTCCGAGGACGGCTTTGTCTTTTCCTTGTTGTTGTTGGAGTCGTTGTCCTTGATGATGTCATACTGTCTGCAGAAGAGGGCGATCACCGCTGCAGAAAGACAGGGGATGAAGGACTCCTTCATGCTGTCTGCATGCTGTCTGCCCCTGTTTTCCCTCCCCACAGCATCCCAGCTGGACAGCAGTCAGGCCCAGGGCACACTGGGGTGCAGGCCACCCACACACTCCACCTGTGTCAGCCTGGACCACCTCAGGCACCTCTGCATGTGTGGCCAGGCCAGTCTCCTTGGGCAGACAAGGCATGGATGCAGCTAAGGCCATCAGGGCACACGTGAGGTGCTTGGTGCCTACAGCTCAGGGCTCTGAGGCCAAAGGCAGATGTTGAAGCACTCACAGAGGGACAGCCCTTGAGGTCCACAAGCAGCTGAGTGGGGTTTTGGCCCAGTGCTTGTGACCCTCACAAAAGCTAGCCCTTGGCTTTGTCCTGTCTTGCCAACTGACTGTGGGGTCAGCCACTCTGTCATGGATTTACGGCACCCATCTCACGCAGCACACATCCTACACCTTGGGACCCTGGATGCAGGACTCTGGAGCAGTGCTTGGAACCGTAATCATTAGATGTGTTGGACCCGTTCCAACCACAGTGCGTTATCACAGCCACCCACAGACTGGACCTGACTTCTCCCTGCTGGCATTCTGACACACCAACCTGCACAAAGCATAAGCTAGCAGCAGACATCTTGTCTTTTCTTCCGGTGCACTAGAAAAGTGGTCAAGGCCAGGGCAAGGAGCAATTCCTGCAAGGTACCACTAGAAAATCCACATTTACCAGGAAGGGAGTAGGGGACAAATGACTTGCCATTCACAGCAGCTGCATGGGGCCAGTCAGGAGCTGACTTACCTCCTAGGTTTTCCTTGCTCCCAGGCAACATGTTGTTTGCTAGAGCACTGGCTTTAATCAGGTGCCGTACAGGAGCGAATCACCCATCTTACACAGCTACTACCGGCCTTGCAGCAATGTTACCGCATGTCGGACAAGCTAGCTAAGGACCAAGTTACACATCAGTTAACATCAGCTGGGATGCTCCCACCCTGTAACTCTGTATTCCTTGGGTCCCACACTGTCTCCTCCTCTTCCAGCACAGCAGCCAGGCTGGCCAGCCCACACGCTTCAGGCCGCTACTGCTGAGCAGTGGCTGTGGTTGCTCCTTTTACCCCACTGGCTCGAGCTCCTACAAAGACTCAATGGACTTACAGGAAAGGATGCCAGACACATACTAATACGCCTCTGCACTCTTTCAAGCCCCATCTTCTTCGTGGACCCTGGATTGCACCACTGCCCCAGCCTGCTGGAACGTTGCTTGTGGCACTCACCTGCCCACATAAGCAGCACAGCCACGATGATGATGATCTCGCCCGTTTGCAGCTGCCTGTCTTTGTCCAGCCCTTCCATGGTGATGTCACCTGCAGAGAAGAGAACCCAGGCAGGGCTGGCAGCAGATACCCTCCCACCAGAACCTACTTCAGGACCAGCAACACCTGAGGATCTCAGAAGGAGCTCCAGAGAAGAGAGACCCACCTCTCCCAAACAAGGATGGGTGTGGGATGACATCTGGGCTCTGGAGAAGACATGCGGCCTGTGGCTTTCCCACATCAGATAAGCCATCCTCACCACCAAAGGCAGTCAGGGATTCTAACTGCTTGTTTGGGTTCAAGTAGGGACTGCACAATGCATGGGAGGAATCACTGAAGTTACTTCCTATGTAGGAAACCAGGGCAAGTTAGGAAGGCCCTGAGCTGAACACAAAAGTTCTGAGGTAAGTAAGCCATTTGCTTGCCCTGTTACACTCTTCTCAAGTCCCCCTCTTATGGCTAGTGCTGGAGACAGACCCCTGTGCCCAGCAGACACCCTCTGGGCATCATTGTTCTTGGATTCTTGGATCATCTCTTCCTCATGGAGCAGTATGTAGGCAACCCCAAGGCAAGAAGGCACAGCATGGATATGAGTCGGAAAAGAGGCTGGGGGGCTCTGTCATTTGTCCTTTGATAGCTTGCAGGATGGGAGATCTGAGAGCCTGTTCAACATCTGCTTCCTATGGGCAGCAGCTGAGCAGGCCACAGCAGTTGTCCTGGCCACAGCCTGTTTAGCTGAATAGGGTGCCAGGACCGGTGACAGGAGGGCTGTAAACTGGGGCTTGGGGACATCATCATGGCCGTAGTGGACACAACAGCAGCCTGTTATGAGCCTGTGCGTCCCAAGCAGCCTGCTGCTCAAGGCAGCGCCTTTCTCACTGGCTGCTGGATCCCTGCCTGTGTGCTGTGGAGACCTTCAGATATGGTCCCACCAGCAGCACCCAGGCAAGCTGGAAGGAGCTGCCTCACCTTGGTTGGAGCTGTTGGAAGGGAGGCGGTCGGTCTCCTTCAGGGTCCGGAAGTGGACACGCTTGCTGGCCTGGCTTTCTCCATACAGGCCGATGCTCTGCACCTGGATGATGTAATCGGCATCCTCTGCCAAGTCCCACAGTACGCAGGCCCGGTTGGTTGTGTTCACCTCCCGGATGAAGCGCTGCATCTGTCCATCTTGCCGCTGCCAGAGTGAAGAGTTGTCATCCCCAGGAGGCTGTTCCCAGCCGCACCAGGCACAGGCCCCTGTCTGCAGGGCTGTGCTGGGCACTCTCCCCTTACTCCTCCCTTCCCAGGCAATCATCCACCCCTGGGGTGGGCCAGGCTGGCCAGCACTTTGCTATGCAGCATCCCTGTGTGGCCTGAGAGCCAGGCGCCTCCCTGGAGAAGCCACCATCATATCTGGGGCTGTGAAGGCAGAGCAAGGCAAGCAAAGAAGGGTTATGCCATGGTTAAAGCACCATCCTTATCCAGACAAATCGCAGGGAAGCCACTGGAGGGACAGCTACCACCAGTACAGCCCATGCTCCGTTGCCTCCCACCAGAATGGATGGCTCAGACAGGGCACCCTGGCAAGGGCAGCTCAACAGCAGAGATGTCCTCAGGCAGGTGCCAGAGGAGCTCCCAACTGCAGCAAAAGGGCTGACATAGGAGCATACTGGCAATCAGTGAAAGAGGTCCCGAGCCCCCTGGGGACAGAGCCTGGGTACCTGCTGTAGGATGGCATAGCCGATGACCACGTCTCCTTCTGGGACGTCCCAGGAGACGGTGGCAGAGTTTGCCTTCAGCTGCGTCACGGTCACGTTGACAGGGGATGGTGGCCTGTCTGGGTGAGCCAGGGACGGACCGAGGCAAGGCACAGGAAAGAGGCAAAAGAAGATGTCTCAGAACAGGCACTCACCCCTGCACACCACGATGGGGACCCTCTCCAACATCTGCCCATGGCAGCACGTTGGGCAGGGCTACAGGGAACAGCTTCTCCAGTGAATCTGTCCCCAGGAGAGGAGTGGCAGAGCAGGTGCACAAGGCTGAGCCCCCACCAGCAGCAACACATATGTGACAGCATGGTGCTTGCTGGGCTAGTGGGCAGCTGCCCACTGTGTGTGGGGGCAGGTGTGCAGGCACAGAGCTACTCCCTGCCTGCGCAGCTATCCCATGGCTTTGGCAGTCTTTGCTCACCGGCCAGGACTCCTCCCTGCCTGGCTGTTGGTGAGAAATGTGCTCACTGCACACCTCACCCTCTGCAGTGTCCTATAGCAGGGAGGGAGGACAAGCTTGCAAGGCATCTGCCGGGCTCTTCTCTAAAGGGCTTGCTTGCAGCGGCAGACATAGCCCATTGCTCATAATACATGTTCCACGTAAAAGGCATTAGCAATGCTGACCACGTGCCCAGGCTGCCAGACCCAGCTAAAGACATGAAGGGGCCCCAGCAGGGTCCTTCTACCTTGCAGACATTGAAATGGGAAATGCATGAAAGCCTGTCATGAGCAAAAAAAAGAATTAAGAGTTAGAGACTGTCATGGCAATTTAACCAGTCCCTGAAGCTCAGAATCACATGAAAAGTCTCTGCAGCCTGTCTCAGAGCACTGCAGAGACCCTGCTATCAGAGAGGAGAATGACATTCAGACCAGTTCTTCACAAGGGCATCTGCTTGCAGATCTGAGGGACCTTCACTGCTGCTCAGATGTTCATCTGTTGGAAAGTTTACTTCATTCAGCTCCAGCACTAGCAGTAGCAGAGCTGCCTGGCATGACATGCTCCTGCTCAGCCTGGGCACAGAGTAGATTCTTGGTAGGGAAGTCCCATGTTTCTGTAGGGTTCAGAAAGTGCAAACACATCCTACATTAATGCAATTCTTCAACCAAGACTGTGATGGTAAAATCAGGCTCCTCTAAGCTGTGGGGCTGCCCCGTGGATATGCACATCATAAATGCCTGGCACACCACCCAGAGCTGTGTAGGAAGCAGCCCAGACACAGTATTTATATATCAACTGTGACAGAAAAATGGGGCAGCTTGGAATAAACACACTATGCAACTCAATCTGGCCATCTCAATCTGCCTGGCATTACTCCTTGCTCTAGAGCGGGGAGGAAAACCCAACGCGGAACGCAGAGCTGACTTCCCCAGCAGTGAAATGCCATCGGCTGCAAAGCTGGCAGCAACACTCAGCCATTGCTATCCTTCAGAAAGCTGGCTTGACTGACCCATGGTCTGCATCATCACCATTTTGAGACTTCACAGCACTAAGAACATGGCAGGAAACTACACAGGTACACAGATCTGCATACAAAGCCAAATCTTGACTGGAAATTAGACACAGAAGAGCATGAAGACAGACGCTGAGGCTGTTGTTCAAGTGTCCTCTCTCCCTGTAAACAAGACAGCGTCCTGCTACAAGCTACCTGTGTAGCACAAGTTCAATGCTGTGATTTATACAAATAGAAAGAGCCCCAGAGGGCACCCAAGAACAAGTCAAAAAGACAACTCTAACACTACCAACCACCACTGTCAGAGTGACAGTGAAAGGTAATTTCTGTAGGTCAGCTATTTAAATGCGTGCATTCACATTTGAATATTCCCAGGTCCAGATCAAACCAGGAAAAGGCTGTGATTCCCACTCTGAGAAATGCAGGGCTGTGGTTTGCCAGAGGCAATAAAGACAGATGGAAGGGTCACCCACAGAGCCCAGGAAATACATTCTCAGAGAGACCCTGGAGCTGAGTGTGTCCTCAGCAGAAGCCTGCCGCATCACCAGGAGATAAAAGTCACTGGAGACAGCATGAACAAGGACATCACAGGATGCTGCACCTTCTCTTTCAGAACAGAAGCTAGACAACTAGAAAGTATTCAAAGGTACGCTGAACATCCTTTATCCTATTAAGAATGTGTCTCCTTAGAGTTTTGCCAGTGGGAAACTGGTTCATCACTCTAACCTGTGAAAGCGGGTCTTTGAGCCATGTCCTTATCTGCACACCCTGGTCTCCCACAAGCCAAGAGCAAAATGGGCTGAATAAAGCTCCAGCCCCAGACCTGGCCACTGACTGGGGCACATGTATACTGCACACCCAGGAGCTGAGCCCCCAGCAGATGCAGTCTGGTTTTCCACTACTGCCATGGCCAGTGTGCAAGTTAGTTGCACAACCAACAGTTGAGCTGTAGACACCACCCCATCAGCTAGCAAATAACCACGGCCTTGCACTGTCCCAGGCAGAAGCATTTCAAAGTGTGTGGGGAGGAAGGGCTGCAATGTTTTTGTTAGCCTTCAGGCATAAGAAGAACAACTGCCTAAGGCTACCACTATGTCAGCAAATGCAGTGAGGTCAGGAACAGCCTGGGAATCCAGTGGTGGAGACTGGTCCCGGGAACTGCTCTGGTCTGAACCAGCCAGTGTGTGCCCAAACCACTCCTGGGCACAGCTCAGGAGTTAGCATGAGCCACGAACCATTCCTAGTAGGTAGCAGATGTGCTCCCCGCTTTGGAACTCATCAGCCTAGTGCTATGGACATGACCAGATGGTGCCAGCTAGCCTCAGGACAAGAAGAGGACCTGGTGCTTCACAGGATACATCTACAGTAATAAATCAGGTAGCTTTTTACAGCTATCCGAGCGAGAAGAGGTCTGAACATGCCCAAAGGGGATACCTGGACTTTCCGACCTTTAAGTGTACGTGAGGAAATTAAAGGAGGGTCGGCAGGGTCTGACATCTCTGCAACACAGAGTCTGTGGAGGGAGCTTGTAGCAGGCTCCTTGCTCTGCAAAAGAATTTTCTAGGCTTCTGCAGGGACCCCAGCCTGGCCCAGCCCATGTTTTCAGGCAGAGGATGCTGAGACATGGCCCTGAGGCTGAGTCACTCTATGATTTGAGAACAAGGGCAATGCACTGATCCACAAGCCATGCTGCTGGGTCTGCACAGGGCTTGACAGTATTGCTTCAACTGTACTTAGCCAGAGCTTACACAGGCCCTGTGCAGGGACCTTCACTCACTGGCAATGGAAGGGCATCCCTGGGGGGATACCACCCCGGTAACAGACTGCAAAGACATACACCCAAAGCCAGCATGATCTGCTGTTACACCTGGAGACATTTCACAAATGGAGAGAAGAGAGGGCAAGAGCACAGTGCGCGTGGCTAGTCAGTGCTTCAGACCTCATGCATTGTAAACACACTTTGTGCAGCTCCAGGCAAGCAGACCTGAACCTGTGTGACAGCGAGACCTGAAGGTGTCCAGGCTTTAGCTCTTCGTTGGAAAAATGACTGGTCAGTTTGCAGTTCAGCAAACTGGAGCAAATATGTTTCTGGGCACACGGGATTTGCACACCTAGCAGAAAGAGACAAGACAAGAAGTTTCAGAAGTCAAAACCAGAGAAGTTCACCCTAGAAACACAGGGCAATGTTTAATCCCAAGGATATTCCAAAGGAGACCTCACTGGAAGTTGTTACTGCAAGACCTTCAAAGAACAGCTCACACCATAGACAGCTTCGCGTATGATCCCCACGTTAAGCATAACATTCTCCAGCCTGCTCTGCCGCTGAGGTCAGAGTGGTTTCATGCCAGAGCTGTCACCATAAAGATCTGTGAGTGCAAGGGCTCCAAAAAAATGTACTCTCTGAAGCCAACTACTAAAAACATTCCTGCAAAGCCAAGATGCTCCAACACCCTGCTGGACTCTCTGGGGAAAAGCATGCCACAGCTAAGCTCTGCCCAATGCATTAATCACTAATGGTTCTGCATCATTTGTAAGTTATCCAGCTTCACTTTTTATTAAAGCCATGTCAAGACACAAGCACCACCACAGAAAGCAATCACTTACTCAAGGCCTGGCGCACCCTTTTGTCCTGCCAGTACAGCAGCACGTTCGTTTCAGGCCTGCTGAAGGGGTGGGAAGGGTTGGTCCTGAGTGCTGGAGCCAGCAGCGTTGCAGCCCAAGGTGGGGCAGCCAAGCACTGGGCTATATCTGCCACGCAGCCTGGCTTCCCAGGTTAGAGAAGAGGCCAGGCAGGTGCGCTTCACCAGTGATGCTGGCAGATGTGGTGCCGCATAGGGACAGGGCACAGCCCCGCTGGCACCCTCCCCACCCTGCTGTGACTCTGGGGGAGGGGACCCCACCTGCACATCGGCCTGTGCCCTTGGGACCGCTGCTCAAGGGCACCCAGATGTTTGCCCAACTTATCCCTGCAGCAGGGAAGTAAGCACCAGGCCGCACAGCTAAAAATAAGTGGCCCCTTTTTAACAACCCTGACTGCATTTCTTCCCGAACCCTTTAAGCCCCGGAGCATCTGTTTTGCAAGGAGACCCAAAACACGGCAGAAAATGTCTGATAATCGCAATTCGGCTTAATCAGGAACCTGACAAGGGCCAAGTAAGACAGCAGGAGGCTGCCGCTGACACAGGGCCATGCGGACGAGTCAAGGGAAGAAAGGACGGCGGCGCCCTGCGTGCCCACAGACCTCGGCATCTCAGCAGACACCAGCCCAGCGCAAGCAAGGCAGGCAGGCAGCGTCCCCCTGCAGCCCAGCCCGCAGCCCGGGAGCATCCCTGCCCAGCGGCATCGACTCTCTCAGGACTCGCTGCTCACTGCTGGGGGGCAAGGACGGGAGCGGGGGGCCGCCCCCCGCGAGGGCGCAAGGAGGGCACAGGCGGGAGGCACAAGCGGGCGGCTGCCCGTGCCCCCGGGAGAGCCGGGAGCCCTCCGCGGCCGGCAGCCACGGCCAGACGGTGGCACCCCGTCCCGCGGCACGGCCGGCCTGGGGGCCGGGCGCAGCCCCCGGGGGGTGCCCGGGGGCCCGAGGAGGCCGGGCCGGGCCCCAGGTCGCAGCGGCCGAGGCCGCGCCGGGGACGGGGCGAGGCCGGCGGGAGCGGCCGGCGGGGGAGGCCCGGCCCGCAGAAGAGGCCGGCGCACGGCGGGGCACGCCGCCCCCTCGCCTGGGGAGAGCCGGCCCCGCGCCCTCGCCCGGTCCCGCCGCAGGCAGCAGCGCGGGCCGACCCGCCGGGCCCCGCGGCAGCGAGCAGGGCCACCGCGGCCCCCGGTCCCGGCCTGGCCGCACTTACTGGCTCGCACGAGGCAGAGGTCGCAGCTGAAGAGCAGCAGGACGGGGTTGAGGAACGCCGAGAAGCGGGACATGGCGGCGGGGCCGGCGCAGGGGCGCCCCCGGACTGCGGCCCCGGCCCGGGCGGCAGCCCTGGCACCGGCCCGGCTCCCTGCGCCGCGGGACGGAGCGGGGCCGAGCCCCGGCCGCAGCGCCCGGGGCGGGGGGTGTGTGGTGGAACGGCCGCCCGGCCCTCCCCCGGCCCCGCTCCGCCCTGCTCCGCCCCCCGAGCGGCACCGCAGCGGCTCCGGCGCCGCCTCCCACCTGCCCCGGTGCCGCCCCCGAGCCGTACCCGGCCCCGCCCCACCCTGCCGTACCCCCGCAGCCGCCGGCGCTGCTCTCGGTGCCCTCCCCCGGTAAGCACGGGTGCCCCACCGCATGCCGCGCCCCCGCCGGTGCCGGCTCTCCCCACGCACTGTGCTCACGCGTCGTGCCCGGCTCAGCCGCCCCCCTCGCCCGGTCCCGGTGTGGCGCGTCGCACGCTCCCGCCCCGCGGGTGTTGGCTCAGGCTGCCCGGCGCTCCCTCGGGTGTCCTGCGGGGGCTGGCGGCAGCGATGGCACCCGCGCGTGGAAGGGTGGCCGGCCACTGTGCACGACGACAGCGTCAGTCTCCAGGATACTGGAGGGCTTCTGTGCCAGGCGGGCCTCGGGCAGGGCCAACGCTGGCTGTCACCTTGCGGTGCTCACAGCAGAAGGCTTCGTGGCGGAGGGCAGGGCCGTCCCACGCAGCCCCTGCCCAGGCTCCTGCACACGGCTGTGACAGGCCGAGGGGGCCCTCAGTCACCTTCGTACCCTGCACAGGGTTCTTGTGCACCTCTTGGTTCTGCTGCAGGAGGCTCCTAAAAGGCACATGGGAGAAACCTGTCCCATCCTCCCCGGGTTTCATTGCTCCTTGATGTGGACACTGTAGCATGGACCCATTTAGCACAGGTGGAGGTGGTGCTGGCCAAAACCTTGACCCATGGAGCTGCGGATGCAGAGCGATTGCTCACCAACCTGATCCTTGCAGTGCAGCTCTAATGGTCCCTGCTTGTGTGTGTTGTCATCAATTAACGAGTTTACGCTTGCAAAATTCCCCTGACCCGTGGCCACCCAGGAGCTTATCCGGGCCTTTGGCAAGAGCTGGCCGCAGCAGAGCTCTGCTTGCTCCCCAGGGGTTGTGCCTGGGCTCAGGGTTCTTGCCAGGTGCACAGTTGGAGATGCACCTGCATTATGGCACTGAATATCTGATGATTGGGACAGCCTCCCTTCCGCCCCACCGTGCTGCAGAGCTACACCCAACCACGGGCTCTTGCTCACCTGCTAGAAGCAGTGACACTTTGCAGTATTGCTGAGAGCAATCTTCACTAATTTGTGGGATGCTGGCTATTGGGGACGTAACTCCATCCTCTCCTGTCATAGTCTAGGCTGTTGCTCCCTCAGGCTTAGGCGCAGTCCTTTCTGCAGGGCCAGCCGCGCTGCACTGCAGCCCACAGGCAGTGGTTAACTGTAAATGCCTATGTTCAGGTGCCCCTTCTTGCCTTCAGTCTGACCAAACAGGTATGGCATGGGACTGCAGGATGCTGGGCAAAATGGGTTTTACTTGTGGGACCTTCCCTGCCCTTTAGCACTTTGCTGCTGGGGGCAAACTGACAGGCATGCAGAGCTGCTGGGGCACTATGACCAAGAACTGCCAAGGCTGAGCACAGCATGGCTTGACATGCACAGCAAAGCATGGCACAGCAGGGCATAGCCAGGCACAGCAGGGGAGGGGGAGGGCATGGCATGGCCCGTCATTGCATAGCACAGATAGCTCAGCATGGCAGGGGATGATATGGCGTGGTATGGTACAGAAGGGCACAGCACGGTGTGACATGGTGCAGGAGGGAAGAGTGTGGTGGTGTGTGGCATGATATGGCATGGCACAGCACAGGCCACTGGGCATATCACGGTACAGCAGGGCACAGCGCTGCAGGACAGGGCCTTAAGATGTGGCATGGCAGGGCACAAAACAACACAGCAAGGGAGGCATAGTGCAGCATGGCATGGCATGACAGGACACAGCACAGCATGGAAGGCTGCCAGAGCTGCTCAGCAGAAGGCAAAAGCAAGACATCGGGGCTGCTGGAAGACCAGAGAGAAGCCTGGGGCTGTTGAAGTTGCTGGAGGCTTCAGTGCTAGGTATTGGTGCTTGCTGCTGCAGCACCAGGCAAGGAATTGGACCCAAACCATCCTCTACTGCCTTACAGGCAGTAAGGTACCGTATTCTGTGGGCAAGAGGGACTAGAATGAGGAGTCAAGCCAAGTGGGAATCTATGAGCTCCCTTGGTTCCAAGGGGCTGCTAAGATGGCTCAGCCTAGCTGTGACTTTGGGCAGACTTGGGGACTCCTGAGGCTCCTCGCTGTCCAGCTGATGTCCTTTGCTGCCGCCTGTGTTGTCCTGGCTATGGAGCACAGCTGGAGCTTCATAGCAACTAGACCAAGGCCTGGATGTGGTCAGCCTGCCTCAAAGGTACATTGATGTGTATGTGTGCTTGTGTGTGCACTTGTGGGCACATGCATGCATACTTCAATGCACTAGGGCCCCTGAAATTCCTTCCCGGTCTCTTTAGAAGATCTTTCCTAGTTATAGGAGAACTGGTCTGTGCTTTGGGGGGAGCTATGGAAGATCAGGGTAGTGCTGTTGCCATGGGAAGAATTTAATCTGCAGTATCAGTGTGCAAGGGACAAATTCCAGCCAAGTGGAAACTGAAGCCTGGCAGAACCTAGGTTAACTTTGCAGCTGTATTGATACTGTCAAGTCGGTCACAGGGAAAAACCCTCTAAGCCTTGATTTGAAGTTTGAGAAGATGGACATTCTTTATTACAGTGCTGAGAGCACGGGGGAATGTTTCCTCCAAGTGTGCTCACCAAGTTACTCAAGGGTATGCATTATATACAGCAGAGCACTTGCACACTCATAGTGTGTTTCACATTCATTTTCATTCACGTACAGGTTTGGTTACAAGTTTCTCACTTCTAATGCAAACTAGTACGCATCCTCAGACAGCACTACCGAAATTTTTTACTGACTACTCACGCTCCCCAAGTGGGGGTTTGCCCTCTTTTGGCAGACGGGGAGGGGGCTATTTGAGTCGGAGGTCACGGTCTCCTACGGCCACAGTTACCTTTGTCCTACTTTCAACCATCTTTCTGTGGATTGCAGCACATTATCAACTCGTCTCCTCTTGTGGCCAGAACTTCCTCACTTGGAGGCTTTTTCCTGCATAACTTATTGATGTTCTTTTCACCATCCATTCTTTGTTTCCCATCTTTCCCAAGGCTGACTCCCTTGATTAAAAATCCCTTCATTTGTCACTTTTAACAACTTTAGAGAGTCAGCTTGGCTTAAACTTTGTGCACAGATTTGTTTAATGTACAGTTAAACACTAAATCAGAGTTTGGTAATTTGGGAGTTTAGACATCTTGTCCCTTATATGGCAAAAGTCTTTCAACATAGTCTGGGACAGATCAAAAGGTTAAGGCCTTTTGCTGAGCCAGCAACCTTCCCTTAACAGAATACTTTGACATAAATGCATATATGGTAGTAGCTATACAGTGGCATCAGTATGGCATATCGGGTGGTGTTTTGGCCCTGTCTAGGTTGTTCAGTGCTGTTTTTCAGGTGCTCTGGATAGATCAGGAGATTACCTCCTTCCCATGCTGAGCTTCATTGTTGCTGCAGTCAACAGTGGCTAGGACAAAGGTGAGTCTTGCAGGAGCAAAAATCATGGACTCAACGACATATCAATATGGTCCTAGTTGAAGCCCCTTTACTTAAGTTTCTGCAAGCTTATATACAGTTTTAATATTCATACACACGTCACATTAATTCTATTGTTTTCATACACTGTTCACATGCTGCTATACAGATACTAATTGGTTAAAAGCATACAAGTGGTTAGTCCCATCATTAAAATTGTTGACATTCTTGTGGTCATCAGTTCCCAGCTCAGCTCCTGTTTTTCTGCCTGCTTAACTGCCAAAGATCCTGTTTAATTTGTTCCAGGTGGCTTTCTCACTCAACCTTGTGGCCTTGCTGAGCAGATAAAGCTTTTAATCATATCAAGCTGCTAAAGCACCAGTGACTTTTGATAGGCCAGATGTCCCTTTTCTTCCAAATACGTTGCCACAGTGAGTCTGATCTTGCTTTTCCAGCACAGTCCTGCTGGAAGGCTCCTTTTCTCTCGATATGTATGTTGGGGAGGGAACTTCAATGAAAGCCAAGGGTAGAGCTGGCAACTGTGAGAATGTGACTGCATGAGGTTTTAGAGGAACAGATTAGTTGTCTCATCTCTGCAAGACCAGTTCTCACTTGATCACTGTCATCGTGGCTTGATCCACACTTGGCTATTGCAGAGCTGGTTGTTAACCTGATGGTTGGTGTTAATATTGACCACTCCACAGCTTGTCTTTGCCACCAAAGCCAAGGACTCTTTGTCACTGGCTATTCTGTAGCATAGGTTCCTCTGTTCAGGCAGCTCAGAGAGTAGCTGGAATAAATGTGTGCACTGATGTCAAACAGCTTCTGGTCATACTGCAGCTGTAACCCAAATAACCTAGGTCAAGCTCTTCCTCCTGTATCCTCCTGTACACTGAATCATTGGCTTAACTTCATACCATGATTTTTTCTATTTGTAATTGACCTCTTTTATTTGTTTTATTTGCATTTTAGTGGATTAGTTATTTTACATGCATACTAAGCTGTTACATCAGCCCCTCCCATTGTTACCAGCACCATGTAGCTCCCTGCTACACATGCTACACGTGCTCTACTGGACATTTCTCAGTATGTTCTTGCTACACATAAGCAGCATGTCTCACAGCCTTTGGAGCACAATCTTGAACACTGACATGTTGTCTAGTTGCTTATCAGTTGCATGGTTTGAATCCCTTCAGTTCAGACTTTAGAGCTGCAGTAGTTACTCATTTTCTCCCTGGCTTGCCCAACTTTACCCTAGCCTGCATATGTGTGGTCAGGTGAAGATGACATGGCAACTTTTAAAAGACATTATTTGGAAAGCTCAGCACTGTAGGCATTAGGTAGCTGTGGCTAATGCTGTTCTTTGATAGCAGACCCAGGTGTCCATTAGCACTGTGGGACAGTTTATTCTGCATCCTCCATCCCCTACCCCCCACCCCCCCAAGCCACTTTCAAGGCATTAGGTTTCTTGTCTCCTTTCCCCATGCTCCGGGCTGCAACTCTATTGCTCATGCAGGAGGAGAATCATGCTGTGGTCAGTGGAAATTTATATCTGACCATCCTTGGTCACCACTGTTGGCTGAGCGGCATTCCCAGGCTTCATACACCCACCAGACCAGTTGTCCTGGACACAGGAAAGGACATGCCGTGCCTCTCAGGGCAATTCTGTGAGCGTAGCAACCATCTCTCTCCAGAGCTACACCATCCCCTTGTGTGCTGCACTGGGGAAGGGCTCTGTGACTGTGCATGGGGAGAAGCACAGTTTGCTTTGGGAGCAGAGGAGAGCATTTGTATCTGTGGGTTTAGTCTATAAATTATAAATACTTAGAGTGCAAACTCTCCACACATATTTTATTATCATTTCAGTGTTTGGGTTTTTGGCCAGGCAAAATTAAATTTGCAATCACAAATCAAGACCTAATACATCCAAATTGTATTATATGCCTTGCGGTGCCTTGTACTTGGAATTCAGTGGGGAAATCCAGAAGCAGGCTTGAGATCCCATCCTCCTCACCTCTGCAGCCTGGGCTGCAGACACCACAGCCCCAGTTCCCTTCAGTTTCGCTCCCTGCCTGCCAGAGGAGGCATTGTAAGTCCCACTGGACCAGCTGACTCACCCCTGGCCACCCCCCACAGAGTGCTCTGCTCACCAACCATCCCTCCTGCCTGTCTGCATTTTGGCATGTGCTGTTGTGCTGCTCTCCTCTCCACTAGTACCAGCTGGCCCATGAGCAAAAGCCACGTGTGGGCAAGGAGCACATGTGCCACATTATGGCAATGTGTCGCATTGGCTGTGACTGCTGCTCAGTGCGGTGGTGCAGAAGGCTTCAATGCCTCTGTGCTGTCTCCCTCCTGTGTCCCATGCGCCCTGCCTCACGCACAGGCATGCAGGCTGTAGGAGGCTCTTTCAGCAGAGAGAATTTCCCAGAGGCTGCCGGTATCTGGAAGGCTTTAAATACACTCATTACTAGTCTTTAGTTTTGGCAGTCACTGAGGCAAATGTGAGGAGAGTTGCTAGCAGCAATTGAATGCCCTGACCATGGTGCAGAAGTCTCCTGTACCTGCATGGCATCACCCTGCTGTCGTCTTTCTCTGCCCAATACTGAACACACCAGCAAGGGTTCCTAGCGCATCAGGAATTTGCCTCTGTGTGTTTATGTCCATGACCCTTGGGAGCTGGGAAAGTTTTACATTTATCATATACCTGTGCAGAAACTGCCCATCCTTTGTAGCATGTAAATGTTACTGATAAATGAAACACACAATGGATGCATGTCTAACCTAAGCCTTAGTCAGCTTTTAACTAGCACAAGGTGAGCATTCACAGATTTATGAAAGGAATTAATATGACATGACCTCCAATAGCTGGCTCCTGACCTGGGGCTCCTGGACCTCTGTGACTATTCCCTTCCTGGGACACCACGCTTGTGCAATTATTTCCCCAAGAAACACCAAGTTTATGAACATCTGTGCAAGTCTCCATGTCCTCCATCCTCCCTCTGATGTAGCAAGTCTTTGCGGGTCCTATTCTGCCCGTGTCGGGTTCCAGAGAGTGGCAGCATAGTGCTGCCCAGATCGCAGTCCTGGCTCTTCCAGATCCCTGCTGTAGAGCCTCCCACGGCCAGCTGTGACCTGATTATGCCTATGGAAACAGCCAGCAGCTGCTGCTGTGACCCGGGATGGCCTTTTCCAGGTGAGCATCACCCTTCAGCCAGCTGCAGGCTGGCCTAGAGGAGGGCTGGGAGGGCACAAATGTAGATCTACCCCTGCACTCCCAGACTCTGTGTCACAACTGGTCCCATGACTGCCTACCATGAGCTCTCACCAAAGCTGCTGTGGCTGCTGTTCTGCATTGGCTGTTGTTTTGCCCCATTCACTGGAAGATAATGTCCAGGGTATGTTGTGAGGGTTCATTCACGTTCATTCAGCCATGTCCATGTGCTGGCTGCTGTATCTTACTTCCCTCCCATGAGGTGGAATTAATTCATTGATCCCTTGTGATAATAACAACGGAGGGCAAAGGTACAGCAAATCACAGATATTTTCTGTAAAGCTACTACAGAAATCCCCCCATTGTCTTCAGCCAAGGAAGGGCTCAGATCCATCACCGGGTTGTGGATATCAACCCTTTGAGACTTTATGAACACTATGAAATGTGGAAAGCCCTTCTGCTAATCATTAATTATTACCAATCCTCCTTTTTTGTTCATTTGGTGATGGCATTTTTTTACCATCTGCTGCATAACTGGTTTTGAGGAATCCAGTACCGCCCAAGAACAGACATTTATACTTTTGATTATCACAGGTTATTGTGAAGTCAGGAGTTCTGCTATGTAATTATGTGCAATGTGAAAAGTAATTTATTCTTTTGGGTTTAGACCAGCTACCCAATTATCTCTTCTGGCACTTCCTAGTTTCTATTGTAAGAAACAGTTAATAATTGTCTGCTATGTATATGCACTGCACCACTTGTGACACTGCAGATCCTTATCATCTTTCCCATCTGGTGATCTGTTCTACCCTTTTAAGATGGGACAACTAGACAGCATATGGTGTTTGGGATGTGGGTGTATTAATATGTTGATAATAACATTACCACACAGCCCTTTCCCAGATCATTCATAACACATGAATGCATCGAAGCCAAGAGCCTAGTAAAGCTAAAAAGGGATGTGGCAGGTGTGTTGATAGCAAAAGCATCCAGTATTACCATGGTCATTAAGGCCAATAAAATCAGCCTCTATCAAAGCCAAGTGGTACCTCTGGGGAAGTTTATTTGTTGTTGCTTGTTGTACAAATGAGGGTGCAGATGAGCAGAGAAATGTAGAAAGCACTGCTGGGGCAGGGAAGCTAACCCCAGTGAGAAGATGAATGAGGAGCAAATGCTGCATCTGAAGCTGAAGACTGCTTTTTAGTGACCAGCTGCCATGCAAAAGGAGCTGTCATGCAGCTGTATAAATGGGAATATAGCCTGCGAGAAGCCTGATGTGGCTCAGATCCCTAATCTTTTGCCTGGTAGTGCTGTTATCTCTTCTGGGGCTTGGCGTCCAGCCAGGGCTTGGGCTCCAATGAGGGAGAAAAATCACCTGAGAGCCTGTGGTGGTTTACCCTGGCTGGATGCCACGTGCCCACCAAAGCGGCTTATGGTGAGTCTAAGTTAGCCTGGGTTGTTTAGCCTAGAAACTATGAAACTGAGGGGGATGTGCTGACTGCTTCTTTTTATATACCTGACAGCTGCCAAGTATATACGAGGCTGCTGCAGAGACTGGAATGGTCTGTTCTGTGTCTGGGGGTAGGGCGTGAGCCTGTGTGCATCGGTGACAAACTCCTTCATTGAAAATCTTTCTGTATCTCAAAACACAATGGCAAAGCAGAAAACCTGGAGATTTGATTCATTGGCATACATGATCTCCCAAATCTTTGATTTTATGAAAAAAATATTGCCACATCCAGATTCAGGCAACTGATTTGAAGAAAAATATTTGCTTTTTTAAGAGATCATAAATATCACTGGAAGAATGAAGCTGACATAAGCTGGTGAGGATACAAATTACTGCATGAAGAATAATGTATAACAAATTAGGAAGTTCAGTGTGGGCGCATACTTTGGGAGACTTTTATAAAAGCATTAGATCCCACTGTGTCTTAGAATACTAATTTTCTCAAATTCTAAATTGTACGCAATGTATTTTGTCTTATGCTGCCTCAAATGCAGCTGTAGAAAGAATATTTTTAGGCCAGTTGCAGAAATCTGTTAATTATTCATTCTGTAACAGATAAACTGTGATTTAAAAGTATTTGAAAATGTACATGTGAAGTGTTCTTTGAATCAATGCCCCATTGAGCACGACAGTCTATCTTAGCATGTTAAAACTCTTAGTAAGTATCATGTCAAATAATGCAACAAGGTTTCTAGTTGCATCTGTAATGGCAATATAGAAAGCACACATTCAAAAAATACTGGACATGAAGGAAAATGGTGTTTCTTTAAAATTATGTGATTTCCCGTATTTTTCATCAAGCCCAGCCCAGCCAGCTAGTCAAGGGAGGTGAAAGTCCCACTCTACACCGTGCACTCCAGTACGGTGTGCAGTTTTGGGCGCCTCAGTGTAAGAAGGACATCAGACTGTATGTGTCCAGAGGAGGGTGACCAAGGTGGTGAAGGGTCTCAAGGACAAGACTGACAAGGAGTGGCTAAGGTCACTTGGTCTGTTCAGCTTGGAGAGAAGGTTGAGGGGTGACTTCATCGCAGCCTACAACTTCCTCAAGGGTGTAGCAGCAGAGGGAGGGGTGCTGATCTCCTCTCTCTGGTGGACAGTGACAAGACACAAGGGAATGGAATGAAGCTGTGTCAGGGGAAGTTCAGACTGGACATGAGGAAAAGGTTCTTCACTGAGAGGGTAGCCGGCCACTAGAACAGGCTCCCAGGGAAGTGGTCACAGCACCAAGCCTGCCCAAGTTCAAGGAGCATCTGGACGACATTAGTCACATGGTTTGGTTTTAAGTAGTCCTGCAAGGGACAGGGAGTTGGACTCAGTGATCCTTATGGGTTCCTTCCAACTTGAGATACTCTATGATTCGTGCACCTAATGCTGATTTTCCCCAGCACAGAGCCTGGTGCCTGCAGCAGTGGTCTCTGCATGAGCATCCCCTGGGTCCCTGCCATGGGAACTGCTCGGATCCCATCAGAGACCTTCTGCAGGTCAACACAGAAAGCAGATGAATGGGAACCTGCACCTGGCAAGTGGCTGGAGGCTGGCAGTGCCTGTGGCTGGGGTAGCAGTTCCTGCACAGAAGCCTGCCACCCAGGTCTGTGCACAAGGGTCTTGGTCTGGCAAAGGCTCTGCCCCAGCATTCCCCACCTGCTGCCCTGCAGGTGCCGCAGCAGCAGGGATGGATTGGGGCAGAAGCAGCAAGATCTGCCTGCAAGTCCCTCTTCCTGCAAGTTACAATGTAGGAACATCCATGACAGTGTTTCCAGCCTCTCTCCAGGTGCCTTGGATTGCCTCATGCACCAGGCCTGTGCGTGCTTCCCAGGATGCTGCCAGGTGATTTCCAAGGAGGCCCCGTTTCTTTTGCTGAAAATAAACCCACCCCCCAAAAAAAAGACTGATGCCTTCAGCTATTTACAACTCATTTTGGCTTGCCAAAACCACATCTCACCCACATGACTTGCCATTATTTCAGGCACAAGGCTCACCAGGTTGATGGACTTCACTGATTAACTGGGATTCAAGGGAAGCAAAGCAGATCAGCGCCACGGCCATCCTACCTGCAAATCCTGGCAGGAACCAAACCTCCCCCTCTCACTCCGAGATGTATAAACGCATGAAAGATGAGGAGGAAGGCAGGCACCCAAATCACTGTCCCTCTGTATTACGTACTGAACTGTGAGGCTGACATACAGTTGTGTACATGGTAGGTGTATTGAAAGTTGCAGCTCCTTAGAATAGCTCCCAATACAATCCACAGTGTCTGAAAGACATCAGAGGGACCGCAGTCTGCATGAATGCCTAGACAGGAGCCTCGCAGGCAATGTCAACACAGCAAAAACCTCTCTCAAGGTTTCCAGGCTCCAGAAAAAAACATCAGTAAAACTTTATTTACATGCTCACAAATGCTGAGAACTGCTTAGGGTTCCTGACACGGGAAGTTTTCCCAAATTACTCAGTATGAAAGAAGTGGGGGAGAGGCTGCAGAAGGACTTAGGGAGACACTCTTTCACATGCACAATGCATATAAGTGCAGGGATGTTCTTGCAGCTTCCCAAGAGAGGGACTGGAGGTCACCAGCAGCAGGGGAGAGCACTCCTGGCAGTAGGGCTCCTGGCACCTGTGCCTTTCCTGGCATGAATTACCAGCCTCTGAGAAAAATCTAACGGCAGCTTGAAGAGCTCAAGCTTGGGTGTGCTTTCAGTTTGCCTTTTCTTTCTTTATGCTTTTCTTTTATGGTTACAATGCCCCTATCTTTTTTTTCCAGGAAAATTATATTTCTCCTTTTAGGCTCACCCACCCTTTCAAGTAGAGGGCACAAACCACATTTCTCCTTCAGCTGCTGGGGATCAGGACAAGCTGAGGTCAGTTACTTGGTGCACCTTCCCATGCTGCCTGGCTGAGCAATTTGCTGTGCACAGCTGCAACTTGAGTGGCAAGTGCTGCACAGGGCTGGGCCCTTTGTGTCCCTGCTTTGCAAAACTTAAGGAGGAGGGCAGAGTGGACTAAGATGCTCCTGTTCTCAGGTGTCACCAGTCCTCTATGCACCACCTCCTTGAACAGGTGCTATCTTGAGGACAGGAGACCTCCCCTCCCCTCTCCTCTCTCCTTTTTTTTTTTTGCATGGAAGACTGGCATCTTTAGTGAGGAGAGCTGAAGTATCACACTAACCTGCTCAGAACATAATTACAGGTAGCCATACTGCTTCCATGTGCTGTTCCTGTCTTCACTAGGGTGCTGGCACTGAGGTGGCTAACAGAGAAGCTGCAGGACTGAACTTCAAAGAGTTCTCGTCTGGGTGTGAAGACACAACTTGCCTCTCTAGCCTTGGGGTCACTCCCAACCACCAGCCTTCATCTGGCTTTGCATTTTCCAGCTCAGCCCTGCGATGGACATTGCAAACACACTTCTCCACTGCATGTGCTCTCTTTGTACAAAATGTCTGTTTCCTACCAGTGTACTCAGGTGTGGCATCAAATCATGCCATGTTTCCTCCCTGCCAAACTCTCATACTGAGCCCTGAGGTCTCCCGCTGCACTTGTTTGTGTCTTTCTTTCCACCAGGAGATGGGCCCAGGGCAGCGCACAGGCATTTTGCAGATTTCTCAAGCTGGAGACCTGGGCAAATAAGCTGGGGCAGCCCAGTGTGGCAGGTGAACACAGGGAGACAGCAACAGCTCAATATTTAACTGTCTGCATTACTGATTACAGTGAAGGGCTGGCAAGGTAGGATGAGGTGAGCTGCAGCGAGCAGTGGAGCCTGAGTGCCCTGCCCCTGCCCTTGTTGGACCTGGACCCAGCCAAACTGCAGCGGTACCTGGCTCTGGGCCCTGCAGACTCTGCTTGAACTGAGCATTTATTTATTCCTCATTGAACTGAAGACCCCTGACATACATTCAACGCCCAGTGCTACAGAAGACAGATGCCAGGGGAATATTGGTTTCCTGACGAGGGTAACTACTTCCAAGCAGACCAGAGCTCACGTGCTGCTGTCTGGTGCTGAGCCTAAACACCAGCGACGGAAGGAGAGAAGGTGCCTTGCGCAACAGGCTGGAGCACACGCTAGGAAGGCCTTTGCTCTTCGGGGGCAGCCTCGCTGACAGCAGCCAGGACACTGCCAGGGCAAGCTAAAGCCTTTCCGTTCTGCACAGCACTGCTTCGTTTGTGTATGTACTGTGCAAGAAAGGGTTCCCCACTTACTGAGACCTAAACGGTGCGCTAGCCAGTCCCTTACAGGGAGAACTGCTAGAAAAGAACCCTCATCTCACCCATCAGAGGAAGACGACAAAACAGACAGCTGCTGTACTGGAAACCACTAAACAAGCAACTAATGCGAGCCAAACTGAGACTGCAACCAGAGCAGGAACTACACCGGCTGCCCTGCTAGTGCCACCGTCCAAGGGAACTGCACCAGGAGAGGCAGCCTCCCTACCGCAGCTTTGGTTTGAAGTCTCCCACAACTGACCAGAGGCAACAGTTTCAGAATCAAGGTCACTGAGCAGAACGGAGTCACAGTCCCAAAGACATTCAGTTGCTCATATTAGCGCTGTGGGTTATGAGCGTGACACAAGTGGGGCTTCTCACTGAGAAGCTTTAGGATTGCTCCTGCTCTTCTTCTAGGGCTTTACTTCCGGCCTCGCTTGCGGCTGGTTTTTGGAAATTTGGCTCTCCGTGAAACTTGTGGCTGCCCCTCCTCACTGCTCACGCTCTCATTGTCCACCCGCCGGGGACGACCTCTCTTACTTCTCGTTTTTTCAACTCCAGCAACGGGGAGCTTCTTAGCAGCCAGGGTCCCAGTACTCTTCTTTTTGCCCCGGGTCAAAGGATGTTTCTTCCGTTGCTTCCTCTGCTCTTCTCTCTGGCGGATTTTCATTAGCTTCTCAAAGCTTTTGGTGGTAGTTGTGTTCACATCAAACCAGTCCTGGAGGGTTCAGAAGGCAACAGGTTGGTACCCATGGCGAACATACCGTATAAAGCCTATCAGAGCTTATAACAAAAGCTGCCTCCTGGGACAAGGGCTTCCTGAAACCTGAGATCTGGAAAGGCAGCTGCCTAACAAAGATCTGCTTCCCGGTGTTCCTCCTCAGGTGTTGCCCTGTCTCAGAGGATTCAGGCTTGATTTGGCAACTGCCTGGCTAAAGGCATGGAAAAGGCTGAAGAGCTGAACCGAGCAGCAGCAGCTTGGGACAAGACACGCGAAGCAACACGCCTGTTCCCCAGACCAATGCGTGTTTAAGCAAACCAAAGGCCCCGCCAGCCTAGGACCCTGTCCCTAGCAGTGAGCAAGGAAAAAATAAAACAGGGCAAGCATCCAGCATTTCCTTCCCAAGACACCCTCCCCCCCTCCGACAGCCTGGGGTCGGAAGACTTCCATTCTGCCTCTTACCTCAGCATGCACAGAGTTGATGTGATACTTGACCCCACTCTCTGAAACGAACTCCTTCTCACACAGGAGACACTTGTATTTACCAGCCACAAAGTCTCCCTGGCACCAAAACAAAAAAATCCATCACCACTTGCTGCCAAGAAGGCTGACGCGCCTATATATTGTATTTGACTCTTGCTCAGATACAACCCAGTAGTAAGAAACTCTTGCTCGTACCAGACAATGCTTTAGCTACAGGAGCGCTGACCTTATGCGCCGGCTATGCCCACAAAGCGTACGACTGCTCTGTGAGATGTTACAAGGTCTCTGGCACCGTACCTGGAAAAAATGCTCTTGTAGCTGTGAATCTACAGCTAGGACTGCGGTTTCACTAAAAGGCAGCCCATTAAGATGCCTCCTCCTTGCCTCAAGCAGTGCTTGCAATGGCAACCCCGTTAGCACACAGCAAAGCCCTCAAACTGTGAGGAACTCGGATCAGCAGATGGCTGGGCAACAGCTTCAACAAGGAGACAGCTGAAGCACAGGGACAGTCCGGCTATCGGTATAACAGACAGTGAGGACAGGAAGGCTACCAACCAAGGTGCACGTGCCGAGGTGAGATTTGAGTCCCGAGACGCTGCCGTATACAGACTCACAACCCTGAAACGGTAAAAAAAGGGCACGTCAGCAAAACTCAAGTTAAGAAATCACTTCTTCCCACGCAACAAAGTCTTGTTCTCCAGAAGACAATTCCAAAAGGGATAAGAGAGGCAGGGGGAGGGAGACACCGAGTCCTACAAAGCCAGGATGTTTCTGCTAAAAGGACCATCAAAAGAGACATAAGCTTTCAGCAAGTGAAGTGTTTCTGAGCGCATTTCGACATCTCCAAGAGACTCCTGTCACAGTTACTTTCGCCCTCTATTAAAGCCTGAGTGCAACGACAGAGTTTGCATTCTGCCTAAAGTGCAGCAGAGATTAATTTCAGGCAGAGCACAGGGGCAAGAACAAGACGCTTCAACCTCTCCTGCCCTGCTCACGTCCCTGGGGGCACTGCATCCGCATCAGCGGTCTCAGCTAAAGGGCAGCTTTGCAGGCCTGCCCCGCGTGGAGCGTTGGGCATCACCCTCGGGATACTCGGTCCCATGCAGCCGACATCCCAGGCACTGAAACAGGAGGGAGGTGCAAGACATGCTTCTGCGTTACCCGCCGGTGAAACAGGACAGCTGCTTTCTGGAGACAGCTCCATACACAGCACCATGTTGCAATTCTTACACTTGGAAATGACGCAAGGCTGAAAATTGGGGAGAGAGTGCTGGCGATGGGGTAGGGCAGGGGGACGGCATTGTTTCTACATCCAAACCTGGATGGAAGCCGCCACTTGGCTACCTGGCAGCGGGTGTCCCCTGTATCACATCTACCACCGTCTCCACCAATGGGGACTTTTCTTCTCAGTGGATCTGACTGGTGGCTGGTGCGTGGGATTGTAAGAGACCAAGTGCACATGCATAAGCGTCCCTAGAGCAGGACAACAGCGCCATGCAAGAGTCTTCTGTAGCTCGTTTCCAGCTTTCAAAAGAAAACTTAATTGCTGTGCCAGACACAGCTCCTCTACTCTTACATTTCCATCTCTACTCCTTCCTGCTTCCGTACTTAGGTTTAGTGCACCTGCTAGGCAGGCAGGGGCCTGACATTTTGCTACTGCTCAAACCTCCAAAGGGGCCGGCTCCCAGCTGGATGGGAAAGCTGTCCAGTCTGACACCAAGTTACTGGCCCTGAAGCAGACAAACACATCCCCAGAGGCATCACCCCTCCAGCAACAGTCCAGACAGCGTCTTGGTGACACTAACCAACCGTGGAGCAGAATTTGTCGCCCACAGCGAGACAAACTGCAATGTCAGGGTTCTGGAAAGCTGTTGGCTCACACAGACCTGAGATCTGTCCCCTTGGAGGCTTCAGAAACACTTCAGGATTACCTGATTTGGGCAGTGGACTCTTCGGTACATCTTTATCTCCGTTTTCCATTTGCACAGCACGTCTTGACTAAAGGTGGGCAGTCCGGGACGAGTGTATTTCAGCTGAGATAAAGAGATGGACTTGAAAGCTGGAAGCAGCGTTGGCTACGCAGAGTGCCAAGTATGGCCCTTTCTCTCCCAGGCTGTGAGACAGAGGTGCTATTTCTTGTCCTGCGCTAACAGCCAATCCTTTCCTGTCTCACTGACTCTCCACAAACATAACTGAACCTGGAACAGCCCCCACCAAGGCCAGAATCCCCAGACTTTGACTACAACCATCCCTCTAACTGTACGTACCCCGCCCAAATCATGAACCACCCTTTACCCTTGGGTTTCTCCTACAGCCTAAAAGACGCTCCTGGAAACTCTGCTGCCTGAAAAACTACGAACTATCACTGCAGGGCAGCAGCGACCTGTAGCCTATGACTTGCCAGCAACATACTGCCTACAACTGCCTTCATTACTTGTGCCCACTGAAACTGACAGCGATACGCCTGGGAAGTCATTATAGCCTGCCTGGATGAAATACTTACACCACAGCAACTGCTGCTGTAGCCACACTGTCATCTAAGACCAGGGACAGCAACACCTGATCCCTCCCACAAGACAGTACTTCTTCAATACTTGCTTTCCGTGGGCCACTGAACACTGGCAACACTGGGTAGATGCCAGCGCAAGACTCATCCGATGTGAAGAAAGACTCAGACCCCAGACAGCATTTCTACCTTCCGGTCATCTGGAATCAAGTCCTGCAGAACTTTTCTCTTCGGCCACTCTCTGGCCAGCTCTTCTCCAGCTAGCTCATGGAGATAGTAGATTGCCGCCTTTGCAGATCTCCTCTGAACTCTGCCCGTGTTGTTTGGCTCACCTTTGATTTCCTTCAGGCTCTCTGTTCTTCTCTCCTCATGGAGGAAAGGGACCTGCAATGAGGGCCAAAGAAGGTGAGCCTCCTTCGGTAGTTCCCACTTCAGTTACACTAAAGACTGCCAAGAAATATTCTGCCAAATCCCTCACAAAAATGCTGCTGCGGCTGTGGTTCGCTCTCACAGGCACAGGACAGAAGTGCACCCCTCTAGCGAGACAGAACCCCAGATCTACTCAGAGGGGTCACAGCACTAAGGCTCAAGCAGACAGTTTCATGCAGCCGCTGGTCTTGAAAGGATCGCACCGTTCCCTCTAACGCCCTCATGGACAACAAGCAGAGTACTGCCTGCTCCGCTCCAGTGTTGGGTCTTCCAAGAGCAAAAGAAAAGCACCTCACAAGTTACACATGTTGGCGCCATTCTTCCATGGAGCAACAGTCAGGCTGGGGAAAGTTTACTGCTGCCACGGTGATTCACTATCAAAAACTTCATCCTAGTCACGGAACAGCAACAGCTGCTGCTAGAAGGAAAGTGTCAAGGACACAATACTCCAGAGAGACAGAAAAACACAAAGATTTGCCAGGCCTAAGTACCCACCCGACCAGCAGACAAACGCCTATGTGCGCTGCACGTCGGGATGGCTCAAGCACCACCAGGCTATCGGGATAACTATGGCCATTTGCACTTACCGGCCCATGCTTAGATCGCAGATGGTAGACAAGTCCTGCCTTTGATTTGTATGCTTTTCCACAGTGATGGCACTTCATAGCCATTTTCTCCAGCTCAGAAGCAGCCTTCCCACATTTTTTAACATGATACAGGTATCCCATTATGGTCGTGAAGCTGCCTGTGCAGCCCTGCCAATGCAGAAGAAAAAGGCATGGAAGAAAAATGCTCGCCAAGTGATCACATGCCCACTGTGCATAGGATCCACAGCTTGCTCACCGAAGTACTGGCACTTTTCCTGCCACACCAGAGACCATGAGGTAGCAAACCTTAACGTTCACCTGTTCAGACAGACAAAATCTGGGAGAAAGAATTGGCTCAGATGGGAGAAACTGTTTCTTACAGCTTCTTTGTAGGTAGTGCGCAACAAAAAATGTCAGGATGCGGACTGAAGAAGCAAGGTGTAAAATGAGGATGCACAAAACGGGAAGATTGAATTCAGATACAAATGCGGGAGGTGGGCAGAAAAAGAGGGAGCTTTTACACTTGCTTGGCCGGCCAGACTGTCTAGAGCAATAGCAACACTCGGGTAATGGTAAATAAAACTTTCAGCTCCTCCCAGGATACAGCTATTGCCTCCTGCTGCAGTGGAGGACAACAAAAACCCCCAATGGCTCCAGCGGATGTCACTTACTAGAGGATCTCCTGACACTGAATCCAGTGATCAACTTGACACTGAGCTTGGGAACAGAACAAATCAAACGTGCATCAGCCAGGTTTTAATATTCTTAGATGTATCCATCTAAGGGAGGCCTCCATCCCCTTCTCTAGCTGTAGCCAGTCTCAGTACTTTCAGAAACCAGAGACACGCTCACACAGTTAATTATGTGTAAAACCATCTTCCCAGCCATCACAAACAACTGAGGAAAGAGCAGAAGCACACATTCATAAAATGTGTTTGGTGCACACGAGAAACAATGCAGTGTCCTCTCGATCCCCCTTGAAGACACCAACACATGAGATACCCAAAGAGCTCCAGCTGACCCCGCTTGAGCACAGGGGTTGAACTAGGTGACCTCAGCCGGTTCCCTTGCAGCCTTAACGATCACGTAATGCTGTCAGCAGTTTATAATACTGTTGCAAGTTAACACGGTTCTCCTTTAACTTCTTCCTCCCTGACGCATTCCACTGAACGCATTTATAAAGTCATACCTTTGCTGAACCTACATTTACAGGCAAGCAGACAAGGCAGCAGAACAGAGCTCCAGGTCTTTGAGGACCCCTTCCACAGAGTGCAAGAGCTCTCGATCGCCAGGTGTAAGGTGCCTGGTTGTGTAGGGTTAGGGTCAGGAAAGCAAAGACGTGGCCAGAGCTGAACTTGGCAAAGGACACAAAAAAGAAGAAGGGCTACTCTAGGTATGTCAGCCAGAACACAAAGGTCAAAGAAAGCGTAACCCTGCGATGAACACGACCAGCAAACTGGCAACAACAGACAAGAAGACGGAGGTACTCAGCAAGTTCTCTCTCAGTCTTCACTCCTGCCGCACCTCTCGAGCGGATGGACCTCAAGGCGAGGACTGGCGCAGCAAAGTCCCTCCCGCTGGAAGAGAAGATCTGAGAAGGTCTGAGACCACCTGAGGCACCTCGGCGTACCTAAGTCTACGGGACCTGATGAGACGTAGCCCAGAGTCCTGAGGGAACTGGCTGATGTAGTTGCCAAGCTGCTCTCCCCGACACCGGAAAAGGCATGGCAGTCAGGTGAAGTCCCTGGTGAGTGGAGAAGGGCAAAACCCCCATTTTTAAAAAGGGTAGAAAGGAGGACCCTGGCAACTACCGACCTGTCAGCCTCACCTCTGTGCCTGGCAAGATCACGGAACTGATCCTCCTAGAAGCTATGTTAAGGCACATGGAGGACACGGAGGTGATTCCAGACAGCCAGCACGGCTTCACCAAAGGGCAGTCCTGCCTGACCAACCTAGTGGCCTTCTGTGATGGAGTGACCACACCAGTGGACAAAGGAAGAGCTATGGATATTACCTCTGTGGAGTTCCGTAAGGCCTCTGACACGGTCCCCCCACAACATCCTTCTCTCTAGATTGGAGAGATACGGACTTGGTGGACTACTCGGTGGGTAAGAAACTGGCTGGAATCTCACATCCAGAGAGCAGTGGTCAACAGCTCAGTGCCTGGGCAGAGATCAGTGACGAGTGGAGTCCCTCAGGGGTCCGCACTGGGTCCGCTACTGTTTAATGTCTTTGTCAGCGACACAGACAGTGGGATCGAGTGCACCCTCAGCAAGTTTTCAGACGACACCAAGCTGAGTGGCGCGGCTGACATGCCTGAGGGATGGGATGCCATTCAGAGGGACCTGGACAAGCTCAAGAAGTGGGCCCTTGCGAACCTCATGAGGTTCAACAAGGCCAAGACCAAGGTCCTGCGCCTGGGTTGGGGCAACCCACGGTATCAGTACAGGCTGGGGGATGAAGGGATTGAGAGCAGCCCTGCCGAGCCAGACTTGGGGGTACTGGTGGATGAAACACCGGACACGAGCTGGCAGTGTGTGCTTGCAGACCAGAAAGCCAAGCGTATCCTGGATGCCATCAAAAGAAGGGTGGTCAGCAGGTCGAGGGAGGGGATTCTGTCCCTCTACTCCACTCTGGCGAGACCCCACCTGGCGTGCTGCTCTGGAGTCCTCAGTATAGGAAAGGCATGGACCTGGTGCAGCGGGTCCACAGGAGGTCCATGAAAAATGATCAGAGGGCTGGAACACCTCTCCTAGGAGGGAAGGCTGAGAGAGTTGGGGCTGTTTCACCTGGAGAAGGGAAGGCCCCGGGGAGACCTTACTGCGGCCTCTCCATACCGAAAGGGGGCTTACAAGAAAGATGGGGACAGACTTTTCCGTAGGGGCTGTAGCAATAGGACAAGGGGTAACAGCTTTGAACTCAGAGGGTGCCCTCTGACTAGACTGAAGGGAAAAAAGGCCGGTGAAGCACTGGCGGAAGTTTCCCAAAGACCTGGTAGGTGTGCCATCCCTGGAAACATTCAAGGCCAGGTTGGACAGGGCTCTGAGCAACGCGGTCTAGTTGAAGAAGCTCACTGCAGGAGGGCCGGACTAGATGACCTTTAAAGGTCCCTTTGAACCCAAATCATTCTACAATACTCTGTCTTAAAACATACCTAGGATCTTGAAATAAATCCAGCTTTAGCCAGCCCCACAGCAGACCCAGCAGAACTCTCTTAATGTTTTATATTCATGCATCTGCCGCTGTTTAATTCAGGATACTTAGCACAATGCAGCTTACCTCCCTCGTACACTTGAGTTTTCCCATACGCTTCAAAACCTTCCGAAGGCGGTCTCGCTCAAGCTGCTCATCCAGTTCTCCTCCCTCCTTCACAACTGGCTAAAGCACAGCAGAAAGATGAAAGAAAAACATAGGGTGCTCAGCATTTACAGCTCTTCTCACAGGGAATTCACTAGTCAACACACAACTGAAGGAAAGCTTCCAAAACAATTACATCTCTGCAACTTAAGATTTTACAAAAGTGTATCTAATACAATGATCACGGTCTGTCTATATCCCAGAACAACCGAATTACCTTTAAAGGGAGTAAACTGCCTGAAAACCACTTTGCAGATAAGCATTCTAACATTTAGATAGCTATCTAGGAACAAAACCTTGCTAAGAAATGGTCCCAAGCCACAGCTGCTGGGAAGGACAAAGGTATGTATTTCCATAATTACTTTGGTCCTCTTCTGCCTGTGGGAAGTACTTACTCATCTCTGTCACGCACCTTTAACATTTCCTGGGCCTGCCATTTCCACTTAGCCCAACTAAAGCTAAGCCGACTAACTACCTGTAACGGTTATTCACCTGTGCGAAACTATAGCTCAAGTTCTTGTCTGTTCTCTCTCCAATGGTTACTGTTTATTATTTCCTACACTACCTAATAATAATATTACACTTGGACTGAAGAGAAAGTTAGAACAGAGTGACAGACCTATTCCTCAGGGTCAGAGCGTGATCCCTGGCCTATTATGTTTACTAATACAGCTGTAGGTTCAGAAACCACAGTACTGAGAACCACATAAAAAAGAACAGTAACCAATTATCTAACCCAGGGGTCCTCAAACTACAGCCTGTGGGTCGGATACGCCCCCCCAGGGTCCTCAATCCAGCCCCCGGTATTTACAGAACTCCCCCGCCCGGGGTTGGGGGGGGAAACCAAGCAGCCGCAGATGGCTTCCTGCCACTTCATCCACGCGCCGGCCCCCTGGTTAAAAAGTTTGAGGACCCCTGATCTAAACCCTACCCAAACTTCCCAGTGACCTTTTCAAAAGTTCTAATTCTTCACAACTGCAACAGGAGACATCGCCCTCTTTAAAGTAACAGCAAAGAGGAAAAGCAGACTGTAGCATTCCTATCTTTACAGTAAACACAGACAAGAACTAAACTGCTGTTTCTGCTTTTTTACCTTTCAACTTGTAAAACACTGAACTCTAGTCTGCTCTGGATGTAGAAAAACGGCTTTCTAGCACAGGACTGAAACTCGCAGCCTAATGAGCAATCATTTTTTTTCTCATTGAGAATGCCGTTTACCTGTGACCGTATAACCAGCCTAAACAGAAATTCACCCCCTCTTTCTAAGATGCAGGACGGCTACCATCTCTCCTAACACTCTACTGTTTTTTCAGATGTTAAATCTCACAGGAAAAATAACAGGCAGAGAAGACTGGAGCAGCTACATCACAGGAAAAAGCCACCATGCTCTGATACTGTGTGTGCCGGGGAAGGAACCCAAAACTCTCTTGCCTGCAGGGTTTTTAGATGCACAGCAGTCATGTTACCTGATTGTTATGGTCTGCCATGACATGGTATTTCATCCCTCCTAAAGACTTCAGCTGCTTCCCACAGTGATGACATGTGAACATTTCCTAGAAACAAACAAGGACACGGTGCGTGCAACTGTAAGCTAACCAAAGCAGTGGGAGACGCTTTGGGGGAAAGGAGCAGGAGAGCAGAACATTTTGTTTGTGCCTGGTAACTGCCCATCAAGAACAGAAGAGATTTTAGGGAGCCTAACATTCAGGGGAACAATAAAATAGCTACACCTTTGTTCACTACCCCAAACCGCCAGCAAAAGGCTAAGCCAGAAGCACCAAGCGCAGCCTCTTACATGTGTACAAAGGACTCTCGCTTAAAGACGTGATGATGAGAGGAAACCGGTTCTAAATGCAACACAAAACAGCGTGCAGGCAGCAAGCTGAAGAGGATTAAAGAACACGTTGCTCATCTCTCCTGTTCCTACCTGCCTGCAATTTACCATATGTTTCTTCAGTCCTTCTACAGTCTTCCTCACCACAGCCCGGCATGTTGGGCAGGTAACTCGGCCTTTGTCCTGAATTTCCAAAGACCACCGCTCTTCCATACTACCTGCCAAAACAAAAGGTTTGCAACAGAACTGCAAACACAGCATCTTTTTTTTCCCCTTCCACTTGCACAATGAATCCTAGAAGGAAACAGGTCACACGCTACCAAACTCGTGTCCAGCGACACTTCAATAGCTTTAGCTCATTTGCAGCTTCCAGTGTGTCATGGGACGAGGCACACGTCACTCCTTTTGGGAGACCGTTCAATAAAAACTCTTTAATCCTACCATCTCCTTGCAAGGAATGTTCTTCCACTTGTGCAGCAGAGATTTTTCATCCATTCACTTGTATTTTACACAATTACTTCAGCATGCAGAGTAAACTCTCCTTCTGGCAAAAGGGTTTCCACAGTAGAAGCAGCCACAGGTGTGACCAAACAGTTTCAGACAAAGTCCACGGTTCGCTTCTACTAACCAAATCTTTAGCACGCCACTTATGTTAGCCAGCCACCTTGGCACCAAAAGTGAACAGAGCTACACCACCGGGCCAAGATCCTCAAGAAACAGCCAGGGAAAAGTACCCTGTGTGGCACACTCTCCAGTTCCTGGCCTGTTTGTGAAGGGCCATACGCCACAACAAGGGTTATAAATTACTGAAAGGGGTTCTGGGAAGAAAGTGGCTTAGCAGCCATCTGCCCAAAGTCTTATCATCAAAAGATCTAAAGGCTTTCCCCTTGGCCCAGTAGTATCAGGGAGGGGCTGCCCCTCCCCAGGTGGCTGCGGGAAAAGCCTGTGAATCAGACAGCACTGGGCAGAAAACTGGGCTATTTCACGAGTGCTGTGAGCAACACATCCCACGTCATTCCACCTGCTGAGCCAAGGCTAACGCTGTTCTCCTAGCACGGACTGCTTGAGTCTCTGCCTGCCAGGTCACCACAAGAGGTGACTTGGCAGCAACAGCGACAGAGTTTTTCCTGCAAACATACTCTGCTGAGTAAAAAAGTATACATATTTTTGCAAGCTGTAGAGTTGAAACTATTTCAACGGGCTTTTGCTCTCTTCAGAAAGCAATTCCCCCTTCACCGTCCCACTGTGCAGGGGTAAAACCACCTGGAACTACACTATTAGGCAGTATGCAGTCCCTCCAGTCTTGCTCTGCAGTACTGACACAGCGCCAGAAGGACAGCAGCCAGTTCTTCCTTGTCAACAGTACAGTGAACAACAAGATGGAAACACCCGAAGCGCAGCTGTTGCTCAGATTCAAATCCTAGAAAGAATCACGTTTATCTTTCGGATGCCTCGAGGTTTAACCCCAGCCGGCGACAAAGTACCACCAAGCCACTCGCTTCCACCCCGGCCCCACCCAGGGCTGGGGAGGGGAATCGGGAAAAGGGTAAACCTCAAGGGCTGAGATAAGAACAAGTCAGTAACTGAAAGAAATTAGAATAAAAACTAGAATAAGCATAACAACTACTGGAAGGAAAAAGAGGGAGAAGCGGAGAGGAGTAAAATCCAAAGGGAGGGAAGTAAGAAATAGCTCTCAACAACCCCCAAACAAGCGATGCTCACCACCCGCTGACGAATGCCCAGCCAGCCCCCGAGCAGCACTGAGCAGGCCCCGGCCAACTCCCCCCAGTTTATGTACTGAGCACGACATTCTGCGGTGTGGAATATCCCGTTGGCTAGCGCGGGCCAGCTGTCCTGGCCGTGTCCCTTCCCAATTCCTTGTGCCCCTCCAGCCCTCTGGCTGGCAGGCCCCGAGGAACTGAAAAGGCCTTGACTTTGGGATAAACACTACCCAGCAACCACTGAAAACATCAGTGCGTTATCAACATTGCTCTCTCACCAAAGCCAAAACACAGCACTGTACTAGCTCCTAAGAGGGTAAGTGACTCCATCCCAGCTGAAACCAGGACACGCTGCTTCATTAACAGTTCTGAGCAACTGCTGCTGCTTCTTACCTGGGCCATAGGTTTCTGGTTCTTTCTGAACACAGGGGCCTTTCGCTCTGGAGTTCTGTTGCGTTCCAGCTTGCTGGTTTTTTCCTGTTAGAACACAAACAAGAAAGACCGGAAGACTTAATTTCGCGAGCCTTGTTACAAAAAAGCAGAGTCTTTTTGCTAGGATGCTGCTACTCAGCCTGCTGTCTCAAAGCTACTCATTCAGAAATGTTCAATGGTTTTTTTGGTGGTTTTTTTTCCTTTGAAGGAACGTCAAGATTATGTTCCCTACTCCCTCTCAAAATCCATAGCTACTTACAGCTGCAGGCATTAGCCCCATCCAGATATCTGCTATCTGTACGGTTGTGCATACACACAGCTCAGGGGATGGGAACTCTTCACACTGAAACATCCCCTGTTCACAGTATGGCTGAGCCAATCTAACGACTTGTTGGCAACCAAATGGGACAGTCCCGTTCCTCTACTCATTCCTGTCTTCTTTAGGCTAAACAACTCTTATTGTTTCAGGATTTTCTCACGGGGTTATGTTTTTTTGCTCTCTTCTCCCTGGTCTCTTCAGCTGGTCCACACACTTCCTGAACTGCAGTGTCCACTGCTGAAGCAGCACTCCAAGTGTGACCCTGCATTAGAGCACAAGAATTACTTCACATGCCTGACAGTCTGCATCTCTGCCCAAACACCTCAGCACGACATGTGCCTTTTCAGGAACAAGTATGACGCTCTTGGTCCTTATTCAACATTTGAGCTGTTATAAATCTCAAACCCTCTTCTGAAGAACCGACACCTAGGATGTCGCTCTTTGTCTTTCAGCTGCACTAATACTTCTTCCCAACTACAGCGTCTTTAAGTTTACACACTATATTATATTCCATTCTGTTTTTCAGACTGCTTCTCTAACATCAAGACCGCTTTCAATTTCAGCCTTTTCTCCACCGCACTTGCCATCCCTTTCGGCTTTGTGCTGTCTACATATACTTCCAGGTCCTTGGTGACAAAAACAATGGTTAGAATCGAACCTAGGACAGACAGACTGCGAACCATCATTCTATACTTGTTTCTGTTTCACAGCAATCACAGCGATGTTATGGCTGGAAGGGACCTCCTGAGATCACCTAGTCCAACCCCTCTGTTCACGCAGGGTCAGCTAGAGCAGGCTGCCCAACAACACGTCCAGTCAAGATTTGAGTACCTCCACTGATGGAGACTCCACAACCTCTCTGGGCAACCTGTGCCAGGGTTTGACCACCCTCACAGTAAAAAAGTCTATCCTTGCCTTTGGGCAGAACTTTGCGTGTCTTCATGTGTGCCCGCTGCCTCTTGTTCTGTCAGCGAGCCCTACAGAGAAGAGTCTGGCTCCCTTCTCTTCATTCCCTCCCACCAAGCCTTGATACACACTGGTAAGATTCCCCCCGAGCCTTCTCCAGACTGAAGAGTCGCAGCTCTCTCAGCCTGTCCTCATAGGAAAGATATTCCAGTCCCTCGATCATCTTTGCAGCCCTGCACCAACCTCTCTTTTGTATCAGGTAGCCCAGAACTGGACACGGTACTCTGGTGCTGAGCAGAAAGGAAGGATCACCTCCCCTGACCTGCTGGCAACGCTCTTCCTAAGGCAGCCCAGAATGCTGTTGGCTGCCCTTGCCACAACAGCGCGTCTTGCTGGCTCAAGGCCAGCTCGCTGTCCTTCGGGACCCCGACGTCCCTGTCTGCAGAGCTGGTTTCCACAAAGTTAGCCCCCAGCATATGCCGCTATGTGGGGTTATTCCTGCCCAGCTGCAGGACTTCACACTTCTCCTTGATGAACCTCAAGAGATTCCTCTCTACTTAAGTCTCCGGCCTGTCCAGGTCCCTGTGAACAGCAGTACACCCCTCTCATGTACCACCGCTCGTATCACGTGTGTACGTGCTGAGGGTGCACGCTGTCCCACTGCCCAGGTCATTAGTGAAAATCTTAAACAGCACTGGCCCCAGCACCTACCCCTGGCGTACAGTGCTAGTGATGTGCCTCCAACTCGACTTTGTGCTGCTGACCACGACCCTCTGGGCCTGGATTTTAAGCCAGTGTTCAAACCACTGGACTGTTCATCTATCTAACCTGTACTTGGCCAGTTCACCGCCGAGGATGTCGTGCGAAACAGCACCAAAAGCCTTACTAAAGCTGAGGTGAACAACATCCACGACTCTCCCCTCATCCGCCAAGCTAGTGACCTCGTTGTAGAAGCCTGTCAGGCTGACGAAGCAGGATTTGCCCTTCGTAAATCTATGCTGACTACTCCCAATCACCACCTTGTCCTTCATATGTTTGGAAATGATTTCCGGGACGATTCTCTCCATCGCCTTCCCAGGGACTGAGGTGAGACTGACCGGCCTGTAGCTCCCCAGCTCTTCCTTCTTTCTGTCCTTGAAGACAGGAGTGATATTTGCTCTCTTCCAGTCTTCAGGAACCTCTCCCAGGTGCCATGACCTTTCAAAGATAATCAAGAGTGGCCTCACAATGACATCAGCCAGCTCTCTCAGCACTCAGTACAACCTGTCAGGCCCCATGTAACTTCGAATCATACAATCACAGACTCATTTAGGTTGGAAAAGACCTGTCAGATGCATCGAGTCCAACCGTTAACCCAGCACCGCCAAGCCCACCGCTAAACCACATCCCCAAGCGCCACATCTACAGGTCTTTCAAATCCGTCCAGCGGTGGGGACTCCACCACCTCCCTGGGCAGCCTGTTCCATACTTGACCACCCGTTCGATGAGGAAACTTTTCCCAATATCCAATCTAAACCTCCCCCAGCGCAACTTGAGGCCCTTTCCTCTTGTCCTGTCACTTGTTACCTGGGAGAAGAGACCGACCCCCGCTGGCTACAGCCTCCTCTCAGGTAGTTGTGGAGAGCAGTACGGTGTCGTGTGTGTCCCCCGCCCCCGAGTCTCCTCCTCTCCAGACTAAACACCCGCAGCCGCTCCCCATCAGACTGGTGCTCCAGACCCTTCCCCAGCCCCCTGCCCAGCTCTGGACACGCTCCGGCACCTCAGTGTCTGTCTGGGAGTGAGGGGCCCAAAACCAAGCCCAGGACGTGAGGTGCGGCCTCGCCAGTGCTGGGCGCGGTGTGACAATCACGTCCCTAGTCCTGCTGGCCACACTATTTCAGGCACAAGCCAGGATGCTCTCGGCCCCCTGGGCACGCTGCCGGCTCACAATCAGCCGGTTGTCGACCAACACCCCCAGGGCCCTTCGCGCCGGGCAGCTTCCCAGCCACTCTCCCCCAAGCCTGTAGCGCTGCGTGGGGCTGTTGTGACCCAAGGGCAGGACCCGGCACCGAGCCGTGTCCAGCCTCATACCATTGGCCTCGGCCCATCGGGCCAGGTCCCTCTGCAGAGCCCTCGAGCAGATCTACGCTCCCGCCCAACCTGGCGTTGTCTGCAAACTGACTGAGGCAGCACTAGGGCCCCGCATCCAGACCACTGACAAAGATACTCAACAGGACTGGTCCCAGCACCAAGCCCCGGGGAACACCACGCGTGACTGGCCACCGGCGGGTTGTGACTCCATTCACCACCACTCCTTGGGCTCGGCCACCCAGCCAGGTTTTACCCGGTGAACAGGACACCTGTCCAAACCATGAGCAGCCCCTTTCTCCAGGAGAATGCTGTGGGAAACCTTGTCAAAGGTCTTACTGAAGTCTAGGCAGACGACACCCACAGCCTTTCCCCATCCACTACAGCGGGTCACCTTGTCACAGACGGAGATTAGGCTAGGCTAGCCAAGCAGGACCTGCCTTTCATAAACCCACACTGACTGGGCCTGATCATCTGGTTGTCCTGCACGTGCCGCAGGATGCCACTCAAGATGATCTGCGCCATAACCTTCCCCGGCACCCGAGGTCAGACCGACCGGCCTGTAGTTCCCAGGATCCTTCTTCCGGCCCTTCTTCTAGGTAGGCATCGTATTTGCTAACTTCCAGTCAGCTGCGACCTCCCTGGTTAGCCACGATGACGGCTGGTAAATAATTAGGTATGTCCCGTCTGTTTAAGCACTCTAACTTCACCCTCCTTCACCGAATGTAAGGCTCCCTTGCTCAAGACCCTCCCTCTGGTCTCGGGCACCCGGCATTCCTGAAGGATTCCTGTAACTCATCAAGAATGAGGCACAGGAAGCCCCGAGTACCTCAGCCTTTTCAACATCATTTGTCACCAGTTCCCCTGCCCTCTTCAGCAATGCACTCACGCTTTCCCTGGCCTTCCATCTGCTGTTCACATACTTGTAGAATCCTTTCCTGTCCAGATTCAACTACAGGTTGCCCTTGGCTTCCTTAACCTCATCCTTGCAAGGTTGAACGGCAGATGTATACTTCTCCTGCGTCACCTGCTCCTGCTTTCACCACTCGTACACTTCCTCTTGCACGTCACCACTGATTATCAATCCTCTGAAGGCATGAACGACCTATGATGTCCAGCTTTCCCCCACCACCACCCCTGCCCCGGCATCTGTCTCTGCGGTAAAAGAGCATTAAAGTGGTCGGCTTTGGTTTCTCCTCAACAAACCCGTATTGCTGTTATCATCTACTCATTCATCTCCAGAGCTTTACAACTAAGTTCTCTGATTATTTAGTCCAGAATCTCTGGGGAAACTGAAATGAAGCACACTAGCCTGTACTTCCCCTGCTTCCTTTCCTCCCTCCTTTGCTGGACTTTGAAGAGACTGAAATTACAACAATCATCTCCCACTGTAAAATCAAAACTAGCCAACTGGCTCCTGTAGCAAAACACCTAGAATCCAAAATAGAGTTGGAAGACAGCAGAGGATGGCGTTTGGGCATGGAGGAAATCTGAAGCGCCTGGAGGCTTGCAACTAGGAATTACAAGTTATTTGTATTACCAGAAATCTTCTGCTTCTTCTTGGGAGAGTCCGGAAGATCTTCGCCTTCCCCTTGCTCAGACTTCCTCTTGCCTTTCAATAGTACTTCTCCTGCTAACGAGTAAGAACAGAAACGCTTCACTTTCATCATTCACTCTGGCTAACAGCTTTGAGCCTGCTGCTGCCTCAGCTTATCCTCGTATTCAATACTCCAAAAAAAAGGGGGTGGGTGGGGTGGGTGTGTGTGCGGGAAAGTAGATTTTGTAAGGCACCTGGACACCAGTGAGCTAGAGACAGCCTTTGGACTCAGTAACATCTAGGTACTCCACAGCCTGCGATCCTCGGACACAGCAAATATGCAAGAAACAGTGTCACAGCACGGCCTGGGAAAATAACACTCCTCGGGAAGCGAGCCAGAAGGTGCGAGGTTATGTCATAAAAAGCTCGTCTGCGCGCACACACAAAGTAGCACAGAGAAACAACGGCAGGTGGGGAACCCCAGGGAACATCCTGCCTCCCCTCACCCTTTCCAGGCCTACCAAAGGCTTATCTCCACGACCACAGACAAGTACAGAAGCACGACGGCAGGCAGGGGAACACAAATGATGGTCTCAAAGAAACAGACACCTTCTTCCCAGGTCTGTCCCAGGAGACCCACCAGGATGAGTCCCTGGGAACCACCCTCTGCAGCACCCTTTGGGAGCGGGAAGGGAAGGGAGCAGGGAGAGGGGCAGAGTGTGGTGTTAACACCTACGGTTAGGTGACACACGGGATGCCAGCAAAGAACAAGTCAGGGTGACACAGGACTGGGATGTTTAGGAGTGGGATCAAAGGAAGGGAAAGGGTGAGGATTAGCTGATTTGGGGAGGATCAAGTGCGGGAAAGCAGAGGTGTAAGAGGATAAAAAGGACCACTTGCTTGTACAGGTGGTTGGTCTGTACACAAGCCTGCTCATGCCTGACACCAAATCAGAGGGACCAGCGGACAGCAGTGTCTGAGCATGTGAGCCTGTCTGTAAGGAGGTCTACACCAGCGACTGGCGTGGCTCTGCAGGCCTCAGGGGCCAGTATGTCCACGTACCAGCAACTGAGTAGGCCAGGATCCAAAGGCCAGATACAGAGCAGAGCGACTGTTTAAGTCCAGCTACAGGAGAGATCCACATTGCACTTGTGCGTGCACACACAAACATACACATACCTATATACACGCACTTCTTTATAAGCACGTTTTGCATATGCTTCTCTTCTCCCACCAACACATCTTCATCCTGATCAGCCAGACAGGCAAACAGGATGGAGGCTGTTGGGGCTGTTTGTGCGAGTGCTCAGCGCGCCTCTTTGCGCTGGTCCGTGTGGCTGGCTGCGTGTACAGGTGGCAGCCCTGTGTTTGTACCTACAGCAATACACGCTTAGCCTCCTTACTGGTTGGACCTGGGGGGTGTGGGGCTGCAGCAGCCTTGGTTCTATCAAGGTGCCAGATTCGGCTCTCCCCACAACAGGATGGGATACACATCCTGACTTAGAGGCGAGAAGGAAGCACACTAAAGAAGAGCAAAGATTTGGCTCTCCGCCACACGAGAAGGTTGGAAAACAGCTGCCAGGCTGGGAAATCTGAGCATAGGACCCAAACCACTCCAAATCCAAAAACAGTCAGTGACAAAAGTGAGAAAAGAAATGAAAGCATCCTTAATAAAAAAAAACAAAACAAAAACCTACCACCAACCACAAAAACCCATGCCTAATCCAGAATACTGCTGAATGAACCCTCTTCTACATCTTTAGCGATGGTTGTTCTGGTTTTGAAGCTCTCAAAGCATATTCCTGATACGACTGGCAGAACCCTCATACACACCTCTTCTACAGATAAAACTAGGTTCAGCCACAGAGTCATTGATTTCAAGAGACAAGTCACTCAAAAGGAACCGTGTAACCTCAGAGAATTTCACCTATATTTCTGCAGTGGAGGAAATCTATTTCTCCTGATGCATGAGTGGCATTACCAAGCTGGGAATCTGTGGCATGTCTTTCAGAAGTCATCTAAGCTCTCATCAAAGAACCACAGAGAAAAACAGGTTTGCATCGAGCCAGGAGCCACGAGTACCTTTATTTTCTGAAGATTTGTTAATGCTGGCTTTTACTCCTCTCGTTTCCAACCAGTAAGCAGGCCTGCGAATGGCCCGCTTGCTTCTGGACTCTGCACTTCCGTTCACTCGACCCTGTGGTGAGGCGGAAGACACGCTGCTGCCTGTCTCATCGCAGTTACTGCTCAGTCCTAGGACAGTAGTTTCCACCTCCTCAAAGTGCTTAGACCTGGAAAACAACAACTCAAAATCCTGTGTACAGGTATGCATACATACACGCACAACCACAATAACCGGACAGACAACACCCCTCGCATCTTCCCAAGTGCTCTAAAATTCATCGCGCAGTTCCCCGAATCGCCTCGATTTCCTGAACTGAAAAGTGCCACCCCAAATGTTATCTTTCAGGACGTCTTTTTAGAGAATGACATTAAAAAGCTTTTGACAGGAACAGAAAAAATAAATAAATCCATCCTGCCTCAAACCTCCAACTTCGGAAGCAGGCACAAGTTAAACCCCGTTTAAAAATACACAGTTGTCCTTCAGCAACCCGAGGAGAATATAGGACTTCTTCTGCAGCCCAGCGTTACAAAAGAGACTTCTTCCATCCCACAAAGGGCAAGATCTCCTTCAGTACCTATTCTCAGAGCCAGAGCTGACACTACAATTAAAAGACTTAACGCTAGAAAGAATCTGAACCAGCAAGGGCTTTCAGCAATGGAGACAGCCTTACAGTAGATCCTACAAATCGCACTACATGAAGATGAATTTAGATAGACAAGCCAGCAGCCCCGATTTTTCTTCCTCAAGATCAGACGGAACTTGGCTTCGCTAGTCTCAAGTATTTCTCAACAGCCCTGAAATGCCTGGACATTTACACTACCGTAACACGACAGCAAAACCATTAGGCGTCAAAGCAACACAGAGAGTATCTATTCTCTGGGCAAATACCATTAACGGGCGAGAGGAGAGAACAGAAAACAGAAACACTTGCCAACGTATCCCAGTGCTGCCACAATTCACAAACTGAAATAAGTAGATCGCTTAACGATGACAGTGATGGGCGTCCCAGCAATACTCTCCCACGTGCCGGGTTGTGGAGTTCACACGTTTGAACGCATCCGTACTAAAATCAGTAGGTGGGAGGCGTTGATGGTACCAGGTCAGATCAGTATAGACTATGTTTAAGAAGGTACCGCAGAAGGACGGGGAGAGGAATTCTCTTAACTAAAGCCTTTCACAGTTGCAATCACGCTCCAAATACATAGATTTTGGAACACCGCTTGGTCTCAAACATAACGTATTTATCTTCCCAGTGCTAAAACCCTTTTGAAAACAATCAATGAAAGCTCATACCCCTTTGTGAAGTGTCAGAAAAGCACTTTTCCTACAAACCAATGAGCAAAGTCAGTTGAGACGCTCATCACACAAACCAAAATCATCGCAGCTCTTAAAATTCAGAATATCGTGCACAGACCAGATACGGTTTTCCAAGAGGAATCCCTCAGCTTATTTCTTGCCCTCCCACCAAACCACGCAAGAAACATTCACATACCTTTTGTTTCCCAGAGACCTCTTGACCTTCTGTTGCCTGTGATGTCCAGGCCTGCCGTCCTAACAAAGTAAGAACAATTTACATTAGTGGCATCATTTTTCTGCTTTATGCACGTTTCGCCGTTCAGTTAAACACAGTCACCTGCACTCTGAGGACGTGCATACCATCCTTTGAAAAGGAAACCACTGTTTTCTGCAACCAGGAAGCGTTTAACCTGTTCAACTCGCAGATGAATTACGACTGGCATCAAAAGAGGGATGCGCCTCGCTACGCTCCCCACACGAAAGCCCATCCTTCCCCTTGCAACGGGGCACGAGGGAGTGTTCTTTGTCTCCAATGCGTCCAGTGGTACCTGCATTCTGCCCCAGACTTGACCACGCTGTGGGAAAATCCCCTTGAGGGGGGCAATTAGAGAAAATGGGGTCCTGACAGAAGCGCCATACTCCAGAAAGCTTTTTTAGGGTAAAATACAGCTGTCGCTTGCAGGATGCTTGGCATGCACGGAATCTACATCACCACAGCTCCCCAGGCAACACACCCTGCCAGCTCAGCACATGCTGATAAGAGTGACGGAGGATGGAGCAGAGACACCGCGGCCAGGCTCTATTGTGCTATCCCGCAGGAACAGCAACTTGATGGCACCACACAGTTGATAAGCTGCGTACCAGTTGTTGCATGAAGAACCCACGAGATGTCCGCGGCCAGTCAACCACTGTGGCAAAATGACTTTCTTCAGATGAAATAATCTCATCGTAATACTAACGCACACCTCCATCTCAAAGTTACCGGCCTCCAAGGAACTACTACACCTCACTGGGCACCCGATACAAGTTAGTAACCACAAAGTGTATGCCTGGAGTTGCTCAAGCTCCACCGAAATATGACGGAAAAGGGCTAGTCCTGGACTGAAATCAGTCCAGGCGGGGAGGAGGAGGGCAGGGGGGATTGCTGTCTAAACTCCTGGATTACCCGACTCCGATTCAGTGTCCACAAAGCTAGGTCAATCCGACTCACCCTAAAGTTGGTACGAATGAAGGGACTTCTAACCAAGGCAGTCAGCCTTGGGGAGGAAGAGACACACAGAACAGACAGTGCAAAGAACACCGTCACCTAAGTTACGCAGAAGGAAGCCTTCGCATGAGGGAAGTACTCGCTAGGAGAGAAAACAGGACCCGAAGGTGTTGCAGTCCACTGACACCAACAGAAAATTAGCTGAAAGTAAGATAAAGCTAATTGTGGTAGTGGGAGATCATCACCTCCAACTCAAATAGCCCCCCCCAAAAGAGGGCAAAACCCCACCTGAGGAGCCCACGCAGTTAGTAGAGAGCTTCAGCAGTGCTATCTCTGGATGCGTACTAATTTGCATTAGAAGCGAGAAGCTTGTAACCAATCCTATGTACGATAAATGAATACGCAATACACTACGAAGTAAAACAGGTGGGCAGATGAGGGGAGAAGTTAGGGAAGACTTCATCCTAACTTCTGGCATCCGTCAACAGGCTGCACCCGTCTTCTCCCCCACGCGGACGCCAATAATAAGACAAAGTAAGAACTTGACCTTATGCGTGCTAAATAACTAACTCATGCTAGCTGTTATTAGTGATTATAGTTTGCTTGTGTACGACTCCAAGCTCACTTTTGCAGACAGTCTCTATCACCAGCAATCACAAACCCCAACTGGTCACCATCTTATATTAGTAAAGAGCGTTATTCCGGAAGCTGTTAGCGTTAATCCTTTGTGGACGCTAGCAGTAACTGGCAGCGGGCAAAATATTCGTGGGCAGACCCACCAAGGGGTCCCACCTGCTGTTGCTGGCGTGTTCCCCTGAGCAAGTCGCTCAAATCACCCTCCGATCCAGTGGGACTGTTTGCTGAAGGGTCCCTGTAGCGGGATGCTGACGGACTGGTCAGGCACAAGGGTCTCAGCTTTCCTGGGGCGCTGACCTAACACTAGGGGTCGAGAAAAATCTTCCCCCATGCCCCCACGCTTCACGTGACACACACGATGACAAATGGTTTAGATCTCAACTGACTAGCTTTTACACGGCACTTGTTTACATGGCACAAAAATCAATGCCCAGCAGAAGTATATGAAATGCCAAAGACGTAACCTGGGAACAGAGAGTATTTTGCCACATACAGGAACTGGCTAAGAAACTTCGGGGGGAGGCGGGTCAGCAGGGAGAACATGGCTAAACTACCCATCGTCTTTACAGAAAAATGTAATGCACATTATCAACTGGACCATGCCATGAAGTTAGTTGTTAGAAAGAAACGCTACATGTTTTCTGGGGAAAACAGCACACGGGGATATGACAGAATCGGAAGAAATCGTAAAACTGCGATGACTCGTCAGGAGGAGATGCTGACAAACTGCGGGTGCTGCAGCAGAACTAGGGAATGGGCAGCTTCCAGGCAAATGAAACTCACCACTAAAAAAACAAAGGCACTGGGAAAAATATAACTTTGATCTGTCTTTTATGCTCTCGCCATCTCGTCTGTACACAGGAACAAGTAGCAGTTCACTCTTCCCAGGACCACAGTCAGTGAGAGACAGCCCAGCCAACAGGTAAGAAACTCAGCAGACGGCAGCGACATCAACTAGATGAATCCTTAAACCGTGACTACAGAGCGTCAGAGGGTCCTTGGGTCTCCAGCCCCAGAGTCTCTGCTCACGGGAGGAGCAGGAGAGAACGCCACAACTGCTCAATCAATGACTTCACGGTCCTACTCGGTCTTCTCTGGAAGGAAAGGCAATGGGATCTTTGCGCCTGTATTACTTCGAGGCAGTTTATGCGCAGCCAAGAGCGGCGGCTGGGAAACCCCTACATCGGAACCATGGAGAAACCGCGCTGAGGAGCAGCTACAGTAACAAACCAGGCCTGCGAAGCTGTAATGAGAAAACCGAGCAGACGGGCAGGCGCAGCCCGCTGCCGTGAGCCGGCCTCACCTGCCACCTGCGGGACCCGGGTGGCTGACAGACACGGCACATGTTTTAAGGTGCTTTTGTGGGGATTTTTCTTTCTAGGAGTAAAAGACTTTGCATAAAAGCGGAGACCTGTCGGACACGTTTCGCTCCCGGTTAAGGAGAGGCAATCAAAAAGGGAGAGCAGGGATGAGCCGCCGAGGCGCCCTCTCCGGGAAGCTGACAGCCGCAATCCCGAAGGGGCCTCCAGAGACAGCGCCGCCGAGGCCCGCGGGGTTCCCACCCGCACGGCGCGCTGCCCACGCAGCACGCAGAGGCCCGACGCGCACGGGCGGCGGAGCGGCCAAGCGCCCCGCCGCGGCGGGAGGAGGCAGGCAGGCGCTCGGCGAGCGGTCGCTGCTGCGGCCCGAGCGCGGGCGGCGGCTGGAGACGGCCTGCCCCGCCGCAGCGACCGCGGGAGGCGGCGCCGGGCCCCGCACGGCGGCTCCGGCCGAGGCCGGGAGGCCGCCGCGGCTGCCGAGCCCGGCCCCGGCGGCGGCGTCGACGGCAGCCCCCGGTGCTCCGCGCTGCCGCGCCTGTCCCGACCCCGCGGGACACGGGAACGGCTTCGCGCCCTTCGCGGGGCTCCCGGCCCGCGGCCCCACGCGCTGCCGCCTCCCGCGACGGAGACCGTGCGGGCAGCACGTGCGGCTGCCGCCCCGCTCCGGACCCGCCCCCCGGCTTCAGCCTCGGCGGGCGGCTCTCCGGGCGGAAAGCGGGCCTGAACGCCGCCGCCGGCTCTCCGGGCAGCCCGCAGCGAGCCCCGCTCGCCGCCCGGCCACGGGACGGGGCGCGGCCCGCGGGCGGCAGCGGCGCAGACCGGGGCCGCTCGGCTACTCGGGGCCGCGCCGAGCCCACTCTGCGCCCGAGCCCAGCGAGACCCTCGGGGCGAAGCGCCAGTCCCGCCGGCGGCGGCCAGCAGCACCCCGGGCACTCACCGGGCCGCCGCCGCCGCCGCTCCGCATGGTGCCGCCGTCGCCGCCACGTCAGCACGCGCCCCGCACGGCCGCGGGGTCCCGCCCTCCCGCTTCCGGCCGCCTCCTGGCGGCGGCCGCCGGCCCCGGGCCCCGCGGGTGAGCGCTGCCGGCGGCCCGCGGGCCCCGCCCGGCGCGGCGAGGCCGTAACGCGGACCCGGCCGGCAGCGGCACTGGCGGCGGCGGCGGCGCGGCCGCCGGGCCCCCGCGCGCGTCACGGCGGGGCGCTGCCGGGCCGCCCCCGCGCCGTCCTGCCCGCGCCCCGGAAGGACAAGTGGCTGCCGGGAAGATGGCGGCGGCAGCGGCGGCGGCAGCGGGCGCTCCGGTGTGCGTGCTGGTGCTGGGTATGGCCGGCTCCGGGAAAACAACCTTCGTGCAGGTGAGGGGCGGCGCGGGGGCGGCGGGCGGCGGGCAGCGGCCCCTTTCCCCCAGCGCCGCGCCCGTGGCCAGCGGGGCCTGACGCCTCCTCGTGTCCCCTCAGCGCCTGGCGGCCCAGCTGCACGGGCAGCGCCGCCCGCCGTACCTGATCAACCTGGACCCCGCCGTGCCCGGGCTGCCCTTCCCCGCCAACATCGGTGAGCGCGGCCGCCCGGGCCAGCCCGGCGGAGGGGCGGGGGGGCGGGGTACGCGGGGCGCGCGGCCGGGCTCCTTCTCTGCCCTTCCCGAAGCGCCGCTCGGCCGGGCGGGGGCTGGGCTGCTGCTGAGCCCCTTCCTCTGCCGCCGCTCCAGGTGCGCGCGCTGAGGGCCCGGGGCGCCGCGCCGTCCGCCGCTGCCGTCGGCTGGCGGGGCCCGCTGTGCCGCCGTCCCGGTGGGCTCTTGCCTTGCCGGCCGCGAACGTCTGAACGGCTTGGGTCTGGTCCCCGCCGCCGAACAGCGGTAGCCCGCAGTGCTCCCAAAGCGCTGCCTGCCAGCGCTCCGCAGGACGCGGGTTTTTACAGAACGTGCCCGGACAACAGACCGGACCGTATGTTTGGCTGTTCCAAGGGGCTTAGCGATTGCGAGGTCGGTGAGGGTCCTGGGTCTCCAGCTTCCTAACGCTTCCCAGCCTGCCTCTCCGGAGGGTCAGAAAGGCAGCGTGGATACCAAAGCTGGTTTCCTGCTCTTGGGTGAGTAATTGGAGTGTCTGCTCCGGTGTTGGGTCTCTAACGATACAGCCAGATACAAAATTGTAGCTTGTTAACTGACATTGATCAGCTGGGAAGAAAATGCCACCCAGGAGGCGGCTGCTGCTCAATACCTAAATGGGCGGTGTTTCCTGTAAACTGCGTGGGGTTTCCTAAGAGTGTTGAGAGCGTAGCAGATCTGCTAGAATTTATTAATTCTGCTCTGGAGATTTTTCCCGTTGGCGCGAGATCTGTTACCGAGACAAAAGGAGACTTGCTGGTAAAAGAAGGGCTTTCGCCTCTCCGCACGTGGAGGGAGGAGGGTGCTTTAAAAGTGATGTCCTAAAACGGCTCCTATGTCTTCCTCCTCTAGATATCAGGGACACTGTGAAGTACAAAGAAGTCATGAGACAGTATCCTTTTTCTGTTGGAATAATGACATTGGAAGTCCCAGGTTTTGTGAAAGTAGTCTGTTGCTGCTGCACGCCTATGCTGAAGAGGGCAGGAGGTGTTGGGGCTTGCGGTAATGCCGAATGTTGCGTGGTGATCGGAAGGTTTTGACTATGTACTTCTTGCATGTGAGATTAGAAACGTGTGTTCTACAACAAACCTTTGTTTCTTTGGACACAGACTCATAGAATCACTTAGGCTGGGAAAGACCTTCAAGATCATCAAGTCCAACCATTAAGCCAGCACTGCCAAGCCCACCACTAACCCACGCCTCGAAGTATGACATCTACACACTTTTTGAACGCGATGGTGATTCCACCGCGTCCCTGGGCAGCCCACTGCAGTGCTTGACCACCCTTGTAGTGAAGAATGTTTTCCTAATATCCAACCTAAAACTGCCCTGGCATAACTTGAGGCCGTTCCCTCTTGTTCTGTTGCTTGTTACCTGGGAGAAGAGACCAACCCTTGCTGTCTGCAGCCTTCTTTCAGGTAGTTGTGGAGAGCAATAAGGTTGTGAGCCCTCCCCCCGCCCCCCCCCCCCCCCCCCCCCTTTCTCCAGCAGCCCTAAACAACATAATTAGCGTACAGATCTGTATGCATGGAAAAGGATTTTGAAATCTTCGTCTTTAAGCTGACGCTTGGGGCATCTTTACAACATCCATTCCCGTTACCGTTTAAATTGTGCTAAAAATGCATTTGTGCAAGAAATCTTTTAATTATCTTTTGAAGTGTAAATTCTTCACGTTAAGCGCATCCAGGGCATTGTTAAATTATGAGTCACTGGCTGTGTTGTAAATCTTTTTGGAAAGACAAAGATGGCTTTGATGTGTATACGTACGTATGTTTTCTCTGTCCAGAGCGGTATTGCCTGAATAATGGCGAGGGGAAGCCACGGCACAGCCCCTTTTCCTTTTGTCAGTCACGCGTGTTTGGGCAAGAGAGAGACCGCTTAGGATTTGTTATGCTACTGCATCGCTTGGGAGACTGAATTGCGTGTTAGGGGTATTGTCTTTTGCTGCAAGGTGTCCAGTGTGCATTGTACACGGCCAGCTGTTAGAAGGATTGAAAAAGAAGCCCTCTGAGCTCTGCGTAATCATCTGCTTTCCTAAACGAAGCCTCTAGATACGGGCTGGGCCCAAATGGTGGAATAGTGACCTCTCTCAATCTCTTTGCTACAAGGTTTGATCAGGTAAGAGGCTGTTCCTCTGTGATGCTGTGCTGCGAATACTGTGCTGGGAGGCTGCGGGAGGTTTTGTGTATTTTGGAGTCTCCTGGGAGCACTGTGTGTGGTTAGCCTCCTAATACTTCTTTGGAGTTAGAGTATTCTCCATACAGAACCATGTATTTTACAAAGCAGCCAAAGCGCCCTGGCTTTCATATGGGAGATTTCAGGTTTTCAGCTTTTTTAAAAGTAAAATTTAGAAGCCACGTGTACAGAACGTTCTTCAGTGGTTTGTACGTAACTGTTCTGTTGCACTGTGTTCTCTATCGAGTCTTTCATACAAATGCCCCGATTCTGAAGACGGGAAGCTCACTTGTGGGAAAGGGTTAAGTTTTCCTAGGGTTATTTGATAATTGACTGCTCCCTTAAACCCTAAGTGGGAGCCTGTGCGAGGTGCTGAGACAGTGCACAAAAAAAAAAAGTTTGGGAACAACTGCATTTGTTACCCTGTTTCTTCAGTCAGGTCCTGGAACAGAGACCAAATCAAGGTTGTCTCTGACCTGTGCGGTGTCTGAGCATTTTCCACCGCGCCTCTGTAGGGCATTTTCGCACACTGCAGAGCTTAGAGACTGTGCTCTTTTAATACGTGCATGCAGCTGTGCAAGTTGACGTAGTTTCTGTTAGGAAATGAGGATGAAAGTTTCCTGTTGTGAGCCTAAATACAAAGCGTACTCCTCCTTTTTCAATCAGGTGATGAAGTTTATTGAAAAAAGGCAAAACGCATCAAAGTGAGTATGTTCTACCAAGTCCTGCTTTTCTGGGATCAGTGTGGGAAAACCATGTGAAATCCTAAGAAGATTCTCTGTGTGTTTTCTAGTTGTTTTTCACCCTTGGTATAGATTTTTTTTTTTTTTTTTTGTAGAAAAGGGCACAGAATTAGAATAGATAAACCAGGCATTCTTCAGCTACATTGAAGAAAAGTTTGCTGATTCCAGCTCTGCTATTCACAGCTACCGTTAGACGGTCTTTTTTTTTTTTTTTCCTGGCACCGTTCGAACAGGCGACAGTTAATTCTTCTGAAGAGTTTGCAGGAGTAAGTGTCTGTCAAGTGGGTGCCTTCAGCTTTAGTAGAATCCGAAGAGAGTATGTGCTTCTTAGATACAAGATTCACACAGGAGATAGACAGGTGTGCCTGTAAATCTTGTCACTGTTTGGGAAAAGCTTTTCTGATCTGTAACAGAGTCATCGTGTGATGTGCCGTTGTGTGCTTGTGGCGATCTGGTGAGAATGGGCCCTTGTGCTTAACTGATTTTCCCTTACGGTTTGTTGGGGGTGATTTCTTGCCAGGTATGTCATTATTGACACACCGGGGCAAATTGAGGTGTTCACCTGGTCAGCATCAGGAACCATCATAACTGAGGCCTTGGTAAGTGTTTGCTGTGTGACTTGACAGTGAGGCTGTGTGAAGGAAGTGGTTGTTGAACAGCACGGGCTTCTAACTGAAATACCTTTTACTTTTGTGTTTCCAGGCTTCCTCTTTTCCTTCAGTGGTGGTTTATGTGATGGACACCTCTCGCAGTACTAACCCTGTCACCTTTATGTCCAACATGCTGTATGCCTGCAGGTAAGCAAAGCTGAAAACGCGGTCCGTCTGCTTTGATGGTTGCATCTCTGTGATCCTTAATTTTGGAGGGGAACCACAGGATGATTTGGGTTGGGAGGGACCTTGAAAGACCGTCTGGTCCCTCCTTGCCGCTTCCATGGGCGGGCACATCTTTCACTAGATCAGGTTGCTCGAAGCCCTGGCCAGCCTGCTCTTGAGCACCTCCAACAATGGGGCACCCGCAGCTTTCCCTGGGCAACCCGCTCCAGTGCCTCGCCGTCCCCCATCGCGTAACATTTCTTCCTTTTGTCCAGTCTAAACCCATCCTTTTCCGGTTTGACCCTTGTCCCGTCGCTACAGGCCCTGTCAAAAAGTCTCTCTCTCTCTCTCACAAGCCCCTTTTTATGTACTGAAAGGCCGCAGTAAGGTCTCCCTGAAGCCTTCTCTTCTCCAGGCTGAGCAGCCCCAGCTCTCCCAGCCTGTCCCCCTAGGAGAGGCGTTCCGGCCTTCTGATCGTTTCCCTGGCCCTCCTCCGGACGCAGTGCTCCAACAGGTCCGCGTCTGCCTTGTTCCGCGGGCCCCAGAGCTGGACGCAGCGCTCCAGGCAGGGCACCAGGAGAGTGGAGCAGAGGGGCAGAGGCACCTCCCTCAACTTGCTGGCCACGCTTCCTTTGATGCTGCCCGGGATACGGTTGGCTTTCTGGGCTGCATGTTGCACATTGATGCCTCATATCCTCTTAATCCGCTGTTTTGGTTCTTCTTCGTCTTAGTGATTTTCCCATTGGATACGCAAAATGATTTAGGTGCCAGTGGACATCTGGAGGTCATTGGGTCAAAACTCCCACCAAAAGCATGAAATGATGGAGGAGACCTTAGTGTGGTGAAGGCTAGTTACATTCGATCTGACACATTGTCTGTTGCTTGTAACATCATCGATCTAAGATGTATCAAGATAGGCTAGCTTCAGCTCCTTCTTATTCTAAACACATAATATTGTATTCTAGGGGCTTTTTGAATGTTGTTGATCCTTTCAGTAGTTCTTCAAGGTTTGTTTAGAGCTCAGCATAGCATGGCGTTCTTGATTTATTGTCTCCCTCCTCGTACGTGGATTTATCTGCTCTCTCTCGTGTTAAACCGGGGACTAAATACCTGTGTAAAGACCAGCGTATCTAGAGCTGTCATAATTCATGGTAAATGTTGGTAAAAGGTTGTCAAAAAACCTATCAATCCTATTACCAAGGTCAGAAGCGGTATCACTGTAATAGGAATATGCAGAATGTGTCTTATTGCACGCTGCGTTTTCTGACATGGGTGTCGAGCAGAAAATGATAGAATGTGTACACGGTGAAATTAATACGTAAGCGGATGTTTCGAGATAGTTTTGCTTTGTAGATGTTTTGAGTTCTTTGAATTCATTGCTCAGTTCACAAGTAGTACCTCAGAAGCTAAGGTTTGGGTCAGAATAACTAGAAAATGCCAACAGAGTCAAATACTGGGATCTGAGAGTCATAGAAAATAGTAATCAAAATCAACTGGGTGTGTAGAAGGAGATTTTGCATCTTAGAGGCGTGCACTTGCATCTTGGGGGCAGGGGGAGGGGCGTATTTTGTTCAACTACGGTAAGCAGGATCTGGGTGAAAATTCCATTCTAATTGGTGCGGGGGAAAATAATGATCTTTTGAAGGTCAAATGTGTTCAGTTTTGCACAAGTCTTGTCTGCCTTAACGCGTAACTTGTTTTCTATTCTAGTGAGATTTAAATTAATTTTTAATGTTTTGTGTGTGTCTTCCCCTTCCCCCTGCCCCTTCTTCCAGCATCCTGTACAAGACAAAGCTACCTTTCATTGTTGTCATGAACAAAGTAAGTTAAAAGTATGGTTTCCGTGCCCTAGGGGAACATTGTTCTGCTTAGCTTGCTTTGCTGTAGCGTCTTTGTCTCACTACAGTAATGGGTTTTCCGGAAAAGAGAGGCTGGGAGGGAGCTGCAGGCTGAAACCGGGTCTGAAGGGGGTCTTCAGTCTGGTGTACAAAGGCACAAGAAGGATCAGGGATGAGCAGTTACACCCGAACATTCAAGCTAGAGATGATCCTAACCGTTTGAAAAATGTTTTGCACCTTAACCCTAGGCTATAAGGCCACTTAACTTTGTAACATAAGGGTAAGTTCATTACTGAATCTGCTCTTACAGTCCCCTGCTTCCTCAGAACAATCGCCTTCATCGTTAATTATTTCTACTCAGCAGCAGGCTGATGACTCACAGTGGGAGCTGTGTAACACCTGCCTGTTTTGAGGAAGGAGGCCCATGCATTGTAGCAGGCAAAACTTCACAAAAGGCGTCCTGATCAGTGTCACTACAAATATGCCAGTGTTTGCCAGCAAGCAGAAGCAGATACTTAACTAGCCCAAGGATACAGCTTCGCTGTTGTGTCAGGTACCTGTAGCCTCAAAGGAATGCTTTTGAACTTAAGGGCTAGCTGGCTCTTGAAAGGCAGCAATTTCACATGTTAACAGAATCCCATTCGATTTTTGGTGTGAGTGCTCTTCCTCTTCCCCACAGACATCCTTTGTGTTTAAGGAATCGCTCCCCAACATAGCAGGGTTTGCACGTGCGCGCACAAATATCCCATACGCTTCCTCTGGAAGACCCGTGCTTTGGATGTGAAATTTCACCTCACACCAGCCAAGCAGGATTAGTGTCTGATGTGCTCCGACGGCACGCATCTTCCCAGTGACCCAGACCGTGCCTGTCTTTGATAATGCGCTTGCTTACTTGGCAAGTTTTTGTACACTGTTTTTTTTCCAACTCTGGACAGTAATTTTAGAATAAGCTGTAAAGCTTTTTCTGTAGAAGAAGGCACGAGAGGTAGGGAAAAACATTTTTTGAAAGGCTGGCAGAAATGGGACTTCATCAGTATACGTAAGGAAAGGTGGACCCAAGGCTTAGGATTCGTAACTTTACGCTTCGTTTCGATCTGATGTTTAGCCTTCAGTGAAAAGTAAAGCTAACAGCATCTGAAGAATTTTTAACAAGCATTTTGGAATTGACTCTTGATAAGAATGGAAGAATCTCAAGGAACTGGTAGGTGTGCAGTGGCAAACACATAGATTTAAGGAACGTTACGATTTGCAGAGGAGAAAAAATAATGCCACTTTCTTGTCAACGAGTTGACTTAATGTTATTTATAGGATTTAATCAAGCTAGCTCTAAATAGTCGGGCTTTGACCCTTGATGCATTCAGTTCGGTCTCTAACCCCATAAGTAATCCTAGGCGATGCTTCCTTTACCCGTTTTCCTCCTTCCCATTGGTGCTGGGAAATGAAACGTGTCAGAGTTTTAGATGCCTCATATTGCGATAATAGTGGATACACATGTGGTAAAATATGTTTACAAAACTCTTTAATAATTAGACTGTTTGCATAGCACTCCATGTAAAATTAGAAAGAATTCATCATTATTGCTTCTGAAAATTTTCTCTTCTCCTTCCAGACTGACATAATTGACCACAGTTTTGCGGTAGAATGGATGCAGGACTTTGAGACTTTTCAGGATGCCCTGAATCAAGAGACATCCTATGTCAGTAACCTGACTCGTTCGATGAGTTTAGTGTTGGATGAATTTTACAGTTCACTGAAGGTAGGAATATGCCTTTTTTTACTAACTCGCGTAAAAGCTGGAGAAGGGGAAGCTCGAGGAGGATATTATTGATACACCTGGTGGGAGGATGTGAGGAAGGCAGAAGCAGGCTCTTGCAGTGGTGCCCAGTGAAAGGACAGGGGGCAACAGACATGAAGTGAAACGCAGTAAACTATGCTTACAGAGAAGGGGAAGAAACAATTAATGTAATTTTACTAACTGAGCACTGGAACAGATCGTCCAGGGAAATGATGGAGCCTCCATGCTTGGAGATACTCAAAAGGCACTCAGACGAGATCTTGAGCAACCTGTTGTAGTTAATCCTGCTTTTTGAGTAGAAGAGGTTGGGCTGGACGATCTCCAGCGGTACCTTCCCACCTCAACCGTATTGCCTGCCCCTCTGTAAAAGGGCTTTGCGCTGGCTGCCCTTTTGAACTGGCATCTGTTGATGAGCCTTGCGCTGGGGGTGAGGCTTTGCTGGTGTGAACATCAAGTAACCGTAGTTGCGTGTCACGCTGAGTGGCAGCCTGAATCATTTAATGCCGAATTGTGATTAATCGTCAGGGGAAAGCTAAGAGAGGCTGGCAAGGGGTAACATTCTGTGTCGTAGTGTCTCCCATCTGAGATAATTTTCCTTGTTCTGAGGGTGTCAGGTGCAGCTGGGCAATTCAGTATGTAGGGAGACTTTCAAAAACGAACAAAAAAATGCTGGTGTGCTTGCTGACACAAGAAAAAGTGGGTTTTTTTTTTCCACTTACCAGGTTTTGAGAGGACAAATCCATTTGGTTTCTCTGGAAGCACTGTACCTAGGAGGGTGTTAATGATGCATGCCATAGGCTGCGCTAAAAGGGTTCAGCTAATTGTGGTTTCGTCAGCTTTTACTTGAGAAGGAAGCAAGCCGAGGGCTTTACGGGTATTACACGAAAGGCAATGAAAATAAACTTAAGTGATACCATTTGTATAGGTAATGATAATTTAGCCAAAATAAAAATACTGTAAGTGCCCTATGGGGAGCAATATACAGTCTTTCAAAAGAGATTGTACTGGTGCCGTATACGGGACTAACGTACTTCCTAGTCCTGATTTGCTAATCGACTGTCTGTATACATGTCATATCTTCAGAACAGTAGACTGGAGAACAGGACATACGCAGAGGATTATAGAGCAGAAGGCAGCTTGTACTTAAGGGCAGTGAAAGTATAAATATTAGTATATATTGGCACAGCCCCTGGACTAACGCTTGAAATCCTTTGGACTGCTTGATTGCATGTTTACTGTACTATTGATAAAATGCAAGGTTGTCCTGGAAAAAGTCTTCCGTTTGAAAGTGAGTACTTGAGATGGCTTGCTTATGAAAAAGAGGGAGAATTTTCACTAGAAGATGTGAGCTTCTTAAGGGTCACCAAGTATGGGCTAGTACTAGTCTGATTAAAGGGGTTTTTAGATAATTGGTTTAATAAAAGCAGAACAAATGGCCAGAAGTGCAGTGACAGACAAGTTCAAATTAGAAAGCAGATGTGCATTTTGAACATGCATTGCCGTAGTAACTGATTCAATTCTCCATCTCTTGCGGTTCAGGGAGCTGGATTGAGTCTCGTGGCCTATTTTGCTCTTTAATTCTAGTACGCTGGTATTGCAGCAGTCCTACTAACCACTTAGAAGACTAGGTTCAGCACGAGAACGCGGACTATTAACGGTGAAAGACTTGATCTTCCTTTTGGATTGCCCTATCTTGTTCATTAAGGTTAGGCACTGTATTGCCTTAACCGTGTTTTTTGTGAGGTATTGGGATTGGAGGTACAGGGATGGGTGTGGAGTCAGGCTTTCCGTGGTTTTTTGTCTTTTTTAACTGTTGCTTTTCCCCCTCTCTGCTCTGTGGTAGAACTTGCAAAACAGACAGGAAAACCCAGGTTCCCGAGTCAAATAAGAGGGAGGGAGGGAGGAAGGAAGGAAGGAAAAACCCCCTCAAACACCACCCCCACCCCCTCCAAACAACCCAACCAAACAACCCCAACGCCCAAACAAAAAACTGGAGGTAACCAACATTAATAGCGGGGCGGGGGGGAGCGGGGGAGGGAGAGAGGTCGAAAGTAGGAATGACCAAAGCTGGAAGTATTACTGCACACGCTTGTGCCACTGTGATGATGTCGTGGTTTAACCCCGGCCGGCAACCAAGCACCACGCAGCCACTTGCTCACTCCCCCCCAGACCCGGAGGGGTGGGGAGGAGAATCAGAAAGGAATGTACAACTGGAGGGTTGAGATGAGAACAATTTAATAATTTAAACAGAATCAAGAGGTAAGAACAACAGTAATGACAATAATAATAATCACAGTTAGGATGGAAAGGTGGGGAAAATCCAAAGGAAAAGGGAAGAAACCCCAAGTGATGCACAGCACAACTGCTCCCCACCTGCTGACCGATGCCCAGCCAGTCCTCGAGCAACGATCCCCGCCCCCAGGTTTATATACCAGGCATGACGTCCCATGGTGTGGAATACCTTGTTGGCTGGTTCAGGTCAGCTGCCCTGGCTGTGTCCTTTCCCAGTCTCTTGCGATGCACCAGCTACTAAGAAGAAAATTAACTCCGTCCCAGCTGAAACCAGGACAGACATTAGTGTTCCCTATTGTTTTTTTTTAGTTCAGGTTGTTTGTTTAAGATACTGCTTAGTCTTTCTAGCTCTGATGATCCATCAGTGAACACTTGGCTCTGTTACTCTCCAGTTCTGGTATGTGGTTTTCTTTTGTAGGTGGTCGGTGTTTCTGCCGTGCTCGGCACTGGACTGGATGATTTTTTTGTTCAGCTTTCTAAAGCTGTAGATGAATATGAGAGGTAAGGTGATAACCTTTGGTCCCTGACCCAGTGAATACTTGCTGAAGTTCCTGATTTTGTGAGCCCACTCCTTTGATTTGAAGGACTGTACACTTTTCACAGCCACAGTAGTCTAGGGTTTCTAATAAACTCCAGTGCAAGAGTCAGCGTAAAAAGCAGCAGTCAAAAGGAGCTATTCAGTGGTGAATTTTTGCGCTGAGTGTTCAGTGAAAAAGCAAAAGCTATCTGTGCCAGCAGATCTGTATCTAGGTTTGAATTGTCGTCAGGGAGCTAACACCAGTTTGGCAGACCGAATAGGCGAGCAAGTTGAAAATCAGTTGAGAATTTGCTCCTTGCTGGATTCCTCCCCGTGAAATGCTGCCAGGCTGCTCTGTAACAATAGAAAGGGAATCCGGTAACTTGGATTGCTTGGAAGTACCTAAACCAGGCCATAGACTATTGTTAGAGGGAAGTGTATCACGCTGGATTGGATAGCCAGGGAGGCTGCTACAGCCTCACACTCCCAGGTCTGATTAGTCTGGCCTGGTCATGCCCCCAGGTCTGGTCTCTGCTCACCTGCAAATAGGCCCTTTTATTCCCTTAAGCCTCTCTTGCCCACACGTGTTCCTCCCCAAACCTCCCGAGTGCCTCCCTTTTCCCGCCTTGGGTTCCTCCCCTAAACATCCCATAATAAACCCTCTGCTATCCCCAAATGCTCTTTCCTTGCATCCCATAGTGTGTCCCACACCCCTAGGCAGCCAGACCCCTAGCCTGTGCTCGCAGGGTGATCCAGAGGGCTCCCGATGAGGCACGGTGATGGATTTCACACCTGGACCTGATGGGTGGGGCTGATGGTTCTCCTGGGACAGCCCTGGGAGGGGCTGGGGTAGGGTGTCCCTTCCTCCGAGCCCTTAATTTGGATCCCCTGCCTGCCACCGTGCCCCTGTTCCTCTGGGTTTGTTGAGAGAGGTCTTGGGCGGTTTGGTTGCTCTCCTGTGGTGGGCTGGGAGTATCTGGGCAGGGTATTATTTGTGCTCCCGCCTCGCACCTCCAAATGTGTGTCTCTGCTCTTTGGAGGTGCTGAGGAGTTTTGCCACGTAACCTGACAATTATTCTGGGATACGCTGCCTACATAATGAAACCGCGGTTAAGGGTTTCCCGTAAGCTGCCAGCACGCATTTGCAGCCTGGAAAGGCGACTGTATCCCGGGCAGCATCAAAGGAAGCGTGGCCAGCAAGTTGAGGGAGGTGATTTGTCCCTTTCTGCTCCACTCTCCTGGTGCCCTGCCTGGAGCGCTGCGTCCAGCTCTGGGGCCCGCGGAACAAGGCAGACGCGGACCTGTTGGAGCACGGCGTCCGGAGGAGGGCCAGGGAAACGATCAGAAGGCCGGAACGCCTCTCCTAGGGGGACAGGCTGGGAGAGCTGGGGCTGCTCAGCCTGGAGAAGAGAAGGCCTCGAGGACACCTTACTGCGGCCTCTCAGTATATAACAAGGGCTTGTAAGAGAGACGGAGAGAGACTTTTTGACAGGGCCTGTAGTGACAGGACAAGGGGCGACGGTTTTAAACTGAGAGAGGGCCGATTTAGCCTGGGCGAAAGGAAGAAATGTTACGCGATGGGGGACGGCGAGGCACTGGAGCGGGTTGCCCAGAGAAGCTGCGGGTGCCCCATTGTTGGAGGTGCTCAAGGTGAGGTTGGACGGTGCGGCAAATGAAGAGACGGGACGCAGCTTGATGCAAGCAAACGTCAATTTATTGTACAGAAGCACGAGTTTATATACACTTTCAGAAGCTGCGCGTTTTAAACAGATTGGTTCTTGAAGCTAAGCATTGCATCCTAGGCAATCCCCGATTGGTGGTTAACTACCAGCAATTAACAGCAAGGTGTTACCTTCCCTTGGCGCCATCCGTCCCCCACTCCCCTGTGCTCTGTAAACACGCCTCATCATGTTAATTGTTGTCTAGACAAGCTCGAGCACATTCCCCTCAGCTAACTGATTGCCACGCATGGTCCTAGTTTCCAGCCCGCTCCTGCAGGACGGGGCTTTGAGCAACCTGATCTCGTGAAAGATGTCCCCTGCCACGGCAAGGGAGGTTAGACCAGATGATCTTGGAAGGTCCTTTCCAACCCAGACTATTCCATGATTCTAAGAAGAGGGTATCCGCATCCCCTTTCTCCTTACTTCCTTAAAGAAATGTTTCAGAGGTCCCATCGGGATGCAGTAGTTTGGAAGCCTGTGAACAGTCTTTGTGTATGAGATCCCATTGAACTGTCTCAGGAGGCGCAAGTACTGGCAGAGAAAGTCGTGTCTGTGATGAGAGGAGAGCGACACATCTGCTGATGAGCTGTAGCAGTGAAATGACTCCTCAGTCGAGCTGGTTTAATTTCTTACCCCAGAAGACGGCGTGAGAAAGGTTTGCTATTTCAGTGAAGTATGTTCACTTATTTTGCACCCGTTGGTTTCAGACTCCAAACCTGGATAAAAAGTCCCGTTAGTCTTTCTGAAATGTCTCTCAAACATGAAGCCTAGAGAAAACTTTTTGGGGGTAGAAGCAAGGCTCCACGATGATCCTCACTTAATATAAGTGGTGCATTAGTTCAGCCTGAACGCACTCTTATTTCTCTTTGCAGAGAATATCGTCCAGAATATGAGCGCCTAAGGAAAACACTGGCAAGTATTTTGAACTATTGTACACCTGGGCAGTGTATCTTGGGGTCACTGTTATGTACACAGTTGCTTCCGTGTTGGGAGGGTCTAACAGTTATTCACTACTCATGCTTGTTGCGGAGAAACTGCTGTGCTGAAGCTCGCCGTCTGTCTTTTTTCCCCTGCATTCGGTGGAGCCTATCTCTGAAAAAATAAAGATGTTTTGTAAAACAGAGGTTGCTCAGCGTTTTGGTGCTAATAATTCATTTGGGCAAATGGTGAGAAGATGATTGGGGAAGATTTACATATCTTCCCTTCAGGATGAAGAATAACCTTCCAGATTCATTTGTTGAGGATAGCCGTGTATCTTTCCGCACCAGTGAAGTGCGCTGTTGCAGTACCAAAATCGGTACCGCTGCTCACTTTGAGTTCTGGCTGTCCAAAGGACAGTTGTCTGCCGGCACAACTTCACCGAGTCTGGCTTCCTGATGCTGCTGGAAACGTTCTGGAAGTCCGTTGTGCTGGAGGTTGCTTTCCACCTTTATCCAAAAGTTCTGTGTAACCTTAGTTGTAACGTAAGACCTGCTCACTGACTTCTGCTCTCTGGCTGGGGGACAGGCTGCTGGTATCGGGCGAGAATACTCTTCTGTTGGTGTTTTAAATGCACTGAACATCCCCGTGTAACTTTGTACCTACAGGAGAAAGCTCAAAATAAACAGAAGAGAGAGCAGCTGGAGCACTTGTGGAAGGACATGGGCAGTGTGTGTATGCAGGACAACACACTCGCAGGTACCTTACTAGGAAGATCGAGTTTATTGCAGAAGTTGTCTGCAGAGGCTGCCTTGAGAAGAGACGCAGTGCTTTTCTGTCTTCACAGCAGAAGCGTGAAAGCAGCTTGATGTTAGTAAAGAGGAGTGGGGCTTTAGTTCCTGTGGGGTGGGTCAGGCTTAGCTCTTCTGTGTGTCAGTCAGCGGGGTGAGAAGAAGAAAGGCTGCTGTGTAGATAAAGCAGGGGACACAGTGTAATGAAAGTAATGAAACGCTTTAGCCAAGGTGAGAGAGTCAAATTAGAATGTGAGAAAGCTCTGCTGTTGGTGGAACTGTGGCCTTACGTGAGGGTGACTATGGTGCTGATGCAGCCTGTCATTTGGAATTTCTTTGGAATTCTGAAGCAGCTTTCTGTCCCTTTAAAGTAGGTGTTAATTGCTGTGTTTCTGTGCAAACACAAATTGTCAGGGCACAAGCGACCTGACTTGTTAGCGTGCCCTTTTGTGTATAGCCCTTTCTGTTTCCTTTGAGGGTCTGACGATGCTTCTGCAATGGGTCCCTCTGAGCTGATCCTAACACGAGGAACCCTTGATGAAGAAGACGAGGGGGAGAGCGATACCGATGACATTGACCGTGAAGGTAAGGGAATCGGGGATCTGGTCCGCTCTGAAAGCTGCCTGCCGGTCTAGTCAGGAAATACCCTCTGTATTTCATTAACTGGCGTGCCTGTCAGGAGGGCCTAGAGAACAAGCAGACGCTGTCGCCTAAATACAGGCGTCTGAATCTGTAGCAGAAGCCCAGCTGCAGTGCTTCGTCCAGCGCTGTCGCACTCTGGCCTTTGTGCAAGTTCAGTTGTAAGTTTTCTGTTTGAGTAATTATTTTTAATAGGTGCGTAACATTCATAAACCAGATAACTTGTTACGCTTGGAGCATGCGGTGACCTCTGAAACTGATTAACGCGCAGTGTGTTCCATCATCTCTTTGGCCTTACAGATTCTGCCCCGGGCTCTCTTCCCTTTTCCTGTGACTCTTGGTCTTGCAGCGTTCTTCTAAGTTCTTACATTGTGTCATTTGTCTCTGATACAGCTCAGGGACTTTGTCTTTGTTCTTCCCCCGTTCCGCTGATCTTCAGGATCACTTGTTTCTTTTGCCTTGTAATGAAGTTGAAATACACGTTGCTCTGACTAGCCTAACTCTAACTTTCTTCAGTAACACAAGTAGAACAAGTGCCGAAATAGCGCTGAACTGTGGATTTTTTTTTCTGCCCCAGTTACTGAGGAGAGTCATGAAGAACCAGCCTTCAGAAACTTTATGCAAGAGACGCGGATGAAATACCAGAGAAGCAGCAAGGCGAATGAGTGAGACCTTCAGAAGCAGGGGGTTCGGAATCCCTTGTAATGGACTTACAAGTAAAAGAACAGTGTAAAGGAACTTGCGTGGGACCACGCATGGAGTCATCTATCTGTGAACAGCTTCCTCTGATGTATTTATATCTTTCTTCCCGTGTTGGTCGTATGAGTTGAACGTCTTGTATCCAACTGACTGCACCTTTGGCCACGTGCCAGTGTGACTTCCTGAATACGAAGGAACCAGACAGGCGCTTCCTTTTGCTCCAAATCCTTCACCTGTGCCTGTTGAGAGCCTGGATTTTGAGCTCTGGCAGCATCAGCATCTGTAGAGCACTTCCTGGTCTCCAAACGTGCATTCTGTTCACCTTGTGCAGACAGGTGTCTGCTGCAGCCAGGACACAAGCGAACTCTCTGCTGCATGAAACTTCATCAATCTAGTGTTTGGTGTCTTGGTTTTAATTAAATATATTTTATGTACTAACAAACGTGTGACGTTTAATAGCGGGAGATTTCAGTTCACTGTTCCAATGGGAGACCATTTCCTGCGCCCCGCCCCCCGCTTACAGCCCACCCATATGGATGCACAGCAAATTCATCTTAATTACATTACACAGACACAACACAAATGCCTCCTGGGAAAATCCTGAGTAAGAAAAGTTCCCAGGAGGGAAAGCCAGAAAGAATCAGGCTAGATTTGGCTGAGCACTGAAGTACGCGTGGCTGCATACTGGCTGCATATATCTGTAGGTAATGTAAAAACGAGGACTTGGAGACTGGCTAATGCTCATTTTCCTGGTAGCCACCACGGGCAGAGATTTTCACTTGCTGTTTACCATTCTGAACTCTGGCATCTTTGTTTCCTTTCCCTCCATGCAGTGCTGTGGCCTCACTGCAGAGATTTCTCTGTGGGAATCTGGCAGCACGGTCTGCCAGCACAAGTTCTCTACATTTGTGGAAAAACAGTTTCTGTGACTCTTTAAAGTATAGCTGGGAGGGAAGGGAAACTGACAGCCAGCTGTTACCTGCCAGCTCTGATATGCTTACTGCTTTGTTAATGTAGAGCGCTCCAAGAGTGCAACAATTTCAAATTTAGCTAAACTAGACTGATCCTAGTAAGAAGTATTACCAGAAGGAAAGCTGAAGCAAAGATTTCATAGCATACCGGTAAGCTTAAATAATACGTTTGTTGTTAATCATAGGACGGTTTGGGTGGAAAGGGACCTTCAAAGGCCATCTAATCCAACCCCCTGCCATGGGCAGGGACACCTTCCACTAGACCAGGTTGCTCAGAGCCCCGTCCAGCCTGGCACCGATTGTTCCCAGGGACGGCACATCTACCACCTCTCTGGGAAACCTCTGCCAGCATTTCACCACCCTCACTGTAAACAATTTTTCCCTTCTACCTAGCCTGACTCTACCCTCTTTGAGTTTTGTCATGGTTCAGCCCCGGCTGCTAATGAAGTACCACGCAGCTGCTCGCTTGCTGCCCCTCACCCAGAGGGATGGGCAAGAGAATCGGAAAGGAATGTGAAACTCGAGGGCTGAGATAAGAACGATTTAATAATTGAAACAGAATAAAAATGAAAGAACAATAATAACAGTGACGACAATAACAGTTACAACGAAGAAAGGGGCAGGGGCAGAATAAGATCCAGAGGGAAGGGGAAAAAAACCCCACGTGATACACAATGCAACTGCTCACCACCCGCTGACCGATGCCCAGCCAGTCCCTGAGCAATGATCTGCCCGTGTCGGCCAACCCCCCCAAGTTCATATACCGAGCATGACGTCCTGTGGTATGGAATACCTTGTTGGCTAGTGCGGGCCAGCTGTCCTGGCAGTGTCCCCTCCCAATCTCTTGTGCCGCTCCAGCCCTCTGGCTGGCAGGGCCCAAGGAACTGAAAAGCCCTTGACTTGGTATAAGCATCACCCAGCAGCAACTAAAACCATCAGTGCGTTATCAACGTTGTCCTCACATCAGAGCCAAAACCCAGTACCCCCAAGTCCGGCTCGGCAGGGCTGCTCTCAATCCCTTCATCCCCCAGCCTGTACTGATACCGTGGGTTGCCCCAACCCAGGCGCAGGACCTTGGTCTTGGCCTTGTTGAACCTCATGAGGTTCGCAAGGGCCCACTTCTTGAGCTTGTCCAGGTCCCTCTGAATGGCATCCCATCCCTCAGGCATGTCAGCCGCGCCACTCAGCTTGGTGTCGTCTGAAAGCTTGCTGAGAAGTCTGACGCGCCTATATATTGTATTTGACTCTTGCTCAGATACAACCCAGTAGTAAGAAACTCTTGCTCGTACCAGACAATGCTTTAGCTACAGGAGCGCTGACCTTATGCACCGGCTATGCCCACAAAGCGTACGACTGCTCTGTGAGATGTTACTTAGAGAGGATTAGATTGGAAATTAGGAAACATTTCTTTACTAAAGGGATGGTCAAGCATTGGAATGTACTGCCCAGGGAGGTGGTGGACTCACCATACACACAAGCGTTTAAAAAATGCGTAGGTGTGGTACTTAGTGACATGGTTTGGCGATAGACTTGGCAGTCCTGGGTTAATGGTTGGGGCTGATGATCTAACAGGTCTTTTCCAAGCTAAATGATTCTGTGATCCTATGACTGGAGGCAGCCTTGGCTGCAATGATCATGCACTGGAGGAGTTCACAGTACTGGGGGATATGGGACAGGCAAAGAGTAAAGTCAGGACCCTGAATTTAAGGAAAGCAAAATTGCAGCTGTTCAAGGATTTAGTCAATAGGATCCCCTGGGAAGCTGCCCTCAGGGAGAAGGCAGCAGAACAGAGCTCCAGTCTTTAAGGACCCATTCCACAGAGCGCAAGAGCTCTCAATCCCCAGGTGTAAGAGATCAGGAAAGGAAGGCAAGAGACTGGCATGGCCAAGTTGAGACCTGCTGGTCAAACTAAAGGGCAAGAAGGAAACACACAAGCAGTGGAAGCAGTGACTATCCTGGGTGGAGTACAGGTATCCTGGGAAGCATACAGAGACGCTGCGTGGTTGTGTAGGGTTAGAGTCACAAAGGCCAAGATGTGGCCAGAGCTGAGCTTGGCAAAGGACACAAAAAAGAAGAAGGGCTACTCTAGGTATGTCAGCCAGAACACAAAGGTCAAAGAAAGCGTAACCCTGCGATGAACACGACCAGCAAACTGGCAACAACAGACAAGAAGGCGGAGGTACTCAGCAAGTTTTCTCTCAGTCTTCACTCCTGCCGCACCTCTCGAGCGGATGGACCTCAAGGCGAGGACTGGCGCAGCAAAGTCCCTCCCGCTGGAAGAGAAGATCTGAGAAGGTCTGAGACCACCTGAGGCACCTCGGCGTACCTAAGTCTACGGGACCTGATGAGACGTAGCCCAGAGTCCTGAGGGAACTGGCTGATGTAGTTGCCAAGCTGCTCTCCCCGACACCGGAAAAGGCATGGCAGTCAGGTGAAGTCCCTGGTGAGTGGAGAAGGGCAAAACCCCCATTTTTAAAAAGGGTAGAAAGGAGGACCCTGGCAACTACCGACCTGTCGGCCTCACCTCTGTGCCTGGCAAGATCACGGAACTGATCCTCCTAGAAGCTATGTTAAGGCACATGGAGGACAGGGAGGTGATTCCAGACAGCCAGCACGGCTTCACCAAAGGGCAGTCCTGCCTGACCAACCTAGTGGCCTTCTGTGATGGAGTGACCACACCAGTGGACAAAGGAAGAGCTATGGATATTACCTCTGTGGAGTTCCGTAAGGCCTCTGACACGGTCCCCCACAACATCCTTCTCTCTAGATTGGAGAGATATGGACTTGGTGGACTACTCGGTGGGTAAGAAACTGGCTGGAATCTCACATCCAGAGAGCAGTGGTCAACAGCTCAGTGCCTGGGCGGAGATCAGTGACGAGTGGAGTCCCTCAGGGGTCCGCACTGGGTCCGCTACTGTTTAATGTCTTTGTCAGCGACACAGACAGTGGGATCGAGTGCACCCTCAGCAAGTTTTCAGACGACACCAAGCTGAGTGGCGCGGCTGACATGCCTGAGGGATGGGATGCCATTCAGAGGGACCTGGACAAGCTCAAGAAGTGGGCCCTTGCGAACCTCATGAGGTTCAACAAGGCCAAGACCAAGGTCCTGCGCCTGGGTTGGGGCAACCCACGGTATCAGTACAGGCTGGGGGATGAAGGGATTGAGAGCAGCCCTGCCGAGCCGGACTTGGGGGGTACTGGGTTTTGGCTCTGATGTGAGGACAACGTTGATAACGCACTGATGGTTTTAGTTGCTGCTGGGTGATGCTTATACCAAGTCAAGGGCTTTTCAGTTCCTTGGGCCCTGCCAGCCAGAGGGCTGGAGCGGCACAAGAGATTGGGAGGGGACACTGCCAGGACAGCTGGCCCGCACTAGCCAACAAGGTATTCCATACCACAGGACGTCATGCTCGGTATATGAACTTGGGGGGGTTGGCCGACACGGGCAGATCATTGCTCAGGGACTGGCTGGGCATCGGTCAGCGGGTGGTGAGCAGTTGCATTGTGTATCACGTGGGGTTTTTTTCCCCTTCCCTCTGGATCTTATTCTGCCCCTGCCCCTTTCTTCGTTGTAACTGTTATTGTCGTCACTGTTATTATTGTTCTTTCATTTTTATTCTGTTTCAATTATTAAATCGTTCTTATCTCAGCCCTCGAGTTTCACATTCCTTTCCGATTCTCTTGCCCATCCCTCTGGGTGAGGGGCAGCAAGCGAGCAGCTGCGTGGTACTTCATTAGCAGCCGGGGCTGAACCATGACAAAACTCAAAGAGGGTAGAGTCAGGCTAGGTAGAAGGGAAAAATTGTTTACAGTGAGGGTGGTGAAATGCTGGCAGAGGTTTCCCAGAGAGGTGGTAGATGTGCCGTCCCTGGGAACAATCGGTGCCAGGCTGGACGGGGCTCTGAGCAACCTGGTCTAGTGGAAGGTGTCCCTGCCCATGGCAGGGGGTTGGATTAGATGGCCTTTGAAGGTCCCTTTCCACCCAAACCGTCCTATGATTAACAACAAACGTATTATTTAAGCTTACCGGTATGCTATGAAATCTTTGCTTCAGCTTTCCTTCTGGTAATACTTCTTACTAGGATCAGTCTAGTTTAGCTAAATTTGAAATTGTTGCACTCTTGGAGCGCTCTACATTAACAAAGCAGTAAGCATATCAGAGCTGGCAGGTAACAGCTGGCTGTCAGTTTCCCTTCCCTCCCAGCTATACTTTAAAGAGTCACAGAAACTGTTTTTCCACAAATGTAGAGAACTTGTGCTGGCAGACCGTGCTGCCAGATTCCCACAGAGAAATCTCTGCAGTGAGGCCACAGCACTGCATGGAGGGAAAGGAAACAAAGATGCCAGAGTTCAGAATGGTAAACAGCAAGTGAAAATCTCTGCCCGTGGTGGCTACCAGGAAAATGAGCATTAGCCAGTCTCCAAGTCCTCGTTTTTACATTACCTACAGATATATGCAGCCAGTATGCAGCCACGCGTACTTCAGTGCTCAGCCAAATCTAGCCTGATTCTTTCTGGCTTTCCCTCCTGGGAACTTTTCTTACTCAGGATTTTCCCAGGAGGCATTTGTGTTGTGTCTGTGTAATGTAATTAAGATGAATTTGCTGTGCATCCATATGGGTGGGCTGTAAGCGGGGGGCGGGGCGCAGGAAATGGTTTCCCATTGGAACAGTGAACTGAAATCTCCCGCTATTAAACGTCACACGTTTGTTAGTACATAAAATATATTTAATTAAAACCAAGACACCAAACACTAGATTGATGAAGTTTCATGCAGCAGAGAGTTCGCTTGTGTCCTGGCTGCAGCAGACACCTGTCTGCACAAGGTGAACAGAATGCACGTTTGGAGACCAGGAAGTGCTCTACAGATGCTGATGCTGCCAGAGCTCAAAATCCAGGCTCTCAACAGGCACAGGTGAAGGATTTGGAGCAAAAGGAAGCGCCTGTCTGGTTCCTTCGTATTCAGGAAGTCACACTGGCACGTGGCCAAAGGTGCAGTCAGTTGGATACAAGACGTTCAACTCATACGACCAACACGGGAAGAAAGATATAAATACATCAGAGGAAGCTGTTCACAGATAGATGACTCCATGCGTGGTCCCACGCAAGTTCCTTTACACTGTTCTTTTACTTGTAAGTCCATTACAAGGGATTCCGAACCCCCTGCTTCTGAAGGTCTCACTCATTCGCCTTGCTGCTTCTCTGGTATTTCATCCGCGTCTCTTGCATAAAGTTTCTGAAGGCTGGTTCTTCATGACTCTCCTCAGTAACTGGGGCAGAAAAAAAAATCCACAGTTCAGCGCTATTTCGGCACTTGTTCTACTTGTGTTACTGAAGAAAGTTAGAGTTAGGCTAGTCAGAGCAACGTGTATTTCAACTTCATTACAAGGCAAAAGAAACAAGTGATCCTGAAGATCAGCGGAACGGGGGAAGAACAAAGACAAAGTCCCTGAGCTGTATCAGAGACAAATGACACAATGTAAGAACTTAGAAGAACGCTGCAAGACCAAGAGTCACAGGAAAAGGGAAGAGAGCCCGGGGCAGAATCTGTAAGGCCAAAGAGATGATGGAACACACTGCGCGTTAATCAGTTTCAGAGGTCACCGCATGCTCCAAGCGTAACAAGTTATCTGGTTTATGAATGTTACGCACCTATTAAAAATAATTACTCAAACAGAAAACTTACAACTGAACTTGCACAAAGGCCAGAGTGCGACAGCGCTGGACGAAGCACTGCAGCTGGGCTTCTGCTACAGATTCAGACGCCTGTATTTAGGCGACAGCGTCTGCTTGTTCTCTAGGCCCTCCTGACAGGCACGCCAGTTAATGAAATACAGAGGGTATTTCCTGACTAGACCGGCAGGCAGCTTTCAGAGCGGACCAGATCCCCGATTCCCTTACCTTCACGGTCAATGTCATCGGTATCGCTCTCCCCCTCGTCTTCTTCATCAAGGGTTCCTCGTGTTAGGATCAGCTCAGAGGGACCCATTGCAGAAGCATCGTCAGACCCTCAAAGGAAACAGAAAGGGCTATACACAAAAGGGCACGCTAACAAGTCAGGTCGCTTGTGCCCTGACAATTTGTGTTTGCACAGAAACACAGCAATTAACACCTACTTTAAAGGGACAGAAAGCTGCTTCAGAATTCCAAAGAAATTCCAAATGACAGGCTGCATCAGCACCATAGTCACCCTCACGTAAGGCCACAGTTCCACCAACAGCAGAGCTTTCTCACATTCTAATTTGACTCTCTCACCTTGGCTAAAGCGTTTCATTACTTTCATTACACTGTGTCCCCTGCTTTATCTACACAGCAGCCTTTCTTCTTCTCACCCCGCTGACTGACACACAGAAGAGCTAAGCCTGACCCACCCCACAGGAACTAAAGCCCCACTCCTCTTTACTAACATCAAGCTGCTTTCACGCTTCTGCTGTGAAGACAGAAAAGCACTGCGTCTCTTCTCAAGGCAGCCTCTGCAGACAACTTCTGCAATAAACTCGATCTTCCTAGTAAGGTACCTGCGAGTGTGTTGTCCTGCATACACACACTGCCCATGTCCTTCCACAAGTGCTCCAGCTGCTCTCTCTTCTGTTTATTTTGAGCTTTCTCCTGTAGGTACAAAGTTACACGGGGATGTTCAGTGCATTTAAAACACCAACAGAAGAGTATTCTCGCCCGATACCAGCAGCCTGTCCCCCAGCCAGAGAGCAGAAGTCAGTGAGCAGGTCTTACGTTACAACTAAGGTTACACAGAACTTTTGGATAAAGGTGGAAAGCAACCTCCAGCACAACGGACTTCCAGAACGTTTCCAGCAGCATCAGGAAGCCAGACTCGGTGAAGTTGTGCCGGCAGACAACTGTCCTTTGGACAGCCAGAACTCAAAGTGAGCAGCGGGTACCGATTTTGGTACTGCAACAGCGCACTTCACTGGTGCGGAAAGATACACGGCTATCCTCAACAAATGAATCTGGAAGGTTATTCTTCATCCTGAAGGGAAGATATGTAAATCTTCCCCAATCATCTTCTCACCATTTGCCCAAATGAATTATTAGCACCAAAACGCTGAGCAACCTCTGTTTTACAAAACATCTTTATTTTTTCAGAGATAGGCTCCACCGAATGCAGGGGAAAAAAGACAGACGGCGAGCTTCAGCACAGCAGTTTCTCCGCAACAAGCATGAGTAGTGAATAACTGTTAGACCCTCCCAACACGGAAGCAACTGTGTACATAACAGTGACCCCAAGATACACTGCCCAGGTGTACAATAGTTCAAAATACTTGCCAGTGTTTTCCTTAGGCGCTCATATTCTGGACGATATTCTCTGCAAAGAGAAATAAGAGTGCGTTCAGGCTGAACTAATGCACCACTTATATTAAGTGAGGATCATCGTGGAGCCTTGCTTCTACCCCCAAAAAGTTTTCTCTAGGCTTCATGTTTGAGAGACATTTCAGAAAGACTAACGGGACTTTTTATCCAGGTTTGGAGTCTGAAACCAACGGGTGCAAAATAAGTGAACATACTTCACTGAAATAGCAAACCTTTCTCACGCCGTCTTCTGGGGTAAGAAATTAAACCAGCTCGACTGAGGAGTCATTTCACTGCTACAGCTCATCAGCAGATGTGTCGCTCTCCTCTCATCACAGACACGACTTTCTCTGCCAGTACTTGCGCCTCCTGAGACAGTTCAATGGGATCTCATACACAAAGACTGTTCACAGGCTTCCAAACTACTGCATCCCGATGGGACCTCTGAAACATTTCTTTAAGGAAGTAAGGAGAAAGGGGATGCGGATACCCTCTTCTTAGAATCATGGAATAGTCTGGGTTGGAAAGGACCTTCCAAGATCATCTGGTCTAACCTCCCTTGCCGTGGCAGGGGACATCTTTCACGAGATCAGGTTGCTCAAAGCCCCGTCCTGCAGGAGCGGGCTGGAAACTAGGACCATGCGTGGCAATCAGTTAGCTGAGGGGAATGTGCTCGAGCTTGTCTAGACAACAATTAACATGATGAGGCGTGTTTACAGAGCACAGGGGAGTGGGGGACGGATGGCGCCAAGGGAAGGTAACACCTTGCTGTTAATTGCTGGTAGTTAACCACCAATCGGGGATTGCCTAGGATGCAATGCTTAGCTTCAAGAACCAATCTGTTTAAAACGCGCAGCTTCTGAAAGTGTATATAAACTCGTGCTTCTGTACAATAAATTGACGTTTGCTTGCATCAAGCTGCGTCCCGTCTCTTCATTTGCCGCACCGTCCAACCTCACCTTGAGCACCTCCAACAATGGGGCACCCGCAGCTTCTCTGGGCAACCCGCTCCAGTGCCTCGCCGTCCCCCATCGCGTAACATTTCTTCCTTTCGCCCAGGCTAAATCGGCCCTCTCTCAGTTTAAAACCGTCACCCCTTGTCCTGTCACTACAGGCCCTGTCAAAAAGTCTCTCTCCGTCTCTCTTACAAGCCCTTGTTATATACTGAGAGGCCGCAGTAAGGTGTCCTCGAGGCCTTCTCTTCTCCAGGCTGAGCAGCCCCAGCTCTCCCAGCCTGTCCCCCTAGGAGAGGCGTTCCGGCCTTCTGATCGTTTCCCTGGCCCTCCTCCGGACGCCGTGCTCCAACAGGTCCGCGTCTGCCTTGTTCCGCGGGCCCCAGAGCTGGACGCAGCGCTCCAGGCAGGGCACCAGGAGAGTGGAGCAGAAAGGGACAAATCACCTCCCTCAACTTGCTGGCCACGCTTCCTTTGATGCTGCCCGGGATACAGTCGCCTTTCCAGGCTGCAAATGCGTGCTGGCAGCTTACGGGAAACCCTTAACCGCGGTTTCATTATGTAGGCAGCGTATCCCAGAATAATTGTCAGGTTACGTGGCAAAACTCCTCAGCACCTCCAAAGAGCAGAGACACACATTTGGAGGTGCGAGGCGGGAGCACAAATAATACCCTGCCCAGATACTCCCAGCCCACCACAGGAGAGCAACCAAACCGCCCAAGACCTCTCTCAACAAACCCAGAGGAACAGGGGCACGGTGGCAGGCAGGGGATCCAAATTAAGGGCTCGGAGGAAGGGACACCCTACCCCAGCCCCTCCCAGGGCTGTCCCAGGAGAACCATCAGCCCCACCCATCAGGTCCAGGTGTGAAATCCATCACCGTGCCTCATCGGGAGCCCTCTGGATCACCCTGCGAGCACAGGCTAGGGGTCTGGCTGCCTAGGGGTGTGGGACACACTATGGGATGCAAGGAAAGAGCATTTGGGGATAGCAGAGGGTTTATTATGGGATGTTTAGGGGAGGAACCCAAGGCGGGAAAAGGGAGGCACTCGGGAGGTTTGGGGAGGAACACGTGTGGGCAAGAGAGGCTTAAGGGAATAAAAGGGCCTATTTGCAGGTGAGCAGAGACCAGACCTGGGGGCATGACCAGGCCAGACTAATCAGACCTGGGAGTGTGAGGCTGTAGCAGCCTCCCTGGCTATCCAATCCAGCGTGATACACTTCCCTCTAACAATAGTCTATGGCCTGGTTTAGGTACTTCCAAGCAATCCAAGTTACCGGATTCCCTTTCTATTGTTACAGAGCAGCCTGGCAGCATTTCACGGGGAGGAATCCAGCAAGGAGCAAATTCTCAACTGATTTTCAACTTGCTCGCCTATTCGGTCTGCCAAACTGGTGTTAGCTCCCTGACGACAATTCAAACCTAGATACAGATCTGCTGGCACAGATAGCTTTTGCTTTTTCACTGAACACTCAGCGCAAAAATTCACCACTGAATAGCTCCTTTTGACTGCTGCTTTTTACGCTGACTCTTGCACTGGAGTTTATTAGAAACCCTAGACTACTGTGGCTGTGAAAAGTGTACAGTCCTTCAAATCAAAGGAGTGGGCTCACAAAATCAGGAACTTCAGCAAGTATTCACTGGGTCAGGGACCAAAGGTTATCACCTTACCTCTCATATTCATCTACAGCTTTAGAAAGCTGAACAAAAAAATCATCCAGTCCAGTGCCGAGCACGGCAGAAACACCGACCACCTACAAAAGAAAACCACATACCAGAACTGGAGAGTAACAGAGCCAAGTGTTCACTGATGGATCATCAGAGCTAGAAAGACTAAGCAGTATCTTAAACAAACAACCTGAACTAAAAAAAAACAATAGGGAACACTAATGTCTGTCCTGGTTTCAGCTGGGACGGAGTTAATTTTCTTCTTAGTAGCTGGTGCATCGCAAGAGACTGGGAAAGGACACAGCCAGGGCAGCTGACCTGAACCAGCCAACAAGGTATTCCACACCATGGGACGTCATGCCTGGTATATAAACCTGGGGGCGGGGATCGTTGCTCGAGGACTGGCTGGGCATCGGTCAGCAGGTGGGGAGCAGTTGTGCTGTGCATCACTTGGGGTTTCTTCCCTTTTCCTTTGGATTTTCCCCACCTTTCCATCCTAACTGTGATTATTATTATTGTCATTACTGTTGTTCTTACCTCTTGATTCTGTTTAAATTATTAAATTGTTCTCATCTCAACCCTCCAGTTGTACATTCCTTTCTGATTCTCCTCCCCACCCCTCCGGGTCTGGGGGGGAGTGAGCAAGTGGCTGCGTGGTGCTTGGTTGCCGGCCGGGGTTAAACCACGACATCATCACAGTGGCACAAGCGTGTGCAGTAATACTTCCAGCTTTGGTCATTCCTACTTTCGACCTCTCTCCCTCCCCCGCTCCCCCCCGCCCCGCTATTAATGTTGGTTACCTCCAGTTTTTTGTTTGGGCGTTGGGGTTGTTTGGTTGGGTTGTTTGGAGGGGGTGGGGGTGGTGTTTGAGGGGGTTTTTCCTTCCTTCCTTCCTCCCTCCCTCCCTCTTATTTGACTCGGGAACCTGGGTTTTCCTGTCTGTTTTGCAAGTTCTACCACAGAGCAGAGAGGGGGAAAAGCAACAGTTAAAAAAGACAAAAAACCACGGAAAGCCTGACTCCACACCCATCCCTGTACCTCCAATCCCAATACCTCACAAAAAACACGGTTAAGGCAATACAGTGCCTAACCTTAATGAACAAGATAGGGCAATCCAAAAGGAAGATCAAGTCTTTCACCGTTAATAGTCCGCGTTCTCGTGCTGAACCTAGTCTTCTAAGTGGTTAGTAGGACTGCTGCAATACCAGCGTACTAGAATTAAAGAGCAAAATAGGCCACGAGACCCAATCCAGCTCCCTGAACCGCAAGAGATGGAGAATTGAATCAGTTACTACGGCAATGCATGTTCAAAATGCACATCTGCTTTCTAATTTGAACTTGTCTGTCACTGCACTTCTGGCCATTTGTTCTGCTTTTATTAAACCAATTATCTAAAAACCCCTTTAATCAGACTAGTACTAGCCCATACTTGGTGACCCTTAAGAAGCTCACATCTTCTAGTGAAAATTCTCCCTCTTTTTCATAAGCAAGCCATCTCAAGTACTCACTTTCAAACGGAAGACTTTTTCCAGGACAACCTTGCATTTTATCAATAGTACAGTAAACATGCAATCAAGCAGTCCAAAGGATTTCAAGCGTTAGTCCAGGGGCTGTGCCAATATATACTAATATTTATACTTTCACTGCCCTTAAGTACAAGCTGCCTTCTGCTCTATAATCCTCTGCGTATGTCCTGTTCTCCAGTCTACTGTTCTGAAGATATGACATGTATACAGACAGTCGATTAGCAAATCAGGACTAGGAAGTACGTTAGTCCCGTATACGGCACCAGTACAATCTCTTTTGAAAGACTGTATATTGCTCCCCATAGGGCACTTACAGTATTTTTATTTTGGCTAAATTATCATTACCTATACAAATGGTATCACTTAAGTTTATTTTCATTGCCTTTCGTGTAATACCCGTAAAGCCCTCGGCTTGCTTCCTTCTCAAGTAAAAGCTGACGAAACCACAATTAGCTGAACCCTTTTAGCGCAGCCTATGGCATGCATCATTAACACCCTCCTAGGTACAGTGCTTCCAGAGAAACCAAATGGATTTGTCCTCTCAAAACCTGGTAAGTGGAAAAAAAAAACCCACTTTTTCTTGTGTCAGCAAGCACACCAGCATTTTTTTGTTCGTTTTTGAAAGTCTCCCTACATACTGAATTGCCCAGCTGCACCTGACACCCTCAGAACAAGGAAAATTATCTCAGATGGGAGACACTACGACACAGAATGTTACCCCTTGCCAGCCTCTCTTAGCTTTCCCCTGACGATTAATCACAATTCGGCATTAAATGATTCAGGCTGCCACTCAGCGTGACACGCAACTACGGTTACTTGATGTTCACACCAGCAAAGCCTCACCCCCAGCGCAAGGCTCATCAACAGATGCCAGTTCAAAAGGGCAGCCAGCGCAAAGCCCTTTTACAGAGGGGCAGGCAATACGGTTGAGGTGGGAAGGTACCGCTGGAGATCGTCCAGCCCAACCTCTTCTACTCAAAAAGCAGGATTAACTACAACAGGTTGCTCAAGATCTCGTCTGAGTGCCTTTTGAGTATCTCCAAGCATGGAGGCTCCATCATTTCCCTGGACGATCTGTTCCAGTGCTCAGTTAGTAAAATTACATTAATTGTTTCTTCCCCTTCTCTGTAAGCATAGTTTACTGCGTTTCACTTCATGTCTGTTGCCCCCTGTCCTTTCACTGGGCACCACTGCAAGAGCCTGCTTCTGCCTTCCTCACATCCTCCCACCAGGTGTATCAATAATATCCTCCTCGAGCTTCCCCTTCTCCAGCTTTTACGCGAGTTAGTAAAAAAAGGCATATTCCTACCTTCAGTGAACTGTAAAATTCATCCAACACTAAACTCATCGAACGAGTCAGGTTACTGACATAGGATGTCTCTTGATTCAGGGCATCCTGAAAAGTCTCAAAGTCCTGCATCCATTCTACCGCAAAACTGTGGTCAATTATGTCAGTCTGGAAGGAGAAGAGAAAATTTTCAGAAGCAATAATGATGAATTCTTTCTAATTTTACATGGAGTGCTATGCAAACAGTCTAATTATTAAAGAGTTTTGTAAACATATTTTACCACATGTGTATCCACTATTATCGCAATATGAGGCATCTAAAACTCTGACACGTTTCATTTCCCAGCACCAATGGGAAGGAGGAAAACGGGTAAAGGAAGCATCGCCTAGGATTACTTATGGGGTTAGAGACCGAACTGAATGCATCAAGGGTCAAAGCCCGACTATTTAGAGCTAGCTTGATTAAATCCTATAAATAACATTAAGTCAACTCGTTGACAAGAAAGTGGCATTATTTTTTCTCCTCTGCAAATCGTAACGTTCCTTAAATCTATGTGTTTGCCACTGCACACCTACCAGTTCCTTGAGATTCTTCCATTCTTATCAAGAGTCAATTCCAAAATGCTTGTTAAAAATTCTTCAGATGCTGTTAGCTTTACTTTTCACTGAAGGCTAAACATCAGATCGAAACGAAGCGTAAAGTTACGAATCCTAAGCCTTGGGTCCACCTTTCCTTACGTATACTGATGAAGTCCCATTTCTGCCAGCCTTTCAAAAAATGTTTTTCCCTACCTCTCGTGCCTTCTTCTACAGAAAAAGCTTTACAGCTTATTCTAAAATTACTGTCCAGAGTTGGAAAAAAAACAGTGTACAAAAACTTGCCAAGTAAGCAAGCGCATTATCAAAGACAGGCACGGTCTGGGTCACTGGGAAGATGCGTGCCGTCGGAGCACATCAGACACTAATCCTGCTTGGCTGGTGTGAGGTGAAATTTCACATCCAAAGCACGGGTCTTCCAGAGGAAGCGTATGGGATATTTGTGCGCGCACGTGCAAACCCTGCTATGTTGGGGAGCGATTCCTTAAACACAAAGGATGTCTGTGGGGAAGAGGAAGAGCACTCACACCAAAAATCGAATGGGATTCTGTTAACATGTGAAATTGCTGCCTTTCAAGAGCCAGCTAGCCCTTAAGTTCAAAAGCATTCCTTTGAGGCTACAGGTACCTGACACAACAGCGAAGCTGTATCCTTGGGCTAGTTAAGTATCTGCTTCTGCTTGCTGGCAAACACTGGCATATTTGTAGTGACACTGATCAGGACGCCTTTTGTGAAGTTTTGCCTGCTACAATGCATGGGCCTCCTTCCTCAAAACAGGCAGGTGTTACACAGCTCCCACTGTGAGTCATCAGCCTGCTGCTGAGTAGAAATAATTAACGATGAAGGCGATTGTTCTGAGGAAGCAGGGGACTGTAAGAGCAGATTCAGTAATGAACTTACCCTTATGTTACAAAGTTAAGTGGCCTTATAGCCTAGGGTTAAGGTGCAAAACATTTTTCAAACGGTTAGGATCATCTCTAGCTTGAATGTTCGGGTGTAACTGCTCATCCCTGATCCTTCTTGTGCCTTTGTACACCAGACTGAAGACCCCCTTCAGACCCGGTTTCAGCCTGCAGCTCCCTCCCAGCCTCTCTTTTCCGGAAAACCCATTACTGTAGTGAGACAAAGACGCTACAGCAAAGCAAGCTAAGCAGAACAATGTTCCCCTAGGGCACGGAAACCATACTTTTAACTTACTTTGTTCATGACAACAATGAAAGGTAGCTTTGTCTTGTACAGGATGCTGGAAGAAGGGGCAGGGGGAAGGGGAAGACACACACAAAACATTAAAAATTAATTTAAATCTCACTAGAATAGAAAACAAGTTACGCGTTAAGGCAGACAAGACTTGTGCAAAACTGAACACATTTGACCTTCAAAAGATCATTATTTTCCCCCGCACCAATTAGAATGGAATTTTCACCCAGATCCTGCTTACCGTAGTTGAACAAAATACGCCCCTCCCCCTGCCCCCAAGATGCAAGTGCACGCCTCTAAGATGCAAAATCTCCTTCTACACACCCAGTTGATTTTGATTACTATTTTCTATGACTCTCAGATCCCAGTATTTGACTCTGTTGGCATTTTCTAGTTATTCTGACCCAAACCTTAGCTTCTGAGGTACTACTTGTGAACTGAGCAATGAATTCAAAGAACTCAAAACATCTACAAAGCAAAACTATCTCGAAACATCCGCTTACGTATTAATTTCACCGTGTACACATTCTATCATTTTCTGCTCGACACCCATGTCAGAAAACGCAGCGTGCAATAAGACACATTCTGCATATTCCTATTACAGTGATACCGCTTCTGACCTTGGTAATAGGATTGATAGGTTTTTTGACAACCTTTTACCAACATTTACCATGAATTATGACAGCTCTAGATACGCTGGTCTTTACACAGGTATTTAGTCCCCGGTTTAACACGAGAGAGAGCAGATAAATCCACGTACGAGGAGGGAGACAATAAATCAAGAACGCCATGCTATGCTGAGCTCTAAACAAACCTTGAAGAACTACTGAAAGGATCAACAACATTCAAAAAGCCCCTAGAATACAATATTATGTGTTTAGAATAAGAAGGAGCTGAAGCTAGCCTATCTTGATACATCTTAGATCGATGATGTTACAAGCAACAGACAATGTGTCAGATCGAATGTAACTAGCCTTCACCACACTAAGGTCTCCTCCATCATTTCATGCTTTTGGTGGGAGTTTTGACCCAATGACCTCCAGATGTCCACTGGCACCTAAATCATTTTGCGTATCCAATGGGAAAATCACTAAGACGAAGAAGAACCAAAACAGCGGATTAAGAGGATATGAGGCATCAATGTGCAACATGCAGCCCAGAAAGCCAACCGTATCCCGGGCAGCATCAAAGGAAGCGTGGCCAGCAAGTTGAGGGAGGTGCCTCTGCCCCTCTGCTCCACTCTCCTGGTGCCCTGCCTGGAGCGCTGCGTCCAGCTCTGGGGCCCGCGGAACAAGGCAGACGCGGACCTGTTGGAGCACTGCGTCCGGAGGAGGGCCAGGGAAACGATCAGAAGGCCGGAACGCCTCTCCTAGGGGGACAGGCTGGGAGAGCTGGGGCTGCTCAGCCTGGAGAAGAGAAGGCTTCAGGGAGACCTTACTGCGGCCTTTCAGTACATAAAAAGGGGCTTGTGAGAGAGAGAGAGAGACTTTTTGACAGGGCCTGTAGCGACGGGACAAGGGTCAAACCGGAAAAGGATGGGTTTAGACTGGACAAAAGGAAGAAATGTTACGCGATGGGGGACGGCGAGGCACTGGAGCGGGTTGCCCAGGGAAAGCTGCGGGTGCCCCATTGTTGGAGGTGCTCAAGAGCAGGCTGGCCAGGGCTTCGAGCAACCTGATCTAGTGAAAGATGTGCCCGCCCATGGAAGCGGCAAGGAGGGACCAGACGGTCTTTCAAGGTCCCTCCCAACCCAAATCATCCTGTGGTTCCCCTCCAAAATTAAGGATCACAGAGATGCAACCATCAAAGCAGACGGACCGCGTTTTCAGCTTTGCTTACCTGCAGGCATACAGCATGTTGGACATAAAGGTGACAGGGTTAGTACTGCGAGAGGTGTCCATCACATAAACCACCACTGAAGGAAAAGAGGAAGCCTGGAAACACAAAAGTAAAAGGTATTTCAGTTAGAAGCCCGTGCTGTTCAACAACCACTTCCTTCACACAGCCTCACTGTCAAGTCACACAGCAAACACTTACCAAGGCCTCAGTTATGATGGTTCCTGATGCTGACCAGGTGAACACCTCAATTTGCCCCGGTGTGTCAATAATGACATACCTGGCAAGAAATCACCCCCAACAAACCGTAAGGGAAAATCAGTTAAGCACAAGGGCCCATTCTCACCAGATCGCCACAAGCACACAACGGCACATCACACGATGACTCTGTTACAGATCAGAAAAGCTTTTCCCAAACAGTGACAAGATTTACAGGCACACCTGTCTATCTCCTGTGTGAATCTTGTATCTAAGAAGCACATACTCTCTTCGGATTCTACTAAAGCTGAAGGCACCCACTTGACAGACACTTACTCCTGCAAACTCTTCAGAAGAATTAACTGTCGCCTGTTCGAACGGTGCCAGGAAAAAAAAAAAAAAAGACCGTCTAACGGTAGCTGTGAATAGCAGAGCTGGAATCAGCAAACATTTCTTCAATGTAGCTGAAGAATGCCTGGTTTATCTATTCTAATTCTGTGCCCTTTTCTACAAAAAAAAAAAAAAAAAAATCTATACCAAGGGTGAAAAACAACTAGAAAACACACAGAGAATCTTCTTAGGATTTCACATGGTTTTCCCACACTGATCCCAGAAAAGCAGGACTTGGTAGAACATACTCACTTTGATGCGTTTTGCCTTTTTTCAATAAACTTCATCACCTGATTGAAAAAGGAGGAGTACGCTTTGTATTTAGGCTCACAACAGGAAACTTTCATCCTCATTTCCTAACAGAAACTACGTCAACTTGCACAGCTGCATGCACGTATTAAAAGAGCACAGTCTCTAAGCTCTGCAGTGTGCGAAAATGCCCTACAGAGGCGCGGTGGAAAATGCTCAGACACCGCACAGGTCAGAGACAACCTTGATTTGGTCTCTGTTCCAGGACCTGACTGAAGAAACAGGGTAACAAATGCAGTTGTTCCCAAACTTTTTTTTTTTGTGCACTGTCTCAGCACCTCGCACAGGCTCCCACTTAGGGTTTAAGGGAGCAGTCAATTATCAAATAACCCTAGGAAAACTTAACCCTTTCCCACAAGTGAGCTTCCCGTCTTCAGAATCGGGGCATTTGTATGAAAGACTCGATAGAGAACACAGTGCAACAGAACAGTTACGTACAAACCACTGAAGAACGTTCTGTACACGTGGCTTCTAAATTTTACTTTTAAAAAAGCTGAAAACCTGAAATCTCCCATATGAAAGCCAGGGCGCTTTGGCTGCTTTGTAAAATACATGGTTCTGTATGGAGAATACTCTAACTCCAAAGAAGTATTAGGAGGCTAACCACACACAGTGCTCCCAGGAGACTCCAAAATACACAAAACCTCCCGCAGCCTCCCAGCACAGTATTCGCAGCACAGCATCACAGAGGAACAGCCTCTTACCTGATCAAACCTTGTAGCAAAGAGATTGAGAGAGGTCACTATTCCACCATTTGGGCCCAGCCCGTATCTAGAGGCTTCGTTTAGGAAAGCAGATGATTACGCAGAGCTCAGAGGGCTTCTTTTTCAATCCTTCTAACAGCTGGCCGTGTACAATGCACACTGGACACCTTGCAGCAAAAGACAATACCCCTAACACGCAATTCAGTCTCCCAAGCGATGCAGTAGCATAACAAATCCTAAGCGGTCTCTCTCTTGCCCAAACACGCGTGACTGACAAAAGGAAAAGGGGCTGTGCCGTGGCTTCCCCTCGCCATTATTCAGGCAATACCGCTCTGGACAGAGAAAACATACGTACGTATACACATCAAAGCCATCTTTGTCTTTCCAAAAAGATTTACAACACAGCCAGTGACTCATAATTTAACAATGCCCTGGATGCGCTTAACGTGAAGAATTTACACTTCAAAAGATAATTAAAAGATTTCTTGCACAAATGCATTTTTAGCACAATTTAAACGGTAACGGGAATGGATGTTGTAAAGATGCCCCAAGCGTCAGCTTAAAGACGAAGATTTCAAAATCCTTTTCCATGCATACAGATCTGTACGCTAATTATGTTGTTTAGGGCTGCTGGAGAAAGGGGGGGGGGGGGGGGGGCGGGGGGAGGGCTCACAACCTTATTGCTCTCCACAACTACCTGAAAGAAGGCTGCAGACAGCAAGGGTTGGTCTCTTCTCCCAGGTAACAAGCAACAGAACAAGAGGGAACGGCCTCAAGTTATGCCAGGGCAGTTTTAGGTTGGATATTAGGAAAACATTCTTCACTACAAGGGTGGTCAAGCACTGCAGTGGGCTGCCCAGGGACGCGGTGGAATCACCATCGCGTTCAAAAAGTGTGTAGATGTCATACTTCGAGGCGTGGGTTAGTGGTGGGCTTGGCAGTGCTGGCTTAATGGTTGGACTTGATGATCTTGAAGGTCTTTCCCAGCCTAAGTGATTCTATGAGTCTGTGTCCAAAGAAACAAAGGTTTGTTGTAGAACACACGTTTCTAATCTCACATGCAAGAAGTACATAGTCAAAACCTTCCGATCACCACGCAACATTCGGCATTACCGCAAGCCCCAACACCTCCTGCCCTCTTCAGCATAGGCGTGCAGCAGCAACAGACTACTTTCACAAAACCTGGGACTTCCAATGTCATTATTCCAACAGAAAAAGGATACTGTCTCATGACTTCTTTGTACTTCACAGTGTCCCTGATATCTAGAGGAGGAAGACATAGGAGCCGTTTTAGGACATCACTTTTAAAGCACCCTCCTCCCTCCACGTGCGGAGAGGCGAAAGCCCTTCTTTTACCAGCAAGTCTCCTTTTGTCTCGGTAACAGATCTCGCGCCAACGGGAAAAATCTCCAGAGCAGAATTAATAAATTCTAGCAGATCTGCTACGCTCTCAACACTCTTAGGAAACCCCACGCAGTTTACAGGAAACACCGCCCATTTAGGTATTGAGCAGCAGCCGCCTCCTGGGTGGCATTTTCTTCCCAGCTGATCAATGTCAGTTAACAAGCTACAATTTTGTATCTGGCTGTATCGTTAGAGACCCAACACCGGAGCAGACACTCCAATTACTCACCCAAGAGCAGGAAACCAGCTTTGGTATCCACGCTGCCTTTCTGACCCTCCGGAGAGGCAGGCTGGGAAGCGTTAGGAAGCTGGAGACCCAGGACCCTCACCGACCTCGCAATCGCTAAGCCCCTTGGAACAGCCAAACATACGGTCCGGTCTGTTGTCCGGGCACGTTCTGTAAAAACCCGCGTCCTGCGGAGCGCTGGCAGGCAGCGCTTTGGGAGCACTGCGGGCTACCGCTGTTCGGCGGCGGGGACCAGACCCAAGCCGTTCAGACGTTCGCGGCCGGCAAGGCAAGAGCCCACCGGGACGGCGGCACAGCGGGCCCCGCCAGCCGACGGCAGCGGCGGACGGCGCGGCGCCCCGGGCCCTCAGCGCGCGCACCTGGAGCGGCGGCAGAGGAAGGGGCTCAGCAGCAGCCCAGCCCCCGCCCGGCCGAGCGGCGCTTCGGGAAGGGCAGAGAAGGAGCCCGGCCGCGCGCCCCGCGTACCCCGCCCCCCCGCCCCTCCGCCGGGCTGGCCCGGGCGGCCGCGCTCACCGATGTTGGCGGGGAAGGGCAGCCCGGGCACGGCGGGGTCCAGGTTGATCAGGTACGGCGGGCGGCGCTGCCCGTGCAGCTGGGCCGCCAGGCGCTGAGGGGACACGAGGAGGCGTCAGGCCCCGCTGGCCACGGGCGCGGCGCTGGGGGAAAGGGGCCGCTGCCCGCCGCCCGCCGCCCCCGCGCCGCCCCTCACCTGCACGAAGGTTGTTTTCCCGGAGCCGGCCATACCCAGCACCAGCACGCACACCGGAGCGCCCGCTGCCGCCGCCGCTGCCGCCGCCATCTTCCCGGCAGCCACTTGTCCTTCCGGGGCGCGGGCAGGACGGCGCGGGGGCGGCCCGGCAGCGCCCCGCCGTGACGCGCGCGGGGCCCGGCGGCCGCGCCGCCGCCGCCGCCAGTGCCGCTGCCGGCCGGGTCCGCGTTACGGCCTCGCCGCGCCGGGCGGGGCCCGCGGGCCGCCGGCAGCGCTCACCCGCGGGGCCCGGGGCCGGCGGCCGCCGCCAGGAGGCGGCCGGAAGCGGGAGGGCGGGACCCCGCGGCCGTGCGGGGCGCGTGCTGACGTGGCGGCGACGGCGGCACCATGCGGAGCGGCGGCGGCGGCGGCCCGGTGAGTGCCCGGGGTGCTGCTGGCCGCCGCCGGCGGGACTGGCGCTTCGCCCCGAGGGTCTCGCTGGGCTCGGGCGCAGAGTGGGCTCGGCGCGGCCCCGAGTAGCCGAGCGGCCCCGGTCTGCGCCGCTGCCGCCCGCGGGCCGCGCCCCGTCCCGTGGCCGGGCGGCGAGCGGGGCTCGCTGCGGGCTGCCCGGAGAGCCGGCGGCGGCGTTCAGGCCCGCTTTCCGCCCGGAGAGCCGCCCGCCGAGGCTGAAGCCGGGGGGCGGGTCCGGAGCGGGGCGGCAGCCGCACGTGCTGCCCGCACGGTCTCCGTCGCGGGAGGCGGCAGCGCGTGGGGCCGCGGGCCGGGAGCCCCGCGAAGGGCGCGAAGCCGTTCCCGTGTCCCGCGGGGTCGGGACAGGCGCGGCAGCGCGGAGCACCGGGGGCTGCCGTCGACGCCGCCGCCGGGGCCGGGCTCGGCAGCCGCGGCGGCCTCCCGGCCTCGGCCGGAGCCGCCGTGCGGGGCCCGGCGCCGCCTCCCGCGGTCGCTGCGGCGGGGCAGGCCGTCTCCAGCCGCCGCCCGCGCTCGGGCCGCAGCAGCGACCGCTCGCCGAGCGCCTGCCTGCCTCCTCCCGCCGCGGCGGGGCGCTTGGCCGCTCCGCCGCCCGTGCGCGTCGGGCCTCTGCGTGCTGCGTGGGCAGCGCGCCGTGCGGGTGGGAACCCCGCGGGCCTCGGCGGCGCTGTCTCTGGAGGCCCCTTCGGGATTGCGGCTGTCAGCTTCCCGGAGAGGGCGCCTCGGCGGCTCATCCCTGCTCTCCCTTTTTGATTGCCTCTCCTTAACCGGGAGCGAAACGTGTCCGACAGGTCTCCGCTTTTATGCAAAGTCTTTTACTCCTAGAAAGAAAAATCCCCACAAAAGCACCTTAAAACATGTGCCGTGTCTGTCAGCCACCCGGGTCCCGCAGGTGGCAGGTGAGGCCGGCTCACGGCAGCGGGCTGCGCCTGCCCGTCTGCTCGGTTTTCTCATTACAGCTTCGCAGGCCTGGTTTGTTACTGTAGCTGCTCCTCAGCGCGGTTTCTCCATGGTTCCGATGTAGGGGTTTCCCAGCCGCCGCTCTTGGCTGCACATAAACTGCCTCGAAGTAATACAGGCGCAAAGATCCCATTGCCTTTCCTTCCAGAGAAGACCGAGTAGGACCGTGAAGTCATTGATTGAGCAGTTGTGGCGTTCTCTCCTGCTCCTCCCGTGAGCAGAGACTCTGGGGCTGGAGACCCAAGGACCCTCTGACGCTCTGTAGTCACGGTTTAAGGATTCATCTAGTTGATGTTGCTGCCGTCTGCTGAGTTTCTTACCTGTTGGCTGGGCTGTCTCTCACTGACTGTGGTCCTGGGAAGAGTGAACTGCTACTTGTTCCTGTGTACAGATGAGATGGCGAGAGCATAAAAGACAGGTCAAAGTTATATTTTTCCCAGTGCCTTTGTTTTTTTAGTGGTGAGTTTCATTTGCCTGGAAGCTGCCCATTCCCTAGTTCTGCTGCAGCACCCGCAGTTTGTCAGCATCTCCTCCTGACGAGTCATCGCAGTTTTACGATTTCTTCCGATTCTGTCATATCCCCGTGTGCTGTTTTCCCCAGAAAACATGTAGCGTTTCTTTCTAACAACTAACTTCATGGCATGGTCCAGTTGATAATGTGCATTACATTTTTCTGTAAAGACGATGGGTAGTTTAGCCATGTTCTCCCTGCTGACCCGCCTCCCCCCGAAGTTTCTTAGCCAGTTCCTGTATGTGGCAAAATACTCTCTGTTCCCAGGTTACGTCTTTGGCATTTCATATACTTCTGCTGGGCATTGATTTTTGTGCCATGTAAACAAGTGCCGTGTAAAAGCTAGTCAGTTGAGATCTAAACCATTTGTCATCGTGTGTGTCACGTGAAGCGTGGGGGCATGGGGGAAGATTTTTCTCGACCCCTAGTGCTAGGTCAGCGCCCCAGGAAAGCTGAGACCCTTGTGCCTGACCAGTCCGTCAGCATCCCGCTACAGGGACCCTTCAGCAAACAGTCCCACTGGATCGGAGGGTGATTTGAGCGACTTGCTCAGGGGAACACGCCAGCAACAGCAGGTGGGACCCCTTGGTGGGTCTGCCCACGAATATTTTACCCGCTGCCAGTTACTGCTAGCGTCCACAAAGGATTAACGCTAACAGCTTCCGGAATAACGCTCTTTACTAATATAAGATGGTGACCAGTTGGGGTTTGTGATTGCTGGTGATAGAGACTGTCTGCAAAAGTGAGCTTGGAGTCGTACACAAGCAAACTATAATCACTAATAACAGCTAGCATGAGTTAGTTATTTAGCACGCATAAGGTCAAGTTCTTACTTTGTCTTATTATTGGCGTCCGCGTGGGGGAGAAGACGGGTGCAGCCTGTTGACGGATGCCAGAAGTTAGGATGAAGTCTTCCCTAACTTCTCCCCTCATCTGCCCACCTGTTTTACTTCGTAGTGTATTGCGTATTCATTTATCGTACATAGGATTGGTTACAAGCTTCTCGCTTCTAATGCAAATTAGTACGCATCCAGAGATAGCACTGCTGAAGCTCTCTACTAACTGCGTGGGCTCCTCAGGTGGGGTTTTGCCCTCTTTTGGGGGGGGCTATTTGAGTTGGAGGTGATGATCTCCCACTACCACAATTAGCTTTATCTTACTTTCAGCTAATTTTCTGTTGGTGTCAGTGGACTGCAACACCTTCGGGTCCTGTTTTCTCTCCTAGCGAGTACTTCCCTCATGCGAAGGCTTCCTTCTGCGTAACTTAGGTGACGGTGTTCTTTGCACTGTCTGTTCTGTGTGTCTCTTCCTCCCCAAGGCTGACTGCCTTGGTTAGAAGTCCCTTCATTCGTACCAACTTTAGGGTGAGTCGGATTGACCTAGCTTTGTGGACACTGAATCGGAGTCGGGTAATCCAGGAGTTTAGACAGCAATCCCCCCTGCCCTCCTCCTCCCCGCCTGGACTGATTTCAGTCCAGGACTAGCCCTTTTCCGTCATATTTCGGTGGAGCTTGAGCAACTCCAGGCATACACTTTGTGGTTACTAACTTGTATCGGGTGCCCAGTGAGGTGTAGTAGTTCCTTGGAGGCCGGTAACTTTGAGATGGAGGTGTGCGTTAGTATTACGATGAGATTATTTCATCTGAAGAAAGTCATTTTGCCACAGTGGTTGACTGGCCGCGGACATCTCGTGGGTTCTTCATGCAACAACTGGTACGCAGCTTATCAACTGTGTGGTGCCATCAAGTTGCTGTTCCTGCGGGATAGCACAATAGAGCCTGGCCGCGGTGTCTCTGCTCCATCCTCCGTCACTCTTATCAGCATGTGCTGAGCTGGCAGGGTGTGTTGCCTGGGGAGCTGTGGTGATGTAGATTCCGTGCATGCCAAGCATCCTGCAAGCGACAGCTGTATTTTACCCTAAAAAAGCTTTCTGGAGTATGGCGCTTCTGTCAGGACCCCATTTTCTCTAATTGCCCCCCTCAAGGGGATTTTCCCACAGCGTGGTCAAGTCTGGGGCAGAATGCAGGTACCACTGGACGCATTGGAGACAAAGAACACTCCCTCGTGCCCCGTTGCAAGGGGAAGGATGGGCTTTCGTGTGGGGAGCGTAGCGAGGCGCATCCCTCTTTTGATGCCAGTCGTAATTCATCTGCGAGTTGAACAGGTTAAACGCTTCCTGGTTGCAGAAAACAGTGGTTTCCTTTTCAAAGGATGGTATGCACGTCCTCAGAGTGCAGGTGACTGTGTTTAACTGAACGGCGAAACGTGCATAAAGCAGAAAAATGATGCCACTAATGTAAATTGTTCTTACTTTGTTAGGACGGCAGGCCTGGACATCACAGGCAACAGAAGGTCAAGAGGTCTCTGGGAAACAAAAGGTATGTGAATGTTTCTTGCGTGGTTTGGTGGGAGGGCAAGAAATAAGCTGAGGGATTCCTCTTGGAAAACCGTATCTGGTCTGTGCACGATATTCTGAATTTTAAGAGCTGCGATGATTTTGGTTTGTGTGATGAGCGTCTCAACTGACTTTGCTCATTGGTTTGTAGGAAAAGTGCTTTTCTGACACTTCACAAAGGGGTATGAGCTTTCATTGATTGTTTTCAAAAGGGTTTTAGCACTGGGAAGATAAATACGTTATGTTTGAGACCAAGCGGTGTTCCAAAATCTATGTATTTGGAGCGTGATTGCAACTGTGAAAGGCTTTAGTTAAGAGAATTCCTCTCCCCGTCCTTCTGCGGTACCTTCTTAAACATAGTCTATACTGATCTGACCTGGTACCATCAACGCCTCCCACCTACTGATTTTAGTACGGATGTGTTCAAACGTGTGAACTCCACAACCCGGCACGTGGGAGAGTATTGCTGGGACGCCCATCGCTGTCATCGTTAAGCGATCTACTTATTTCAGTTTGTGAATTGTGGCAGCACTGGGATACGTTGGCAAGTGTTTCTGTTTTCTGTTCTCTCCTCTCGCCCGTTAATGGTATTTGCCCAGAGAATAGATACTCTCTGTGTTGCTTTGACGCCTAATGGTTTTGCTGTCGTGTTACGGTAGTGTAAATGTCCAGGCATTTCAGGGCTGTTGAGAAATACTTGAGACTAGCGAAGCCAAGTTCCGTCTGATCTTGAGGAAGAAAAATCGGGGCTGCTGGCTTGTCTATCTAAATTCATCTTCATGTAGTGCGATTTGTAGGATCTACTGTAAGGCTGTCTCCATTGCTGAAAGCCCTTGCTGGTTCAGATTCTTTCTAGCGTTAAGTCTTTTAATTGTAGTGTCAGCTCTGGCTCTGAGAATAGGTACTGAAGGAGATCTTGCCCTTTGTGGGATGGAAGAGGTCTCTTTTGTAATGCTGGGCTGCAGAAGAAGTCCTATATTCTCCTCGGGTTGCTGAAGGACAACTGTGTATTTTTAAACGGGGTTTAACTTGTGCCTGCTTCCGAAGTTGGAGGTTTGAGGCAGGATGGATTTATTTATTTTTTCTGTTCCTCTCAAAAGCTTTTTAATGTCATTCTCTAAACAGACGTCCTGAAAGATAACATTTGGGGTGGCACTTTTCAGTTCAGGAAATCGAGGCGATTCGGGGAACTGCGCGATGAATTTTAGAGCACTTGGGAAGATGCGAGGGGTGTTGTCTGTCCGGTTATTGTGGTTGTGCGTGTATGTATGCATACCTGTACACAGGATTTTGAGTTGTTGTTTTCCAGGTCTAAGCACTTTGAGGAGGTGGAAACTACTGTCCTAGGACTGAGCAGTAACTGCGATGAGACAGGCAGCAGCGTGTCTTCCGCCTCACCACAGGGTCGAGTGAACGGAAGTGCAGAGTCCAGAAGCAAGCGGGCCATTCGCAGGCCTGCTTACTGGTTGGAAACGAGAGGAGTAAAAGCCAGCATTAACAAATCTTCAGAAAATAAAGGTACTCGTGGCTCCTGGCTCGATGCAAACCTGTTTTTCTCTGTGGTTCTTTGATGAGAGCTTAGATGACTTCTGAAAGACATGCCACAGATTCCCAGCTTGGTAATGCCACTCATGCATCAGGAGAAATAGATTTCCTCCACTGCAGAAATATAGGTGAAATTCTCTGAGGTTACACGGTTCCTTTTGAGTGACTTGTCTCTTGAAATCAATGACTCTGTGGCTGAACCTAGTTTTATCTGTAGAAGAGGTGTGTATGAGGGTTCTGCCAGTCGTATCAGGAATATGCTTTGAGAGCTTCAAAACCAGAACAACCATCGCTAAAGATGTAGAAGAGGGTTCATTCAGCAGTATTCTGGATTAGGCATGGGTTTTGTGGTTGGTGGTAGGTTTTTGTTTTGTTTTTTTTTATTAAGGATGCTTTCATTTCTTTTCTCACTTTTGTCACTGACTGTTTTTGGATTTGGAGTGGTTTGGGTCCTATGCTCAGATTTCCCAGCCTGGCAGCTGTTTTCCAACCTTCTCGTGTGGCGGAGAGCCAAATCTTTGCTCTTCTTTAGTGTGCTTCCTTCTCGCCTCTAAGTCAGGATGTGTATCCCATCCTGTTGTGGGGAGAGCCGAATCTGGCACCTTGATAGAACCAAGGCTGCTGCAGCCCCACACCCCCAGGTCCAACCAGTAAGGAGGCTAAGCGCGTATTGCTGTAGGTACAAACACAGGGCTGCCACCTGTACACGCAGCCAGCCACACGGACCAGCGCAAAGAGGCGCGCTGAGCACTCGCACAAACAGCCCCAACAGCCTCCATCCTGTTTGCCTGTCTGGCTGATCAGGATGAAGATGTGTTGGTGGGAGAAGAGAAGCATATGCAAAACGTGCTTATAAAGAAGTGCGTGTATATAGGTATGTGTATGTTTGTGTGTGCACGCCCAAGTGCAATGTGGATCTCTCCTGTAGCTGGACTTAAACAGTCGCTCTGCTCTGTATCTGGCCTTTGGATCCTGGCCTACTCAGTTGCTGGTACGTGGACATACTGGCCCCTGAGGCCTGCAGAGCCACGCCAGTCGCTGGTGTAGACCTCCTTACAGACAGGCTCACATGCTCAGACACTGCTGTCCCCTGGTCCCTCTGATTTGGTGTCAGGCATGAGCAGGCTTGTGTACAGACCAACCACCTGTACAAGCAAGTGGTCCTTTTTATCCTCTTACACCTCTGCTTTCCCGCACTTGATCCTCCCCAAATCAGCTAATCCTCACCCTTTCCCTTCCTTTGATCCCACTCCTAAACATCCCAGTCCTGTGTCACCCTGACTTGTTCTTTGCTGGCATCCCGTGTGTCACCTAACCGTAGGTGTTAACACCACACTCTGCCCCTCTCCCTGCTCCCTTCCCTTCCCGCTCCCAAAGGGTGCTGCAGAGGGTGGTTCCCAGGGACTCATCCTGGTGGGTCTCCTGGGACAGACCTGGGAAGAAGGTGTCTGTTTCTTTGAGACCATCATTTGTGTTCCCCTGCCTGCCGTCGTGCTTCTGTACTTGTCTGTGGTCGTGGAGATAAGCCTTTGGTAGGCCTGGAAAGGGTGAGGGGAGGCAGGATGTTCCCTGGGGTTCCCCACCTGCCGTTGTTTCTCTGTGCTACTTTGTGTGTGCGCGCAGACGAGCTTTTTATGACATAACCTCGCACCTTCTGGCTCGCTTCCCGAGGAGTGTTATTTTCCCAGGCCGTGCTGTGACACTGGTTCTTGCATATTTGCTGTGTCCGAGGATCGCAGGCTGTGGAGTACCTAGATGTTACTGAGTCCAAAGGCTGTCTCTAGCTCACTGGTGTCCAGGTGCCTTACAAAATCTACTTTCCCGCACACACACCCACCCCACCCACCCCCTTTTTTTTGGAGTATTGAATACGAGGATAAGCTGAGGCAGCAGCAGGCTCAAAGCTGTTAGCCAGAGTGAATGATGAAAGTGAAGCGTTTCTGTTCTTACTCGTTAGCAGGAGAAGTACTATTGAAAGGCAAGAGGAAGTCTGAGCAAGGGGAAGGCGAAGATCTTCCGGACTCTCCCAAGAAGAAGCAGAAGATTTCGGGTAATACAAATAACTTGTAATTCCTAGTTGCAAGCCTCCAGGCGCTTCAGATTTCCTCCATGCCCAAACGCCATCCTCTGCTGTCTTCCAACTCTATTTTGGATTCTAGGTGTTTTGCTACAGGAGCCAGTTGGCTAGTTTTGATTTTACAGTGGGAGATGATTGTTGTAATTTCAGTCTCTTCAAAGTCCAGCAAAGGGAGGGAGGAAAGGAAGCAGGGGAAGTACAGGCTAGTGTGCTTCATTTCAGTTTCCCCAGAGATTCTGGACTAAATAATCAGAGAACTTAGTTGTAAAGCTCTGGAGATGAATGAGTAGATGATAACAGCAATACGGGTTTGTTGAGGAGAAACCAAAGCCGACCACTTTAATGCTCTTTTACCGCAGAGACAGATGCCGGGGCAGGGGTGGTGGTGGGGGAAAGCTGGACATCATAGGTCGTTCATGCCTTCAGAGGATTGATAATCAGTGGTGAGGTGCAAGAGGAAGTGTACGAGTGGTGAAAGCAGGAGCAGGTGACGCAGGAGAAGTATACATCTGCCGTTCAACCTTGCAGGGATGAGGTTAAGGAAGCCAAGGGCAACCTGTAGTTGAATCTGGACAGGAAAGGATTCTACAAGTATGTGAACAGCAGATGGAAGGCCAGGGAAAGCATGAGTGCATTGCTGAAGAGGGCAGGGGAACTGGTGACAAATGATGTTGAAAAGGCTGAGGTACTCGGGGCTTCCTGTGCCTCATTCTTGATGAGTTACAGGAATCCTTCAGGAATGCCGGGTGCCCGAGACCAGAGGGAGGGTCTTGAGCAAGGGAGCCTTACACTCGGTGAAGGAGGGTGAAGTTAGAGTGCTTAAACAGACGGGACATACCTAATTATTTACCAGCTAACCAGGGAGGTCGCAGCTGACTGGAAGTTAGCAAATACGATGCCTACCTAGAAGAAGGGCCGGAAGAAGGATCCTGGGAACTACAGGCCGGTCGGTCTGACCTCGGGTGCCGGGGAAGGTTATGGAGCAGATCATCTTGAGTGGCATCCTGCGGCACGTGCAGGACAACCAGATGATCAGGCCCAGTCAGTGTGGGTTTATGAAAGGCAGGTCCTGCTTGGCTAGCCTAGCCTAATCTCCGTCTGTGACAAGGTGACCCGCTGTAGTGGATGGGGAAAGGCTGTGGGTGTCGTCTGCCTAGACTTCAGTAAGACCTTTGACAAGGTTTCCCACAGCATTCTCCTGGAGAAAGGGGCTGCTCATGGTTTGGACAGGTGTCCTGTTCACCGGGTAAAACCTGGCTGGGTGGCCGAGCCCAAGGAGTGGTGGTGAATGGAGTCACAACCCGCCGGTGGCCAGTCACGCGTGGTGTTCCCCGGGGCTTGGTGCTGGGACCAGTCCTGTTGAGTATCTTTGTCAGTGGTCTGGATGCGGGGCCCTAGTGCTGCCTCAGTCAGTTTGCAGACAACGCCAGGTTGGGCGGGAGCGTAGATCTGCTCGAGGGCTCTGCAGAGGGACCTGGCCCGATGGGCCGAGGCCAATGGTATGAGGCTGGACACGGCTCGGTGCCGGGTCCTGCCCTTGGGTCACAACAGCCCCACGCAGCGCTACAGGCTTGGGGGAGAGTGGCTGGGAAGCTGCCCGGCGCGAAGGGCCCTGGGGGTGTTGGTCGACAACCGGCTGATTGTGAGCCGGCAGCGTGCCCAGGGGGCCGAGAGCATCCTGGCTTGTGCCTGAAATAGTGTGGCCAGCAGGACTAGGGACGTGATTGTCACACCGCGCCCAGCACTGGCGAGGCCGCACCTCACGTCCTGGGCTCGGTTTTGGGCCCCTCACTCCCAGACAGACACTGAGGTGCCGGAGCGTGTCCAGAGCTGGGCAGGGGGCTGGGGAAGGGTCTGGAGCACCAGTCTGATGGGGAGCGGCTGCGGGTGTTTAGTCTGGAGAGGAGGAGACTCGGGGGCGGGGGACACACACGACACCGTACTGCTCTCCACAACTACCTGAGAGGAGGCTGTAGCCAGCGGGGGTCGGTCTCTTCTCCCAGGTAACAAGTGACAGGACAAGAGGAAAGGGCCTCAAGTTGCGCTGGGGGAGGTTTAGATTGGATATTGGGAAAAGTTTCCTCATCGAACGGGTGGTCAAGTATGGAACAGGCTGCCCAGGGAGGTGGTGGAGTCCCCACCGCTGGACGGATTTGAAAGACCTGTAGATGTGGCGCTTGGGGATGTGGTTTAGCGGTGGGCTTGGCGGTGCTGGGTTAACGGTTGGACTCGATGCATCTGACAGGTCTTTTCCAACCTAAATGAGTCTGTGATTGTATGATTCGAAGTTACATGGGGCCTGACGGGTTGTACTGAGTGCTGAGAGAGCTGGCTGATGTCATTGTGAGGCCACTCTTGATTATCTTTGAAAGGTCATGGCACCTGGGAGAGGTTCCTGAAGACTGGAAGAGAGCAAATATCACTCCTGTCTTCAAGGACAGAAAGAAGGAAGAGCTGGGGAGCTACAGGCCGGTCAGTCTCACCTCAGTCCCTGGGAAGGCGATGGAGAGAATCGTCCCGGAAATCATTTCCAAACATATGAAGGACAAGGTGGTGATTGGGAGTAGTCAGCATAGATTTACGAAGGGCAAATCCTGCTTCGTCAGCCTGACAGGCTTCTACAACGAGGTCACTAGCTTGGCGGATGAGGGGAGAGTCGTGGATGTTGTTCACCTCAGCTTTAGTAAGGCTTTTGGTGCTGTTTCGCACGACATCCTCGGCGGTGAACTGGCCAAGTACAGGTTAGATAGATGAACAGTCCAGTGGTTTGAACACTGGCTTAAAATCCAGGCCCAGAGGGTCGTGGTCAGCAGCACAAAGTCGAGTTGGAGGCACATCACTAGCACTGTACGCCAGGGGTAGGTGCTGGGGCCAGTGCTGTTTAAGATTTTCACTAATGACCTGGGCAGTGGGACAGCGTGCACCCTCAGCACGTACACACGTGATACGAGCGGTGGTACATGAGAGGGGTGTACTGCTGTTCACAGGGACCTGGACAGGCCGGAGACTTAAGTAGAGAGGAATCTCTTGAGGTTCATCAAGGAGAAGTGTGAAGTCCTGCAGCTGGGCAGGAATAACCCCACATAGCGGCATATGCTGGGGGCTAACTTTGTGGAAACCAGCTCTGCAGACAGGGACGTCGGGGTCCCGAAGGACAGCGAGCTGGCCTTGAGCCAGCAAGACGCGCTGTTGTGGCAAGGGCAGCCAACAGCATTCTGGGCTGCCTTAGGAAGAGCGTTGCCAGCAGGTCAGGGGAGGTGATCCTTCCTTTCTGCTCAGCACCAGAGTACCGTGTCCAGTTCTGGGCTACCTGATACAAAAGAGAGGTTGGTGCAGGGCTGCAAAGATGATCGAGGGACTGGAATATCTTTCCTATGAGGACAGGCTGAGAGAGCTGCGACTCTTCAGTCTGGAGAAGGCTCGGGGGGAATCTTACCAGTGTGTATCAAGGCTTGGTGGGAGGGAATGAAGAGAAGGGAGCCAGACTCTTCTCTGTAGGGCTCGCTGACAGAACAAGAGGCAGCGGGCACACATGAAGACACGCAAAGTTCTGCCCAAAGGCAAGGATAGACTTTTTTACTGTGAGGGTGGTCAAACCCTGGCACAGGTTGCCCAGAGAGGTTGTGGAGTCTCCATCAGTGGAGGTACTCAAATCTTGACTGGACGTGTTGTTGGGCAGCCTGCTCTAGCTGACCCTGCGTGAACAGAGGGGTTGGACTAGGTGATCTCAGGAGGTCCCTTCCAGCCATAACATCGCTGTGATTGCTGTGAAACAGAAACAAGTATAGAATGATGGTTCGCAGTCTGTCTGTCCTAGGTTCGATTCTAACCATTGTTTTTGTCACCAAGGACCTGGAAGTATATGTAGACAGCACAAAGCCGAAAGGGATGGCAAGTGCGGTGGAGAAAAAGCTGAAATTGAAAGCGGTCTTGATGTTAGAGAAGCAGTCTGAAAAACAGAATGGAATATAATATAGTGTGTAAACTTAAAGACGCTGTAGTTGGGAAGAAGTATTAGTGCAGCTGAAAGACAAAGAGCGACATCCTAGGTGTCGGTTCTTCAGAAGAGGGTTTGAGATTTATAACAGCTCAAATGTTGAATAAGGACCAAGAGCGTCATACTTGTTCCTGAAAAGGCACATGTCGTGCTGAGGTGTTTGGGCAGAGATGCAGACTGTCAGGCATGTGAAGTAATTCTTGTGCTCTAATGCAGGGTCACACTTGGAGTGCTGCTTCAGCAGTGGACACTGCAGTTCAGGAAGTGTGTGGACCAGCTGAAGAGACCAGGGAGAAGAGAGCAAAAAAACATAACCCCGTGAGAAAATCCTGAAACAATAAGAGTTGTTTAGCCTAAAGAAGACAGGAATGAGTAGAGGAACGGGACTGTCCCATTTGGTTGCCAACAAGTCGTTAGATTGGCTCAGCCATACTGTGAACAGGGGATGTTTCAGTGTGAAGAGTTCCCATCCCCTGAGCTGTGTGTATGCACAACCGTACAGATAGCAGATATCTGGATGGGGCTAATGCCTGCAGCTGTAAGTAGCTATGGATTTTGAGAGGGAGTAGGGAACATAATCTTGACGTTCCTTCAAAGGAAAAAAAACCACCAAAAAAACCATTGAACATTTCTGAATGAGTAGCTTTGAGACAGCAGGCTGAGTAGCAGCATCCTAGCAAAAAGACTCTGCTTTTTTGTAACAAGGCTCGCGAAATTAAGTCTTCCGGTCTTTCTTGTTTGTGTTCTAACAGGAAAAAACCAGCAAGCTGGAACGCAACAGAACTCCAGAGCGAAAGGCCCCTGTGTTCAGAAAGAACCAGAAACCTATGGCCCAGGTAAGAAGCAGCAGCAGTTGCTCAGAACTGTTAATGAAGCAGCGTGTCCTGGTTTCAGCTGGGATGGAGTCACTTACCCTCTTAGGAGCTAGTACAGCGCTGTGTTTTGGCTTTGGTGAGAGAGCAATGTTGATAACGCACTGATGTTTTCAGTGGTTGCTGGGTAGTGTTTATCCCAAAGTCAAGGCCTTTTCAGTTCCTCGGGGCCTGCCAGCCAGAGGGCTGGAGGGGCACAAGGAATTGGGAAGGGACACGGCCAGGACAGCTGGCCCGCGCTAGCCAACGGGATATTCCACACCGCAGAATGTCGTGCTCAGTACATAAACTGGGGGGAGTTGGCCGGGGCCTGCTCAGTGCTGCTCGGGGGCTGGCTGGGCATTCGTCAGCGGGTGGTGAGCATCACTTGTTTGGGGGTTGTTGAGAGCTATTTCTTACTTCCCTCCCTTTGGATTTTACTCCTCTCCGCTTCTCCCTCTTTTTCCTTCCAGTAGTTGTTATGCTTATTCTAGTTTTTATTCTAATTTCTTTCAGTTACTGACTTGTTCTTATCTCAGCCCTTGAGGTTTACCCTTTTCCCGATTCCCCTCCCCAGCCCTGGGTGGGGCCGGGGCGGAAGCGAGTGGCTTGGTGGTACTTTGTCGCCGGCTGGGGTTAAACCTCGAGGCATCCGAAAGATAAACGTGATTCTTTCTAGGATTTGAATCTGAGCAACAGCTGCGCTTCGGGTGTTTCCATCTTGTTGTTCACTGTACTGTTGACAAGGAAGAACTGGCTGCTGTCCTTCTGGCGCTGTGTCAGTACTGCAGAGCAAGACTGGAGGGACTGCATACTGCCTAATAGTGTAGTTCCAGGTGGTTTTACCCCTGCACAGTGGGACGGTGAAGGGGGAATTGCTTTCTGAAGAGAGCAAAAGCCCGTTGAAATAGTTTCAACTCTACAGCTTGCAAAAATATGTATACTTTTTTACTCAGCAGAGTATGTTTGCAGGAAAAACTCTGTCGCTGTTGCTGCCAAGTCACCTCTTGTGGTAACCTGGCAGGCAGAGACTCAAGCAGTCCGTGCTAGGAGAACAGCGTTAGCCTTGGCTCAGCAGGTGGAATGACGTGGGATGTGTTGCTCACAGCACTCGTGAAATAGCCCAGTTTTCTGCCCAGTGCTGTCTGATTCACAGGCTTTTCCCGCAGCCACCTGGGGAGGGGCAGCCCCTCCCTGATACTACTGGGCCAAGGGGAAAGCCTTTAGATCTTTTGATGATAAGACTTTGGGCAGATGGCTGCTAAGCCACTTTCTTCCCAGAACCCCTTTCAGTAATTTATAACCCTTGTGGCGTATGGCCCTTCACAAACAGGCCAGGAACTGGAGAGTGTGCCACACAGGGTACTTTTCCCTGGCTGTTTCTTGAGGATCTTGGCCCGGTGGTGTAGCTCTGTTCACTTTTGGTGCCAAGGTGGCTGGCTAACGTAAGTGGCGTGCTAAAGATTTGGTTAGTAGAAGCGAACCGTGGACTTTGTCTGAAACTGTTTGGTCACACCTGTGGCTGCTTCTACTGTGGAAACCCTTTTGCCAGAAGGAGAGTTTACTCTGCATGCTGAAGTAATTGTGTAAAATACAAGTGAATGGATGAAAAATCTCTGCTGCACAAGTGGAAGAACATTCCTTGCAAGGAGATGGTAGGATTAAAGAGTTTTTATTGAACGGTCTCCCAAAAGGAGTGACGTGTGCCTCGTCCCATGACACACTGGAAGCTGCAAATGAGCTAAAGCTATTGAAGTGTCGCTGGACACGAGTTTGGTAGCGTGTGACCTGTTTCCTTCTAGGATTCATTGTGCAAGTGGAAGGGGAAAAAAAAGATGCTGTGTTTGCAGTTCTGTTGCAAACCTTTTGTTTTGGCAGGTAGTATGGAAGAGCGGTGGTCTTTGGAAATTCAGGACAAAGGCCGAGTTACCTGCCCAACATGCCGGGCTGTGGTGAGGAAGACTGTAGAAGGACTGAAGAAACATATGGTAAATTGCAGGCAGGTAGGAACAGGAGAGATGAGCAACGTGTTCTTTAATCCTCTTCAGCTTGCTGCCTGCACGCTGTTTTGTGTTGCATTTAGAACCGGTTTCCTCTCATCATCACGTCTCTAAGCGAGAGTCCTTTGTACACATGTTAAGAGGCTGCGCTTGGTGCTTCTGGCTTAGCCTTTTGCTGGCGGTTTGGGGTAGTGAACAAAGGTGTAGCTATTTTATTGTTCCCCTGAATGTTAGGCTCCCTAAAATCTCTTCTGTTCTTGATGGGCAGTTACCAGGCACAAACAAAATGTTCTGCTCTCCTGCTCCTTTCCCCCAAAGCGTCTCCCACTGCTTTGGTTAGCTTACAGTTGCACGCACCGTGTCCTTGTTTGTTTCTAGGAAATGTTCACATGTCATCACTGTGGGAAGCAGCTGAAGTCTTTAGGAGGGATGAAATACCATGTCATGGCAGACCATAACAATCAGGTAACATGACTGCTGTGCATCTAAAAACCCTGCAGGCAAGAGAGTTTTGGGTTCCTTCCCCGGCACACACAGTATCAGAGCATGGTGGCTTTTTCCTGTGATGTAGCTGCTCCAGTCTTCTCTGCCTGTTATTTTTCCTGTGAGATTTAACATCTGAAAAAACAGTAGAGTGTTAGGAGAGATGGTAGCCGTCCTGCATCTTAGAAAGAGGGGGTGAATTTCTGTTTAGGCTGGTTATACGGTCACAGGTAAACGGCATTCTCAATGAGAAAAAAAATGATTGCTCATTAGGCTGCGAGTTTCAGTCCTGTGCTAGAAAGCCGTTTTTCTACATCCAGAGCAGACTAGAGTTCAGTGTTTTACAAGTTGAAAGGTAAAAAAGCAGAAACAGCAGTTTAGTTCTTGTCTGTGTTTACTGTAAAGATAGGAATGCTACAGTCTGCTTTTCCTCTTTGCTGTTACTTTAAAGAGGGCGATGTCTCCTGTTGCAGTTGTGAAGAATTAGAACTTTTGAAAAGGTCACTGGGAAGTTTGGGTAGGGTTTAGATCAGGGGTCCTCAAACTTTTTAACCAGGGGGCCGGCGCGTGGATGAAGTGGCAGGAAGCCATCTGCGGCTGCTTGGTTTCCCCCCCCAACCCCGGGCGGGGGAGTTCTGTAAATACCGGGGGCTGGATTGAGGACCCTGGGGGGGCGTATCCGACCCACAGGCTGTAGTTTGAGGACCCCTGGGTTAGATAATTGGTTACTGTTCTTTTTTATGTGGTTCTCAGTACTGTGGTTTCTGAACCTACAGCTGTATTAGTAAACATAATAGGCCAGGGATCACGCTCTGACCCTGAGGAATAGGTCTGTCACTCTGTTCTAACTTTCTCTTCAGTCCAAGTGTAATATTATTATTAGGTAGTGTAGGAAATAATAAACAGTAACCATTGGAGAGAGAACAGACAAGAACTTGAGCTATAGTTTCGCACAGGTGAATAACCGTTACAGGTAGTTAGTCGGCTTAGCTTTAGTTGGGCTAAGTGGAAATGGCAGGCCCAGGAAATGTTAAAGGTGCGTGACAGAGATGAGTAAGTACTTCCCACAGGCAGAAGAGGACCAAAGTAATTATGGAAATACATACCTTTGTCCTTCCCAGCAGCTGTGGCTTGGGACCATTTCTTAGCAAGGTTTTGTTCCTAGATAGCTATCTAAATGTTAGAATGCTTATCTGCAAAGTGGTTTTCAGGCAGTTTACTCCCTTTAAAGGTAATTCGGTTGTTCTGGGATATAGACAGACCGTGATCATTGTATTAGATACACTTTTGTAAAATCTTAAGTTGCAGAGATGTAATTGTTTTGGAAGCTTTCCTTCAGTTGTGTGTTGACTAGTGAATTCCCTGTGAGAAGAGCTGTAAATGCTGAGCACCCTATGTTTTTCTTTCATCTTTCTGCTGTGCTTTAGCCAGTTGTGAAGGAGGGAGGAGAACTGGATGAGCAGCTTGAGCGAGACCGCCTTCGGAAGGTTTTGAAGCGTATGGGAAAACTCAAGTGTACGAGGGAGGTAAGCTGCATTGTGCTAAGTATCCTGAATTAAACAGCGGCAGATGCATGAATATAAAACATTAAGAGAGTTCTGCTGGGTCTGCTGTGGGGCTGGCTAAAGCTGGATTTATTTCAAGATCCTAGGTATGTTTTAAGACAGAGTATTGTAGAATGATTTGGGTTCAAAGGGACCTTTAAAGGTCATCTAGTCCGGCCCTCCTGCAGTGAGCTTCTTCAACTAGACCGCGTTGCTCAGAGCCCTGTCCAACCTGGCCTTGAATGTTTCCAGGGATGGCACACCTACCAGGTCTTTGGGAAACTTCCGCCAGTGCTTCACCGGCCTTTTTTCCCTTCAGTCTAGTCAGAGGGCACCCTCTGAGTTCAAAGCTGTTACCCCTTGTCCTATCGCTACAGCCCCTACGGAAAAGTCTGTCCCCATCTTTCTTGTAAGCCCCCTTTCGGTATGGAGAGGCCGCAGTAAGGTCTCCCCGGGGCCTTCCCTTCTCCAGGTGAAACAGCCCCAACTCTCTCAGCCTTCCCTCCTAGGAGAGGTGTTCCAGCCCTCTGATCATTTTTCATGGACCTCCTGTGGACCCGCTGCACCAGGTCCATGCCTTTCCTATACTGAGGACTCCAGAGCAGCACGCCAGGTGGGGTCTCGCCAGAGTGGAGTAGAGGGACAGAATCCCCTCCCTCGACCTGCTGACCACCCTTCTTTTGATGGCATCCAGGATACGCTTGGCTTTCTGGTCTGCAAGCACACACTGCCAGCTCGTGTCCGGTGTTTCATCCACCAGTACCCCCAAGTCTGGCTCGGCAGGGCTGCTCTCAATCCCTTCATCCCCCAGCCTGTACTGATACCGTGGGTTGCCCCAACCCAGGCGCAGGACCTTGGTCTTGGCCTTGTTGAACCTCATGAGGTTCGCAAGGGCCCACTTCTTGAGCTTGTCCAGGTCCCTCTGAATGGCATCCCATCCCTCAGGCATGTCAGCCGCGCCACTCAGCTTGGTGTCGTCTGAAAACTTGCTGAGGGTGCACTCGATCCCACTGTCTGTGTCGCTGACAAAGACATTAAACAGTAGCGGACCCAGTGCGGACCCCTGAGGGACTCCACTCGTCACTGATCTCTGCCCAGGCACTGAGCTGTTGACCACTGCTCTCTGGATGTGAGATTCCAGCCAGTTTCTTACCCACCGAGTAGTCCACCAAGTCCGTATCTCTCCAATCTAGAGAGAAGGATGTTGTGGGGGACCGTGTCAGAGGCCTTACGGAACTCCACAGAGGTAATATCCATAGCTCTTCCTTTGTCCACTGGTGTGGTCACTCCATCACAGAAGGCCACTAGGTTGGTCAGGCAGGACTGCCCTTTGGTGAAGCCGTGCTGGCTGTCTGGAATCACCTCCGTGTCCTCCATGTGCCTTAACATAGCTTCTAGGAGGATCAGTTCCGTGATCTTGCCAGGCACAGAGGTGAGGCTGACAGGTCGGTAGTTGCCAGGGTCCTCCTTTCTACCCTTTTTAAAAATGGGGGTTTTGCCCTTCTCCACTCACCAGGGACTTCACCTGACTGCCATGCCTTTTCCGGTGTCGGGGAGAGCAGCTTGGCAACTACATCAGCCAGTTCCCTCAGGACTCTGGGCTACGTCTCATCAGGTCCCGTAGACTTAGGTACGCCGAGGTGCCTCAGGTGGTCTCAGACCTTCTCAGATCTTCTCTTCCAGCGGGAGGGACTTTGCTGCGCCAGTCCTCGCCTTGAGGTCCATCCGCTCGAGAGGTGCGGCAGGAGTGAAGACTGAGAGAGAACTTGCTGAGTACCTCCGTCTTCTTGTCTGTTGTTGCCAGTTTGCTGGTCGTGTTCATCGCAGGGTTACGCTTTCTTTGACCTTTGTGTTCTGGCTGACATACCTAGAGTAGCCCTTCTTCTTTTTTGTGTCCTTTGCCAAGTTCAGCTCTGGCCACGTCTTTGCTTTCCTGACCCTAACCCTACACAACCAGGCACCTTACACCTGGCGATCGAGAGCTCTTGCACTCTGTGGAAGGGGTCCTCAAAGACCTGGAGCTCTGTTCTGCTGCCTTGTCTGCTTGCCTGTAAATGTAGGTTCAGCAAAGGTATGACTTTATAAATGCGTTCAGTGGAATGCGTCAGGGAGGAAGAAGTTAAAGGAGAACCGTGTTAACTTGCAACAGTATTATAAACTGCTGACAGCATTACGTGATCGTTAAGGCTGCAAGGGAACCGGCTGAGGTCACCTAGTTCAACCCCTGTGCTCAAGCGGGGTCAGCTGGAGCTCTTTGGGTATCTCATGTGTTGGTGTCTTCAAGGGGGATCGAGAGGACACTGCATTGTTTCTCGTGTGCACCAAACACATTTTATGAATGTGTGCTTCTGCTCTTTCCTCAGTTGTTTGTGATGGCTGGGAAGATGGTTTTACACATAATTAACTGTGTGAGCGTGTCTCTGGTTTCTGAAAGTACTGAGACTGGCTACAGCTAGAGAAGGGGATGGAGGCCTCCCTTAGATGGATACATCTAAGAATATTAAAACCTGGCTGATGCACGTTTGATTTGTTCTGTTCCCAAGCTCAGTGTCAAGTTGATCACTGGATTCAGTGTCAGGAGATCCTCTAGTAAGTGACATCCGCTGGAGCCATTGGGGGTTTTTGTTGTCCTCCACTGCAGCAGGAGGCAATAGCTGTATCCTGGGAGGAGCTGAAAGTTTTATTTACCATTACCCGAGTGTTGCTATTGCTCTAGACAGTCTGGCCGGCCAAGCAAGTGTAAAAGCTCCCTCTTTTTCTGCCCACCTCCCGCATTTGTATCTGAATTCAATCTTCCCGTTTTGTGCATCCTCATTTTACACCTTGCTTCTTCAGTCCGCATCCTGACATTTTTTGTTGCGCACTACCTACAAAGAAGCTGTAAGAAACAGTTTCTCCCATCTGAGCCAATTCTTTCTCCCAGATTTTGTCTGTCTGAACAGGTGAACGTTAAGGTTTGCTACCTCATGGTCTCTGGTGTGGCAGGAAAAGTGCCAGTACTTCGGTGAGCAAGCTGTGGATCCTATGCACAGTGGGCATGTGATCACTTGGCGAGCACTTTTCTTCCATGCCTTTTTCTTCTGCATTGGCAGGGCTGCACAGGCAGCTTCACGACCATAATGGGATACCTGTATCATGTTAAAAAATGTGGGAAGGCTGCTTCTGAGCTGGAGAAAATGGCTATGAAGTGCCATCACTGTGGAAAAGCATACAAATCAAAGGCAGGACTTGTCTACCATCTGCGATCTAAGCATGGGCCGGTAAGTGCAAATGGCCATAGTTATCCCGATAGCCTGGTGGTGCTTGAGCCATCCCGATGTGCAGCGCACATAGGCGTTTGTCTGCTGGTCGGGTGGGTACTTAGGCCTGGCAAATCTTTGTGTTTTTCTGTCTCTCTGGAGTATTGTGTCCTTGACACTTTCCTTCTAGCAGCAGCTGTTGCTGTTCCGTGACTAGGATGAAGTTTTTGATAGTGAATCACCGTGGCAGCAGTAAACTTTCCCCAGCCTGACTGTTGCTCCATGGAAGAATGGCGCCAACATGTGTAACTTGTGAGGTGCTTTTCTTTTGCTCTTGGAAGACCCAACACTGGAGCGGAGCAGGCAGTACTCTGCTTGTTGTCCATGAGGGCGTTAGAGGGAACGGTGCGATCCTTTCAAGACCAGCGGCTGCATGAAACTGTCTGCTTGAGCCTTAGTGCTGTGACCCCTCTGAGTAGATCTGGGGTTCTGTCTCGCTAGAGGGGTGCACTTCTGTCCTGTGCCTGTGAGAGCGAACCACAGCCGCAGCAGCATTTTTGTGAGGGATTTGGCAGAATATTTCTTGGCAGTCTTTAGTGTAACTGAAGTGGGAACTACCGAAGGAGGCTCACCTTCTTTGGCCCTCATTGCAGGTCCCTTTCCTCCATGAGGAGAGAAGAACAGAGAGCCTGAAGGAAATCAAAGGTGAGCCAAACAACACGGGCAGAGTTCAGAGGAGATCTGCAAAGGCGGCAATCTACTATCTCCATGAGCTAGCTGGAGAAGAGCTGGCCAGAGAGTGGCCGAAGAGAAAAGTTCTGCAGGACTTGATTCCAGATGACCGGAAGGTAGAAATGCTGTCTGGGGTCTGAGTCTTTCTTCACATCGGATGAGTCTTGCGCTGGCATCTACCCAGTGTTGCCAGTGTTCAGTGGCCCACGGAAAGCAAGTATTGAAGAAGTACTGTCTTGTGGGAGGGATCAGGTGTTGCTGTCCCTGGTCTTAGATGACAGTGTGGCTACAGCAGCAGTTGCTGTGGTGTAAGTATTTCATCCAGGCAGGCTATAATGACTTCCCAGGCGTATCGCTGTCAGTTTCAGTGGGCACAAGTAATGAAGGCAGTTGTAGGCAGTATGTTGCTGGCAAGTCATAGGCTACAGGTCGCTGCTGCCCTGCAGTGATAGTTCGTAGTTTTTCAGGCAGCAGAGTTTCCAGGAGCGTCTTTTAGGCTGTAGGAGAAACCCAAGGGTAAAGGGTGGTTCATGATTTGGGCGGGGTACGTACAGTTAGAGGGATGGTTGTAGTCAAAGTCTGGGGATTCTGGCCTTGGTGGGGGCTGTTCCAGGTTCAGTTATGTTTGTGGAGAGTCAGTGAGACAGGAAAGGATTGGCTGTTAGCGCAGGACAAGAAATAGCACCTCTGTCTCACAGCCTGGGAGAGAAAGGGCCATACTTGGCACTCTGCGTAGCCAACGCTGCTTCCAGCTTTCAAGTCCATCTCTTTATCTCAGCTGAAATATACTCGTCCCGGACTGCCCACCTTTAGTCAAGACGTGCTGTGCAAATGGAAAACGGAGATAAAGATGTACCGAAGAGTCCACTGCCCAAATCAGGTAATCCTGAAGTGTTTCTGAAGCCTCCAAGGGGACAGATCTCAGGTCTGTGTGAGCCAACAGCTTTCCAGAACCCTGACATTGCAGTTTGTCTCGCTGTGGGCGACAAATTCTGCTCCACGGTTGGTTAGTGTCACCAAGACGCTGTCTGGACTGTTGCTGGAGGGGTGATGCCTCTGGGGATGTGTTTGTCTGCTTCAGGGCCAGTAACGTGGTGTCAGACTGGACAGCTTTCCCATCCAGCTGGGAGCCGGCCCCTTTGGAGGTTTGAGCAGTAGCAAAATGTCAGGCCCCTGCCTGCCTAGCAGGTGCACTAAACCTAAGTACGGAAGCAGGAAGGAGTAGAGATGGAAATGTAAGAGTAGAGGAGCTGTGTCTGGCACAGCAATTAAGTTTTCTTTTGAAAGCTGGAAACGAGCTACAGAAGACTCTTGCATGGCGCTGTTGTCCTGCTCTAGGGACGCTTATGCATGTGCACTTGGTCTCTTACAATCCCACGCACCAGCCACCAGTCAGATCCACTGAGAAGAAAAGTCCCCATTGGTGGAGACGGTGGTAGATGTGATACAGGGGACACCCGCTGCCAGGTAGCCAAGTGGCGGCTTCCATCCAGGTTTGGATGTAGAAACAATGCCGTCCCCCTGCCCTACCCCATCGCCAGCACTCTCTCCCCAATTTTCAGCCTTGCGTCATTTCCAAGTGTAAGAATTGCAACATGGTGCTGTGTATGGAGCTGTCTCCAGAAAGCAGCTGTCCTGTTTCACCGGCGGGTAACGCAGAAGCATGTCTTGCACCTCCCTCCTGTTTCAGTGCCTGGGATGTCGGCTGCATGGGACCGAGTATCCCGAGGGTGATGCCCAACGCTCCACGCGGGGCAGGCCTGCAAAGCTGCCCTTTAGCTGAGACCGCTGATGCGGATGCAGTGCCCCCAGGGACGTGAGCAGGGCAGGAGAGGTTGAAGCGTCTTGTTCTTGCCCCTGTGCTCTGCCTGAAATTAATCTCTGCTGCACTTTAGGCAGAATGCAAACTCTGTCGTTGCACTCAGGCTTTAATAGAGGGCGAAAGTAACTGTGACAGGAGTCTCTTGGAGATGTCGAAATGCGCTCAGAAACACTTCACTTGCTGAAAGCTTATGTCTCTTTTGATGGTCCTTTTAGCAGAAACATCCTGGCTTTGTAGGACTCGGTGTCTCCCTCCCCCTGCCTCTCTTATCCCTTTTGGAATTGTCTTCTGGAGAACAAGACTTTGTTGTGTGGGAAGAAGTGATTTCTTAACTTGAGTTTTGCTGACGTGCCCTTTTTTTACCGTTTCAGGGTTGTGAGTCTGTATACGGCAGCGTCTCGGGACTCAAATCTCACCTCGGCACGTGCACCTTGGTTGGTAGCCTTCCTGTCCTCACTGTCTGTTATACCGATAGCCGGACTGTCCCTGTGCTTCAGCTGTCTCCTTGTTGAAGCTGTTGCCCAGCCATCTGCTGATCCGAGTTCCTCACAGTTTGAGGGCTTTGCTGTGTGCTAACGGGGTTGCCATTGCAAGCACTGCTTGAGGCAAGGAGGAGGCATCTTAATGGGCTGCCTTTTAGTGAAACCGCAGTCCTAGCTGTAGATTCACAGCTACAAGAGCATTTTTTCCAGGTACGGTGCCAGAGACCTTGTAACATCTCACAGAGCAGTCGTACGCTTTGTGGGCATAGCCGGCGCATAAGGTCAGCGCTCCTGTAGCTAAAGCATTGTCTGGTACGAGCAAGAGTTTCTTACTACTGGGTTGTATCTGAGCAAGAGTCAAATACAATATATAGGCGCGTCAGCCTTCTTGGCAGCAAGTGGTGATGGATTTTTTTGTTTTGGTGCCAGGGAGACTTTGTGGCTGGTAAATACAAGTGTCTCCTGTGTGAGAAGGAGTTCGTTTCAGAGAGTGGGGTCAAGTATCACATCAACTCTGTGCATGCTGAGGTAAGAGGCAGAATGGAAGTCTTCCGACCCCAGGCTGTCGGAGGGGGGGAGGGTGTCTTGGGAAGGAAATGCTGGATGCTTGCCCTGTTTTATTTTTTCCTTGCTCACTGCTAGGGACAGGGTCCTAGGCTGGCGGGGCCTTTGGTTTGCTTAAACACGCATTGGTCTGGGGAACAGGCGTGTTGCTTCGCGTGTCTTGTCCCAAGCTGCTGCTGCTCGGTTCAGCTCTTCAGCCTTTTCCATGCCTTTAGCCAGGCAGTTGCCAAATCAAGCCTGAATCCTCTGAGACAGGGCAACACCTGAGGAGGAACACCGGGAAGCAGATCTTTGTTAGGCAGCTGCCTTTCCAGATCTCAGGTTTCAGGAAGCCCTTGTCCCAGGAGGCAGCTTTTGTTATAAGCTCTGATAGGCTTTATACGGTATGTTCGCCATGGGTACCAACCTGTTGCCTTCTGAACCCTCCAGGACTGGTTTGATGTGAACACAACTACCACCAAAAGCTTTGAGAAGCTAATGAAAATCCGCCAGAGAGAAGAGCAGAGGAAGCAACGGAAGAAACGTCCTTTGACCCGGGGCAAAAAGAAGAGTACTGGGACCCTGGCTGCTAAGAAGCTCCCCGTTGCTGGAGTTGAAAAAACGAGAAGTAAGAGAGGTCGTCCCCGGCGGGTGGACAATGAGAGCGTGAGCAGTGAGGAGGGGCAGCCACAAGTTTCACGGAGAGCCAAATTTCCAAAAACCAGCCGCAAGCGAGGCCGGAAGTAAAGCCCTAGAAGAAGAGCAGGAGCAATCCTAAAGCTTCTCAGTGAGAAGCCCCACTTGTGTCACGCTCATAACCCACAGCGCTAATATGAGCAACTGAATGTCTTTGGGACTGTGACTCCGTTCTGCTCAGTGACCTTGATTCTGAAACTGTTGCCTCTGGTCAGTTGTGGGAGACTTCAAACCAAAGCTGCGGTAGGGAGGCTGCCTCTCCTGGTGCAGTTCCCTTGGACGGTGGCACTAGCAGGGCAGCCGGTGTAGTTCCTGCTCTGGTTGCAGTCTCAGTTTGGCTCGCATTAGTTGCTTGTTTAGTGGTTTCCAGTACAGCAGCTGTCTGTTTTGTCGTCTTCCTCTGATGGGTGAGATGAGGGTTCTTTTCTAGCAGTTCTCCCTGTAAGGGACTGGCTAGCGCACCGTTTAGGTCTCAGTAAGTGGGGAACCCTTTCTTGCACAGTACATACACAAACGAAGCAGTGCTGTGCAGAACGGAAAGGCTTTAGCTTGCCCTGGCAGTGTCCTGGCTGCTGTCAGCGAGGCTGCCCCCGAAGAGCAAAGGCCTTCCTAGCGTGTGCTCCAGCCTGTTGCGCAAGGCACCTTCTCTCCTTCTGTCGCTGGTGTTTAGGCTCAGCACCAGACAGCAGCACGTGAGCTCTGGTCTGCTTGGAAGTAGTTACCCTCGTCAGGAAACCAATATTCCCCTGGCATCTGTCTTCTGTAGCACTGGGCGTTGAATGTATGTCAGGGGTCTTCCAGTTCAATGAGGAATAAATACTCTCCAACCTTTTGAAGATTCACTGGCCCTTCAGAGACCCCCAGTAACTAATGTAATTAAGACGGTCTTCCTGGGCCCTCTGAAGACTGCTTCTTTCAGACTCACCTGGGAAACAAAACGTACTGCAAGATGGCTCATATCTGCAGTAGCAGTCTTGCTGGTGCTGAAACCCAGGTTTCATTGAACTGCCTTGCCAGTGTGTCGTTCCCTGTCATGCCGTGTTCCCATAGTGTCCTTTTTTTCTTGCACTGTAGGCGCCACGCCACCTTTGTTGTCTTCTATCACCTGTTTCTTTTAAATATTGCTTCCTCGGTGTGAATGAGGTTGGATAGCAGTGGCTTCCCTGTGTGGAAGAGGGTAAAGGAAGAGGGTTCGTTCTTTTAAGTCACAGGTATGACCTCTGCATCGTAGGGGATATCCTCCTGTGCTCCATAACTGCAGCAGATGTCATAGAAGCTAGTAGGAAGCTGCAGCACAGGCAGTACTACTCTGTTTTTCAAAGAATGGGTTCTCCAGAATTTCTGTTGTCCAAAAACCCACTGTACCAGGAAGTTGCAAAATTTGACCTTTCCTTGCAGTTTTGCAGGCAAGAAACTAGGTAGTTGGCTGTGTGTTGCCTCCCTGTGAATTTTCACTGTCTATCAACGCTGTTGATGCTTAAATGCACAGGGAAGCCACCACAGTTCCTGGTGAACAGGCAGGTTTATACATGTGTGTTACCACCAGAATAACCATGTTGGCCCTGACAGTGGGAAGTGCCGTATGGGCAGGGTGTTCTCCAGAACCACCTCTGCCAGGTAAGAAGCAATGCAGACCCCAGCTGAGCATGGTCTGTCTCTCGTGGGGAATAACACCTGTATGGCAGCAAGGCAGCGTGCAGTACTCCATTGTGATTGACATGCGACAGTTACGCTGTCCTTTGGAACCAGCTGTCGCTGTGGCTGCGGTGCTGTGCTGGAACTATAAATATGTGGACTTCTGTGCAAGGTGTGTAAGGTTTACAGTAAGACGGGCAAGACCAGAAGACGACAAAATAAAATGTCACCAGTGCGAGAATGCGGTTTCTTGTCTTTTTGGTGTGTAGTGTTCTTGGTACTATCCCTGCTTGTGCAACACACCCCACCCTGCCCACTTGGTTGTTCCCGCATGCTCTGGTGCTGCTCAGTTCTCTGCACCATTTCTCCTCAGTACCCCACTCGGCGCAGCTGTACTTTGACCACGTTTCCTACCTTCCCACCCAAGAGATGGACCACATGATAAACCCAAGACGTATAGGAGGTTTTTCTTAGTGATTTCAGCCTAGAGTCCTGTTTACTGTCATTTAGGAGTTACTAGCCAGACTTGCTTTCTAGACATGGATAATTCGTGACCACCTGGCTTTTATAGAGATGCATCAACAGCATCTTCCCCCACACAAACATGGCATGTGGGAAAACCCCCATTATCCAGCAGTACGTTCATGCTCCATCAGTGTTACAGCAGATTGTCAGCTGGTTTGGCTCAAGCTGGTTAAGAGGTGCTGGCGCTGCTGCACCAGTGCAGTGCACTACTTGTGAGGAGTGTCATCTTTTCAGGAGCACCTGCATCCTGCTGTAGATGGAAAAAGGCAGGCTACCCAGTGTGACTGCAGCTGGGCTCTATTGCGCTGAGGGTGTGGGAGAATTTAGCCTCAAGGGAGGTATTTTAATTGGGGAATTCACGTGTATGGGGGGCTATAACTAATGTACAAAACCAGGGAACTGTACTACAGCCTACTGTGCTAAGATTTACTGTTCAAGCACCTGTGAGTGCTATTCAGCCCATAAGAGTTCAGTTAGCCTAACATTTTGCAAATCCAGGTCAAAATTCTACCTTACAGAACGGTTTGGGTTGGAAGGGACTCTTAAAAACCACCTAGTCCACACACCTGGCCATAGGCGCAGACATCTTTCACTAGACCAGGTTTGTCAAAGCCTGGTCCAACCTGCCCTTGAACACTTCCAATGATGGGGCATCCACAGCTGCTCTGGGCAACCTGCTCCAGTGTCTCACCACCCCCATTGTCAAAAATGTCTTTCTCTTGTCCAGCCTAAATCAGCCCTCTTTCAGTTTAATACCATTGTCCCTTGTCCTGTCACTACAAGCCTTGGTGAATAAGTCTCCAGCCTTTCTTACAAGCCCCTTTATGTACCAAAAGGCTGCAGTAAGGTCTCCCTGAAGCCTTCTCTTCTCCAGGCTGAGCAGCCCCAGCTCTCCCAGCCTGTCCTCCTAGGAGAGGCGTTCCGGCCTTCTGATTGTTTTCCTGGCCTTCCTCCGGACGCAGTGCTCCAACAGGTCCCCCTGTCTGCGTCACTGATGAGGTCAGGAAATAGTATTGATGCCAACAGAGACGCCTGAGGGACACCAGTCATTGCCCCAGCAAACAGCTCCTACAGATTTTTAGGAAGAGATCTAGTTGGGCGCGCGCACGCGCGCGTGTGTGTGTGTCTGTGCGTCTGTGTGTCTCTGTGTGTGTGTGTTAATAGACCAGCTTGTCACTCGATACTTGTTCCACTGATTAATTACACTAAAAACTATATCTTCTCATTTGAACTTTTGTTTTAATTTCAGCTCCTGCATCTCATATCGCTCAGTCCTGGTAACTTAAATAGCTTTATGGTACCAGAAATGGCTCCCTACGTATTTGTAGTCTTAATTAACTCCATAGATCATTTGCTGTATGAACTGAGACTTGCTAGTCTCAGTCAACACAGTTGTTTTCTAATTTTTTCTTGTTTGTTGTTGTTGTGCTTTGCTGTCATTTTATATACTGATCAATGTTTTTTTGACTTTTTCAGTCCAGAGAGGTGAAGCAGGAACCAGCTGCGGTATTCTGTACTAGTCTGGTTTATGTAGCATTGCTCCACTCTCAGCTACCTCTTTTTTTCCTTACCAGCTGCTTCATTACGCTGTTCACATTCAGTTTGCCATTTACCCTCTGAAATGCATTTTTCGGTTGTTCTGAAAATGTGTCTGAAGGCCTGTTCCCTTTATTTCTAGAAATTCACATAACCAGGGTTTAAGGCCAGATGGCACACGACGAACGTGTCTCTCCTTTCTAAAACATTACGATCTATTTCACAGCATTACTCTAGCAGGGACCTTAATAACTGTATTTTTATTGAACAGCTTTTCCAGAAAACTTTGTTGTATAATCAGTCTTTTCATTGCTTTCATTTGTTGTCAGCTTCTTTTGCAGATTGACTGTGCAATTGTTTTATTAATTTCATTAACTTGCTTGATAAAGATGCCAAATAGCTGCAGACTCTGGGTTTCTCTAGGACAAATCCTTATGTACTAACTAGCGTCTAACATGCTCCACCAACATTCTGTAAGGTATGGGCTCAAGAACAGTGCCTTACAGAAATTTATGGTGTCAATAGATACTTTTACCAACCCAGATGTGTAATTAATTAAAAAATAATGTTCACAGAAAACTGTTCTCTGTGAAACCATTTTGATTGTTTTTTCTTTATAAGATCCTTCAATGTCAACTGCTCTGTTGGTTTGCCTGGGAGATTTCAGACCTGATGAGCTGTACTTACACTGACCATGCAGCTTATAATTTTTTAAATACTGGATAACACTAGAGTTTTGTTTCTTTTTTCTTTTTATCTTTTATTCCTTGGATGAGGAGAGAGAATGTCTTGTTGTTTTGGGGGTTGGTTTTTTTCCTCTTTTCTTAATCCTCAAGGATTTCCCCATTGTTCCAAGAATGGTTAAAAGCCATTAGTAATAATTCAGAGAACTTCTCAGGAGATGACTTTCAATCCTTCCCTGTCAGATATCCAATGCTGTAGCTTTGGGGATGTTTAAGATGTTTTAATGATGCCAGAATGTCAAAAAAGTTGGAGCTGTTTTGTCAAGGTCTGCAGGAACTGTGAAACGGGGGATGCACCTTATGCAGAGACAACAGCAGCAATTTGTCATTCCTGCCTGCATGAAGCAGCCCGACTGCTGTGTGTAACAAATGGTGCCGCATAAAAAGTGCCAGGAAACAATTTTCTTTGTGTCTCTCACTGTGCTTTAGTAGCCACTTGAGGGATATCACAAAACTTGGGTTATCTGCTTTCTGAAACAATAAAACTGACCCGTCACTTTTGTACTCATTTGGAGCCCAGTCAAATATTGGAAATGTCCAGTCACTGCTCCAGTGAAGAAGGTGCTAGGACAGAATTCTCTTGCTGGTTCTCACTGTGCCCTGGTAGCCATGTGAAGGACACCACAAAGCTTGGGCTACCTGCTTCCTGAGCCAAGAAAATGGTGACTACATTTTCTCATGGGTCTTGGCTATTCTCACTTGTTCGGAGCTCAGTTGCACATTGGAAACGTTCAGCCACTGCTCCACCGGACAAAGTGCCAGGAAGGAGTTTTCTTTGTGTTTCTTACCCTGCCCTGGTAGCCACATGAAGGACACCACAAAGCTTGGGCTACCTGCTTTCTGAGAAGAGACAATTGACCTGTCACTTTTGCACTCGTAGGGAGCCGAAATACACACTGGAACTGTCCAGCCACTGCTGCCCTGGAGAAGGTACCAGGACAGAATTCTCTTGCTGGTTCTCACTGTGCCCTGATAACCACGTTAAGGACACCAGAAAACTTGGGCTACCTGCGTTCTGATGTGAGGAAATTTGGCCCATTACTTAGGCATTCTACTGGAACCCAAATACATGTTGGAAATGTTCAGCCACTGATGCTCTGGAGACAGTGCCAGGAAGGAATTCTCTTGCTATTTCTCACTGTGCCCTTGTAGGCACGTGAGGGACACCACAAAGCTTGGGCTACCAGCTTTCTGATGTGAGAAAATTGACCCGTCACTTTTGCACTCATCCAGAGCTGAAACTGACATAGGAAACATCCAGCCACTGCTCCTATGGAGAAGATGCCAGGACAGAATTTTCTTGCTGTTTCTCACCGTGCCCTGGTAGCCATGTCGAGGACATCACAAAACTTGGGCTACCTGCTTTCTCAGACAAGAAAACAGTCACTATATTTGTTGCATGCCGGTCTGAGACCAGGGATTGGTTCTGTTAGTATTCTCGGGGACAGAATTAAGACTCAAAACGGAGTCAAGAGCCAAGGAACTTTATTTGCCCAACAATAAATCTGCGAATGCAAAGGGAGAGAGGGTGCAAGATAAAGAGAGAGAAAGGAAGGAAAGAAAGAAGGAAAGAAAAGGAAAGAGTTCAAAGCAATAGCTACCAGCCTGGAGCTGTGGCGTCCTGACAGTCCAATTAGTTTTCAAGTCCGGTGGGGGAACGTTCTGTCCCATGTTAGTTGGTTCTGTTTTTTATAGAGTTGTTACAAGCTGTTCTGCTCAACCACACCCCCCACCCAACAATGGTGTACGTGCCCAACGTTCCTCAGGGGCCTCCAGGCACCTTGATCCCCCTGACCCCAAGTCTGGGCACATGCACAGGGGTTTGGTTAAGTTTTGCAGTATCAGCCTCCCCTGTAGCTCCATGGCGTCAGTCGATTTGCTCCTTTAAAAATGTATGTGGCGGCAGTGGTGTTATATTCCTGCCTTAAATCTCTTCTGTGGCAATAGTGTTATCTTCCTGCCTTAACAATGTATGAGTTTCCTGCCATAGCAAAGTTGAGAAAACACATCTACTGTGGCCATGGTAGGTCTCACAGGCGCAGTCTCTTACAGCTTCTCCACTCTCCGCGGCTCATCTCAGCTCTCCTCCGTTCCAGTGTCATCTCCTCCACTCTCCTCCGCTCCAGTGTCATCTTCTCCGCTCCCATCTCATCTCCCCTGCTCCAAACTCAGCCCTAGGGTGGGTATCTCGAGGCACCGTGGCTAGTTCTGGCTTGCTGGCACTGTCCATCCTCTGACAGAAACCAGCTCAGGAACTAGTTTGCCTTTCTTGTGTCCTGAGAAAGGACACTTACATCCTGCTCCTTGCCCAGTGGGGCTGGAAACCATTTTAACTGTTTCAAGGCGGGGCTGATAGAGGTATGTGCCCCAGCTGCTAGCTCAGGGCCAGAAGCAAAGACAGGGGAGAGAAGAAATTTCTGTCCTCGACCCGAGCCGAAGGTTAACCCCTCAAAGCCTGGGGACAGCTCTCTAAAGCATCCTATGCATTTCTCTCCACAGGCATCTATTGCAAGTCTGGTGTCTCAGGACCACAGGCTGTGTTTGCAGACCTGGGGGTAGGAAGGATTAAGTGTTGACCATCAACATCTAACCACCCAGGCCCCTTCCCACATCCAGCTTTTGTGATAGAATTCCCCCTACAGCCTACTTTTTTTTTTTTTTTTTAACCCTTCCCTTCTCCTGCCTAACCCACCCTTCCTCTCCCTCACTGGCATTAGGGGGAGATATATAGCCCTTTCCTGAGCCTGGCATCCCAACAAGCCTTACAAACCATATCACAGGGCTGGGATTTTCCACCTCCCTTCAAATGCCAGCCAGACTGGGGGTGCCCCAGACCCCACCAGTGATTTAGAGGCTGCACCTGTACAGTTAAGCACAGGGGGAGCAGGCTCCCTGTGAGACAAAGCAATGCAGATTCAAAGAGTAAAGAACAGAATTTTCACATTTCTGATGCAAATGCAATTTAAAAATTTTTATCTTTTTTGCTTTGCCAGCACCCTTTTTTGTCACATTTCAGATATGCATATGCAACCTCAGTCTGGTGATCAGCTCTACTTGTGCTGCAGGTGGGCACCAGACAGCTTGCACCTACCCTTCCTGGGGCTGCTGGCGATGAAGAAGGACCAAGGAGGTGGAAGAGCTGTTGCCTTCATGCTAAAATTATCTGACATGGACCTACAGCTACACTTAAGCTTTTAGCAGCGAATGGGTGGTTCAACATTTCCTGCAACACCTCATCAAAATGAACACTGGGTCCCTGCCGATGAACCAAACAGCACCAGGGAATACACATGGGCGCAGGAGCCTGGTGAAACACAGACCCTGGTCTGGTTTTGATGTGGGATGAGCAATCCCAAGGAATGGCTCAGGAATGAGCAAGACCAAGGCCCCTTCCAGGCAGACGAATTGGGTACTGCCACCCAGATTTGATAGCCAAGAGCATTTCATTGCACGGATGTGACCCCACAGGGTCATTTGGCCTCAGGGCCAGAGACCAGGTCTGGCATGGGTTAGTTTACTAGCAGAGGTGTCGCTACCAAGGCTGGACATCTATCTCATCACAGTAACAGACCACACACTGTCACCCACTCCCTCTTCTGTAATTTTTTTTTTTATTTTTAAATTTAGTTGTGTAATGGATTTCAAATGAGCTGCCATAAGACACAAGTGAAAGGCTGGAGCCAGGTCCCTCTGAAGTCTCTTCATGGGTTTTGAATGTTTTTGGCCCTGAATTTATTTTGTTTAAGTTGTCTTCACCCAAAAAAACTGTGGTGGGGAGCTGCTGAAGAGCAGCAATGTTGCCACTGATGAGAGAAGCAGCAGACCAACCTGAAATCAGGTGCAATGAGTCAAAATAACTCTGTGAATCACTAAGACCATTCATACCTATGGCTCAGAGTTTTTTTCTTTTGCTCAGATACATTGAGGCCTTTCTGTTGTACTCAGAGCTCCAGAAAGTGCCAGTTCCCAGAGCTACATCCCACAGCACGCCTGGGCACAACACCTTTTCTAGTGGGCTCCTGAATCCTTGGGAACCCTTGGATCCAAGCCTGGGTCCTTGCTGGGATGTGGTTTTGCAAAGCTGGGAATTGTTTGCTGTAGTGGTAATTCCCTCCATATTTTATAAGAAACCCAAATCTCCTGTGCCAATCTGAGCACCACAAGTGCTATAAAGGTAGCTATGCCCTATAGCCAGCTAAATTTCATCTGGACCTTCTAAGCTGCCTCTGTATCCCCTGATATGGGCAGAAATAGCCATTCCTCTACCATAAAGGCAGCAGTTCAACACAGCTTGGATATGAACAATCTGCTTCTTGCTCTGACTCCTGGCTTTGGGTGACTTCTTATCAGGCATCCTTCCAACAGAGCTTAGAGGAGCTGGACCTCCTGGCAAGGAAACGTGGCCATTCTGTGGGACTCCACGCTGGGAGGACCTTGCAGAAGCATCGATGGTTGCTTCTCAGTTGGTCACCAAAGGAATGCATTTTCCTCAAAGCAAAGTTCCTGGGACCCAGCCTGCTCATGCTGGGCTGGGGAGAGCAGGCTGTGACGCTCTCAACCATCACCATCCTATCCTAGCCAGGTAAAGCCTCCACTCCTGCACATGGACTTGTACCAAGAAAGTCCTCTGACATCACTGGAGGGCCACATGGGAGCCAGTCAACATGGAAATGTGGCAGAGTCACCTAAAGAGGGCAGCAGGTCTCCAGTTAATGATGCCCCCTGGTCACCCCAAGGGAAATGATGCAAGCACAGAAGACCTGTAGGGGGTTGTGGTCACCTGGCTGCTCATCTCCATGGATCACTGAGGGACCCGGGACTGGCCTTTTTCAGTATCGCTCTGTTTTTTAGTCTGGGTCAGCTTGTTTAAGAGATGTTTTCTCCCAGCTGGGATAACATAGGGTTTCTGAGCAACACAAGGGAAACACCCCACCGCAAGGGTGGGTGTTTGTAACCATGTGTTTGGCCCTGCTCTGTTTCTGGATGATGCTGAGCATTCATGTCTCACCCTGCCAAAAAGGTGTGCATGCTGGGACTGAGGAATTGCCTTTCCCATGGAAACAGTTGTCCATGCCTGCCTTCAGGCCCAGCCTGGCATGCGATGCAGATTGTCAGTTACTGGGATGTGGCACAGGGAAGAATTGGACTGCTGGGAATCTGGAATAATGTGGCAGGTGGGGCTGTTTCAGCATAAAACAGGCTCAAGCAACAGGGAAGGTGGGTTCTGGACCATATATCCTGCAGGCAGATGGAGGTAGTATGATGCAGGTGTGCAAGGGGAAAGACAGTGGCATGTGAAGTGCTTCAGGAACAAGGCAAGGGGCTGCAAATATTTTACCGCTATTTGGAATAGTTCTTAACCTTGACCCTCCTCATTCAAATACCATCCCTGTGAGCCATTAAGTTTCTTTCTCAATATTTTGAAAGGCTGGTATTTTGTTTTCCTATGAATTTCCAAACCTATTGTATTGTTGGTCCATCCATCAACCCATCCCACCAAATAACTTGTAAACTTTCTGGTGAATTCTAGCTGAGTTTGATAGAGGAGGAGATGTTTCAAAGATGCAATGAGGTGGCTGAGCAGAGGAATGAGGACACTAAGTCCACTAGAGGAAAAGCCTCACATTGAGCACCACCAGGGTGTTAAACACCAAAGCATCAACAGGAAATCAGATTTCGTAAGTTTTACTGTCATGGAAGATCATGATAGTTTTTGCATTGGGGTATCAGTGATATTTTCTCTGTAGTTTTCTCCCAGGTGAGTCAACACCAAAGACAAAAGCAAAAGACAGTTGTGCCTGAAGTCCTACCAAAATCATGGTAGGAATTTTCAGCCTATCTGTTTTTTCCATAGGCCAAAAGGAATCAGTTTGGTAACTCCAGAACTAACTTTGCAAATGCATATATGGAGTTAGTGAATTACTCCTCCCTCCAACTCCAAAAAAGTTTCCAAGCCCTGAAGAATTAGAAATAATTTCTAAAGAAAATCAAAACCTTTTCCAAAGATTTGAAGTGTCTCATCTGTAATGACTTTCCTCTAATAAACCTGCTAATCCAATTCATTGCAGCAATCCATAGAAGCAAAAAGCATTTAAAATCTCAGGACTGATATGTAGGGGTTTTCCACCACTCTGCTGGAAAAAGGGCTTGAGTTCCACTGTAACCAATATATTTGTTGTAAATTATTTTTCAGAATGGCTAGTGAACCAAAAATTCCCCTTCCAGTCTTACCTGGCTACCCAGTAAGGCATCTTCACTGAAAAACACAAGAGTGGAAGGATCTTGGGTGGACAAAAATCTCCTCAAATTTCAGTTAAAAATTTTTTTGATTACCCTCAACTTATTTCCTTCACTTCCTGAGCCACGGATGGGAAAGGTAAGAAAAGTCCATCTCAGACACTTGCTTAAAGTTGGGATGAAAGAATGATGAAGACAAAAGCTGCAGCATCCTGGTCCTTGTTATCCCCCTTGGTGCCAGAGTCAGCTTCTGCTCATTTCCACGTCAAGAGCTGGGTAAAATTTCTGGATCTGTAATTACTGTTCAGAAAACACAGTTTCACTTCAACACTTGGTGGCTTGACAAACTGAACCTGGACAATCAGCTCAGGGCAAAAAAATTAAAGATGGATAATTTTTTTTTTTTACTTTTTTTCAGTCCTGCAGTTTGATTTTTCACATTCCTGGATCAAACTGTCCCCTTTTGGGGGCATTAAAATGAAAACAACAAGTGAAATGTTGTTGCTTGTTAGATTCTTCTGCTTTGCTGTTATTTCAGTCAAATGAATGAACCATAAAATCAGACGTTTGCTCCCAATGACCACTATTCCAGAAAGATCCATGCTTTGGATGTTGTGCCCATCCCCCAGACAGCTATCAGCAGGAGGCTGTTATGTCAGCCAAGGATGCTACCTGAAACTGCAGGACCGAGACCCAAGATTCAAAGTTCTCTTACATAAAGTTGCCATCCCTCATGTTGAAGAAGAGTTGATAAACAGCCCACCACCCAGTCAGCCTCAGGCAGGATCCCTGTTGTCCTATTTGGTGAAGATTTGATTGGCTTGCCTTTCTGCTTGTCTTGGTGTGGCAGAGGCTCTACCCAAAATCCAGCAGGATCAGTAGCTGACACACTCTTCGGATGGGCTGGTGGGTCTGAAACCCTGCAGATGAGGGTGTAAATGAGAATGATGGAGCTTCACAGTATTGCACGGTGCCCAAAGACCCTTGCGGGCAGCAGGCACCAAAAACCCCAGCACAGTGAGATCTGAGCTGGTCCCTGCCCACAGCGGTTCCAGGTCAGTAGTGGGCACTCAGCCCAGGCAAAGCTTTCTGCAACACATCAAGTAACTAATTGCACAAAATAGAGGGAAGGCAGATCTTACAAGATCTTACATCCATGCTCTAAAGAGAAATCAGGATGTGCTCTCAGCTCTCTCCCATGCCCCTCTGCCCCCATTGCCCTAAATGGCAGCAGCTGTCTTGTACCCCTTGCCGAAAGGCAGCCAGCTCTGAAAAGGAACACAACCACTCTCTTCAGCTAAGATTTGAAGCAGAAACAGAACCTCAAATGGAAAGTAAGATTACAGCACCGTAACCTAGATGATTACAAAAGGGGAAATGTTCAGACTAGAACCTGACTCGAGATAAGCTCTCCCAAAGGTTAAGCGCATGCAATAAATACCTCCACGCCTGCCATTGGCCAAGGCTGCTCTTAGCTGCAAATGGGCCAATCTAGAAAACTCAAGGACCCATATTTCTCCTCCCATTTGCAGACCATTTTTATACCCCGTGGCTCCAAGGCATGACTTTCAACTCACACCAGCCTGAATGAGAGCGATTCAGGGCATCATTTGCAGTGGGATGGTAGTTTTTATAGCCCACCGAGCCTTTGTGGGTAACAGTTCTTCTAAGGTAGACACAGTTCTAATATTAGTGCTAAATGAGCAGTGTGGTTATACTACTAGCCCTTAATTGCTATAAGTGTAACAAACCAGTTCAACTTGTCATTCAGCTGCTGTCGACAGGAAACCACTAACAGCAGTCAACTGACGACACCAAGAAGAATTAGGGTTTCTCTTTCTACATGCTCTAAGGATTAAAAATTATCAACATGAGTTCTTAACTACACAGACTGAAAGGGATTTTTTAACTCTGGTGGACAATTAAGATCGAGCAGGATATGATTTAATCCAAACATAGGACTCACCAGGTAAGTGCAAACAATTTTCCAGCAATTTTGCTTCATTCCTGCTGCCTGTTTATTTCCCAGAGCTCCACTGGGTGCATCCTCTTAGAGTATTTAAAGATTTGGCCCATCTATGGACCAATGGTAATTAAGCCTTTAAAGATTGGGAGTGGGATGTTGAATGGGCCATACTGCTGCTGTGGGTCGGGACAGGGGGCACCTCTTCCTCTCCTGGCAACACCTCATTGCTGAAATCAAGGCACTTTCTGAGGTGGGACTGATGCTCTAAGTCAGACACTGACCCAGTGGGCACAGGCCAATCTCTCTCTCTTGCAAAAAAATAAAAGTAGATGAAAGCCCTTTAATTAGCAGGGGGTGAATGAGTTTCTTGCAGCTGAACTCCTTGGGAAGAAGAGAGAGAGGAGAAAGTGAAATCGGGAACCCAAATCTGAATCTAAGGGGAGGTAGAAGTTTGGATGCTCAGGCTCTGACTCAGCACCCATGGGTGCTGTGTGCAGTGCAGAGAAGGGTTGAGGCTTTAATTCCTCTTCTGCCAAGAGGCATATTTGGGGCTGAGGATCTCTGCTTTCTTTTGCCCCACTGAAGGTGGGTTAGATGGTGTCCTTGAAGGCAACATTTTATTTCCACCAGCTCCTCTATTCAAGCTGGTAAAACCAGTGGCAGGTTAACGCTGGTTGTGGGCAAAGCTTCTGGCAAGTTGGAGATTTCCAACAGTTACAGGAAGGATGAACATACTGCTTCTCCCCTTGGTCACTTCCCATCCCCATACGTGCAGAGTCAACACTAAGTCCATAACTTTCATTCCTGATTAGAATTTAGGCCAGACTCAAAATTCCACAGTGCTCTGACTCGGAGTCTGGCTGTCTCAGAAGCTGCCTTTTTTGCTGTGCCACTTCTGGGAGGGAATAGCAGTTGCAGCACTGTGGGACATTTGCATCTCAGACCTCCTCAGGTGTTTGCCTGGGGCTTTGTGGCCAGTGATGCCTGGCAAGACAATGCTCCTCCAGGTGCTTTGGTTACCCCACTTGTGAAATCGGGGCATTTCTTGCCTTTCTTGCAGGGCTGCTGTGGTATTTAATTGATTATGGATCTGTAAAAGTGCAAAATCAGGGCAAGATGCGTACATTGTCAGCAGTGAATGTTCCTGCTGCACACAGAGCACACACATGTCCCTGCTCTGGTACGTGCTGAAGAAGAGAAGGCAGATGGAAATTAAGAGGAAAAAAAGGACAGCTGCAAGGCAGCAAAAGCACCCTCATTAGTATGCTCCATTAGTCATTCTATCAAGGTTTAAGTAATTTTTATCAGAATATTTGGGGGCTGCAGAGCTTGTGATTTCTTTTCCACATTTTGTTTTTTCTCCCAGACCTCCTGCAGTATTATCATTATACTGATGCACAATAACCTGTGAAAAAACCCCAACTTCTGGCCCATGCTTGTTTTGTTCTGCCAAAACAGGGCTATTGCTGCACCTTGAGGTTACAAAGGCAAAGGCTGAATTTTCTGATGGAGGAGGAAAGACACATTTAAGTGAAAATTTCTCAAAGGTGCTACTGATTTTTCTTCATCTGCTTTTCCAATGACTTTCCATGCTCAGCTTAATCAACATGGGGTGTTCTGTTGCTTTTATACCCTGGGCTCTCAGCTGAGATGGTGGGCTACCCAGCCCCTGTTAAGTAAACGCACAATATCCCAGGCTGAGCATCCCACTTCTGCACAATTTGGGCTGTGTGTTTGTTTCAGACAAGGCTATCAGCCCTTTTATTTCTGCTTCATGACTTTTTTCCTGACTGACCTTTCAGCCTTTAAATCTCTGTGGCAGCTTTTTGAGCACATTAGAGTCCTTAAAGGTCTTGAGGTTGTGTTTAAGTGCAGACAAGGCTTTTTGTCATCTCGCTCCAGAGTGGAAACAGGTCACCATGGGTTTTGTGGGGGTCACGGCACTGTATTGATCAGGGGCACTTAGGCACATCATTACTTCATCATGATTTGTCTTCCTTCCTTCCCCTCATTCTTTCCATTCTCTCTATATTAAAATGGGGAGTTTCCTTGCTGCTCTTCCATGGTTGACAAGACTCTGGAGGCAACCAAGCATTGACTCCATGTGGGTGAGCTCCCCTATAAATAAGGTTCAATCACAGGCAAGAATTTTGCAAGACACCTGGGGCTAAATCCTGCTGGAGCCCTCGGTAGCTCCAAAGTTTCCATTCACATCTTCGTTTTACATGGTGCAAGTCAGCTTTCTTGTTAGGTTGACACCACATTGCAAGATTAGAAGTAGCTGAGGGGATAAAAAAAGATGCAATTCCCCCTTGGCAGAGGGCTTGGCAACAAATTGCAGCCTTGGGGTCCTGCTGCTTGTTGTGGAAGAAGTGGCTGCACCACTGGACATCACTGTGAAACTTGAAAGAAAGCACATCACCATATAAAACGGAATATACAGGATCTCAGTTATTGCTTAAAAATAAATGCTAAGGCACAACATACACAATACAAATGTAAACCAAGCCTACAGTATTTCATGCTGAACAAGCCATTTGCTTCTCACAGGTCAGCCTGTCTTCCATAGAAGGGTTAAATCCATGTGAATTCATTTCACTGGCCAGCCAAAAAAAATCCCTTCTAAAAAACAAACCTCAAAACACAGCAGTTTCTTGTGTTGAAATAAAAAATAGTTTCTAATTATAATTTTTCCAAGAAAAAGTTGCAGCTGAGCAGAACAATGTTTCTGCGGTTTTGCAAAGTAATTTTGCCTTTGTTAATGTTGGTTAGTTTTAAGTCAGAAAACATTGCGGGCTGGCCTATTCAAACTTCCAAAACCAAATATAAATGTTTGAAGGAGAGGGATGCAGCTGAGCAAAGGTGTGGAAAGTGTGATCAATGAGGAATTTTTGCAAGAAGTAATGTTGCTTCATTTGACAGGGCGACTGCAAAGGAGGGTATAAATTTGTCCCCCATGGGCAGGACAATCAGTTGGTGGTCTTTCAGTAAAGGAAATCAGTGCTGATCATTAGGAAGTGATGTTAAGGCTGTGGGAATAGGAGGGCTGGGATAGGCTGACAAGGAGCGGTGGGAATTTCCATCATTGTAAGCCTTGAGGTGCAAGCTAGGTAGCCTCTCAGATGCATTGTAGGTCCAGCAGATTAATGACCTTCTAGCAGCAGTCCTACATTTCTGCCATCCTGTGAAATATATGTGGCTTCTGAATTGAAATGTGCTTTTCAAAATATCTCTCCTGCATTTCCCCCCTCTTTATTTATTTACATAGTCATGAAATTATTCTCTAGATTTGACCAAATCTCACTGATCATTTTTGCTCCTCTGTAAACTGTGAAATGTGTTACTGATCAAAAAGCAGCATGCAGGAGTCCTCAGGTCCTGTGTGTCAGGCATGTCGGAGACAGAGCAGAAATAGAAAACACATGGTTTACAAATGAATCCTTTCCTACCTAATGAGGAGAGAAGAGTGAAAAATTATTCAGTTGTCTGGGATGTCTGGTCTGCCTTACTGATGGCTGAATATGCAACACTTGATGGATGAAGGTAGGTTGGAAAAACTCTGTGCCGTATCCTTCAAGGTTCTTATGGCCAAGAGGCAAAAGAGGTGATCGGCTCTGTGCCCAGGTCCTTGGAGTCCCAATTTACTACCAGCTGTGTCTCGTACACAGAAGGTCACAACCTACCCTTTTCTCAGATTTTTGTGCTTCCCTGGGTTATGGTGGCTAGTGGTGAAGGACCATCGGGTCACATGAGGTGTCCTCATAAGAAGGTACTCCTCCATGAAACCCTGGGGTGGGAAAGAAAAACCTTGACAAAATGCCATGGGCAGAGTAGCTGCAGGACTTATTTCAGCCCAGCCAGTTGCTTGCCCAGTACCTGAGCTGTGATAGCACCCACATTTAAGTGAATAGTTGTTAATGGTGAATGGCTCGGAACCATGAAGATTTGGGGCAGAACATCTTAAAATATATATGTGTGGGAGGATAATGCTTGAGAAGTGGGCTTTGAATAGAAGTTAAATTTCATCTGTGGAAAAATCAAGGCATCACCTGCGATACGTGATAGAAGGAGGGAGAACTAAGATCATAGTAAGCAAATGGAGAAACTGATATAAAAACTTTAACTTGACTTTTATCTGAAGAGCTTTTCCTGGCTGTCTCTTATGTATTTAGCCTTCACCATTTTAGAAGCACAGGAAGAAGACCGCAGCTGCTTGAGACATTAATATAGCAGACTTGCATGGGGAATTATTCTCTTTCCACTAAAAGATGCCAATATGCACGGTAGTTTTGTGACAGAACCTTTCCAAGGGTGGTGATTTCCCATGGAATGCTTTTTTTCTTGGAAATTTTGGTGGAAAAGTGGCAAAAAACATTCTGTGTAAGTCACTGGCGGGCTGCCAATGCATAACAAGGGAACCATGAACATGGGGCTCTGTACAAGAGAGGTCTTAGCTATGTGGGAAGAAATCTAGGTTGTTTAAATGCAATATTGCTGCTGCTAATGAGAGTATGGACACTGGCAAAGCAAGAAACTTGAGGAGATATGATTTTTTGTGGCTCTGATGCAATAGAATAGAATAGACCAGATCAAAGATGAGGTAACCTGAATGTGGATCAGCCCCATCACTTCTGTGCCATAAATAATGACTTCTGCAATAGATCTGCTGCAAGATTTGGCCTTGTTCTGCCACATTTTTATCTCTTTTGAGCACCACAGGGAAGTTTAAATATTCTTTTAATTCTGAAAGTCAAGCTCATCTATTTTTGAATAAGGCATTAAAAAATTGTGGGGTTTTTTTTTCTTTATTAGCAAAGGGAAATAATATTGAGGTAGGGTTTTGGCTTCTCCAAGTAGCTCATAGGCATAGCGTGAGCAGTGTAGAGGAAGCCTGGCAGGGAGGACTGGTATGGGTAGGAGAGAAGAATCAGCACAATCATGTCCAGCATGGACAGGCTCTTGGGAGCAAGGACCACAACCTCCTCCAGCAAGGTTTTTTGTGAGGGCTGATCCTGCTTTGGGACACAGTGCTTCTCTACTGGCTCTTTTGTGCAAGCAGTTGTACTCGTTCTGAACAGTGGAAATTCACACTTCCATGAGGTCACCTGAAAAGGTGTCTGTTTTAAAATGTTTACCTTTCACCTCATTAGTTCTTTTATATGTGAGAAGAAGAAAAAGAAAAAAAGTCACTTTCTCCTGCCAAAAAGGCTTTTTCTAAGTGGGGCCAGACAAAATCTCTTTGTGGTCCCTACCAGCACAGCATCCCCCAGTTACCATCAGATGAAGCCACTGCTGTATTTTCATCTCAGTTCCCCCCTCTTCCCAGTGATAGCCCTGCAGTGCCCATGGGTTTCAAAAATTAATGACAACAGTGAAACAAGAGGCAGCTCACCACCACCCTGTACTCAGGGTGACCTGGTACCTGGGACTAGACAAGGCACCTGTGTCTGAGTGTCATCCCAAACACAGTGACATGTTTAGGATAGTAAATCAGGGGGAAAGGTTCTCTTGGAAAGCAGAGACCCAACAGGTGGTTCCCCAGCAATGGGACTAGACTTTCCTAAACACAGTCCAGGAGCTAGCCCAGGATGGGGACAAGGGATTTGGACAGAATCATAGAATCATTTAGGTTGGAAAAGACCTTTAAGATCATCAAGTCCAACCATTAACCCAGGACTGCCGAGTCCACGACCAAATTTTGAAGGGTGGGAGAATGAGCCCTGATGTTGCCTATTTTAATAGTCATGATGCTGCCTCAAAGAGCTCACGAAGTCTTTAAGTGCTCAAAATGGAGGCTGGTGGGTCTGTTATAGTGCATCAGCTTCTTCCAGGAGCAACAGCACATTGCATTAAATAAACTTTGAATATACTAGAGGAATAGAAACAGGAGGTTCAGATGGTGAATTAGGCTACTCATTCTTAATAGGGAAGAGAAAAACATGGCCAGACCATAAAAACAAGATATGGAGGGAATGAGCTGCCCATCTTTCACAGCAGCAGTATAAGGAAGCAGCCATGGGGGCCAGTTTCAAGAGGAGAGGTGCCTTTGTCCCTCATGGTGGTTTCAGATCAAAGCTGGAGTCACCTCTGCAGGCAGGCACTTAACAGGAACACTTTTGGTTCCATATGAACTGGATAAAATGCAGTGGGAGTGGGTGGTGCTGCAGAAGGAGGCTATGTAGTGGGCCACCAATGCAGATGTCTGGCTGTGGGGACATCCTGGTGGGCTGTGGGTCATCTGGAGGGAGGCTGCCACATTTTCTGGTCACTCTCTGCATTCTGTGGACTGGTGGGTCCCGGAGGTCTGTCTTACAGGCAAACCTAAGAGCTCATGGGCATTTACTGCATGGACTGGACCTCTGGTCTCCATGCATATCTTATAGGGAACCGGGAAGGGTAGCAGAAGCAAGCCAGCTTCAGGATTGCACACTTGTATAGAAGCCTTCAAAGATACTGGAGAACATCTGGGGACTGATGTATGAAAGCAGGGTGGAAACCGCTGCCAGACAGACCCTACTCGGCTGGGTGAGAATACAGCCTGGGCTTTCAGGTCAGGGAAGAGGGGGCAGGTGGTGACCATCTGGGGTGACCTGGGAGCTCTATGTAAGACTTTCCTTCTTTTTGTTGCCCTTTTTCACATACTTTCTCAGTGGTCTCCCTCCAGCTGCTTTCAAAGGATATCCCTGAGCTGTCACTTTATGATTTCTGAGTAAGCAAATTGCAGAAAGTCACTCTCTGCCTGGGCTTCTTGACTCCAGGTCTCATCTCATGGCCATGGTCCATGCAGGTCCGGGCATGGCCCAGCCTGCAGGAAACAGAATAGGCACAAGGGTGAAGGGACATGCCCCAGGTGACATGTAGGGGCACAGCCAGGCTATCTCAGATACTAAAATACCCTTCCTGGGATGCAACAGGCAGACCACACCATATCTAATCCCTTTTATTTTTACTTCTTGCTTCTGACCTGCTTGAACCGTGGCCACTGCTGGAAGGGTCTTTGCAGCAGCCTGGCTGCAGCTGCTGGATTTCCCCACTGTCAGCATCAGGAACGTGTCTCAGATCAGAAGCAGATTTCTGTCTGGAACTGCCACGCTATTGCCCTGTTTCCCAAGATGACTTGGCAGCCACTAGCTTACTTTGAAGCCTTTGCAGCACCTCATGGTAGGTCCTCTTTCCTACCTCAGCAGTGGACGACAAGCATCTTTCTAAAAAAACAACTTCCCTTTTCATAGGAATAGGAAGTGAAGCTCTTAGCAAAGAAAGGTCAGGTACCTCAGATACACTCCACCAAAGGACAAGCCCCTTCCCTAAAGCTCAAAGCACTCCAGCTAACCCTGAAGCTGTCCTCTCCTTCCCCAGCCCCAACCCAGCCACCTCCATCTCTCTCCCCTGCCCTTAGCTGCAGGAGAATTGAGCAGGCAAAATGCAAGCCGGCAAGGGAGAAGTTTGATGAGTCTGCAAGGGCTTCCTCATTTCTGTATCTCCTTGGTATGCAAACAGCAGACCTGACTCTGCAGGACACCTGGCTGAGGCATGATGGGGTAGGTGTCTGTTCTGGTTGTCTTCAGAGTCACCCTGTTCTGACCCTCCAGGGTAAGAGGAACGAAGCGACTCTGAGCACTCACAGACCCCCGCTTACAGCCCAGACAGCCTTGTAGCCCTCCATGGGGTTGTCTTCCTTTGTCAGGAGCACAGAGCAGTTGCAGAGCCAAGGCTGACTTCCATGCAATGCATCTGCTGGGGATTTACTGGGGGGAGCACTACACAGCCCCACAAGCAGTGCTGGGGCATCAGGTATGCATGCTGGAGCATCACACAGCATCATGTCCTCAGCCAGCCTCATCTTGTCCTTGGGTCTTATGGCTGGTAAAGGTCCTCCGCTTTGACCTCAGCTTAGATCTGCCCCATGAAGCCTTTTCCACATTTAGGTGTGCATCGCACTCGGCAGATGTCGGCTTGTGTTTGTCCTTCTCAGTGAGCAGCTGAAGTACAAATTATCTGAGGTCATTCCAGCCTCGAGTTGGCCAAGACCAAGAGTCCCTTCCCTCCTGCTGCCCCATGCAATGCAAAAATTACCCACAGTGGTTTACACAGTGGTTTTAGGGGGCCTCGTCTCTGCAGCAGCTTAAGAAAGTACATAGAAAACACCTTAGAGAAGACAGCGCTTTATGCACTCTATGGGAAGCCTCAGGAGACTGCAGAAAAAATCCTGCTTCTTATACAACATTTATATCCTAAGGCAGAGGTGCTTCAGTCTCCCTATCGAAGGTGCTGAGGCAGAATGAGAAAGTCACTTCCTCAGAGACACCCACAGGTCCAGGTCTTCATTCGTTAGCCCACACTGCTATGGTTGAGTAGGTTCATAGAGGGTTGGGGCTCACTGAGCAAGATGCATTTCATCTGAAAAAAGGCCTTTTTTTAATCACAGAAAGGAAAGATCATTGCAAAGCTGTTTGCACACTGGAAAACACAACCCATTCACAGTCATTGTAGCTGTTTTTAATGACAGCTGTTAATAGCCTGTAGGTTTTGCTGGGTTTTGTGTCTGGATTCTCTTTGGGTTTCTTGCCTTCCCCACTGCTATTTTCATTGGACAGATTGTCTGAGAAGTGCAATTCCCCCACCCCCCCCACCCCCCTCCCAGATGATCATTTTTATGTTCAAAATAGAGCAAGGAATCCTTGGGGGGGAGAAAAGAGTCAGTTCTGACACAAAGACCTGATTAAAAAAAGAAAGCCCATTAAAAGCATTTGCAAAATCAGGCTGCTCCTGCAGTCTGGGGGTGTAACAGTCAAAGCAGTTGGTCCCATGGATGGTGGGGACGTGGTGGGAGCCAGAGGTCTCTAACAGAAATTCTGCAAGGCCCTCAGCCCCATGGAGCATCTGTCATGGGTCGGACCAGTGGTTCGTCTGTCCTCGGATCGTGTCTCCAGGAGCAGCTGCGTAGGAAGCAGGCAAGTAGGGAACATCCCACCCCCATCCACATTCCCCTGAGGGTGGGGAGAAGCCCAGCAAGCCTCCTTTTCCTCTCTTCCATCCCTCCCTCACGTGATGCCCCCCCCCTTGCCCTGTTTCTCTTCCCCAAGATCTGTAGGGTAGAGAGGTGATGGGGGCACTGCCCAGCAGCGGCTAAGATCCAGCCCCAAGGGGTGGTTTGCAGGGATGCTGTTCCCTTGGTTTACTGCAAAAGGAGAGGAGGACAAATAAGTCCCAGACATGCACATTATGGTACTCCCATTCTTCTCTGTTGCCCCAGGGTCTGGGGGTTAAGACAGGGTATATGTGTGGGGAAGGCTGGCTGGAGCTGTGGTGAGTAGGGTGAGTGCTCTGACATCCAGTAGCTATTTCTGACATGAGACTGGAGGTGTCCAGGTGGGAAACTGGAGATGTATATCTTTCCCTATAGTCCTTTGCCTCGCCTGAGGTTGGCGGGAGGGAGCATCATTCCCTCTGAGACCTGACCCAAGGAGGGGGTCTCTGATAGCAACGAGTGCCTGAGCATCAGCCTACCACCAGCTTCATTGCTCCTCTTGAGATATGACTAATGGGTCCTACTAAATGCTACCCTCTTGCTAGGAAAAGGCAGCCTCTGGGATGCAGGGCCTCCAGGAAGGGCCTTCTCCAGGACAGAAATGTGGGTGGCCACATGTAAAGGTGTGGAGGAACACCTCATCCACCTCTTTCTTGTCCCAGGGCTGTGAGGGCTAGGACCTCTCCACATCCCTACAGACCAACATGATGTGCTCTCAAAGCGCTGTGAAACAGCGCATCATGGATTCTGGCCAAGCAAGTGTGGCCTGTGCCCACTTTCATAGAACTTAGATGTCAGACAGGGATGGCCTGCAGAGATTTCTCCCTGCTGTGCTCCAGCTCATCCATAGTCCATCCACAAGCCTGGCCTACATGTGTGTTGGGCAGCAGATAGATTTAAGTTGAAACTTGGGCTGAAATTCCAGCCACTGCAGAAATTGCCATCCAGCAGTGCAGTTTCATGACAAAACTTCCCACACCTGAGGGACCCCAGAGATGCTCCAGGGACCCAAAGAGATGTACCTGCTTCTCCTGGCCCCATCTTCCTCCTCCCTCTCCCCTCCAGTGCATCCCACCTCCCTGTTCTGCAGGACCTGAGGTCCTGCAGAGCCATCCCCAGCAGACATCCCACATAGCTGATGCAATGCCTGGGGCGAGCTCATGGGAAAAGCATGTTTAAGGGAGGTGGGATAAGCAGCCTGCCATGTTGCTTTTCCCTGCTCTGGGACCCTGAGCCCTGGCTCTCTTTCCTGGCCTGGAGCCTCTTGCTGAGCATCTGCCAGGTTCCAGCAGGGTGCAATGCTCAATGTAAGCAGCCATTTTTCCTCCAGACAGATGTTTTCATTAGCATATGACCACTCTGGCAACAGGCAGCTGTTTTCTGCTTCTGGAGAGAGCAAGAATCTTTTATTTTCTTTTTCTTTTTTTTTTAAACCCTTCCCCCTCAAGTAACTTTCTGTGTCTGCTTAAACTCAGGGTTCTGAAAATCTGTGTGCTGCTACCCTGCAGCCTCACACACAGCCTTCTCCCATGGGGTGTCCCAGCTATTCAGAAAGGCCTGAAACAGCCAGATTTTCTGCTTGGTTTGTTTGCTTGGGCCAGGTTCACCTGCAAAGCATGGCCTAAGAAAGACAGTAGATTCAGGGCAGACTTAAGTTGCAATGGAGATGGCAAGCTGACTAGGACTGCAGCAAGAGAACCCAAAATCAGCCAGCGGGCTCCAATCTCATTTCTGTGATGTGTAGCCCTCACCCAGGGGTAAATTGCAGGAGCCCATAGCTCCTGGATTTGTCCTCCACCTGCTGTGGACTGGCAGGGAACTGATGTTGCCAAGACCAGTTTGGCCACACTGGCTGTGCTCGAGACTGGGACCTGCAGCAGCGACACTAGCATTTCACCAGCATTAGCTGGTCCTGAGCTTGCCCTTCATGCTCCCTCAAAGACCTTTTACACAGGCCAAAGCATTTGAAAGAGGCCTCAATGCAAGCACAAATACAACTTGGTTTATTTATCCAACAAAGACCAGGACCGGATGGGATCTAAACATTGCTGGTAGGATATTCCTAGTTCTCCAGCAAGGATGCAACATGCAAGCCAGACATCTGCTTCATTCCCCAGCAAAAACCATGATACTTCTTGCTCTGGGTTCTCCAGCTTTTCATGGGGACTTCTGCATTGCTGCAATTCCTCCTCACACATCTTTTGGCTATGAAAGTCCCCCTGATGTTAGCTGGAGACCCAGCACTGTCTGTATCACAGATCTCGCTGCCCTCCCACTTGCAGGGAGGGGTCTTCAGCAGGACTTTGGCCGCTCTGTCTTAGAGGACAGTGGCCATAGCCTCCACCTTCTGCCTTTGAGAAAGACCTTCTGCATGGTCAGTGCTGTTTATAGCACAGCACACTTGTTTGTAGCCACCTGCTAACCACCTCCTAGCAACAAAGCAGCTAATAATTTTAAAAAAAGAGATAAAAACTTGAACAAAACCCATTAAAAGTAGAAAGCAGAAAATGCTTCAGTAGCAAATCTTCATTCCTTTTAAAGCAGCTGATCTCTCCAAGATTTTCAGTATTTCTCTGGTTTTGTGTCTTGCAAAGCAATCCAAGGGTGCCAGGTCAGGAGCTGCATTAAAAAGCTATTTTATTGAGGAAAAGGAGAATTTAATGCATCTGGGATATTCCTAGAACTGGGGGAAATTATTTTTTTTACTGAAGTTTTTGCTTCTTGCTGATGCAAAAATACAAATTTGGAATAGTTAAATTATTGTATCCAAAGCAAGTTGATTTCAGCAATTCTTTCTGTAAGGGGAGGACTTGCAAAGAAAAATTAAACATTTAAAACTGCATATATCTGTATTTTCAAAGTATTTTTTTAGAGTTTCTAATGAAATTTCCTTTTAAAGTGTGGTGGGTTTTTTTAAAAAGAAGACATTCTGGCATTTTAAAATGAAGTGAAATACCTAGTCCTGGTGAACTATGAAAATGCTTTGTTGGGCCCACCCTCAACTCTGAATGGAAAGGGGGCTCATTTTGTGATTTCACTGGGCTTGGGGGAGGGTTTTGGAGCTGCCCTCACAGTGAAACACTGTTTGATTTCTTGGGTCTTAACCTGTTTTTCCGTGGCACAGTTTCGTAGGGGTGAGGCAGATGATGAGCTAAGACTTCTGCTTTTCTGCTAGATTCTGTCTTGGTTTTTCCCTGTACCCACCCATGCAATCCCAAGGCCATTTGTCTGTGTCGTCCGCATCCTTGTTGCAGGAGACATTGCTGCATTTACATCAGAAACAACTTTGAGCTCTTTTGCTCTAATAGCGGAAACCAGCTGACCGCACTAACTGTTGTGCCCGTGATGCAGGGCTGCTTACCGTAAAGACGAGATGGGCAAATGCTTGCAGGGCTTGGATTAGCCCAGGTACCTCCATCCCACCCTCTGATCTGCTGCAACAAAAGGTGTAAGTACATCCAGCAGATCCAATTTGATACCATCCTGTTAGCTTTAACCTGCCCTGGGGGCACTCAAAACATGTGGAGCATAGGGGCAAGGCAGGTCTCCAAACCTGTAGTCAACAAAGATTTGTGTCTACCTTTACTGGACTGAGTTCAGGTTGGTGGGTTGACTCTGTAGGGTATGTTCTCCAGCCCTTTTTGAAGATGAGCAGGTGATAGGACATTTAGTCACATCCTCCCCACTCCACCGTGAAGACATTGCCCAAATGCCAGCAGAAGCATTCCTGGAGCAGGGCCTTGTGGTGGGATCTTCAGAAGACCTCCCCTTCACCCACTGCTGTGGGCACATCTGTACCTGCATTCAGCTTAGCTAAAATGTCACCTTAACTGCCCCTCTAAAGGTTACGAATATTACCTTCTGTCACCCTGCACATGGGGCACACAGCATGTTTTAGAGATCCTATACAAGCATCCAGTGTTCCTGCGACCTGCCTGCTTGTCCCACACATGTTCAGAGCTGGATGCTACACAGAGCTCACTGTCCTGGCATCTATTGACTTCTTCAGCAAAGGCTTGCTTGACTCTCCCAGGAAGACCTCTGTGTCAAATACTTTTATTCAAAACTTACCAGCAGCTATGCCAGTCTATTTTTGCCAAAGCTTTTCAAGCATATGGAAAGCTTTTGTGTTGCCTTAATTTATTTTTTTTTTGTTCCGTTTTGATTGCTGTTTACTTTAAAAAGAACTTGTTTTACAAATTTTCTTGTTTTGAACTTAAGTAACGTTGAGGAAACAGGTTTCCCCATACTCAGTTATTAAATAGAAACAAACACTTTTAGATGTGAAAAAATGTAAATTAACGAAAGGAAATTTTCATGCTTTTCTGAGTTACTGTTTTCTCCCAAGTGTTCCTTTCCACTGGGAAAAAACAAAACCAACCAACCAACCAACCAAAACCCCCAAAAGAATCAATCAAACAAACAAAAAAAAAAGGCTAGGAGAGCTACTATCCATTACTTTCCTCAGAAATATTTTTTTGCGAAGCTAATTTTAAAAAACATTAATCAGAAGCAGAAACACAGCAGAACAACATACATTCAACTCAGCCACCTTTTTTTAGAAAAAAAAAAAAAAAGACTTTAAAAATGAAAACTCCACCAGCTGTGGGCTGGGAGCTTACCAGCAGCTCTCTGCATCTGACAACATTTGTCTGCAACACTATTTTGGGAATTTGTATAACATCTGCCAGCATGAGGGATGGTCGTGTTGGCTGCTGAAGGCTGCAGGGGCAACCTGGAGAACATGACCCATAGATTTCATAGGCACTGCAACTACACAGAGCTGTACTAAAGTCTTTTGTGCATGGGTGGGAGTGAGTGACCTTTGTGGGAGACTTTTCACTGGTTCCATTTCCCAGCCGTGCTGGGACACACTTTTCACTGCTCTGCGCAGCTTTGCACCATGCATTTTTGACATATGCATGTGGGGAGAAAGCTTAGTTTGTGCAAGTGTGCAGAGAGGTGTTCCCAGTTTCAGCATGGTGCAGAAAGGGTTGCAATGTCCCCCTGGACACAGGAGCACTGTCCCCTGCCAGAGGAGCTGGGATGGCCACAAGCCCTTGATGTGACTTGCTGAGGTTGACCTTCCTCCATGCCCATTCCCAATCTGTCCCAACAGTGTTGACACTGGGAGCAACTCAAAACCCTAAAATGTGCAAACACCATTCTATAGATGGTCCATCAAGCCTCTCATATGATCAACTTGGTGACGTGACTGCTGGTCAAAGCATATCGCTGCTTTGTGCTGTACCTTACATCCCGTAACTGCCAAAAAGGTGGCAATTGCCACACCTGTATCTCCCATTTGAGAGCAGAGTATACCAAAGACCCCGAGATGCTCCAGTGAGATAGTAACAAGGACTGTAGATAGATGTCCAACATGTAGGTGGGCTTTGTGCCTTTCATGACTGGTAATGAGTGGTATCTAAAACCTGTCCATCTTCCAGCCTTGCCTTAAACCTTGACTTAAAACGATATCTTGCATTTCCCTGGGTGAAAAGAGAACTCCAGCTACTTTCACCTACTATCCTGGCAAATAACACCATTCAGAATCAGAAATCCTGGCACAAAGTTATCTTCCACTAATTTGCAAGTGGAAGAGCGTGAAAAGCTCACTTAATAAATCATGTGCCACTGCATGACAACCAGATCTCCTAAGCAAAGCAAACCCTGGTTACAACCTAGAAGGGAGGCTGCCAAATTAAAAACAACTTGCTGCAGGAAATGCTGTGGCTGATTTAGTGGGTGAAACTTCCCCTCCAACTGTGTTGTCAGTGCCTAGAGTGGTGCTGAGACCTGGTGACAGATGGATGGGCCATCTGTAAACTCAGGTCAAAGAAAAGCTCAGAGAAGTTTGGATGCTGAAAAACTTTTAATTGGAGAGAAAAATATGTAATGAGCTGTACTGAAAGATTTCACCAATTCCTTCCATTTTGCTCACTTTATCAATGAAAATAAAAATGAGGCAGAAGGGAAAAGATATTTCAGAAAAATAACACCTTAAAATATTGGGATGGCTCTGTTAGAAACCTCATTTCAGAGTCCCAGTTTCTGAAATATTAGATAAGTGCCAGAAAGAAAAAAAATTGCTTTACCGGAATATTTTTTCCCACAAGTCTGGTTTGCTGAAAGCTTTTACGAACACATCTGTTGGAGTCTTGACTATCACGACACAGTGCCAGACTGACATTTGGGGGAACTGACTAACTACGTTGGTCCCTGGAACTCCAGTTCCCAATACTCCATGTTCATTGCAGACCTTGAGGTATTTTGTCAAGGTTAGGAGCCAGTGTGTCTTTGCTTAGCTATGACTATTTGAGGTTTGGGTTGTTTGGTGGTGGTGGGTTTTTTTGGTTTGGTTTGGGTATTTTTGTTTTTTGTTTTTGACATGTAGTCCACACCTTTCAATGCCTTTGGTTCAAAGCAGGGGCTAGGACAGACTTTGGTGCTGGACAGTGTAGATACTTTATATACTCATGCCAGCGGCTCTTCAGCAATGTTGGCTTCAACTACTCCCTGCTTTTTCAGGGGGTTGAGGAGGCTGAGTTTGTCATGGTTTGGCTATCTTGGCTACCCAGATCCAATATTATGCTAGAATTATTGACCAGAGCTGAGATTACATTTCTGGGCTGCAAGTTAAGTGAGCCCTCAAGCACAAGTGTGGAAACCCTGGTGTGGACCAGAGGATAGTCTATGGAAAGGGTTTGATTCATTTGTCTCTAGTGATCTTTGAGGTGTCCAGGAGGTCTGACACACACATGTGCGGTTGGGAAACATAAACTATGACATATGGGAAATTCATAACTTCTGAGAATCCAGAGCACATCAAAAGGTACCAGAGCATTGCACATGGGCAACTGAGTCAAGCACTAGGCTCACACTTTACAGGCAGGGTGGGTGCAAGCCACATCGTATTTGACTCCCTAACCTTCTTGCAGTCCTCTGAAGTGTCTCATGAAGTCCCATGACTTTATGGACAAGCTGAGTGTGTGCCCATTCTGCTTAAGCATGAGGAACAGTGGAACTGGTACCATGCAGATAGCTACCACATCTGCGTGCTGCTTTTGCTGCAGGGGAGGGACATGACCTACAGAAAGCACTGAGCAGCATGAGTACATCCACTGAGCAGCATGACTACAGCTCATTCTTGACCTGGGCACTATGTGACCCTCTTGAAGCCCTGGGATGCCTGAGCAGTTCAGCACAGGGTTATTCCCCAGGATCTCCCAACCCTCCAGCAGTACATGCATGTGGCATCACCCACTGGACTAAGTCTGCTCAGTGCCAGCTGGGGATTTCTGCATTGGAGTGGGGACATATCCAAAACAGTCATTTCTGTCCATTTTTTTTTTTTCTGGTGACTTACAGTGTCTGTCTGAGCCTCATCTGCAGTGTGAAAAACCGGAGTTGTGGGGGAACTGAAACAGTGAGGTTCACAAGGTCCAGTGTAGTAGGAGGACTATAGATGGGATGATTTTAGACTCTCTCTCCATTGTCCCATTGTCCTGAATTCTCATCTTCTCCAACTTTCTTCATGAATGAGAAGATTGTTTTTTCCCTCAGTACCTGCCCCTTTCCCCAAGAGTGGTCTCATTAAAAAGTAATTTCTGGTCTTCCTTCCAGGATGGGATTGCTCGGGAGCAAAAATCAGCTGACCTCCCATGAGAAACACGCTTCTGGAAGCAACCCAAAAACCAAGAGTAAAACCCCGCCGGCCCCACCCAAAGTAAGCTTGCAGTTTTGTGTCCTTTCATGGGATCCTCAGTGAGTGCCTGGAGTGATGCAGGCCATGCTTGTGTGTGCCAGAAGGAACTTGAGTACTTCTGTTTCCTAAAATGTGGTCACCAATTGGGACGTGTTGCTCAAAGGGCAGAAAAGAAATATTTATGCCTGGCTCCACCTCAAAAGCTTCTTAATACGGGGTGAACCATTCAATTCAACCCTTTCTTTCTCTGGGTTTTTATTCTGTCAAAAAGGGGGACATTTTCTCTTTGGGGATATGTTATGGCCATAAATTGTCTGAGTGGGCTAGGGATGGTGGTGCTCAGAAAGGCTATGCCTTGTTGAGCCTGGCACAATTATTTGCATGGGCTGGACTGGAGAGCAGGGCAGGAGACAGGGAGAAAAGAATGGATGCACGTCCTCCAAGCTGGTAGCCATATCTTTTAGACAGGGCTGCTGCCTTCAGTGCTCTGCAACCCAGGCTGGTGTTGCTGACTTGCAAACGGCACAAAGATGTGCTAGATTCCGGCTGAGATTCAAAGCTGCAAACCGCAGTGGAAACTTTACCATTAAGGAGGACAAGAGGTTCACTAAAGAGGGTCTATAACTAATCTGTGTTGGGGTAGGTCTGAGAATCAGGAATCCTGAGCATCTGCTTCTTCCTTTGAATCCATATGGCCTCTGCTTGCATGGACACAGATCAGTAAGACACTGTGTCAGCATTTAGGAGACCTCAAATAACAAACTCCTTGTTTAAACTGTGGAAATCACTTTGCCTGTCTGTCTGATGCTGTACAGGGGACTTGAAGTTGTTTTTTCTTGCCCTTGTCAGCACTGCAGCCAGCAGCCAGCACAAGAGAAACTCTAGGTACAACTTTTATGTGAAAACCATCTCAGGTCTTGAGCTCTGAGAGTGGGGGAGGAATTGCCTGTCATTGTTTTTGATGACAGGTGAAGGTGTATTTTTTACTCCTTCAGTTTCATTTCTGAGTTTTCCTGTGGTTATAAAGTCCAGTTTTCATGACAGCAGATGTCAGATTGACCAAGAAGATGTCCTTTTCCTAAATTTCCTTCTCCCCGGCTCACTGGAGAGGAGCTGCTCTCAGTGTAAACATAGTATCATCAATCACCTTCTGACACTTTTTTTTTTTTTTTTTTTTTTTGTGCCACAGGCACTAAGCTCTCCCATGCCAGAAGTCCATATTTCCTTCAATTAAATTAGACAGGGCAGTGGGAGAGCAGCTTCCCCCACCCACCCACTGCTGTTAAGCAGGAGTCAAATGGTGGTGCAGACAGAAAACAATAGATGTTTTTAATATGGAGACTGTAGTTTTTTATATACCTTTTTTTATACCTTTTGCATGGGTATAAAAATACCTGGTACTGGTCAAAGACCCACCACAGTCATTAGGTACTGTACCTTGGACTGATCACAGGGTTGCTGTTTGTAGTTGGGTAGAGGCCAACAGAGCCCACAGGACCGTTTCCATGATATTAAGCTCTTAGCCCACAAAACAAGGGGGTCGCATCCCAGCTGCTGATTAGAGGTGGCCTACGGCCAGTTGGCCACCCTCAGGTTCTGGACCAAACCAAACTAGGGACCACATCCATGTTTTAAAAGCGTGCCTAGATGAGTTATAGTACCTTGCTTCTGTTTAATTTGTTGATATAGTCACTGCCTCCAGTCTTCTGAACATATCCCTGAGCAAAGGATATTTGATGAGCCTTGGGACTTGGTTTTCTGCTTCAAATGATATTGCAATTGTCATTTCTCAATGGGGTCATTCATGTCTCATCCCCCATTGATCCAAAATCTGGTATCAGTGAACAAGAGTTATATAGACCAGGGTCTCAGTGGGTGGGTAGCAGATTAATGCTTTTATTCAGAGGGGAGCCAAGGATTATTCAAGCTTATAGTTAAGACAGCTATGAACACATCATGGCAAAATGTGCTAAAGCCATCACGACACATACAGAGCCAGATGTAGGGGCTGTTATCTGACTACACTGGGCTCCGGATCAGACTGCCACTCCTCTGTGAAGCTGAGAGCAGGTCTCCCTGCAAACACAGCGAAGTAATAAATGTCTTCTTTGTTCTTTCTGTTTCTACCAAAGGGCAGACAATTTATCAACATCTCTCATCTAAACCAAGCCTCTGTACAAGGTAAGATTCTTAGCTCAATTGCTGTTTTTTTCACCTTCCCGTGGGGTTTTGTAAGGTGGTGGTCCCCCAGCAGCAGGTCTTAAGAATGAGCCCTCCTGCTGCAGGCATGCGGTTTCTGTATCTTTAGCATTGCCAGGCGGGGAGGTTTATCAGTGTGTTTTGGAAGATGCAGTTTACATCACTAACTCTTGGTAGCTGCCAGTTTCCCCTGCTCATCAAAGAAATTAAGAGGGAAAAGCACTCCTTCATTGATGAGGAAAGTGAGATCTGAAACATCAACTGCATGAGATTTCTCTGTCTGCTGGCCTGTTCGCAGCATGGTAAATTGTGGATGCTATATCCAGCCAGTTGAAAATTTCAGAGGAAATAGTAGTCATCAAAGAGCCCAGAAAGGCTGTAAAGAGAATGAGAAAAAAGGAAAGAGTATAAAATAAGGTTGCACAGAGCCCCTGCTTGGAGACTGTTTGTTGGCTTCATCCACCTCTGCAATTATCTGCCAGTCGCAGATGACGTTTGGTAGATGATTGCCATTTAGCAGGAAGCCTTTTGTTACCTCTGCCCAACCTCTGACAGAAAATTGCATGTATTTCTGTCCAAGAAGTTTTGAAGTTTAAGGATAGGGAAAGAGACAGAGAGAATTAGAAGAGCACAAAGAATAGAGGAAGCTTGGAACAAAGCAGCTAGCAACACGTAAAATTTCCTTACACAGGCAAAAATGTAGGATGAGGGGAGACAAGGCCTGAGGAAAGGAAAAAGCAGAGTGGCAAAGAAATAGGATGGTGGAGCAACAGAGCTGGGTCTCCTTAGGTGCAATGGATGATGACAGAGGGTCTCTGCCACAGGGCAGACAGAGGGACTCCTGCAACATTAAAATATTCTTCAAAATTGACAGTTCTTGTGGAGATCAAATTCATGGGAGGAGTAGCTCTTCAATCACATGTATAAGGGTGCATTTACATGCAAGTACCATTCTCCCAGAAGCCATACTTTCTTTTGTGAAATTGTTTTCATGGCACATTTCCAAGTGGCCGTGCTCTCCTACCTCCACAACTGAGCAGTCATCACTGTTTTTTTAGCAACCTTCTCACTCTGGTGAGAAGCACAACAGAAGCTCTCTTCAGGGAGGCTGCTTTTACTTCTGCTTTGTGCCAGAAGGCAGAAGTGGAAAGATGCTAAAAAATGCATTAAGTACTGTGTTAGACATTTCCAGGTCTCAAAAATATTTTGGTTTGTTATGTTCAGTTCTAGTTTTGGAGGAATATTCATACTGACAGTCTGGAGAACTTATCTTTCTCTACTGGTGCCTGAGTTTCCAGAAATGATGCTATGTCTGACTTTGCCCTGTGTGGCAAAAAGGGCTGAGAGGAACCGTGCAAGATATTTGAGACAGCTGAGATACTCTCATGAAAGAAGGTAATTCAAGTGAATTGATAGAGAAGGCACCAAATCCAGGCAATTCAATCATATAAAAAAATCAAAGAGCTTAATTATATCCTCTGGGAACACTTCAAGTTCAGTCAGGCAAAATTATTGACTATGGAAGCGTGGCATGTAATATAAAATCAAAGCCTGTTTCTTCCTTGGTTTTTTTATATTCCTTGCATATTTTTTTTCTGATCTCAGTGTTGTGCAACTTGTTTCAGTTTCAAGCTTTCACACCACTGCCTCAGAAATCATTTATTTATTTATCGTTAACAAAAGACTAATTCCTCCTGACATTATTTATCTTAATGGAAGTAACACAAAGGCAGGAAGAGTGCATAACTCTGGATTCAGCTGCGATTTTGACAGCATCACTGATCCACTTTTCACTTGGAGTGGGTTCTTTCATCATGTTAGTCTCTCATTCCTTTTAACGTGGTTCTCTAAGCCCTCACCACGATATACCTTGAATTCTGCACCTCTAAAGCCCCCAGTACAGCAAAGTCCTGGCCCATGTTGGTGCCACCAAACACAATAGCTCTATTTGCTTGCAGTCATAGTGTCATAGAATTGTTTAGGTTGAAAAAGACCGTTAAGATCATCAAGTCCAACCATTAACCCAGGACTGCCAAGGCCACCACTAAACCACATCCTATAGCAACACATCTTAAATCCCTCCAGGCATGATGACTCCAGCACCTCCCTGGGCAGCCTGTTCCAGTGCTTGACAACACTTTCAGTGAAGAAATTTTTCCTAATATCCAATTTAAACCTCCCCGACACAACTTGAGGCCATTTTCTCTTGCCCTCTTGTCTCATTGGATAGATAACACATAGCAGATAGATAAAATAACTCCTACCCTTGCTCTGCCAGCTGCTCAGCTGGATTTATGTACCACTGATGGAGAGAGCTGGTCATTTTGCATGCTTGCCCTCAGGTATTTTAATAACCTGCAACTGCACAAAGAATCGGTCTCTCTGCTAGATCATTTCTTCTGATTAAGGAACTGCAACTTCTTCCACCTTGTTGCTTGCTTTTGGCTAATCATCATATGAATAGGACTGATTTTCAGGGAGTGGGACCTTAGTGTGCTCTGGAAATTGAAGGTCTTTTGAGGCATCTCAAGATTAACATCAAAGCTCTTAGGTAATTTTTTTTTTATAGTTGTTTCTTGAATATGGGTTTGAGTTTGAAAAGAATGCTGTCAGAAATGTGGTTTTCAGCCTAACTGGGGAAAGGAGGGGTTGTTTCTACTGAAAAAGCTGACTTTTCAATAAGAAATTACTTCTCAACAAAAATGGGCATTCCCAATCAAAAGCAAGAGAGAGAAGGAAGATGAGAGTGAATTACCCAAAATGTTCTGATTTTCTAATAAAAATATTAAGAATTTAGGTCTGATATGATTTTATAAGGAAAGCAGACATTATCTGCAAAAACATTCACTGTGCCAAAACACAAGGCAGAAAGGTATTTGGCAGAAAACACTCACACAATGCAAGCCTGGATGACCGAGGAGGCATCTCCCATGCTGTCACATGTGGCTTGCTGACCAGCTGGAGATGCCACAGTCCCAGCCCATAGTCTTCTGCATCTCCACCAATGGGATCTAATGATGTTCCTCTTGGTGACAGCAGCAATGAGGCCCGTGTGCCACCAGCAGCCAGGTGTTTTGAAGTCATCCTTTTCTAGCACACATTTATCTTGGTGAGCCAATCCATGCCATGCTGAAACAGAAAGCTGGACCCATTTGCAGCTGCAGTAACTCATAGCTCAGAGCACCCAGCCGGCCAGCACATGTGCTGGGAGTTGTCATTTACCCCAGGACCATCCTAGCATGGCTCTGAACCAAATGCTGATTGTCTGGGGGACCCTGGCATGGTCTCAGCCTGACTCCATAGCCATGAGACAGTTGCAGAGACCTTCCATTCATGACGGGGTGGCGGTGGGAAGACTGGTTGAATCATTTCTATTAAGCCATCAAACTGGCACTCAGCCTATGCAAACCGAGCTGGTATCTAACTTTCCTGACAGCAGCTCTGAGCCAAGATGTATTTGGCTCGCAATCAAAGTCTCCAGGCTGCTAGCATTATCTGCAAAGCAGTCACTCCTAGAAGCCCCGACAGCTTCTCTGCTGTAGAGTCACTCATGACCTAACTTGATCAAATAGCCCAAGAAAGTATTATCAATGCTGTTTCTCGGTGGGATGACAGATTCAGAGACGGGAAGAGTCACTTTCATCATGAGACGACAAGTCTTGCTGGCATGAGCAGAGAGAGCTTTTCTTCTGGCTCACTTAAGTGTGCAGTGTTTCTCAACACGTATTTTGAGAAGGGGATAAGAGGTGATCATAGTATTTTTTCAGCATATTTTTGTCCCTGCTATCTTTTGCCATTTCTTTCTCCCTCTCCACCCCCACCCCCCCTTTTTTTTTTGTTTTTTTGTTTTTTTGTTTTTTTGTTTGTTTGTTTGTTTGTTTGTTTGTTTGTTTCATTTATTCGTGCTTACATCAGCTGCTTCAAGATCAAAACTACATTTTTAATTTTCTTTTCTGGAATACCCAGACACTCTGTGCTTGAAGATGTTTACACATTCGCTTCTATTTTTCAAAGCAAAAGTGTGACCGCTACATTGTTTTACTTTTAAGAGGAGCAGGATGGTGCACATGGATGAATGAGCATGTTTGTTGCGGACACCTTGCAGTAGGCACATGCCCAGAAACCTTTCATGTCAGAGAAGCTGTGCGATAACAACTTTTTCAAGGAGGCAACAAGAGTCTGGGTACATCACTAATGCCAAACACTTTGAGATCCCCCAAGGGGAAGCCCCCCACCATGCAAGCTATTTTTAGACTTCAAAGCATTCCCCCTTGTGACTGATCATCCTTTTCCCCCTACATAGGAGAGAGTGAGGCCCTGCTGAAACCTCTCACAGATCTCCAAGTTCCTCCTTGCAAGCCTGAAGGGAACTGCTCAGGGCTCTGGTTTACAAAGCTACATTTCCTCCCCTGCTGACCCTTTCTCCTCCCTCCTCTCCAATAAATTGCCAGCAGAGCAGCAGCCAGGCCTTGCACGGACACAAAACCCAAGTTGCCCCAGAGACATGTTATCTTGTGATGACAAAGAGCCAGTCTGGCTGTCTTGCTGGTGGCATTATTTGAAAAGGTCACACAGAGACTGTGGCTTGACGGTCTGTTTTGAAAAATGCTAATAATAGACTGTCCATCGATCTCGGTGCATTAATTAGGCTGTGTACAAGCTAAAACCTTTCTGCAGCAAATGGTCTCCCTTTTTTTCCCCTTCTTTTTCTTTTTTCTTTTTCTTTTTCTTTTTCTTCTCTTTCTTTCTAGTTTTCATTCTTTTTTTTTTTTCCTTTTTTCTTTTTTTTTTTTCTGTTTCACCATCGTGTTCTGTTTAGAGTTTTGTGGTCTTGTGCGTGAGATGATCCTCTTTATAAAGTTTTATCTGCCTCAAAATAGCTGCTCATTTCTGCTTCAGTAGCTGCGAGCATACAGAGCACATATGAACAGTTGCACAACCTCTCCGAAAGCAGCACCAGCACAACCTGGGCATATGCAAACATAGCAATTCAGCTCCAGCCCACAGAGATCTGCCCCAGGGCTGGTTAACAACCTCACAGCACACATACCAGGCAGCAGCTTTGCCATGCACAGCATGGCTCGCATGCATCAGGGGGTGCAAGTTCATTTTGCCGTGTCAAAATTTAGACTCAGCCAACAGGGCTGGAATAAAAGCAGTTTGGTAGGGTAGGGGATGGGGATGCAGACTTGCTCACAGCCTTGGTCCAGGTGGGTTGCAAGTGAAATGGGAGACACAAAGCACTGGTTTTGTGATCTGCAGCATGTAAAGTGCATCAAGGCCAGGGAGAGGGAAGGACTGTCCTGGAGCATCCTCAAGCCCTGTGGGAATTTCAGCTGAGCAGAGCAGCCAGGCACTATAGAGGTGCTCAAAAGCAGCAGTGTTACTTAAATGTGGTGCCACATCTGCAAGGAATAGTGTGTAAAAGGGATGGCAAGATGCAAGCTAAGTCAAGAGCATCTGGAGGGAGTGTTAAATCCTAGCAATGGGCTCGAATAACAAAAACTGAGATGACTTTATACCTTTTTCATTCAAGAAAACCTGATCTTTTTGACTCAAATTCCAGAGCCACTCTGGGAAATATTGCTCCATCAGTTTTCATTTACCACCATGTAAAGCTCAGGCCAAACACTGACAGGTTATTTATGACCCTTCTTATTTCACACAAACCCTTTTTTCTTGTTGACATGCTGGGTTTTGTGGGTAGGGGGGTCTGGAGTACCTTAAAAACACACACATAGAGGAAACACTTGGGTGAATCAGCATTAGCCCCTGAGCAGAGGCTGTGGTTGACAGGAAAGCAGTGTCGGTGGAAAGCCTGGCTTTTGGGGGATGAGGGTGTGACAGCCCCTGTGTGCAGGGGGGTGAAATGCCCTGCCATACACCCAGGTGTGCATCACCAGGGAACAGGCTGGATTCAATGGTGCTACTTCTTCTTTCAGATAACTTGATTGTGGTTGCACTGTACGATTTTCCTGCCTCAAGTAACCGTGACCTGCAGCTGGTCAAGGGGGAAAAACTCCAAGTCCTCTCCAAGTAAGTGGGGGACAGCTGGGCCTGTTTAACCTGGAGAAGAGAAGGCTGAGAGGGGATCTTATCAATGTCTAAAAAAACCTTAAGGGCGAGTGTCAAGAGGATGGGGCCAGGCTGGTGTCCAGCAACAGGACAAGGGGCAACAGGCACAAACTGAAACACAAGAAGTTCCTTCTGAATATGAGGAAAGACTTCTTTCCCTTGAGGGTGACAGAGCACTGAGACAGGCTGCCCAGAGAGGCTGTGCAGTCTCCTTCTCTGGAGGCATTCAAAAGCTCCCTGGACATGATCCTGTGCAACCTGCTGTAGGAGAACCTGCTTTAACAGGGGGTTGGACTGGATGATCTCCAGAGGTCCCTTCCAACCCTGCCCATTCTGTGACTCTGTGAAATGACCTGCTGCCAGAGGGAGATTCAAAGATGAGCATAGTAAGGCTGGGAAAAGGGGGGGGCTTGGTGTCAGACACCAATTTACAGCTCACCAGAGCTGAGCCTGTGCCTTAGTTTTGCTCTAGTGTAACTATGGGTACCTTCTTCTCTCTGCAGGCTGGGGAAGGTGACAGTTCCATGGGTTATAGATACTTTGGGGTTGGGTAGCATCCAGCCTAGATACTACTGGGACCTTCTTCACTGCTGGTGGGCACAGAAGTAGCACATAAATAACCTAGCTCCTGTTCCATATTTTGTGCTGATCATGCTTTGGCAAAGGATGTGGGTTGGGCGTAGTCAGAGGAAAGGACAGAATTGAGCCAGAGAAGTGGGTGGTTTCATTTCAACTTCTCAAACTCACAAAAGAAAAGACTGACAGTCCATCTGCCCAGTCCATAACAGGGCAGAGGTGGGCTTGGGTATCCCAGTCAACAGACCTTGTAGGGCTGCTCCATTCTTGAACTGCTCTGTGAGGTGGCCTCCAGAGGTGACATTTCTCACCCAGATGCCATGGGCTGGGACCTGTGGGTCAGGGAGATGGAGAGCCCGCTGGGTGCAGATGGCTGCTGGCTGAGTCAGAAGTGCAGGAGCAAAGCAGTGGAGTGTCTGGCAAACAAAGGAAGGAGCAAAAAGAAGGACCCACAACGTCCCTATGCAAAAGGCAAAATAAACCCATGGTGACCCAGATTTCCCTTATCTCACTTGGGGTGCATAGCAGAGGTTTGGGTCTTTCGTCACTCTGTGCTTCCTCTGCACTCAACCAGACACCAACAGCCTTCAACCTGGTGGTGGCCCTAGGAAATTGAGAGGTACCCGTAGAGTGGATTAAGGAGCCCTACTTTATTCTCAGTGCTCGAAACCCCAGGAACCATGCTGTCCTCGCAGCCTTGGCTTGTCATGAAACCTTCTCCAGGCACTCATGCTTTCTCTTCTGCTTGCTTTGCAGTGAGGGGGACTGGTGGCTGGCAAAATCCCTCAGCAGTGGGAGGAAAGGCTATATCCCCAGTAACTTCGTTGCACAAGTGGACACTTTGGAAGAGGAAAAGTAAGTGTGAAAGCTTAGGAATGGTGAACACTGCTGCAGTGTGCCATCTCTCAGAAAGCTATGGGAACAGCTTTACTTGCCAGCAGGAAGGTGTCACTGCTGGGCTGGAAAGCAAGAGGTCTTTCATCTTGTCCAACAATACTCCAAAAAGTTCAGGAGAAGTTTTAAGCACCATATGGGTGCGGAGCAGGAAGGATGAGGTTGCTGTGGGGAAAGCGGGCAAAGACTCCTGTCCCATTGATTGCACCCACCAAGGAAAACAAGGATTTGGGCGAGAGAACATAAACGTCCTATCTGCACTGGTAAATTAGCAGTGCCAAGGAGCATCCTCTGGCCCCACTGGGCCAGTCCACCCACACGCATAGTGTTAAACTTCCTAAGCCTCCAAGAAGGTATCCATATGTAAACTGGGAGTCACTCAGGAGTGTGCATTGATCCAGGTCTCAAATGTGCCAGGGACCACGCCAACAATTTAACGGGGCAGACAACCAAGTGCCAGTGCCCACTCACAGCACGGTGCTGTTTGTTTCATTAGCCCAGATGCAGACTTCATGTTTGGCTCCCTGCAAAGAAGATAGTAAGAAAGACTTGAGCCAAAAGGGTTTATTTTGCCTATAATATAAACAGAAGAAGAAGAAATTGTTTCCATGACTTACTCGCCTTTATGGCATTCAGCTATAAATTATCAGACCTGCTTGCAATCTCCTCTTGGAGGGAATCAACCAACATGGAATTCAGCAAATATTTAGCTGCACACAGAAATGTGGTTAAGATATAAATGCTCTTTGTATCCAAAGGGTGCACTTAAATGGCTGTGGGCACCCTATACTCAGCCTCCAGCTAACATATCTGCTGTATACACAGCCTGCCTGGGCACTGCTCAGGGCTCACCCACTTGCCAGGTGACCGATGGGTCCCTGAGTGCCTCAGAGTCTGTGTTCTGGCTGAGCTTGCACTTCTCTCGTGTACAGGCTATTGCACATATCATCTACTCTCTACCCTGGCTGAATTGCTAGGCTGTGAAACAAGCCCAAAGTGACCGAAATCTGGTGTTAATCTACTAAAAACAGTCTATTACTGCCATTTTCCAGCAGATAAAAAACCTATTTGCTGATAAAAATAAACCTCGGTTTCAGAATGTAATGGTAAAAAAGATTAACTAACTGGGAAAAATTTGATTTTTTTAAAAGCTTTTCTTTTTCAAGCAACAAATGTGCCTTTTCTGTTTCCCAGGTGGTATTTTAAAACTCTGAGCAGAAAAGATGCTGAAAGGCTGCTGTTGTCTTCTGGTAACAAAGTTGGCTCTTTCCTTGTTCGTGAGAGTGAAACCAGCAAAGGTGAGATCCACGGAGCAAGGGCAACTCCTCATTATTGCCATGGCTTGGAAAACCTTTCAGATCTGACTGCAAAGTTTAGTTGTGTCAGCTTTTCTTGGATCTGGATGGGAAAATTAATGCTTGCTGGGATCAGCAGTAGAAGTGAGCTGGAGGGTTTGGAGATCAAAGATTTGCTTATGATGCTACTCATATGTGTAGTTTAGGCTGTGGTAAGAGTGAGTCTTGTCACCACAGTTCATGGCAGAGATGCAGGAACACAGCTAATCAGGAAAGGCTTTCCAAAACAATGTGTAGGGGTTTTCTTTTCCTTTTCCTCCTAAGGAAATGTTACTTTTTTTGGCAAATGGAGATTATTCTTCACACTCTTGAAGAAGCTTTTCTCCAGTTTGCAGCAGAAACTTGCAGAATATTGAAAAAAGTCTTTTGGTGGAACATTTTCCCATAGGAAACATGTTTTTCCTGATAGTCTGCAGCAGGGGGAATTCATGTAAACCAGAACTTTTGGAAGGAGGTTGGACTTCATCCACTTTCCTTCCATATGAACATGTCTGGCTTTTGAAGACATGACCCGATGAGGATGGAAAGGGCAGAACATTGTGGTCACTTCCCTTGGGCAATGGATATGGCTATTAACAGTAATACTTTACTGTGTAATTGCAATTGCTTTGTTCTGTGCTGTTAATTTGTAGACAGCCTGGAAGCTAGTTTAGGTTGTCCCATGGGAATTTCATATTGTTTCTTTCCTACTTTTCTCTCCTTGCATCCTCTGGGCCAGAAGGTGTGTTTACAGCATGGATGAAACAGTGCTCACAGTTCTGCTCTGAACCAGCTCCACAGCATAGTTTGGGAAAGTACTTCAGTCTTGCTGTGTTTTGGTTTCTTTCCTGTGAAATGGACAGAGTCGTCTTTCTTTGCCACATTGGAAAAGGTGGTTTCTGTCTTCCTGATAGATCAGTATAGACTTGGAGCATCCCTCTGAAGTAGTATTGGACCTTCTTTCCCTTGGCTTGTTTCCCAAATGCTTCTGCAGGGCTCAGGCCAAACAGTAAGAGTGGAAACATAGGCAATCCTCCATTTTACGAGTTCTTGCCTACAGTAGCATCTCCCTCTTCCTTTCTTGTCTCCGTTTTCCCTCATTCACATGGGAGGTCTCTAAGGCAGTATCTGTTCCTACTTCAATGGCTACATCATTACCAGTAAATCAAATAGTGCCAGAGCCTGGATGTGACAGCCGGATCATCCACACAGTCTCTGTTCAGGTTTTGTCCTGGCATCAACTGGGAGCCATTCCCCATAGCTAATTTGAGTGCATTCACCCTATTTTGAGGCTGAGAGAGTTTTGTGGTGACCCCAGGACTAGAAAGCATGCTCTAGCATGGTGTAGCTTGCTCACAGATGTAGTCTGAGCCCTGGATGTGTTGCAGACCTGGATGTTTCAACCACCTCCAGCAGCAGGATTTGACAGAGGCAGTCAAACTGGAGTGCTGGTCTTGAACTGGTGTGGTATTTAGTGTGTTAAGTGGGGCAACAAGATGCTCATCTTCCTATAGCTCTCTCCCTCAGCCATCAGGCAAGGGTGCTGTGCTAGCATTATAACAGCCTTTTTTCCCCTGCCCCATCACTGGGCTCACCTCCACATGTCCCTACTGAGCTGATGCCAAGTAGGAGGGCCGCATTCCATGAGGATTTGCAGTTTTCAGAATTTTTAGGGAATATTCAGGTCAGGAAACATTGAAGAGACTTGTTTCTAAGCACTCTGCTTGTCACTTGCTTTGCTTGTATATTGGTTTCTCTGCTACCTTTGTGATGCCTTTGCAATGATCAGCCTTGGACTAGTCATCACATGTTGTTCTTGGTTCTCCCTTTCTGACTCTCCCTTTATTTTGCTGGGATATTTGGGTAGGTGGCATGACTATACATTGCACCCAGGAAGGGTAAGGAGCAACACATGTTCTATACACAAGCCCAGCAGACACTCATGCATTGTGTCTGAAGGTCTGGGAAGGAGCGATGTCCACACATGATCCTAGTCTTTGTGGCATCTCTAGGTGCCACACATGGATGGGATCAGAACTTTCCCTGCACTTGCTTGGGCAATTGCCTCCTACTACTGCTAGCCACGAGCTGCAAACTCAGGATGAAATAATTCCCTGCAGTCCTCTGGAGTGTGGGTGGGTCTAGGTCACACAGGGCTTGGATAGAGGTGTTGGAGTCCTGAGATTCAAGGAGAAATAACCAGGCTGGACCCAATTTTAATGCCCCGTCTCTGCTGTCTAGAAGCAGACTTAGCTGGAGATGTGTGATATTCTGCATTAGCAGATGGGGAGTGTTCCAGTCTGTGAAAGTCCCATATGAGTGCCAAATGGTCAGAGATCAGCTTCTGCTCTGAAATATTTCACCTGTGCCTTTTCTGATATTATGTCTTAAAATATGGCTGCTATTCTTTCAAACACCTCATCCTCTGAATCATCCTATGCCATCAGCTTCTACCTGAACACCCTGTGTTTCAGACTGCCTGAACAGCCATGGTGACACCATTTGATCCATGTTAACCATAGCTTCCTCCTCTCTAAAGAGAAAGGGAAAAGAGAAAGCCCCGCATGTCCAAATATGCTGTGAAGCCGAGTTCATTAATGTAAAGCACCCTGTGACCCACCACAAGATGTCCAGAGCAATGCCATGGAATTAACCCTGCCCTTCGAACCCCACAGATTCTTCCTGTTCTCTGCCTACACTGTGTGTATTTTCGTTCACTTTGCACATCATCAGCAACATTTGACCTTCAGGGCAAAGTGCTGAGCTGAGCTAAGGGCAGTACCACCATGCACTGGAGGGTGGTTGTCTCATACTGGGTTGTCTCAGCCCCAGCGGGATGCATTCTGCACCCTGCCTAAGAGCTGCAACTACTCATAGCCCATCCTAAGCACTGTCTCATTTTGCTCATGGTTAAAGACACAGAAACTGTAAACCTGAGGGCTTCTCTTTCAGCTAACAGTTGGCAGAGTCTGTGAAAGGCATGTTTAACATCCCGGGAAGATGGGTCCTTGTCAAGGCAGTGTGGGAAGCAGACCAGCAGTGAAATCATCAGTGGAGAGCTAGCCTTGCTGAAGCTGCTGGAAATAAACAAATCTTCCACCGAAGTAATAATCATTCTGAAACCTGCAGGAGCACAGCCACACAGCTGTGCCAAGTCACGAAATCCTGGCTCGCAGCAAGACTGGTGCGCCTGTGCTCCTGGCAGAAGGGACTTCACAGAGCTCAGCCACTGCATCCAGCTGAGCTCCTGGGCTTCCCATTGGGAAGGAGTTAAGAGCCTGATGAGACCTATAGGAACAGGAGATGCCACATGTGGTGGGACTCAGACTGAGATGCAGACACCAAAATGTAGATACCACACATGGCAGTTGCCTCAGCTCCCACTGTAGTCACTGGGGCTTGATTTGGTTGCCAAACTGAACAACTTGGAGCTATCTCCAGGTGCTCCACGAGGAGTTGTGGTTTTGCACCATACCTTCTAAGCCCATGCAGATGCCCCAGAGCATCTCAAGCAGTACCAGACACCTGTTCAGGTGACTGAATCAACCCTCGATATGTTATGAAGTTGAATCCCACCCTTACATCTTCTGTTACTCCGTCCCATACAGAACTTGCCAACCTTTGAACAGAAAGGACCTGAGACCCCTTGTAGGAGGGTCTGGGGATCCCAGACTCAGAACAGGAGGGTCTGACACCCAGAGCTGCCCAGGGCAAGATTTGGTTGTGCTCAAACTGCTCTGAGCTGGTGTCGAGTGCAGGTGTGGACCTCTGTGTGTCAGCCCAGGTCTGTGCTGGGATGTGATGTGGCACCATAGGACAGGCAAATGTCCCTTGTGGTTGAAGAACAAGAACTCCTTTTGGCCATCCTGGCTATCACCAGGGGAGACTGGGAGTCCTTCCTTCTGTATGGCTCCACGTAACTTTTTTCATTTGCTGCTGTTACTGGGAGAAGAGAGAATTTAAGCTTTTCAGCCCTAGTACTTTGCCTTTACGCTGCAGCTCCCCAGGGAACAGTAACCAGCCATGGGGGATGGTGGTGAAGGCTCTACCACACTCACTTAAGCAAACCAAACTCTGACATAACTTGAAATACAGTCGTTATCTCTAATGACAGAGTAAGTATTAACACTGGTAGTAGGCAGCTGATGAATTGGCTTGCAGGGTGCCCCAGAGCCACCTTTATTGCTGCATGCTGCACATCACTGGTTTGAAAGATGCAAGAGGGTTTAAAGGGGTCTGGAAATGAGGTCCTGCAGGAGAACAGGTGTTTTGGGTGCAACCACGCTAACACACAGATCAGGTCTCCTCTTTTCTGCTGACTGTCAGCCCCCCAGGCATCCACTCGCACACATGTTAGTCGTTAATTCCTGCGCTCCCTTCTGCAATGCTGTCTGTCATCAGTGAGGCTGGGTTCACCCCATGTTTGGTTCCTTCCTCTAGCAAGCCTTATGTCATACAAATCCCACACATGCCTAAGTCCAGGCATGCAAAGCATCCTCCTGGACTTGTGCTGTAGAAGCCCAGCTCTGATGGGCTGCAGCCTGGCCTGCATGTGATTTCAATCACTTTCAAATTCAAATAACATCATCATCCTTAAAAACAACAATAGAAGTTAATAATGATGATGACGATGATGATGATGGTGGTAATGATAATAATAATAATAATAATAATAATAATAATAACAATAATATTATTATTATTTGTAACTTAGGGCCACATAGGTACCACAAAGGAGCCAGAGTAGGTCTGGGGCCAAGTGCTAGGGATGTGGTCAATCAACTCTAGCACGATGTGCTAAGCACTGTGGACACAACCCCTAGCAACAGCTCTCTGCACCCACCAGGGACCAAAGATCACTCCCTGGGAAAGACATTTTCAGCTGTGTAGTGACCTTTGGCCACTGGGACATGGAGTGCAAAAAGGAGCCATTCCTTTGCCCTTTCCTTGAGTTTTTTGGTGCCCCATTGAAGATGCTTCAGGAATATTTCTCAGATGTCCAGCTGCAGGACTGATAGAGCCAAAAGTGCTTTTCAGTCTGTCTTCTGCCTGACACTCATGGTGAAGGAGTTTCAGAAGAACATCCTCTGTTGAGAAGGACCCCACCACACCAAGGCTATGTGCTTCCAGTCTTGAGGTTCCCTGGCTCTGCATTTAAACCAGCAAGTCTTCCTGAACATGATGCCACAATATCTCATAGTCTCTGCAGAAAGGGAGTCCCCCCAGAACAACCACTAGTAGTCGGAAAAGTTTTAGACTCTCCAAATTCTGCTTGTAAAGATTTATAATCACTGCAACAGAGAAAATACCCATAGAGGTGGCTTTCTGTTGCTTTTTAAAAATTGCAAATGTTTTTCAGCCATGGTGTAGGGAACTGCTGGTGCTGTGGTGAAAAAACATCAGACAGTGAGAATTATATGTTAGTAATCTTTTCCCTGACTTGTAGGATTAGGGTTTCAGAGTCACTGTGGAAGGTTCCACTTCTGCTTATGATCCTACATGACAGATACATACTTTTTAACATATATAGCCTTGCCTTTTCAAACATTAAAAAAGGCAGCCCATCAACCCCGTGTGACGTGTTAAGACTTTTAACAGCCCAGCAGGCTTGTAACAACTTTCTCTGGAAATACGATCCAGACAAAAGGAAAAAAAAAAAAAAAACACTGCTAAGCTGTATTGAAATTTATACGGACATAGGCTGGAAGCTGCTGCTCTGTAGCAACATCTAGTGATGGGTTTGTGTGCAAAAAACCCAGCCCCATGGTTTAAATTATAAATCTGCTCTAGGGAGAGGATAACAGGTTGGAGTGGTAGATCACTGAGTAGCTCCCTCAAGGTCAAAGGCACATGAATCTGGACGTGAATGTCTAGAAGTGGTTTAGCCACTGTCACAAGTTTATGGCTGAACAAGCCAATTCTCCTGAATCCCCCTTCTGTACCTCCTTCTGTACCTCCTGGCTGAACCACTGACCTTGGCACAAGGGTTATAGGGGATAAGAGAGACATGGGGACCTTGGATAATGCTGAGAAGGGACACATATCTCTTGACCTTATCTCTCCCACTAACCAAAATTCTGGTTGTGCTGGTGGGGTGGTTCAGCTCCTTGCCAGTCCTGTGTTTCTACAGACCGGTGAGCCTGCAGTCAATTGTTTCATGAGATGAGATGACAGGGTTGGCAGAGCTCAGATGGGAGATAGAGAGCTATGACAAGACCATCATGACCTAAGGAGTACCTGGTTGTTCTGGCTGGAGATGTGCTATTGATTACCTATGAGTATTGAAAATTGATAATATATTGATGTGCTATTGCTTCTTTGGGGCTGTTGGCCACAGCACACGCACGTCTTAGCAAAGCCTTGGCAGGCTCAGTTAAGCTCTGATGAACCTTTATCCTCTCCACTTGCCTTGGAGAGAGGGAAGTTTGTAGCTTTGCAGCCTGGTGGGGCTTGACCTGAGAAAGCATCAGCAAGAGCTGGCATATCTGCAGGTGTCTGCAGCTGTAGGCAGCCAAGGAAAGAGGAGGTGGCTAGTCCCTGAGTAGGGTGCTGCTTGTCCTCACAGCTCCTTCTTCTACTCATTCTCCAGGTGCCTATTCCTTGTCTGTGAGAGACAGCGACTCTGCTCATGGGGACATCATCAAGCACTACAGGATTCGCTCCTTAGATGGTGGGGGGTATTACATCTCCCCCAGGATGACTTTTGCCAACCTGCCAGAGCTAATCCAGCATTACAGCCGTAAGTTGTTTGCCTTCCCTAATGAGTATGTCTCCTAGCATGTGAACAGAGGGAGAACAGGTTTACCAGCCACCACCACCACTTCATCCACTCTCATGGGCCAGGTGTGCTCCCCCAAGCAGGCCTTGGGCACCTTGTTCTGCTTTTTCATCGTAGGGCATTGTGAGGGTGAGCTCTGCCCACAGCCCTGTAACCAGGGAGTGTGTCCTATCAGGAAAGGAAAGAGGGAATGCTGAAGGGATGTGCAGGAGGGATGTTTCAGAAGCAGCATTTGGACTAGCTGGGCAGGAGAATTTGCTCCTCTGTGGCTCCCTTTGAGCTTTTTTCTTTCTTTTTTTCCATTCTGGTGCCTTGATCCCTGCAGCTGAAACATTTGTGTGGTTGTGGATGTTTCCCATGGGTTGACTTTTTCCTGGCATGTGTAGATGGAGGAGGAGGTTAGCTCTGGCATCTCACTGAACTGTCCTGTGCTTCGTCCTCATGCAGAGAAAGGGGACGGCCTGTGCCAGCGACTCACAGCTCCCTGCATATCCCTGATTCCCCAGAGACCCTGGGCACAGGATGAATGGGAGATCCCACGGGAGTCTCTGAAGCTTGTGAAGAAACTTGGCAGTGGGCAGTTTGGGGAAGTGTGGATGGGTAAGTATAATTCCCTCCACCCCCCCCACCCCCCCTGCAACCCTTCTGCCCCCCATCCCCCCCTCTCCCCATTCCAGGAAAGAAATATATAAACAAAGGAGACACAAAGCCCTTTTTCCCTAAGGCACAACTAGTCTGAGCATGGGCATTCTAACGTATAAACACATATTTATGCGTACACACAGAGCAGTAGATGCCGTACTGCTTGGAAGGAGCAGACAGGTTGTGTTTGCACAGATGAGTAGTTGAGCATGGGTTTCACGGGCTGGATACATGCAATGGGTGCTGAAATAACTATATATTAATCTCCTGAGACACGCTTTCATTCTTCCTGGGAATCCTGGGCACGAGTGTAGGATCCTAAATGACACACAGCAGGGTACCTGGGTGACACTATCCTACTTTTTCTGCTTCCCTGTTCCATTTTATAACCCAGATACAAAACCCTTATGCCTTCCTGCCCACTGCTAATCCGTGGGAAAGGAAGTGGGTGATCTCAGCCTCCTTCGCTGTCCTCGTTGTGGTTGCCCGTTCCCTTGGCAATCGAGATTGTGGACAGGACCAGACTGAGTTGATGTCCTGACTGCAGAGTCCTGGCTTGTTTAATGGCATTTGGAGTATTTGAGAATCCAGCTGGCAGGAGGCCCTAGGCCTTTCACCCAGAAAGAGTCTTGCAGGACTGTGAGGACTGCGTGAGGATGGGCTCATTGCATGGGCGTCCACCATCCAGAGCAGGGATGATCCTTGATGAAGCCACAAGGACTGACAGTTGTATCGTGTCTCTCCCTTCTCCTCTCATGCCTGGCTGGTTGCTCAGAGCCCACTGGCACTGAGGTTTACCATGAATTTCTTTCTGAGAGATTGAAAGCTGTTGCTGTGGCTTTCTGCTCCCTGATCCACAAGCTCTTCTGTTCTTTATTGCACAGCTTGATAGAGCTCATAGAGAGGCTGAAATTCCTCAGTGCATCATTATCTCTCTGCAGGCTATTACAAGAACAACATCAAGGTAGCTGTGAAGACCATGAAGGAGGGCAGCATGGACCCTGATGCCTTCTTGGCAGAGGCAAACTTGATGAAGAGGCTCCAGCATAACAAATTGGTCCGGTTGTATGCGGTAGTGACAAAGCAGCCGATCTACATTGTGACAGAGTACATGGCCAACGGTAAAGAGCCCCACTGAGTTTTTTGTTGGGTTTCTGCAAAATCAGATCAATGAGCCAGCTGGTACACCCTGTGCATAACACTGGTGGGGATGAGGGCATTGTACTAGATCTGTAAGCAGAAGGACTAAGTGATCCAGAAGTTTGTTTGTAGGACTGGAAGGGACTTCCTGGGTGTTGAAATCCTGCCTCTTGTGGTCTCCTATTTCATAGACTACTTCACAAAATAGTGATGCTCCATTTGAAAAGTATTTAAAGTTCTCATCTCCACTGTCCCTACTGGAAGTTTGTTTCAGATTCTTACTTACTTCTCTCATGGTGAAATTTTCCTCTCTTTTGCCCCTCATATATAAAGGCTTTAAGTGATGAATGCTCAGCTGTTTGCAAAATTCTGTGCAAAATACAAGGGAGAAATGGGCTGCATTTGGGAACTTTCCTAATGGAAGATGCTCCAGCAGACACCCATTGTGGTTCCTCATATTTTCTCTAGGATGCCAGCAGATTTGTTGCATATATATTCCAAGCAGCACCGGGGAAAGCAGGTGTATAGACTTACTCAGAAGAGTTACAGCGGTCTCTTCTCTTTTGCAGGGTGTTTACTAGATTACTTGAAGTCAGAAGAAGGAAGCCAACTGAATCTCTCAAAACTCATTGATATGTCTGCTCAGGTTAGTGAACAGTCTCTAGGAAGCAGACTCAATATCATGATGTGTTATCGCCTCGGTGAAATCCTTGAAGTCTGTCAGAGCGTTGATTTCCTGGAGAAAAACAGCACCTCCTGGTGTGCTCTCTTAGGGTTTCTCTCTCAGCCCTCCGTGTTGATGTGCATGTCAGCTCAGCAATGCCCTACCGTCCTTAGGACAGCCTCTGGGGAACTTAGTACAGTGCTAGAGAACTGGGGTTTAGGTTTGGGGTTTGGTTTGGTTTGTTCTTCTGGCTTGTTGAGAAGGAAAATTTTTTTCTCTTTTTTCAAAAGGAAGAAAAAGCTCAACAAAGAGACTTTCAAAGTAAAGACATGCTGGCTTTCAGCAGTCTTCCTTTCTGATGATTAGGCATAAAGGCTGTTCTGACCCTCAAATCTGGGAATATTGCCTCTTCTGAGAACAAACTTTTACATTTGTAGGGTTGTTTCCTGCTAAGCATCCCCAGGCTGTAAATGTTAATAGTTGCATTTCAGTCCGGAAGTGCATCTAAACTCAAACAGGTCAAAGTTAGGGAAACTGCAAGCAGAGTCGCACCACCAGAGAAGCTGTGGATGCCCCACCCCTGGCAGTGTTCAAGGCCAGGCTGGATGGGGCTTGGAGCAACCTGGTCTAGTGGAAGGTGTCCCTGCCCATGGCAGCGGGGTTGGAATTAGATAACTTTACAGTGCTTTCTAACCCAAACCACTCTATAATTCTGTGGTTCAATGATCTTGGCCACAAGTTGTACATGAAGGATGAGATTGGCAAAGTCACTCCACTTTGGTCCTAGCCAGTCTGGCTCACCCAAAGCAAAGTTAGGTTAATTTTTGAAATACTGGGGAAAAAAATGTAAAGCATCAGCATCGTGGCTGAATACAGCTGTTTTGATGTTCAGGTCTAGAATTTACACAAAAGATCACTCAGCCTTTCTGAGTCAAAGTGATCCTGAGCAAACAACATGTAAAAGATGACCACCTGGTTCCAGCCATCATACAGAGTTATTTTGTAATGTATTAACAACAGGAGAATCTTAATATTTGAGTAAATGTTATATGAAAGCAGATTTTCCTTCTTGCTTTAACCAGGATGAAAATATTTAAATACTTTAAAGCAGTATCCCCATCTGTCATTTTTATTTTCCTCTGCAGCCCTATGAAGGGTGCAGAGGAACATGTTTCAGTGTCTTCCCTCTTCACTACTGGTATATCTTCCCTATCTGCAACTTTATCTTTGTTGTCTGTGAGAGGTTATGGAGCCAAGTGTAACCTCCCTGTTTAATATCTTTCCCTTCCTTCCTTCCTTCCTTCCTTCCTTCCCTCCCTCCCTCCCTCCCTCCCTCTATCCTTCTTTCTTAATCTTCCCACTTCCCACCTTCCCTTTTTCATTCTTTCATCCTTTCTCTTGAAAGTTATAGCCTGTGGTTTGTTTTAAATTCCCATTGATAAGCAGAATGGTCCAAATCCATCCATATTACAAAGCCCTTGGGTTTGGTGGGAGCAGTACCCCAGAAATTGGCTTGATGTGTTTCTATGTAAGAGGCAAGTGCTTGTAGCCAGAGTAATCTGCACTCAGGTATAATCACAGGGGTGACTCAAAGCAAAGCTGCTGGCCAACACTGTGCCCAGCTTTGAGGCAGGGACAGCAGATGTTAAGAGTACTCATACATTTATTTAACACATTATAACTTGCATTGAGCACGTGGAGTAATGAAGCATTTCCAGGCAGGTGGGTGGAAGCATCTGGGGAGAGCTCAGTGATCTTCTCTGTCCCAGGCACGAGTGTGTATAGGTCTGACAACACACTGGCCACAGGAACCCCTGGGAGAAACCTATCCCAGGGCAACTTCATGTACCCAAGCCTCCTCTCTGAGTTCAGGGATGAAGCCTTGGATGTGATTGCATGGCATGGCCTCAGGTGGCCAGAAACCCATCCACTACAATGGTCAAACAGTCCCCACAGTGGACATCATCACCAGGGTTGAGCAATTGCCTGTGGACATCACCTCTTTATAGGCACCTGGAAACACTCACCCACCCCTCACACCCCTCTCACATCCCTCCACCCTCTTTGCAGGATCCTGCACCATGCACCACTTCCAGGACCAGGATAGTTGAACACAGACCAAACCAATACACCCCAACAATATAATAACCCACAGAAGCCACCTGCAGCACATGGGGTAGGAAGGATTTTGCCCATCCCTCAAGGCATGGGCTTCAATTGGAAGGACAGCTTTCATCACTACCCCTCCCACACCAGCACCACCTCCCCAGTGCAGGGATTCAAGCACTCACTGGGTAGCTCTGGAAGGAGGAGGAGGAAAAGAGCAGTCCCTCGAGCTATTTTGCAGTCTGTTCATCTGAGGTGTCAGGATGACATAACAGCCCAACAGGCACCCAGTCCTCTTGAGTCCAATAGCATCCGTTGGAGTTAAAATGACAACTGTCTGGGCCGATGCACTTGACCCTGTGGTCAGTCTTGAGGGTACATGCTCAACAGCACAGCTGGAACGGGCCCATCACTGGGTACTATCTCATTAACATCAGGACAGGAAATTACATCAATTCTTCCATTTTCCACCACAGCAAACAGCACTTGCGCTGAAGGGGTGTTGACACAGGTTAGAAATGCAGCTTTGGAAAGTATGTGTTAGTATCCTGTTTAAAACCACATGTAAGTTGAGATGCTGATGTGAATCTGTATGGAATGGAAAATTGCTCTGCCCTCACCCACAGATGCATAAAAGCTTTAATAGGTACTAACCATTGTTAGCAGGGGTTGCATGCATCCACTCACTCTCCTGTCAAATGCCTAACCCAAATCTGAGGCTCAACTGATAGAGCAACTTTGCAATCTCTGTTTTCTACATCCCCCTGCACCCCACAATAAAACATTGCAGCCTACGTTTATAGAGGTTCATCACACACCAGGCACCTGCCCAGTGCTGCTCCCTGCTCTGAGGACCTAAACATTGCAAGATGATCTTGGGAGCAAGAACCTCCCAAAGTGAAGTTTGGAGGTGGTTGAAGAAGGCAGCACGTGCCCAGGACAGGGCATTTCTCCAGGGACATACTCTCTATCCCAGTCATGTTTCTATGGGTATCTGGGTTTTCTACTCTAATGCATCCTGTAGGTATCAGAGGGGAGAACTGTCTTGTGTCCTGGGTCCTAGTCTGGTCTCTGTTTTATTGTGGAGGGATCTCCAGGGGTCTCCTCCCCCCAAAAAAAACAGATCAGTGAGGGATAACAGAGGAGGATGCTGAAAAACATCTAGTTCTCCTCCTAGATCTAGACTTTTCCACTGTGACTGAGGGACAGACTAGTTCCTTGTGGTTGTTTTTTTTTTTTATTTTTTTTAATTCACGTATTTAACCTGGAGCGTTTGCGATTAAAATCCCAACTAGAGAGGAAAGTCATGTGGCAGAAACTGGGATTCCAGTGATGTGGTTTCAGGTTTGCTTCAGCTTTCTGCATCTCGCTGAAGCCACAACTCACAGCTGTAACTTCTGAACAAAACAGAGGGTGATGCTTCTGTTCTGCTTGACTTGTCTGCTTAAAGCTTTGGGTGGCCGGATGTACGCTGGTAGAGCTGAACATGTGCACACATACACGGGCAGTATCTATTTATTTATGTATGTATGTATGTCTACCTGTTTGGCTGTCTGTTGATCTATCCATCCATCCATCCATCCATCCATCCATCCATGAGGCATGTATGCATGTCCATGCACATGGAGGCATGTGAGCAACCCTGTATGCATGCTGTGCTTTTGCAAAGGTGGGTAAGATGAAATCAAGTGAACTTGTTGTCATGAGGAGGTAACTGATGTAGGTGGACTCTTCCTCCTCTCCTAGGTGGCAGAGGGAATGGCATACATCGAGCGCATGAACTCCATTCACCGTGACTTGAGAGCCGCCAACATCCTTGTCTCAGAGACGCTCTGCTGCAAAATTGCTGATTTTGGCCTGGCCAGGATCATCGAGAACGAATACTTGGCACAAGAAGGTGGGTATCGTTCCCAGCATTGCCTCACCAACACATTACCCTTATCTCTAATTCTTTTGCCACACAGACATGCCAAGATATTGGGCATCCAAGGGCTGGACTGGGACCAGGCACAGGGCAGCACTGCCAGTGGCATGAGACCAGAGCCTCCACTGCTGCTGTTGTCAGCGCTCAGGCAGCAGGCACAGGGCAAAAGAGCCAGGTATTGGGTCCTAGGAGAAGCAGCAGCACCTGAGGACAATAAAGAGCAAGTGAGGTTTGCAGAGGGAAATGAGAAAAAAAGTCTTTTGGCACTGTTTGGGGGAGTCCTGCTGAATCTCAGGTTGTCTTACTGGAGAAATTCGACCTCCGCTAAATGAAACCTGCTGCCTGTCCCTGCGTGTCCACAGTGAGTCAGTCTGAAGGGAAGGAAATAGCATTGTAACTTGGCCATCGCATTGCAGAGGGGAGCGGGAGCCACGAATCTGGACCCAAGTGCAGTTTCCAGATGTCACAGGCAAACAGCCCAGATCAGATCAGGTCCCTTCCATAACAGAGGGACAACTTACAAAACGTGGGAGAAAGTTTGCAGCTTGGTAGGTGTTTCTCAGGGGAACAGAGTACCTTGAGCATCTGAAAAAAAACCCGAATAAAAAAGGCATTAAAAAAATATATTTCCCTTTTAAATGTGAAATTTCTTTATTAATCCACCTGCAAAGCCAAGCTTCTTGCTGGGACTGAGTATCTGAACTCATGGTGAACAGGAGAGCATGACCATGAGAGGTACCGACTGGTTTGGCTGGTGCAGAGGTCTGTCTACAGACATTTGACAACAGGGTTAAGGCGATTAAGTCAAATTCCTCTGGTGGCAGCTTTGTCTTTGTACTTTCTCTGTACTGACTTCTGATTCTGAGGTCAATTCTGAGATCGTGTCACTCAGATTGCAAAGAGACTTCATAGAGCATCAGGGAAACAAACAGAAATGAGTGAAATAAAACAATTAAGTCTAGCTTAAATGGCACTTACCAGAAGATTTTAAAATTTTGGAAATCTGTCATCCTCTAGAGTTGGGATGAAGCTAAAATTCCCTATAAAAATATGCTGGGGAAAGCAAATTGAATAGATTTATTTTTTTCTTATAAGATAGGAAACTTTTCTTTCACTTTCATAGAACCATAGGATGGTTTAGGTTAGAAGGGACCTTAAAGACCATCTCGTTCCACTCCCCCTGCCATGGGCAGGGACACCTTCCACTAGACCAGGTTGCTCAAAGGCCCTTCCAGCCTGGCCTTGAGCACTGCCAGGGATGGGGCACCCACAGCTTCTTCTGGCAACCTGTGCCAATGCCTTACCAGCCTCACAGTAAAGAATTTCTTCCTAATATCTAATTTATATGTACCCTATATCATTATAAAGCCATTCCCCCTTGTCCTACCACCACATGTCTCCCTGGAGCCTTCTCTTCTCCAGGGGCTGAACAACCCCAACTCTCTCAGCCTGTTTTCATAGGAGAAGTGTTCCCAATTTGCTGTCCCAAAATACTTTATGATACAAATTATACCCATTCCAAGATATAAAACTATTTCAAAGTATTAAAAGCTGGCAAATGTAATTTGTAAAATTTCATGAAAGGTTACTGTGAGATTGCTGCATTTTTTAAGGCACTTTTTAAAGGCATTTTTTATCCATAAGAGAAGTTTTAGTGAAATCAGTATAATTCTGTTAACATACCCAAAGGAGCTACATTTCCAGTGGAAAACAGTTCCTATCAGCATTTTTCCAGCTAGTTTTAATCTGAAATAACAACTTCCCCTCTATCTACTTTGAACAATTTTCACTTCATAGATTGCATTTCCAAGCCTCGGCAGCCTACTTGTCAGAGTATGATGTGCAAGAACAAAGGCAGTTATTTCACACACTACATTTTGGCTTTCAGTCCTGAAGGGATATCTACAAATAAAAATGTGGTTTCCTCTGCAGTCCTTAACACATTCAGTTCCTGCTTAAAGTGGTTTGGGGTGAGGTTTTTTTGGCCTTAGCTAAACAGAAATTGCAATCTTATGGTCATTGTTGTCTACAGTGTGCAAAACAAGAATTTGGGAGACAAAGTAAAATGAGATTTCTTTTGGTTTTAATATACATAGGCAGCTTTAAGAACTGGAAAAATAGTATTTGCTGTATTGATTATACACTTTTGCTGAAAACAGCCCCCTTCCAATGAGTGATTTTATACAGAATATGATCCTACTGTTGTTGCCTGCTAATAAAGCCACTGGAGGCATTGACTTTGAATAGCACAGACACAGAGTTTGGGCTACAGAAACCCACTGATCCCACACATCAGGTTGCTACCTGAAGAGAGATGGGTCTCTGACGAGAGCTGCTTGGTGCCCAAGGGCTGCGGTAGGCATTGCTGATCCCAGCATCACGACCTGGGCACGCATGGCAGTGGTCAGCCGTCCATGCTACCATTCCTGGCTCCATTCCTGAGATCCCATTGCTGAACATGTAAGAGACTCAAAGGTGCTCTAATACTGTGGATTCGTCTAACTTCATCAGTAAAAATGTTTACCTAGAGTTTTTTAATATGCATATTATCAGTTACCTAAGGCATTATGCTTTTTTCATTATTTGGCCTCCTCGTATCAGTACCTATGGTTGTTTATAAGTATATACATGTGAATAATTTTTTTAAGATGAAATAGCCTTGAATGCAATGGAGAAAGAATGAAGAAAGGCAAAGACATGCCAGGTAGAAATGACCTTTTATTAAAAGCAGGAGATAGGCAGCAATTGCCTTATCTCCCTAACTCCATGGTTTGTTCAGTAAGTCCCATCACAGCCCCCTAATACAGCCAACAGCCCTCAGGACCCCAGGCTAGGTTTGGGGAGCTGCTCACCCATGTCTGTGGGAGCAGAGGGAGATGCTGTACCTCCATGAGCTATTTCCCTTTCTTTCTTCCAAACAGGTGCCAAATTCCCAATCAAATGGACGGCGCCAGAGGCCATTAACTTTGGAGTTTTCACCATCAAATCTGACGTGTGGTCTTTTGGCATCCTCCTGACAGAAATCGTAACCTATGGCAGGATCCCTTACCCAGGTACAGCGCACTGTGAATACAGGATGAGTGTGCATCGACTTCAAAACATCTAAAAAGTTTTGAAGGCACATACCCAAGTGTGCACATGTGTGCCCAGACACACATGCTTGTCTATCCATGGGAGCCTTTCCTAGGCTCCCACGAGCCTCCAGTATAACCGTGCAAGGCAAAACTTATAGAGGGGAGTCAGGGAGGGGACAGAGGGGTGGAGGGGGGAGTGCAACCCTGAGGAAGGGGTGGTTCCCAGGTATGGCTCAGCATTGCAGTCCCTCATACCCTCCAGCTCTGCCTGGATGTGAGCTACTGGGGAGCACTGAGCTTCACCCCCAGGGTGCTGAATAACTCCTGATGGTCTGTGTTTCCTCCCAGGGATGACCAACCCTGAGGTGATTCGCAACCTGGAGCGGGGCTACCGCATGCCCTGTCCGGACATGTGCCCTGGCGAACTCTACAGTATCATCCTGAAATGTTGGCGAAACAAACCTGAGGAGCGACCAACCTTTGAGTACCTGCAGTCAGTCCTTGAGGACTTTTACACTGCCACAGAGAAGCAGTACGAGCCGGAGCCTCTGCAGTAAGCCACCGTCCCACCAGCACCTGGGGACAGATCTGGAGGAAAGCCACCATCCAGTGATGGCTCATTTCAGGCTTTTCCCTTTCTCCTATGTGCCACCAAAATGCATTTGGAGATGGGGAATGAGGAGGGACATGAGGGAGGTGGATGCTGCCAGCTCTGTGGTTATCATGGAGACTAAAGTGGTGGCTGAGAGCTGGCACAGCTCCTTCCTCATCCGCCTGGGAGGTCTGTACCCACTTTGCAGACATCATCTCTGCCATGAAGGACAGCAAAATCCCTTGTGACCCACCTGGACCAGAAAAGCCCCTCAGCCCTGCAACTGCAGCCCCTGGAAGAGGGGACCATAGTCAGGGTGAGGGTATGGGGGTGCACAATCTCTCCCCGGCCTTCTGATGTCACTGCCTGCAATACTACAACCCCCGTCAATCCACGGACAGGGGTGGGAACACGTTCTGTCTGCGCCTCCTTGGGTCACACACCAGGCCCCCAAGCTCTGGAGCGATCTCTTCAGGTGGTGCCATCCCTCTGCCCCAAGTCAATAATAAAGAACTGGATACAAGCATTTCCTGTTTCTTTATTTGGGTGTCAGGGTGAGAACGGGTGCCTGTGCTTCCCATGCCCACCCCAGCCCATGGAGGAGAAGGGGTGAGGCCATGGGGCTCTCCGGGCAGTGCGGGGTGATGCTGGGGTGGTACCCCGGGCGGGAAGGGGGGATGCCTGGGGGGGCACGTCACCGACCGGCACAGCCAGCTCTGGAGAGATGTTCGCGATGTGGCCACGAGATGTCCCTCCTTCCCTGCTTCTGGGTGGGAGTTAAAGTATCTATATTACAAGATCTCTAAAAAAATACACACACCTCGCCCCTTGCTTTGCTTGAGCTCTTCACTGCACAAGCCCCTGATGCAGCATCAGCTCATCATGCCAGTCCCACTGTGGGTCCTGCTCCGCACCCATCACTAAGAGGGTTCAAATTCCCTGGTTTCTGGTGCATCTCTGACCCACAGCTCCGGTGGGAATGCCCACATCAGGCTGCAGGGTGCTTTCTACTTTTGCACATTGCACTGGGTTGGGGAGTGGAGGATGAAGGAATGAGGCACAGATGGGCACTGAAGGGGTGTTAGGAGTGAATGCCAGGCTGGGACCCAGGTGGACTCTCTTTCAGGTTACAGGCTGAACAGCATCTCCCCAGGGTACTTGATCTGTTGTTTTCTACCCCTTGCACCAGATTTTGAGTCCTTCTGCAGAGGGTGCTTTTCACTGTGTGACAAGGATGCTACGAGACAACAGAGATGACCCATGTGCCAGTAAAAAATACCTGACCACCACCAACACTGACAGAGAGTTACCTGCTGCAAGAGAGTCTAGAAGGAAAAAGGAGGGGGAAGAATCATACCAAATCTGTAGGGACAACCAGGCTAACAGCAGCTACATTCAGTCCAAGGTCTTGATTTGCAGTGCTATAACGCCCGTCTGTCACCTGTGACCAGAGAAAAGCCCCGACCCTGATGCCAGCATCACTTCCCACGTACTCCTGATGGGACAACATGTTTGTGTCGGTGTGAACAGCACTTTGCCTGGCTTCAAATGCTGTTCATGCCTCCTTTGCAGACCCTCAACTGAGAGAAACAGCCTACAGGGGCTGATTTAGCATTCACCAGAAGCCAAAGTCTCTGGATATGGTTGGTTTGCACAGCTTGGAAATGTCATTCCCTGCATCTTGAGGAGGGAAGGAGGCTTTAACAGCAGTAAATAAATGTCCCAGACACAGGAGGAAGGGGACTGGGTGAGATGATCCAGCCTTAGAAATCCTAGGTGTGGTGGAGACAGCCCAGGGTGTCCAGGATATTTTCACAGGGCTGACAAATAGAAGTCTATGGGAGACCTGCACACCTCTAGGACCGTACCTGGAGCTGGGTGGGAAACCTCAGGGTTTGGAACAGAGCATCAGACACGTGTGTTCAGGAGGTGGGATTTCACCCAAAGTGTCCAACCCTGAAGATGACACAGTCCCTGGTGTCTCACAGCTCTTTTCTTATCTCACCCTTAACACATCTGATCTGCAACTGCTTTCAACAGCAGACCCATGAGCAGCTTTGCTCCTCATGGAAGAAGATGAGGTTTCCACCCAAGCATTTCTGTGAGCCATAAGAAGTCATCCTACGTGTCCTGATTTTGCCTATATTTTGTGTGACCAGGGCCTGGACACAGCCCTCTTCATCAAATCAACAAACCTTGTCCACCCATCTCCATCTTCACAACCTGGTTCCTGGGCCCCGTGAACCCAATGCTAGTAGGTCCTAATGCTAATTTAAGATAAATCAGGCTAGATGCTATGCTATAACTATCTAAAACTATCGTGCTAGAACTATACGAAGCCTCTTTCAAACAAAAAGTCATTTATTCAATAATTTCACTGGAGTCGAAGAAGCAGTCTTTCCCCCTGCTTGAACTTCAGCTTGGTCATTCACATGTACCAGGAACTCCATGCACAACCAGCAGATTTCTATTAATGAGATAACACATTGCAAATAAATACAGATGAAAGACATTTGACTCCTTGGATGTAAATATTTTATTGAACTGAAAACTGTGGATCGTTTGCACTGGAACAAACCAGGAAGAAGAGTTACAGGGTGTCTGCTAAGCACTTGTGAATTGTATTATTGCCCAAGGCCAAAAAGTCAAGTATTGTAGCTCAAATTAGAAAGGAAATGGATATTTTTATAGCAAATAACAACACGTGGCTGAGCCCAGAGTGAGCATAACAAAGAGACTGCAAGCTGTGCTTCCTCTGCACTGGACACCACAGCTCTTTTTTGTTCATGCTGCACAAACATTTGTTGAATTTTGTTCCCTGCCACACTTGTGATAAATGGATGGGGAGACATTCACCTGGCTTCATAGTCACTTGTGCTTCCACCATGAAACCACTGCAGAAGCCACTGGCAACTCTGTCTTTGCTTAGGGAAGTGGGGCTGGGGGTTGCACCACCAGCTGGAGTCGCTACAGGTGGTGGAGGGAGACCCTGAGCTCTGTGTGCAGCCATGGGTTTATGCAACAGCCACCAAAACCACTGGAAAATGGACCCCACAGCTCCACCACAGCTGAGGTCATTCAGTTAAGGACAAAAGGACCTGCACTCTAGTCTGCACCCTGGACATGTACCCCACGGACTTCAGTCAAAAACCTAGGTGAGAAGTGGGATGCTGCCTCCTGTGAACTGTATTCCAGGGGACCAGGATGTCTCCAATGGGCCCAGCAAGCTCTGCAAGAGCCTCTTCATCTCCATATCTCCTGGCAGCCTAAGAGGTGTCTTTTCACCATGGGTGAGCTCCAGCCAGAGGCTCACAGGTGAGTCTTAGAGCAGAAGGAAGGTGGTAAAAGTGATCCAGGTTCTCAAATTCCGTTTGTGATTCTTGAATGACCTGCAGCAGGGACCCTATCGTTCACACAGACAGCTCAGTTACAAGGACCCTGTGAAGCTACCCAAGAGCCTGTTGTTTATTTTTGTGCAGGCATCAGCCTTTGCAAGGTGTTTTCCAACATAAGAGGCAATTCCTGCCACATACAGAGCATGAACTCTCTGAATGGCCCAGACACGGATTAAAAGGGGTACTTAATGATAGGTATCTTACATAACAACCAAAATAGTCCTCTCATTTCTTCCCCAGGTGCCAAGTGGTCTTTCCAAAGATCACTGGAATGGTCTTCCTAATGCTTGTAGGGAAAGAACCAGACCTCCATTATTGGTCTTTGCTACTGCTTTCCCATGCAGCCTTGGTCCTGTTACTTCACCCCCATTCTCTGTCTGAAATTTTGCCTGTGCAGTTAGTATCTAGTCTTCCATTGGTCTTGAGTTCATCTGTATTAACACTGTTTGCAAGTGGTTTGAAGCTCAGGAGGGAAGGTTCTTCTCAGTTCTGGTATTTCTCAGTTCTCCACCCCGCAGAGGTAGAAATATCCCTGTGGCTGCAGTGCAAAACCTTCTCCAAGCAATAGCTGTGCACTGTGACATCTTAGCAAGGCAGACAGTGTGTCTGAAAACTTGAAGCCAGGGCCAGGGGGTGAGACAGGATGAAAAAAATGAGCAGGTGATCAGAGTAGAGAGGTGAGAGTGACACCGAGAGCAGAGGAAAACCAGTGAAAGGGCAGGGCTGTGGGAAGCAGCAACACTGAGGAAATCAAGTGGCTTCTCTGATGTCTAGTAAGATGTGAACTTCAGCTGAGGTTTTTCTCGTAACCCAGGCATTCATAGCAATGTGGATTTTCTCATGTGCGATAATAGATTAAGCGTAGCATAGACTGTAGGTTTTCCTGAATGTCTTTAGGAAGCTGGGTTAAAATCGGAGCAGGACAAGATTTGCTGAGACCCAAGAACAGAGCAGGGGGAGGAGGGAGCACATAGCCCTACCCATGCGATAAAGACTAAGGGCTTCTCACATAAGGCTTCTCTACCTTCTTTTTCCTCCCTGTGCTATATTAACACCCTGATCTGCCTGACTCTGGCCCACACTGCAACACTGTGTGTGCAGGACTCAGCCATGAGAGGGTTAAAGGGGGAAAGTCCATTATGTTTCCAGACCTCTGGCTAACAGGGGAGCTGGTACCCTTCTTGGGAATGAGGTTGCCCAGCAGGGAGAGGTCTGCATCTACTTTAACAGGCTGCAGCTGGCCCCTGGAGCTGTGAGGTGGGCTTGGCTGGCTGGTGTAAAACAAAAGCAAAGCCGCGATGTATCGAAGTCATGTCCTGGGAAATGAGCTTTTTGCAATGCCATCCCACGCTAGGCTCATTAGTTCCTGAGAAGAACAGCATTGGCAGGCACAGCCTCACCAACAGTGCACGCTGGCATGTGCCAGGAGCTCAGGACCTCTCCCAGAGGCATAAAGTGATGATCCAAGTGTCACCGCCTACTCCATGCAGGACAGGGTGCCTGAAGCTTGCCACGCTGCCACCAAAAAGTGAGTCGTTGGCCCCAGAGAAGGAAGGTGGTGAGGAGCCCTCACCTTGCTCTGTTTCACCTCCACCTACACATGACAGAGTAAATATCCCCTGGCAAATACTGCAGAGCTAACAAGGGCATCAAGGGCCTGCCTGGCTGAGCTCTGATCTCCAAGCTGTGCCACCAAAGGGAACAATGACCATTTTTTTTGCCAGGAGGGCCTCCTCCCTGGCCAGGGAGCTAGCCTAGTGCTTACAGCCAAGGGAGACTTCATCTGGCTTGCTTCTCCAAGAAGAAGTCTTGGTTCAGATCATCCCCATCAACCACTCAGTGCAACATCGCATCTCTGCCAGCAGCCAGAAAAACCCTCCATGGATAATACGGATCAAGGGGAGCATTTTCTTTATACACCCAGGGTCCACGGCTGCTCCAGAGAGGTTTGTGGGATATGTCAAAGACTCTCTCCAGTCCTGTGGGGTTGCAGGCAGGAGGGCTGGAACTGTTTCTGGATGATTGCCCATCCTTCAGTGATTTACGTCAGCTGTTATGGCACTGTCCCTGGCTTGGAAAAGTTTATAAATCACTGGTTTACTCTTTCTGCTCTCCCAGGGCTCTTGCTGTACCCTTCCCCTGTCCTGCCCATGGGATCTGCAGTTACCCACCATTGGACCACAGGCTGTGACTTGCCATGGGTCCCCCTTTTCTAGGCTGCTTTCAGACCTCCTTTCTCCAGAGTTTCCTTCCCCATCAATCTGTTCAAGGTCACTCCCAGTTAAAATTAGCAGCTTATTCAACATTGGAGAGAAGGGACAGCCAACTTCTCTGGCCTGCTCGCAATCCTGGGAGCTGTCGTCAGGGGATCCAGTTCCGACTCCCCTGAGATGAGGGAGCCGGCGCCTGCCATCCTCACAGTCATAAGCAAAGGACTTGCAGCCAGCTCACCCTCTCTGCCTTAAATCTGAGCTCCAGATCTGTGCCAGCAAAGAAGGAGGAAGGAGCATCTCCCCGGAGCCTCCAGTTCCCACCACCCTCCTCTGAATGCCAGATATCACCCTCATTGTACCCAAGCCAGACGTTTTACTGGTCATAATTGTCTCTGTGATAGCAAAAGAGTTCCCCCAGCCTCTCAAACCTATATTTAACTCGTCCTCACCTGATCCCTCTTCCTGGCCTTCTCATATTTCTTTCCTTTTTTTTCCAGGCAGGCTGAAGCCACAGGGTGGAGGTAGCAGAAAGGCAGCCATGGCAGGGTGATGCAACTTTTGCTGTAGTTAGTTCCCTGCCCTGCGTTGAGGATGCTCTGGGGTGTGATGTCTGGTTCACCAGGAAAGAGTGCAGATGGTAAAGGGAATCAGGGCCTCAGTCCCAGCTTGATGTGTAGCCCAGGAAAGCATCCCCTTGCCCTACACAGCAGTAACACTCATGTAACTTGTCCCTTTGTAACACATGCACTGAAATTCGGTCCCAAGGAGAAAGAGCATCCTTGTTTCCCTGATGTATCAGTCAGGCCATCTCCTCTAGGCTGAACTCAACACTGAATTCAAATATTGGTGTATGAACCACCAGTAGCTGATGTGGGCAGCCGTGATTGCAGAAAAAAAGGAAATTACGTGCACCTCACTAGGAGGAGAATGAGTGAGCATGGCAACCCTACCTTTGCACCAGGCATCTGCGAGTGAAAATCCCTGTGGTGGCACTCCTTGAGAGAGTCTTCAAAAACAAAGGTGTTTCCAACATCAGGAAGAAGCCAAGAGAAACTGTGTAACACCTAAACTTTTCCTTATCACTAAATGCCACCTGAAATATGAACAAATCCAAGATTTTCACAGAGAAAATATGCTCACTTGAAGCTGTCGAGCAGACTCTTGGGATCAACAAACGGCCACAAGAGAGGGGTAGGAGAGGTTTTGCCACAGAAGCTAGGGTTTTGGTGGAGTTCCTGGGACAAAACCTGGATATTCGGAACGCTAAATTCCCAGCCTAGCGGTTAGTGCCCTGGAGAACAGCTACCAGGGTGAAACTCCCATGCTACAAATCTCCTACGCAAAATGGAAGAGCTGGAAAGGATGAGGTTAAGAGAAGCTCTCCTGGACTAGCAGAGAATCATCCGCTGAGCCCTTGTCCTTCTGGCAGCACTGCTGAACCTGGTTTCACCTGGCTTCTGGCCACCCAGTGAGGGAGGAAGGTGTCTCTTGCTGTAGCCCTGATTTCCTGGCCAGAAGGGTGAAGATGGGAGAGGTATTATGTTCTTGTGAGCCTCAAGGAAATGGTCAACTGAGGAGAAGAGAGAGCCCATGGATGTCCTTCCTGAGGGGAAGTCTGTAGCATGAATGCAGTCTTTATTACAAGAGCTGAAAGAGATATTATGAATGCCCCAGGTGCAGAAAAAGCTTCAGATTGGAGGAAGCATTTTATCAAACAACAAGTAGTCCACCTGCAAGGACCACCACCACCACCTGAGAATACAGTTCATTCAGCCACATTTCCCAAACCACCTCATTTGGATGAAAAACTTACTGGGCCTCCAGCAGGTCATGAAAGCATTTTCAAAGTCTTAAAAATACTGATAGTGGGAAAAAACACCACTTCTCCAAATCTTTTCTCTATATCTTGAACAACCATGTGCCCCTGTGGCCTACCTACGGCAAAATCCCTCACAAAGCTTTGGAGAGCAACTGTTCTATTTCAGTCTCTGGTCCTGTCTTGCAGCTTTCCTTCTGGCTTTCCTTCCCAAAGATGCCACTCTTCTGAGCAAGAAGTGCAAAGCAGAGGTCCTTGGAAGCAAGTCAAGGCGCTGAGTCCTTTTGCTAGCCAAGCCTGGACAACACAGGCCTGAGGATGGGGTACCTTGCTTAGCTCTCCTGTTGATACCCAACTCAGGCATGAACAATATGCCTTTCTTTTGGCGTCATGTGGGCCTGAAAGATTACTGCTTCTGGATTTAGACATGGTGGTGGTCACCACTTCTCCATCAAGGGTCAGCAGGCAGTAACATGAAGGTGGGTTGCAATTACCAGCTCGTAGTGAAGTCTTTGAAGGATAAAAACAATAAATGTAATAAGGAGGGTCACACGCTAAGGAAGGTTCAATGTACAGGTGTGGAGCTGTTCACGTGGACCCGCTTGACCAGAAGTGGGAACTATAGCCATATTGGTGTTGGGGAATGAGGACACCTAATTTGGACCTACCTGCTTCCACTGGCATTTAATGCTCACCTCTCTGCATCCCTCCATCTATGACATTAACAGGGACTGCAGTCAGTTTTCTGAGTTTTCCTGAAATTTGAATGCCTGCTGGGGAGCAATGAGAAAATAGCAGAGGAACAAGCCCAGGAGCAGGAATTTCCAAGTAGAAAGCGGCATGTAGGAACCCAGCCCAGATCTGAGTTCATGTGTTTTTATTTGGGAAGAAACCCTTCCAAGAAAGATCTGGCTTGGTTGTCCAGGTTCTTCTCTGCTAAGCACCAGCAAAGTGATGTGGGCAACAACAGACCTTCTTCCCAGTGAGCCTTATGTGTGTGGTGTGCTGCTCTCCCTTGCCCCACATGCTAGGGGTCTCACCCAGGCCCCTAGCTTACCCATAGGGATTCATTGGGAAGGGTAAAGACTGGAGCTACAGAGGGCAGTGCTGGTTGCTAAGAGGATATCCCCCTTGCAAAGAAGAAAGGCAGAACACAGAGAACCTCCAAGCCATAGGATAAGCCTTGACAGGGATGTGCTCTTGCAAGCAGAGGGATGTTCAGCTGCTTTGACCAGGTACATGAGAGTGCCTTTGCCCCATGTTTTCTTATCTGGATCAACCTTTCAGAACAACTGGCCTGTACCATCCAGGAGGTCAGAAATTATTATCATAACAAGCCCTTCTGCACCTGAAATTGGACTCTGCCCTACAGCTGGGACATGCTCTGACCTTTCTTTACCAGCCCTTTGCCCTTGCCATCTTCAACCAAAGACCTCAAGAGCCTTCCTGCTGCAGGACAAACGCTGCTAGAGCCTTCCTGCTGCAGGAAAAACACTGCTAGGGCTGTTCTGGCTGGTGTGGACTCTCCAGTACCTTAAACTTTTGAGCCTACTCATTACAGCTGTGCTGGTAAACAAAGTACCTGGCCTGTCCTCTGATCCTGAGGCTAGTCAGCCTGCTCTGGCCGTGTCCACAATATTAAATTCTTTCAGTCTCCAGAGCAGGGTGGACATATTCAAAATATGTTTTGGGAATGGTGTGTGCTGTCTCCAGTCTGATGTCCAGGGGTTGCTTGGGATGTTAGTTGAGCTGGGCCAAGCTGATGCTGGGAGCATGTTAACAATTTAGCAATGCAGGTGATCAAATACCTGGCTGTGTTGAATTTACTAGTACAGATATATCCACTAAGCCCGATTTTGCCTGAAATCACCAGCACTGGTGAACAGAGCCACCTTGCTCCATAGGCCAACACCACAGAGGTTGTTAATCAGCTGAACAGGATAGACTGGGAAACAGCACCTCTGCTGTCTGTGGACTGGCAATTATTTATCCCGGGTGTTTAGATGCTTGTATTGGTTCCCAGTCCTGGACCTACATGGGCCAGGAGCCCCCTGCGTAGACTGTATCTCTAGATCTCCTCTCCTTGAGCTGTGCAAAATCACCACACAGCTCATGTCACACCGTAGGTGGTCCTCCAGCCCCACCGCATGGTCGCTTCCCTCTGATAACTCCGAGGTCTTAAAGGTCAACCCAAGGGCAGTGGGTGGACATGTATCAACCAGCTTTGACACACTGCACTCCAGGAGTAGCTGTGTTTAGACCCAGCGACTCTCTGATCTTCAATAACCTGGCAGCAGCTTGTAAACAGTGGGCTTGATGTGATAGCATCCTCAGTGAGCAATTTACACCCTTCCCCCTGATCCTCCTACCCTCTTCTCACTCCCACAGCATTGGGAGCCTGAAGGAGAGGCATGTTTGGAGCCAAAATTGCAAAGAGAGGCTCATCTTGTGGTAGAGTGTCAGCTATGGTGGGTTGGGGAGTTGGGAGAGGCTGAAGGGGTAGGAGCAGTAGTGTGTGTGTGTGTGCACGCTCTACATGCACAACTTTGTGTGTGCGGTGCTAGCAAAGCATTTATAGATGCTTCTAACTCATTGCCTTGGTTTGTGTCTTATGTATTTGGTCTGAAAAGAGTGGGATAGTGGAAGACTGTAAAGCCCTCGGCATGTACCTATAACATCCTAGCCCCAAGGTATGACCTGCAAATCTGAAGCTATTTGTTGGAGTAAAAGCAAAACCCACCATGCTGGGGTTCTGAACATGCCTCCTGTTTCCCAATCTCAGCCTCCTGTACACAGGTAAGGAAGAGTTGTAGTTTACTCAGAGGTTGTATTTACATCCCCACGGGGACGAGTTGTATTTTACTCAGAAGGTTTCTCACAGGCTTGTCCCCCTTGGATGCAAAAGGATGGGATGTTGGGATGGTTCACCGCAGCGGAAATGCCCAGCCAATGTCCCCTCTGAAGCAGGAAGAACTCACAAAGATGAACAGAGGGAAAGAGGACCACCACATTGCTCTGTCTCACACGGAAACATGGAAAAATCCCTCTGAACTTCCATCTCCAAATTGTCCATCCTGCTTAGTCTGGCACAGGTCTGGCTTGGCCTGGCTAGCACTGATCCAGGTGAGACCCAGGCATGCTTTGGGGGTTATCATGAGCCAGGGACCATTCCTGATAGTCATTTTGAATGTGGCCATCCTTTTCTGAGGGCGAAGGGAGCTTAACAGGATGGATCCAATCCATGTTGGTCTGCTTGCCTGCAGGACCAGAGAGTCCTTCCACCTGGGAAGAAACCAAAGTAATGAAGGCAGGAAAAATCAAAGGGCTCCCCAGCCAAGTCCCCCTTTCCTTTTCCCCTAGCAAAGAAGCAAGGTGAAGGCCACAGGACAGAGCCCAGCTGTGCTGGCCATTTACAAAGCAGTCTCCCATGCAATCCCTGCTGACAGCCTCGCTCCTGCCCCTCCTCCTCCTCCTCCTCCTCTTGCTTGGAGTAGGACTGCAAAACAAGCCAACTGTATCCCTGCTCCCTCCTGATGCTCAAGGTAACAGGCAGTGCACATCTGTGCCCTGCCCCCCCTGCCCACCCCTCGCCTCCCCATGGGAATGTTCTGTACCCGGGTGCAGGAGTTTCACAAGGGGAGCTGCCTGCATCAAGCTCTCCTGCTGTGGTGACCTTGACTTTTGCCTGGGAAGGGGAAGGACAGGCAAGGGCTACGCTTGCAGACAAGTGTGTAATAACAGGGCCTGGGTGCAGGATGCTCTGCTCCAGATTCCCTTCTCTGAGCTGTGGCTCCAGGATGATGCTTCACTGGGGAGTGGAGCAATTGCATCAAAGGAAGGTGCCAGATACCCTCAGCAGAAGGATCAGCAGTTCCCATGGGATATTTCTAGACCCCATTTACCTTCCCTCTCAGACACAAGGGTCTGTATCCCTTACAAAGCCCTGGTGTATTATTTACAGCCTTGCTATTATAAAATTGGATTTTCTTTCTATCCATATAAACATCCTCTCTGTTTTCACATGGATTGCAAACACACTGTGACCTAGGCTCCTGTGACATGCTGTGGAAAGGATTTCCCCTGGTCCACAGGCTCAGTCACCTGTTAGTGCTAATGGCCTGGACCTGCATGAGAACAAGGAAACATCAAAGCTCTGCAACGCCTGGAGATCAGATGGAGAAGTGCACTTGAACCTGCACACACTGCACAGGACAATGTCTCAGCCTTTGCTGCAGTCCACCCAGCCCACCCTTCACCAGTATTGATGGGGCTGGGGAGAAGAGGCTTTTCCATCCTAAGCTAAGGCTTGTTCTTAGCCAGAGAAGGACCTCTCCTTCCCTGGTCATCCACTGACCACAGCTAGCCCAGAGGAAGTTGGGTCACCTCCTCATGCCCCTTCTTCTCCTTCAGCCTTTTCTGTGGGATGCAACAACTGCAAGGTCCTGAGTACTCGGCAAGGCAGAGTCATCTCCTTCCTCTTCCCTACGTGACCAGGAACCTCAGAGCTGCTGGGAGCTGAGCCATGGACAAGCAGGGCAGTCAGTTTGACCCATGTCTTTGAGAAGAAAACTTGAGGCACCAGGAAGCACCTCAACGTGCTTCAGAGATAAGGTGGGACCTTAGTGGTCACCAAGACACATCTGAGCCCCTAAAACCACCTCACCGCCCTGTGGCTTTCCAGACAGCATTGTTCCCACCTAAGCCCTATGCCCTGTGCTCCTCACCACCAGACTTCAGGTAGCTTCCACCTTACCAAGTTCCCCTCAGCCTTTCCTCAGAGCACCACAGGGAAGGCTAGGTCTGAGAGTCCCCTTTATCCATCTACAATAGTCCCAGCACAGTGAAGCTCCAAACTCACCTACAGCCCCCCAGGTACGCTGCAACTAAGCCGTTAGCCCTCTAAGGCTCTTAACACAACACTTGGTCCACACTCAGCAAGGAAACAGCAACATTTTGGTGAAATGTAATGTCAGATCTTCCCAGCAATGCTTCTTTCTGTTCGCTCACACCCCCTCCCGTTGTTTCAGGGGATGTCTCCATATCTGTCTGGCTTGCATGCTGCCTTTTCTCAGCACAAGAGCAAGAGAGTCTGGCCGCCGCACTGCTGAACGGATATGGGTAGGCAAGAAATTGTTTGGCAGGGAGAGTTGACATTAACTGCTTGGGCTATTTAAAAAGGGTGATTTAATCAGCCGAGGTATTTCTGCCCAGCTCCGTGCATGGTACATTTGGCACTTTGCTGGAATTGAACCAGGGTCTTTTATCAAGAGGAGTGAGGAAGGGAAGGAAAGGGCAAAGCAGATGCGGGTGCAGATGAAACAAAAAGATCATTTCCAAGGCTCTTCCATAATGAAAAGCAAGGAAGAGAAAACAGGGTTAAAAATAACATCATGGCATGTTCTGGGCAGAGATACCAGTGTCCTAGGAAAAATATACGTGTTTATTTTTTGCCAAGAGGGAAATAAAAGGGAGGATGAGGGAGGATGCTGTGGCTGTTCTTTGATTTGAAAATGAAGCAAGGCCAAAGAGTAGAGCTGGTCACTGGGAGTTTTCAACAGAATCTTCATTTTATAGCTAAAGCAAGCTGGGCTTGGAACCTGCCAAATGCACAAATCTCCTCCTAGGGAGAAGGGCCAGATCCGTTAACAGTGGGTGGTGTGCTATGCTACCAAGTGCTGCTCAAATACTACTGTAAAGGAGTCTGTGCAGACCCTTGGATGGGGGTGAATGGCGCTAGTCTGAACTCTGTTTTTTGCTTTCGGTGGTCATTGGTTCAGTCCCTTCTGCTGTTGAAAACAGTCATCACCACACAGGCATGAAGGTCCAATGTCATCCAAGAATTAAGTACTAACTCTCTGTCATTTGAGAGGGAGTTAGGTACATGCATTCCTTTAAGAAGCTAACCATAAAGGCTTGTCTGGGAAGACTTTTGCACCATTTTAACTTTATCTCTTCAAAGCAGCTCTGGGTTTTGTCTCAGCTGGCTGAAATTTTTCGTGACAATCAATTCACTGAAAAATGCAGGTTTTGGCAGATCAAGTCTCTTTGCAAGTTCAGGCCAAATTTGGCAAGCTGTTTAAGCCAAAAAAAAAAAAAAAATGGGGAAAACGTGGAAGCATTTTGCCCTGAGTTTCAAAATTAAATATCTTGCCTTTTCCTTCTTATACAGTGGTTTTGCTTTGAAACAAAGCTATGATGCCCTTATTTAACTTCTTGTGAGATAAGTAATAAAACAAGAGAAAGTGAAATATTTAGTATAATTTCATTCACCTGGTAAGAATGATCTGAATTCTTCCTGGGAGGAGGAAGAGATTTGTCCCCCGGTCCAGAAGCCCATTCCCTCCCTACCATTATGCCATCCAGTTTATCTGGAAGGAGACGACAGGACACAACACAACACTGGGGAACAGGCATTGCAAAACAGCAAATACCATCTAAGCTGCAGCTGAAGCCTCTGAACAAAACAGGCTGAGTGAGAGAGTCCAGTTGTGCCAGTATCAATTGCAGCCAGTCTGGGACTCCTTTTTCTAGGCAGGGACCACAGCCCTTCAACGCCAGGTTCAGGAGATGCTGCATGGACACAGCCACAGCAAACTCCACCAGGACTTATCATTATATGAATGTGAAGGAGCTCATACTGCCATAGCTTGTTTCTTTGCATGCTGCTGTTATCCTCTTCTTCGGTCTCCTGCCTGCCTGATACTCTGACGCCAGGTCCCCCCTGCCTCTGGGAGCTGCCTGGGTAATATACAACATCCCTGAAGCCTGGCTTTCTGGTCCTTTTGACCCAAAGCAGAGCTGGTTTTGTGAAAATGTTGGCCCTGAGGTGCAGGAGTATGGTGTAATAACATAGCATGTGGTCCACCAGGTCCCTGAGGGCACCAGGGATACTTTGGGGTCAATATCCAAGGGATACTTGGATGACATTTGCTTCACAGTGATGATATGGCCATGAACAGAGGAAGTAACTGGTCACAGCCCTCAGGGTAACTTGGTCTTTGTCAGCCAGAAAGACCTCACATCATTTTTGCTTCCAGCTGGGGACATGAGCCCTATATCATGCAAAAGGGCACTGCTGGCAGGTGGGACCACAGAGACACCAAGTTCAGCAGGCTCCACAACCCAGTGCTTTGAGAAACTCACCCATGCCATCCTAATCTGGCTCCATCTCTTGTCCCCACTGCCTCCATGGGGAGCTCATTTCCATCCCTGACTATGAAAAAACTTATTCCCATTTGTTTCTTACTATAAACCTGACAAGAATCAATGAAATCAGGACAGGTAAAGCTACAGCCCCACATCCCACTGCTATATAGACAATAGCAAACTCTTCTGCATTCCTCTCTCCGGTGGTTGTGTTGAGTCCTTTTTCACAGGTAGGTCTTTTGAAGAGGGGCCCACTTCCTGGTAACTTTCCTAGAAAGAATTTGTGCATCATGGCTTTGTCTGACTGAATCAGACTGAATAACACAGCTTACAGAAGCTGAAGGTCTCCAAACGTTTGTGAGAAATAAGTAGAACAGGCCTGCAAAGTCATTTCTGGTTTGGCCCAAAATAGGAAGAATGTGGTTGCACCACAATTAAAGACAACCTTCTAACCTCCCTTGTGTGGAAGCAGTAACTAGTATTTCTTTCCCTTATGAATCTGATTATTCAGTTCACTTCACTGGTAAAACACCAACTTCCACTGTAAAATCTCAAGGTGGAAAGTGCTGAGCCACTGGTGCCTGCAGAAACTACTGGTTGTCTTTTAAGAAAACCTGCATGCCCCGAGGTCCTAAATCGCTCCAGAGATCAGCAAAAGGGCAGTAAAGGGGCTCCCACAGGGAATTCTGGTTTGTTTTCAGCCTACAATAGCTGTACTGGAAATCCTTGCACCAGCTCTTTGGTACATAAAATGATTCAGGTCTGTTCTCAAGCGTCCCTTGAGGCTGAGACACAGAAGCTGCCATGCCAACTCACGGTGCTACAGGCATTTTCAGAGTGCACCTCCAAAAAATGGTCAGACAGGCTGGGTGACATGCATGGGACCACACTTGATCAAATGTCACTGTACATCTTCTCCCCTTCCCAGACAAATGACACCACCAAGATGCAATTCTCAGCATTAGATACAAAGGATCCTGCAAAATGCTAAACACCTGTGCCTGAGCATCTGAATTCATCATAGTCGATACAGACAGTGGAGCCTGGAGAGCAATTCAGCAATGCAGGTGTCTGCTTTAGCATGAGCTGAATCTCTCAAGGCTCCACTGACCGTCTGGACCACATCTCCAGTGACCATCATGGGACACATTAAACAGCCATCAAGAGCAAAGGGGAGCTGAAAAACTGCTTTTCTGTGGGGTTTTTTTCAATGCAAAGGCAATAAATGATTAAATCTTATCCTTAGTCTGAAGTCTGATCCAGAGGAGGTGTTGAAATATGTAGGAGGAGGGCCAGTGTCTTAATATTTGGGAGGCCCCCTGTAGTGCTGGGTTTTGCTTGGAGGAAGTGGAAAATCCCCATGGCTGATGGAATCTCCCATGTTCATTGCACCAGTGTGGCACAGAGTAGTTGAGCCACTCGTGACAGTGCAGGGGTGAAAAGCCATGCTTCCCATGGTGGACATTAATTCCTGAATCATAGACCACTCCATTCCCTTTTCTCCTTGTGTTCAGAGCAAACACCACATCTCTCCCAGCTCATCCCCCCAGGCACCGCCACAAGCTGTTCCTCACAACACCTGACTTGCTTCAGCAGCTCCTAAAGCCATGGTTTGAGGAGAAACCAAAATTATCTCATCACTTCCCCCTCTTACAGTTTCAGCTAAGTCATAATGATCATATTTTTTTGTAAGCAGAACGCACAGCTTCTGGGGCATCTTAAGGAAGCCAGCAGCTCCTCAGGCACACAGAAAGGACCATTTCTCCAACACGGTCCCCAGCACAGCCTGCCAGGTCCTCCTGCCTTCACCATGCATGTGTCTATCAGGAGAGGAGTTTTCCTGTAACTCAGGATGAGGTTCAGTGACATTTTCTCTGATGAGAAAGCTGGTTTAGGAGAGTCAGGGAACAAGTATAAAGAAAACATATTTTTTTCTTTTTCTTTTTGCTCTTCTTTCTCTTCCTCTTTCTTATTTTCTTTCTTTTCTTTCTTTTCTTTTTATTTTTTCTTCCTCTTTTTCTTTTCCTTTTTCTTTTTTCTTTCTTATTTTTCTTTTTCTTTTTTTCTTTTTCTTTTTCTTTTTCTTCTTATTTTTATTTTTATTTTTTCTCCTTCTTGTTCTTGTTCTTTTTCACTTTCTGTTTCTTCCTTTTCCTCTTCCTCTTCCTCTTTTTCATTAGTCTTAATCATTCCAACGATGTGGCACAGCACCAGAAATTTTGTCAGGTTTAGCAGCCTGTGGCACAGACCTGGGGGACATCACTAGGGCCAGACATCCTTAAACTGGTTTCACATCCACAGAGAGTAAACCTTGCATCTAGACCCTTAGTGTCTGGATGGGTTTGTTCATGAGCATCTGTAAAATGCTGCTGATGCTGACAGAAGAACACCCTGAAGAGCACCTCCACTTCCATTTCTTTCTCTTCTCCAAATGTGGTTGCTCAGGTGAGTCCACCCCTTTGGTCTAGCAGCTCCATGCAGTGATGGAGTAGCTTTTGTTCCAGCTGCCCATGCGATGCAGGCAGCACACCTGCAGTTCCTTCACCAATGAAATGCAAAGTCAGTTTGTCTCAGACATCCTGAGATATCCTGAGCTGGAGCAGAGGCAACACGGGGGCACAGAGGCAAAGACAGGCTGTGTGGCACCTTCCCATCTGCCATACTTCAAGTCCCTGAAGAAGCTATCAGATTAGCATGAAAACTATGAGGTTTTACAAGCATTGCTGAGTTTTAAGCATCTTTTCCCCTCCTAGAAGATGTCACTTTTTCTCCACGAAGGTGAGGGTTGAATGACTTCTGAAGCTGAAAGTGTAGGCTCATCAGCTTGTGCTGCAATCAGTGGGCTTCCCAGGAAGACTGAACCAACAGTGGATTTGCAGCAAATCTGTGATGGGCAACATCACATCAAGGCAGCTCCTCAGGTTGCTGGGGAGAAAAAGCCCAAGCAATTATGTCTTTGACCACGTTTCTAGCAGGAGCCAGATCCTGATCCCTTTTGTGGTGTCCCTGTCTCTTGTTCCTTCCACCCAGTGAGCTGCATATCTCGTTATAACAGGTGCTTTTGGAATATTTCTTGGTTTGGATGGGTTTGCTTCCAGGAGGGTTAAAGGGATAAGCAGTTCCTGTTTTGTTCTTTGGGAATAATGTTCATTGCAATCGACCCTCGGTCATAAGACACAGGAAGAGCAGTGAACGCTGGGGTAAATGAACAAAATCATGATATTAAAAATGCAGAGGGATTGCCAGGAAACACTCGGAGGATATCTGAAATGCAGCAGGGGAAATGAGATGGAAGCAAGGCCTAATTTAGGGATGAACTATGCAATTTGCATTTATTATCCCTCCACCTCCTGCCCCTTGCCTTCCCTTTGGCCATTTTTAGATCCAGAACCTTTTTTTAGGTTCTCAGACATTCAGGATTGGTTTAATACTTACTCCAGCAACCTACAGGAAAATGAGCCTACGTGATTTACTGCCTGGCCAGAAACAAGAGGTGGATGAAATCTGCACAATGGCAACATACACCCCCACCATCTGGCTTGCTCAAAAAGGTGGTATGAGCCCCATTGCTTCCAAATACATGTCTAGGGTCTTCCTCCAGCTGGGGGAAAGCTGACTTTCTCCTGGCACTTCATATCTTCTCCATGTACCAAATTTCCAAAGGCAGGAGAGCTGCAAAACACACAGCTGAGCACCAAAAATATTTTCCAAGATGTTCTTGCAGGTTAGGTTTTGCTAGTCCGTATTTGTCACCTTGCACAAGAAGGTGTGTAAATCCCAGAAGACCGTAGGGAGAGGAAGCCTGTGTTTATAAATCAATGACTGCAGCCTCCATCCCCATCATCCTTCTGCATTGACACAAATGAACAGACAGCAGAAGACTCCAGCTGTGCAGAGGAGCACCCTAAAGGTGAAATGCACAGCCAGCCTTCACTGCATTCGGTTAGCTTCATGGTCTATGAGTCATTTTCTGTTGCAGGGTTGGCCAACTTCAGAAGGCTGGAGAGGAGGTCATGGCTCCTTACTGGGAAACAGATGATTTCAGCCTCAATTTTCTGAGCCTGAGAGGGGCTGTGAACTGAAATATCTTCTCCTCTTCCAAACAGCCCAGCCGTGGGGCTCTCCTGTACCTTTGTTGCAGTGTCACAGAGAGGGTATCCACTCTGGGACAGTATATGGGAACATGGTGGGGATGGGGACCCAACCCCCTCTCACTAAGAAATCCCTCAGTAGCCTTTCAAGAGGAAATTGCCTATTTGCAGCCAAAACATGAAGGCTTTACAGTTTTCAGCCTTTCCTTCTGGCGAAAACAAAACTATTTCTACCGTAAAGGAAGGAAAAGAAGACCCCCAAAAAGCATTAAGAAAACTGAATTCTCGGCCTTTCTGTATCCCCATTTCCCTTCCAAAAGCATTTCAAGTGAATAATTTCTTACTGCTGCCACTGCAGTGCCATGGTCAGAGTGAATGGAAGCAGCTGAGACCAGCCAGCTCAGTGCATGCAGGGCCAGGACTTGCAGCTGGGAAGAAGCACTGGGCACCGGTTCCCCTTCATGTTGCTCTCAGATCCCTGATCACTCATCAGCAGGCCCTGAAAAGACATGCAAGTCACTGCAAAGAGTCTCACTGATTTGGGGGCAGGGGAGGGGGTGAAATCAGTGTTTTCTCATAAATCTGGACAACGTGTATATCACTTTAATTGATGTCGAACTTTCAGCCTGACATGCTTTATAAACCCTGGGCAGCTTTGATCTTCCTGTCTTTGCCTATAAATGCAAGGATTACAAAAACATTCCAAAAAACGTCACCAAAAAATGTCTTTCACCGAGGTACTTTGCTCCAGCAGATAAGGCTTATAAGCAAAGAAACCCCAGGTATTAGGAAACAAGGCTTTTCAGGAACATACTCCAGGGTGGAGAGAGGGGGGCCAAAGCAGCTGAAGGATATTGATGCTTATGCTCCCCTTGTCATTATTCCACGATATTGTTTATATCCCCGGGATGTGGATAAAGGTAGCTGTCACTTCTGGCACAGCTCTCCCCGCTGGGAGATTACAGCGAACTGTGGCTGACACTGCCCAACGTTGCGTTGACTGACAGCCCCTGTGGCATGGTTACTGTCAGAGCCCTCGGAGGGCTGGGGGTGCCCAGGTCTTTGAGGCATGTGGAAGAGGAGGGGGGTTTCCAGAGAGGGGTGGGCTCTGCTCGGTCTCCAGCACATCCCTCTGCAGGAGGAGGCAGCTCCTTACCAGGCAGGGCTCAATGGTGCTCACAGAGTTGAGGGAAGTATTTTAACATCCTTTTCATCTGTATCAGACTCAAGTCTCAAATGCTGGGGTGCGTCGCAGGTGTTTCAGTGCCCTGTTCCCAGGGGATGATCGGGGATGCAGATGGGCTGGGGTCCTGCTATGCCTCCTCAGAGCAGGGCAAGAGGAGTCTCTTTGCATGGGAAGAAGAGATGGAAATGGAGAACGTAGATGTGAAAACAGAGCAAGGGAAGCTGTAAGACTTAGCACTCCAAGTCAGGACTCAGTTGCTTATTAAGACTAAAAGATTTCTCCAGGCCAGTGTCTCCCTCTGAGCTGGTTGTCTAAATTCCCTTTATATTCCCATTATTCCCCATGATAACTTTAGACGTGATTCACTTGGCCAGACAGAGGCACTGGGAATGTCTGAAAGGACCTGAGATGTCAACACAGGGTCAGAAGATACGGCACAAGACTCACACCCATCTGAATGGTAGCAGGATCTCCAGTTAAAATGCCCTTAGACACCCATGTGGCAACCAAATCCCACCCCACTATTGATGGGGGCCACCACAGCTACTAGCTCCACGAAGCAGCAAAGACCTAGGCTTGGAAAGCTGGATGACTGACCTGTGGACACTGAAACATGGGTGTCATATCTGCAGACCAAGAGCCTTCCCCAGTCTCCTTTTGTAATGAGAACCACTCTTTGCAATCCCTGGGAAGCTGGGAAGTGTCTGAGCCTTTGGGGAGCTCTGTGGAGTTATGGCATTATCTTTGAAGTTAGCTGTGAAGTTATCTCCCTGGTGCTGGGAAGGTCTCAGCTGGAGCACTGGGCCCCCTCCTGGGCCCTGGGCTTCAAGGAAAAAAGGGGTCAGGCTGGGGACAGCCCCAGAAAAAGACAAAGAGAATGACTAAAGGAGTAGAAACGACAGATTAAGGAGGAAGCACTGAAATTGGTTAGTCTGCAGAGGCACTTGAGGGGTGACATTCCCTCATGAGAGGTAAAAGAAGAGAGGGAGGAAGGGAGGGAAGGGATTTCTAATGGCAAGGACAGGGAAGTCTAGGAAGGAGAAACTGCCTGGGAAACTCAATATCCCTCAGAACAGCCTCTGACAAGGGTAAGTAGGTAGATACAGCTGTGCCTGCCTGCGTTCAGGCAGGAGGATGGGTGAGGTGCCCTCAAGGATCCCCTTTCAGTCCCACAGCGCTTTGACCCTTTTCGACTCAGGCTGTGGCAGCTGCCATGTGGTGTGACTTGCCCCAGGTGTCTCAGGACTTTTTGGGGTGGAGCAGGGAACAAGACCCATCTCTGTGGGTGCCCACACCAGCTTCTGGCTGCAAGGCCACCCTCTGTCTGCCTGCATCTGTCAAACAAAACAGGCTGATTAAGACATCTGAGAAAAGCAAAACCCAGAGGCTGGGACTGTCTTTTGATGGCATTACTTGGATCACACTGTTTGAACTCTAACAGGCTTTTTCAATGAAAACAGGGGGCAGGGATTTCCAATATTTGCCATATTTCACCAGGACATTTTCCCCTTTCTGACTTTATAGGCTTTTATTTACCCAAACAAAACCCCTGCAAAAACTGGATTTTGCACTCTCCTTTCCATAAGACAGAGGAATGCAACTACGCTGCCTACATGATGGGTCTTGATAAGAACACAGGTTTCAAAAAAAAAAAAAGGAATTAGACATTTATATGAATTAAATGACATCGTTAATTAACATGATTTAAGATGGCAGACCATCTACAAGGGATATTAACTCTCCTGCTTTGGGGCTGAAAGCAAGCTCCAATTTTTACAAGTCCAGATAAGTCTTCCTTAAGAAATGGGGATTTGGCTCCTAAATCAATTAGGCCTGCCAAGTCTACAAAGGGAAATTTATAACTGAGCACAGAATTAACCCTAGACCTCGCAAACTGTATGTCAAGCTGCTGAGCAGTGCCTCTCACCTCTTTGCCTACTAGAGTTGCACGGCCCAGAGAGAAATCACTTTGCAGTAATGCTGTCAGAGACTAAAGCAAATCTGATGCTCCCAGACATGTGGAGGGCACAGGCCTTGACCTGTGGCTGTAACCATCTGCAAAGAAAGGATCCACTCATCCGAGCATGAGAGGATCCAAAGCATGCAGCATCACTGGTTTTTCTGCTAACTGCCTCTTTGCTGGACCTGAGCTGGCTGCGTGAGGAGCCCTGGCAAAGTCCAGGGTTGTTCTAAGACCCACCAGCATGGTCCTGAACTCAACTCTATACACATCAGCATGTCCTCATGAAAGACAGAGTTGGGACCCTTCAAGGAAGCACGTTGGACCACTTTGCCGGACATCATAAGCACAAAGACTGGTGAAGGGCACACATGTTGCAGCTCATGCCTACATGATCTTGTAGATATGGCTTTGAGTTTGTTTTAAAGCATTTGGTGATCTCTCTTCTAGAACAAATGGGTCACTCAACTGTCACTTGCAGCATGGAAACACAAATCATGGATTGTCAGCTAGTCTGGCCTCAAGCCCGATTTTGGAGCCACTTCTTCCCAGCCAGGCACACAAAACTTGGTCAGCTAGGGCCAGGCATCCAGAGCCTGAGTCATCTGCTTTGACTTTGGCAGCTTGATTCCATTGCCCGTGAGTAGGCAACAAGTAACATTTTAGATGCCCTCAGCCTCCAGCTGCTCTTCAAGACCTGCACAGATCATATCTGTGTGACAGCAGATATGTGTAAATGTCTCAGAAAAAAAATGTCCTGGGGTTGGAACTAGGTGAACTAAGGTCCCTTCCAACCCAAACCATTCTATGATTCTATGATAAAGCCTAGAGCATCTCAGAGGACACTAGGTACCTACATCTGTGAAGCTAAATGGATGCTTCTATTCAAGCTAATGACCTCTAGGCTCCCTTTCCAGTCTCTGCAGACCCTTGCAGACAAGCAACCATGAATCATTTGACCTCTTTGAGATGACTGCCTTAGGCTGAGACAAACTGTGCCTTAAAGTGCCTGTCTCCCTTCGCTGACTACAAAGCAAGCTCAGGGTGATTAGCTCAGCTCTGGATGTTTACAGTGCATACAGTAAAATTTGACCAGAAGACTCTCACCCTTGGGCCTTTGCTATTCTGCATGTCCTTGTGTCCCTTCCAAAGCTGGGTTTCCAATAGAAAAAGGGGAAAAAAGAATGACAAAGAGGCCCTCCCACTCTGTCTGTGCTTACATCGTCCTTACATTAAATGGAGAGGATCTTAATAGGATATTTAGAAGAGGTTAACTCTTCAGAAGCCTCCGTCTCTGCCCTACATCCTGGATGCCTGCCAGAGCAAAGCCAAGGATAACAAACCAGCTTTCGTTCAAGTATTCTGAGCCAATTAAAAAAGACAAATTAGTTTGGCCTTATCTCTCCCTCCTCCTCCCCCTTCCCACCCGAGAGACAAGAGAGGATTCACGGAGGAATGTTTCTCTTCTGTGATGGCTCTGCCTCGCTGAACTCTTCAAGGTCTATGATGGATGAAAGCTTTCTCCTCCATTATGCTTCCGACAGCCCTCTGGGTCCTAATGGGACGGGGGGCAGGGGCAGAGGTAGGGGCGCTGGAGTGGCAAAGCAGGGAGAAAGCTTTACGTGGGGAATGAAGGCAACGGAGCTAATGGACATCTCTTCCCCATCCAAGCTCAGCCTGAGGATCTCTGCAACCTTGAAAACCCCAGTGCAAGCTAAACAAGAACTACCCTGTGTTATCTGTCCTTTTCTTTTGTTGTTCTTCCTTCCCCTGTGTTTTTTGACATGCCGATGCTGCATTTTCCACGTGCTGCAGACAGAAACTCTGGCATGGCCTAGGTATGCCAAGAGAGAGGAAAAAAATTGCCAGGAAAGGCTTTTGGAAAGAACTATCTGGTTCAGTTCTGACCTCTGCCATGGTCTGAGCTCATCTGCATGAAAAGCAGGGCAAAAATGTCTGAGCAGCCGCAATGAGTCAGAGCAGAGCTCTATCTGCTTACGCGCTCTTTCCCAACCCGGGCCACTGAAAATGTTTATGTAAAGGGTTTGAGAAGCAAGGCAAGAGGAGTGATACATCAGCAGGCTCAGCTGTGCTGTGGCCACATGCTCACTGCATCCAGAGGGGGTTCAGATGGGGCATGCCAAAAGACTGGGTACTCCACCTGAACCTTATCTGGGTGAAGCAGCATCCCTGTGCTCGGACCACAAAGACATTGCCCTGTGCAGATTTAGGATGGCTTATGTTGGCACTAGCCATTTGGTGCCAAAACTGAGCCAAGCATCATGCTAACAATATAGATAATCAAGTTCCAGGATCTGTGCTTGGCACTGTTTGATTTATTAGTAGAGCTGTATGTCCTGTGATGGACAAGATCATCTCATTCCCAAGATTAGAAACCCACTTGTTCTTGTTATTCATGATAATGCTGAGCTCTTTTCATCCCACTCTTGCACTGTCTTTATTTCACAGCTAGGGAGACACATGATGAGACACTGCAAGGAGGGGAATTTAAATCCCATCTTACCTCCCAAACCAACACTCTACCCAGTGAGTAACTAAATTTGCTTTGCTTGGCTAACTGGTTACTGGGTAAGGCAGGGACAAGACCCAACACATGCTGCAGATAAACCTAAGGTACTCTGTCCCCACTCCATGGGATTTGGGCTGAAGAAAGCCAAAACATCTAAACAGTTAAGAGAATGAGACTCCTTGGTTTCCATCCATCTCAGTCTCCTGGACCTTTCAGGGATTTTGCAATATCCTGCTTCTGCAAATCTAAAAGAAACACTCCATAATGTCTTCACAATAAGACTGTGTCTTTACAGAAGGAGTAAAAAAGACTTCATAGAAAGATCCTGGGGAAGTTTTCAGTCCCCTTTGTGAAATGTCTGTTGGGAAGGAGTTGCATGCACTTGACTTGTTGCTAATGCTGTCCAGTAGTTGGAAATGTGGAGAAACAGCAGTAGACCAGGAGGTATGGGAACAGCAAGAGGATGGGCCCTCAGAGTGAAAGAATGAAAATACAAAACAAGTCAGAGGTCTATGGAGAGCAGAAGATGCTCGTTTGCACTTTGTTAAATCCACATGATTTGGGCTGAGAGTTGGGTTGGAAAGGGAGGGAGTGCAGCATTCTCCCTTCTTCCTATTTAATCAGCCTGACCTGCCACTGCTGCTGACTACCAGGATGCCAGAGAGGCCCAGATTTCCCACAGCACAAGCACATCTCAGAAAACAGCAGCACAAGACTCCTCATACCTCACCCTGCTACTTGCCTCTTCCCCACCACCACCACTGCTCTGGAAGGACATCATCACAGGAAGGTTACCTCCTGATCTGCATCCTTACATCTGCCCTGCAGGAACCCTGCATGCAAGAGTGGTTGGGATGGGTAAAACCTAGACTGAGGAAAAGGGCTCATGAATTACCTAGGAAGTTGTAGCCATATAGAGCTCCTGGAGATGGCAGAAGTGCACAGCTGGGTGTGTGTGTGTGTCACACTATATGCTCTGTAAGTCAATTTTTTAAGAACCTTGTCTCTGCATAGCATCTGCAGCAGCAGGGACTTTGCAGAGATGACGGCCAGCACTGAGCCTTCCCAGGGCATAGCTGCCACTATACCCAATGGGCAAGGTGCCAGGAGGGTTTTCTAGGAACCACTCAAAGGATCTGTGGGGCTTGAGGTCAGCGCTGCACATTTTCACGTGAGTCCTGGGCACAGAGAGTGTAAAAGACTATTGGAGTCACAGGAGCAGTCCCTCGGAGGGGTTCTGGCCTGGCTATACATGGAGCTGGTCTGTGCTAAATTCCACAGGGTGGGAACAGGCTGTAATTATGCTGGTGCTGTCTTAATCAACAGCAGCACAAACCAGTACCTTCCAGTTCTGCGGTGGAGAACAACAGCCGAAAAAATACCTTGTGCCCTTGAAACAGGGAGTGTGCAAATTAAAGTTTAGTCTGAAGCTCCACTCCTCTGCAAGCTCAGCCCTGGCCTTGGAAAGGGGGTGTGCACATGAGCTGCTGGGAGAGAGAAACAGTGGAAGAAAAAGCAGGAAAGGGAGAGGTGGAGGGGGAGATGTGAAAGGAGGGAAAGAAAGATTTAGGATAAACATATCCCAGCTGATAAGTAATCAGGGTCAAGACAGGAGGGGTTGGAAAACCTGCTCAGAAGGAATGAATGGAGAGGCTTGCTTTTCTTCAGCCATGCAATGAAAGGCATCGGGGCCTCTCTATATGCAAGACCTTACAGCACCTCCCTGCCATGCAGAAGGCTGCGTGCACAGACCACAAAATACTTGAGATCCCCCAGGGTTGGGATCCCACCTCCAGCTCATGTGGAGGTGACCAGTCTGAATTCCAAAGGGTCTGGGCCAGCACTGGTTCTGTGGGTGTCAGAGAAACTTAGCAAGTATTTCCCTAGCACGGTATTTCCATTGTCATTTCGGTATAAAAGTCCCGTGCTGGAAGCTGAGTATTTGTGAGAATACAGGGTAATCTCCATGGATCAAAGGGTCATGGGAGAAAGAAGGATTTAGTAAAGAGATCCTGCACATAGCAAGATAGGATAGGATTGATGGAGGCCAACCACAAGGCAACAGATCAACAGGAGCAGAAGAGGATCTGCGTTGCAGACCAGAAGCTGAGCAGACCAGTCAGCTGATGCAAAGGAGGTTAACTCCGTGTTGAGATGTATAAACTGGTGCATAACCTGGGATACAGGAGGTCCAGACTGCTCAGTGCTGGAGCACAGGGTCCAGCCTGGGGCATCACAGGAGGCTACAGGAGCAAGCTGAGGGAATGCAGAAGACAGTAACGAGGATGCGCAGGGGAGTGGAAGACAGACGATGAGGGGCAGTTGAAGGACATGGAGTGTTCAGTTCAAAGATAAGACATAGGGTAAATGTGATATGTAGCTCATTTGCCTGTCTAGGGAGAGAGTAGAGAGGAAAACCAGTGGTTTACAAGAACAGGCTGCACAAGGAGGAAAGGTTATGGAGGTCTAATCCAGCCAAGGGAGGATTGTTTGGACTGGCTGTGTTTTTCAAGGGCCCCCACCTGTTACAATATTCTTCAGTCCTGTTCTCTTTTTATTCCTCTGATGCTGAAGATTTCCTCAAGATTTCGTCAAGTCATCCTCCTGATGGTCACACCTGGCATCCAATAGTCTAAATGATGTTTTTAGACCCTATTTAACTGCTGGCAGCTCTTCCCAGTGAAGATCCATCAAAGAGCTTTGCTCAGAAAGGTAGGCAGAGCTTGAGAAAAGCATTTTCCAAAGAACACATTTGGTGAAAGTCTGTCCCACAATTCTTGACCTGTGAGAAAACGGAACATTGTTAAGGAAACAGATGGGAATGAAACATAACTTTAAAGAAAAAAAGAAAAAAATGTAAATAATTAAGAAGAAACATAATGAGTAATAAAGAAATGACAAGTCCATTTTGAAGAGGTGAATTACTAAATCACACAGCCTTCCTGTCTGCTTATGACCTGCCAACCCAGCAGGATCAGGAGTGTAATAACACCAGTATAAAAGCACAAGAAAACATTTCCTGAATTACTCCAAGTTTTCCTGGTGAATATTAGCACTCTGCTTTCTCCATCACCTTGATTGCTGAGTCACTAACCTTACCCCGAGCAGAAGCTCCGTGACTATGAATAAGGGCTGTGCCCTCAAACTGGGAGGAAATCTTACAGCTCTCATAAACATGTATTGAACTGGCCAGTGAGTAGGTGCCAAGTCTCCCTCAGCAGCCTTTCCAGGTTTGCCGAAGCAAATACAGCTGGAATATCCATCTAGCTTCTGGGTAACAAAAAACAAAACAAAAAACCAAAACGAAACAAAAAAAAGTGCCCACATCCTTTTCCTAAATCCTCCTCCACTTTTAATGAACCACAGCATTCATGGTCCCCATGATCTCACCTCCCATATAACTCAACCCATTACATTTCAGCACTGTAACTATGATATTCAGGTGAAACTCCCACCCATAACTCAGCAGCTTGCCTTTGGCTAAAACATTGCTTCCAGAAAGGCATCTGCTTTTAATTTAAAGGTATCCGGGGATGAAGAACCTGGGTAGCCTGGTGACTAATTACCCTCATCAGTAACTGCAAGCCTGGGTGGTTTGGCTCTGCTTTGCAGCCATGGGAAGGCCATTTTTTGCTAGATTAGAGACCTTTTGCATCAGGCATTTTTCTCCTCAAATAATTCTTCTCCAGTCACCTCTCCATCTCCTTTTCTGATAAGCCAACCAGAACAAGCTTTCTGAGCCTGTCATGCTAAGGCTTTCTCTTCACTCTTCAGATAGTTTCTGTAGCCCTTTTTTCCATGCCCTTTCTCATTTTCAGTATCTTCTTTAAAGCAGCAGTATGGCTTTCCCAGTGTTTAACAGCAGCCTGTCTCTGCATTAACAGAGAGAAGACCTCTCTGGTTTAAGCTGTGTGGCCTGCTTAGAAATGACAGGAAAAAAAGTCAGGAGGTTTTATCAAGGTAAAGAAATTAGGCCGTTTTCATCTTTCCTTTTCGATATTTTAATTTATTCCTTCCTCTTTACAGTCAAAAACCATAAAAAAGATTTGATTACAGAATCTATATTTGGGGAAACTCATCTATCTGGGGAGGAAGGTGTTGATTTTCACCTTCATTTTCTGAAAAAAGGTGGGGAAGTTTCAGAAATGGGAATATTTCCTGAAGACTTTTTTTTTTTCTTTTTACCTAGCTATACCAGCCAAGGAAATAAAGCCAGGCACACCCGTTGGCACTGGCCCATAGCCACCCACACCACTGTCAGCAAAGCCTTTGCCATGCCTTTGCCCTTGACCAACCAGCAGTTGAGCTTCTCAACAAGTATTTGAGCTTCCCAAGACCTAACTGGAAGGCATGACCTGCGTGAGCAGGGATGGCCTGCCCACAGCAGCATTAACCCTGGGCTGCGGGGATCTCCAGCCCTTCCCCTGCCCTGGCCCCCAGGAAAAGCTCGCTCATTAACAGAGGAGCCAAAGTGCAGTATTGTTGGGTAGTCGAGAGAGGTGAAGGAGGGGGAAATGTTGCTCAGATTGAGACTGGTGTGGATGTGTTAGGTGAGCCATAATGCCTCAGAAGCATGGCTTTCTTTTCAGGCCCTTGGTATAGCTACCCTGACCAGGTCCAGGGCAGACCAGGACCTCTTTGAGGCAACACACATCCCACAGAATATTGGAAGTGGGACCCCACATTGTTTTGGGACACATGAAAGGTCACCACAGGCCAAGGAGTGCTGGGTTTCATGGGCAGAGCTTTGCACCATCCTATTCTGCAGCCAAAACAAAACCCATAGAGTGAGTAGAAGTGAGTGTTCCACCTCCTCTCCAGCAAAGCCAATGAAAGCACACAAAAACAGAGCAGGGACAGAGCAATACTTCCCCAACACCCTCTTCCAGCCTCTAGCAAGTTGCTGTCACGTGACATCCTGAACTGGATGAGCTGATCTCATGTTTAATGGCCCTCAATAGGCTGTTTTTCCTCCACCCAACTGTTGCTTTTCTGAACCCACATGAACCTCTAGCTGGGCTGGAGTTCATCTTGCTGGGTTTGATCCCGCGCCCTGGTGTCATGAGGCCAAGCTTCTTGCAGGCGTTACGTTTGAGGACGCAGTGGGGGCCAGAGGAGCCCTATCAGCCTTACCCACCGCTGAACTCCTGCTGACACCAAAAGGAGCCAGCCAGACTCCCCGGGATGCTGAGCACAGGGGAACTGCGCAGGCCACATCCCAAACAAACAGGAGGGAAAAGGCAGAAATTGGTCCGTGTAAAAAATGAGAGGGGGAAGTAAGGGGCAAAGCGAGAAGGGAAATGTCTGATTCATTATGCGCTTGTTTTGCTTTTGTCTTCTCCAAGGAGGAAGAGGATGGAGCGCCGTCGAAGACAGAGACAGAAGGATGTTTCCTGGCCCAGCCTGGGAGAGGATCAGATAATGGGCAGATAACAATAGAAATGATGACTGAGACAAAACTGCAGCCACTCTCTGGGCAGAGAGAGCAGCCGGTCCGCTGCTGGCAGCCAGAGGCTGAAAAGGAAGAGGCGAGAGCACAAACAGCTTCAGTGCATGAGCTAGCTCATCCAGGTAGGACCTCTGATAGCCAAGACCCTCCAGGACTGCTGCACCCTGTTGCATGAGCACTCCCACAATTTTATTTGGGATCTGAAGGCACAACAGCAAATTCAAACCATAGATGTGGCTGGGGATGGGCAGCCACCATTTACCATGACTCTTTCTGCCCACCATGGTTCATGTTTCTACTCTTACTTTCCCTTCATCAGCACTTCAGAACTGCCAACTAAGCACTCGGTTTTGAACTGAGGTCTGTCAAGTCTCCGTCGCAGTGGGATTCCCACTAGCCTGATGGGTACTGTCTTGTATAAAGAGGACATAAAACAAACTAACTCCAAAGGTCTTCTCAAAAAGACCTGTTTTGCTTTCTCCATTGCAAGTAAAATGTACTGTGGTCTTCACACATCTCCGGGGGTCAACATGCAAACGTAGTCATCCGGGGTATGCAAACACGGATGCAAAAGTACTGGCAGGCAAATGCTGAAGCCTGTTGAGTATGGATGAAAAGTGCTGTTGTTCATGTCTGAATTAGTGGCAGACAGGACACACTACTACACCTGAGGTAATTTCCAACACCAGACCTTAATGGAAACTGCTGCAAGATGCATTAGTACGTGCCCCTCATCTTCTCCTCTGGGGAAAGCATGTTGTGTATGAGTTCTCCTGCAGCTGGAGAGCCATGTCCAGCTCACCCTAGACAATGGCCCAGAGGATGATGCTCCCATGTGTGCAGAGAGTTTGCCTGGGGTTAGTATTTGCAATTCATTGTAAATTCCTCTTGTCTCAAGGATAAACTGAAGGGATGCAAATGAGTCCTGAGTAGCTTTTTGGAGCTCCACAGACACTTCCTATGTATAACACAGAAGCCTTGAGTCTGACTCCAGCTATTAAATGAGAGTTTAGGGATCTGTAGCAAGACATGTGATTGCTTATCCTTCCACATCAAACAAGCCTGCTGAGCTGACACCAGAGCTGCCTAGCCGCCGGAGTGATGGATGTGCAGCAGACACCCACCTAGAGCCACACAACACAGCCTGGTGTGAGTCACTCAGTAGTTGAACCCAAAGTCCAAAATCAATGTCATCCTCTGCTCAGTCACACTGTGAACCAGGCACTAGTGAGACAGCCGAAGTATGAGTCATACTAGGTCCTTATTAATAACACATTAAATATTGTGTGGCTTTTACAAGTGGCTATACATACCTTATGAGGACGTATCGCAGCTACAGCTTCTCTGCCGCCCTGCTGGGCTTGGGTGAAGCAGAATAGGAAATGAGCAAGTTCATTATAAGCAGTGGAAACTCAGGTTAGCACATGTGCCTGCAAACACCTTCTGATCCTGCCTCCATGCACAGAGCCAGGTGAAAAGAATAAGCATGAAATCTCATCAAGGAAGGAGCAGAGAGCACTTGATGCAGTCCAGGCCCCTCACATGAGGGAATGCTTCAAGAGGTAGCTACAGTGGACTTAAAAATACTGATGCTGCTGACTTTGGCCAATGGATGGTTGTGCAGCAGGGCTGCCATATGGGCTGGGGTAGCCAAGTGAAACCAGGACATAGTACTCAAGGATGATGCTCAGGTATGGCTCCAGATGGCCTGTGCCCTGGGCTGATAACCTCATTGCTGCTCTTACTACTGCTGAATAGGCTAAATCTAACACACTTATTCCTACCTGGATGTATACTTCATGTTGCTGTATCAACATAAATTCAATGTGCTTCTCTCTTCCCGTGTAGCAGCTGAAGTGACTCTGTCCCTGTTGCTGTAATGGAGGTGGGTCCTGAGGTTTTAAAACCTCAGGAAGCAAAGCCTACAGGGCCACACAGTCATGTTATTACTTTGTGCAGGTAGCTTCATTAGTCCTTCCCATTCAACCCCAGAAATTTTTTTAAGCTATTGGTCACCTAAGGATGCTAAGTTGCTGGCTGGTTTTTTTGAAAATAGATGTCTAGAGATGTGAAAGAAACTGGGGGAAAAAACTACACTGGGAGCTCAAGCAGTATATCAGCCAGGAAAAAGCTGCCCAGGAAAGTGCTGTTTGGGATGACCCACACTGCAGGACAAGTCTGGGCTCACCCTGCCACCAGCAGCCGGGCCAGTCCAGTTGCAGAGAGTCCAGTCCCCACTTTCTGGGGCTTGCAGAAGGAACCAGAGGGGACATCTATCCTAATGAGCAAGCCCTTCTGTTAAAAATATTGCCAGGAGGGGAGGAGCAGAAATTATGTTCATTAAATTGCTGGCTGCAAATAGTGTGCTCATAGTATGCTTGGCTTGGGCTGGTAGCTACCCTCCACCACCCAGCCAGCCCTCCCTCCCCACTCTATGCAGGAGAAGGGCTCCTATCTCCTGAGAATCCCGATAAACCCTCCTCTCGTGCCCTCCCCTCCCCCCCCGCCGCCCCCCCCCCCAAATAAAAGTGAGCTGTCTTAGTGCTAGGATGCAGAAACCACTTCCAAGCCAGCATTACATCAACATTGCAGCTGATAAAGGGATGCACAATGGAGTGTTAGACTAATAGAAAAACACAGCTCAGATAAGGCAGGCTCCTGATAGCCTGGGCTGATGTAAAATGCCATTGTCTCCCTTTCTGTCAGCTGAGTCACAGAGTGATAGGGAATTCCAGTGGCAACGGGCAAGTCAGGGGTCAGAAACTACAAAGTCTGGGCAATGCAAATCCCCCGGTGTGGGCGCTGGTGGGCAGATGAAGCTGGGGTGGGAGGGTATGGCTGGGGTGGGGTGGGGGGGCAGGTGGTGGCAAATGCCCCATGGCTGCAGGGGTGGGGAGCAAGGACAAAGGATGGAAAGTGTCTGAGCTGCAGGACTGCTCCAAGCTGTGTGTAAGGGTGTACCCAGTGCAGTTCGCTCAGCACCACCAGTCCTGGCATGGGACACCTCAGTTTTAGTGGCTTTTCCTAGTTGTTTCACCTGCCTCCACCACCTCATCCATCTCCTGTATTTTCCCCAGGTACTCTGAAGTCAGAGTGGCTGGGAAATCAGCTGGAGAATGCAGGGGAGAGGATGCGGATGGCACTGCTCTGTGGTCTCCCTAGTTCTTCTGGGTCACGATAGTCTTTTCCATGGGGCTTGAGTAGCACCAGGCACAAGATGGACCAAATCTTGTCTCAAGCCACCATCTCACACCAGTCTGAATGATAAGGTGGGAGAGGCATTGAGAAGGACACCACGCCCACACCCACCCGGGTGCCCGGAGCCAGAGGAGGATGTCTGTCTCCATCCCTCCTGTGAACGGGAACTCCCAAAGCTTGCCGAGGTTTCTGATTAGTCCCCGGCTGGCGGGTGAGGGTGTTTTTCCCTCTACGGGATCTGCTCTCATTTTCCTGTGCTGCCCTTTGATCTCCTCTCACACGGCCCTGGCCCGCTAGGCTGCCCCAAAGGAGGAACTCCAGATTGATTACGTGACAGGGTTATGTCATTTTTCCAGTGGACGTGCTGGCCTGGCTTTCAGTTTAGAGGGCTTTTTTTAGCGCCAGCACTGCACTCGTTAGCCAGACAGGTCCTAGAGAAACCCTGTGGTGGGAATGCTGCAAAGACCTTGTGCCCCAGTGAAAAACTGGACCATCCAAATGGGACAGAGGACAGGCTTGGGAACCGGCCCAGTCCTTCTCTCCGTGTTTGCTCACACCACTGTGGGAATGTGAGGGGCTCAGAGCCTGCCACAAGGCAGCTGGTGCAAGATCAGCCCTGGCCAAATCCCTGGTGTAAAGGGAGAGCATGGGTTTTAAGCTGGGGAATGGATGCTGCCTCCTACCCAAGTCCTTGGAGGTAGAGCAGAGCTACAATTGCACATTACAGGGGTAGAAAATATGAAACTCCATTGAAGGAGATTCAAACTGGGCTAAAAATCTTCCTAGATTGCCCTTCTGTTTCATGAGAAGTGGAGACTTTCACTGAAAAGTAACCAAACAACCAAACAACCTAGGTATGTTTTCAACAAAGCTGTATTACATATTTTTCTTCTGAAAAAATTCTAATTAAAACTTTTCTCTTCTCCCCAAAACTAGTGGGCTTTCTTACCAGTTTGGACACTTGGGGAACCAATTCCTCATTACCAAAGGTAGAAACAAAACCCAAAAGGCTGAAGAGTGCAAAAAAAGGAGGATGGAAGGCCATCATCTACATGGTTGTAGATTGAAGACAAGATGGCCAGGCAAAGCTGTTGGAAGTGGAAGATTGTGCAGGAGACCCTATGACATAAGAGACTCTTGCATCTTGATCCTACCTCTTTTGTTTCAATACACTGATGTTGAACAACTGAAGGAGCTCCCCATGTCAGTCCCATTGCAAACTCTTGTGAGTGTGGGAAGTCCCAGCCTGAACTTTGCTTCTGATATCAGCTAGGTGGATGGAGGGTACTTTCTTGGCATAGCACCTGACTTTAGTACTTAGATGTACAAGGAAGAACAGAAGGTCCTCTTCATTTGGAAGAAGAGAGGGGTGGAGGCTCAAGCCCCCCTTGCTCATCAGGACTGCTGGGGGTACGGTTTGTGCCCCAGTTGCATTGGTTTGTAGAGGTGTGCTTGTGAAGGACCAAGACAATTTTCCATAAAGTGTTCCCAAAGTGCTAAAGGCTTCTTCTGAGTCAATCAAGATGAAGTGGAATTTCAGCTCCCTTAAAACTCAATATCCTTCTTGATGTTCCCATCCCCTGGAGGTTCCTACCTCTTGTCTATCATTGACTGAGGCAAATATGGGCCACAGTCTGTATGTGTTGGCATGGATCAGGGCTTGTGGTCTGCCAGCACTGATCACCTCCAGGACAAAGCAGTAGAAGATGTCTGGCATTGTATGGAAACTCCAGGGAGATGTTCAGAGGAGAAATTAATTATCTGCTCTGAAACAGTACCAAGGCAATGAACTAACACCATTGTTCCCATGGGGAACTCTTTAATGACAAAGATTTTGCAGGAAATTTTCCAAGAATAAAAGACCTTTCCACACTGTTAAAAGCGTCACCCCTTCTGGAAAGAAAGGGTCTCTGGGACAGCCACTTTCTCCTTTGACTCAAGATCACTTGAAGAAGAGGGGCTCTGTGGTGCTAGACTGCAGCCCAGAAGATGAAGGTGTTTCCCTGTGACACGTGTCCTTGTTGAAATGACCAAAGCTGCCTGAGGACTCAAACTACAGCAGATATGATCTCAGTGCTATGCTGTTTCCCTCCCCTGACCTCAGTGGTTTTTAGATCTGGCTTTGAGAGGTAGAAGCTATGTCGTGTTAGCTGCAGACATGGTTGAGGACTCGGGAGCAGGCTTCAGGGACCCAGGGAAAAGTGGGGTAGGTTCAGGATTTCAGGAAACAGAAACAGCCTGGGTCTGGTCTCAAATTCTTATAGATGCCCACTGCTGTGTTTTGGAGATGCTTCAGTAGGAACAGTTAGGAAACACTTTTAGGAAACAAGTCTCCAGACCAAGGCCTCAAAGATCTTTTGAAGCTGATGGGATTTCCTTATTGATATGACTGTGGGGGTACAGTTCGCTAGTGAAAACCCCTTTACCTCCCACAGTACAAAACCCATGGGGAGATCTTTATCTGCAGAGAAATGCATAGTGTTTATCCTCCTGCAAAGACCTTGGATGGGATTCAGCTGAAAGATTCAAGAAACTAAATTTAGGGCCTAAGATGGTTGTCCTCACTGAAGATGCACTAGAGCAGCCAAGACACCAACATGGGGCTGAAAGGCAAAGGAAATACAGGTGACTCATGCCTTTTTGTCCGGCAGCTGGGGGTCAAGTGTGGGGGTCAAGTGGGAATATCTCAAGGCTGACCTAAGCCTGGTGCTTTAAATTAATCTCCTCTGCCTTCATGGACTGGGTCTCCAGTGACTATTGTGTGAGCTCAGGCACCCAGAGACTATGGAGACCCCTCCAACGTATGAAATCAGTGCAGGTGTCTCATCCTGCAAGCTGAATCCCTCCCTCCATCCCCTTCTGTCAGCACATGGAGGCCTCAAACCAAGCAGAAAGTTGTTCCTATTCATTTTAAGCACAGTGTTGCTACTGTGGACCTTCACTCAGTGAAGGCTCAGCTTTTCCCTTGTCTCTTTTCCCTCCAGGTATACTTATGTGTAGCTGCAGAGTGTGCCTGTACATCAGCATAAGGCTTACAGGCCATGAAAGAGCTCAGACCATCACCTGCAGTGGTGACTTACTGGTCACCTACTCCCACTGTAGGTCTGTTTACATGGAAAAAAACCCACCATTGGGTCTGATTTTGAAGACAGCTCCAAAACCATTTAAATCATGCATGTGTTGCGAGAGGAGCTATGAGGATAAGCTCCAGAGAGTGTAGCTGGGCTGTTGCAGATGGTTTAGATCCTGAAAGCCAGGATCCCACCCATTGACTCACCTTTTCTTGAGAGAGACAGAGACTGCTGAGTTTCTGTAAGGGAACTAAAATACAGTCTGGCACTCAACCCTTGAAAGGTTTCCAGACCCTGGATTAGATGACCTCAGTATGCCTTTTTCATATCTGCTACCACAGATATAGGCCTAACTTGAGCCCACTGGGAATTTTTGGACAAAACTACTCTTTTTTTTTTTTTTTAAATGGAGTAAGCTAGTTTGTTTAGCTACTATTACTATTACTATTATTATTGTAGTTGTTGTTATTGTTATTATTACACTTTTCTATGGAAATGTGCTTATTACAGTGAATCCTGCAAAAATTCTCAGTGCTGGATGGAATTTCTGCTCAAAACTACCACTTTTCTCACCCTATAGGTATGAAGACCTTTACAGTCCAAATCAGGCATTTAATTCTGAGTTTCTCAGTACAGAGATCAGTTTTTACTCTTTGGACATCTCATTTTAATGTTTCTCCATGACAATCCAGGGCTAGGCACAAGGATCTACTGCTTTGTGAATAAATGGCCAGAGAACGGCTTCCTCACCTGAAAATAATCTCTGGATTTCAGAGTCCTGCACAAATATTTTTTTTTTTTTTTCCTGGCCTGAAATAAAATGAAAAGGAAATGCACACTGTCAAAAAGCAGCAGCTCACATTAGAACTCCTACCCCAACACTCTTGATGATAGTGTTGGTTTCTCATCTTTCTTGCTTTTTTCCATGTTAGCTATCAGGCAGAGGAACTGACCGACTCCAGTCCGCCCCTTGCCTGCATGACAGGTTGTGGTTTACTGCTTGACCAAAGGTTAAAGCACCTTGGCTCCCTCTCCCAGACCTCTCGTAGCTTAGTGGTCCTGGCATCCTGTGCAGCACCACATCCTCTGAAGCAGCCACAGGAAGGGAGGACAGCTGTGGCTTGGAGCAAACTGGGGTGCAATCCCAGCTTCTTTCCTCGAGGATTAAAACCGGTTCAGACATAAACATTTAAGACGTCTTTCAGTTTTGCAGCACTATCCTCGTCTTGGTATAAGTCAGCTTCTTTTCACCCACATCCCTTTCAGTATTTTCAGACAGCTGGTCCAGTCTCTATAAAAGTCAATGGAAAGCCTTCTACAGAGCAAAGGTATTGATGCATGCAGGTGGTGCCTTTCCCTCACCTCTGCCTGCATATGTGTGGATACAGCATCCGTTACGATGCTCTGTAATGGCAGAAGATTTCCATATTGTTCATTAAGAAATCCAGAGTTGCCTTCTTTATGGAAAACAGGCTGACATAAAAAGCTGACTTCCTTTTTGGAAGTGATCGTCTTGGCATGCCTTAAAAACTTGTTCTCAAACAGCACCAAATACATTCTCCTGCCCTGAGATGAAATTGTAAAGTGGCTGGAGTCAAATCTTCCCAAAGCCATTATTGAATGTCTTAGCCCACCTCAAGAAACTGATTTGCCTGAAGGAGACACTCCCAGTCAGAGCATCACCACCACCAGGCTCCTGAGAGCAGCTGTGGGGTTAGGAGAGATGCAGAAATCCACTTTTTGCCCTGGAACACCAAATTTGGACTAAGAGAAATCCTCCATGCAACAGTCCTTGCCACTAAAAACACACACTTGTGAACCGCTTTTTGCCCTGGAACACCAAATTTGGGCTAGCAGAAATCCTCCATGCAACAGTCCTTGCCACTAAAAATATACATTTGTGAAAGCTGCTTTGCAAATATGATGATGTCCTATCCGAAGGCAAGCAAGTTGGAAAGTCCAGGTTGTTTTGGTTTGTTTTGCTTTTCAGGGAGGGAAAGGAGTTTCACTTTCAATCAATATCTTTATGTCAAAGTCTGGAGTAAAAGAAGACAACTTGTGCCTTGAATTGATTTGAAACTGCAAAGGAAAAAGAAATTTTGCAGCCAAAGAAATTCCAAATCGGGTGTGTTCATTTTATAAATGTATTTTGCAAAAAAGCAATGACTCTCAGAGTGCGTCCTTTCATTGGTGGAGAAGGGTATATGTGGTCTTTGGAAATATTGCTGCTGAATTCCCCTTTTTTGGTCAGACATGTTTCCTCCCCACTGTGCCGAGACCCATGGGGGACACAACAGCTTGGGTGCTGGGGGTTGTTTCCATCACCTCAATGGGAATTTCATCCTCTCCTTCCCACGCTGCCAATGGGAAAGGGTCTCAGAGCTGGAGGTCCTGGCACAGGAGACTGGGTTGACCATGAAAAAGAGGGGGATGAGGATGGAAAGAGCAAGGGGAGAGGCGAGCTGTATTGATTGGTGTGTGAAAGGCTTCCTGGGAGCTCCGTTGCTGAGAGACAGCCCTTGGAGATGCAAGGCTGGAATTAATAACTGCTCCATTGGGGCCCTGTTTGCTCTCCTTGCCCAGAGCCAGAGGACTTTGGACACAGCTTATCACCCAGCAGAAAGCCCCAGGAATGTAGTCACAGGCAAATGTGCATGTTCACACAACATCTATTAATCAAACGGCTCCCCCACCCTTTAACTCTTTGCAGGTCAAGGAGGGGGAGGAGGTGAGCATAGCTGTGCTTTGTCTAAAATCAGGGTCCCATGAGTCTCTTTAGAGCAACTGGAGATAGGGGTAAGTCTCCTGTGAACATGAGTTAAGATGCCATCCCCTTGCTCTGCATCCAGGGCTTTACTAAAAGGATATCCCCCACCCTCTTCAAAATCCTTCATTTTGGTACCTGCATCTGAAGACATCCTTTTTCAGTGGGAGCTAAGCATCTAACCACCTTAAAATGCCTAGGAAGTCCCAATAATTGGCTCTGAAAAATTATCACAGACTTTGCTTCCTCTTGATTCTGTTTCACATTTCAGGTGTTGCTTGCACTCACACCATGGTGGTTGTGCTACAGCTTCCCTGAGCTGCCCGTGGCTACAGTTCCTCTTCTGCTGTACATGTCTGTAATGGGAAGATCTCCACTCTGAACAGCACAGAGCTAATCAGACATGCTCTTTCTCCCCAGCTTTCACCTGGGGACACAAAATATCACAGGTAAAGGGCTCTGCTGCAGCAGGCAGGGTTTACCCCCAACTTCATGTCTCCATGGCAAGACCCTCTTGCCTTGCTATTGGGTGCTTTAGTCTCAGCAGTGTGCAGCAGAGTGTGTTCCTGCCTGGACACATGAGGTTGAGGAAGGTGTTTGGGCTTTTGACTTGTCAGCAATTGTTTAGGCAGCTAAATTAGCCAGAGATTCTCTGTAGGCCCTCAATGGTAAAGGGAGAGACAGTGGTACATCCCGAGGGCAATTTAGCACATCAAAGTTAGGCTCCTGCTCTGTATCATCCCCTGGAAGACCCTGATGACAGAGGTCCCGGGAAAATATCACCTGCTGAATTAAATATTGCAAGCTGGCCAGGATGGACACGACTTCATTGGTTACCTTGAGATGTCACCTCAACCTTGCCAACACCCTGAAACCCACAGATTGGACCAACCAGTCAATCAAAGATGGACAGACACCAAAGAGACCCTTCAGGAAGGCACCAGGGATGCTCCACTGTTGCAAAGTACATGTAAGCCCTGAAAATGTAATCTGGGCATTAGAAGATGACCCCTACAGAGGAGTGAGGCTCTGGGATGCCCTCCTAGGAGAAGCAGATGAGACAAGAAGCCCACCCAACCTACACATGGACTCTGAGCAACTTCTGGTCTGGTAACTCAGAGTGGAGGCTGATGCTGCTCCTCCCTGCCCTCTCTCCCCTGTTCCTGGATAAACAATGCCTAGTGATAAGGTGCCCATTTGTAAATGGGGTGGGGACTGAGCAGTCTCAAGAAGTGTGGTCACTTTCCCATCACCTGAAGTTTTCCACCCGGACTGGCATCTCCTCCCACAATGCCACCTGCAGCAGCCATGTTGGGTGACAGGAGGAGGCCGTGGCTTTTGCCACAGGCTGGATCGGACTGGATGACAGAGTGGATGGCTTCTAGCCTTCCCGCACTGGGAATGAAGGAGAGATTTTTGTGCATCATGTCTTGAGAAGTCTTTAGCCCTGGGTCCTGTCCTCTTTACTTCATGTCAAGAGGAGGAGCAAGAGCTGAAGAAGGGGCTTGGATGAAGACAGAAGGCATCACCCCATAGGTGGGGTGTGGCATGTTTTTAATCTGCAATTGGGTTCCTAGCCTAATGAATGAAATCTCCCAGGTTTTGCCCCCAGGGTCTCCCAAGCAAAAGGTGCCAGGACAACAGCCCCCTTCTCATCAGGGCAGGTTTCATTAGCTGATATTTTTAGGAGTGCAATATTTTGGGTTCTTCTAGCTGTCAAAGAACCAAGCACATCCTTTGCGATTGACTCAGTTAATCTCTGAAGCATCACCACACTCCAGTCTCTGTTTTGAGCCTTGAAAAATTCCTCCTCAGATCCACCTGTGCCTAAAAACCTAAAATCCAACCAATGCACTACAGCTGCTAATGAGTCTTTTTGTCTATGGGACCCTTGAAGGGCTGGCCCAGAGGAAACCCCTGCTGAAATGTGTGTGGTGTGGACATCATGAACTGAAGACCAACAGATTGGCTCCGTGGACCTACTCCTATGTAGCCATCCCACTGGCTGATGTAGTTTTTCTTCTTGCTCTTCCACAGCCTGTTGCATAGAACTTGCCACGTGTCTGTGCAGCACCCAAAGCAAAGGGGCCCCAGCAGGAAAGACAAGCACTAATGAGGACTAACTCTCAAAGGATCCCATTCCTCATTTCTGATGAATCAATGCACAGAGAGGAAGAGATAGGAACAGGAAAAAAATGCATTGCAAATTCTGAAGTCCAAACAACCCTGGCAAACCAGGTATTAAGAAAGGGAAAGGGGGTGGTGGTGAAAAAAAAAACCAGAAAAACACTAAGAATTTGATACTTCTACCTGTAAATAATTATTCATCCAAACTCTATCGATAAGCGCATGATGCTGCCTATGCAGGTTAGGACCCCACCAGAGAAGAAAACCCTTCTTGCTTTCCTGCCTCCTTTCAAAGGCTGTATCGTTCCCAAAGAGTTAACAGCAAAGCAGGTCTGCAATTACCCGGGAATAATGGGGTGTGATTGGGGCACTAAAGAGCTGGAATTGATTTTTTTTCAGGCTTTCAGCCACAGAAGCCCCTCCCTGACTTCCTGGTAACTCATGACCAGCAGGGTCAATAGAGCAGAAATCCTTCTAAAGGGCCAATCTGTATTTGAATTATTTAAACAATGTAGTACAGCCAAGTTAAATGGGGCTTATCAAATATTACACCTCTTAAAGCACAATTGGAGACAGAGGGATATTAACTGCTGAATGCTCCACTGATGGCCCCAGAGAGGGGACCTGAGAAAAAAGAGGGGAGAAAGAAGAAGAAGGGAGGTCCAAGGCAGGCTGATTTGTACAAGGGGAGGAGCAGGTGTCTGCTGCAGGGTCCAGCCAGAGATGATCTCTTCTTCCTTTTGGAGACCCCCCAGCTTACCTAAACTCAGGTTGGCTTTACCATCTTTAACCAAAGTAATTAAAACCCCAGTCCTGGGGTATTTGAGTTCTTAATCTGCATCACCTCCCCACAGCTGGGGATGTGGCACTAGAGGATATGGGTCTTTTCTTCGTTTTTCCCAAAGGAAATACAAGCAGAGGTTGTTTCCACGTCATACAGGCTGTGGGTTATTATCCCTGTGCACAGCTCGGGATGTGCACTTTGCCCAGGAAGGCTGAGACACGGAGCCATCCATAGGGTGCAGTGGGAAAAGTAACAGGAAGCTAAAAACCATAATAACAGAAGAATTTTCCTCCAAATTTCGGAGCCAAACAAAAAACTTTCATCTGCTGAGAGGGGTTAAGGACAACTAGGGAAAGTCCAGCTCGCCAAGCAGCCCCAAAAGATGTCTGCGAGTATTTTTCCCATAAAAGCATTGAGTTTGCTTAGGTTTGGGAGCCAAGAATTTGTCCAGGACGACAGCCCTCGATTCTCTTACAAAGGTGAAAGCAAACAAGAATCCACCTGGACATTTTTCTGGCCATTTATCATGCTTTACCCCAAGTCTTTCATGGTGTTTCAGGTGACCAGCCATGCATCAGGAAGCTCGGAGGGTCCCTTTTGGGATTCAGGGGGTAAATAGTTCACAGGTAATTCACACACTGACATTTTCACATGGCTTACTTGACCCAGAGAAAAATATGTTTGCAAGTAAGAAAACGTGATCTGCCAACAGGCTGCAGACAGACCCCAAAAGCTCCTGAATTCAGTAGATGATGTATAGACAAGTGAGAAATAATTCACCCACTGACAGCCATGCAATAAGGATATAGGGGAAAGGATTTATAAATTATTCATGGCCTAAAATGTAGAAATATTGGTTAACTGACCCACAAAGGTTTTACCAGAAAGCCTTGAGTTTAAATCAAAGGAGAGCAGACGGGGAAAAAAGCAGATTAACAACACCGTCTTAAGGACCCATGTCCTTCATTAATACAGCTACTGTGCTGCCTCTGAGATAATTAACAGAGTTAATTAATGGGAATTCAAGCTGTTTTCTCTATGCTTTGTGCATAGAGGTACCAGCTCCCCTAGAGATGATTTCTAGGGGGGGGGAGGTTTTTGCCCCCCCCCCTCGAGCTGAGCTGCTGTGCCTAAGCTGAACCTTCAGCCTGATGGCAGCGGGTTGAGGATGTGCAGTCGGCCAGAGCTGGCCAGGAAAACCCTGAGGGAAACATTTCCTGCTGCAAAAGGCTCTCCCATCCACAGTGGAACATTTCAGGAGATGTTGCTGATTCCACTGAGGTTGTGGGTTGCTTTTTTTGTTAAAAAAAAAAAAAGAGGGGAAGGAGAGGATAGTTTTCCTGACTCTGTTCCATCCGTTTTATCAGAGGTTAGGAATATAAGAAGGTGCCTCGCGGCTCAAATCCAGCCCAGTGCTATCTCAGTATTTGACATTATTTGTCATTTGGGGAAGAATTTCAAAATGTTTAGATTTCGTTATGGTTCAAAATTAATCCCCAAACTCAACCCTTCCTCCCCCTCCCTGCCAAGCAGCGCTTGCCATCCTTCCCCAACCACACTTTCAGGACCATTGTGTGCTGCAAACCCAAACATGTTTTTGGGACAACATCTGTAACCTCCAACTCAAACAAAACCAGGTGCTGGGTTTGCTCACTTGGCCGTGACAGATCCAGGCCCAGGCACAATCTGCCTCCACATGCATGGGCAGGGGTATCCTGTCCCCACTGGCTCTGGACGTCACATCTCCGACGAGTTCTTCCACCTTGAATGCTGAACGTCTTGGCGAAGGTCATCATTGCCAGGAGCCCCTGCTTTTGCACGCTGCTTTCCCACCCCACAGCACTGGGTGACATTGGAAGGGGACAGGATGATCACAATATTGAGAAAGCTCAACCCAAGCAAACGGAGGATTTATAAACTCCTGGCCTAGCCCCCAGGCTGCAAGGTCACCCCTTATCTGAGTTTGCAGAGGGTTTGCAAAGTGCTGGCAGCCCTCCAAATATGTTTGGGAGTTTTTACTCTAACCTAAGGCTGCCGGACTCCCACATTTGACATTTTCCAAGTGCTGTTAAAAGACAAGGCAGCGACCGGGAACAATGTGTGATTCTAACAGCTGGCTGGGATAGGGAAAGCCGCTAGCTGAGGTTTTCCAAGAGCCGTAGCAAGTGTGAAGGCTCAGCAGCCTGGCTGCCTGCCCTGCAGGAGCTGTCTTCACCAGGGATGCAGCAGGGTGGAGAGGGGTGCCAACAAAGCCAGCGCTTGCCTCTTGAAAGTCTTTTAATTCCAGCCCAAAGGTGGAATAATGAAATTTTGCAAAGGGAGAAAAGTTGAGGTACCTTTTTCAGAGCTACTCCAGGAGCATCCCTGCCTGGTTGCTTCTGCTTTGCCTGCAGATACCCCATAGGCTGCATTGTTGCAGTGCAAGACCCTGCAACGGACCCTATGTATTGCTCTTAGACCATGGAGTCTGGGCTGCCACCCCCATTTCACAAAGAAATTAGACAAAAAGTAACCATATGGATGATTCAGAGTCAATAAAAGAGCTTGTGGACTTGAACCCGGGTTTCTCAAGGTCTTCATTAACCCCTGCATAGACTGTTCTTCCCCTTTGTGCCTTAATTAATCCGTCAGTAGCAAGGGGTAACCACAGCTAAGCAGCTGCATTCATTGATGGATGTGCTCAATATTGCACAATAATTTAAATAAGCTGAGGTGCCTTAATTCTCAGCTGCAAATATTGCTGTTATTTGGTGGAGAAAAGAGGAAGAGAGGAAAGCCATACTGAAGCCAGATAAAAATATAAACAACTCACTCATTGTTTTTATTTCCCCTTTTTCATCCTTTTATCTGGCTGGAAAACTGACTATGCAGGACAGGGAGTAAAACAAAACAAAAGAAAGAGGAAGCAAAACCAAAAAACAAAGGTGTTGATTTTCCTTCTATCTTTCTCAAGAAAAAAAGTGTAGAAAATTTCTTTGAAAATATTTTTTTCCTCTCAACAGCCACCCCCACTTAAAAATACATATTTTTGAGAAGGGAAAAGAAAGGAGAGGAATGGCTGAGAAGTGAGATGTGCTTGAATACCAACTGCACTCGAAGTGCAAAGGGGTTTATTAGTCAGAGAAGGAGGATATTTTTTACATCTCGACCATCTATACAACCATGCATACGACCACTTAAAAGAAATGTTGGCTTAATAATCCTGGTCAAAGTCCTCTGGTTACAAGGGAGGCTTGTTGTACTGTGGATTAAGGGGGGGTGGGGGTGGGGGGGGTGGGTAGAGGGCAGTATAAGAGATTCTGTATACACAGGTTTTCTGGTTTTGGTTAGAAACCCCAGGGTCAGAGCAAAGCTCTGATTTCAAACTGTATTTCGAGTGAACCTGTTTATTCCAAGTGTCTGCTGAGGCTTTGACTCCAAGCTATTAATACAAATTAAGTAATTTTCACATGAGCTGTTTTTATCTCTGTTGCCAGAAAAATAAAGAAAGGTGGCCACAGAAGTAACATGTGTGAACAGAGAGAAAGGGAGTGAGAGGGGCCCATGGGCTGCTGTGATTTTTTCAGCTCCTAAATGACAGACAGAGCACTGCTGGCAAAGGATGCTGAACGAGACCACCTTGGCCAATACAATGAAGGATGCTTTGCAACACACAGGGTGGTGGGAGACTCCCAGGGTGTGTTAGACCATGGGTTTTATGGCATCTAAATCCACCGCTGTTTGAGAGGGTGTGTGACCTGCAATAAAGGCAGCTTAGCCTCTGTGAGCAGTAGCCTCAAAAGCTGCCCATTGCAGATCCTGCCAGGCAGATGTGAGCCCAGACGATGCAGATGTGCTGGCACAAGACCCTGCAGTGTGTGAAAATGCATCCAGAGACCTGTATTTCTGTGGAGCTGGGTGCAAGTACGTTTTTGGGGAAGCAGCATCCCACCACAGTGCTCCCAAGTAGGTTTCCAAGGGTTCCCTCTCTAGGAGTGTCATTCCCCTGGTGTGGGACCCATCCAGGCTGGCTGGGATGCATTTGGACCCACAGCATTTGGATCCTCAGGGCAGGGGGGCAAGAGGTCAAGAGATAAAGGCAGCGGGTTCCTGCTCAGCTGTGTTCCCAGCAGATGCCAGGGATGAGCTGTATTTGCACACCTGCAGCCAAAGCCATGCTCATACACTCACAGCCCACTCACCTTCTCCACCAGCTGCTTTTCTGGTCCCCTTTTTGCAGGTCAGTGTCTCGAGTTCACTGGGTCTCTGCATCTCGGCACCGAATTTCAGATCTGGTGATGGAGTGAAATGGGAGGGAAACTCAGATGGTAGCATGCACTCCAATGATGGCCTCAGAGATGGGAAATAATTCTGCAAAGCCTCTGCAGAGGTCACAGGGCCTTTTGTGCTGTACTTGAAGGACAACCCTGCTATTTGTCTCCAAGAACCACTCTAAAGTCTCCAGCACTTGCTTGTGAACCCTGTAATAAAGGGGCTTCGCTAAGGTTTGGAAGTTCAGAAATGATGGCAGCCTTGTAGGCCATCAGCAAGGAAGAGGCAGCTAGTGAAAGTGCGGAGTGATTGCCTCTCAAAGTCACAGCCCTTAACCTATATACAGGTCAGGCACTCAAGTCTGCTTGGGCAAATGGAGACCTCTGCTAACACCATGGCCCCTCCATGGAAATAAGCACTAGCTGGACCAGGGAAGGCTCTCCTACCTCTGCTGGATACAAATCATGGAAGGATTGCAGCCTGACTCCCAGGTGTTTTGCATGCTCAGACTCAGCCACCAGGAAGGATCTTCCAAGTTCCTGGACAAAGGACCTGGAGGTGGAGGCTCCCTCCAGAGCAGACAGGGGATACTGATTGCTGCAGAGATGTGGGAGGTGTTTGCTGGAGCCTGAGAGTCTGCAGGGAGAGCATCATCTGGAAAACTATCTACCATTCACACCTGGGTCCCATAGTTTTGTTACTGGGTTTTAAGGATCTATTAAACTATGTATTGATCAATCTAGCTGGCTAGCTCAACCTTTATTAGGCTATAAAAAGAGATACATTCATTTAAGCTGTAAGATCTCAAAGACGGAACTGTGTCCTACACAAGGCGAGTGCTGCAGTATTTAAACTACTGGGATGCAGAAGAAGCAGACAAGGCTTTAGATATTCAGGCATTTCTTAAGGAAAAAAAATGAAGATAAATATTTAAACACATTTATATCAGTTCCGATTCTGGATATTCATCACCTGAAATTTTCTAAAGGCACGGGGAGTATTCCAGGGGGAAATCACTACAAGTTCACTTTGGCCTCATCTCTTCCCACAGATACCTCCTAACATCCACTATTTCCAGTTTGGGCAGAGGAGGTGTAAACACAGTCCATCACTGTCACAAATCATACATTTCAGTTTTCCATGTTTGGCAAAATCAGGGCTCAGCGTACCCCTAGCACAAAGCTCTGGCTTGATTTTACTGTCACCCCTGGAGACCCCAGGCATCACATTAATAAGGTCTTGATCTCAAACAGAGCACCTGTACACCCCGTAATGTGGCTAAATGTCAATAAAATTGTACATGTCCTGCCCATCGTCCCTGGCAGGGCTCGATATCTGCAATGTCCCAAAGGAAATCTAGGACTAACCCGAATCTGAGGTCCCCCCAGGACCAAGGCAGGAGAGCAGAGCCAGCTGCCTTTCCTGAGCTGTAGGCATCTATTAACAATTAGCTTTTTGGCTCCACTAAGTGCACTCAGCCTGACTTGGTTTTATTGGCATCACCCATCTCCCAGTAAATGTGATAAGAGAGTCTGATTAGCCGCGGTGTTCAGAGCAGGCTCTGAGCTAGTCTCCGGCACGGCTGTCTCAAGGCTACTTACCACATGCACTTTCCACGCCACGCTTCCAGACCCGGGAAGTGAATGAAGATTGTTCCTGGACCTCATTGTTTACTTTTAGGCAAGCATCAGAATTAAGACCAATTTAGCTGCCCATTCTTTTCCTTTTCTGTTTTTTTCAGGAGGCTCAGTCTAAACATGCATCTCAAGAAAGAGACCTTTTTTATTGCCAAGACAACACGTGATAAGGAAAGATCATCTGCTGTCTGCAAGAAAATCACTTTGGTGGGGTTCAGAAAGTGGTCCCAAGGGTCTGATTCCAGCACAGCAAAAGCCCCTGGAGAATATTAAAGAATTATAACCCCCACAATAAGGCACTTTCTTTCATAGTTTTTTATTTCATAGCAATAGTCACAGCTTAAAGATAAGAACAACATACATTTTGTTTAACTAGGCTCTTGTTCCTTGGTGTGGGGCTCACCATGAACTGACATCCATCAAACTCTTTTGTGATTTACATGAATACCTGATTCTTCTGATAAGGGGGAGTGTAAGTCAACACAGTTCTGTTGTAATTGGGTGTTACCTGTTTAGATACTGAACTGCTATCTCAGCATCAGTTCACAGGCAAGCTCCGACTTTACCTTTCCTTGCTAGGTGCAGAGAGAATGTCTTTTGGCTTTGCATTGGCCCCCAGGAGCTGCAACAAGCTGCCTGGAAGCATGTTTTCTCTCCAGTCTAGTGGAGGTGGCCACAGGACATTGCAGATGCAAAGCCAATATGCATTCAAGCAGGGATGGGAAAAAATTGCAGAAGAAAAATCCCCAGTTAAACCCAGAGTTCTCGCTTCAGGTTCAGCATAATCCTCGGCCACAGGCTGGTGGAGACTGTGTGGTCTAGCAAAGATGTATTGCCATATCCTTATTTTACTGATATACTTATTTATCTTAGTAAGCAGCATTTCATGCCTATAATATAAAAAAAAACAACTGATGTGTGTATGATTGCAGCAATCTCTCACTCCCAGCACACCAAGACTTTTTTTGCACTAGATGATAGAGATACTGAGACATCTCAAAGCCTGGTAAGTTTGCAACCTAAAAACAAACCAGAAAAGGAGCCATGAAGCAGGACTTCTCAGAAGACAGACCATAGCTCCTGCCTTGGACCATACCACCTTTAATTAGGTGCTAGTGTCCCAGGAGACAGATGCTTACTTCTGACAAAAATGAGAGTGCCTGATCTTCCATAACAAGCATAACTGGAAAGAAAAAAAAAAAAAAAAGGCAAGACCATGAACAGACTGTATCTCTCCACCTGAAGCCTCTGATGGCCAGAGGATTGAAGTAATGAAATGCAAACCACTAACCAAAACTGCTCACTTTGGACAAGGCATACCCCAGAGGCCACCCCATGTTTGCTCTCTCTCTTGCCTGACATCTTTATGAGAGCTGAGCTCAGGAACCTGAAGTGGAGAAGCAGGATGGCAGTGGGCCATTAGACCTTCCCCATGGATGTGGGCCAAGCCTCTTCTGCTTCCATCTCAAGTTTTAACATCAGCCTACCACACTTAGGATTTCCCTGGCCTAAGTCCCTGGAGCTGCAGAGGTGTAGACAGTAGCACAGGACTGCAGGGAACTCTCAGGAGAGGCTGGTAGAGGAGTCATAAGACCACCCACCAGCAAGTTGCAGATTGGGAAGATCCCATGCAAAGGCTGTGAAGGGATGTTTGGATCTATCTCTCAAAACAGAAAGTGAATCTGGGTGATTTTGCCAGCTCCTAGCTGCCATGATCCAGGAATGCCCAACGCTCTTTTATTATGCCAAATTGTCCTCTTGGTGTGAACCCACCTGATCACATGAAGGTGCAGCAATGCTTTGCCATGGAAGGGCTGTTCATGGCAGATCTCCCTGAACCACAGTGCTAACCCACGCGCTAACCCTACACCACTACCCAGATGGAAGGAACATTGCTTCCTGCCAGCAAACGCTCAGGGATGGATATGTAAGAGGAACAGCAGAGTGGATACGGCTTTCTTTCCAGAAGCGGGATCCATGTCTTCAAAAAGAGTAAAACTCAAACCTCAAGCCCTACTCAGCCTTACCAAAAGCTTCTGCTGAATGCAAAGCCTTGGTCAGGCCCCCCTTACGCAAGTGTGAGGCTCCAGGGCACAGTAGGTCACACACCACCTAAAACATCATCTTGGCCACACTTTGCCAAGGCCCCTCTCTGTGCAGCTAGCTACAGGTTGGGTGGGCACCTCTTGGCAAGCAAAGACTGTGGCTCTGTTGGCCTCAGGTGTCCTCAGAGGGTGCGAATGTTTGATATAAAATGCTCCAGCCTCTGTAGTTGAAAAGGCAGCTTGTTGTATTGGCTTATTTTTATGAGTTTAAAAGAATTTCTTGGCCACCAAACTGCTAGAAGGCAGGGGATTTATGGTGGCATAGTGAAAGACAGATATATAGATGTGCATATATATAAAATGCTAAATATACTTTTAGCACTGGAGAGCTGAGATTTAAAAGGCTATTTCCTGGCTTAGTCTAATTATCTCACTAGACACTTTCCTTCACACTAAGTGAAATTCTACTGAATTAAAGACCCGCTTTTCCTCTTATCTGCTGTTCCTGTTATCTAACTTCAAGGCAAAGGCTGGGAGCTGAAAGACAGCCAGGGCATACCATTTTACAGCTCACCTACCCACCATTCCCCCAGGCTTGAATCAAATACCAGGATGATTTGTTAAAAAACAGTCTGTCATTTTCAACCCAACCATATAGGGGGAACCCCAATGGGAAAGCCACAAAATAGGTCACTTTGCTGGATATCTTGATTTTTTTTAAGAGCAGTCTCCCAAGATCTCCTACAAACCCCAGTGAAATGGTTGCACTATGACCTCTGTGGACCCGGGAACATCCTTTCCATTCACATGTGCAAGCATCCAAGGGTATCATGAAAAGGGAAGGAATAAAATGCACCAACTCCATTCATTATCTACTGTCACTACTCGTTTCTGACTCCTGAAACAGATTGGTGCAGCTAGCAGGAGCCAAGAGACCACAGTGCCCTCCTTGACTTCACCACATCCTGCTTAGCCCTGGGCAAGTCCCTCCACTCATTTTCACCTCTTTTTTTCCCCTTCAACAAAGTTTCTCTCTTGGTTATAAAGATTGTCAGTTTTGGGGGAGCAGGATATATTTGTCCAACACCAAACACAACTGAGGCTCCTACTTCCAACTGATCCTCTTCATTCCATGGTGAGAACAATACTCATGTTTAATCAGGGCAGCCCTTAATGAAAAAACCTCTTTTATCCTTGGATTTCTCGCTGTGTCTTGTCCCAGAGTTATGCACATACCTTTCTCCAGGTTTCCTCCAAGTGTCCCCTTGTCTCAAGGTATCATAAACCGCTTCCACACTTCTTGTTTGTGTGTCCCAGGCTTTGCAACTGAGTTAGCTTTGCCAAGAGATGCACCCCTCACTCAGTCCAGGTTTATTAGGTTTGCATGGACATTGTGTGACATGTCCATTCCCTAAATTAAGAATACACTGCTAGTCACAGAGGTGTTTAGAGCCCTTGAAACCAATTAGCTACTGTCCATTTTGCTCACATACAGGCTCCTTAGATATATCCTTAATGCAGGGTTCTTGCAGCCCACCTCCTGGCAGCATCCTGCTGTCTCTGGTAACATCAAGCAAAAAACCACCAGCAAAATAAGTCCTTTCTTTTTATACATCCTTCCAAGAAGGACCCTCTTCCATGGTCAGCTGGGAATTGCAGCAGCCTCAATGTCAAAGTATGGAATGCCAACACTGGGTCTCAGGAGAAGCTGTTGTTTCCAAGTTTTTCCAGAAACAGACAAAGCAGCACAAATTTAGGTCTCTGGCAGACTGCACAAGCTGCAGTTGTGCCACTGCAAAGTTCTGCCTGTAAAGAAGTGTCAGAATGGGTATTGCCACAGGTGAAACATGGCTGTGGTTGGACATCCACTGGGGAACACTATTGGGGGCTGAGATGGTGCTGAATGCCCAGGTGTTGTTACTATTCCTTCCTCCCTTTTTCACCATCCTCTTGCACAGCCAGTGTTTCCATCTAGACCAGGAGGCCAATAAATGTCAGGAACTGGGAACTGGCAGATCCACTTCTGAGACACAGCCAAGAGGTCTGGGTCTGAAGCATGATCTCATGCCCAGACCAACGAACAGGCACAGAGTTCTGCCTGTCCTCCCAGCCGTCTCCCTCACCCTCTGAGGAACTTCAGGAAAGTCTTCTGCTCTGATTTTCCCTCCTGTAAAGCAAGAGGGAAATCTGCTTCCCCTGAGACTGGCTAGTGAAACGGGATGTGCAGCATCATAAAATGATGATGATTAGAATGATATGCCTCTTCCTATTTGAAATGGATACAGATCTGGCCCAATAATTCCACACAAAAAATCTTGACCTCAATATCTTGAATACACTGATCTGATTTAAGAAGAAACAGAAACCTGGAGTTAAAAAGCAGGTGGGTTTTATCACCTCTTTTATTATTTAATTTGGCTGGAATGTCTTTTGTTTTAAGCTGAATGAGCTTTCTGCTGACAGCAACTCCCTTATTTTTGCTTTCAAACCAAAACTGACAGGATTTTAGGGGATTTTCTGTTTAAAAAAACCAGCACCTTCCTAACAGTAGGAAGTGTGTTCAGCTGCTGTCATGAAAAACTCTGGCTAAAACCACAGTATCCTTCTGGGGAAGTTACGCTATGTAGAGTAGTTGCAGCCCAGAACATTTTCTGTCTTTCCTGCTCCAACAGGTTTAGATGTCCACATAAATTCAGGCTGTGGTAAGGACAACTTTAGGGCTCCTGAAACCAGGTCAGCATCCCTGCACCTACCTTCCACAATGCACTAATCAGGGCTTGGACCTCTTTATGGTTATGGTGAATCAGGTGGTGCGCACCTTGGCCAACACAACCAAAGTGTGGCTCACCACGCAAACTCCAGGGAACTCAGCCTCTAAGACACACAAAACTTGGTACAAGAAACCTTGCCATGGTATATGTCTTCCTAAAACCAAGCACTTGCTCGCACACTGCCAGAAGATGAGTATATACAGCACCACCCAGTTATACCTCCCAAACAATGGGCTCGGCCCCATCAATCTTCACTCACTCAAGTCCTCCCCTGTGAATCTATGGAGCTACTCAGTTAGATAAGACAAGGTAGCTGCAAATTCAGCTCCATGCCAAGCCTTACAGAGGTTTAGGTGGTATGGCCTTCACAGACAAGTGGCACAGAAAGGTTGGCTCACAGTATTGTTGACCAGCTCCCCAAGAAATAACATCACCAGCAAAACATCCTGGCTTATTTCATTTAGGTGAAGATGTAAACAAATGATCATCAGCATTACCTCAGCGACAGCTAAGCAGGGCCAAACCTGTGGATGCCCAGTGTTTGCTAGTAAAACTCTTTTTAAGCAGGAAACATGTGGCTTTCCCTCTAGACAAACGTTCTTCTGAGCAGCAGCATGAGAGCTGAAAACCCCCCATCTAGCACAGCATAAGCTGGAGACCTCTGAAACTTTTCTGAGAAACCTTTGATTTTTTGATAAAAAATAATAGTCACTTCTTTGCATTTCTTCTAGCACACCACATGGGCCTGTCCAACTAGCCATCATCAGCACCTTTACCTCCCTCCTCTTACCCTCGAGGAATGCCACCACTTAGCCCAGCAGTGAAGGACCCCAGCTGTCCCAGGAGACTCGTAAAGCAGAGCAGCAGCCTTACAACCTGAATAGAAAATACAGCAGGCAGCTACGTATTTTCTGTAGACAAGGCACACTGGGGACAGTTGGAGCCTGGATTTTGTTTCTTCACATTGTGTGGCTTATGAAGGTTTTTTCTTGCTGCAGCAATAGCCTGTGCTCACTAGCAGTAACCTCTGCATCTTTAAGTGCATAACTTGTGGGCTCTGGCAAGCGGACAGGAAATTCATGAAGTTTAAATGAAGAGGAGCTCCCTCTTCTAGCCATCTGATTAGTTATTTTGATTTAGTGTAATCCTGGCAGAGCACTCCTGATCTAATCACAGGAGATTGCACTTCATGATCCAATTACTGCAAGGTTTCTGGATGTTCCTATTGCTTTGATGGGAACATTTAGATGTGTGAGCTTCACAGGGACCTGCCGACAGCTCTCAGCTCTGGGATCTCATTTTCATTACAGACCCAGTAGGAAGGGGTGCATATTGGTTGTCTCAAAATATCACCTCCTAAGAGCAGGTTTCTCTTTATGGGAAAGCTAGAAACCCTTCATTTGGGGGGGTGGAGAATAAAACTCTGTGATTTTCCTTAGAACAGAACACCTGCTTCACCTTTAGCTAGTCTTGCAGCCTGCCCATAGCTCAGACACACAGAGTTCCTGGCTCAGCATTGCTTCTAGCCAGGGTCTATGAATCCTGATACCTGGTACCTATTCCTGCTTTTACCTGCAGGCCTCCACACCTTTCCCAAATCTGGTTTGAAGTAATCAGTAAAAGTAAACACTATCTGGACGAACGTGCAGCCAGCACAGTCACATAGTTTTGTTTCTTAAAAGGAAGCTACAGACACAGAGATAACATAGAGACTGTTTTCCAACAGCCTTCTCCAGCACAAAGTTGGGCTGAGAACTGATGATTTCAGTACACTTGGTGAGGGGGGCCAAGACATCTGCTTTGCACACTGATTTTCCAGTGCTTTCACCCAAACGCCACCACGCTGTACCCTCAGCCATCATTCATGACCTAAGGTTGCCACAGTCACCCTTAGGACACACAGACCCCCTTCCCAACACCACCGGGCAGAGAAGGCAGCTCCCAGCATCTGCCTTGCAAGACAGCATTACCCCACGGACTACCAAAGCCTTTCTTGCAATGACACTGCCCGATGTTTGCTTATGTCCTCGCATTGTCCCCAACCCCGATAACTTCTCTTGTCAGCATTATCGTCTTATCACCACAGTGGCACTGCCGAGCCATCAGCCCTCCAGATTTCTCAGGGAGGGCACCAAGCTCTAGCCACTGATAGACCTATCCATAAACCCATTCAGGATTGTTTTGATCAATGCCTAATCTCTGTTTGCATGGTCAAATCCCTCCCTCCCTTGTCTGCAAGCTGGATGTTGGGATGAATGTCCCCTCGGCCATCTCAGAGTCTGGCTATGTGGAGAGCATGTCGCAGTCAAAGATTCACCATTTGCACCCCATGGGGCTTTACTACCTTTATTTTAGCAGATGAGAAACTGAGGTCCCAAGGGAGGTGCAGTGGCCTTTCCGAAGCCTCAGGACAATTGAGAGTTGAGCTAGGGTTTTCCAGGCCTTAAGGACATCCTTCTCCTCCAACAATGCTGTAAAGGACCAGTCAAGTCAGGGCATTATTGTGCTGACAGCCAAACACAGCAGCCTTGGCCAGAGATACCTTTCCACCTAAAGTCCTGGTATCTTTTGAAGACGTGACCATTCCCTTGGCTTTATTTACTGAGCAACCCTCTTCCAGTTAATGGAGCAGAGATAAGCACCTGTAGAGATCTTGATGAGATCAGGACTCATCTGACAGAACAAGAACAGGGTGGAGAAGAAGAAAGAAAAAAGTAAAAGTAAAAGCTCTGTGATAATCCAGGCTCCAAATCAGGCCAAATCTGAAGGGTAGATTTCTCCCTCAAATACTTCTATTGTTTTGTGGGGGTTTTCCCCAAAAATGGCAATATGTAAGGCATTTGGGCTCCAGTATTGAACCAGCAGCAGAGAGGAAAAAATGAGAGTAGGGGAGAGAGAAACCAGGAAAAACTGATAAAAATGTGGAAACGCTCGTATGAAAAACCTGAAATTGTCTAAGAATTCTGGAAAAAAAATTAATCACCAACAGAAGATGTCCTCATCTTCCACCATGTTTTTAACACTGGTGGCCAACTGTATACAAGGGAAGGAAAAAAGCCCCATTTCTTAAAAGGATGACCTGGCCTGGAGGCCAGCTGGACCCACTTCAGATGCTTCCCAGTGTGTCTAAATTATTGTTGGTAACCAACAGAGAGGGACAGTTCCTTCACCTGAGAAGCACCCTCTGGAGTGACTGCAGAGTGACATTAAGCCTACATGACTTGACCAGAAGCTCCTGGACAGCTCACAGCAGAGCTAAGGGAATTGGCCACAGCATCTTTAGGAACATCAAGTAAATTATAACAGAGCCAGGCTTGAATTTTGGCCAGGTGGCCACATCCATCCTATTGAACTCCAGCTCCCAACTCAGAGTGGCAACAGCCAAGCCACCTCATGGGAATGGTTTGGGATATGTGTTTGCTTGCCCCTGTAGCTGATGTCCAGAACCCTTGCTCCACTGTGGCTAAACCTACTAGGAGACATCCTGCCTCAAAATCTGCCAGGAGACCCTTAGCAGAGAATTGCAGAACAAAGCAGACCCACAGCTGTCCACTGCCATCATCTCCTGATCTCTGCATTTAATGGGACTTTACCAGCTTCAGTCTATGGGCCCCTGGAAAAAGGGAAGGGGACTAACCCTGGAAGATTAAGGGGTGTGACTGTGGCCTTGCTTTCACCAGCTAAAACTCAGCCATGGTCCTGCCTGCAGTGGATGTGGTATATGTATAACTTGGGTTGATCCTGTTCAGATGAGGATGAAAGTGGGACATTCATTTTGCAATTCACAGGAGGAACATCTGGACAGCAGAGGAAAGCGGTGGATCAGAAAAATTTCCATGCTTACAAACAACCCCTGAATTTTGCCCCCAGCCTTGAAATTCAGAAGAAAGTAGAGACGGTGAGAGCCATTCTCCAAGAATCTCCCCTGTAGCCACAGCGCCTAGGCTCCATCAGATGTAAAGAGCTCTGCATGGCACACTAGCTCACAAACCTCTGATTTGGGGCTGAAATCCCAAGGACAGACAAAAAGCAGGAAACAGGACAGGCACAGCTAAGGCTCAAAGATGCTCTTCACAAAACTGGTCACTGGAAAATGGAAGATTTTAGGGTGCCCTCGAAAAAAACCTGTGATTTATTGTGAACGGGATATGAAGACGTGCAGAACAAACTGCAAAACCTCTGTTCCTATGTGAATCTCACCTACAGCCTCGAGGCCAGGGATGATGTGACCCAACTACAATGCTGAGATTTGTTTAAAGAACAGGTGAGTGCAAGAAACATCTGCAAGGGGTGATGACAGAAATGTTCATCCAATGCAAGCAAGTGAGAAAAAAAACATCAGAGACTTCTCTGTTATCCTGGTATTTGTGCTGCAGAGCTGCAGCTCTTATATTTTTAATAACATTTTCCATGGAAGATGAAAAGCCAAGAAATAAACAGTTAAACAACAAAGGTCCCATTGGGTGTTTGGGGGTTTTTTGTTTGTGAGTTTGGGTTTTGTCTGCAACAATATAAAACATAACATCTTTTGCCCATTCTGTGTTTTTCCGACTGCATGCTGTTAACAGCCAAGGCTTTTCAGGTGTGCAGGCGTGCAATAAGAAGACAGAGTTTTGAAAATGTTCTTTCTTCTCTATATGAACAACAAAAAAAAAACCCCAAAAAACCCAAAAAACAACCACGACTCTGGAAAGAAGGAATACATTTTTACTGCAAGCTAAGGAAAATATTTCAAAAAAAATTCAGTTATAATTAGTAAAGCCCATCTGAATTCATGATCCCATTATATTGCCCTTTCAAGAACAAAACTTCAACCCTAGATGTACCTGAAGACAATTAAAAATGATTAAAGTTCTTGTTTATAGCAGCTCAAGCCTAGTTTTTCTTTTTATTGAGTTTAAATAGCAATTCATCCAGAAATGTCTTCAAATCTTCTTAAAACAAGCAAACCAACCAAAACCAAACCAAAAACCCCAAAGTGAAATTAAATTCAATTAAAAAAAAAAAAAATTGAACAAAGCTATTACACTTCAGAGTTTTGTCCAGCCAGAAATACAAAAAGATTGAACCTCCCAGTTTGGTAATTTTGTATTTCTTCCTCTTCCAGATGAAACACAAATGATATTTTTCTTGATTTTGGGAAGATTTTCCACTGAACCAAAAAATGCATTTCCTAATCAGTTCTACTTCTGACATGTGTTTTTTCCTTGAGTGAACATTAGACGTACAGCTCTACCACAGTCTGTATGGAAAGGTGCTAAATATTGCCCTTTTGGCATGTCAGAAGACAGTAAATCAAAAGTATGCATTTTGCAGAGGAGCCCTCCGTGGGTGCATGCAACCATTTCTCCATGATGGTTTACGTATCTTTGGGTCTTAACAACTGGAATATGCTCCAATGTCCCACTAGCATTACAGTGAGACTTCACAGCTGTTCTGCCAAAAATACATAATCCTGTGTTAAGTAAGGCACGGGACTAAGTGCTCTGTGAGAGGCGGGTCCCATCCTGGATCTGCTGTCCCCCACAAGACCTTTAATCATCCTTTCCCTTGTATTCCCAGATATGAAGATCTACCTACCCTGCAGTGCTGTTGTGTGGCTTAACTTGGTAATCTTTATAAAGGGCCCAGGGATCCTTTGTAAGAGAGAAAAGAAACAGAAAAGAAAAAAGAAATTATCCAGCCTGATTCTGGTCTCATATGGCCGAGGAGTGATTCCCAGGGAGCTACAGCTGATCGACACAAGCAAGCCCAAGGTCAGATATCCCTCTTGGAGGTACCATGGCAGAACACAGGGGCCATCCCTCATTTAGCCCCTTGGGTACCAGTAAGGGTACGTGACACACGTTTTTCCAGCACATGTAAAGACCTGTGCTTTAGTGAAATCTTTGCTGTTATGTACTAAATCAAATTCTGCTTTGTCCCCCTTACTTGAAATGCTGTTGGTATATCTTTTCACCAGTGCAATATTACCCTTAGCATCAACCATGAAGATGGTGGCCACCCAGATGGGAGGGCAAAGGAAGACCTCTGCCTTTGCCTAGCCCCTCTGAAATGTCAGGGAACCCTGCTCACCCTAAAAAAGGTGAGATCTGTCAGGCAAAAGCATACTCTCTCTTTTTTTTTTTTTTTTTTCCTAAAGATGTCAACTGGTCTAATAAAAGCTACACCCTCTCCCTGCACTCCTGCTCCTCCTTTATTACTGGTTTTGCGCTACTGGCAAGAATGTTAAGCCAAAGAAATCTCAGACTGGTTACAGGGCAAGATCCCACCAGCAGGTGCAAGATGCAGCTCACACTGTCCAGCTCAAGCAGAAGTTTCACTTTCCTTAATGACAACATCTCCCAGTACCTTCCTTAGGGCATCCATCTAGTCCCTGGTACCTGGCCAGGGTAGGACAGCATGGGGCTGAGCCTGTGCTGTGCTCTCCTGTCTCCTGCAAGCCAAGAGGTATATACACCTACCCAAAGCACCGTCTATTCAGCCAGGTAGACTCCAAATTCAAATAGCTGCATGTATAAGCATATCATGTATCTAATTTATTTTATCTAATACCTGCATGTATAAGCATATCATGTATCTAATTTTTTTTGCCACCTGGAACAATAGATAAATTGATGTATTGATTGGCAGATGATAGCTAGAATTACAGACATTCAAGTCCAGGCTCCTCCTGCCTCTGACTGTTTGGTTGGGTTTTTTTCCCAGTAAAAATCTTCAAAACTCAAGTAATACCCAGGAGTCCACCTCTCCCCCTCCCACGCTGCCAGCCCCAGGACTCACAGCATCCCTCCCAGTTTGTGTGATGGACAAGAAATCAGAGCTGCATCTGTCTCCAAGTGCATTGCCTAACATGTATTACTGTTTATTAACAATATCAACACTGTATTATTGATCTAAGAATGAATTAATGATCTAAGAATGAGGGCTAACTAGATATAAATTTGCCAACATACCTGAGCATTCGTTCCACGGTGTGCTGCACTGCTGTTTTGCCTAACAGTAACAATATAATTTCACGATAAATTGAACTTTCACATTACAGGGCCTTTGACGATTATAGCACGTTGTGTATTTCCTCTCTTTTCCCCACAGGTGACAAGATGCCACCTTCACTCGAGACTTTCCACCCTGGAAAGCAGTCCTAGGTTGGTGTGAAGCTTCATGCTGAGTCTGAAAGCCAAAGCCAAGCTGGGTTTCAGCAGATTTAAGGGAGCATCAGCTCTGTGGTTGTCCAGTCACGCCAATGCATCAGCAATATCAACACTGGTGATATTTTTCTTTACAGTACAAACCCAGAAGTGGAGAAGCAAAAGAGCGAGCAGACTCCTCCTGATGGTAAAGGGAAACTGGAAGCTTTATTTGCACGGCCATAGGAATCTCAGTGGCATAGCCTGAATTCCTGCTGCTGGGAGTGAAGCCAGGGAAGGTTGCAGTGATCAACTTCGCTGAAGATCAGCAGCACAGGGGGTGCTCTGAGCAGCTTTTTTGTGGGACATTTCTGGAGTGTTGGGTGGACATTAATTAGGAAATAAAAAAATGTCCGTGGTGTTGCCTCTACTCCAGAAATTGTTGTGTAGATCACACGGAAATTAGATATAATCCAAAGGACTGGCAACACCTGGAGATTAACAACTATTTAATAGCAACAGATCCATTTATCCAGCCTCTGATCCCAAACATCCCCAGCTCTGATGGAGCTGAGTGCTTCCCACATGCAGCTACCCTAACACCTAAGGGTGCCTGAGGCTTTTAAGTCCCCAGTTCCCACAGGAGTTTGGGTCCCCTTTCCTTTGCAAAGCTGAGGCCGGGGGATTTGGGGGAGGCTGTGTGAGCATCTGCATGTGAGCACTGTTCCAGGCTCAAGGAATTTGTCTGTGACAGATCCAGGTGAAGAGAGGAAGGTTCATAGAGAGTTCCCAGACGACTCCAGTGTCCCTTGCTGGAGGACACTGTCAGCCTTAGATCACATGCTCACCCTGCGCCAAAGGGTTTTTTTTGCCTTGTTGAAGAAAATGAAGGAGTTTTATGCCTTTTTTTCAAGTTTTCCATTTTTAAAATTATCAGTGTTTTGTGGGGTTTGCCTGTTAATCTAATCCAAGGTCAAACCAACCTACGGTGTTACTGCTCAGTGCTGCCAGCACCTGAAACTGTTTGTCCTTTGCTCGTGTGAGACAATTTCACATGGATTTGGCGCTTGGAGGTTCAGTGCTTGGAGTCCTGAGCATCGATATGGAAAACTGCTGTTTAGCTCTGTCGTTTCAATTCTGTTTTTCTTTTTGTTTGTTTTTTCCCCTTTTCAGAATAGTTTTTTTCCAGTCCAGAAGAAAATCGGAGATGAAGCCTCCATCCTGACACAGCATCTGCCACTCAGGGGCAGAGGATATGGGTCAAGACTGGCCCTTTCTCATCATATCCAACCCCACCGCTGCAGTTGTCACAGCCCAGCACCTGGTGTGTGATGCTAGAAGGGGGAGCAGGGGCATCCCCTCCAGGTCCAGCCCTTCCCTTCCCGGCGGCGACGGGGCTGGCCAGGGGGCTGACCCCAGCGCCGGGGAGTCTGGAGTGAAGCCGGCGGACGGCCGTCGCTCCCTGCCATCAGCCCACACCTCATCAATAGGGGCTGACAACCACGGCCTCGCTGCCCCGACGGCACTGCTGACTGCACGGCACGGCTCGGCTCGGCTCGGCTCAGCTCGGCACGGCTCGGCACGGCTGAGAGTCAGGGCTGCAAGCAGGCAGCCCCCTAAGCTGGGCTTGCAGGCTCGAGGGTCTGAGGTGTGGGCAGCGCCATCAGTCTGAGCTGTAGGGAGAGCAGTGGGTTCGGGGTACAGCTATGGCAGAGTGCAGGCAGGGCTGTGGGTCCTGATGGAGGCAGTCCCAGGTGTCTTTGGGGTACAGGCAGCCTACAAGTTGGAGTGCAGAGAGCCTCGTGGGTTGGGTTGCAGGCAGCCCTGTTGATCTGGGGTAAGCAGCCCCATGGGTCAGGACACGGGCAGCCCCATAAGACCAGGGGTTGCAGGCATTCCCATGGCTGCCCCACAGGTCTGGGGTAGCAGCAGCATCACTTGTCAAGGGGTACAAACTGCCCTGTGGGTCTGTGAGACAGGCAGACCAGAGAATCAAGGCAGCCATGGATCTGGGAGGTCACAGGCAGCACCATTTGTCATGGGTTGTAGGGAGTCCTACAGGCCTGGGGGCACGGGCAGCCCCATAGCTGGGGTGGTACTGACTGCCGCGTGGGTCGGGGCTTAGCGCACGGACCCATAATAGACATCCAGTGAGGGACACACCAGTGCAGCCACACACAGAGATACAGTGACAGATAAGGATATACAGTGAATAGGTGTAGGCAGATAGACATATAAGTGAAAGAGACATAGACACATGGATACCCAGGTATAGAAAAATATATAGGTATTTTGGCAAGTAGATAGGCACAAATAGGCAAATAGACATAGGAATGACTGGAAAATTACATAGACATGTGGCTAGATGGCTAGCTAGATGGATAGATGGGTAGTGATACTGACTGGCGTTCTGCACTGCCAGGGCTCCAGCCCATGCATTCACAAGCAGCTCATCCTTCTGCCTGCTGCAGGAGGCTTTTCCAGCCTCTCCAACATGGGAAGGGGCTTTCCATCACTACTGCTGTGACTGCTGGACAGGAGCGGATGGGGACACTGTTACTGCCTGGGCCTGAGTGGTACCCAACAGCCATAAAAGTGATTTTATAAGCAGGTGTGCTCCACACATATGGTTTTATTGGTGCTTTGACATAATGACACTAAAACCACATGTGTGGATGGTGGTGTGAGCGGGCAACAGGGACTCCAGGGCTGACACACCTCCATCCACCCCTGTGGTATCACCCCACCCCTGGAGGTGATGCTCACCTATTCATCCCTGTGCCAGCAGCCCCGGGGGATGCCCCCACCCACCAGTGACATGTGCCCACGGCACAGCCCCTTGCGCCTGGGGGAAGCCCTCTCTGCACTGACCTTTCACAGATCCCTGCCAGTTGAGAGGGTCCCAGACTGGGAAATGCAGAGCCCTGATATTTGAGGCTCAATTCACTTGATTTTGGCAGTAAAGCTGAACAGGAACATAGCACATTGATCCACACGGTATTTTCAGTATACCCTGGGACATCTCTGTCACCTGCAGCAGGGATCCTCCACTCACACGCAGTGGTGCAGACATGCGTGGCATCACACAAAGGTATACATGTTCACATCATGTAGCCCCATTTCCCTAAAGAGTCTGATTCCACGTGGGCTTTGAATCCTGACTCTCCCCCAAAAAACCCAGCACTGACCCTCACTGCTCAGCCTCTCTCCACTCCTGCTGCATCGGAGCACAAAGCACACTGCTCCACGCACCCTGCATCCCACAGCTTTGTCCTTAAGGAAGTCATTTGTATTTATTTCCATTTGGGGGGGTGGGGGGGGTGGGGGTGGGGGTACGTGGGGAAGAGAAAACCAAAAAGCAATAACAATATTTGGGGGCAGTCAAAAACAATTTAGAAATGCCTCTGGAGCATCACATGATGCTCTTTGGACACCCTTCTTCCAAGTGGTAGTACCTGGTCTTTGGGAGGGGGGATGGGTATAAGTGGAGGTGTGGGGGGGTGCATTTTAGGACCACTGTCATCCTGTGAACAGATGTGATGTTTATTTAGGAAAGTGTCTCTGAAGGTGTGGCAAGGGCCTCTGATAAACCGGGCACCGGTGGTAGCCAGAGCCGGGACCCCTGCAGCTCTGGGGGTTTCCTTGGGCCGGGATGTCCCGATAGGGGCAGGGGGGTGCAAGGGGGTGCAAGGTGGTGCCAGAGCAAGGACTGCAAGGCTAACCTGGGGATGGGGAGAGCCAGGATCAGCCCCCCGGGAGGAAGGACTGTTTCATACTCACACACGGCACAGTATTCCACTGGGGTTTAATGCTCGGGAGTCACCCCCTTGCTCCGTCTCGGCCAGACGGGGGGCGGGCAGGGGCGGGGGGCGGTTAGCGGCATCCCTCCCCTCCCCCCTCCCTCCATCCCCAGAGCCCCAGAGGCTGGAGGGGAGGCAAGGGGAGGTTGGTGTGCTCCGCCGCGGTGCCGCCCCGAGACATCGCCGGGCTCGCAGGGCGCCTGGACACCCCCCTCCCTCCGTCGTCAGCCCCCCCACCCCGGCCTGATCCTGCCCTCAAAGCCGGGGGTGCATCCGTGCACCCCCCGCCTTCCACCTCCCCAACGGCACCGGCTGCTCTAATACAAGACAGCGCCGTGCAAACACCGCGGGCTGCATCTCCGTAGCCCCTGTACCTATCGATGGATCCCTATAGATGTATCCCGGAAGGTCTATCCCTACATACGTATTAAGTCTGTCCCTACGGATCTATACCGCCCGTAGATGCCACGCAGCCGAGGGCACCGGTGTTTTGAAGCCCGGTTGCGCGCCCTGCGCTACCCCGGGATGGCGCGTCCCCTCCCGCAGCCCGTAACGCCCAGACCCTCCTTACACAGGACATGAAATAAATAAAATAATATATTAAAAGAAAAAACAAGTTCACACCCCCCATCCCCGTGCAGGTTTGTCACAGCAGCCGCCGGCTGCATTTAGTCCTTTCACTCTGCCAAAACCATACTGTTTGGCTTGGGGGTTTTGTTGGGTTTTGTTTGTTTGGGGTTTTTTACCCACTGTTTAAAGAATTTTTTCGTGATTTTTAAAAAATTCAATTTCCGGCAAAGTCCTGAGGAGAAAATTTTAAATAAATCTTTCTCCCCCTCTCCCCTCAGCCCCAATACCTAATGTTTGGCGGCGTGGTGGTGGTGGTGTTATTTTTAAGTTCCCTGCTACTCGCGGGTGCATCTATCAACACCCGGAGTTTTAACTCTAGAACCGCCGAGGAATTCGATGCGGGGTGGGAAACCAAAACAACTGGCATCGTATCGATTTATTTCCTCCCTGGGGGAGAAGCGGGGCCTGGAAAGGAGAGTGGAAAGGCTGAGATTTGTTCCGTTGGGTTATTTTCACCCAGATTTCGTTAACGGCTTCGCTTTGCGGGCGAGCGCGCTCCGGAATCGCAGGGGAAAAAAATAAAAATGCCGGAGTGCAGAGCAGGGTTTTGTTTCCTGTCGCTGCGCTCCGCTGTGCCCCATCCTCTGCTGTTTTGGGAGATAAAAAGTGTCCCAAATCCATCCTCTCCCGCCCGGCTGGGGGTCGGCTCGACTCCTCAAGGCGCTGCTTTTTCGGGGTGCGCTCCCCGGGATGCGGTGCTCGGTACCAAGGGCCGATATTTCCCACTGAACGCGGCTGAATTCGGCCACTCACACGCAAAACCGACCTCGGAATACTTTTTTCTTTTCCTGTTTTTTCCTGGATGAGGCAAAGCCAAAGCAGGTCCTTGCAATCGGCTCTGCTCCTGGGGGAGATGCTCCGGCGGTTTTAATCGGGTTTAACTGGATTTTTTATTTCTTTTTTAAGGAAAGGGCTGTTATTCAGTAGGAATTCAACGGAGGTTCAGCAAAGAGAGAATCACCAGGGATTTTGCAAGGCTTGGAGAGGGAGATGCGTGTCTGAAATGCCGGATACTCTGCTGCTTTGGAGAAGAAAAAAAATAATAGAAGACATCGATATATTGAATTATCCTTTCTTTCTGTGCATGCCAATGGCCCTATGTTCAACAACGTATTTCTATATATACACGTGCCCACAGCGTGACATAAATTACACTGGATATTCAGATATGGGAGTACATACATATTGATAGTAACACACGTTCCCGTGTCCAACATGCATTAAGTCCCATCTATACGCAGTGTTTGTATCGGTATGTATATAACTATACACTCATTATTACATACCTATTTCCTCCGTATGCTTTAAGTACAAAGATCTGCAAGGCACACAGCGGCACCGTTGCCGATATTTCCCTGTGCTGTACTTCTGCCCCTGTAATTTTATTTCTATACGTGCCTATAATCATCTTCGTGCCTATATTTGTGTATCTGCCCGGATTTACCTCTAGCTGCGTTTTATTCTATTGTAGCATCCCCACCGGTCCCGCTTCCCCGGAGCTCTCCCTTTGCCTTCTGCCCCTGCTTCAATAAATCGCTTTCCCCCCCACCCCCCCGGCCTTTCCCCCCCCCCTTCCCCCCTCCTCCCTCCACCTTTTCCATACAGAGATTTTTAATTTCCTCAGGGATTATTTTTCTTTCCAAGTCCCAAAAGCCACTGCCAGACTCCCCCCACACCGCTTCCCTGCCAGGACCCCCCAGTTTCCAAGGGAAACCCTGGAGCTGGAGTGTAGGAAATATTCAGGGTGCGAGCATTATTCCCGGGGAGCAGGGCTCTGGGACGCCTCGGCAGCTCTCAAATGAGCCCCTGGGAGAAGGGGTCCGGTAGGGGCTGACCCCCCAGTGGCCTTTGGCCCCTCGGGACCCCACGTTGGTGGAGGGGTGCAGTTGCCCTGGGCTGTCCCTGCGCTGCACCACTGACTTTAAGACCCAGCGGCCTCTGCAGTGCACAGGGAGGAGGCAGGAGGCAAAAGATGGGTGTCCAGGTTTTCTTTTTTTGGGGGGGCACCCCTAAACAGGCTGGAGTGGAGGGGAGAGCAGCTGTAACCTCATCTCTTTGCTCGAACCATGGAGAATTTGGGGCAGGAGCTTGGAGATACCCCCCCCTCCCTGCAATATCTCCAAGGCAGGGGGTTGCCTCCAAAGCGATTGGGGAGCTGGTGGGGGGTGGGAGGGTGTCCATGCCCCCCCAGTAAATGCCTTTTGTTACTTCTGTGAGCTGGGCATGGGTGTCCTTCCAGGTGCACAGGGAGGTGTGGAGTAGGGCTGCCCGGCTGGACTTTGCCTGCAGCACGGGGCCAGCCGTGTGGCCATGCCCATGGTGGTGGTTTGATTGTATTATTTTATTCCTTTTTTTTTTTTTCTTTTTTTTTTTTTCATAACGCAATGAAACCTGGCGCCCAGCTGATGGTGCAACAGATATTAGCAAACCTCCACCCCCTTTGCCCCCCCACACCCCCCCACTTTTACCTCCCATCGCCGCCCACTTCCACGTGATGTGGGCAAACCAGTCAGCGAGTGGGACTGGGGAGTCTGGCCACACTGGGAAGCCAAAGGGGGGCCGGGGGATGGTGGTGGGGAGCAACACAGAGTCCCGCTGCCCCTAACGCCCCCCCTTCCCACGAAGCAGGAGCAGGCAGGAGCCAGGCATCTCCTAGCCCTCTGCCTTTCCCGCAGAGAGGGGGTGTCCTGCCCCACGGCCTCACTCCTTCCCACCCCTCGCCCCCCCAGCACCGAAGGTGGGTAGCGCTTCTCTGTCCCCTCGCTCCTCTCCCTCGTTGTCACACTGGGACCCGGCGAGCCCCTTCCCATGGGCCTCCCCTGAAAGCTTCCTCCTGTTGTCTCCTCAGGCTTGAAAACGGACTCGATTTTCCTTTTTGGGGTCGATTATTTTTTTATTATTATTATAATCATTACTATTTTTAAGGCAGGAGGGGAAGTCACTCCGTTTTGGCTTCATTTTGAGAGTCCCGTGGAAACGCTCCATCCCAGGCCGGTGACACGCACAGAACCAGCCGCTCCTCCGTCCCCTGGGTGGCGGAGGGAAGCAGAGGTTCCCTTAAACCCCCTTTTTCCCAGCTTGCTTCCATCCTTACCCCTTCCCAAAGCTGCCTCCGGCTTCTCCCCCTTTCCTCGGCCGCCTGCCCGTCTCCCGCTGTCCTCGGGGGTATCAGTCCTTATCTGCCGGTTATCTCTTCTGCTGCTAAATTCAGCCCAGCGGAGGGGTTCCGCCGGGGGAATCTGCTAGTTCAATCTAAATCAGTCCCAAGAGTTATTTCTCCGGCCATAATACACCCCACCCACCCCACCCCCACTCCAGCCCTTCGCCGGCTGTGATACGGTTTTCTAGGATCCCGCCATGATCTGCAGGGAAAACAGCACCTCGGGTGGTTTCACCCCCCTCCCAGACCCTCCTTGGGAAGGGTATTTCACCCTGAACCTCCGCCACAAGTGGGTTTTGGGGTCTCACCATTGCAAGACACATGCACACACCCCACCTCCACCCCGACCCCCCTCCCGTCACAGGAGCCCGAATCAGAAACCAAACCACGATGGGCAAGAAAAAGCACCCACCGCACCCACCCTGCCCCCCGGCTCTGGGAAGTGCCTCCCCCCCTCCCAGACCCACGGCATCCCCGTCCCCACAGCATCCCCGTCCCCAGTGGGTCACCCCGCTGCGCTTCCAGCCTCTCCCCACGCGGGAAAAGCCGGGGTGGTGGTGGGAAGAGAGGAATTATAAACACCCGGGGGGGGAAGTTTTGTGGGTGCTGCTAGGGGTCTGCTCCCCACATGCCATCACTTGCAAGTGGGTCCAGGCAGCATTGATGGGGGGGTGATGCCCCCCCCCCCCTCCTTGTAGGCACCCGTCCCCACGCGTGGCCGGCCTTTGGGGGGTGCGGACACACGTGGGGAGGGCACGGGGTGGGAGGGTCGAGTCACCCTTCCTCCTCCTCCTCCTCCTCTTCCCCCCCTTTCCCCACTGTCTGCCTAATTTAATACTCTATCCCGCCCCCCCCCAGCCCACATCAGCCCGGGCCATTAACAGCTTAAAGCACCGGTCGTACCTGCGGGACAAAGCTTTTTGCTCCAGGCCTTAGGAGAGAGCATCGCTGTCTCTCACCTTCCCGGCTGTGTGCCCCTCTCCCCTTCACACCCTCCCCACCCCCCACACACCCCCCACCCAAGACTGCTCTAACCTCCTTATCTCCTCCGCCCCGAGTGGGGCTCCGGGCCGCTGCCTCCCGCATCCCGGCCGCATCATCCCCTGCCTCCCCCGGAGGTGGTGTTGGACGGGGCGGGGGGGGGAAAGGCGGGGAGGAGACTGACCGAGGGTTTTAAGCAGCCCAGCCCCATCGTGGAGCCGGGGGGGAAAGCGGGGGGGGGGGAAAGCAGGAGGTGATGGATGGAGCCCAGTGGGAGAAGCTAAAGCCAGGCGGGAGCTAAATCTCTCCTCCGGAGGGACCTGGGCTTCTGGCTTGGGGTCTCGAAGAGGCGGCCAGACCTGCTGAAGGTGGGGAAGGTGGGTGGTGGGGAAGGGGGGTGGGTGGACGGAAATCGCATCTCTGGCGGTATTTCGGTTTTGGCTGGAAGGCTGTAGCACTGCGAAACCTCTCTGGCCACTGCTGACCACAGGGGAAAGCGAAGCCTGGGGGTTTCTCACTCGCTCCCCATCGCTCTGGATTGTGGCTGGGGACCCGGCTGGGGTTTGGGAAGGCCCATCGCGAGATGTACCAGAGTTTAGCCATGGCAGCTAACCCCGGCCCTCCAGCGTACGAGGGGGCAGGTGGCTTCATGCACAGCGCGGCCGCAGCGTCCCCCGTCTATGTGCCCACCACGAGGGTCACCTCCATGCTCCCCAGCCTGCCATACCTCCAGAGCAGCGGCTCTTCCCAGCAAGGCAGCCCCGTCTCCAGCCACTCCATCTGGACTCAACCCGGAGCCGAAGGTGCCGCTTACAACCCTGGATCTTCTCATCGTCCCATGTCACCTCGGTTCTCCTTCTCCACCAGCACCCCCATCCCTGCCACCTCTTCCCGGGAAGCTGCGGCGGCTTACAGCAGCTCCTTGAACCTTTCTGCTAACGGGAGGGAGCAGTACAGCAGGGGTTTCAGCAGCTCCTATTCCAGCCCCTACCCAGCTTATATGAGCCCTGAAATGGCCACAACCTGGACTTCTTCGCCCTTCGACAGCCCCATGCTGCACAACCTACAGAGCCGAGGGACGCCCGCAGCCGCCCGGCATGCCAACATAGGTGAGCGCAGACAGGGTTGGGATAGGGGAGGGAGGGTTGCGCCCCACTGCCCCCCCTAATTTTTTGTGCACGCACCCTGTTTTGGGTCAGGCGAGGAGGCAAGAAGGGCAGGAGGGAGAAATTCGGCATATTCAGGATGTCGCTGCTGGAGCCTCCTCTCTGATTGCAAAACTGCCATTTCAAATTATCCTCAAGGACCACAGTTTTAAAAAAAATAAATGTAGTTTAGGGTAGGTCTGGACTGGCAAGAAATGATGTGCTGAGCTACTGCACAAGGGCCTGCTGGGTCTACAAATAGCTCTGAGGGGATTTAGGGGATGTCCACAGTGTATGGGACCACAGTGCTCCATGGGCATGCAGGCAGTCCCTTCCTGGTCTTGCTTTAGGTGTAAAATAGGGAAAATTTATTTGGAAAATAGGGAAATGAAATTTGGCCTGTGAATCCCAGATCTTTCCTTGGGGCTGTTGCATATGACATCTTTTTTTAAAATTTTTTGAAAGGTCGGTTTTGGCTAGAGAAAGGGAAAGTGAAGGGAAATCTAGTGCTGAGAAGATATTGATTATCGTGTTTCCTGGGGGGCTCACAGGCACATCTGACTGACCCAGCCCTGTATTTCAGTGTCTGCTTGCCCCATAAAATCTCAGCCCTGATCTCTTGTGCCGATCCTGATCTCAGAACCTTTCAGTTCAATATGCGCCCCAGGTCCCACAGCCAGAAATCATCCCGAATGGCTTAAAAAATTGCTTTTGTATTTGGTATGGTGGAAGAAGGAGAAAAGGGGAGAGAAATGCGGGGCACATATTTGTATCGCGGTTTCATAAACCCTTTTTTCCTCCCTGCCTTCTCTCTATGAAGGTATTTCTGTCAGCTTCGGGGTCGGGGTTAACAAAGAAAACGACTCATATTTGTCTGCAAATAAATTTTAAGATTGAGTTCTTTAACCTGAATTTTGAAGGGTAATTTTTCCATCGTATCTAGCAAGATTTGCTTTATCTTTAGTATTATTTTAAAGCACTACAGAAAAGCAAGTTGGGCGCTGGTGAAGGCTTGGCCTTGCCAAAGCCTTCTGCTTTTCTTTGGGCATTATGAAATTGCTAAAAATCAGAGGCAGATTACCTTTAAGGGTAAAGTTTTGGCCAACTAGGCAAGTTTTTTGGGAAGCCATGAGAAGGTAGAAAGCATAGGAAAAAAAGCAGCACAAATCAAATAATCAAATAATAATTGGATATTTTCAACAAGGACATATGTGCATTTGTATCTGGCTACAGTGCCATCTCTCCCTTGGGGAAAAATATATTACCTTTTTGCAGTGGTCTCAGAAGGGTTCTTAGTAATAAAAATAACTTAAAGACAAAATAATGCAAATGAAGAATTGCAGTTGCAAAAACACCTGGCAGATTTTAAGGTGCCAGAGATTAAGCGTAGTGATTTTGGGGTTTCAAGCTCTGTGTTACGCAGCTGTTTGCGTTGCAGGTCTTGCAGCCTGCATTTTGGTGGCAAGAAGTGGTTTTTATCTGGGCCCTTAAATAACACCAGGAAGATGGGATGAATTGAACCAGTCCAGAAAACATTAGCAGTCGCTAACGAAGGAGGAAGGAGCTGGGATCCTTTTCATCGCCAGGTCCTGATTCGGGTGCTGCACTCACAGTATCATCTCCAGCATCGCCAAGGGCAGCACGGCAGAAACTGGGGGATTTATTAGCGTGGGTCTAATCATGTCTCTGCCTTGAAGGTGGAAAAAGCACTTGGGTTTTAAATAAAAAGTGCTTGGGTTTTGGTAAAAAAACCACCAAAACACAACCAAAAAAACCAAAAAACCAACACAAACCTGCTCGAGAGCTGGTGAGTTTTAAATTCAGGATTAATTTAAATTCAGGATTTTTTTGGAAGGCAGCTCCCCTGGCAACTATTTTAAGGTCTAGACCTTCCCCTTCCCCTCTTCTCCCTGAGTTGGGACGTGGCCGCTGCCTTCCCCTCTAGATGCTGGGGCAATGCTGTAGGCTGCAGGTACAGAGGGGGTTGTATGAAGCGTGGAAAGGCTGGCTGGTGGTTTCTGAGTGGGGAGAAGCGGGGATTTTTTATGAGCAAAGGTGAAAAGCCCCGATAGGCTGAAAAACTGAAGGCACTGAAAGATGTAGCAGGGGGGTGACACACACCGTCGTGGACAGACCCACTTTAATAACACATCCAAGCCTGGCTCGGCATCTGAGCAGTCCCTGGCACAGCAGTGCTTACTCCTTCCTTTGCCATTCCTTAGGACTAAAAATATTTTTATTCCCTGCACAATGAGGAATCTCAAGGTGGAAACGCAATCCTTAGTGCAAGGCTGGGTTAAATCCAGTGATTTTTGCAGCACTCTCATTTTCTTCCAGTGATTTTGCTTCCTGGAGAACCACCACCTCTGGATAGCACTAATTGCAGAGCACCCCTGGGATCTTTAGAATTTTAATTATTATCAATTTTTAATGATGAAGATCAAGTCTATGCAGGTGTAGGTGAATATGCAGACACAGATATGCAGTCTATGCAAGTGGGCATGACATTTTTTTCCTTGCTGTAAAGCAATGCACCAGGAAAAGAAGTTTAGTGAGAATCTATTCAAAGAAAATGATCCTTAAAGAAATAAACATCTTGTTTTTCCCTAATAAGAGGAATTTTGGCCAGGGTTAAAACGTGCCAATGCAGCTGTGCCGTGTGAAGCACTGGGAAGGATGGGTGGGTAAATCACATGGGCCGATTTGAAAAACATTCCCTGGTGTGAGTTCAAAATGCCAAATCTGGGCTTTTCAGGGTAAATTTGGTGAATTATTTCATTACCCTGAAGGGCAGGATCAGACCCTGTGGTTGAGGCCGTGAACTTGCTCCAGGCATTGCCTGGGGTGGGGTTACAGTGAATTCCCGACTTAATGAGGCATAAAAAGGACCCGCTGCGATGTCCCCATACGGGAGACTTGCCTGCCAGCACCAAAAAGCTCCTGAAATGTGTCCCAAAATTCGCAGGGTCAGGCAGCCTGCCCCTTCCCCCTTTCCCAGGCTGAGGGCAGCAGGGATCGAGGCCGGCACGGGAGCCCAGGCGTGTAGAGTCGCTGCCGCTTGCTGCCTCCTGGATGTCTCCAGGCTGGGGATGGAGGGCCACATCCTGGTTTGCGACCCCCCTACCCCCTGCAGTTTTGCTATTTGTAAAAAAGCAGCAGGTTTTTGGGTTGGTTTTTTGTTTTTTGTATTTTTTTTTTGGGGGGGGGGTGTGTGTTTTGTTTTCTGTGGCACTGAGAAGGTTGATGTGGTTGGGAGTAAGTGGGGGTGAGGGGCTATGGGTATTTCTGATGGGTGCTTTGCATTTTGTTTCGACTAAGTCCAAGTCAGGGTTCCTCAAGCAGGCACTGTTTGAACACAGCAGCAGCATCTGGGAAGATCAAAGCCTGGAGCAGACGCTGGGTTGGAAAATGTCTTCTCTACTGCTGGTGGGGGAGAGATTGTGAACCAGATCTTAAGTTTTCCCATAGGGATGCTAAGAGATTTGCCCTGTAGCATCCCAGAGCCGGCATTCCCAGTGACTCATTGGCATTTGTTACAACCCTCTGCCCTACAAGTGTCTCCTGACCTTCCCCATGCACCTAAGGACAAGGTGCCTGCTCCCCGTGGGGTAGTGGGTGATGAGGGGAGCCCAGAACCTCTGCTGTCCCTGCCCACGGAGGGATGGGGCCGTAGGACAGAGGGACAGGGTCATAGGACAGAGGGATGGGAGCATAGGATGGAGGGACGGGGCCAAAGGATAGAGGGATGGGGACACAGGATGCAGGGATGGGGCTGTAGATTGGAGGGTTGGGTCGTAGGACATGTCTTGCATTTTGCATGGGACCTTACATCCCCTGTTTTGCAAGTGGTTGCGTTTCTCGCCTCGGCTCCACTGGCTGGGAAAGCTGGCCCAGGGCTTTGTTCCCCCCTGTGGGTTTCAAGCCACCTTCTGCTCTCCTGCCTAATTTAATTGTCACTGGTTAGTCTGGGATTTGGGATGAAACCCACAGAATTAGGGTTTCTGATCTTTAAGCAAGATCAAGCTCAGACACACAACTGATTATTACCCCCCCAGTCCCCAAATAGTATATTTTAAATTGTAAATAAAGCAACAAGAAGAATAAAACAACAACCAAAAATCATGGGCACTATATTACCTTTATTAATAATACAATTATTTAATCAAAAATTGCACTTTATTACTGAATACAAATGCATTTTGCATAGAACAGCCATGGTGTAGTATATAATATATTATAAATGCTCATGGACTTTTGTAAAGCAGTAAAACTTCAGGCAGTGGATATTGGCACTGAATCTAAGACTTTATTAAGCCAGGATTAATTATTTTTCTCCTCTGCACTCGCACTCATGTGCGTGTCTTTATCCCTGCAAGAATAACAGCAATAGTTTTTTTATGAGACAGCCTATATTTTGCTCTCTCCATATTGATTTCCACCAGTTTTGGGGGAAAGAGGCAAAAACCTTGGAAACACATGTTTATCAGGCAGTGTTTCCCAAAGGGAATCGGGCCCGATCCTGCTGCCTCGTGCCTTTCTGATGTTGGAGAAACCTTTGCTCAGCAGGCACAGAGGGGCTTCTCAAAACTGGTTATCCCAAAAGCAGCTGTGTATTTTGAATGGGCAAAACATCTCACTCGGAAAAATTAAGGATAATTTAAAAAAACCCAAACATCAGCAAAGCACCAACCAGCAAATAAAAACCCAAATTGGGTGAAAAAGCAGCAATGCAGTGAGATGAGCAAGTTTTTGTGCCTGAAGGTCGGCAGCCTGTTGCTGCAAGGGGAGGATGTGTTCAGGGGCTCTTAAAATAAAGGTGGAAAAATGCAGTTTTAAGGAAAAATTATTTTTAAAAAAATTGATACTGTAGTCCCCAAACCTGCAGAAACCTTTTTGTCTCATTGGCATAGGGCTCTGGGCTGAAATTTTTGCTCCTCAAGCCCCACAGAGCTTTGCACGCACAGGAAAAAAGGGTGCAAATATATAATTTTTCAGAGGTTTTGTTCCCAAATTCACATGTCAGCCCAGTGTGTCCTTCCCACCCTACAATTTCCTTACTGCAAAGGAAATGCAAAAATGGGATATTCAGGGGGATCTTCCTCTGCTCAGTGATGTTCCTGGGGGGCACGAGGCAGAGGAAGGTGGGGAGATGCAGCTGAACATCGTGGGTCCTTTGAGGCTTTTGCAACCCTTACATAAAAAGATGTAGTGAAGTGTCTGCCTCCCATTTGGGGCTCACCACTGCCTGCGAAATCGGGTGGGGATCGGTGTCAAGAGCTCAGACTGTGGGCTTAAAGTGGCTGGTTTTGCTCATGCTGGGGAGGGCAGAAACAGAAATGTAGATTTTTTTGCTGGGATGGCTGTGCCGGCCCCGTGTTACGGGGACGGGACGTGTGATTGCCCAGTAATGTAATTATGTCGCCAAAGCCCCTCGGCTGTAATGGCAAGGTTAGGTAGTTACAGGTATGGCACGCTTTGGCAGGGGGGATGTGTGTAATTATGCCTGTAGGACTGCAAAAAGGGAGATTGGAAATGCCAAATATTCGCCATGTAGATGGATCCTGAATTCATGTTTCTGTCTGGCAGGAAGGTGTAAATACGCCTTTGGTGTGTGACTGTGAAGTGCTGCTTAAATAACCAGGGAAAGAGGTGAGAACGTGCTCTTGCCTCCAAAATTAACCCAAATTATAAAAGCAAATTTCATTATAAGGGTGGATCGAGTTTTTTTGGTGGGTTTGTTTTTTTAGGGGTGAAGAAAAAGACCTTGCAGGTCCCCTTTGTGAGACAAAAACCTTGCAGCTCTCTACGATAACGTCCAGCATTACGGCAAAATATTAAAATCTCTCTGGCCTTTACAAGTCTTCCCCAAATCATCGGTCATGGTGACCGGTCCAAGCTGTAAATACATCTGTAATGACAAATTAAACCCAATTATTTGCCACGCCTGAGCAGTGAGGTCTTTATACATGGGTGCTTACACGAGCGTGACAGCACTTGAAAATAATTTGATCATCATTGGCTTTGCAGGGGCTCATACAAGTGGCATTAAAGGCTCTTTTGAAAACCCCCACATTTCTGCTGTGCTAAGCGATGCCGTTGGAAGGTCTCATATGGCAGAAATGGTTTTTTTTTTGTCTCTTGCAGTTTTTCAGAAGGTCGCTTGCTGCAGGGTATGCTTGATTTTGCAGCATTCCCCATGCGGTTGCACCCTTTTAAACACTCGGAGCACTCAGTGGGGATTTCTTTTTCAAAATGATAAGCTGGAGCTGGGTTTTCTCATCTCAAAAAAGCGCAGGCGGGTGGGCAGGCACTGGATCTGCTAGGAAAGAAGAGCTGGGCAGAGATTTTCAAAGCTGAACATAGATCTGACCCTTCCATCTACACTGAAATGTTTCAGCTTTCAGGTTTTGTCAAGGTCTAGATTTTAAAGCCAAGTTTGGGGCAGCGTCAGCTGGAAGTGAAAATAATTTTTTATTTCCATGGTATGCCCAGTGCTTATGTTTTTCTCAATTATTTGCTGGCACAGAGGGGTTTTTAGCTTAATTATATGGACATCTAAATGTAGGACACATCCATTGCCTGAGCAGGGGCAAAGTTGGGTCCTTCCTCCGTCTTTCTGCTGTTTTTTCTGTCTTCCTGAGGCAGATGCTGCTATATCACCCAGGCAAGGTTTGCAGGATCAGCCCTTCCAACCACTCCCCCCCGCAACCAGATTCAGTATGTACTGTGAAAAAAAACAACAAAACCCAACCTCCAAAAACCCCCCAGTTTTCTTGCTCAGAGCTGAAACCATTTCTGTTTTAAAGCAAAATGGTGTTTGCCGGGAGCTGGTGCAGGATCAGGCCCATACAAGAAGCTTCCATAGGGAAGAAATGCAGTTCCTTGCAAATTATATGGGGCCGTTACAGGTTTTTTCGGGGGGGGTGAAGCCCCAAAGGCCAGTGGGACCTTTCTTTTTCCTTTCTGGAAAGTGGCCACTTGGCTTTTATGTTGCAGCATGTAGAGATTTGTGCTTTTTTTTCAAAATTATTTTTAGTGACCAGTAGAGCTGGTGAGCCCCTTATCGGAGCCAGCTGGGCTCAAACAGCTCATGCTGGCCTTGGGAGAGACTCTGAAATTCATTTTGTTTGTGAAAGAAGAAAAAAAAATATTCATGGAAAGTCAAGTAAAAGTAAGTTTTCCACCAGAGGTGGGGTGAGGGCAGCCGGCTAAGAGATGCGGTGGGGCTGATCTCCTGTCTCCACCAGGGACTGGTACTGGACGCTTCTGAATCTGGGATAACAAAATTGCTGCCTGGAAATGTTTCCTCCTAATCCCTGGGAATTAAGTCGGTGTCTGCTGGGGGAGCATTTCAGGAGAGGTCCCGCAGTGGGACGTCAATGCCTGCTCTTGCTCTTCTTCCCAAAGCTCGGCTGTTTTCCTCGGGTCGATGCTTCTAGCCGCAGCACAGTGTGTTTACGGGGTGCTGGGGTAGGGCTGCTGCCTGTTGCCATCAGACTCCTAAAAGGTTAAAACTCAAGCCTAGCGGAAGCGGTTGGGTGCAGAGATGGAGTAGCAGGGTCAGAAGGAGACCAGGCCGCTCCCTTGGCGTAAGATTTTGCCAATTCTTGCCTTTTTTTTTTTTTTTTTTTTCACAGCTCTGTCTTGCACGGTGCTCTCTGGCTGTGTCTATAACAATATTTAAGTAAGTCCAGGTTGTCCTCTGGCCTCAACGGCCGGGAGAGTGGGCTGTCTCCCTGGGTTCTGCAAACATCTCCAAACAGTTTGGGAGACACCTCCCACTTGTCTGCTTCTCAGCTGCCTGCCTCTGGCTGCTGCCAGTCCTCCTGCTTCAGTGCACCTCGGTTTTCCTTCAGGCTCCAGCTTCCCGAGTCATGTTATTATATTTGCAGGAAGGGAAGAAGCAGTTTTTCTGGACAAGAGAAAAGCTGGGAAACTCTGATTCCTTCATGCTGAAACTCTAGAAGACACAAAAACCCAACCTGATATTTATGATTTAAACTCCTGTGAGTTTCCAAGCCAGGCTCTTTGGTTTGCAACCCAGGGAGCCATCGTTATTTAATATTCACGGCTTGCAGCACTGGAGCTGTAAAAAGTCGGTGAAGCGATGAGCCCCAGACATCAGGACTCCTCCAAATGACATGTTTGGCCCCAGATTCCTGAGATTATTTTGGGAAGGGAGTGCTGGCCCCAGGGGCTGGCTGCTCGAGGGACTAGCTGCTGGGATGGATGCTGAGTTGGGACATGCCTTGGTGATGTGGAGCACAAGAGGGGCAGCTGTCTTGCGGTGATGTCTCCTCCTCATGCTCCCCTGGGCTGGGAGGATGCCCTGGATCCTGTGCACAAATATTAGGTTAATTTCTCTAGGGGCTTCCCATGTTTGGTCCTTCGTTGCTTCAGTGGGGCAGATCATTGATGCTGTGATTTACCCAGACCCTCTGGATGTGGAGGTCTGGCCTCAAGGGTTTTCTCAGTTCCCAGCACAAGCAGGGCCACAAGCAGGAGGGTGAAATCCCCCTTATGCCCCCTTCCCTTTGCCCCCAGCCAGGGAAGGGTCTTGCTCTGGCAGAGCTAGCTGCCTGCCCTGCTGCCTGCCCTCCCCAAGCATTTCTATTCCTACACCAACATCCCAGTCAGACTCTGTCACCTCCCTTCATGCGAAATCAATAACAACGGGTGAGCAGGTTAATTATAATCACAGAATAAACGCCGCGGTCTCAAAGTTCACTCAACTTCAGCAGCATTTCAAAATGAGCAGATGATGCCAAGAAATTTTCATTGATTCCTCTGGGGCAGGTGTGGGAGTTTGAACCTGTCCCCAAGTTGATCTTGATTCAAGACCTACTCAATTTTCTTCCTTATCTCAACTTTCGCCTATCTTATAATACCTGTTATTTTAGATAAAAAGTCCAATCAATTGAGTTAGAAAAACTGCAAGTTATACGTTGCCCTGATAAGTTCGGTACCTGCAGTTTCATTGGCCTGGGCTGCAGTCTCTGTGCGAACTGACCTTTGAAGATCTTTATCGGCAGCCGGAGGAATTGCTCCATCCTCCCACCCTACTCAGGGGCTGAGTTGACTTAACGTTCAGAATAACTAATAAAAGAGGAAAAGAGAAGGGCCAGGGGTTAGACAAACTGACTGCCCCCTGTAACGTGATGAACTGTAGTAAACACCTTTTTGTTTGTCCCTGGCTGGTGTCCCGTAGGGAGGCCAGGATCTGGCCTAACTTACTGTGGTGTAACTCTTCTGAGTGGGATTTGTCAGTGCAACACCTCCAAATTTGAGTCAGAGCCTGTGTCTAAATTGGTGAACTAAAGAAAACTGAGGCAGGGGTTTGGATATGCACATGATCCTCAGTATTGGTTACTGCTGTCATGCTCAGAGAGGGCTCAGACATGTGGAACCATATATACCTTACCTATTTCTTACATTCCTACACATGGTATATATATGTTTTTTATATACAAAGAGAGTCTTAAAATATATATGTGTGTGTGTTATATTTGTGCACGTATATATAAATGTATATATACACACACAATTCTATATAGGTATGTTCTATATAGCCATAGAATAGTAGTTCTAACAGCAAAACCAGAAATAACTGATTAGAGATGACTCCTAGCTTGCTACAATGGCATTCTTCAGGACATGGTATATGTGTAAATATACAAATATATACATTCATATGTATGTACATATACACTTACACATGTATAATACACATGCACACATATGATAACAATAATACAATTAATTGTATTCCTACAAGGAGGATTTTGCCCATTTGATTCAGATAAATGTCTTTCTGTCTGATCTGTGCTAGTCTGGGGCAAAAAAAACCCAAACCCAAGAATCTTTCTGTTTCTGGAGTTGCAGGGTCATAGACATGCAGATTGGAAGACCTCTAGTCCAGCCTCCTGCTTGAAGCAGGACAACTACTAGCAGTGGCTGAGGTCAGCTGTGGCTTTACCTTTTACCTTTACCTGGATGAGGCTTGGAAATGCCCAGGGATGGAAATTCCCCCACCCCCTCATGAAAACGCTTTTCCTAACGCCCAGCCTGTGGTTTGTGCTGCACCCCCTTGTGCCTTCTCCCACTATGGGGAAGAGTTTGGCTCTGTGGTCTGGCATACGTCTGGCTATCTGATGCCCTTGTAATGATCCCAAACAGCACCAATTTCCCTGGGCCCAGAGCTGGCTCTGGCTTTGGTCCACCTGGGTGCTGGTAGTTACTCCTATAGGCAGACCAGATGGTCACCGTCAGACAGACAGATGCTGCACTAGGATGTATGACCACAGTCCATTTTGTTCCCATTGTTTAAGGAGTTTCAGCTCATCATCTGCTCTGTAGGACCCCAAGTGGACCAAGAGCACGTGATGGCTGTGCCACCGTTGATGATGAACTAGTGCCAGATGCCAGCCGTGGCAGCCCAACAGACCACGCTCTTCAATCAGTAGCACAGCTCCTGGCATGGTCCAAGCACAGACCATCTGAGCCTGACCCAAGCATCTCCTGGTGCAGGTCCTCGGAAGCAGTTTGTATGTCACCCCTGTAGATTGGGGTTCGAGAGCATCTGAACATGGCTAGACTCTGTTAACTGGGCTTAGGGTCAGGGTTCACCAGTTACCCAGTAACTGGCCCCAATTCACCAGTCTCCCAGTAGCCATATGTCCAGTTCCCATGGCTCAGCCAGGGAGCAGCAGCTTGGCATGCCTCCACAGCACACCTGCTTGCGGTCTCTTGTGGGCACACCACACACAGCTGCACATGATGGAGATGATCCATTGCCTATGTTTAACCCAGAAATAGCTGCCTAGGTGAGATCATGGCATTGAAAATCCTAAACTTTTCTGACCCTCTACATTTTTTTCCCCATTGTCCCTTTCCCTGCAAGAAGAGCCTCTGGTAGACATGTCCATTTGGAGATGGGCCATATTTCAAGGAGGATAATGCTGTAGCTGGTTTTCCTTTGTCAAAAGAGAGAAAAACCATTTCCAGGTGCCTCCTGCCAAGCAGACCCCAGGCTGTGGATAGCCTCATTTTGGCCATTCCCTGGGCTCTCCATGCTAATCTAAGATTTGTTAAAAAATATTTGGACAGTCGATAAGCAGAGGAATCTCCTGTTTATCAGAAGAGCCTCAGATATTTACAAGTGTGAGAACTGTAAGTAAAAGTAAGAAAGGCGAGGTCATCTTGGTGGGTGGGATTAGGCATGCATCCCAGCAAAAGAAAGCAGACCTTAGAGTTCACTCACACACAAGTTGACAGCCAGCAGAAGTTGCTGTTGGACACCAGGTTGCTATCAAAGCGGTGGCCAGCAAGTGCTCCAACCCAAAGCAGCCTACATTCTTGGGGATGTGTGCATGCCTGTCTCCTGTATAGCAGACTGTGTACCTTTTGGATGTGGGACATAGTACTTTAGTGTGTGGGTCGACAGGCTTTCCACACAGCTCTGGTACAGCCATTGGGCTTGATGGTTTGGAGTCTGGTAGTTTTGGTGTGCCAGACAGCTGTCAATGTTTTTCTGAGCAATGAGGTTGGCCAGTCCCCCAGGACTTTCTCCTGCTCCTTCCCAAACCAGGCAGTTTGTTTGAATCTGCTTTAGAGGAATCCAATCCGTCTCCACCCACCTTTCCTCCAACCACTGTCTCCACATCTGTGACTGTGGCCTTTGAAAGCGGTCCTGTTGCCCCCTCCAGTGAGGCAGGGAAGAGCCTTTGCTCCTTCTCTGGGGGAAGAGGAGTGTTGCAAGATGAAAAGCCTTGCTCAAGGGAAGCCTATTGCAGAGCCAAGCCTGAACTCAAAGCCAGGCCCAGCATGTGACCAACCTTCCTGTTGTGCCCCTCTTGCATACAGTCTCAGCTGGTCCCTTGGCTGCTTCTAACTCCACCGTCCTTCAAACCAGGGAAAACATATCCATGAAGGAAAGGAGTATTCTTGGCTGTTGGCAATGGTGTGTGCCATAGACCTTGGCTTGCCGCAGGCAGAGGAGGGAGCTTTGCAGGGGAGGGACACAATGTTCCCTTTGCCTTGACATGAAACATTTGGTCTGGGAAGGGCCGCACAGGAACAGTCTTGCTGTGGTATTTCATGAAGCAAGGGAAAAAAACCCCCAGATTTCTTTGCCTTTTTAAAAGCAGTGTGTGGCTCAGCCAGATTGTAGGGTGAATGTTTCCTAAGCACTAAGCAGGGTCTTTAGGTTTGCAGGGGGAAAGCTGATCTAGGCAGCCAACTGAGCAACCAACCATTTTCTCCACTGCAGATGTGTCAGATAAACCCCAAAACATTCTTGGAACAGCATGAAGCCATTTCTGTGAAGCTGCACAATGATGTGTTTTGCTTGAAACTGTGTTTCTGGCTAAGCATAGGGAATTTACCTGCTTCTCCATTTCCTGCAGATCAGCAGTCACACAGGTGATGCCTTCTGTTAATCCAAATCAGAGGAGTGCAGGGAGCCACACTCCCACCAGCAACCAACTCAGTGATGGGCACTACTCAAACAGGCACTCTCCTGTTCTCCCCATGTCTAGGTCCCATATGGGGAGGTCCTAGTGGGGTCCTGGATGAATTTTCCCCAAATTCTGTTCAGAGGGGAAACAGGCAGAGAAGAGGGTGGGGGTGGGGTGGGGGGGAATGCCAACAGGCAGAACCTGTATTTACAGAAACATCCTTGGCTCCATTAGCTGAAGGGTAAGATAACACACATCAGCTTTCTGATTCCAGTCTATGTGTCAAACTGATGATGTTGAAAAAAGAAAGGCTCACTGACAGCTTTTTTTTTGGCTACAGATCTCTCCCATGCATAAATTTGGGCTCTTTTGTTTAGAGTCCCTCCCTGCCCTTTCTACTTCCATCTCTCCTTGTTTCTTGGTGCTGTCTTCCTTTCCAGTTCAGCCCTGCTCTGCCACAGTATTGAACCAACCAACACTTGTAACTTCTGTGATCTGACCAGAAAGCTTTTGCTAGGCTTTTCCACTTGAAACTTCAGCTTCTGGAGTCATGCAATTCATAGGAGCATCTCAACCTTTTCAAAAGAAATAGATGTGACTTTTCAGCCCCACTAGCTGCAGCAAAAGGCTTATTGAAAGGACCCCTAAAGGTTTGAGCTGTCGGAAGGATTTCCACACTGTCACTTTTTAATGGAAACCATCTTGGGATTTGGGACAAACCATCCTGAGCAACTGGGAGTGGCAAAACCTGTTTCCCCCTGCTGTGCAGTCATGTCTCTGCCTTGAAGAAGAAAGTGATGGTGTCTTGGGTGGAATCCTAGGATGTCCATAAGTCCAAGGGGCCAACGTCCTTTGCCTTCAGCTGTGAGTGCCCCTGAGAGTCCATTTGGGATTCACATATACACAGGATCGTGGCTTTCACCTTTTATCATAACAAATTGTTTTAGGAATCTGCTTCACTGCAGGGAAAACTGCTCTCAGGGTCTGTTTAAAGCCTGTAAGTGCTTGGCTGTGTTTGAAGAACAGCTTCTCCTTTATTGAGTTGCTTCTCTGGGTTGAGAAGACACTTCTGCAGGGGGAAATGTTGATATCAAGTGTCCCTCCAGCTGTAAACAAAACTCCAGTGCTGTATTAATGGAAGTCTCTTTCCATTCTTCTTTACCCAGAGGGAGTGAAGGCAGGAGGGGGCTGGAGGGCAGAAGAAGGTGGACAACCTCGTTGTTGTCTGACCAAAACCAGTGAAGGGAGGGCTTTTTGTCCCCTTCTAGAAGTTGATTTGGGAACATAAACTTGGAAGTGGTTGCTGGCTCTGAACTGAAGGATTCAAAATCTCTCTATTGCAGGTGCTTTTATTGTTATTATTCTTTTGGGTCCTGATCCATCAGGTTCGCGTATTCAAGATGATCTCTCCAAGGCTAAGAGATTTAGGATTGTCAAAGAAAAGCCCGAACAAACCCAGAAGGTCTGGACCTAGGAATGGACATACTGTCAGACTGGCAGAGCTGGGGTTTGCAGAGTTGCTGGGAAGACCCAAGGAAGGCAGTTCAAGCCACTCTTCAGACTCAAGCCCTGGGCAACCTCCCTATGAGCTGACTTGGTTGCAAGAGGGTATCTGATTCTCCTGCTTGGGAAGGCAAAAGTACTCAGACTTTGGGTGGGCCATGTCCTTGGTCAGAGATGCTGTCATGTCCTATCCATGCTGGATAAAGTGCCTGTAGGTGTGGGCTGGCTGGCGGTGCTCAGATCTGCTTTCTTGTTGAGCCCTGCATTGTCCATACCAGTTGATTTTTGTAGACCTGGTGGCGAATGTGAAGGACCACTCCCAATGACTAAAAGCCATGAAGGGCCATACCCAAGAATGCTTTTTCTCTACCAGACCCCAGCACCTCACTTAAGAGTTACTCCTGGCTCCCTGGGGACTGAATGTCCCATTGTGGAAAGTATTTCCGACATTAGCATGCTCAAGGCCTCACCCAAGATTAGGAGGCTGTTGTGCAACACACAAGTGACATTTCCTGCTCTGGCAACCTTGCAGTCCTCATAAATTCTAGGTGTGAGAGGGAAAAAGATCTCCTTTTACACAGCAAACTGATGACCAGGATAGGGACAGGACCCAATCCATCCTCTCCACCAGCTGGGTTGTTCAGCAAAATTTCATGATATGCTCTCACATGAGAAGCTCCTTCATGGACCAGAGGTAGGATCTTATGAAGAACTAAGTAGAAGGCCATTAGCTTTAGTCAACACCAGGGACCCAGCCCATAAGAAGTACTGAATGATCCCAAGATTGATATTATCCAAGATAAGGGCTCAGCAAAGGCATTTGGTGGTGCTATACGTTCAAAGAGGAAGATGAGGCCATTCACCACACTGGAGGCTACTCCAACCATGGGCCAGTGTCCTTCTCAGCCTATCCATCCGACGTTATCCTCTCCTCAACCCTGTCCCACACTGGCCATACCTGGCTTTGGAAGAGGGAGTAAATCTTTCTAGCAGAGAGGCTATTACAGAGGTCACCAGACGGACCCATAAATCTCCATTATCAGGCAGCGGCTCCTGTGCCACAAAACGGAAATTATTGCCCTGAGTGCGACTGGGGGAGCCTTTCCTTTCCCCAGCATTGTTCAAGGCCCTCCGGGAGTCGCTCAGGCAATTTGCTGCCTGAATAAACGTTTCCTTTCCCGGCTGCTAAGTACAAGGAATAAGTGTCAGGGGATCTCATAATGCCGGGATTTAGAGCACCAGCCCCGAGACAGAAGCCAAGAAAACACTTCGCTGCTTTTTCCCGGGGAGCCTCTTTAATCCCCATTATTAATAACAATGGCAAATTAAACGATTAGTGCACTTGAAGCCCAGTGACCTCCATGCCTAATATAGCTCAGCCTGCCAGTGGATCACCGTTCCTGCGGGCTCTGAGCCCTGGGAACATTTGAGTTTCCTAGGTCTTGGACACCCATCCACATCAAGCTGCATGGGCTGCAGCTCTTCGGGTGACACTTTCTCATTATTTTGTAGACCTTCAGGTTTTCAAGAGCAGCTGGGCTGTCTCAGCTGTGTGGCCAGAAGGTCAGCTCAGAAAGCTCCTCTTGGCAGCTTCAAACTTGGGTTTAGTGATGCTGTGAAATTATAGTACCTCTTTTAGAAATAAATCCAGTCTCTTGCCTTCCACTTCTCCGCTGGGGCCCAAATGCCCTTTGTTCACTAAAGGGCATGCACTAAGCCTACATCATCTTCTCTAAGCCGGTGTCCAGTGGTGTCCAAGACACATCCTTTGCTGTCATTAAGCATACTTTGAAGATGGAGAGGATAATTGTCCTCCAGGTGAGATCTCTTGAGGTCAAGGAGATCCCTCTGCTCTGATGGGGCTCCAGGAATGGTTTTAATGAGGTTGCACTCTACAGATGTCATCTTCTGACTCAGCACTGGGTGGTGCATGCAGGGGACGCACCCATCTGATATCACCCCATGAGGGCTGTGATTAGGGAGAGCCACCCATTGCGTGGAGCCTCAGTGTGCCCTGGGAACAAAGTCTGTTCCTTCCCCGTCTCCAGCACCAGTGATTCCTGTTTGTTAACGTTCACAAGGATCACCTTTGCCTGCAGCTGAGAGGAGAAAACCACACAAATGCTATTACTATGGAAGCAGAAGAGGACTTTTGGACACTTAAACCAGTAAAAGTCCCTCAAGAGAGAAGCTCCAGTCCAAATCCCGTGGAAACTGAAAACACCCCACCAATCAAACCACCAAACACATAGTGGAGAATGTAGCTTGAACAAATACAGATGAAAAAGGAGAGCAGGTCTCAAAACTGCTTTGTACTGGTGCTTTAGATGTCTGATGATAAACCAACAATGAAAATACTGTGGACACTGAAGCTGGGTATCACACAAACTCTTAGGAAATAACGCTTAATATTCAGCAGCAAATTTGATTATTGTCAGAAAATAAGAGACTTATACTTTGCCTTGGTTCAACTCTACATCCTCTGTTTTCTTCTAAAAATAGAAGTGTACCCATGCTTGATATTTCTTCATATTACACCCATTTTGAGGGAGCTCTTCTTATTCAAGAGCTAGTTCAACTCTTAATTTATGAGGGACTGTTAAGAAATTTCTCCTTTTTCTCTGGCTGAAAACGTTTGATTTTGGTTTTCTGGTGGAAAAATCTGCAGGAGAGATGATATTTTGTAATTAGTCACACTCAGAACTCAAATTGGTCAGGAGTTTTAGCTGTTACCTTTGGACTACCTCTGCTCTGCTAAATTCTTACTGGATTATGTCAACAACTTTGTAATGAATTATTTTCAAAGAAGAAGGGGTTTTCTTCTAGCACAAAAATTACTGTGAAAATAATTTGGCTTTTTCTTTGGAAAATGATAATCAAAAGCTTCAACAACTTTGAGATTAAAAAAGTAGTGAAATGTTTTCCTTTCTTGAGATTTTTCAAGGAAATGAGTTCTTTCCTGACCAGCTGTTCCAATCCTTTCTCTTTTCAAAGGAAGTTTATTTGATCTAGATTTTGGCTGTGACTCAATTATGGTTTTAAAGGGGAAAGTGAGGCATTATGGTTATGGTATCACTGAATCCATGTGTACAAAAATAACCTTGAGGGATTGCCATCTTTCCTAAACCACCAGAATTGCTCAAAGGTAATGAGATTTTCCTAAGGTGCTGAGAAGATGCTGGATTCCTTATTTTCTGTCTCCAGAGTCCCTTGGGTACGCTCATTTACTGTTTTCTATCATTTCCCCATGGGCACATGGTGTAATCCCTTGCCTTTTTTAGCCTGGTTTTCTAGAGAGAATTAGGCTCATGTGAATTATCTTCTCTGAGTCTTTGTTTACTGGTGCCACTTTCGTAATTTTTTAATCTTTTGCCTGTTTCATGGTTACTTAATTTCCTGCAGATTTTCCAAAAATAGTCAGGAGAAAAGAGAAAATAAGACTGATGTTTGAGCATAACCCTTATTAGATATCAGAGAATCCACATGGGGTCAAGGCACAGATCGGCAAGAAGCCAGATTCTGTGGGTTTGCTCTTTGGGGAACTATTGCCTTCCAGCAGAAAGCTGAGATACTCGTATAAGAAGCAGGCGGACAAGCACAAAAAGTAGCAAGATACATAATAAGATTTTAAGAGTTAATGGGGCACTGGCCTATAATGGCTGAAGGTCCCGATGCAAAGGTCTCTTACTGTCTCCAAACATCGCCTGTGCGCTGCAGTTTGTTGGGAATTTTTTCAGCAGCCTGGCTTATTCCCAGCCTATGCTAAGTAATGGAACCCTTTGCTGTCTTGTCATCTTCTTCTCCCCAGTTATTTTACCATATAGTGTTCCCTTTCTGGTGCCTATAACAGAACATGTCCATGTGCAGCAAGGAATGGTTTTGTAACAGAAGAAATCCATCCTCAAGCTGAACTCAATAGCCTATATTCTCCAGGTGGGATGACCGTCATCAACATGCATATTCAAGGGCCATGCCATCTGGATGCAGCTATATTTACATCTCAGCAAGGCCTATAGATGATGTTTATATTTTATTAGGCAAAGGTCTTGGCCTCTTGAGGGCATTATAGCCAAGGGTGAACTGACCTGTGTCTTTCCAAATGACTATGCAGTTGAGGCGTGTTGTGTTGACCTCTGCACCGCCTTGCAGATGATATGGACCTGCCATAGTCAGAGGGATTGGACTGGCTCGGCCCAGGGCAATTGTCCTCACACTCACATCACAGCTGCAGCCGGGCCCCGGTGGAGGATGAACCAGGAACATGGTGGGTGAACGCACCAAGCTCTAGAGAATGACATCAAGCACGATGGAAATCTGCATCAAAAGCTCAGCCTCTGACACACATCAATGCTCAATGATGTCTGTTAGCTGACAGTCTGAGCTGGGGTCATACATGCAGATTCTTGTAGTTCAGGAGGTGTTCATTGCAGAGAGTAGGTCTTAGGCACATGAACATCTCTCCCTCTTGGCTCTCTGCAGCCGCTACCGTCTGCAGAGAGGCTGGGTGGGAGCTGGCGTGGGCTGGGTGAGGAGAAGTCCTGTAGGGGAGCAGAGCACATGGCACAGCTTTCCCTGCCCACACCCCCTTGAGCCCCGCTGAGAGATGCTCAGGCATCTGATCTCTGGGCAGTTCTGCTTTGTGGGTCCAGGCTTGTGGTTGTCCATAGTAACAGGCAATTTGTCTTGACTGTAAACATGGCTGTTCACCTGCCCCAATCTGTTTGCCCTGGATATGTCCATTCTTGAAAACTGGATAACATCAGAGCAGAAGGGAAGTTTTCTATTTCTGTCTCCTTGTATCTATGTTCCCGCATATCCCTGCTGCCACAGAAGTCCTGCAGCCAACAGTGTATGGCAGGGAAAGGGGATCCTTTTCCCAATAATCCCAGGAAGAGCTATTTCTTGCAACCTATAAAATCTGAATGTTTGCGTTTTCTTGAAATGCCACTTCTGGGCTAAACTGAGAACCAGACCAGAAATTAAATGTACAGCTGCCTAAGTAACCAACTCTTTTCCCTTCTCTCTCATCATGGCAGCAGAATTTTTCGATGATTATTCAGAGGGGCGAGAGTGTGTCAACTGTGGGGCCATGTCCACCCCACTCTGGAGGAGAGATGGCACGGGGCACTACCTCTGCAATGCCTGCGGGCTCTACCACAAGATGAATGGCATCAACCGGCCCTTGTTCAAACCTCAGAGGAGGCTGGTAAGTCATGATCACACAACGCATGTGGGGCAAGGCTGTGTGCAAGGAAGAAGCAAAAAGACCTCAGCTAGGTGGAGATGCCAGGAGTGTTTCAACTCCTTGGGTTCCCAGCTGCCTAACCTAGGTGGGTTTGGTCCAGATTTCCAAAATAAGCCAGACTGTCTTGTGCTTGGTACACTCCAAGACCTTGTACTGTCCTGACCAGTTATGCAGACAGCCAGGCTGGCCAGTGGAAGGGGTTGTAGGACAAAGGGGCAGTACTGTGGTGTCAGTTTAGCAAAAGCCAGTCTTTGGTTTAGTATCCCTGAAGGCATATTAAGACAAGTGGAAACTCTTCTCAGCTCCACCGCACTACTAGTCCATCTCCTCTTACCCTCAGGGTCCTTATTCCCCAGTCACTGCTGCATGACCCCTCGCACTCCATGGTGAATGGCCACCTTTTCTGGATACCCCGCTCATGGCTCCACTGGGTGAGCTGAAGCAGAGCTTATGGGGCAGGTTAGGGCACCCCAAAGCCTGCAGGGTCAGGGCATCCCAATGCCTGTGGGGTTAGGATGGGGTATGCATAAGGGATGGGAACATCTCAGTGTTGATATCCTCCTGCCTGTACCTGCTGGTTTTGTTGAGGGGTTGTGGGAAGGTCTCTGTAGTCTCTGCTGCAGGGACGTGGACCCTGCAATCAATGATCCCAGGCAGAAAGGAGCCAAGAAGCCATCCCTGAGGGTCACGTTTCCCAACTCCTTGTCTTCCATGAGGCTCCATCCCCAACCTGCCCTGTCCTTCACAGTGCCTGCGCTCAAACACAGACTTCCCCTCCAAGTGTCAAAAATGGCACTGGTGGCTTGAGCACTGCCACCAGACACAGCCACCCAGCGCCCTCTTGTGAGAACCCCTTCCTAGATCCTGCACCGACTGAGCCAGGCAGTGTCTGCACCCTGGCACCCAGGCCCTCGCTCCCTTTCATTTACTGGTTGCTACATGTTATCCTTGGGTACATCTGTGTAGTCAAGAATGGCCCGTTGGGTACCAGGGCTGGTCCCTCAGGGCAAGCAGCAATGCACGTTGTTAACTCTGCACAGCCTTGGGGTAAGTCTTGGAAAACCCCATGAGAAATATAAATGCATGAACTGTACATATCTGTACCTGCACTTTTGTCACATGGCTGGGCATCTGGCAAACTGGAAATCTGGCAAAAATGGCCAAATTCCTGCTTTTTCTTCTAGAAGAGACTTTCCATGAAGAAAAGGACAAGTCTAGGCATGCAATATTTCGTTAAAATAATGCCAACTGGTCTACATAAATAAATATATTCAGTACAAGTGATTGGGTTTAACCTGTCACTGTGTAACCCCTTTTTTCAGAGACTGAGATATGCCAGAAGGCCCTGCAAGGGGAGATCTTTGCCTTTACTGCAAGCTCTCCTTTAAGCTCTTGGTCCACTTACAAAGTCTGATGATTGAAGCTAATACATGGTGAGGTTACAACTAAAGGAGTGTTAGTTTTCTCTGCACCACAAGGTTTTTCCAGCTGTCGAAGTCTTAAGAAGCACTCGAATTTCAATTTTTATTGTTCTGCAGCTGCAGACTAACTGATCCTGTTTTATAATGAGGGAGAAGACACAGAGAGAAAGCTGTAGCAAAGATCACAGAGGAAATCCCTGGCAGCTGCCAGGTCCTCATCTTTCAGGCTCTCACCCCAACAAATAGCTTCCAGCTATGCAATTCAGGCCTGCAGAGCTGGTTAGATGTCCAAGACCACCAGATTTCCTCCCTATAGGCTCCTCTTCAGGGACCTCAAGAACAGGCATCTTCACACAGCTCTGGTACTTCTGTTCACTCCCCAGTTTATCAGCAAGCAAAGAGGGAATTTGACCCCTGCCGATCCAGACTTTGTCCTCAACCTCATAAGACCTGAGCTTTGAAGGATGCTGAGAAGAGTCAGGGAGGCGTGGAGGATGTGGCTTTTTCTTCCTCTACCTCCCACTCTGCTTCCAAGTTCAAAACTTGTATTTTATATGGTTTCAAGACCATTGTCTTTCTCCTGTGGCATTTTGAGCCTGGCTAAACTAGCTCACCCAAAAAGGGAACTTCAGAAGGCCTGTTCCCCACACCGATTCATTAGTGGGGTTTCCTATCAATTATCCCTCTTTATCTTTAGGAAGATGCTGCTGCTGGAAGCACTCTTTTTCTTATCTCCCCCTCAAGCCACATGAGCAACATCACACAAAGCCAGCAAGGAGTATGTAACATTCATGGCATTGGTAACAACTTCTTGGGATACGCCATAATGCTTGGAAGGTGAAGGGCTTGGGAGCCTGAAAGGGCAGGAGGGTCTGAGATCCAGACATCTTAGTGTAGGTGTGTGCACGTGCAGTGGGTCTCTAAGCAGCTACTAGTTCTGCTGGAGATCTGGGGGTCTGTTTAAGCGATGTCTCTGGCACCATCTGAGATACTCCAGGACAGCTGAACTGTCTGTGCAGCACTGGCAGGCAGGAGGCAGTGGGAAGTCAGTGGAGCAGAAGCTGAAAGGCAAGAAGGGAGTAAAAAGACACTAGTGTTATCCACTGCAGCAGAGAAGTAAGAGAGGCAAGAGGAGAGGAGAACCTGAGGCATGCTGGAGTGAGCTTGTTGGGATCTGAGATGATGCTGGTGGTCGTGGTGGAGGGCTGATATGTTTTCTTCCTCTGCATTTTCTTGCAGTCGGCTTCCCGCCGCGTTGGCCTCTCTTGTGCCAACTGCCACACGACAACAACTACGCTCTGGCGCAGAAATGCTGAGGGAGAGCCCGTCTGTAATGCCTGCGGACTCTACATGAAGCTCCATGGGGTAACGCCTTTATTGCTCTCTGCTCTCTATGGGGAGGGTATCGACAGCACCAAGCTGGGGATTGGGTTTCTTGTGCAACTCTGTGCTCTCGTGGAACTGTTTTTCCTGCCATCCCTCTGGGCTTTAGTCCCTCTCAACATTACACCAAGTTTGTACTGGCAAGGGATGATGCACGCAGGGCATTTTTCACATACTAATTAACTACTCATTGCATCAAAGTCTTAAAACCCAATAAAACGAAGCTCAGATTCTTCCCACCTAAACTCACGCAATTTAGTGAAAAATCTGAGTCAGAAGCACAAAGAAGGGCTAAGCTTCTCCACACAGGGTGTCAGATCCCAGCTCAGACTTGGTTTTAGACTTGTCATGGGACTGATAGAAGACTTCTCTTGCACGGGTGTCCAGATATTTTCCTGTCAGTGGGGGGCTTCATGTATCTATGTCATGTCTGACACATCTAGAAGAGTTCTGTTAGAGTCCAAGGCGTAGCACGACTTCAAGATAAACATCTCCAGTCCTTCTCCCATCAGTCAGTGGCAATAGGGCCACCCCTATGATAGAGACAGAGGCCTTCAACACCCTGGTGATTGCTTAGTAGCAAACCCCATTCTGCTTCTCGTTGCTTCTCCTAGGGTTTTTATACACATCCATGCTCTCAGTGGTGTCCAGTGTTTCAGAGTGGAGAGACAGGTTAAAGCTGGAAGACAAGGATGAGGGGAAACCGTACCTAACCCAACAAGACTTCCCTGAGTGTTTCTGACTATGAGGGTGGCTACCTCAGTGGGATCAGTTCCCAAGGGACATCACCCCACACTAGCTTGGTAACTTTCCAGAAACCAGGCATTAGCAAGAAAGACATCTTCTGCTCTGAATTAAACAGGAAATTAAATAAGATGAGCCTTTGTTCCCTTCTGGCCTTAAAACACGCAATGCCTACGGTGTGAAAAGCCTATCTATTCCCATTTGGCTGCCTGTCTTTTAGCTTTGACATATATCTTCACACAGCAGTGCTGAACAGTGAACTTGGGCTCCATCCTGTTGCTTTCAATTAAATCAGCTGGTTTTCACAGAGCCTACAAGGTAGAGCTGGAATCATGTTCTCCTAGATGATCTTATGGACATAGAGAAACCAGTGTGCTTTTATATTTGGGTCCATAGGTTCCAAGGCCTTTAGCAATGAGAAAAGAGGGCATTCAGACAAGGAAACGCAAGCCGAAGAACCTTAACAAGACAAAGACGCCAGCAGGTAAGCGTTGAATGGAGGAGTTTATTGCATGTGTATACGTGTGTGTGCGTGTGTTTCTATCATGTAATGTGAGTTAGACACTCAAGCACAAAATGGGCTGATTCTTCAAGAACAGGGGATGCCTGAATGCCTTTCAGCAGTAACAAAGCCCTTCCCACTGCTTATTTTCTTAATTTTACCCACACTAATTTCTTGATGGGTGGTGACAGCTCTGTACTGAAAGGTCTTTGGAAAGAGCCTTGTTTATCATCTGCTTCCTCACAGGTCCATCCAGCAGTGAGAGTCTTACCCCAACAACCAGCTCCACTAGCAGCAGCAGCAGCACCATGCCCACTGAGGAAATGCGCCCCATAAAAACAGAACCTGGGCTCTCATCTCATTATGGGCACCCCAGCCCAATTTCTCAGGTACAGAGGGGAGATGGTGGCAGTGGGACAAAGATGGGAACTAGGGTGGTAGACATGGTGAGAAGAACATCCTCAAAAGCTCTGTAGAAAAAGGCTGCCTCTTTTCAACCCAGGGGTCTACGGGTTCACAGTAAGAGATCTATTCTCTGGGATGGGCAAAACCCCACATTCTTGTCACTATGTCTGCAGCACAATATAGCTTTTTAATGATGTGTGGTAGTTTTGAATGGACCACAAGAAGTAGTAGCTTTGTTGAAAACATGAAATTCCTTGTAGCTGGGCAGCTATATAGGTCCCATAGCAAGAAAATGCTCATTCCCTTTTTATGATTTGATTTGTTGTGAGCAAGGCAAAACTTGGGAATATTACCCTACTTTCTCTGCACTGTCTGTCTGTGTGTGGAACTATTTGAGAAACGCAGTGTGAGGGGAATAAACTCACACAGCACAAACTTAACTGAGCCCCTGCGAAGGTAGAGCAAGCCAGGATGATGGCAGAAGGCCGCAGGGTGGTGTGCTCTGTACTGTATCCACCACTAGATATCTTGAGACTAGCACTGCATCCACACAACAGCAACACCCAGCTCTGGCAGCTGATCTGTGTGTGGGTTTTCTAACTATGCCCTGATTAATCATCACACAGCACGACTATGAGACAGCAGTATATGATAGCTGGTCTCCTATTGGGTTCATGCAGAGAACTCCAGTTTTCTCCCTGGAGAGAAAAATACATGGTGGAGTGTTGTGCTGGACCAATCTTGCACCTGCAGCACTTTGCAGCACTGTGAGTGGGTCCTGCAATCCACAGGAGGCCATCTGAAAGCTAGGAGAGCCACAGGCCAATGAAATTTCAAGCCTTGAGAGGTAAAATGATCATTTCTGACATTTAGAAGACAACAAGATGCTCTGTATGCATCAGTAGGAAAGAGCAGGGTCTAGAACAAGAAGGAAAGAGCCTGTCCAAAGTATCATGCCTAAGCTCAATCTGCAGCTCTACAGCAAATCTACATTACATTACTTGTGTTATTACAATAGCACCAGACCCCCTAAAGGGATTCATATGGTCCTCTGTGGTCTGAAGCTTTGTTCACAGCTGTTTTCTTTTTCCATAGGCATTCTCAGTCTCTTCCATGTCTGGCCATGGATCATCTATTCACCCTGCCATTTCAGCTCTGAAGCTTTCCCCGCAGGCTTACCAGTCAGCCATCAGCCAGTCTCCACAAACCAGCTCCAAACAGGACTCCTGGAACAGCCTCGTGTTAGCTGAAAATCATGGGGACATCATAACTACATAACCTGGTCTTCCACCCATGAACTTCAGGCGGATCTGCTTGAGGGATGAAGAAGATGCCATGTAATCATCAAGTCAATGTTGTTTCCCACCTCCCCTGCTCTCCTGCATTCTCTCTCCTTGTGAGATGTTCCAGCAAAGAGGTAAAGAGGACTGACTTATCTGAGGTGTAGGAGAGCTCTTATGAAACGAACAGAGAAGACTCAAATCTCAAAGTAACTAATAGATTCGGTGCCTTTTTTTCCCACTTTAAATGAGCTTCTCTATTTGATTGTCATCACCTTCTATGAAATAGCCAGAAACACAAAGATGGACACAGTTCTAAAGTTGTTTTTTTTTTTTATTTAAAAATAACTGGCATTTAAGACTCAGACAATGGTGCAGCAGAGACTTTTTTTTTCTTCTGTCACCATCCGTTCTTTTCCTGACCAGAAGAAAATGCCATCATCTTCTCATTACTCAAATAGTGATACTCCACCAAATGGAGCCAGTTCCAGAACAGTTTGTTGAACAAACTTCATGAGACATGGTGTGGTGGCTTTAGTGGATTTGATATGATCTAAGGCAGAGAGGAGAAGAGATCCTCCCACACACATCTTCAGCTCACACATCTAGAGCATTGTCTTCATTTTCCTAGATGGTCTGAAAAGCTAATGAATGTCTATTTAATAGTAACTCCTTTCCTATTTATCATTACAAACCCATGGGACTTGTTTCCAAAAGGTTGTTGGCCAAGCATGGAGAAGGTCTGTCCAAAGTCAAAGGGGGATTTTGGAAGAAGGAACCTTCTGGAAGCACGTAGAGGAGACCCACATTGGTTATCAAATCCTGGAGAAAATCGCTGGGCTCTTCCCTTATGGATAGCTACAAGACAGGCCTAGAGATTATTTAAGAGCACAGTAAGTGAAAGACGCTCTCTCAACGCTGCTGTGCCATCGCTTTTGAGACAGTTAATTTAATTATTCTGCATAGTTTTGCATTGGTTTTGATGTCATTGATGAAATCTGATTGTCCTTTCTTTTCGGCTGTACTATGAGTGCCCACTTTCCACCTAAAGGCTGGGTCATGACCACTTCACAAATCTAACCCTTTAGGATTTCACCTTTTGCAACAAGCAAAGGCTTCAGCCTGTGATGGAGGTAGGCAGGGGCCATTTTCTGTACCAAGCATGTGCATAGACTTGCTTGCCTGCAAGAGAAGTATAACTCCATTCATGCATGAATATTAAGACTGGTGGTTTTTCTTGCCCATAAGGCTCTCAGCAACCAGGGAATCCTAGCAAATGGAGTTGGAAGAGATGCTGAGAGCTCACTGACTCATTCCCTTTTCCCAAAGGGATCAATTCTAGCTAACCTAGCCCAGACTGCTCTTTCTCTAGCATGTGCTTAACAAACTCCAGCATTGCAGATGCCACAGCTCTCCTGTGTAGTCTAAGTGCTTCACCAGATGCTTGCCATGGCATTTTCATCAACATTTCTGAGGAGGGACAGCTTTGCCTGCCCAGGCAGAGAACTCCTGGGAGACCTCATCCTACAAGATTATCCACTCTTGTTTCTGTCCACTCCCAAGCTCTGTTACTACTCTTGCCTTCCCTGCTCCTCTTTTCCTCCCTCCATCCAGGACTCCAGAATGCAACTGCCAAGTGAAAATCTAGAAGAGGGATTGTGCATCCCTCTCAAATGTGCCATTCTCTGTCTCCAAGTGTTTAACATTCCCACAAAGAATGTTTCCACTCAAACACCAAGATGCATGGCCTGGTGAAGAGGAAAGCCACGTACATGTTTGAAGCAAAAGAATGGCATTGTATTGTCTTTGAACTCTCCATTTTCCTCCTGATGGTAGAAAATCTTCTACAAGGAGAAGGATTCAACTGGACTGGTCAAGATAAAGACTAGAACTGGAGTCACAGTAGAGACCTGGACCCTTCCACATTCCCTGTGCTCTGTGTAACTCAGATTTGCAGGGTTTTGGAGGGCTGACAGACCCTCTGCACTCCCCAGAGTGAAACACCATGGCAGCGATGCCATGTTAAAGGCTGGAAGGTGTTTGCACCAGAGTTTCCACTCTGTCTTGCTGAGTTAAAGCAGGGTCTAGCCTCATTAGTGTTAATTACAGACAAGGAAGAGGCATTCATGAAACATGAATAAAATTTAACAAAATCCTGTGATTCTGCTCAGGCCTGGTAGGCTGCAGAGAAGAGGCCAGAAACAGTATATAAAAATACCAGTTTGGGGTGAAAACATAAATGCATTTCTCCCCAGGCATTCAGGTCTTTAGCCAACCTCCTCTTTGAACTATATTCCTTTGTAAATGGCAATTGAGCTCTCTGGGATCTGGCTGCAAATTCCTGTCTGAACAGAGAAGCATGCACCACAAAGATGCCACTTGGCTGATGCACACTAATGAGATACCTAGAACTACCCTGGACACCTGAGAGGGTGGGGAATAGGTGCCCTCCTGGAGAGGAGTTAAAGTCCAGACCGACCACAGGTCCCATTTCTTGTTCCATATGGATGCTCCCAGAAGCTCTGTCTACCTTGCCTTATTACTGTGCTCCTCCTCCTACCCTCAAAGCCAAACTCCCTGGCTGAATTTTTCTCCTGCCCCTAAAACACAATCTGAGATGCCATAAAGGAGCCTGCTTGCAATGCAAGAGGGGAAAAGCCCTGCAGGATATAGGCCTGCCCTATGCTTCCTCAGGTTATCTAGAAGGCCATGGTAAGGTTCTCAGCCTTCCTCAAAACCTTAAAAATAGTTCTTGAAACACAATGAGGAGCATTTACAAGAACCCCTGGAGGCTGTGAGGAAACTTGGCTCTCTTCAGTGAAATTGGCTCTTTTATCTCCCCTTCTGCACCACAAGCAGTAAAAGTCCACATACGTCTGGTTTTGTTGTTCTTTTCAATCACCCAAAACTGTTGTAGAGCTGTGGTCGGTCTAGGAGCATTTGCCACATTCTGGCTAACACTGATACCGAGATGGTGGGAGGCTGACCTCTGATGGAGCACCACCCTGCTAGGTGCTGTACAAACACACCGTAATAGGTGGGTCCTGTTCTACAGAGCTTGTAACAAGGGAATTACAGAGTAATTTAAATCAGAAGGGGCTAGATCAGGTTTCTCAAGGTCCAGTTCAGTCAAGTTTTGAACAACCCCAAGGGTGGAAATTCTACAGTCTGTTCTGGTGTTTAACCACCCTCATGGTGGAAATGTTTTTCCAAATAAACATTAGATTCTAATGAGTAAGAGGGAAGGGCCCAGTCCTGCAAAACACTTAAACACGTATATAAATGCCTTTGCAGGACTTGCTCCCTTAGAGGTCATCACTAATCACACACGCAAATTTTGGTGTTGAAAGGTTTGCAGCACAAGGTTTGGTTGTGCCAAACCAAACCTTCACAGTGGCTCAGCGGTCAGCAGAGTGAGATGGGCGGATGAGAACTGGGGCAGGGTGCCAGAGGGGTAGAAAGGTCAGTTAACCATTTTTAAGTGTCTTTCCCCTTTGTGGAAGTGCAATATATTGAATCACTTCAGTTATTGTTTTGTAAATTGATCAGAAGAGATCCATATTTCCCTTGCAATCTTATGGGCTGGCTGGAGAGGGTGCAATCAGGAGGAGCTCATGAATATTGTAAGGGAGCTTTAAAACCAATCCACAACTGTTAAAGTAACATTGAAACTGTGACTATGTCAGGGTGGTGGTTTGTTTTGCTTCTGTTCTCCCCACCTATAAAGTTTGAAGCTTCCCAGGTTAGCTGGGAAGGTCACATGGACACAGACACTTACTTGTAAGGGGGAGAGGGAAACCAACTAACTGAACAAGCTGTAATTATTTAAAGATGTAAAAAAATATATATTATGAAGTAGTATGGCTACCAATCCACATAACTTTACACCTTTAGAAATAATGGAAATAAAACAATGATAATAAAACCAGAAGGCTGCTGCTTGACTCTTAACTACGCTCGTGGGCTTCTTGGCAGGAGCTGGGATGATCACATATGAAGTGCACCTGGAGAAGCAATGCTGCAATGGGTCCTGTCCTAGGGAGCTCATGACAACAGAATTACAGAGTAATTTAAGTCAAATGGGACTATATCAGGTTTCTTAGGGTGCTGTTCAGTCAAGTTTTGAATATCTCCAAGGATGGAAAACCTACAGCCTCTCTGGGTTCTAGTTCCAGTGTCTGACCACCTTTACAGTAGAAATGTTTTTCCAAATAAACATTAGATTTTGATGAGACAAAATCATTGGCAAATTGACTCAAAAACTGAGTCATTGCAAGAGACTGAACATTCTCAGCTCTGGAGTCACACAGAGCCCCCTCGTAGGTAGGAACTGGATGACCAACACAGGATGACAAACACCAGAAGTGACAGACCCAGCAACAGAGCAGCAATTCAAGGCCAGGCTGGATGGGGCTTGAAGCAAACTGATCTGGTGGAAGGTGTCCCTGCCCATGGCAGAGAGGGTGAAACTAAATGATGTTTAAGGTCCCTTCTAACCCAAATTGTTCTATGATTTTAATACAAAGGGGTGAAAGCACCCAATATTTTTTCTATATAGCAGGTAATCCCCCTAGTACAGAGGGGCAAGGGAAAAACTCTTTAGGACACTTAAATACCATCATGACTTACCTTTTTAGTCTGCTCACTAACATGGTTGTGTGTAATAGGCTATTGCTCAGCCTAAATTCTTTCAGCTGAACTCAGAGGCACCACCCTCAAGCCCAAGTCATGTTACCAGCAAGTGCTGTACTTCTGCAGAGGGTGGAGGTGGCTGAGCACAGCTCTCCTACAAGCAGGCACCCAATCTTCCTCCTAGGGTGCTCCATTTCTCTCCTAAACCAACCAGGCCCTGGACACCAGTGCAACTGGTAGGACAAGTACAAACAAAACCCACCCCACCATCATCATCAGCAGCTGAGGCGCTCCCCTGCTATTTGAGGGGGAGGGATGGGGGTGGGATAGGTCCTCCTCCCCTATAAAAGTGGGTGGGTGGTTTTGGGTGTATAAGGTTATGTTGAGGTCAGGTAGGTATGTTAGGGGGTAGGTTAAGATGCTGTGGGAGGTGGTTGGGGGCAGAGGAATGCATATGGGGGAACAGAAGGGGGGGCAACAAAGTAGGGGAGAAAGGCTGTGTGGTCTGCTCCCCTGATGCATGTACAGGGTGGGCCTGAGAAGGGCAGTGGTTTGGGGGCTCGATGCAGGAATGTGGGGCTTGGGGGGGAGTGCAGTGGGTACCCCCACTGCCCTGGGGAGACATGGGTGAGAATAGAATGAGAGCTCTGGGCTCAGTTGTCTTGGAGAGCTGCAAATTGATGCTTGGCTGAATGTGAGAAGATGGGGAGCTCTGCCCCCCACCTAATTACACATGGAGGGTCTGGGCTTTGCCTTGAAATCCCTGCAGGAGCCTTGGACAGGTGTGTGAAGCTGTGGTGGGACATCCTCCACAGCAGATGTGTGGCTGCCATCCCTGTGTGCAGGTGAGCTGGCAGCACGGGTGTGTAGGTAAAGTTGTGCTGAGGTACATGAACCTGGCAGCTTCATCCTTGTTATGCTCCAGTGTGGGTGTTTGGCTTCTGTCTGAGCACAAGGACTGGAAATGAGCCCATATGTGGGGATGACTTCTCCTGCAGTGGTACCAGCTCAGGTGGTTTGCTGGGACAGGCTCTGGGGTGCGGTGGTCGTGCTCTTTGAGAGATGGGTGTTGTGCTCTGCAAGAGAGGGCTGGGGCTTGTTCTCCTCCTTGCAGGGGGACCATTTTGGAAGAGACTGTAGTAGGTCCAGAGTAAAAAGGTGAAGTAGGGAGAACCAGAGACAGCAGATGCTGGTTCTTCTGATGCCCTGGGGTAAAGGTTAGGCTCTCCTCTAGAACAGGAGCATTACTCTGCTGTCCGGAGTGGTTACAGCAGGGGGAGTATGTGCGTTAAAACCTTACAAAGTACTCGGCACTTGTAGTCTCTCTTGACAAGCTTGTTGTGACCTGAATGAGCAGCAATCAGAGCTGTGCAGCTCTGCAGGTGACGAGCTTCCTTGGGGCCTGGGCTCTGAGCTGTGTGAGAGGTCCTGGGGCTCATTCCATGCTGCTTGACATGAAGCCAGTGCCTGGATAGTCAGGAGGAAGACCCAAAGGGCATGGACAGACCCCTTGGGTGACCTGTGTCCAGCAGCCAATGCTGCTCCCAGGGATCCAGATTGCTGCTGGTGCCTTTGGCAGCAGGAGCATCTTTAGCTGATGACCTGCAACAGGCTTTTCTGTAAAGTCTGTACAAACTGTAGATTTTTTTGGGTGAAACTGGAGCAGGTCTGTGACTAATTATCCTGTGTCCTAGGTGATGCAGGAATGAAGCTCAGACTTTTGCTCCTGGTAAAGCTAGTTTGTACGACCAATTGATATCTTTGGTTTCATGTCTTGGATCCAGGTAATGTTCCCTGATGTGTTTTCCTCCTGAGTCCTTCCAAAAAGGATTTGATTTGTGCTGGAGCACATGAGGGCTTTACAGCCATGCTGCCTTGTCTGCTCCTGTTGAGGGCATGTCCATACATCAATGCTGTTCACAGCCCTGTGGAGGTAGCTGCTGGCTTAGATGCCTCTTCTGGGCTAAGATCTTCAGTGCACAAGGATTTCTCCTGGATGTGGCAGGAGCATGTGGCACTGAAGGCTTTGGTTTCACAGTCTCTCTGAGCTGATGCAAGTGTGGGCTGCTGTATCTGAGCTAGGTCAGACAGTGGAGAAGCTGAGATGCTAGCATGAGGTGGGAATGCCTCTTCTGATGGGGTGTCCATGCACAAGATTGCTGTTGATTTTCACATCAAGCACTCTGAACCTTGTACTGTGGGCTGTGGAGTTTGAAGCCGAGCCTCTGGTCAGTGCTGGTCTCTGGGATTAGTCTGCAGGGAGAATTGGCACTGTGGGATGAAAGCCAAACTGTGCTTTCCTTGTCCCAGAGCCTGTTTTCTTGTACACCCAGTCCTCAGAACTGCAAGTGACATGCGGCTGGGATTTCATGCTAGAAACAACTCCTTATGTACTGGTGTGACTTCCTGGAGGGAGCTACAGGGTGCTGTAGGGATGGCGCTGCTTCATCTCCCCTTCATCCAGAGTCTTCTGATGCTAGGAGACTTCAAGGTGCTGCTAGTAGAGTGTATGAATGCTCCCGAACTGGCCCCATGCTGTTGCAGTCAGTGGGGCAAGCAGCTGGTAAAGCAAGGGGAGGGGATGAACTAACTCCAGTGCTGATCAGGGAGCAGCACTTGTCATGGTAGCTGTATTGGGAAAAGGATGGCTCGCTGGCCTGTTTTGGTTCATTAATATCTATGTAAGGTTGCATTTCTCCTTTGTACTGGGACGTCAAGGCTGTAACTGAGGGAATGGTTGGAGTCAGCTAAGCTTTTGTTGTCGGTGGGGACAGAGATGCTAAACAGTCTGATTTTAGGTCCTCTATGACTCCTAGTGAACCTGCAGTAAGAAAGGATTTCAGGAGATCCCCAGGCCAAATTCCTGCTTGTGGGGCAAAAACTACCATTAGAGCAGGTTGCTCAGGGCCTTCTTTGATTGTCCTTGGGGATACCCTTAATTCAGAAATCCCCTCACCTCCCTGGGCCTGAAAGGAATCTGTATCTCTTTGTGTACTTTGCCACAGGGACTGGAGTGAGGACAGGGGTGAGGAGATTGTGGTGAACTCAGCCTCTGATTTTGTGTATTTCTGAGTTGCAACTTTCCTTCAAGTTCAAGGCACCAAGTGTGAGAAGGACCTGCTATTCCCTCAACAGTTGCAGGAGATGCCAGAGGGCCCATCAGTGAGGAAGTTCCAGCTGCTGACCTCCCCTTTTGTGGGACAAGTGGTGGCCAAGGTGGGGGGAAGCAGCCAGAAGATCAGTGTGAATGACCTGAATGCTCTGAGGCTCCAGGACTCTCAGGTGAGCTGTACTTGACAGGAAATTATTGGTCCATGACAAGTCTGAGGCAAACCACCGTTGTCCTGGATCTGGGTCACAGAAGGTGCACAACCTGCAAATGACACCAAGTTTGTGTTTGAGATGGACCATTGGCTTTGTTTATAGCTGCTAAATGGGTGCAGTGCCTGTTTTGGAGTACCATTCTGTGTTATGAAGTCTGGGATCAAGGTTACTGCAAGGAGAGGCTGTTGCAGTGATGTGGCTAGATATGGAGATACCCAAAATTATTTGCAGTTTTGAGTCAGTCATGCTAATTCTGTGCCTCTCAAGGGATGAGGAGTTGGTATTGGTGAGGGCTGTTTGTAGATGAGAGTTGATTTCTTCAGTATGCAGATGTCAGAAGCAGCAGCCTTGTTTCCCTCAGCTGTGAACTTGCATGATTACTTCCCTTATACCAGAGCAGGGTTTCACCTGGCTAGGTTGACATGTCTGTGCTGTGGGCACTTGTGAGATAGTCACACTGGGTCAGTCCTGCTGGGGGCTTCACTTGCTTGACTCCCCTCGGGTAATGACTTAAACTTGACTGACCAAGTGCTGGTGCAGCCTCAGCTCTGATTACATGATAGTCTCAGCTGGGGGCATAGATGTGAGCTGCTCAGCAGTCATTTCTGGCCAGGCTGTGACTTCAGAGCCACCCTTGAGTTAGGTCACCCTAGCCTGAGACACTTGAGGCCAGCACAAAGTGGGGAGGCAAACAGAAAGCAGTGATGACAGACTTCAGAACCCTGTGTTGTCTCTCCTGGTGTGTCTCTGGCCTGACAGGAGCCTCTGGTAGAGCTTCACATTGGAGTGGCATTTGAACACTTTGTGCTTCATGTAGACAAGGAAGGGATGCTGCAGCTCTGATGGGAATGGCTCAGATGCTAATAAATCCTGTGTTTGGGGTGGGGTGATGTGCCTTCTATCAAAAGGATGTTGTAGAAAAGTCACTTGTATGGAAACAACCAGAGGTTATATGGATCCTCAGTACATCCCACCTTTTTTCTCAGGTTCATGGGAAGAACTTGTACTTGGCATTTGTGGCAGCTGAAGGTCCCTTAGGACCAACTGCAGAAGAGACAGTGCTGCAAAGCGAGGCTGCTAGTGGGGCAAGTTCTCCTGCTCAGGAAGGGCAAGAACAGGTTTGTGCTCCGCAGACACATCCCCAGGATGAGGAGCTGCAGGAACTCCAGCCCTCAAGACCTGAAGTGCCAGATGCAGCAGAGGGTCCAGGCAACTGGCTGCGCTTCCACTTTGGCTTGTTTGGCAGCGTTCGGGCAAATGAGTTCTCAAGAGCAAAGAAAGCCAATAAGAGGGGAGACTGGAAGGACCCTGTACCCAGGTATTTAGTGGATTCCTCACAAACTATGCTTTCTCCTTGCCTCTCATTAAGGAGAGACACTCTTCTGTCTCTAAATTTTTGTAGGGATGCTTTTAGCCTTGTCTTTTCTCTCTTAATTAAGATAAGTAGGTGTGAGAGATGGCATGAGTGGGTGTGTTCAGCCAGGGAATCCACAGTGCACTTGCAGGATGCATGTTGCCTGCCAGCCTGGGGATCATAGAGATAAACTTTTAGGATGCCAGACTGAATCATGCCCACAAAATGCCAGTTTATCCCAATTACATGTCTTTTAAAAAAAGCCTTGGATAAATAGCATGCATCTAAGGCAGCTGAAGTGATGCTGTTAAAGGCAGCAGTGCACTGAAAACATGGACTACAGTCTGTATCCTAAGTCCCACTGGAAGTGTACTGAACAAGGTATAAATATTGGAAGATTGTATGGACTCTGCTTTTGTAAGCCATTTAGTCTGAGTGGTTAATAATGCACAAGGTGGGTCTGGCCCCTGTGTATGTGCTGTACTCCTTGGGGACAAACTCCATGCCCCCTCATCCTGCAATCTTTTGAAGAATTGCTTTATTTCTATACAAGTAATTTGAGATAGTTTTGTGTGCTACTTTCAGCATCTGTTTCCCTGACATATGGACCCTACCACTTGCTGGAGCCCTTGGTCATCTGGCTTGCCTGCTGAGGAGAGCCAAGGTGTTGATACCTGTCCCTGCCTGCTGCTTTCTCTCTGCTAGGGACCACAGGGCAGCAGCATGAACAATTGTCCACAAGCTGTGTGGGTTCACACCAAATTTTTTGGCTGAGATCATTACAGATGTTACTTTGAATTAAGGTGGTGGCCTGGTGTGTTGGAGTGCCTGCTGTCACCCTGTGCACACAAGTAAGTGCAGTGATAAGCTGCAGGGAAGCAGCAGCTGGACTAGGGTATGACCTTTGATTCCCACTTGAACTGTGGCAGTCCTCCTGCCTGAGGAGGCCTGGGGGACTAGTATGTCAAGATGTCTCCCTGGGTCTCATGAGAATGAGTAGCCATGTGTGAGGGCTGATGCCTCACTGCATTCTTCTCAAGTTTGTCCTGTACAGGCTTTTTTCTCACCTCCCAGTAGCTTTTCACTCCATTGCTATGCTGCGCTCTTTCCGTGCAAGTTTCTTCAGCCAAAGCAAGATTCAAATGGTTCAGGGATGTTTCTGATGAGACTTCAACTTCTCTGTTTCTCCCAGGCTGGTTCTGCACTTTGAGAGTGGAGGCTTCCTTGTTTTCTACAATTGCCGAATGCACTGGTGCTCCTCTCCGAGGGCGAATCCTGCTTCTGACATCCTGTCTGTGGAGTTCCACCGTGGCCAGGCACTGGATGCCCTCCGTGCACCCAATCCCATCTGCTACACCCTCTTAGACCAAAGATATTTTTCAGGGCTGGGTGAGTTCCAGGGCATAATGGAAGAGCAAGAAATAGAGGAAGGCGGGTGGGATGCCTCCAGACGCAGACCTGCATGTCTGAGCCTTTTTCTCCTTAGCCTTATGGCTTCTGGTTGATCCAGCTGAGGGTATGTGGTAATCTCTCTGAGTTCCAAGACTTGCAGTCTGTAGCCACTTCAGATACTTGGGTGCACCCTGTAAGCCCAATGGTGCAGTGCCCACTGAACTGTCTTAGTGTGGGTGGATTGGCTTGTACTTGTGGAAGAAAGGAAGGTCTGCTTAAGGGTAGTGGGAAGAGAACATCATCCAGTCCAGTCGCAGCTGTAAGTCTACTCTTGTATGCCACCTCTGACAGGGGCAGTGGCATTGCTAGCTGTGGTCCTTGAGGCAGAAGTCACAGACTGGAGCCATAGGTCTACATCATCTTGATAACAAATATCCTTATTGTCTCCTTATTTCTGACCGTTTCCAGGGAACATCATTAAGAATGAGATCTTGTACCTGGCCAAGATCCATCCGTTAACACAAGGCTCTCTCTTGGCGCACTCAGATCTGGAGCATCTGCTTGACTATGCCATTCAGTTTAGCTTTGACTGGCTGCACAGCAAGCTGCATGACAAAAGGCTGCATCTTCAGATCTACCAGAAGGAGCAGTGTCCCCTCGGGCATACAGTGATGAAAGGAACCCTTGGACCCTCAAATAGCTTTAAGAGACTCACATGGTGGTGTCCTCGGTGCCAGCCTGCAGTGCTGTCAGGGGACAGGGATCTTTCCCCAGTCACTGAGTGACCTGGCTTAGTGTTCCTCCTTTCCTGGAGAGTGTCTAGGTGGTCTCTGAACTATGCTCTTAGTTGTCCTGAGAAGGTTTTCATGGTTTCTTTTGAGGCTGTTGAGTTTGCTCCTTAGGGACAGTGAGTTGGCAGAGTTAAGTGCTTAGTGGAAGTCACAAGAATCACTGCAGTACTGTGTGCCCCTGGGTGCAAAAAGGGAAGCAGTGGTACATGCCTACTCTTTTTGTCACAATGATGCAACAGTGCAAATGGTTTGACCAGTTCTGAGGAGTCCTGGTCAGCCTGTTCAGACTACAGTAAATGGAAAGCATAGGGTGTTGAGGAGACAATTACTGTGGTCTGAAGTGAGCTTATCCCTTGACCCTGGTGTGGTAGAGTTTGTAGAAAGGAGTATATCCCTCTGCCTAAATAACTTGGTATTAGATAACCCTGCCTCTGCTTGTAGCTGAATACCTGTGTGCTGGGCTGCAATTAGGTGTGGTTAAAAGTAAGAGCTGTTCCTTCTGTCAGCTCTTACAGGAACAGCTGCTTCCTCTTGAGGGGAGAAAATAAACCTCAGTAGTGCTTGATGGAGCTCATCTCTGCCCCCACAGGTTTCAGTTCTGTGACAAACTTCCAATTCCAGATTTTGCTGTTGAACACAGTATTTTTACTTTTTTTTATGATGGAGATTGCATAAAACTCATGATCTCCAAGGTAACTTGAAAGCAGAAAGCCTTGGAAACAGAGATGATGTGGTCCCTCCTTTGTTGAGCTGTGTGTGTCTATGCAGTAGGCAGGATCTGTTGTTGTCCTCTCTCCCAGGATCTGGATTTATTTGAACAGACTGTTGACTTCTGTGAAAAATAAAAGCTGGAGTTAGAACTGCTGGTGATGTTTGTCTTTAGTTCAGTGTGTCTTTTCTGGATTTAAAAAGTGAGGTGTACAGGGGAAACTAGTGTTTGGCGCTGCCCTGTAGCGGATGGTACCTGCAGCTTTCCAAGGCCATGTAAGGGTGGCTCAGCAGGAAAACTCTGTGCAAGAGAACTGGATCTAAAGGTGATTGTAAATCAACTGGGGATGCTGGAGTTAAACACCTCGGTGGTAGGCTGCCTCCCAGGCAAGATTTGGACAGACTCTCCCCTGTGAACTGTGAGGCCCTTGAGTAGTCCCAGGTTATGAAACTGCAGAATAATCCAATTAATGGGGTTATGGTGCCAAGGAAGATGGTTAATGTCACTTCTGAGCATGTCCTGCAGAGTGTTAGCAAAGGCCTGGGAATGAAGCATGGTCTTTCCAGTGCCTTTCAAAAACAACCCACAGAGCAGCCCAAAAGCTAAACCTCACAGCTTGAGGGAATGAGATGGCAGCTGGGTGTCTGAAGGGGGGTGTGGGTGCAGGGAGCTGCTTGGAGGCCTCAGGTCCTGGCTCGAAGCAGTGGAGGGTGACCCCAGAGAAGTACCACGGGGGAGAACGATGAGACGTGACGTAAATCAAAGGAATAAATAAAAGCCCTGCCTCAGGTGGGGGGTGGCAGTGCGGGGCTGCCTCAGGGGCAGTGCGGGGCCGCCTCAGCGGGGCGGGGCAGGTGTTGTGTCTCCCCGCGCCGGGCCTCAGTGAGAGAGTGGGCCGGGCTCCGTGGCGGCCGGGCCGCGCGTGGGCCGCCCGGATCCTCCCGCCGCCGCCGCGTGTGGAGCCGCTGCCCAATCACCGCCGGCCGGCTGGCGTCACACCAGCTCCGCCGCCTTTCTATTGGCTGGCGCTTCCCTGGTGCGAGCGCGTCTCGGCCAATGGATGCCCCGCCGGCCCACCGAGCGATGGGACGAGCGGGTTGATTGGCGGAGGGGCGGGGCGGAGGCGGCACCACCCGGCTCTCGTTAAGCACCGGGCGGGTGGAGGGGGGGGGGGGCGGCGGGCGCAGGGCGGCGGCGGCGGGGGGGGGGATGAGCGCGGCCCCCATGGAGCTGCTGAGGAAATGGCTGGGCCACCCGGAGGACATCTACAACCTCCTGCGGTTCAAGATGGGCGGCTACCGTGCCATCATGCCGCGGATCGACCCGGTGAGCAGGATGGGATACGGGGCCGGGGGGGGATGCGCTTCGCTATCTCCGCCGATGCCCAGAGCGGGGGAGGAGGGGGTTGGCATCTCGCTGCGCGGCTGCGGCGTTGCCATAGGTGAGCGTTGCAGGGCCGCGCACCGGCTGGGCTGTGTGCGCCTTGCACGGGCTCGGTGCATCCCATGCGTTGCACCGACCCGGCGGGCATTGCACCGGCTTCGAGTTTCCCGGGTGTTGCGCGGGGCCGGTACCCTGCGTGCATTGCACGGGCTTGGTGCTTTGCACTGGCCCCAGGTTTCCCACGCGTTGCACAGGACCAGTGCTTTACGCTGATGCAGTTCGCAGCGTGCATTGCACCGGCTCCGGGCGTTGCAGGATCCCGCTGTCACCGGCTCCGAGCGGTGCATCATCGTGATGCTCCCCGTGCATGGCACTGACGCAGGGTATTGCACGGCCCGGGCGTTTTGCACCGGTGTCGCGCATCCCACGTATTGCACGGCCCGGGCGCTTCGCCTGCATTGCACCCGGTTGCACGGCCTGGGTGCTTCGCACCGGCTTTATGCTTACGTCTTCATTGCACGGCCTCAAGTATCACACCAACCCGGTGCCTCGCACCGGCTTCAGGTTGTCGGTGCATCGCTTGGGGCCGGTACCCTGCGTGCATCGCACCAGCCTCGAGTGATGCAGCGGTCCGGTGCTTTGCATGCATTGCACGGCCCGGGTGCTTTGGACCGGCTTCAGGCTTTCCATGCATCGCTCAGAGCCGGTACCCTACGTGCATCGCACCGGCCCCGAGTAACTCGGGGGCCCGGTGCTTTGCTTGCATCGCAGCGGTCCCGTGCATTGCACGGCCGGGGTGCTTCGCAGCGGCTTGATGCTTCCAGTGCCTTGCACGACTCCGGACACCGCACCAGCTTCATTCAGTGCTTTGCTCTTTCCATGCATTGCTCGGGGCTGGTACCATGTGTGCATGGCAGCGGCCCCGAGCCCTGCAGGGGCGCGGTGTTTTGCATGCATCGCACCGGCTCCGTGCATTGCACGGCCCGGGTGCTTTGCACCGGCTTCAGACTGTCGGTGCATTGTTCGGAGCCGGTGCCCTGCGTGCATCGCACCGGCTCCGTGCCCGGCAGGGCCGCGGCGCTCGGCCGGGACGGGCGCCGAGTGGGTTAAGGGGGCGGGCAGGCTGGGGGGGGGGGGGGGGGCGGAGCGGCCGCAGCCCCCCGCCGCCGCGCCCCCATGGCGGCTAGCTCCAAAGCCGTGGCCCTCCTCAAGCGGACTCTGGCCCTGTCACCGCCGCGGGGTCCCCCCCGGGCGCTGGGGCGGCTGCGGGGTGGCGGCCGGCGGGCGCAGCAGCAGCGCGGTGCCCCCGCGCCCCCCCCGGCCCCGCCGCTGCCCGCCGCCCGCCTCCAGCCGCCCTCCGGCGCCCCGCTCTGCCCGCAGGACTCGCTGGGATGTGGCCTCCGCACCTGCTACCGCTACCTCAACCAGACCAGCCGCAGCTTCGCCGCCGTCATCCAGGCCCTGGACGGAGAGTTGCGGTGAGCGGAAGGTGGGGGGTGGCTGGGAGGGGGCGGGTGCAGTGTCCCCCCCCACGCTGGGGTTCCCCGGGAGGTGGTGGCTGCAAGGCCCCCCCTGACACCATGGCTCCCCGGGAGGTGGTGGGTGCAAAGCCCCCCCCCGGCGCTGGGGCTCCCCGGGAAGTGGTGGGTGCAAGGCCCCCCTTGCACAGGGTCTCCCCGGCAGAGCCAGCCGGGCGGTGGTCTGTGCAGTTTCCCCCTATGCCATGTTCCTTCAGCTGAGCTGCTGGAAACGCTTCCCCTTCCACCCCTGTGCAAGCAGATCATGGGGGTCCAGGGCTGGGCTGGCCGGGAGAGCCGCCATCCAGCCCCACCCCCTGCAGCTGGACGTGGGGTTTCCCACGTCCCAGCTGGCTGTCACGCATGATTCCCCCCCCCACCCCCCAGCTGGGTTCCTGGGCCCAGCAGGCCTGGGGATGGGCACCAGCAGACGGTTTAAACTCGTTGCTTGGCCGTGTGCTGTTTATGACACCCTGGGAATGTGTCCCAGCAGTGCCAAGGCTGGCGCCGGCCTTCAGGCTGGCTGGAGGGACGTGGCTGTGCCAGTGGGAGGAGGTGAGCAAAAACCCTGGGGCTAACCGAGGGTCTGCACGCTGCCTGGAAGCAGCTGCCTCAAAATCTATGTGGGCACGGGGAGGGGGGGGTGACGGACTTGCTGCACAACTCATTTTTTTGCCATACAAATTTTGCTGACCCATGCAGGAAAGTTTCAGCTGGTCATAATTATTGCTGTTGTACCAGAGGACGCAAAGCTCAGCTGGCCTGTGGCCTCATGCATACGTGTGTATATATATATATATATATAATGTGCTTTATATAAATGCCTTATATTCACACAGTAGTAACTGATTTCAGTGTGTAGATCTCTCAAGTTAATCCCAGAATGGGTTAATCATCAAAATTATGGGTTTGTATAAATTGTACTGAATGTGTCTAATGCTGCAGTTGCAACTCCGCTGAGCAGTTGCAGGCGCCAGCCTGAACACTGGGTTATTTTTTGGGTTTCTGAGCCCTAATTTGGCATTTCGGATGGTGCCCCAGAGTTGTCCATTGATTATGAAATGGTGTCTGCAGCCTGTTTTGACAGGAAAGGCAAAGGAATTCAGGATTTTGGCTGGGGCTGAGTGGAAAGGTACAAGTGGGGCCAAGAATTAAACTTTTTTTTCCCCATGCTTGGTGTATATTACATAATGTAGAAATTAAGAAAAAAAAAAAAGAGCCAACCAATAAAACACCTTGAAACCTGTTAGCAGTGTCGGTATGTGGTGTGCTTGCCTTGATCATCCTGCAGTTATCTTTCTCGTCTGTCTTTTCTGTTCTTTAATTCTTGAATTGCGGCTTGCTGGGATCAGGAAGGCTCCCTCCCCTCAGGGCACAGAAGCTTCTGCGTGGCATCCTGAAAAAGCTGTTGCCAGATCTTTGCAACTTATGGCTGTGTGAGGGCTGCTGCTGAACTGCAGCTGGCTCTGTAGTGGAGCAGAAGGAACTAATTTTCAAAGTGTAGTAGCTCTGCTGAAGAGTTCAGGGACAAAAGAGGGAAATGCAAAATAGGCAGAATATAGAAACAGGCAGAGCAGCAAGCTTAACGAAGGAATTGATTTTGCTGGATTGTGTCAAAGAAGTGCTTTTGTTGATGTTATCTCCGTTAGGGGGTTAAACTGAACCTCTCTGGTTATGGACTACTTAATATTTGCCTCTGTGCTTGCTGGTTGAAGGAGCTGGTGGTAGGATTCAACACTGAAACAACCGTGTCATGCTGAGAAATGCAGCACTGCCTGGGGTCTGCTTCCAAGCACGCTGTCCTTTGCCACAGCCCAGTCCCCTGCCCTGCTGCAGCTTTGTTTGCAACTTCTGTAGAGTGAAATCTCCTTGTTTGAAGGCTGGGGAAGCGTGAAGCTCTTGCTCCCTGGTTCACATCCCTACCCTGGGGAGAGTTTCCATGCATCCCCCAAGGACTGTAGGAAAACAGAGAACTTCTGAATGAGCGCTTGGAGTGGTGCTTCCTGCACCAGGATATTTATTGGTAGTTGAGCTAAAATGTTTCATTCCTTCTTGCTTATGTTTTTTGGCCCCATAAACCGTGTGTTTTGCTGGCGAGGGCCCTGCCCAGCCCATTGCTCCATGATTAGGGTGTTTTCTTAGACGGTGGGAGGCTCAAAACTGCAGCTTCATCAGCAGCTGAGCCAACATCCTAGCTGGTGGTGGTGGAGAGGAGTGGTGAGCCAACATCCTAGCTCAGGGTGGTGGAGTGATGAGCCAACATCGTTGCTTGTGGTGGTGGAGAGGAGGAAGGGGATGCTCCTGCCTTCCCCTGCTGCCAGCCCCAGGGTCCTGCCTGTCCCTGGGACCCTTTGGGATCCATTCCTGTAGGTTCCGCTGCTTTGTGGGGCTGGCAGAGGGTGAATGGTGGCAAGGAGAAGGGAGACCTCCTCCCCTGGGAAGGGGGAGCTGTGCCTGGGACAGGGCTGGAGCTTGAGCCCTGAGATGAAACCAGGCTCGCCCTTCGGAAGTGAGTGCTTCCGTTGTGTAAAGTGGAGGTACTGCCAGAGTGTCCTCTTGCCAGCTTTGCTGCATGAGTTTTCTGGTGAAGACTGGCTTTGGTTGGCCCCTGCCATCCCCATGGATCTCAAGTTGGAGCCCCGCTGGGAGCATGGTGCCTGGGAACCCTGCAGAGAAATGGGGAGCTGCAGGCAGACCACGTTCACTATGTAATTGTTTTTATTTTATGTTTCATAGAATCATAGAATGGTTTGGGTTGCAAGGGACCCTTAAAGGCCAGCCCCCCTGCAATAAGCAGGGACATCTTCAACTAGATCAGGTTTCTCAGAGCCCTGTCTAGCCTGACCATGAATGTTTCTGGGGATGGGGCATCTACCACCTCTTCGGGCAACCTGTGCCACCGTCTCGCCACCCTCACTGTAAAAAATTTCTTCCTTTGATTTGCCCGAAGCATCACAGAGCTAAGCTCAGTGTATGATGCAAACTAGGGATGCCGTTAAGGTTTGGATGCAGAAGTGGGGTTAAATAAGTATTTTAATTATGCTGGGCTCTGGACTTGTTGCTAGCTCTTCCCTTGGGACAGTGTCAATGTGAGACATGCTTCTGAGATGGCATTTCAGGTTCTGCTCCACTTTTCTTGGTTGCTGCGGGTGGAAGTTGCTGCTGAGAAGGGAGCAGGGAGTCCTGGGCACTTGCATCGTGTCAGATAAACCTTTGCAACCCAGTTGAAATGGAAAAAACTCAGTCTTGTGAAGGAACAGGAGGGCATGAAGAGAGCTGCTCATGAGCACTCAGATGTGTGGTTTGGTGGATGTGTTAAATACCCTTCAGTTAAGCTAAAAATGCAAAATTTAACAGTATTGGCCCTAAGAACCAGTCAGTTTTCCCTGGCAACTTAATCAGCGCTTGCACATTGTCATCTTGGGAGAGCAACACTTTTGCCTAGTGATTAGCATTTAAGCAGTCCAAGCTGTTCTTCATTTGTTAAACAATTAATAAATGCATCATCCTGTTGACGCATCACTGCTTATCATTGCATTATAACTGCATTATCAATGCTAATCATTTAGCACTTGGGGATTGTTTTATGTAAATCCTGGAGCTGGAGCCAGTATTTCTTGCCATCAGGGCTGTTATTGCTCCACATGCAGAAATACAGAGCCTGGGTGGCGAAGGCAGGGGCGGTAGGGCCAGGGAGTGGCTCTCCAGCAGCTTCCCACTGGGGTGCTGGGACACCTGGGCTGGCTCCAGTGTCTTGTGCACGGAGATAGAAAATACGGGGTGGTTTTGGCTCTAAGCTGTGAGTCTTAATGTTCCTGTTGCACAGTGAGGCACCCCCTTACACCCCCCTCCCACCAAACAGGATGAAAGTGTGCTGGGTGCAGAGTATGGGAAACGCTAGGAAAAGTACACCTGCGTTTTTTCCCCTTCCCTGTTTTGTATTTGCTTTTTCCGATGAACTGACCTCAGGCTCTGTCCTCTGGGTCCTGGCGAGCGCTGGCTTTGCTTGCATGGTTGAATCTTGCTTGCGGGGTTGGACCTGGCAGGGACCTGTCCTACCCGGGGAGACCTTACAGGCCTGTCCCTTCCCCAGTACGCATCTTAGCCAAAAGCCATGCCATAGTTCTCCACATGAAGGAAAAAACCTGGGTTTTCTAACCCAGCTCAGGCATGCCACAGCTTTTGCAGCAGTCAGCCCGTAGGGACTGTGTGCCAAGGCACCTCTGTTGCTCAGAGTGGAGGTTCAAGGAGATGATGAGCAATGTAGGTAGGTGGGAAGTGCTGCTCTTGGTGCTTTCCATCCCTAACCTGCTCCTGTGACCCTGGGATTCTGAGCAGCGTGTTTCTAATTCATTTATGTTCCTGCACTGTGGGGGACAGCCACAGTCCCCAGGTGAGGGCTGGGGAAGCTGGCACCCTGAATCTAGTTGAAGATGTCCCAGCTCATTGCAGGGGACTTGGACAAGATGACCTTTAATGATCCCTTCCCATGCAAACCATTCTGTGATTTGATGGAGGAGGGATTATTGCATGTGGGCATCCCTTGACCAAAGCTGGTTTCCAAACTAGGAGACGCTAGGGTACAACAGTGGGAGCCGGGAAGGTGGCCACATCACTGCGTTCTTCTGCTCAATGACTGAAGTATTTTATTACTTGAAATGTGAAAGTGAGTTGTGCTGGAAGTGCTCACATCCTCCAAAGGCACCAATGACCTGGCAGTGCCAGTGTGTGCCATGTTGAGCATGCAGTGCGTCTGCCAAAGGCTGTGCGGTTCATCTTGGCTGTTTGTCCTGCCTAATAGGCAATCCTGAGTAAGGGATTTTTGTTTTTTCTTCCTCCCCACTCCCAGACATGCCGTCTGTATATTCTACCTAGTTCTCCGTGCCCTGGACACTATAGAGGATGATATGAGCATCAGCTTAGATATAAAGGTCCCGATGCTGCATGAGTTTCACTCCTATCTTTATCAACCAGAGTGGAAATACATGGAGAGCAAGGAGAAGGACCGGCAGGTGCTGGAAGACTTCCCAACGGTAAGGCATCCATCTTCTTGCTTCAGCTGCCTTGTGTCACCTTTGTGTGCATGGTTGTCTTTCCATGTACACCTGCCTGTGCCTGCTGAGCTCGCTGAGTCCCTGGTGTGCCCATAGCTCTTTCAAAGAGCTCCATCACCTGCACGTGGGGCTGATGCAGAGCTGGGGGGAGAAACCCAGACATTGTGCAACTCTCTGTATGAGCCAGAGATGATCTGTCTGTGGAAAAGTTCCAGCTCTAAAAAGTGGCTTTTTGCCTCCGCTGTTGGAAGAGTAGGTGACAGTTGCCTTGCGGACAGCGGTTTTGGATTTGTTGTCGAACACTGTGCATTGCCTGGCTTGGGTGTCCTGTGATCCCTAACAGGGTAGGGAGAGGAGGAAAGCTTGTCTGGCCATCCGGCTTGTGGATAGGTTAGCATTTGCAGTGGTCCTGCAGGATGTGCCCTAGAGCTACAGGAGTCTCTGTGCAGATCTTTAACATGCTTATGAGATATAAAGCTCCCCTGGGTGTTGGTAACAATATTGCCCAAAGTCTTATTGCTCTAAGGATCCATCTAAAAGGAAGCCACAGAGAGTCTGCATCTCCACTAGCAAGCTGAAGCAGTATCAGAGCCTGTTCTTTGACCTGGAGGCAGATTGAGAAAGTCTGGCCATGTCCAAGCCATTACACTCTCTCAGCGTGCTGAACAGCATGGTTGCATCGCAGACTGTCCTTGGGAAGTGTTTTCTGACCCACGCGACTTCCCAAGCACTGCCTGGGGATTGCTTGGGGTCAGAAGCACATCAGGGACCATGCTGCTTGGAGGTAGCTGCAGGGGACTGAGTCCGTACTTGATATTTAAGCTACTGGTGCAGATGTAGCTGTAGGGCCTTGACTTTGTGCTGAAGGTGCTCAGGATGGCAGGCAGCAGAGCTGAAACGACGATGCTCATCCTCAGCTCCTGCCAGGTTTCAGCCCCAGCAGAAGCGGTGGGGTGGTGGAGCTTTGCTGCGCCGAGATGCAGCATCTCCCAGTGCCATGTGAACCCACAGAGTAGAAAGAGGAATCTGTCTGGCCAGTCACCCTAGAGGGGATGGACCATTAAGCCTCCAGCCCAGGGAGATGCTGTGGCTGGAAGGCAAGGCTGGGCTCTGCTGGGTGGGATACAGATGTCTGGTTTCGGTGAGGGCCAAGGAGCGGCCCTCGGTGAATGCTGGAGTTTTGCTGATGCTTGTGTTGATCAGTAATAACTGGGTTTATTATAAGTTCTGTTTAAGAGAAAGTATAATAATTAGTGAGGAGCATTTCATTTCTGAGGAAGTTCTATTTTGTTCAGCTTCTTAACATTTTAAATTTTTTGTACCCTTACCAGGCTTTCCCCAGCAGCAGGAATAGGGTGATTGTTTGGAAAACTGAGATGTATTGTAAATTTTGATGCTCAGCATTGGGATAACAGTGGCTGTGCCCTACCTAGGAGGGAGATGCACTATAGGGCGTGACTGTGTCAGAGGATTTTTGATGTATAATGATAGAGAGATAGCAGGTGTGTGAATGACTTGGTACTTTAGAAGAGCTTTTGAGAAGGTGTTTATGGCACTTAGTTGTTCTCTCTTGGTTATTCACTGGCGCAATCTGAGCTCATGTTCAGGTATGGTTTTAATAATATTTGGCAGAGGTGTACTTGCAAGTCGTGCTTCTCTGGGTAGTGGATTGAAGCCATTGAGACAGAAGCAGAGTCGATATGCTTATGTTATAGACAGAGTGAGGCACAGGGCAAGGACGTGCCACCAGCCGTGGATAGAGTCAGGAGGAGAGCCTGGGTCTGCAGTGGTGCCTGAGCAGCAGTTGTTCAGACCGCTGTCCTTATCAGACGCACACCCTGGGCTGGCTGCAGTTACCCACTGGTGGAGAATAAAGCTTAGTGCAATAAAATGTGGTGCTCCACAGTTCTGGGAAGGGGAGGGATGCACTTTTAAATTTCTTTTCACTGTGAAAAGGGATTGAGTCACTGCATCATGTTATTGGACATGCAGAAGAAAGATTTCACACTTTCTCTGTTGCTTGATGCCTTTCCAGTTGTGCAAAGAGTGTCCTGCAAAGCCAGAGCTGGAGAGGGCTCAGGGGATCAGGACACCAGAAGCCTCCTTGGTCTTTTCCCATGGTTGAAATAATGGAGTGCTCTCACAAATTACAAAAAAACCCAACCCAGCTCTGTGTACCAAGCATAGCTAGTTTTGTCCTGTAGCTCCCAAACGATACTAGCCCAAGGCCACAGAGCCTTCCCAAAGATACTGCTGTGTCTGATCTCTTGCCAGAGACCATACATAGTGTTAGACTGAGAACACACTGAGCCTCTCCTGTAAGGGCCTTGAAACAGCTCTGGTTGTTGGAGTTGTCCTAGGTCTCCAGCCAAGGCAGCATAAGAGCCTGGTAAACAGTCTTTTTCTGATTTCTTAATAAATGTGGAGCTCTGCTGGTTTTTCCTGACTTTGTTTCCTCCCCCACCCGCTCCATGTTCATTTGTGCTGCAGATCTCCATGGAGTTCAGGAACCTGTCAAAGGTCTACCAGGATGTGATTTCAGATATTTGCCACAAGATGGGCATTGGGATGGCAGAGTTCTTGGAGAAGAAGGTGGATTCTCAGCATGAGTGGGATAAGGTAAGTCAGCCCAGACTGAACGTGAGTAGAGTCCACCTTGTCTCTGGGGAAAGAGGAGATGGAGCATCCCTGTGGGCAGAGGGTTCAGTTGGGTGAGGGAGGCTGTGTGGAATTGGGAAGGCTTTAAGAGACTGCTGGCCCTGTGGTTAACAGGAGGACAGTGCAGATTGTGGTTGTTGCCTACCAGCACGTGTTTTGGGTCACCCATCATGTCCACTGTTCCCCCGTGGGCAGTTCATTCAGCTGCTGGAGGCAGAGTGGCAGCTTGGTGGGACATCCTTGGTAAGGTGTTTGCTGGCCATGGGAAAGCTGAGACATTCTAGGGAGGGCAATGAGAACTTGCAGAAAATGCACTGTCAATTACTTCTGAGCATCATTTTTTCAGAACTTGCTGTGGGAAATAGGCAGCATTTTGTAACAGCTGTTCCTTTTATCTTGGTTTTTTCTGTCCCTTCCTTTCTCGGTGCCTCACAGTATTGTCACTACGTTGCTGGGCTGGTGGGGATTGGCCTTTCCCGTCTCTTCTCTGCATCAGAGCTAGAAGATCCTATCGTTGGGCAGGACACAGAGCTGGCAAACTCCATGGGCCTTTTCCTGCAGAAAACCAACATAATCCGTGACTATCTGGAGGACCAGCTGGAGGGAAGGGAGTTCTGGCCCAGAGAGGTGAGGGAAAGCACTGCCTTGGGGTGAGTGTTTCTGCTGTCCTTCTTTGGGAAATGCACTAGGACTGAAGGTGCTGCTGTCGCTGCTCCAATACAGTGAGTTGCATCCTCTCATTAGAAGGGTTCCTGCTGGAATTCCCTTTGAAATCCTCAAAGCCAGGTTTTTTCCCACTGTTTGTTGGTGTCCCTTGACAGTCTTTCATATTCTGTCCAAGACCTATAATGGATGGAGCCAACCATCCATGCTTCCCAGGACACCTGCCTTGGGAATGCATTAAAGGGTGCACAGCAGAAAGGGCACAGCTAAAATTGCATTATCTCTCATGTCCCTGTAGATCAAAGTTAATAGGAGAGACATGGTTGTCTGCTTTAATTTTACTGAAACCCTACAGTAAAGCTGTGCTGTGTGAGATCACTACTGTTGGCTGTACATCTTCTTGATAGTAACATTTCTTCTAGTGACAGCCGGCTGACAAGTTCCACATCTATCTACCGCTGTCTGGGTACAGATGTGGGGACAAGGTGATGTCTCCCCACACCACCAAGAATTTATTGAGCAGCTTTTCCTTTCCCCCTCTCTGTTAGGTTGTTAGGAATGAGGGAGAATAAGCCTGTGTGAGATGAGGGTACCTAGTTGGTTCCCAAAGGCAGGATTCAGCTCTGCCTGTGCCTGACAGATGTTTGTCTGCTCTTCTTCAGGCTCTCCAAGAATTTTTCTCTCCCTTTTCCACGTGGCTCACCTGTCTCAAGAGTATTTCTTGACGTGAGCCCGATGTGTGACTCACCTTTTCCTTGCTGTAGCTAGAGAAGATGGGAGATGAGTTGCATCTTTCTTCTTTACAATCCCTTTGTATATACAAAGGCCACTGTCATATCTCTGCAGCCTGCCCGCCCTTCTTTTCTTTAGCCTAGTAAGCCTCAATCCTTCAAGGCTTTTGTGGGTCTCTGGCGGTTCTTGTTGCTCTCCCAGACCTCAGACTGTTAGTGATGTCTCTCTTAAGGCATGCATGTGCCCTCCAACTTGTGAGTCGTTATCTTGATGTTTAGGTTTGGAGCAGATACGCAAAGAAGCTCTCAGATCTTGCCAAACCAGAGAACATTGATATGGCTGTCCAGTGTCTGAATGAGCTCATCACCAATGCCCTCCACCATGTCCCTGATGTCCTCACATACTTATCCCGCCTGAAAAACCAGAGTGTCTTTAACTTCTGTGCTATCCCCCAGGTGAGTTATGTTTTTAAGTGGTTCTTCATCATCTGCAGCCCAGCTGATGAGACATTGGAAGTGAAGGAGGTTATTTATCATGTTGGTATTAGCTGGTTTTACTCTTCATCTCTTCTGTCTCTTCTTTCTGTCCTTGTACCTACGATTTCTGCTGCTGGTGAGATTGTGGCTCCACTCCAGAATGTCTTGCCATTGATTTCACTAGGGCCAAGGTTACTCCTTTGACAAGCTCCCCACAGTGCGGTAAGGGCTCTTCATGTTTCTCCTTAGGTGATGGCTATTGCCACGTTGGCTGCTTGCTATAACAACAAGCAGGTTTTCAGGGGTGTAGTGAAGATCCGGAAGGGACAAGCCGTCACTCTCATGATGGATGCCACAAACATACAAGCTGTCAAAGCCATCATGTACCAGTATGTGGAAGAGGTAAGTTGAACAGTTTGCTTTGAGTACTCTCTGGCTGGTCCCATCGTCGCTCCTGGCGTGGGATTGAGAAGACATGTAAATCTGTTAATCCTTTCCTAGGAATCCTAGGATTCAAGGAATGTTAGGATTCCCAGAATCCTAGTTGGTTCAGTGCTGGCACTGGTTTTGGCCTGGACCAGGCTGGGTGCTTGATGGGTTCCCTTGAACGTACCCTTGGTCTGTGCCTGTGTTGAGGGGTAGAGACTGAAGTCCTGCCATCCTTCTGGTGGAAGGACTTCAGTGGAAGGACTTCAGAAGGGAATCAGGGCTTCACCTGGGCTGGGCAGGCACAGGGGACCTTCCCCACAGCACACTTCTGAACAGGCGCCATCGTCTCCCCATGGGCAGCGCCAGCAAGCAGTCTTGTTTTCTCTGTGTCTGTAGTTGCAGCTGGCAGCATGATGTGGTGGTGGTTTCCTTGTGCTGTGTGGCCAACAGTAGTAAGAGCAGCTCTTCACAGGTGGTTAAAGCAGTGGGACTCCCAGCTTCAGGGTACAGTGGAGGTTAAGACTTCATGTGGTGGAACAACTGGTGGATGGTTTCACGGGGGGTAAAAAAACCCAACCCCAAACTCAAATCCAGTGAGGGCTGTTAAATAAAAAGACATTACTTCTGCACCAGGGAGACCCTTTAGTTATTAGAGCTCCCTTTGCGGGCTGGCCAACCCCATGGCAAGGGACAGTGACACACCTCAGCACCTTAGTCCAGAAGAGGCTCTCTGTGCACACTTCCTGAAGAACCGTGCAGACAAGTATCCCAAAAGCCATGGGGTTTGCAGACCACGAAGAGAAAAACCCAAAGACCATGGTGTTATGTGATGGAGGGTGGCAGTCACACCAGCTGCTGGTCACCACTGGGGTATCCTCACTGGTTTGAGGTGGGATGTAGCGCAGCGGCAGTGGGTGAGGGCTGGGGGCAAGAACCGCTGGTCCCAGCAGCACCACCTGTGGTTGAGGGATTGTGTCTGCGGTTGCGTGGTCCATCTGCCATCGCGGGGTGCCCTCAAGAGGCTGCTTGGCTTAGTGCAGTGCTCAAGGGAAGCAGGCCCTGGCCCCATCCAGGCATCCCTTGCAGCTGGTTCTTGCTCCATGGCAGTCCACCACTGAGGTTGCTCTTGAGGATGTGGTGGCCCTTAAGGCTTCCTCTTGCACCTGTTTGTCCTGTTTGTCCCCTTAACCTTGAGCAGGAACCATAACTACTCCTTCTTCCCTCCCCAGATCTACCAGAAGATCCCAAGCACTGACCCGTCATCCAACAAGACACAGCAGGTCATCGCCTCCATCCGTGCCATGAGCTTGCCCGGCAGCCCCATGGCATCACGCCACCACTACTCCCCCATCTACCTGTCATGCGCCATGCTTCTGGCCGCCCTGAGCTGGCAGTACCTGAGCACCATCTCCAAGGCCACCGAGGAGTACGTCCAGGCGGGCGAGAACTGATGGCCAGCGGGCGGGCGGGGGGAGAGATGGTTGGCAGATGGGCAGTGGAGGCAGGAGACTCCTCGCCCCCTGCCGCTGGGGATGGCCAGGCACCCGAGGTGCCGCAGGGCCTGGGCCAGTGATGAGGATGGGATGCTGGTGATGAGGATGGGATGCTGGCGATGAGGATGGGATGCTGGTGAGCTGCAGCCCCAGGGCAATGGTGTGGCATTGCCAGACTCCGCTCCTCACCACCCTTGCCATCTGCTTGGATCGTTACAAACACTAATTGGAGTCTTACTGTTTGGAGTTGATTTTTTTTTTCCCTGTCCTGTTGGACAGTTTATGTGAATTATTTTTTTTTTTTGTTAGGATGGTTTTAAATAGAAACTCCAGTTGCCTCTTTTCTTGCTTGAGATTTGAGACACATTTCCAGCTCAGAGCTGAGCAAAACCTTCTGGGTTTTGCCTCCCTTTCTTAGGCAGCCTCTTTTTCATTGCCTCTGGTGCCTGCTCCACACTGGAAGGATTGCTGCTTCAGCCAGGAGAGGAACATACTTCCTTATTCAGGGAAAAAGCTCTGGCCACCTTCTGGTCCTCAGCCCAGGCTGGCTGAGACATCCTGCAGCCTGGAAACAGGCAGAGGCAATCACATTTCTGTTGTGCTGAAGGAGGCTGCTAGGCTTGACACAAGCCCTTTTAATGTTCAGTTCATAGGAGGTGGGATGCTCTCTCGACTTTAATGCACCCCCTGCTGAAAGCAGCCTGTTGCAGATCCCTGCTCTCCAGCACATGGCACCCTGTACTTGCAGAGCTTCATGCTTTCAGGGCTGGGAGGTGATTAAAATGAGAAGGGCTGCCGCATGGCCCTGAGCTAATCACCCCGTACCCGACCCAGGGTCTGGGCTCTGCACCACTTCTTCAGCCCAAGGGGGTGGGTGGCCATGGCAGGGCAGCACCACTGCAGCAGCGCCAGGTGCCTCTGCAAGGCCAGGGGAGCAAGGGTTTGCACCGTGCTGTCCCTCATGTGGTGCTTCTTGGGGGGCCTTGGTGTGTTGGTCACCCTGAAAAGGCAGCAGGGTGGGCTGGGAAGGCTTGAGCCACCGAGGGGGTGGCCAGGGCAGGTTTCCCTGGCCTACTTAGCTCCAGCTTGGGATGACACTTCGGGTTAGACTGACGTGCAAGCTGGAAGAGGTTTCTACTGTGCTAGACTTAACTTCAAGAGGAAACAACGCAGTAAAGGGAAGTCCTGTTTTGTTGGGGTGGGTTTTTGTTTTCAGGGTCCCCACCCGCCCCTCCTCCAATGGTGCTTTTGCCTTTGCGAAGGGAAGGTCAGCCCATCTCCTGGTACAGGACAGAGCTGTCTGCCAGGTGCAGTTTGGTGGCCTTTGCAAGGCAAAGCCCCTGCAGCCAGGCTGTTACTGGAAGAAGGACCCCTACTCCACAAGTACCAATGTAGATAGTTTTAAGCTGTTGTTCAAAAGAAACTTGCGGTAGCTCTCTTTGTGCAGCTTCCTGTCTTGTTGAAATTAAAAGTTTTCTTTGGGGGGAAAAAAAAAAAAGAAAAAAGTGTTTGGTATGTTTATTTTTTTGTTAGCTGTCATTTCTTTTACACCAGTAATTCCTCACTATGACCCAAGATATGAGCCCTCAGCTCAGATGAAATGCAGATGCGTCCTTGCCGCCACTCAGGGCATCACAGTAAAGCGCTGTGTGCCAGGCCTAAAAGAATTGTAACCAGGGTGAGAAAGAGCTAAAGGTTGGTAAATAAATTTTTAATGGCCCTTGCACTGCAGGCAGCAGGAGTGGTGGCACAGCCGGGGGCTGCAGGTGCCTTGGTACATCCGTCTCACCACGCACCCTCCATGCCAGCGTGCAGAGGTGCTGGGGGCAGTCCTGGCTGCACCCTCGCCCATGTTGAAGCACGTTCCCCTGACCAGTGGGCAATGCCCAGGGGCTGCTCAGGAGGCAGCACAAGCTGCAGGCAGTGGCTGCATCCATGCTGGCACCAGTACAGCCAGAGGGCAGGGCTGGGACTGACCACGCTGGCATGACAGAAGGGTCTCGCCTGGTTTCCACAATGCAGGGAACAGAAGAATGGTTTGAGGGGGTCTAAAGTCAACCAAGGGCCAGGAGACAAAGACATCGGAGAAATCATTTATTGGCACAGTTGTTCCAATCACATACACCACAGCTCTGTCTCACTGGTGTCTGAGTAAGCAGAGGTAAGGGGCTATTTTAAAGTGCAAGGGAGAGCCTGCTTCACACATTTCAGGCATGTAGCCTCAGCTCAGCAATATACTTTGTGCTTTAAAATAATAATAAAAAAAAGCTCTTTTGCTATATTAGTGTTGACAAATCACGATTCCTCCTACATGGCTATTACATCTGCCCCCAGTAACAAAAATAAGGGGTTTTGTTCTTAATGCCTGTGGCTGAAGAAAAAAAAAAGGTTCAGTTGTGTGCAATTTAGTGAGATACCTCCAAGCATCTGCATGAGCTCCCTGCAGCAAACATGGGGAACATCCCTCATCTCTGGTCAGTGTTCAGCACCCGCAGTCCCAAAGCATCACACCAGTTTTGGGTGCAGCACCCCCACTGAGGTGTGACCTGCTGCACACCAACCTGCCCAGCCATGGCTGAAGGGTGGTTTGCTCTTTTCAGTGTGCTCCTAGATGCTTGCAAGACATTGGATCCAAGGCTCATGGACCTCCAGCCAGGCCCTTCCCTAGGATCGATAACCCCAAACTACAGCAGGAAAAAAAAAAACCCTAAACAAGCAGCTGACGAACAAGTGGTTTAAAAAGCAGCCAAATGGATGGAGCAGAGCAAGCTACGCACAAAGGGCTTGTTGCGGGCAGGAAGGGGCCTTAACACAGCTCCAGGCAGAGCCAGCCCCTCATCAAGTTTGTCAGTATTTTGTCATTAATAGGTCTAAATTTAGCCAATTCAAGGCACACGCTAACATATCGGGCACTAACAGACCAACCCAGCCAGGGGTACGCGAATCACCCCCACTATGGTTTCCCAGCAGGGTCCATCTCCACTGCCCCACCACATCCCTAGTACCAGCAAAACTACTGCTTCCTACCCTCCCGGTAACAGACCGGTCTGGAAAGGGTGCAGGCTAACCAACTGCCATGGTGCAAGAGGCCAGCAAGCCCTCCAGCAGTCCTTTGAGCATGGAATGCCCCACAGCTGTGACTCACCAGGAGCAGAGGGCTTGCAGGGAGCAGTTTCACTTCCAGCTCCGCCATACCATTAAAAAAAATAAAACATAAAAAGCTTTAATAAAGTAACCTCAACTACAGTCTCTTAGGAGAAAGGGGCTCTGCACCCAATCTGCTATCAGTTAAAAGCATTGGGGGCTCAGGATTATTTGTGGTTTGATCAAGGTTACATCTTCTTCCAGTATTGCTCCGTGCTGGGGATGCCAGCCACAATCTCAGACTCGATGCCACAGTGGTCCTCTCCTCGAAGGATTTTGAAGAAGCCTGGAAGCACAGCAAGAACAAAAATCAACCTCCCCATCGCACCAAGGAGAATTGGGAGGGGGTTCCCTCTGGCAGCCCCCAGGGGTACCTCACCATTGTCTCCCCAGTCGGTGTTCCAGGAGTTGGCAGCCAGCCAGTATGGAGTACCATTGTCCACCCCCCAGCCCAGGATCCGGATTGCATGGCCTCCAACCTGCTCGCCAGACACGTGCTGGTAGACACCTGCAAGGCAACAAGTCAACACATCAACAGGCGCTGTGTCTCCACACTTCAGAGCGCTGACAGCTCATGAGACGTTTGATATCAAAACTCAGAGACCAGCCGAGAAGGTGGCTTTGGTTAAATGCGGACCCGAAGCTTAGTGTAGAGTCTGGAGGAAGGACTGATGCCAAGCATCAGCTCAACATGCAGGACACCTAGAGACGCTCAGCAAGGGGCCCAAATACAGCACATACCAAGCAGTTCCAAACAGGGAATTAGGGTCCACACCAGGAGAGCCATCTGCCAGGAGTTTACCTACAATACCAGCTGCTGTTCTCAGCTGCAGTTCTGGGGGTTCCCCATTGGGGCTTCCTCCCTGAGCCAGTCCGGAGCAGAAACCAATGGATACAGGAGATGGTATCTCCCCACGTTCTTGCAACACCAGATACTCAAGCGTGAACTTGAAGTCTCCTTTCAGACTTGAGCAGCAGGACAAGGGCCACAAAAGACAGACCTATGGATGAAGCAGGGAACGGGGCTCCCTACAGCCTCAGTGCTGATGCTCACCAGACTTGTACATCAGGAAGTCCTCGTAGACAATAAAGGCTCCTTCCACTGGGCCATTCTTGTAGATCTCAGCCATGATTTCCTTCTCACTGTGAGGGACACCATAAGATGTGATGCCTGGGGAGGAAAAAAGTCCCACCATTAATACGGCATTGTCAGGCCACATGGGTCTTGGGACTTGCAGAGACTGCTCAGCATGTCTGTGCAAGAGGCCTTCTCCACTTAAAGGTTAAATTCAAACTCTAAGGTTCCAGAGGCACCGACACAGACAGGCAGGAAAAGTGGGCTCCAACCATCCTCTTCCAGAGGAAATGATTTAACCTGAGTCCTATTCCGTACCCGCAGACCTACTTCAGACAGCTTCACTGGGTATTTTTCTCCTTACACACCCTCACTTCCAAAAAACCCCAAACTACTCAAGGCTAAGACAAATCTCCAAGAAGCAGCCAGGTTATCCTACATGTATAGGGCTGGCTACCACTAAGGAATAAGGAGGTGACTTTGACAGCGTAATCCCACAGGGCTCAGCACCATGCCCTTCAACCCAGGCACGTGCACCACGAGGACTCAAATCAGTTCCCGTCCCTGCCCCCCCCCCCCCCGCCCCAACTCAGCTGGGTCTCAGCAAATACAAACTGTGCATCTGCCAGGCTTATCTTTCCTCCAGGACCACCCATCCCGAGGGCACGAAAATAACCACCATAAACCAGTTTAGGATAAGGTCCAACCCTGCCAAGCCCACCAAGCTACCACTAGGAGCAGCTCTGGAGCTGCTGTGCACTGAGCGGTGTTGGAGGCCACCTCCCTTACCGTAGTGCTTGTCCTCCTTGTATGAGGGCGAGTAGCCTGGTTCGCAGTGCCGGCTGCACCTGGGGGTTTCTCCCCCCTCCCCAGTGCACGGTGGCCGGGAGCCGTTGACATGGTGCTCACAGGGTGGGATGGAGTAGGGACGGCAGCCTGTTGAGGACAGAGGCAGCATGAACCGGCTGTCCCCAAGCACCCCTGTCTATCAGCCATGCTGGAGGAAGTACCATATGCTCCAAGAATGGGCACAACCTTTCTGACCCCAAAACCCCACATATCACGGGGTGCAAGCAAGAGCAGGTCTGTCACAGCCAGATGGCCAATCCTTGCATTGGCAATGAGTTTCCTTCTGGACCTGCTTCCCGCCATCTCCCCTCTTGACAAGGTGATGGAAAAGATGAAAACATGAACCAACTTATGGCCACGCTAGGAGGAAGCAGAGGTTTCCAGTCTAGAAGTTGCTTTTTGACGGGGAAACACGCCAGGAAGACTCCTGCCCTCATCCAAAGTGTATTGAACTGGTCCAAAACCACCACCACCAAAATATTCACAGCCTGATTCATTCCTGCTACGGAAGCAGGTGCCTTGTGGGGTTGTTAAGTCAGGCTACTGTGCTCCCTTCCTGGATGGGTCTCCTGACTCTAGGTGGTCTTCAGGGGCCCTTGTCCTAAAGGGGTGACCAAAAGGAGCCATGGGGACAGGAGCAGCCAGCTGGGATAGCAGAAGTGTTTGAGCAGAGATCTGAAGGAAGGAGCAGCCACAAGGATGCAGACCAGAAGAGAAGCACCCTGAAGGACATGAAGCTGTAACAGAGATGCTCCTCTTTGCTTTCATAAGGGTACTGACCAGGACTTACCCACATGGGAATCATAGAGACCCCCAGACACGAGGCCCCTCTCTGTCCAGTACCTCCATGCGCCAGAGGGGTAACCACCATTGCACCTGAAGAAAGAAGCAGCAGTTCCAGCTCCAGCCTTCCCCCCTTTTGGGAGAAGAGGGGAAACGGAGCCATCATGGGATGGCTGAAGGGAAGCGTTCAGCATGTTGAACCTTTTTAAGCCTGTCCCTGCCTTCCCCAGGATTTCTAGGCCTCGAGACATCAAAGCCTCAGGGCAAGAAGGAGCTAAGAGCATCCATGCCTCCAAATCCCAAAGCAGTGGTGCTTCACCAGGTCCCTGGTCAGCCTCTGCCACCAGAGGCAGCAAAAGCCACACAACTTGGAGACACACACACCCCTACGCCCCCACCCCCCACCCCCATCCCCCACACCCATCCGCTCTCAACAACTGCAAAAGCCACAGGCAAAATTTGGCTTGTGCCTGAAAACCAAGGCATTGGGGCTATTAAAAGATCCTTCCTTTGGCTTAGGCTGCCGGCGACTCTGCATGGGAAAGCATCGACTCTGCATGGGAAAGCATCGTTATCTGCTTGCCCTCCATCCACCAGCCATCATCATCCACTGCTGCTGGGGCAAGACGTGGCCCTCAGGGACTTTCAGTCCACGCAGACAACTTTCTGTTCCCACCTAACCCCAGCAACTACAGCATAAACCACTGGTGGGGCTTCCTGTTCATTAGGGAGACTAGGAAAATGGGGCTGAAATGGTCAGCATCTTCAGGTTGTGGCCCCACTCCTCCCACCCACCTTTTAAGCGCACGAGAACCCAGAGCAGCTCACCCCATGCCGCACTCGAAGCCGCAGCATGACAGCAAGTCCTCCGCTGAGACCTCCACGCTCACCTTGGCGTTTGTGTGAACGCAGATTCTGTCTGAAATTGCTTCGACGGCACCAAAAGCCTGCAGGCAGCCCCAAAAACCCAAGGGAAGACCATTAGAGCCAGCCACGGGAGAGAAACCAGGCAAACTTCTGGCAATGAGTGCAGCAAGCACAAGCCTGGCTGGGAGAAGCCCACCCAGAGGAAGCTCAGACACTGCAGGACTTCCCGTGCCCCACCACCCCATTTATGTAATTCAGTCGCAAACTCAACAGCATGTTTTTGGTCCAGCAAACTCTGCATTGGCAGGACCTTAAGCCACCCATGCTCTTACCCAGCAAGAACCACAAGAGCCTTGGTCTCTTATCTCGTTGATGGTAGGACAGTTAGGCCACTGCGTCCGGGAGTCAAAGTTATCAGGCAGCTCCATATCTGCAGCAAAATCTACCCTGCAAGCGAGAACATAGAAGTCCTGTTATAGGAACACCAGAGTAACAGGACTGGGTGCACAAGACTCTCCAACCTCCTCTGAAGGTGATCTGGAGGATAAGGGCTCTTGTTTGCTTACTGAAGTAGAATAAATACTTCAAGTCCTCAAACCAGGTAGGCAGCTCTACCAACGTTTTAAGTTTCAAGGAGTACAAATTACATTATTGGTCAAGTATCTGGCATGACAGAGGATGGATGTTCCCCCCACACATGCATCTGTGCTTAATTCCATGCAAGATGTCCAACAAGCTGCACCCAGGGGAACCCTGCTCACATCTCCTCTGCCAGGTGAGATCCTCACCCACTCCAGACACACCAGGAGCATCCACACAAACTTTTACAGGGCCTTCATCTCCTTCTCCTGGCACTCACCTCTCAGGGAGCTTGGGCCCGCCCAGGAAGGTGCCGCAGAGCTTCTTCACGTAGCTCATGTCAGTGTTGCGGAAGTTGTGCCCTGCCTGGGAAGAGACACAGAGAAATAGGACATGACTCTTCACAGCCACCAAGTGCACTGCTGGGACCAGCTCCAGATCTCCCTCAAATCCAACCAGTGCCTGACCCTTGCTATAAAACCCAGGGGCCAAAGACCAAGCTACCTACAGACACAGAACACCTCCCTTTCCAGGATCAGTGCATCATGACCCATAATCTATGGTCCAGCTCTAGGCTTTGGTCACAGCAGCCTGGCCAAGGAGGGTTTGGCCAGTCACCAATACAGCTTGACAGGTGCTGCTTGTTTCCAGCCTTCCACAGAGTCTTCTCCTCTTAGCATTGCTCCTACTCTTCAAATTCATCAGTGCTCTGCTCCAAAGAGGAGAAGCTCCACAGGTACTGCCACCACAAGAATCCCTGACAGCACCAACTCACCTAGGACAAGGCTGGTTTGAATGCAACCACCGTGGTGAGACTCCCAAATCTTGGCTCTTGAGTCCCACAGACAGACTGTTGAGCGATGCATCCCAGAAAAAAAAAAAAACAAAAACCACCACAAAAAAACCCGGGACTTACCTTCCAAGTGGTATTGAGCTTGTTTATGTGGTTGACCAGGTCGTTGGAGAGAGGAGGGTAGTAAGGAATGCTGCGAGCATTGGCGAAGGCCACCAGGGCACACAGGATGGACACGGATGGCCACATTTTGGCTACAGAACAGGACACTCCACCTGCAGCCAGATATGGGCATCATTGGAAACCTTCCCAAGGCAGGCTCAGACTGCGAGCAAGGGCTTGGCAGAAGGACCGTCACAGTAACACGTGGGATGACAAACCACGTGGCTGCACGCAGTCTCTCCCAATCCCGATTTACTCCAAAGGTCAGGAGAGACACAGTACAGGACTCATAAACCCCCTCCTCCAGCTCAGAAGAAATCAGACAAGGCAACCCTGTTTCTTTACCACTGCAGGATTAGTAGCTGCAGGAAAATACCTTTTGAAGCAGATCCAAGGGATTTGGAGGGTATTAAAAGCTATGTTTACTTCCACAAAAACAGAGAATAAGGACTAGGACAAAGAATAAGTGACACCCCACCTCCATGGCAAATGGCCGGCAGGACTGCAGGCCCGGGGACCGGCTAGCCCCTGCCCTAGTGCAGTCCTCTTCCCTTTGAAGGGATCATTCTAAACCACATTTTTGGACTTTATGGCCTCATTTTGGCCAGCCCGTTGCCCTGGGGACCTGACTGGGGTCACAGCCCTGGGGCAGGGACCCCTCCTGCCCATGCTGAGTGGGGTCTGCATGCACCGGGAGCTGCCCACAGCTGCTGCCTGCGCTCCCCTCCCACGGGGGCTTTTCATGGCAGAGGCTCTGAAGCCACATCCCTTCGCACAGGGCACCAGGAAAGTCCCATTCTGTGGAACAGAAACACAGGGGAAATCCAGGAGCACCTCAAGGGTGGGCCACAGCCTCTGGAATGCATCACCCAGCCCAGAGATCCTTGAATTTAACCCCCAATGCCAGCAGCCGCTGCTTCCTCCTCGCTGCTTCCTCCTCATCCCCACGCCTGACTCAGATGCACAGCAAGGCCACCAGCTGCTTGATCTCTACAAACACACCAGGGCACCCTTCTCCTCCTGAAAAGCCCCCCAGCTCCCCTTCCACCACTGCCACGTCCATCCTGATGAGCTCCAAGCCTGGTGAGCGACCCAAGACCTCAGATACTCCACTACAGCCTGGACAGCAGAGATATTCAGGCTTTAATTCCTACTCATCTGAGCGAGCTGAACGTGTCATCGCCTTTGCAAGCCTGGGCTTAAACCCTTCTGGGCAAATACGCCCCAGCAGCCGGGCAGGCAGCTCTTGCCAGCAGCTCCTCATCCCTGTGGCACCAGAGCTTACGGAGCTGCCGCAGGGGATGGGGAGACACACACGCATCTCCATGCAGCCTGCCTCCACCCACTCGCAGCCAAGTTTAGCCTTTACAGAGAAGAAAACCCAGCAGGAGTGTCCTACTTTCTGCCAGCGACAAGCCCAGGCAGCTGCAGCTAACTGTATAAAGGGGCTTGGTTTTTTTCCTTTCCCCCTCCTCCTTCCACCATTTATTTATTTCTCCCCCCACTCTGCGCTTTCAGCAGGATGCTCAGCCCAAAAGCCAGTTGAGTTTCAGCAGCACATGGGTCCTCCTACCCCTAAATCTCACCTCTTCAAAAGGGTTTCATATGTATTTGCATACTTGGAAGCTTCTCGTGGATAAGGGACTCGCTAGCATTGCTGGTGTCCCCACCATGCTCCACTGCTTATGCAGCAGGAAGCAGGTTACACTCAGAAAAACAAATATATATTTCTAAGGCTACTGTGATTTTTTACCTTGTGCCCCTTCAACATGGCCACAGAAGCCTGCAGGTGGCCAGCCTGTGCTGAAGCACCTTGTCTAATGAAAAAATCTTAGAAAAACCCGAAACACCAACAAAACAAAAATCACAAACAAACAAACAAAAAACCTGAAAAACTTCTGTACTCCCTGCAGGCAATTTCCTACTTTCTGTAGCACAGAAGGGAGGCATTTTTGAGGCCTGAAGCCACCTGATACACTTTTGTTTTCAGCAGGATGCTTGTCAATTCGCTGACATGCTGAACCCCATGCTGCAAAGCCTCCTGCATCACACTGCTGCTTGTGCCAAGCTCTTGATGGACGGACACAGGAGATCTCACAGCTTCAGGTTACCAGGACCACACCAGCTGCAGACTGCAAGCTCTGGGCAACCCGAGACCAACATGAAAAAAGATATGAGGAGGTTTCCCCTCCAACGGGTGCTCGCCTTTTAAGCTCTGCACGCCATGGCTGGCTGCCAGCAGACCCAGCAGAAACAGAGAGACCTCACCCAGCACAACTCAAAACACCCGGGGAGCCAGTCGGGTTTTCCAGCTAACGAGCCTCTTGCCAAGTCTCCTACAGGCACGAAGCCTCCCCACGGGCCACGGGAGAGCTGGGGTGGTTCAGCCTGGAGAACAGAAGGCTCTGGGGTGACCTTACTGCAGCCTTTCGTTACCTAAAGGGGGCTTGTAAAAAAAATGGGGATGGATTTTTTAGTAGGGCCTGTAGTGATTGGACAAGGCGGAATGGTTTTCAACTGGAAGAGGGGCGATACAGACTAGATATAAGGAAGAAATTCCTGATGATGAGGGTGGTGAGACACTGGCAGAGGTTGCCCAGAGAGGCGGTAGATGCCCCGTCCCTGGGACCACTCAAGGCCAAGTTGGACGGGGCTGAGCAATCTCATCTACTTGAAGATGTCCCTGCAGGGGGGTTGGACTAGACTGGCCTTTAACCTTCCATCCCAAACCTTTCTGTGATTCTATGAAGTCTCCTGTGGCCACAGCGTCTCAGCGGGGAGCTGATGCTCTCAGCTGGATGGCACAGAGCTTCCCAAGATCTGGGTGGAGAAGGAAGGGGAAATCCTTCATCTCATATGATTTCTTCCTCCCTACCCACCCACACCCCCAGCTTGAGCAAGCCCCCAGTGTACTGTAAATCTATCTGTAGAGAACGTAGGCATGGGACTCACAGGCCAACGTCCACCGACAGCAAGTCACATGCAGCCAGAGACAAAGCAGCCCCAGAGGCGATGCAGCAAGTTAAGAAAAAGCTGCTGGTTTCCACCATCACCCCCTTTTCCCCACAGATACTAGCAGCAAGACACTTCCTATGTCAGTGTTATCACGTGTGTTTCCCCCACCACCGCTATCTCCTCCACACACACCTTCCCCTCCCCACACCCACAGCTGTTTTAAATGTCACCAAAAGAGCAGCACCAAAACCAAACTTGCGTAACACCTGCTGCATCCAACAGAGATCTGCTCTTCTTTCCGCACAGTGAACAGGCCAGGGGAGTTTCTCCAGCACCCCCAGGAGAACCCTTCCCTTTGCACCCCCCATGCCTCTGGAGGTCCCTTGCAGCTTCAGCATGACCCTGGCAAAGGCTGTTGTCATGGGTCACATCCCACTACAGCTTAGTAGCTTGGAAACAGAAGCAAAGCATGGCTGTCGGACTTTAAGACACTGCAGCTTTGCCCCAGTGAATTCTCCAGATGGCAGGAGGATGCTTGAGGCTTGCAAAGAGCCCGCCCAAGCTGCTGCACCTCCTACAGGGCTGCAGACCTGGGAGCTGAAAACAAGTTCCCTGCCCCCTGCTTTGGGATGCAAAGTAGCTGGGGTAATGCAATTTCTTGAAGGATGAGCAAGAAGGAACTGCAGAAAGCTGCTATCTATCCATCAGTACAGCTGACCCTGGGCAAGACTGGCAATTCAGCCGGCTTGGTTGCTTAAAAAGAGGACATTTGGGCCACTTGAGTGCAGCCCTTGAGCCCCCCCCCCCCCCTCCAGCCAGTGAAGAGGAAGCACTGAGACTGCAGACCCTCCAACACGAGCTGCTCAGAGCAGCTGCAGCGTGCAAGAGAGAGGAGCACCTGAAGCGAGATGGCCATGGCTGGTGCTGCACCACCCACCCGCACTCCCTCTTCACTGCAGCTCTGCCTGCAGGGACACAGGGAGGAGGGAAGGTGACATCACCCAGATGCCTTCTCCATCCCTCCCGACGAAGAGATCTTGGACTCAGCTGCAGTTCCCTGCCTGCTTTCCCAGGGATGGAGCTCCAACTATTTGGACCACATTATGCCGGGGATCAGCAGGGTCCCACAGCCTCCTCCCAGCCAGCACCCAAGGGAGATGCAGAGTGCCGGCAACACCAAAGCCCTCTGTGGTTCACCGCTGCGGAGTCCCACCACGAAGACTTTCTTCACATCACCCAGAAATCAAAGCTCACAACACCCATTTAGCTGGGCATTTCTTTGCACAGTCAAAACCAGCCAACCCAAACCCCAAACAGGCTAGTCAAAGCCCAGCTCAAATGACTCAGTTCAGGCAGGTCAGGCCATGAGATAAGTCACAGCCCTGAAGCACCTCAGCTCCTCCAATGTCTGGGCCAAACCCCTCCAGGCACAGAGGCACCCCCACACCCTTTTCCAAGGCTTTAAGGATGATCACGGCTGTCCCCACCCCCACAGCTACAACACCCCCACCCCTGCAGGGTCAGAGGTACTCAGCAAAGCTCAAGTCATGTGTCCTCCTTCAGCAAGCAGCCCTTTACCGAAACCCAGCTTTGTCCTTTGTTCTGGCTGCCAGTATTTGTGTGTGACTCTAAGCCACAATAAAGCAAGCCTACAAACAACACCATCCAGCTCAGCTGGCTGCGCTGCCAGGTTAGCTTGGGCACACCAAACTCATGGCCTGGTGACTTCATTACAGCTATTGCTGCATTATCAAAGCTTGATTTTTTTGTCTTAAAAGAAGAAAAAGCATGAGTCACTCTGCCCCATACCCATTCCTTTCCAGGAAAGCCGAATCGCTAGCAGATTAGGTATCTGACAAAATAAATACATCCTGAGGCAAGTTGTGGTGCTCGCATCTACAGCTTATGTTCACAGAAGGCGCAAGATTCCTCCCAAATGGAGCTGCACTTAAATTTTTTTTTTCTTCCTCTCTCTCTCTCTCCTCCTTACAGGCCCATCCATAAACCTGAGTCTTGCACAAGCCCTCAGCTGCTGTAGCAGACTCCCCGCACCCCCAACTTTGCAGCCTGGGGGTAAACACAAGAAGGAGGCGATCTTTGCTGCATCCTGCCTGCAGCGCAGCCTGGGCCGATCCACGGTGTGCCAGATGGGTGCAAGGCAGCACCCACCTAGAGCCGTCTCCAAGCTGTGGTCCTGGTGCCAGACCCAAGCTCGGCCGCACATCACGGGATGTTCCCAGAAGCACTTCAGTGGGTGCCAAACCGGCCTCCTTTGCGTCAGGGCTGGGACTGAGGTTTGGTTGGGGGTTTTTTCCCTATCTTCATTACAAAAACAAGAGTCCCTCCCTCCTCCCGACATTTTTACAAGGTTTGCTGGTTTTGAGGCGCACTGAGGGTTAATGGCATTTTCCCTGCAACAAACCTCACCCCTGAGCTGCAGAGCATCCCTCCTGGATCCGCCACGGCCAAAAATACCCTGAAACGCCGCTGGGAAACTGGGGAGACGCTGCTGCCCCCCCAAGGGCCGCTCCGCAACATCCCCCGGGCGCGGGGCTCGCCCCGCTCCGCTGCTCCCCGCCCCACGGAGGCAGTGGATGGGGATACCCCATCCCTGCCCCCCCCCGCCTGTCCCCCGCGCGGCGCGGCATCCCTACCCCTTACCTGCCCCCGCCGCAGCGCCCGCACCCCCGCCCCGCCGCGCGCCTTATGCCCGGCCCGGCTCGGCCCCCGCCGGGTCCCCCCGCCCCCCCCCGGCCCCCCCCCCCCCGCCGGGTCCCCCCGCGCCCCCGCCGGGTCTCACCGCCCCGCAAGGCGCCGCGCTCCCTCGGCGGCCGCGGAAGGGGCAGCTCCCGGCGGCTGAGTCACCCCGGCCCGCCCCCAGCGTGACTGCATCCTGCCCGCAGCCTGCCCGCCCCCCGCCGCCCGCCGCCCGCTCCCCGCCCCCAGCCTGCCCCCAGCCTGCCTCCAGCACGGCCGGTTCGCCTCCTCCGACCAGCCAGCCCGCCGCCTTGCCCGACACCGCGTGCATCCCATCCGCCTCCCCCTGCCATCCCACCTCCATCCCGCCTGCATCCCCTCCTCAAGCCCACCTGCGTGCCTCCGCAATCATGGACTCACAGAATGGGTTGGGTGGGAAGGGACCTTAAAGACCATCCAGTTCCCACCCCCCTGCCACGGGCAGGGCCCCCTCCCCCCAGCCCAGGCTGCCCCCAGCCCCATCCAGCCTGGCCTTGAGCACTGCCAGGGATGGGGCACCCACAGCTGCTCTGGGCAGCCTGGGCCAGCGCCTCGCCGCCCTCACAGGGAAGAATTTCTGCCTCATCTCTCATCTCCATCTCCCCTCTCTCTTGTAAAGCCATTCCCCCATGTCCTGTCACTATAAGTCCTGCTAAAAAGTCTGTCCTTATCTTTTTTATAAGCCCCCTTTAACTACTGGAAGGTGCAACAACATCTCCCCGGAGCCTTCTCTTTTCCAGGCTGAACCACCCCAACTCTCTCAGCCTGACCCCGCAGGAGAGATGCTCCATCCTGTGCACACCCTGCCTGCTTCTCTCCAGCAACCTGTCTCCTCTGTCCCCTGCCCACCCCGCCAGCCTCCTTTGAAGTTTTTCTCTGGAAGTTCAGCAATTTTTTGCTGTGTTACTGCATTAACTAACTTTTTTTCCCCCTCATTTTGGCTGATTTTCACAGGCAGTATGTACAGCACATAAAGGTCATCTTAAGAGCCAGTTTCAATCCCTGCTCTAAACCACAACTATGCTAAAGCTTCTCTTTAATGAGAAAGACCATCTGTTTTTGTTTGGGTTTTTTTTAGCCCCTTCCCCTTCCTCAGCCCTCTCTGGGAGAAGGTGGGGATAAAATATATTCCTCATCACTCTCAGGAATGGACAGACCGTTTGGCCTGGAGTAGAAAATAATTAAGCAGTGATCAAAAGTCTACTGACATCCGGCAACCAGGGGAAAATCAAAGCTTGGCAAAGGGAGTCACCTGGGATTGAAATGACATTTCAATTTGAAAAGGGAATGCTGAGGCCTCCTCTGCAGTAGCTGAGGGCAGTAGGGATGGTCTGTGGCGCTCGGTGCTGCACAGAGGGAGCAGAAGGGCTTGGTCTGCAGGGGCTGAAGGGATGCAGTGCTGCTGACCGGCTTCTCTAGACTTTCAGAAGTTTTAGATGCCTTACAGGAGCGCAGGCTTTGTGGCAGGACACAAGCAGATGCCGAACAGGATGCAGTAAAAGCAGATGATTAATCCATGTTTCTTCCCAGCTTTCCAGCTTTGCTTGTGGTGCCTGGGCAAGGCTGCCTCAGACTCTCCAGCCACCTGAGAGCATTTCTGCAAGGTAACAAATGCCTCCCTTGGCAGCTGGTGACATCCCTCTCTCTTGGTTTTTTTATGAGCATTATGCTTCATACTTATTTTTACATAAGAATTTGCATTCTACTTTTTGGAAGGTTTGTTACATATTTTTTCTAGAAGATCAGTGAGTATACTTTTTCCTCCCCTGCTGCCGTTTATATCCAATCATTTTTTGGTCACATTCACATTTTAAAGATTGATTTTGTGTTGGAAGGCTTCCTAGTGAGGTGCTGAAAAAAAATCAAAGGAATATTATTTAATACACTTGAATGTGTGTCCCAGTATTTATGCAGTAAAACTGGAGATGATCTTGCTGTGGTTAAGTGTATTTATGCTTCGATATGCTGTATGCAAAGGCCCTTAGACCATTGCCTGCCTTTACATATAATTTTTAACCAGCAAAGAGTAAAGTCCCTCACTATGCTTTATTTATGCTTTGGCAATTAAAATAACAATAAAAAAGTAAATTAATTACTTGTAACTTGCCTAACCTCCCTCTGACTCACACAGGATTTCCTCACTACACTCACTGCCGTTTGATTTTGCAGTTTTCCCTTGCCTATGAGGTTTTGTTGACATTAAACACAGGCAACAGAACCCGATTTTTGCCCTGCTCTCTGTGTGACCCGGCTCTGACGTCCTCAGTCTGCCAGCCATGTGGGCACAGCATGCGATGCTGGGGGGCTGGAGTCAGGACATGGCTAATGTTTATTTTTCTCAGTAACTTGCTGTGGTTGCTTCCTCATTCCCAATACCTCCTTATTTCCAACTAGGTTTTTGCCTAGAAGTTGGATATTAGCAATTTTAAGCCTGTGCAGGCCTATAAGATGTGTTTTAGTCTGCCTTGTTACGCGGCATTCCGGAGCCCATCCTTTGGGCTATGCCAATGTCCTCCACTGTTTGCCCGGGGCAGGGAGCAGCAAACTGTTTTTCTACATATATTTTTCAAGAGCCAAAAGCCTGAAACTTCGCACAGACCGCTGGCCTTTCTTCCCACTTTGTGTTGAAGTTGCCATCCCTTTGTCAGTCGGTTTGGGCTGAAAATGCGCTAATTTTTGAGATACATTGTGTTTATATATGAAGCTGAATGCAACCAGGAAAGTTTCCCCATTGGAGATGCTCTCCAAGGAACCTGTAAATCCTTTGTGTGCCCAAACCAGGTATGAAACAACCCCCTTTTTTGCTTTTGAGGGATTTTTTTTTTTTTTTGTAAGTGTATCAGAGAAGTAAATGGCATTTGCTCAGGCCATAGCAAGCTTCAGACTTTGAAGCAAAATCCGCCACTATGAGAATGAGATAAGAAAAATAGCCAGGAGACTTTGGGCGACATCCTCTTATTGCTTGTTAAATCGCTGCTGAGTGACTCATGGTGTCCCTGCTTCAACATCAAGCAGCAAACAGTTCCTAAAGAAGCTGCTGCAGGACCCATACTTCTAAGTTTAAGACAGAAAGTTTCTACGCGTATTGATCTTCCACCAAAAATATAAATAAAGAAGCCCTAAATAATGCAAGTATGTTTTTATCATCTCCAGGGTTTAAAATCTCTATTGCTTACGACAAAGGTGTGAAATGCAGATTTATTTAATAAGCACATAGTTTGGCTTAGGATAGGCGTGAAGCTCTTCTCAACGCCAGTTTTCCTCTTGGCATCCCTCTTGTCATGGGGCATTGAATCACCTAATCCACAAAATATTGCAGGTGACCTATCATGGGACATTTGTTCAATAAATGAAATAAATGGAATGAAAAGATTGAATGAAATGGGAATGCATTTCTGGCCCAAGAGACATTACTTCAAGGGTGCACCTCAGCATTTATTATGTTAAATTGAGAAGTAACCAGCCTAGATTGGTCTCTCTTGTCATTTTAGCTAACATAGCTAGGTTTTTCATCTATGAAACAGAAAAGCAACCTCTCAGTGATTTTAAAAGGTGCATCAGATATACACCTTGTACCCCGATTTGCAAACTAATTGATTTGAGTGTGAGTTATATCTGCATCTCTAACAGCAAGCTATTGTTTCTGTGGATTTTGCAGCTGACTTGCACACCCTCACAGCAGCAGAACATCTCCTGTGACTCATCAGTTAGGTTTTGATGGGGATAATAATGGTTATTACAGCTGGATCAGCTGCCCAAGAAAATAACTTGCCCAAGGCAACAGGTAAGCAGGATTTTTAGAAAGCCATAACCCTGTCTGATAAATCCTTGCTGGCAGGGTTAGACACCGACATAATTCTCACCTCTCCATGGGAGCTGGGACAGCTGGAGTTCAAATCCTTGCTCTCCAAGCTTTCAACAGATGCCAGAGCTATTGCTGGAGCATGTGGCTTTAGAAAACTCACTGAAACATGCCTTGGACCTCCTGTTGGCTAATTCTAGTGGATTTAGGCTTGTCCAGTGGCATATGGGGGTTTGTTGACCAGATTTTTCAGCCCAGACAGAAAATGAGCTTTGCTGCCTGCGTTGAGCAAGAGGCTGGCTGGGCTTCCCTGTTGCTGGCCGGGTCAGGAGCTGTGTGCTCCTGTCGTGGATGCCAGTAAGTAAAGCTCTCCAATGCCACAGGGGATGGCTCCTCAGCCATGGGGGAGACATGGGAAGGGTTTCTCTGAGGGCTGAGCCTGGTTTTGCAGCTCTGCTTCTTCCCCTTTTGCAGGTTTGGTCCGTATCTAACCCAAAAACAGCTGAGCAAGAGGCAGCAGCGCTTGGCTGAGCCATAAAGGCATCAGCAGAACTAAACCCCACACCAAGCCTGGATTTCCATCCATTCAGCAAGGCAGGTGGAAAGTGTGTGTGTGGGTGGTGGTGTCTTGGTGTGCTCCATCCCCTGTGCACCCCTTTTGCCTTATGTTGCTGATGCTCTGGGGGATCCTGTGGCACTCTTGCCCCCAGTTCCTGCAAATCCTTGCAAATGTTGTGGTCTGGTTATGCAAGCTGCAGCACCTGGTGACTCAGCCAAACTCATGAGGAAGCAGGTGACTTTGCTGGGAGCTGACTCAGGAATGGGTGACACAAGCAAAAAGCTTCTTCCCACCATTACTGGGACAAGTTGAATCCAGGTCTGGGTGAGCAGAGAGATGGCAAGGGCAGAGCCTGCTGGCCCCAGCTTGGTGTGGAAAGGCAATGTCAGGGCTACCATTTGCTTCTGCAAAGCTTAGGTCTCTTTGCACAGCAAAAAAATTGTTCCTTGGCTCTAACACAAGGCAAAATCCTTGCCTAATTTAAACACTAATAGCATTTTCCGTATTTTCTGTTGAAAAGCTCTCCTTGCTTCCCTTGCTTCATCCATCTTGTCTTCCTGGGGTGTCTCCTTGACTTCAAGCAAATGATCAGCTGTGCTAAGTCTATGCTGTACCCAAGGAGGTGGCAAATGGCTCTCATCCAAAGGCAGAAATGTCTGTCTACATGCCTGGCACATAAGAGAGGCTGAGAGCAAAGCTCATCCTATGTTTGGTTTGAGACAGACCTTTGCAGCATCCTGGTGTGAACATTGCTGTTCTGCTGTTTGGTGTGGCCAGACCTCTGTTGCCAGCTCTCCCAGCAATTTTTGGCTGTGGTACTCTTGGGGTCACAGGTAGACTTGTGTGACAATCTTTCCTCCATGACTCTGGCAGATTTTTGAAGATATGGGAAATTTTTCCATCTACTCTGTCCCTCACCAAGAGGTCTTCTTCCTTAGCTCTTTGGGCTGAGCCAGCTCCCCAGTGCTGTCTCCCCATCAGTGTGGAGCTGGCTGGGGCAGCTGCTACGGTCCCAGGTAGACCAAGATGTTCCTCTTGGGGAAAGACCTTACCTCTAGGGCACCTTTCCCACCTGCTTTCCATATGACATGTCAGGCAGCTTCAGACACTTTGGGCCAGATGCTGTGGCTTCACTTGTGGTACGTGCCTGACTTTGGCCTTGCTTCTATCATACCCCAGCCTCCAGGAAATTCAAGAGCAGCAGCAAGAGCTCCGATCTCAGCGGCTCTCCCCAGGCACCTGACCTGCTCTTTCCACCACTTGCTGAGCTTGTGCTTTCGAGCTGCCTGGCTGCAATATCCATCTGCCCGTCCTGGATTGTGACAGAAAGCAGGAACTGACTTTGCCTCCGTGGCCCTCTGTGGTCACCCCCTGCTCAGATGACAGATTTGTGTAAGAAAAGCCAAGGATGGGAACAGCTCTTGTGCTTCAAAAAGAAACCTCCAGCTGACCTCAGAGGAGGAAGCCTACTGGAAAGAAGAAGTGAGAGAAGCCTGGGCACTGACAAACATCACAAAAATTTACATCCAGAGAATTTTTTTCTGTGAGTGCTGGGCAGAGGGACAGATAAAGCAAACATACACCCCCACACCCCCCCTTTTTGTGTCCTTTGCTCTTCTGCAGGAGCAGTGTGCCTTCTGTGGAGAGCAACTTTGACATCATGACCTTACAGGGAGAGCTCTGGGCACAGCCTGTTCTGGGGGGGTGTTCAACAGTTTTGCCTTTCTCTGCAGGCTCTGAGGTTGGCCGTGGCCCAGGCAAGAGCCCGAGCAAAGTGCGCATCTGGGCTTTTGGCTGATGGGGCTTGTTCCTACACTCACGTGAGTCTTGCCTCCTGATTCAGGGTTGGGGAAGATGCTTTCCCAGAGTGGCTGGCCAAGGAATGGGGCTGTACTTGCCCTTGTCTATTCGAAGAGACACCCAAGCTCTTATCTGTGTCACTGGATTTATCTCCATCTCTTGATCTCTCCTGCTCATAGCATGAAACACACATTGAGGGTGGTGGGGTAGGGTAGGTCAAGATATTCTGTATTGTGTTGGGGGTTGAAAGGTGATATAGGGATGGAGGCTGTCTTGTACATGCAGAATTCAGCTTCAGGGGGATAAAGTTTCTCTGTAGAGCCATTATTAGTGTCTGCTTTGCAGAAGGGAAACTGAGGCATTAAAGGCTCCATTCCATAGTGAGCCCAGATGGAGAAAGCAGAAGTCCTGGCCCATGGGGAGCCCTGCTGCAACCACTTGGCCATGCTGCCTGCACTCTTTGCCTGCCTGCAAGACTAGAAGCGTTGCTGGCTCCTGGCAGGAAGAGAAACCTCCCAAGATCCTCCAGAAATGAGTGGATTTTGGTGCTCCAATGAAAGGTTATCTCATCAGGCACCATGCCAGGCACTCAGTGACGTGTGAGGGTCCATTGCACGCCAGCCACCCGGGACCCATTTTCTCCTGGTAACCCTGTTTTTCCCTGTTCTTTGCTTTGTTTATACATGAGCCTCAGGGGGGAAATGGAAATAGGAGGAGGACTGGTGGGACTGGAAATCAGGGTCATTTGTAAGGAGCTGGGGCAGGAAGGGCAAAGTGCTGGGAGGGTTTTCTGAGGGTCAGCGGCAAGGGACTACGGGCTGGGTGAGACTGGTACCTAAAAGCTAGCTTGGACCTATTTTGGATATGGGGAAAACTGGAAGAACTTTTAACTTCATTGTAATTTATTTAGAAAAAATATGCAGGACAAGGAAGCCAATGGGGAGTTTCCCACAGGCAGAAAGGAGGTGCCTGCAAGGAGGGACGCACTGTGCCATCCATCCCAGCAGGCTCCCACCGGGGACCTCTGGGTTTGCTGGATGAGGCCAGACCAGAGGGGAAACCAGTCTGATTCAGGTTGCACTGGTTTTTGATGCCATCTCGTGGTCCGGGAAGTCTTTACAAAGGGATGTGTGGAGCATATTTTCTTGGCTAGGCAGACAACTGCAGAGTAAAGTAGCTCCTGCTGCCGTTTCCCAGGGCATTGTGAAATCTGGCCCTAGCCCCACTGCTTTTGAGCAGGACTCATCCCTGGAGGGTGATTTCCACCACCTCTTCCCCCATCTGTTTGGGAATTGCTGTCCTGAATACCTCTAGGGAGCGGGGCTATCTCATCCCATCTCATTTCAAGCTCTGATGGGGGAATGTCCCTCCCCCCAGTATCCCCCCCGAGGGAGTGGGGAGAGGTGAGCAGGGAGGGTTCACCTCACCTTCGGCCCTAACCCTCTCCAGATGTGGTCATTGCCCTCTGTCCTTGCAGAATGGGCTCAGTGGGTCCCCTCCTCTTTATGCCCCTTCCTAAATGAAACAAAGGCAGATCCACTTCAGAAGCGAGGAGAGTCGGGAGGTGATGAGGTACTGGAGCTGCAGCATCCTTATCTGTGTCTACAGGAGAGATTGAATCAAGTCCCAGCCCAATGACACCGCTGGCAGCTGCTCAAGCTGGGAACAGCCTCGTTGCACAGTATTTAGCAAGTATTGACCCTCACAGAAACTGATGGGAGCATTCAAAGTGCCTGCTGGCAGCTCAACAAAGTGACTGCAGAGCCCTGCTTCATCGCAGCACAGAAAGAAAAAAACACATCAGAAACCGAAACGCAAGGGGTGTGTGCATCAGGAGTGAACAGGAAGCTGAACACCATAAAATCTCTACTGCAAAGAGGATTGAAACTCTGTTGCTGCAAACCCAGTTGCCCAGCAAGAGCCCACGTGCTTGTGGCGCGTGGCAGAAGTCACATGCGAAGCTTGCTCAACATCTGCAGCTGCAGAGATTTGAGTGAGTACCTCCTGACTGGCACGGGCAGGGCTTCCAGCTAGGAAGATCTTAAAAAGGGTTGCAAAAAAGTGAGGATTAAAAGGCAACTGCATATTGTCCTTTCTCACCGTGGCGGTTTTGGAAAGGTTTTGTGTGTTATTTTCCTCTGGTGTCTCTGCCACAGGATAGCGTGGAGGTGTCCAAACTTTTTTAGGTACTTACAATGCACCAATCTCACTTTCATCAGTAAGAATTCCCATTTTAGGTTGACTATCCCTGTAGATTCAGACGGACAGGACTGATGGACAAGGGGAGGACAAATTGCTTCGCATGATCTCCTGGGCAGAAGAAAAGTGGCACCGGCTCATCCTGGAAATCTCCAGCTGGAGATGAGGATTAAGAAGGTTTGGGAGGCAAGCAGGTCTCCAGCACAAGGACAACGAGCCCAGCTGGCCATGCACAAGGGCACTAAAGACATTAAAATTATCTGCGGAGCATGAGCAGTTCAACAAATGGTGAGCAGCCTCCCAGCTTTACACTGGAATTACCCCGAGGGAGAGGTGAGAGCATCTTGCAACAGCCACATCAGGACAGAGGCGGCTGCAGGTTTTCTCCCATGGCTGATTTCCAAGGTCGCTCCACCCCTGCTCTGCCTCCCCAAGCACTTTCCAACCAGCTAAATCATTCAGATAAATATAGCAGGAGGAAGGCAGCAGGTTTGGCTTGGGAAGAACGGATGGAGCTGGCTCTGAGACAGCGAGCGTGCTTTGTACTCATTGCGACAGAGTCACATGCATGTATTGAAACTGAGACCTAAGTGTAAAATTATGCTGTTCTGGGACTTTGGACAAGTCTTGAGTTTTTGGAGGGGAAGCTGGCAGCTGGCTTTCTTCCCCAGCTGATGAGGTAGCGAGTCAGCTAGATTGAATTGGGTCATCTTTAGCTATGAGGTGGTCTTCTTCACCTCGGGTAAGGGAAGCCGATGTCCCAACACACAGCCCTTTGCACAGTCCCATTGGTGTCTCCAGCTGCACCTGTGCAGCAGGGGCCTGGATATCTCCCAAGTCTTTGTTGCTGTTCCCCACCCCAGAGCACCACTTGGCTGCAGGAGGTTTCTGGGACAAAGAGCCTCTGGGATGGGGAAATAGGTGGTGGTGACTTCTGGCTGCAGCCTCCACTGTGCTGAGGCACCTGGTCACCTGCTGAGGGATGGACCTCAGCATCTGAGGGCTGACAAAACACCATGGGGTCTTCCCAGAGGGGCCTGGCTGCCTGCTCTGAGCTCAGGGAGCATCTGCAGCCTCTCTGACGACTGGTAGCCATCAAATACTGTGTGCTGGCATTTGCAAGAGCCATGGGCTCTTGAGACTGGCCCACTAAGGTTTATGGTGGACACCACCTATGGTACTCCTCGCAAGGCAGGCAGCTGTCCCACAGGTTGGGCTATGTCACTTGTGGCCCCATGTGTGCCCCAAGTGCCTGTAGGTCCCACCTGAGGGGCAAGGGACAGCCCTGAATCTTTCCAGCATCTGGCACAGTGAGGTCCTAACCTTGAATTGGCACCCACCCAAGGCAACAAACACCAAAAAAAGAAGGCAACTTCTCCTGGGAACTGCTGTGTCAGGGCTTGGCCCTCCTAACATTGTCTCCCCATGGCTTTGAGCATCTTCCTTGCTGACGCAGTGCTGAGCTGCACGTCCCAAGGTGAGAAGAGGCTGAATAAACAATTGCCCCCACCCCAAAAAGGATGCTGGCGCCTGCTGGGAAAGCCCAGACTGGTGTTTATGCCAGAAGACACACAAACATCTCAGGCAAACAGCCCTGACCTCCTCCTCCTCCCCCCCCAAAATGAGGCTTTTTCTGCTTATCTCTGCATCCCTGGGGTAACCCTTTGTGGAGATATTCTGGGATCCCAGTGCCGTTGCCGTTTCCTTCCAGCACCATTTCCTTCCAGCACCGTTTCCTTTGGCATGGGGTCAGCACCACCATCCTCTCCCGATGGGGCCCTGCGGGATGCCCGTGGTCCCCCAGGATGCCTGGGGCTATCACTGGGAACACATTAGCTAGAGAAGTAGGAAGCACTTCAACAGGAGCCAATGGTCCAGGAGCCAGGGAGGCTGGAGGGTGCTAGGCAAGGAAGAAAAACAGGAAGGTGATGGCAGATAAGCAAAAGACCCTGGAAGAGGAATATAGAGGAATAATGGAGGGTAGGAGGGAAGTGAAGATCATGGCTTCTCCTACAGCAGACATAGTACTGTGAGAGGAAGCTGCTGAAAGAAAAGCAGCCCAGAAAAATCCTTTTCATCATGTTAGGTCTCACCTCACAGCAAGGTGGGAGCTGGGGATGCTCTAGCAGGTCTGTGTGTGAGGGAGCTGTCACACACCCATGAGGGCTTATACCTGGCTGAGAAACTCCAAACACAGCCCTGTGGGAAACTTAATTAGCATGTGGTGAAGCCCTGCTAATTAACCTGTTAGTGGCACGCTTCCCATCGAGAGGAGACCATCACTGCCTTGTGCATAGACAGCCCTAGAGCGGGAGTGTCCTGGGGACAGGACTTGATGTGAACCCAACACCTTGCTGTCCTGCTGGGATGAAATATATCAGAGACAGGGGCTTGTGTCCATGTCCCAGGTCTGCCCTGCCTCAGGGTTTCCTTTGCACGTGTCCTGGTGTTTAATTTTACTGTGCCAGAACATAACAACCCGTGTTTTCCGACTGATTTCTGCAGACACCTCTACTGTCCTGCTGATCTCTCAGGCTTATGCTCTTGGTATGACCCTTGAGCAAATCTTGCTCACGGCACATGCAAATCTTGTCCTTTTGCATAGTTTCTCCAACACACAGCCTGTCTTCAACACCTGCATGGATAAAACCCCAATCCAGGTGCTTACCATCTTCCATCCTGATCATGGCTGTAACCATGATCTTTGGTGTAACCCTCCGCAAAGCACAGATGGGTGCAATGGAAGGATGCTTAACCAGGTGGCCCTTCAGAAACACTTCTCTACCCACAGGGTCCTGGCAGTATACCAGGTCTGAGACCTCTTCACTGCAGGAGAGCTTGTTGGGAATGTACTGATGGCCAAACTGTGCCCAGGGTTTGTTGAGCTCAGTGCTCCCCGGTCAGTGTTAAAAGCAAGGACCTAGTAATTTAAAAGTGTAGACAAAGGCACTTATTTAATTCCCTCCTTGATAGGGGGGATTATCTGTGTCCTGCCAAGGTAACCTGGCAACAGTGGGGGTCTGGTAGATGATAACCCCAGAAAGGAAGAGGTCAATCCTTAATCCTTCAGATACACCAGAGGTTGAAGAGACCTACAGAGTGATTGTGTTCCCCGTGATGATACGGGAGCCAGCACACCAGCCTCCACTGCTGGACAAGGGATGTGGGCAGATGAGCCCAAGCAGAATCATCTGAGTAACCTGATCCAGGAGCCACCACTGATGGTACTGGGAATGGAAACTAAAATCCCAGCCTAGAGTGACAACCACAAGCGCATAGGGAACTGGTGGACTTGGCCAGGACATGGCTGGTGTCCACCAAAGGCAGAACCAGTTCCTCTAACACCTGGGAAGTGGGACATGGGCCAAAAGGTAAGAGGTGCAGTATCTGTGGCCTGAGTCCCTTCATCTGTGCCACAAGGTCATCTTCTATTCCTCTCTTCATGTTTCCCCTGGGCTCCCCATCTCTGTGGTTAAGGGTGGGGCATCATGTTAGATGATGAAGAGCTGGGTAATGGTAGCCAAACTACCCTGACACTTCCAGGCATGGCTTGGGCAGCCTTGAGAAGAGGGGACAAAGGAAGAGCTTGGCCATAAGCTTTCTCTAGAGACAGTCCATCTCAATCCACCACTAACATTAGTGATACGCTGAAGCAGAGCCTGTGCTTATGGTACCCTGACAGTCTCCAGCTGGCATCAGTGGGGCAAGGCTGGACCACAGACAATTGGTGAAGCCCAGCCAGGTCACATGGAGAAAATAATGAGGGAAGCCCAGGGGCTGTGTGATCCGTCCCTCAGCATCCTACTGCTGACCTAGGTGTCTCCAAGTATGCACTAGAGATGGGTACCATGCATCCTTGTCAGATGGGTCTAAGGTAGACATGTGATCACATCGTGGCCATGATGTGGAGTGTGGGATGTGAGAAGGTGGTGCCTGAGATGGGCCATGACAAGAGAAGACCATGATACTAGATTGCATCTAGTTAGTGAAAGAAAGGTGGGCTGAGTTGTTCGTGTGTGGGCTGCGTGAAGGAGGAGCCCTTCTTTTCTTTCCAACATAAAAAGGAGAGAGCGAGTGACATACAACGCCCTGTCACACTAGCATTGTGGTCTTTGGCCAAGGAGACCAGACGAGTTTCTGTGGGCCTGATGAGAAAGCCTTTGGAGGGAAGGACAAGCTCCCTCATGGCTTGTTAGGTGGTAAGATGCCAACAATACAAAAGTCTGGGTAACTCTGCACATGAAAGTGCAATGTCCAAAGCTGGGTCAGCTCCAGGACTGCTGTCCAGGAATTGCTGAGCCCAGGACTATGCTTGTCTCCTTTGCTGAGCCACCCAAAGGGCAGCATCACTGGAAGAGTTAAGGAAACAAGTGAGAGCAGAAGCCAGCCCCCAAAGCATGGTCTACTTGCAGCGGCTTCACTTCCTCCATACATATGCAAAACATAACCAGACTCCATCGACAGCACTATTATGAACAGCACTGGGTTTGGGAGAGCACTTGGTAACCCACCAGCCTCCAGCTCTGCCACCAGCAGGCTGTGCGACCTTGGTCACATCACCACATGCCCTCTCCCTGGCCTGCAAGTCTGGAGATGAAGAGGGTCACACTAGGTATTGGTGGCTGGGTGGTCCTCCCCAAAGGGGTGGGGAGGACGTTTTTCTGAATGGAAATTCGTTGCTGGATCCCTGGCTGGGTTGCTTATCTCTGATGCTATTTCAGTCAGCAAGAAACCGCCAAGCATGTGCCAGACGTGGTGGTGGTAGTGTCAGGAGGAGAGCGGGGGGATGGGAGAGGGGAGACGGGGCAGCTCCTGTGCTGTCAGACAGCCATGAGCCCCCATCAAGGTCTCAGCCAGTGCCAGAGATAGTGGGGGTCCCCTGGTGTTGGGGCCGACCCCATGGTGGGCGCATGGTGGCTGAGCTAAGTGGGATCAGTGGCAGGGTGCACATGAATGCCGATAAGAACCGGGAAGCGGTAGCCAAACTCCCACAGTCTCTTCAGGCATGGCTGGGTACCCTGGGACTGGCAGAGGGGGAGGCAGCCTGGGGGCTCCCCAGGAAGACCCTGTGAACAGCTTAGAGCTGCCCTGCTCATGGGGTCTGCATGACCACCAGTCAACCCATCTTCTCCAGGTGGTGAGGGAAACAGAGGGAGATGGGTTCACCCCCTCCACCACCCCCAAGAAGGGAAGTGTTGGAAGAAGGGTTCGCCGGAGTCAAGAAGACGCTCAATATGAGTTATGCATCTTGCTCAACTTTATTAGTTTCTAACACTACTTATATAGAACCCATACACATGCATATTCGTAAAGCAGAAATATAATTGGTTAGTAGTCTCTAAACGCGTGCGGTTCTCACACCCCTAATTATCATGACTAAAATAAGCGTTCTATCCATGTAGCTAATTGTGTTGCTGTGCTTCAGCCTTGTGGTTTGTTACTCCCTATTTTCCAGTACCGGTCCCTATCTTTCTTGGCCCTGCACCTGCTTTCCCAGCAGCTGTAGCTTGTTACAGCCACGGCCTGTTGGCACAACATAATTACTTGGTCTCAGGATTCAAGAATAGCTCAAGGCTACCTTTCTTGTTAACTTCAGCACAGCAACTTCAGTACAATTCTGATTACAGGCCTACTCTAATACCAGGCCTGGATTGTGCAGATCTTCAGAGATTCTAAAGCCATGCTTCTGCAGGGAAATTTCATTGTAAGAAGTAAAAATCGCTTTTTAAGACTTTTTTTTTTGGTTGTGGGTTGTTTTTTGGTTGTTTTTGGGTTTGGGGTTTTTTTTTGACAGTCTATGGAGGAATTTTCTTGCTGAATGCTTTTGCTTTTCAATTTGTGCAAGTTATAAAAAACCACACAGGGTCACAGGATGTTTCTGTGGGAGGTTTAATTCTGCCAGAAATCACTTTCTTCAGCATAGCTGTCTCTGACAGCTTGTCCCAAGATAGCCTTTACTATTTTAAGTTATTATAAAGATAATATTCTAAGATATTTTTTAAAAATCTAATAAATGCTTTTTGACACCTTGGGACCACTCCTTCAGCTTTCTCCAAAAGCAGCTGATCTAGGCTGCCCTGGCTGGAGCAGGGCGTGGATCAGAGATCTCCTGAGGTCCCCCTCAGTCTCAGTTACTCCGTGTTTTCATAAGCTGTTCTGCAGCAATTCCCTTTGGGAGGGGAGAGAGAGAGTTACCTTTGCCCCCACCCTACAGATGGGTAAACTGAGGCAGTAAACCTTGCAAAGCTGTTCAGAGGCAGGAGTGGAGACCAGCACTCCACGTGCCCAGTCACATACTGTAGGAAAAACTCTATCCTGAAGCTGAATGAGAGCCAAGCCTTAAATAGGGTTGTTTCCCACAGCAAGGCTTTGCTGACCTCCCGTTTGCTGGGATGCTGGCTCAAGCAGGCTCAGCCCAGAAAAAACCCACTGATTTTTGGGGGTTTCAGCATTTCTGTCAGTGTCTGGGAGGAGCATCTGGAACAAGAGACATTTCTGGACCATTGCACGCACTCATCCAGACAGGCAGCACCTCCTTCAAAGTAGACGTTGTTGTAGCTGTTTTGCTCTGTGTGTCTATTGGCAGTGGGGCTAAATGAGTCAGAGATCTGGTTTAGTCCTGGGATTTTTCAAGGAGGACAAATCACCAGGGAAGCTTCTTCTCTGTTCCCCCTGTGGCTCGTGCAAATGATTTCACTAGCTAATCAGTACACGGTTGAATGTTAATTTGGGAGCTGTAACATGTCGCTGGGGTCAGCCAGTGATGCCCTATGCGATTTTGGCAAATGGATGACACAGGCACTCCCAACTTTCTGTATCACCACTGCTTATGGAGGGAAGAGGGAACCCTGGTTGTGCTCATGCTCATTTTGCACACTGGGGAGTTGGGTCTGCAGCCTCATAAGCTCTTGCTGGCTGGTTGCCCGATCCAAGCCAGGACAGGCCCACAAGGATGGGTTCCCAAAAGGCTTTGTGGTACATGGGTGCCTTGGCTTTACCATCTGTTACATGGGGTTTTGCCAGCTAATGGAGGACCTTCCCACATCCCTCAAAACAAGCATATCTGTGTACTCACTGCCCTGTGGGGAAAAGGAAAGAAAAATGTAAAATGTCTGCTAAGCACCCAGTCCATCACTTTTGGTGCCCTACAGACATCCACTGATACCTCTTGAGTTCAAAGAACAGTCCCAGACACAGGGAGCAGAGCTGCCAGCTCAGGTAATGTGACCCTTGGGGACAGTTCACATAGACATGTGAGTGTGGCAGGTTGAAATATAGAATCTTTGCAAGGGAATGGGGTTGCTCTTTTGCTATACATGAGAGCCGGCTTCTTCCTGTTCCTGATGGCATGTGGTGACTTGTCCCCTGGCACTTGGCCAATATATTCCTGTCTGGTTCCTACCTACTTGGGCTGTTGTGTCTTGGTCCATGCAAGTTGGCTCATGCCTCACCTGTGTTATCTGGCCTATGACCCCAGCAGTGGGTCCTTCACCTCCATTACCATTAGCTCACCTTCCTTCCCTGTTGCAGATACCACTTCTTCAGAGCAGGTTCTCCTCACTGTGGTGACCTACAAGCTGTGAAGACAGAACAGCAAAGAGGTGGACAAGGAACACCTGGGCAAGGAAACAACTGGAGTTCTCTCTGTTGTCTGCCAGGCCGCCAGCCCTGTGGTCCAGGCTGGACTACTGATCTGCTGAATGGCCAGGTTTGGAAGACCTTCTGGGTGTCAAGGGAAACTCTTCACCCCTTCAGTTGCCTGGATGGTGAAAGGGCAATCTGACAATTCTGTTCTCAAGAGCAGCACAGCATTGATATGGATGCATTGTGCTCATGTACAGATAAGAGAGAATTAAAAAAAATCCCAGTCCAAGGCACCTTCTCCTTTCCCACCCTACTAGGAGATATTTGTTTGCCTTATAACACTTTCCTTCACAAACCTCATTTATTGGTCTAAGGATGACCACTGACCTCATGAAAGTGTAACTGCTGCAGCCATCCATGAGAAACCCACTGGTCTCTGTCCTATGCTCAAGTCACAGAAGGTCTCCACATGTATTTTGGCATTCAGTTTCATCTCAGGATGATCCAGCTGGTGGCTTGGGGGCTGGCAATGGCTGGTGGGATGATTCTGCCTGTCTCTGAAGAGAGAGCTTTTTCAGAGCTTTCACCATGTGACGCTGGTGAGTGACAGAGCTGTTGTGGGGGCTGATAACTGGGTTAGCTCCAGTGGAAAATGCTTCTGCCTATGCTCAGCAGGACCTTGGGTCATCCCCCACTGTGTCAGCTCACAAAACACTAAAGACCCTCTTCCAGCCTGTGCTTCACCTACCACAGTCAGCCACCCTCCCGGGGGATTCTGCTAACGAACTGTGCTTGAAGACTATCATCTCCCAGCAGATAGCAGCTCCCCAAGGAACAGGCAGCCTGGCAGTAACGATGCTGAAGGTGAAACCTCCCATTAATCACAGAAGCACAGCTGCCACCTCCCCACACAAGCAACCAGAAGTAACCACATCACTGAACAGACAAAACATGCACATTTTTCCCCTGTCATGTGCTCCAGGGTGTTTTCTCTCCCCTGTGCTCAGTGTCAGGAGATGTCTGGTGCTCAGATAGGGCTGCCCCCGGACTGTGGACCATACATTAAAAGATTGTGTTGTCAGCCAGTCCCATCCTTGGAAACACAAGCCTGGGAGACTCCATAATGTGCTTAACAGTCAAATCCACAACTGCCCTCCTTGGGAAGATAAATCTATTCACATGCCAGCAAGGGGGACCTCAGCTTCACCTCTGCCTTCAGAGGTGGCTCCTTTGGGCATTTACCTCCCTGTGGTGCTGAGATAGCATTACCAAACTTCTCCCCATGAAGCAAAACCAGGACAGTGTTGGCTTGGGCTTTGCTTCCAAGCAACAGCTTGGCAGGAGGGGTTATTTAATTTTTTTTTTCTCATCCCAGGAACCATGTTTTATTTGAGGTGGCTACTTTAAAGAGCTGCTGGGGCCAAGCAGAAATCCAACACTTGGGAGGAAAGAGGCTAATGGCAAACTTGGGGTATGCTTGACTTCCCCACCTTGGAATAAATCTAGTGACTTCCAGAGGAAATGTACAGACCCCTTGAAATTACACCTGTATCCTCAATTCCTTGTCCTGCAGACCTCACTGAGATATGTTGCCATTGCAAGTGCTGCCAACTCCAGACCTGTATCAGAAGGCTCACCAAGTCTTGTAAATCTCTAAAGCCTTCCTGTCGTCCAGCTGCAGGTTTGGTTTTGTCCCCACAGCTCCTGTAGCTCCACAAACCTTGCTGTTCCTGGTGCCCCAGGACCGTGGCATCAGGTCCTCCAGGCTGGGGATGGATTGCCAGGCTTGAAGAACCATGCCCTACTTCTTCTCCCTCTGTCTTCTCCAGATGAAGACTGAGAAAGCCAGGTTTCAGGTTCTGCTCAACAAAACAGGGCTGTGGGCCAAGACCCTGCCTTCTCAGGGCTTTGTAAAAGTGACCGCTGCAAAAACCCAGTGAGATGCAATGCGTAGTTCACAACTGCAGCCACAGAGATGGGGCCCCAGTTGCCCTGTCCGTGTCTGATACAGCTGAGCTTTTTGCTGTATTAATACATTTCCTGCTGGCTGGAGCTTCCACCAGTCCTGGGAAGGATCAGTCTGACACCAGGAAGGGGTCATACGCCTTGGGGTCTGGCTAGCCCAGCCAACGTCCTTGCAGAAGGTCTCTCCATATGTACACCCATATGAATTGAGATGTGTTTTCAGGAAGAGTGTTTTCGGATCTTACCCAAGGAATTTAATTAGGAGTGTCTCTACTGGGCCAGGAGGCTGTAGGTCTGACACAACTGCTTTGCCAACATGTTCCTCCAAAACCCCATTTTTCTTTTCCTTTCATAGATGTGGGGAGCATGGGGTGGGTGAAAGATGGTGTATGTGGGTGTTCATGCCCGTGCACCTCCCCTCCTTCCCCTGTCCTCTTCATCACCCTCCCCAGCCCCTTCCCCTCTTCTCAGCAATGATAAGCTCGAGGATGGAAAAAATGTTGTCACACATATCTCATTTCCAGTGTGTGGGAGTGACTGACAGCGGCATGAAGATCTGGACAATAAAACCTCCTGACAGCTTTTGTGTCCATCCCAGGCATGGGGACATGGTCCTGGAGGAAGGGCCGAGTGCTTGTGGGGCTTGGGGAAGGGTGCTGCAAGTGGTGGCCCTGGGGAGGAGGATGGAGAGGGGAAAGGGCTTGTTCAGCCCTCCTCATCTGGGGTGCAAAGTCCTTCCCCAAATTCAGCATTGTCTCTCATCCCAAACGAAGAGCCACAAGCTTTTGGCTGCAGGTGGCTTTGCAGGCGTGATGGGGAGCAGCCTGACAGCTGCTAGCCACAGTGTTTGTTTTGGAGCATCCCCACCGGCCAGCGCTCCCTCCCTGGGGCTGGGGGGGCTGCACTGCTCCAGCACTGCTGTTCTTCCCTGTAGGGCTGCCAAAAAAGCCCAGAGCACCTCGCCAGAAGGGTGAAGTCATTTATTTATGCCTGGAAAAAAAAAAAAAAGAAAGTACTTTATTACACAGCCTCTGAGATGCTAGGGCTGACCTACTGCCAGGCTTTCACTCTAATGTGGACAGCTGAGGTCAGCACAGGGCAGTCCCAGTGGCTGAGTCTTTTCTTAGTCCCCTTGTAGGGGCATACAAACAGGACATCAATTTACTTATGGTAAAAAAAAATAAAAGAAAAAGTGCCAAGGTTTTGCTGGCAGAGGTTCGTTTGACTGACAGAAGTGTGTCCGTGGTGGCAGCTCACCCTGGGCTCCCTTTGCCATCCGCAGAGATAAGAAAACCCTTGTAAGACATAATTTCTTGCCTTTCCTCTGGCTCTCAAGGGAGATGTGGAGGCCAAGGAGACAGAAGCCTTTGCTTCGTAGATGTTCAGATTGCTTACCCGATGCAAGGGCTTGGCTCTGCCTGAGATGAGAGGGGCTCTTCTGAAACAGGGCTTGGGTCTGAGAGTCCCTGACAGTGACTCTGATTTTATAGCACTCCGAGTTTTTCAGCATCTATTTTCTCACCGTAATTACAAGTGAGAAGGATTTTTACAGAAAATCTGGTTTATTCTAAGCAAAAAAACCACAACCCAAAACATTTTATAAATTTTCCAACTGGAAAGAGAACCATTCATTGTTTACATTTCTGCCCCATGCCTTGGGGGCTGTCATTCCTCTCCCTAAAGTCTCCATATTCCTCTAGAGCACTGCTCTCCTAAGTGGGGTATGAGCAAGATGATCCATTGAAGTGGTGGAAAAAATATTCTTTGTAACATTAATAAATAATATAAAATAAAATATATTAAAAGACCACTGCTGTAGGGAACCATCTCTCTCCTTGGGCTGCAGCATCCATGTCCCACAAGGCTTTTCCCTCCCAAGGGCTGTGTTGTAGCAGATAGGAAGCACAGTTTGTTTTGGGTTTAGCCAAAAATATTTCATACTTTTCTGGTCAAACCACACTTCTGGGGGAGAGAAGAAAAGAGGGGGTTATTGCTGTTTTATGGAGAATTAAGGTTTTCCATTCCAAATTAGGAAAAAATTGCCAAAAACATTTAGAAGAGGACCTGATGCTCCATCTCCAAACTATTTCCATGGTAAATTTGTACCCAGCCCTGCCAGAGATCACTGTTGACTGCAAGCTTTGGGTATGGGGCAGCTGGATCACCTCCCTCTCTTTGCCCTGGCCTCCTCCTTTGCTGGCAAGGGGCAGCTTTTAAACACTTTCCAGACAGTCACGCAGGATTTTCCAGGTTGGCTGCCTGGGATATGAGAGGTTAAACTCTCCCAGGCCTTAGTAGGAGCTGAGCTGGGTGAAGGCATCGCCCTTGGCTTGGCTGGGCTTTGGCACAGAGGCATTTTCTTGTCTGTGGCAGCTGATAGCTGGCTCCATCCTGCTGGGAGCAATTTCCCTCTGCAGCTCCTGCCAGTGAGCACACACACACACACACACACACAATCCCTGCGCACACCCAGGCAGGCGTGCTTCTTACGAGGCTTGCATACAGGGGCTCCCCACCTCCTTTCCCTTGTAACCCCGGCAGCCTGCCCCCGAGATGTCATCCTGCCCCTGATAAGGTGCAGAGGCGGCTGTGAAAGGAAGGTTCCCAGTTGCTCCTGGCGCCAGGCGGGGTAGAAGCAGACATGTCTAACCCTGCCTTCCCCAGCAGCGCCTGCTTCTCTGCAGGGCCAAAAACAGATGACATCAGCCCCTCGTGGTGCCCCCTCCCAGAATCTCGATCAGCCCCACCGAGAGGCGAGAGGCGTGTGCATGGAGGAGTGAGGAGGAAGAGGGAAGGTGGCAGGGAGGAGGTCCCGGAAAAGGAGGGAAGATGAAGGCTAGAGCTGGAAGTTGGTTACTTTGGCAAAAAGACAAAGTTCTGCGAAACTTCACCGGCTAGACTTCAAAAAGGTGGAAAAACTGGAGGCTCATTTCTGGCAGGTCTTGTTATCAAGGAGAGCCTTATCTGCTCGATGGGACTGATGGCTCATGCGAGCCAGAGTGGCTGCTGACCTCTGGCTGAGCTTTCCAAGGCCTCCAAGGAGCCGAACTGTCACTCAGTGGAGAGGAGAAACATCCAGGAGAGGGGACTGTGTGAAGGCTTGCCACTGTGTTTGCAGCCTGCAGAGCGAGAGGAGCAAGGACAGGGGTGTTTGCAGCCCTGGAGCACACGGAGCCCAGTCCCTTGCTGGTTTAATCCATGGTGGTAGGAGGAGCAGGGGAATCACTCCATGCTCAGAACCCAGACAGACATGGGACGGACGATGTCCACTAGGTGTCAACCAGCATAGTTGAGTCACTGGTTTTACTGGTTTCCCTCTGTTTTCTCCAGGACAAGACTGGTCCCTCTGGGATAGATAGTGGAGTGGGTTTAGGTTAAAGCCAGGTGTGTAGCTGATGGTTTCAAAATTCAAGGAAGCTTTTGGGTGGGAATTTTGGCCACCTCGTTGCTTGCATGTCCCAGATATCACACTATGTGTTTCCAGAGATGAACCTTCCAGCTTTTCTCACAAGAAGACTTTCATATACCTTCATGCCCCCTCTCTCCTTGCACCTCCAAGACATCTCTGTTTTTGCTCACCCTACACCACCTCCTCTCCTAGGTGAGGACCTGCTCCTGGGATCCTACTCCAGAGTACATCATGGTGAGCAGTTCCTCTTCCTGCTTAGTACTGCAGCCAACAACATCTACTCGCTGGCGAAAAGCTGCTGTAAATGAACTTGGCCTTGGCCCATTCCCACTTGTAATGCCACTCAACAGATCAGCATATGGAGGAAAAGAGGCAGTGGTGCCCCTCACATAATATTGTGATATGGTTTGAAATACGAGAGTTTATTTTCTTTCACTTCCTGAAACACTGCATGGATGAGGCATGGGTGAAAGTGCCCCAAAGGTTTTGGTCTGTGCCGGCTAGTCCAGATGACCATGGCATGGCTCAGGGAACAGCAGAGGCCAGATGGTCTTCCTACCATGCAGGCATCGACTAATAGGGGTGGAAAGCTGAGCTTTCCTTTAATTTCCTTGCCTTGCCTTCTCTTGCTTCCCTTGCCTCACCTTCCCTTCCTTTGACGTGTGTCCCAAGCCTTTCTTTTGGTTGGGTGCCCAGGGTAGCAGGGTTTGCAGAGATGCTCCCCAGCCAGGGTGGTGGTTTGCTGGATCTGGTATCTCGTCCTTCTTCACACCCGTGTTCGTCATTTCTTCTCTGGTGAAAATTTTCTTCCTTTTTTCCCCACTAAGCAAACCGCATTTTTTTCAGCTATTTTACACACACCCCAAAATCACGTGCTTTGTATGTGTCACTGTTCAGGGCCTGTCCAAAGTCAGGTTGGATGCTTCAGTCCTTTACTGTCCCCAGACCCACAACGACCCTCAGCCTGGGTTATCCCTCACCAGCAAATAGCAGTGAGGCTAGAAAAGCTCATTTTGCCTTTATCATCAGCCTTATGAGCAGTTTCTCTTTTCATTTAAACCTTGCACTATGCAAGTAAGATTTCACATGAGAATCACTCCATGCAGAAGCAGGGCAGATACAGAACCCACCATACTCGTGGTGCAACTGCCAGGTGAATTGTTTTGCCCCTGGGAGTGGGATTTCTCCATCTCACCCATCTTTACCTTGTGTTAGAGGTGAATAACCTGAGCCATCCACCCAGGTTTGCCTTGTTATGGGGGAGGAAGAGGTACTTCTGGAGGCTAAATCATACCTCTGTCTTGGATCCATCTCCCTGAAGAGGATGGATCCTGCTGTGGTCTCTTCTGTAGACAGAGCAAGAGATAAATGTTGATAAAGGGTGTAACAGAGACAGAGATAGAGGTATGGGTGAAGAGAGGTTTCAAAACTGCTAGGACAAGCCCAGAAGATCCCTCTCTTACTGTCACACTGGAAGGGCACAGGTGTCCCCTTGGTCAAGTGCCATATCTGCCAGCCTTGTGCAAATGTTCCTGATACCCCAGCGCATCTCAAGCAGCATCAGACCCCAAGCATTAGGCAGGATGGTCCATCTCAGAGGGAAACACAGCTGCACTTTGGACCCAGAAGGACATACAAACCCAACAGGTTTATTGGTGATGCACAAACCAAGGTACTGGTGTAGGCGCGCAGGTGTCTGAGAGCAGATCTATGTACAGTTGTGGTTGCAGGGTCACTGGGCTGGTCCCCCTGGGGTGCCAGGGTCCATCGCAGCGCAGCCACTCTCATCGGCAGCAGCGCAGACGGCCATTGCTGCAGGTCCCTTCCCAGCGCTCCATGTGGAAGCAAAGCCTCCGGCAGTGGCCATGGTTACTTCTGCATTGCTGGCTATCTGAAAGGCCTCTTGCTGCAGGGGGAAAGGGGACAGAAGACCTGCTTAGGGGACCTGCAAACCCACTTGGAGCCCTGCTGGTGTTGGTGGCTGAGCAATGAGATGCTTGCAGTTGGCAACAGGGAAATTCAGCTGGCTTCATGGTGAAGGTTGGATGTGCTTGGGAGGAGCACCTCCCTCCAGCAAGCATTGGGAGTCTCTTAATGACTAGCCTAGGTGAGATGGCTAGCTCTGGGTTGGCTAAGCTGGGTTAGATGAGTTAGGTGAAGCAGATCCCTCAGGTAATATCAAAAGTCAGAGAAGTGTCTTTTTGGAAGAGGTGTTTTACCTATTGGTTTGTTTGGAGATTCTTGTGATTGTTGGTTTCTTGGTGTTTTGCGTTGGTTTGGTTGTTTCAAATCTGCCTGTTTTGATAAAAAGGGTATGTGCTGCTTCTCTTTACACACAGCAGGAACACCAAGTTTGGGGTTTCTGGAGGCAGTGGTGGACATCCACCATCAGTGGAGTGGGCAAACCCTTCTCTCTCCCTTCTTTATCCCTAGGACTTCAGTTAGCTAAACAAGAACATAAACAGGCTGAGCAAGTAAATATCTTCTTGGTTATCAGGTTTGTTTTCTGTGAAAGTTATACCACCATAGTCCTAGTAACATCATCGTGACCTCACAGCTGAATGAAACCTGAATTCCTAACATATATATACAAGCAACCAGTGAAAAAGCCAAGCCAAGGAAGATTTTTCTATTAAAACAGAATCGCAGAAGAAAACATGAACAAAAAAATAAACCAGCAGTCTTTCCCCCTGCTTCTTTTCCCCTGAAAGATGCTTTTGATTTCATGGTGTTCTCTTTGCTTTGTGGAGGATGAGGCTTGTATCCTGGTCAGGAGCAGAGCTCAAGCTCCTGGCTTAGGCTTAGCATTTCTGGGTGGGTTTGAGGGGTGGAAAGGAGGGGATGTACAGTCTATGAACCTGGAACACCTGCATCCAGGAACTTCATGGAGACCATTTCAGAAGAAAATTGGAAGCAAGAGTCAGGTCAGCCTTGGTTTGACTTGAGGGCCCCGTCTTGTCCTTTTCTACCTCAGGGTAGGAACCTGTCTGTTCTCTCTCCACAGTCCTGCAGAATCCCCTGGGAGTATTTTGTCCTTACCGGGAATGTCCTGGAGGAGGAGAATGACAATGACTGCAAAGAACAGCTGGAGGATCTTCATGGCTGAATGTGGGTGGAGGTTCCACCACGAGGAGGAGTGAAGGGCTGTGAAGAGATGGAGAAGAGGGAAGTCCTGGATTTATATTGCCCGAGGGGTTGTGTAATGCTCCTGGAGCAGAGGGAACTTTGTCAATCTCAGATGCATTTCAACATGACAGCAAACAGTTGCACTGGGATGTGCCCATTCTTGAACACACCATGTTACAGGAAAAAAAAAAAGAAAAAAAAAAAGAAAAAAAAAAAAGAAAAAAAAAAAGAAAAAAAAAAAAAGAGGTTTTTTTCAACAAATTGCACCGAGCACTGGGGAGTCTGCTACTGCTTGCTCCTGGAGACAGGATGTTGGGGCTGACCCAGTCTTGTGTTTGTGGGCTCGAGCATTTGATGTTAAAATCCCATCCAAGTGTTTGCAGTATCAAAGTGGTTGGTTTTTTTTCTTCCATTTCCAGCTCCCAGTCTCTGTGTTTAGCACTGACACAGTCAAGCATGAAAAAATCCAGTTTCCTCTTCAGCACTCCCTGACACACAAAGTTAGCTTGAAAATCATGTGATCCTTAAAAAATCAAAGGTCTGTTTGCGTTTCCCAATTTCTAGGCTGCAGAGACTGTTTGCCAAGGTTTTGTTTACAACTGTCAAGAAAAAAGGCAATTTAGCATCTTATTGATTTATATATTTATTAAATGAGAAAGCTGGGATACCTCTCCATAATTATCAGGAGCAGGAGCGTTAGGAAAGGTTGTGTATTGCACCTCTCCCAAGAAAGCTGGCAGGCTTTCTGGTCTGTACTAGTTCTCCAGGTCAGTTCCAGGAAATCAGTAGAGGTGGGACCTGACTTTCAGCTTTGGAAAATAACACACAGCAAATAACAAGCAGAAATCTCCCCTAACAATAACAAATAGAGGAAGAGGAAATAAAAACTTTATAAAGGTTTCTTTTTACAGCAATGACACAGCAGAGGGCATCACTAAGTCTTCCATTTTTCCTTAATAAGTCACCTTGATGGCTTTTTATTTGGAGGCTGGATGCCAGGTAAACCCAACGGCCTTCAGGCTGCTTGAACAGAACAAGGATCACCTTCATCAAACAGTGCAGATAAGGGGCCCTTCACCAGCTGGACTTTGGATCACGGGACACTGTTTGAACAGGGTGTCGTGCAAACTAGCCACACCAAATGCAGGGAATGAAAATGAGTCTGTAACCCCATCTGTAGCGGGGTTGTTAGCACGGGCATGTGCAGAGCCTCTTTACAAGTGTTGGGTGCTTTGCAGATTTGGTGGTACTGCTTGGTGTGGTGGTGGAAGACCATAACCCCACCATGTCTCTCCAACGAGAGAGATGGTGCAATGGGGCTGGGGCAGAGTTTCTCTAGTAGAGATGAGATTGCAGCTCTTGAGCTACAGCCCAAGCAGGGAGGAGCGTGTGGATGCTCATATCAGTGTCCTGCTCTGAGTATGTGACCTGACGTGTCTGAACATGTGTATGCAGGAAGTTTAGCACAGAGCCAAAGTACCACATGGCCATGGTGTTCCTGATGACTGATGGCAAAACGCCATGTTTTATCTCTAGCTCAGCTGCTCTCCCTTGGTGGGAGCAGCACCATCTCAGAGGATGAGCTGTGTCTGGAGCTGTTTGAATGCTGCAGGCTCCACAGGGGCAGGCAAAAAAGTGGCCAGGATGCAACCTCCACACCACCACAAGCCCCTGCTCTGCAGCTGTGGTGCATGGGCCAAGCTGCAGAATGTGTCTTGGGAAAGAAAGCCAAAACCAGCCAGTGCCAACATAAAGCAGATTTCCCCAGAAATCAGGGGATGGAAGTCTCTGTCCCCTGGGTAATTGCTCAAACAACAGCTGGGCTTCCTCCTTCTGGCATGGTCCCTATGCCATGTTGGCCTCAGCCTCTGGTGAGCCTACTGGGGCTGGCCCGGCAGCCTCCCACCCTTCCCCACTCCCCAACATGCCACCGGATTTTTTTTCAGAGCCCACCATGCACAAAGGCTGATCTGTGCTCAGCGGCACTTGGCACAGAAATTAGCTCCTGGGTGCCTTAGAGGTTTTGAGGTGGAGGAGGAGTCAAGTCAATCTGCATCTACCCCGTGGCCCCATATGGGAAGGATGTCTCCACTGACTTCATCTGCCTTTGGGTCGGGACCTGAGCAGTCTGAATTTTAAATGCAGCCTGGGATAAATTGTGCCAGCGGGAGCAAATGCTTTGGTGATTGAACCCTTGCCAGCTCGCAATGCCACCTCTGCCTCCCCATCCCCCTGGTGGCTTTTTACCAAATCTAGAGCCCAGCAAGCACTCATGCAGCCCTGAAGTTCAGCCCATAAAGAACTGACCGTGGGCTCATCTGTGGGCTCAGCCCTGGCCCAGACACCCCTCCCATGACCTTAGGCAGGCTTTCGTTATAGACTGCAACACAATCAGCTTCACCCAGTCCATGGGACCATCCACCTCCTGCCCATAACAGTGGCCACATGGGTAGGTCTGAATTAGAGTAAGCACAGTATGTCTGTGATATTTATCTCAACCTTTTTTCTGCTCTCAGGCTATTTTCTGGTCTGAAGAGTGAAGTCTTCCACACTAATATTCTTTGACGGCGAGTTTCATAGGACTGCAACCAGTTACATAAAGGAATAATTTTGTTTCTTTTTTTTAAATGTGTCTCTCACCAGTTTCCCAGTAGTTCTTGTGCATGATGAGACTATGAACGCTCAGACCCCATTTATCCTCCAGACGTTTCAGCACTTTTCTGATCCTTTAGACTTCTGCCATATCCCACCAAAACCACCCAACACCAGTCCTGCTTTGCAAGAGATGCTTCTGGACTCAGCCTCTGTCCAGCAGGCTCTGTTGTGCCTCCTGCCTGCTCCCCAGGTCCCCTGTCAGCCCAGGGGAGATGTTTGGAGATAAGCACAAAACCCTACGCATGTTCAGGACTGCAGGTGTCTGGTGGGTCATACATATCCCTGAAAACACATAGGTCTTCAGGCCCTTAAGACATCTAAGTGCTTGCTAAAATTCATGGAGATCCAGCACTCATGTCAGACACCTAAACAGGCATCTGTTAGCATTTGGATGCCCTGGGGTAACCAAGACACCCACACTGGACTGGAAGGTGTGACACCAGATCTATGTGCCCTTCTGCTGTGGCAGCTGGAGGTCAGGGCTGATACCCTGGACATCTCAAACACATCTGGTACCTGCTGTGTGAGCCACATCACACTGATTACCTTGGCTTCCACACTTCATACTGGCCTCAGCCGGTATCATGCTCTACTCCACCTGTGAAATCTCCTATGCTCCTGGTCTCGCAACATATTGCAGATTATTTGCTGTCTGAGTGGAATAATATTTCACTTTATGTGGTCTGAATCTGCAAATCCCTCCTTTCTCCCTATTTTTTTTTTCAAAATGCTGTTCTTTGCCCCACAGCAAATAGGCACAGTATACCTTGTGTCTGCACAGCTAAGCTTTCCCTGCCAGCTGCATGGCCTCATCCACGTGTCTATAATGGGTGGTCCCTGGCATGTGCCTGTCTCCAAATTCTGCCAAGAAACAGTTTGGCAAAGTGCTAGTTTGCTGACAGCATGTGTGGGTACCTGGTAATTCCTGAGACTGAACCTCATGCAATTCGATTTACTTGTGTAATTCAGAAGCATGGATTCAGCCTCTGAATCCAGATCCATTTTATCTTCCTAGCATGCCCCTGGAGCTGGGCTGTGGTAGGGTGATGATATCTTCACATGGGGGTGAAGGAAGGGCCAGGCATGCAGGTGACTGCAGGTTTGCATGGGATTGCTGCAGCTATAAGAGACAACCTGGATCTAGGTGGCTTGCCCAAGGCTGTGAGATCTCACATTCCCCAAGCAGGAGCCCATCCCACCAGTGTCCTGCTCCTGATTACCAACTCTGTTTACAATGGCATTTTTAGGGCAGAAGCGGAAGGTTTCATCTCCACCTGTCTCTCTGCCAGACAAACACTGTCCTGTTGCCTGGGAACAGCAAACAAACTCCAGCGAGGGGGATGTTCACGCCACACTTTGGGGAACTAATGTCTCCAGTTATTCATGAAGCTTGTGCTGGTTGACAGATGGGAATGAGGGTAGGGCTGTGCCGTGGCTGTCCGTATAGCTGCTAAGATGCCAAATATACCTCCCAAGATGTCTGGATGGTTTGTGTCTCTCTTAGGAGCTGGTATAGGTCTGCTAGGGTAGTACTGAAGAACCCCTGTTTTGTAGCCTTCTGAGCTCTGTCATGTACAGGTAGCTGGAGTTAAAGGCTTAACCAAGCCTTTCCCACAAAAATCCTCTTCCTCATTTGTCTTTCTCCTATAAAGGCATGGGAGACTTCAGAGTGAACCACTAGCCTGATTTAAATTCTCACCAGCCTGTATCTTTTAAGGGATGGTAGACTTCACCTTCTCCTTAATTCTGCCATTCTGGCTTCCCCCTTAGCTTGCCTGACTGTCCTTTCTACTCCTGCATGCAATCCCGCAGGTAAAAGGTTGGATTCAGATGAACTCCACTTGTGGGTCTTTGCTCTGGGAAACAGTCCCAGTTTGGCAGGACTGTTGGTCATGGGTGGAAGTTCTCTGGCAAAGGGTCACACTGGGGAGGTGACTTTTACTGAGTGCCTCAAACAATGAATATTTGGGGGATATTTGGATATAAAGGGTTGGAAAATGGTGTTTGAGGGCTGTAGGGGTGTGGTTTCATGGTGAATGAAAACATGCAGCTGAACAGCTCTGTGCTGAGTGGGTGAACATGGTCCCTCAGCCAGAGGAGTTTAGTGCGTCCTCCTCCCTGGGGTTACAGTGTACGCCAACCTGGGCATAATTAATTTGAGCAGCATTCCTTATCAAAGCATCTTGTACTGTTTATGCTGTTTAAGCAGCTCCTCATGAGCTGTGCTGGTGGCTGGGTTCTCTGCCCCAGGTGAGTTAATGGGTCAAGAAACCACATCAAGGAGCAGCTGTGTAGCGTTGATGGACTGGAGGGTGCTGTTCTCCACCCTCCACCACGTCCTTAGTGCTTTCTCTCTCCTCCCCTCTGTGTTAGGCCAGGTAGCTGAAAGGAAAGTCAGTTCATCTTATTCATCAGACAGAAATGATGATGGGGTTTTGTTGCTCTTTTTTTTTGTTGTTGTTGGGGTTTATTTATTTATTTATTTATTTATTTATTTATTTCCAGCCAGATCAGCAAGCGGGAGAACAGACACTGGGGGGAGAGTGGGACCGTGCCTTGTAGCAGCAGCTTGCATTTACATTACTTCCAGAGAGGCAATGTTGCCTACAAACTGTCAGAGCATTCCCACCTTCCCTGATTGAAATCTGGCTGGCCAACAGGTCCAAAATGTAGAGGGGCAGAAGGTCCAGCCACAGGTGGGGAGAGTTACAAGGTGAGATACTTGAGCCCATAAATTTAACTTTCTGAGGAAACCAGGCTATACATTTGGTGGCTAAGCATCCCTCAAAAGGCAGGAATCATGAGCTTTGTGGATGAATGTGAGAAATAAACTGTTTTTTTTGGAGAGGTGCCTTGATATGAAAGCCTGCCTGTGCTCTACTTGTACATCAGCATGTGTTGGAGAGATGGGCTGGATCTGGGGAGGAATTTGGCTCTGGGCTCAGCCCTCGTCTCTGTTTTCAGTATCGGTTCCCAAGCCAACAGCCAGCTCTGGGTAACCCAGTTCATCCAACTGCAGCAGACCTCCAGGGGAGCGCTGGCCTCTCCCTATGTGTGTTGGTGTCCTGGGTTGTGTTATGATGACCTGAGGAGAATAGCTGGGCTGCTCACAGGAGAATGGAGTCGCTTGGATGAATTAATTGTTGGACCTCTGGCAACAGGTCCTGACCCGGGTAAGGTCAATGGGAATTTTCCCGTTTGATTCATCAGAGGAAGAATTTTGTCTCCCAGGGAGGACTTTTCCCTGGCTCTGACCAACGCCTCTGCTAATTGGCATAGCTCTCTCATTACATCATTGTTTTCTGGCTTTCACAGAAATGATTGACCCAGAGAGAAATATTTTACCTGGAAAGGGAGACCAAGAGCTAACTGACAAAGGCAGGGGAGTGTCAAAACTTCATGCTGAAAAAACACAGAAGGGCTGAGGCTGGATCTGGAGAGCTAATGGATTTAGGCTGATGCAACTCTTAGGCAGAAAGCTGCTAGGTGCAAACAGGCTAATTGCTTTGGGATTATTGCTGGGTGATTACAGAGGAGCACCAGAAATGCAGTCCATGGATGAGGAGAGCCTGTCAAAGGCAATGGCACACAACTTTCAGATCCCTTTCCCACCATGTTTAAAACAAGCCAGCTTGGGCTTTCCCTTGGTCTTGCTGTGTTGTGGAAGAGAGACGTACCTGAGACAGCCCTGCTCATTTTGTATTTTCTGGTCTAGGTGTTGGCTGGTGGACAGCACATTCCTGCTGTGAATCCCATGGGCAAAGGGGTCTATATGCACGAGGGGGATCCCTGCTCCTTTTCTGTGTCTTATTTCTCTGGCCAGCCCCTTCCATTGCCTGTAAGAATCTGGCCCAGCCTGGAAAGGAAGAGTAGATATGGGAGGGGGCTTGCCTGAGAAACACAGACCACAGTTGACTTTATGTCAAACCAGGTAGCTTTTGCATCGAAAGTGATGGGGAAACAGTCTGTCCCCATTGCAACTGTGTTCACTGGGAAGTGAAACATAGGAGACAGCATCACCCTGCTCTGCTGGGAAGGTGTGGGCTGCGGTGTTCACTCCTGGTTGGTGGGAGAGAGTGCATCCCACCGCCAGCAGCTTTGCTGAGTGTCAGCAGGAGTCACAGACGGCCACTTGCTGTTGTGTTAAACTTTTAGGTTTATTGCTTTCAGGTAAGGAGAAAGGCAATTTCTCATCTGTGCGTGACAGGTAACAACCAGATGCCAAATAGTTTGGGTGGCCCCAATTTCTTGTCACAGTGTTTCCGACAAAGTCACAGCAATAGCAAAAAGCAATGTGTTTGGAAGTTAACAAGTGAATCCACAGCCATGTTCTTCCAGGAGAGCAACAGTCACAGAAAGGCACAACATTTCCTTTGCAACAGCAGGTCATTCCTTGTCAGTGGAGCCTGCAGCTCTCCACATATTGCGGTTTGCTCCTTTGGAAATCTTCAGCTTTTTGCAGTAGTGGGTGACAAACTTTTGCAACAGAGAATGATGGGTTCAAAGCAGTAACTGGCCAGATATTCACCAGAAACACAGTTTCCGACTCGGCACAAGCCCCCTTCATGGTTACAGTTGTCTGGTCCATGCGCATCTCCTGTACAAAGAAGGAGCAAATTAGTTAGTAAAATGCAGGAGGCTTCCTCGGGCACCACGTCCCTGGCCAGCCAAGCCAACGGTGCAAGTGTGCGTGGAGCCCGGGCATGCGTGGCTGCATGGAGCACACCCAGGATCCCCGTGCCAAAGGACAGCTTTGGACACCTGTATTAAAAATCCCAAGATGCAGAGCCAACCTCACTCAAGGAACATTTTATCATGCAGTTGTTTTTTCAGGATGTTGGCAAAGGCTGCGCATAGGAGGTTGGAGCAGTTGTTCTTGCCTCACCAAGGAGGCAACTACAGCCTGGGAAAAGGCAGAAACATTTTCCCAGAGCACAGGATGTCTCGTCTAGCGCTTCTCCAACCAGTTTGCTCCTACAAAGGCAGCCAAGTCCCCCATTTTCACAGCTGCTTCCCTGCTTATTTTTGCATTACCCTGAGGAATTAAAACATGCATTTTGCCAAAGTACCTCACCCTCTATCTCATCCAGAAACCTCAGGACACCTTTCCTCAGTACCTACAATGTTTTGATTTGATTACACAGTGAGGAAATATTTTTCCTGTTCCCAGATACCTCTGTTTACCACCCTCGGCCTTCCTGGTCTTACCGTGACCGGTCAAGGAGATGAAGATTAAAATGAAACAAAGGATTTCCATTGCTTTGGTTCTGCTGGAAAATTGCAAGGCTGAGTGTGAGATTTTGCAGAAGCTTCTGTGTGCTGCTGGCATGCTGGATGGCATCCGGGAAGAGGGAGGGAGTAGGCAGGAGTTAATTATATTCCAGTCTCGGGAGTAACACTTGCTGCTGAGAAACCTTCCGTGTCGTTCTGACCCAGTGCTGCGGCTCCAAACAATGTTGACTTGCTTCACGTTTGCTGGTTATCGACTTCCCCGGTTCCTCTCCCCGGCAGCTAGCATTTTGGACTGGTAGATTGCCAGCTGCAGGCAGCTTGGTGGAAAAAAGAGGCTCAGGGGGATCCTCTGCCCTTCACCTGCAGGAGCAAAGTCCCCAGGGAGCCGATGGGTGGGAAGGTGGCGTCCAGCAAAGAGAGACTCCTGAGGAGCTGCAAGGAAGAGAACGGTGCAGGCTAGGAGTGATTAATTTTTTTAAATCTGAGCTCATGTGAATATTTTCTCTAGCTGAAACCTGGGTGTGATTTTTTTCCTGCCAAAAAAGCCATTCCAGCTTTGGCTTCTGTGGAATTTAGGAGGCTTCATTCCTAAGGGTGATTGAGCACACAGCACTGGTGGAGGAGGGAGCTGGCTAGCTCAGCAATGCACCACTTGGTGGTAATTATGTGACAGATACACAGCTCTTGCTGTAAAATCAGCCTGTGATAGTCCAGCTATCTTTGCCCAGCTGCTGTCCCTGCCTGGTCCTGCTGTCCCTTCAGCTGTGTTAATATAACTGTTTGTGTGAATGCATGCTAACCTGAGTAGTTGAAAGATCAAGGTTCTTTCAAATTAAAAAATTCCCTTCTCTCTAAAAAACCTGCAGTTCAGATGTACTTGACTGATAGAGTCGAAGTTTGCTGTCCTGGATCAGTAGGCATGAGGAGCTTGATTTATGTCACTTGCGATGCCTAGATAGTGTGGATTTCTGCATGAGTGTTAGTTGCAGACAAGACATTCTGGAAAACCAGATACCTGGAGTCATCTCCAGTGGCACCAATATCCAGCTGTGGGCAACTGAGCAGGGCCCTGAGGCCAAGAAGGACAAAAGACAGATTTCATCTTTCTCTAGGCTCAATTGGGTTAAAGCATCTTGCTCAAAGGTTGACCAGTCAGCCTGATCTAGGGCAGCCAAGTGCTGGCAAACCCTCCATTTTCATTGTCCACTTAATATTCTGATTACCTCTTCACTCCATGGTCACCTGCTGGACCAGAAATAGGTCCAACCACCCTCTTGGAGTGAGAACTAGCCCCTTGGGAGTGGGACTGTTCCCTTGGGTTTAAAGCAAGGAACTGGTTGGGACCTTTGCACAACTGTTTGAGCACTGTGGTGTTTGGATTTGCCCCTCTGGGCTGTGTGGTGGGCAAACCTGCAAGGCAGGTCTGGCAAAAGAGCTGGAAGCTGTGGACCATTTCATGCCAGATAGATTCTGATCTTGAAGGAACAGCCAAGTCAGCAGACTGCCTGCTGCACTGTGATAACAGTTGCCAGTTGGCCTGCTCAGGTTTTGCAAAGGACAGAGTTTTTCTACCTCCTCTCCCCAGGCCATTTTTTTGATGTGTTGCTTTTTCAGTGCGTTTCCACTCCAACAGAGGGGTGTAGGCTGGATTTTATCCCCTGAGGCCCCCTCCCAAGCAACATTGCTCCCCTCTCCTCATCCTCTTCATGCCTTATAACTGATGACAAAGCGTGGCTGGTCCCATGCCTCACTGTGTGCTGTATCTTTGTCTCCCTTGTGTGAGGGTGAGATGTACCTTCTGTTGAAGGGGCTGTAGGACTGCTTGCTGCTCCTTACTGTCTCTGAGACTGGAAGGTGCATGGTAGGGCAGGACCCTTTGCTTGCTGCCCTGTGTGCTGGTCCACTCAGTAAGGATGCAGGGAAATGTAACAGCTCTGCATATAGAGCAGGAAAGAAAGATCTTTCCTGCCAGTGGCCCATGACAGTGTGGATCAGGTCAGCCTTGCAAAGAGTCTCTGGAGGGTCTTTTGTGGGTGCACATCTGGACATCTTTTGTGTCTGGATGTGGGACAAGAGCTTGCATGGAAGGGGCAAGACATGTTGCAGTCTTGTAAAACATGAACACCTCACCTCTTTGCTTTTTGCCTGTGTGAAATAATTCTTTGCTTTTTGAGACAGCTGTTCCCAAAAGGGACTTGTCCCACTGATAGCACACCATTCGTGCAGCTTGCTAGAATCAGTTAAAAATCAGGTCTGAGGGGACTTCTGCAGTCCATCCCAAGCCTAAAGCATGGCCATCTTAAAATCTCCCTCGGACATGTACGCTATCGATCTACCATATCGAGTGCACTGTATATACACTATACACCTGTGGATATCTAAGTACTATCACTGTTAATAGCATCTTCTCTGTGTTCCCTGGGCCAAGTGTTGTGGACAGGCCCATCCTCGCCATGTGTGATTCTGCGTGTGGCTTTCCATACTCAGGTACATAGTTGGCTCTCTCCAGAGTGGAAATGGGGTGGAAATGGTTAAGAATACAGTATAGACAATCCAGTGCCCAATATCTCCATGCCAAAGGGGTGGGTGAATGTCCAAATATACTGTTGTGTTAATTCCAGGGGCTACTAATGCTAAATTTTGTAGCTGGACTGGGGAGAAACATTTCTTAATGAAATCAGGGGTAACAAAGGCAAAATACTCAGTGCCGGGGTTTTGAGGGCAGTAAGCCTTTACTTACATGGATAAGCAAGAACCTTTACACCTCTTTGGCAGAGTTGGGGTATATACCTCAACGAGCCCCTCCTCCTTCCCCCAGATAGCCCTGGTCCATGGATAGCGGCTGTGTGTGTCTTAGGAAGGCTGGAGGAACATGGTGCTAGCTTTAAAATCACCTCATGACATAGCAGTCAGTTGGATGCACACCATCTGCAAATCTGAGTGCTGTCCTTTCCATTTGGCATTGACCCAGCATCTTCTGAGAAACGATGAACACTTGACTGGGCAGCTGCAGCTGCTGGGGTCTTGTCCTCCACCAGTCTCCGTGGCTGCTGAGCCATGCGTCTCTTTCACACCCCCAGATCCTTCCGTGTTTTGGGTTTGCAACATGCCTTTGCGAGTGGGTGAATGGCTTTCATGGCAAGGTTTTCATCCGTGGTTGTGGTGACTTTGGTGAGTCCCTCGATGAGTTTTCTTGGGAGCTGTGCAGACCATACTCTTTTCTGTGTGCTCTATGTGCACACAGGCCCCAATCTGGGGCGAATAGCAGGTTCTTTAGTCTTTTGACTCATATCTGATAGCAGCTCAGTGAAACTTTCTAGCAAGCCATTAACTTGCTAGTTACAGTGCCTCTTCCCCACCCCACCCCCCCATGCTAAAGTTGAGCGTTGCCCTCCTTCATGATTCAAGGAAGCTGAGTTCTTGAATAAATGAGCAAAGCAACTACAAACTACAAACTGTTACCACCCAACCGAAATCAGCTAAAACTAATGGAAAGAAAGTGAGAAGAAAGAAAATGAAAGTAAGGCTTAGTGGTGAGAGCCCATATGTAAGACATCGGAAGTCTTAGGTCCTACATCTGATCTAAACTTTCTGGATGCCTCTGTACTGTCCTCTGGAATTAGCATCCTGGTTCATCAGTGTCCTGGTTCACCAGTGTCCTGGACCAGTGTGAGGACAGTGTCTTCACATTAGCTCTGAAAGTACCTTCATGCTCAGCTTTAAGCAACATCAATTCACCTCCAGGTCTCAGATGAAAAAATGTCCCTTAGAAATGAATGAGAAGCAAGGAAGACATGCCAAAGTAAGAAAACAATTTCACTTTCACTGTCATTATGTTGATTATGGACAAGGGAGCATTTATTGAGGAAGATCTGAGGCTCCCACAGCTGCCATATGTGCTGGAATGGGACCTTTCAGGACGCCACATTTTCTAAGTTCCTCATATATACCAGCAGCAGAGCATGGTGTAACATTGACCAGTCCTTACCTGTTGTTGCACAGGACCACAACCAGTGTTGACATCTCCCACCTCTCACCAGGCACCCAAGAGCAGACTGAGTCCTGCATGGGCACACCACTACTCAGACTCAGGGAGGTGGCAAACAGGCTACAGAGGCACCAGCCATGTGTCTGGGGACCAGGTAGGAGAGGCTGACTCTGGTGTGGTACTGGGGGTGTATTTACATGTGGGAAGACTCAGTGAGAACAGAAACTGAAGCCAATTTATTGACTTCACTTGATTTCAGTAGTTCATGGGGATTTCATTTAAAAAAAAATCCCATTAGAAAAAGGATGTATTAATCTCCTCTCCTACATTTTCACTTTATCAAAGCTTGAACTCCTTCAATACATCCTTACTAGTAAATAAAACAGGGCAGGATACAAGCACTGGGATTTGGTCAACCAAACTGTGAAATGCTTAGCATATTCCTGGAAAGGTTTTTGTCCAGGCTAAGTATTTCTCTCTCAAACAATTTCTAAGTGTGTCTGGGATCAGGGATTGCTTCCATCAAGCAGTCTGGATGCAGCCATCTGTTTCTAGAGGAGAGGATGGACGTGGCTGGATTATGATATTTGGCTTCAGGGCTAGACAAGAGCCCCTGAGATTGCTCAGTTTACTAGAACATTTTTAGCAATTCAAATAATGAATTGGCATGAAAATGTACTGAGTTTTCTAAGAGTGAGTTGCCAGTTTAGAAGATATAAGGGCTGGGGAAGACCTGGGTTCTGTCCCCAGCTTGCACAGATTGGCAGTATGTTCTTGGGCTTTGGAGTCATTAGGGAAAGGGGACACCTGTCCTCTGGCTGTTCCTGCATCTGGGTTTGATTTGCAAATCATTCCATTGCTACCTTCCCTCCCATCTTTTGTCCGATCTAAACATGATGATCAATCCCCATCCCTCTGAAACACCTTTCCCCACTCCCAAAAAAGGAAGAAGACGGCCAAAACCATGTCAAAGACCACACTGACAATGTACTGCCATAGACCATCCAGCTGCAGCACCATAGCCTGGGCTTGTGTATTTTACAAGCACAGCACAGCTCCAGAGACAGCCCAACATTTGATTTTGTCCACACTTCAGTAAAGCGCCTGGGTGGTGCAATTCACATCAGGACTTCAACCTTGACATATCTCAAAGGCTTGTCTGATGCTTTGCATGTCTAGATTTTGAGTTAGATTTGTGCTGGGTAAAGGCCACCATGGATGTAGATATGGGGGGTCCCAAGGGGGAGTCAGTGTTGCTGGTACTCCTAGGCACACTGAGAGTCTTTCTGTCTGAAAGACAGTGATATGTGCAGATGCTGAGCAGTGGGTGGCCAGACAGAAGCAACTAGGCTATTAAGATTTTAAAATAAATTCTTCCTGGAAAATAACTTGCAATGGCACTAGGGAGAGGTGGATGGGAGGGGATCAGAGAAGCAAAGCAGAAGGAGCTTTGTACCCTAAAATCCTTCTAGCAGGAATTTATTTTAATGAAAGCAGAACTACCATGTGTTTCAAGGCCAAACTGAAGTCTTGGGATGACTCTCCAATGGGTGACTCCTTTGCCAACTCTGAATATCTCTCTGTCTGCAGCATGGTAATGCCTGTTGATAACCAGTGGCGAGCTCATCTTCCCTGTAATAGCAACTGCTCCTGAGGCTGCTAAAGCAGCTGTCCTGGTTGGGGGCACGACCTGTAAACAGCTCAGCAGGGCACTCAGAGCCACCACTACTGATGATGAATTAAGTATCACCTAAATCCTCCTGCCCCGCAAAACCCGCATAGCTCATGGGGAGGAGCAGGCAGTGTTGGTGCTTGGCATGGTGTTTGATAAGGGACACCTGGGTATCTGAATGCCTGAGTCAGTGAAGAGGTGGTCCTTGGCTCATTAAACATTCTGCTTTCCACACACCGTCAAGGATAGATCAACAAAGCATTTTCGTCAACATACATTGAGCTTTGGAAGAGCCACTTTTGTTTCAGGTTTGTGCTCAAACCTGTCCAGCTTTTCCAGCTGTGGCAGCTGGCTTTCTCTGTGTATAGATCTTGGTCTGCTCATGTCATTCAACCCTCAGAGCCATAATGGAATGGGGAGTAACCTGAGAGCAGCCTCTCACCTGCAAATTCTTTCTGTGCTTCACTTCATTAGCTGTTTCCTTCAATAAAAAATGCTTAATTGTCCTCAGTCCTGTAAAGCAACCAAGTATAACAACAGCATGATGCTGGTAGGTAAGATAAGGCTAATCAAGAAGACTGTAACAGAGAGATAGCTCTGCAAGTAGATGTTTCCTTTTGATGACTCCCCCCAGTGCACGATGTTTAGTATTGGGGTGAGGCAGAGTGCCAGGGGCAGCGGCTTCCTACAAACATAGTCACTGTCACAGTTTTCTCAGGAAAACTCAGTTTCTTAAGAAATGAGAGAAAATTGGCTGCCTCTACTGGCTTCTGAAGCAGACAAGCCATTTACAGCATTGCTTCTCTTTCCATGTCTTTCTGTTCTTGCTCATCCTGCCAAGACTCCTCCAGGAAGAGCTGCTGACATTTAAAACTCCTAAAATAACACAGATTAACTGGTGTAGGCAGACCATAGGCCTGAGCTGGCATCTGCTACATAATGCTTATATATTTGTAGGTTTTTTTCCTTTCTTGAGGCTTTTTTCCCCTGCATGTAGTTGTATAAATTGCCTTCCCTCTTTAGCCAAAAATACAAAGGGCAGACAGCAGTCAAAGCCAAAATGCTTAAAAAAATTCTCAGATAATTTCTAAACCTTTATTCCCCTTTAGTACTCCATCTTAGGTAAAAAAAAAAAAAAAAAAAAAAAAGGCTTCAGAAAGGTGCTGCTGTTAACAGCTCCAAGCCACACATACCTGCCTGATTTGTGATACAAACTCAGGGAACACCTACCTAGAATCCTAAAATAGTCCCTGAACTATCAGCAATAGACATGGCAGAAAACACCCTCAGGGATTTTAAGAGAGTGCAAAGAATTTCTTGCAGCATGAATACTTCTAGGAGAAAATTAACTAAATTAGTTTGAACAACTGATTGGAAATCTCATCTGAAGAGGGTTCAGGTCCAGTTACTAAGAAGCCCTGTTAGGCTCTTGCTTGGTTACCTAGACTTTCCTATGGAGAGATGATGCTGTTACTGAAACAGTTTTCACATTGGCAGAGGTCAGTAGCATTTTATACATCTTAAGAATGGAGGAAAAAAGTGTTTCACAAAGGTCATCTCAGCTGTCTAAATATTGGCTGACAAAAAGTGGGGTCACTCTTTGGTCAGTGAGGGATGAGTGTGATGATGTTGCCAGTGGATCTGTTCCTCTTTGTAAACCAGAAGAGCAGCCTAGGATGACTAGGGTGATGTTTAAAATGCTGATCTAGAGAATGACTTTTCTGAAGTGTGTGGTGGGGACGTGAACAAGCCATTTGCATTAGTTCAGGCCAGAGGAAAGGATGTCTCAGCTGTTGAGATACAGAATAATGGACGTTTGCTGCCTCCCATCCAAGGTAGGTGCCACAGCTTGTGAGATGAATGCCACCCCTCCTTGTGTTCCTTTGCAAAGATGTCCGGCTACTCCGCCTTCAACTAGAGAAATTAGAAAGCCAGCAGTCATGATTGGGAGCTGCTGAGCACATGAAGATGATGCTCAGAAGCAAACACTTCTTTGTCTGCATTCTGAATGAAACTTCTACAGTTAATAAATTCAAACTTACCACAGAGGGAAGCACAAACCACATAAAATGAATTTAGATAGATTTGCCCAGTCACACATGAAGACTTCCCATAGGTGGTACCTGGGCTCAAATGGGTGCAGTTTATTGGTGGAAAGAGGGAGGTGGGGAAGGGCAGTTGACTGACATCCTGCTTGGGAGAATGGGAGTTGAGTAGTGTACATATGGCCTGGCCATGCCAGTTGGACACTCCTTGTTTCTATCACTTTAATAGGAGAAGACATTGCCCTCTATAGGAAAGGGAAAGGGAAAGGGAAAGGGAAAGGGAAAGGAAAGGAAAGGAAAGGAAAGGAAAGGAAAGGAAAGGAAAGGAAAGGAAAGGAAAGGAAAGGAAAGGAAAGGAAAGGAAAGGAAAGGAAAGGAAAGGAAAGGAAAGGAAAGGAGACAGAAGAGGGGGAGAGAATTTTGGATTACAAGGGAATGTATTTTCCAAGGATGTTACAGCAAAATTTCTGTGGATTTCTGTGTGTGAGTGTAATAGAGAGACATTCTGCCTCTTTCCTTATGTATTTGACTGTTATACCTGTTCATTTAGTATTTATTACCTTTGTTATGTAAAGAAACATGTCAAGTCTGGTTAACTATACACTTTGCATGATAAGAACACCACACCTCTTCTCTACAACACTAGGAAGAGAGATTGTCCATGCATTTCTGTGGTTTTCTGCAGTTCCGTGAGGTCTTTATCACACTTCTGTGCAGCACTTCCAATCTCTGTGAGGGCAAAGTCCCACCTGTTCTTGCAGACATTTGATTTGTGGAGGTACACAATGACCCCCCTCATCTTGACAAGTGTGGAAGTTTGATGTCGTGTCTGCAATGAAAAAGGTTTAAGTCAAACCAGAAAACATTACACCGCCATCTGAAAGAACTCGTGCATGGGAAGTGTCATGAAGTTCTGGTTACTGTGTCTCCAAAAGCAAAGACAAAGGCTTATCAGAGGATATGGGGCTTGTCAGAGCACTTCTGTAAATAGGAATTTGTGACCCACCAACCTGAAAAAGAAATGGCTGGAGGAAAGCTATTGTAAAGGTATGAAGAAGATGGATGCAGAATGACTACACTACATTTGCAGTACATAAGTAGGTGGCACTAAATAAAATTATGAGGGAAGAGGTTATAAAATGAACAGAAGGATTTCCTAATTTAAAGGTGGAAAATCCAGTAAGGACTTTTAAACACAAAGATGCCTAAATCTAAAAATCTTGAGCTGCAAATTCATGAAATCCAGGAGAATATATAAAGAAGTGTAACTATATGGTTGTGGTGTTCGTTAATAGTCACTTTACATACACAGAGTAACTGTACAGAAACTTCCACTTCTGGCCACGGACAGATACAGGATGCTGAATCAGATGAACCTTAGCCTGATAAGTAAAGTTGGCTATAAAGCATGTGTTGATTAATTATATACATTGACTATTGAGGGGCTCCAAAGATAAGGAAATCTGACAAGGATTAGATACATTTATAGGGAAGAGGTCAGCCGGCACCTATTAAACATAGCCATGAGGATGCAGTCAGCAGCCCTCTAACATGATTATAGGAATATATATCAAGGAAGGAGGACTTGTGGGTGCCATAATTTTTATTGTATTTCCATGGTCATCTGTTCTGTTGGAGATGGGACACTGGGCTACATGGTATTTGGCCCAAAATGGCCATTCTGTTCCTGTACTCCATGCTGACATTAGTGGAGGAACAGACAGGTCCGTCTTTGTAGGTGGGGGGAGATGGCTTGGGCCATTTGGAGACAAGGACAGTAAGAGTGTGCTTTGCTAACTTCTGTCATCTCCTCTCCAGACATTGCCTGCCTGGCAGGGTTTCCACACATACCTATGCAGCAGGTTTTCTGACGCCGAGAGCAAGTTCCAAATGCAGCAAATGGCTCTGGGCAGGATTTTGAATGGAAGCAGAAACCGTGGTATCCAACACAACGTAAGGTGTCTTTGGGCAAGCTGAGACCTATGGGAAGAATGGGATTCCCAGACCATTTCTCATGGTCTTCCTCCTGCTGAAACCTCATGGACCCCGGTTTGGGGTCTGATACAAATACGCGCAAAGGCCAAGGCGGCTTTTCCGAAAGATTTGACAAGCCTCGTGGGACCTAACAGCCTCCAAGAAAGGCTTTTGTACAACTAGAGAAAAACGTAGCTGTTGATGGCAAATTTCTGAACATATCCTGGGCAGGCATGCTGTAGTGAATAGGGACATCCCAGCCTTTGGATGCTTCCAAGTTCTGGGCCTGCAATGCTGCAGGCTGCTCGTGCAAGGGGCAGCATGGTGCTCGTACGCCCTGGGATGTACCTATGACTTACAAAAATAAAAATCAAAAGCTGGGATATGTCCCAGTTAATAGGGACAAGTCGTTTGCCCAGTTCTTTCCTTCTCTGAAAGCCTTACTCCAGGATGGGGAGTTTCATTAAGCATGAAGAAAAGCTAGGCTAAAAGCAGAGTCAGTAAAGGAGTCAGTGCAGCAGAAGGGCTGAGGAAGGGGAAACAGCATATTCAGAGATCTTAAATAAACTTCACTGGTGAAGTTCAACTTGAGTAATACAAGAGAATGCCTCTGCCACTCTTTTACTGTACAGAAAGGAGACAAGTTATGACCCTGGGGTAAGAAGAGGCAGTGTTTTCCATGGTACCAACTTCCAATAGTGCCACAAAATGGCATAAAGAGACTTCAAAAAGTCGTAAGGAGCCAACACCTGGTAGTGGCTTCTGTGGGGACGTTCTGGTTTGACATCGGGCCACCAATACGTTAATTTTTCACTTCTGCTTCTAGACTAAGAAATAGGGAATAGGTCTAATGAAAGGAGCTGAAGAACATGGAGGAGTACATTCTGCACCAATGCACAAGCTACTTGTATCTCCTACACAGGCAAACCCCAGCACGGGTCTTGCCTCTTACCTGGAACAGACTGGAGGAGGAAAAGGAGAAGAGCCATGAGGCAGGAGAACTTCATGGTGGAAGGTCTCAGCTGCAGCGCGGAGCCAGGGCCACAACACCAGGGCCTTTGAGCAGGGGAGGAGGGAGCACTCTTGCATTTATAGGGCTGTGGGAGCAGATCTGGCTGTCCAGGGGACCTTGGCAGTGGTGGGTACAGAAGGCAATGAGTTCAGCTTGACCGCTGCACATGGCTAAACCTGAACAATGGCAGAAGATCACAAAAGCAAGCAGAGAAGTAACTACACCTCCCTGCTTGGCCGCTGGGAAGGCTGCTTCTTAATACTGACTCACATGGAGAGCATCTTTGTTACTTGTTAACTTCAAAGATCAACATGCTTGGTAATGGACCACCCAGAGAAAATTAGGCATTGTTTTGGTGGGAGGGAAGGCACCTGGAATATCAGAAGACTGTTGATGATTCTGAGAATAGCAGAGGGTGCAAGGAGCTGCTGCAATGTTTGCAGTCTCCATTCATCGATGCAAAGAACCTACTTTTTGCATAATTTTTCTAACTGAATAATGAAATTTGAACCAACTAAACAACTAGTTTTCTTTCTGAAAACATTAGTTGGTTGACATTATGGACTCGATTCAGTTGCCCACACATACAGGCCTAACTCCTGCGGGGTGCCCAAAGAGTTAGGGGCCTTAACTCATGGGGCTACCTGGTCAGACACAGGATCTCTGAGACAATCTGCATACGAATACAGGGGCAAATGGATGGCCATGTGTGTGGTCTCATTTATTTACAATGGCACTGGACACTCATGTGTGGTCAACTGACCACTCAACGGCAGTGATCAGTGCTACACTCACACACTGAGATGTAGGCATCTAAAATGGATGTGGCTGTGTGGGAATGAGGTGTTTAATTAGTGGCTCTAGGTCTCAAATCACCTGTTTAGCTATAGTGGGACCTTAGGAGCCCACACAAATGCACTGAACATAATTGTACTTAGCTGGCCAAGTCCAGAGCTAAGGGCATCTATTGTCATTAAAGATGCTTCAGGGATCCCATCTGGCCTCCAGCTGCTGCTCCATGAGGGTGCAGATCCCCCATAGCTCCTGCATGATATCTACCAGCCCCAGGCAGACAGCGACATTTCTAAAGTCATGGGGCCTCTCAAATGTCTCTAGTTTCTATGTGTGGGCAAGTGGGCAACTGGGTCAGTTCCTAAATGTTCTTCTCAGTGGTGAACTTCTGTTTGTGACCATTGTGTAGAAGGAAAAAAAAAAAAAGAAAAAAAAGAGATTATAGAATCATTTGTGATGCAATGAACAAAAGCTTTAATACAAAATAAAGCACCTCTAGTAGCAAGGGATCCTGGCACAAAATAGCACAGTGTCAGCTAGCCTTGTGTAAAGCAGGAGACCCAGGGTACTGTTCCTCTCCACTAGATGTATGGTTGTTTTTTTTTTTTTATACCCCATACAACAGGGTAAAGAAGGTAAATTGAACACTTTTCTTCAGTACTTGATAGTCTGAAAAGGAGCAATAAAGGATTTAAGTTTTAAAATGTTTTAAAAGGTTTAACACAAAATTTTAAGTAGCCCAGGGAAAAACAACTGGAGCTAGCTATGAAGCTGTCAGACAAAAAAAGTAGTGATGTCCTCTTATCCAGCAGTGTTGTATGGAATAGCCCTGGAAAGCCTTTCTTCCATATGAATTGTTGCAGTGAATGCAAGCTGCATCTACGACTTGCCTTGGTGTAACAAAATCCAAATTTATTTTGAAGAGCAAGCCTTCCACTAATTTTCATGCTTGGATATCTAGTCTTGTGCATCTGAATATGTATGGACTGAGATATCCAGCTGGCATAGTTATTTTCCCTCTTGAGAGATTTACCTGAAAAACTCCATTGAAACTTCTGATAAAGTGAAGTATAGAAGATTTTTTTTCCAAACTCTTCATCTTACACATTAATCAAAATTGTTAAACCATCCACATAATTGTCTTCAGAGAAACTGGGAATATATCATTAATTATATGTATGTACTTTTGTCTCAGTCATTACAACAAATATGAGTTACAGCAGAAGCTTAGTAAAATATTAGTTAACATATAAAATATAGTCTTAATAAAATACAAAACTTCCTCCTTTGTGTGAGGTACAGAAATCTGGTGCATTGTCAGAATGACATGTCTAATTTGTTATATCTATAGTGCATAAAATAGGAATTTGTCCCCTTAAACCAATTTGTTGCATCTAGCAGTGTGAGAAGTTAACTCCATAAGAAAAACAGGAAAAACATACACTCAACATCAAAAACAGAAGAAAAATCCTTTTATCAAAGGATCACGAATAAGTGTAAGTTAAAGAGCAGAAATATTTTTGAAGCTAAGAACACGCCTCCTTTTTCTTTATGCTTTGGGAATATTCCTGGGTATTTCATACAGCATCTTTATTTGTTATAGAAGCAGCTTGCAATCAGATATTCATTTATGTGGCAGTAAACTCTGCAGCTCCCTCTTAAACCACATCAGAAGTTGTCCAAGACATCCCAGGTCCTGACGCCTGTACACAGAAAACATTTTGTACTCTGATGAAAAAGGATAGGCACAAAATACAAGATCAATGGGCTTCTGGTTGCATTGCCTGCGAGTAATCTACATGTTGTATGCATAGGTAAACTTCTGAGTGATGCATCAAGCTGGAAAACAGAAAGGGGTTTGATTTGGACTGAAGTGAGCTGAGACTTCGCCAGGTTACTGCTATGAAATTACCATTAGAAAATAAAATACATTATTTCACTTAATGTGAACATTTCCATTCGTAGTGAAATGAAACTTTTTGTGCTGTGCAGGTGTGAGACACAAAGGAAGTAAGAGTTGGGTCTTTACAACCCCGCCCATGAAGTGGTGCTGCTTTAGTTTTATTCAGACTTTTAATCAGCAGAAGGAACCAAACCCCAGCCTGTCTTTCGTCTGTAGAAAATAGCTGAGGAACAGCCAGCATCTCCAACTGAAACTCATGCTGTTTTCTCTCCAGAATGATTTAATAAACGTAACCAATACCTGCAATCCATTTGCAGATCCCCTCAAAGCTTCAAGTCCAAACTGCTGCAAATGATACAAACATCAAGTTATTATTTTTTTTACTAAGAAAGGATCCTTGCTCTACTCTGGGATGGTTAATCACGTGAGGTGATTAATCCTCAGGGGACAAGACAGACAGGTCCAAAACTCTCTCCTGTTGGTTTTTGGCATTGCCTTAGCCAACAGGCTCTTCTGGAGCAAGTCTTATGATGTCTCCTGCTGTTTCTTCTGCATTAAAGTGCAGGGCATGACTTAGAAAACTGAAGTGGGTTTCAACCACGTAGTCATGCTGTCTCCATGTGAGCTAGGCATCTGAGTGACTAAGCTACCATCCATCATATCTGAGATATGAATTCCCACTGGCTGGAAAAGGGGAAATGTAACCCCCATTTTTGAAGAGGGAAAAAAGGAAGACCCAGGGAACTACAGGCCAGTCAGTCCCAACTCTGCCCAGCAAGATCATGGAGAAGATCCTCCTCAAAACTATACTAAGGCACATGAAAAATAAGGAGGCGATTTGTGACAGCCAACATGGCTTCACTAAGGGTGAATGGTGCCTGAGAAATTTGGTGGCCTTCTATGATGGCGTTACCACACTGGTGGATAAGAGCAACTGCTGTCATCTACCTGGACTTGTGCAAAGCATTTGACACTGTCTTGCATGACATCTTTGTCTCTAAACTGGAGAGACATGTATTTCACGGATAGACCCCAGGCTGGATGGTCACACTCAAATTATTGCATTATTGCATTATTGCGAAGACTTTATGTCCAAGTGGAGACCAGTGATGACTGGTGTTCCTCAGGGGCTGGTCCTGGGACTGGTGCTGTTTAACATCTTTGTTGGCAACATGGACAGTGGGATCAGGTGCACCTCAGCAAGTTTGCTGATGACACCAAGCTGTGTGGTGTGGTCAACATGCTGGACAGGAGGGATGCCATCCACAGGGACCTTGACAGGCTTGAAAGCTGGGCTCATGCGAACTTCATGAGGATCAACAAGGCCAAGTACAAAGACCTGCACACTTGGGCAATCCCAAGCACATATACAGGCTGGGCAGAGACTGGATTGAGAGCAGTCCTGTGGAGAAAGACTTGGGGGTGTTGGTTGGTGAGAAGCTCAGCAAGCCCCTGCAATGCATGCTCACAGCCCAGAAAGCCAATCATATCCTGGGCTGCATCACCAGCAGCATGGCCAGCAGGTCGAGGGAGGTGATTCTGCCCCTCTACTCTGCTCTTGTGGAATCCCTCCTGCAGTGCTTGTGTACAGCTCTGGGGTCTCCAACATAAGAAGGACATGGACCTATTGGATTGAGACCAGAGGAGGGCCAAGAAGATGATCAGGGAGCTGGAGCACCTCCCCTATGGGACAGCGTGAGAGACTTGGGGTTATTCAGCCTGGAGAAGAGAAAGGAGACCTTATAGCACCTTCCAGTACCTAAAGGAGCCGGCAAGAAAGCTGAGGAGGAGTTTCTTACAAGGTGGAAGGTGTCCTTGCCCATGGCAAGGGGGTTGGAACTAGATGACCTTTGAAGGTGTCTTCCAACCCAAACCATTCTGTGATTTTATGATAGGGGTGTCACAAAAGCATGATCTTGTGGAGATGTAGGGGGATATTGAAAGCAACTGCATGCACACCCTGGGATGTATGGGAGCAAGGAAAAATGGTTTTCACCTCCCTACTCTTCTTCTGGGGATTTGGCTTTGCTTTCCGTCAGCTCTTCCTTTTTTTAGTTCACCCTTGACCTCCTGAACCCAAATCTACCATCCTTTTAACTCATTCCCTACACCATCAGAAAGACAGGCAAAATCCTGTGCCCCATACCTCCTCTACCCCCATTTCTCCCCACCTACTATGCCACATGCTTCCTACCTTGAAAGCCAAATCTGCCTTGGACCCTGGTCTCCAGGCTGCACTGGAAAGTACAGATCTTCTCAGTGGCTAGGAACCATGTCTCCAGGATGCTGCACTTGCTCATTTTGCTTTCAAACACTTTGGCAAATATTCAGATGGCTAGTTAACCCATCCTGGTCAAGCCAGCACAGACCATGAGTCATCTCCCATCTCCACTCTTACATCATGCAGAGCAAACATCTGAATATTAAAGAAGTAAGAACTTACACCTTAGAGGTAAAGCAGCAAGTTATTAAGAAAGCTGTGCAGATTAATTAAGGTTCTTCTCACATGGTTTCAGTTTGAGTGGGTGTTCTGGAAAATGTGTCAGTAAGAATGCATGACTGCACTTCTGCAGAGATTGCATTTGGTTTCATAATGCATTTAAATAAAAGTATGTGGAAATTGCCAGAAAGTCTCCCCAGGGTTGTGTACATTCCACTGCTCTGCCACACTTCAGTTCCTCAAATGCTAGTGCCATACTCCAAGAACAAGGCATTACAGCAGTCTGGAATTAACCATCTTGATTTGTGCTCGGGCTGCCAGGACTTCATTTCCACAGAAATTCTGTTGTATTATTAGAAATGCCATTTTTCTACTTAAAAAGTAATTTCTTACCATCTTAAAAGTGGTCAGTGCTGCAGGATCCTGTACCTGTTGCCTAAAGCCATTGTTTTACTCCCAGGTGCTCATGCAGTTCTCTTAAACAGGATCAAATGCTTTAGGGAGGTCCATAAACTAGAAATGAGTGCTTGTGCTCTCTCTTCTCCAGGGAGCCCTGAGAGAATGCTTTTTCACTTTTCTGGCTTTTCAAGGATAGTTTGACAAACAAAAAGGATTTTCTTTTTTTCCTCAAGGAACAGAATAAAATTATTTGGTATGTTTATGGATGGGATGCCCATTACTCCTTATTGCTTTCTCTTGGGAACCATTGTTGTATCACAGGACATACAGCAGGGTCATACCTGAGGTGCAGATTATCAGTTTGCAGGTGCCACGAGCATCACCCTCAGTTTTGCAGGTGTGCAAAGAGCACAGAACAAGTGAGATTAATGATACAGTTTTCATAAGGATCTGCCTGTACAGTGAACTGCACTGCCAACAGTCATAGTGAAACAAACGGTAGCTGACAGCACAGGTTCTCCGTCAGAGCAGAAGAAACCAGTGTCACTTCCTTGAGCCTGATTCTATACATGATATTTATTGATGTTGTTCTGACCCAGTGGCCTTGATACCAACAATACAAACCTTCCCCTTATCCAATGTGCATTGTTCTCTGCCTTCCTGGTTTCTTTGCTAGCTTTTAATTTCAAATCTACAGGTGTGGTTGAGTGTCACGGGCAGCCATGTGGCAGGAGAACTATTTATACCCATTTTCAGGCACTCCAGGGAAATAGATGAAACAAAGACCTTGACAAGAAACCTTCAGCTGGCTCAAGTTCCCACTGAAGCCAAGGAAGTATCTCAGCTCTCAGATAGGATCCAGCACTGTGTTATTTTTAAAATTTCAAAAAATGGTCCTGTTCTGTGCAATGATGGGCTCGAAATGTTTGTGCCTTTTTTTTTTTTTTTCCAAGGGAAATGAAGGACAAATGCAAAATCTCGAGTGTGTTAATAACCTGGTAGAAGAGGAGTGCTTGTTGAGTTATCTTACATTCAAAATCCTTCCCTATAATTTCTAGCCATTAGGGATTAATGTCCTCAGTATTAGACTATACATGATTACACAGTCACAGTCCCCTTCAAATTATGATCAGAAATTTTATCCCAGGAAAAGTCTTCCAATTTGGAGTGCCATCTCATTCTACCTTGATGCCTCAGCACTTCACTTGCTCTTTTTTGTTCTCCTCCTCCTCTCCCAGGTTATTCCAGGCGTAAGACATAGTTTACACAGATCACAGAAGAAATACTTACACATGGGGAAAGCTCTGCACCTTGCCTAATGAGCTGCATCTGGGGCTGGAGAAAGTCACCAACCCTCCATAAAGTCACTGCTTCCTCATGCTCAGTGTTGCAATGGTCACAGGAAAGGCCTGTTTCCAGTTCATCCAGTTTACCAGCAGACAGGACTGCTGGAGATTTTTTCATGCATTTCCATGCAGGGTGTGAAAATGCCAACAACTGCCAAAGTCTGAGCTAGGTCATTTTTATCACTATTTTAGTCATTAGCATTATTAAGATGAATCACCCATGATTTGGGATCTTCAATTTTGTGGCTTTTGGTGGAGTATGTCTTACATTAGATAAATCCAAATTACAAGTGGGGGTCCCTTCATCCTGCTTAAGATGTTTACAATTTAGAGCCTGCATTGGAGCCACTCAGGTAGCCAAGTGTCCTTTCTACAGTGTGATATTCTGGCAGGCTCATCCAGTGCTTGCTTCTCTCCATTGACTATAAAAGGAATGCAGAAGACTAGTTCAGATGGAGGGATCTCTACTGTCAGCCTCCAAAAGAGATGGGATGAAATCCATTCCAGCTGTCTAATCTATCCCCATCTTCTAGTTTTCCCTCAGGGTCAATGGAGATACAGGAAGACTTCAACCCTATCTAAGGTATGGGTTGGAAGAGACCTTAAAGACCATCTAGTTCCAATGCCCCTGCCATGGGCAGGGACACCTTCCACTAGACCAGGTTGCCCAAAGCTCCATCCAATCTGGCCTTGAATCAACAACCTTGAAACAGATGGCTGTTTCTGTTTCATCTAGGGCACAGAGATAAATCTGCTTCCCCCAAGCACTTGCACAGATTTGCAATGGCAATATAAATCAGCAGAATTTGATTGCAGTTGGGGTTTAGTGCTCCTTGAGCTAGCTGAAAACCTGACCTTATTTATAACAATATAAGGGGGGCGGGGGAAATGGAGTGTTCTGCTGAGAAATTTGAAAATTTCAGTGTTCTATCAACTGATACCATATAGACTTCAATATATTCTGTTTACAAATAGACACAGCAAAGCCAAGTGTCCAGAAGTATCTCCTGAATCTCTTCAAGATATTTTATGGCCCTAATATTGTATCAACTATCTAACACACGACTACACGCCCCTGTGTGGAGACACCTACTTTAAATGTTCGAATCTTTGAGCTCACTCCCACCCTCAGGCAGGATTCAGCTGCCTGGACACAATATCACTACAGATGTCCTGAAGCATCCAAGATATTAGCATGGGACAGAAATGTGTGGGATACTCAGTGTTTCCAAAGGGGCAAATAGAGACCAGGCAGCATATCCCATAACACAACACTAGATATCTGAATTTAGGCAGCTGAGTGTCTCCAGTGTGGGATAAATTGGGAGAGGTGCCACTGTGAGGTGGTCAGCAGGGAGCAGGCATCAGGTGAAGCCTGTGGCCACATCTGAGGCTTCACTTCTAGAAAACCCTGGGCTGATGGGGGGAAAGTTTAACAGAGACCAGTGGGACTGAAAAACCAAAATCTAATATGGGCTGTGGAGAAAGAACCGTCTTTCCAGGAAGGAAACCAGCTGAATTTCCAGCGCAGCCTAGGGACGGAGCATCCTTCACCGAGCAGAACGCCCCTCCGGTCCGGCTTTGCAGCTTGCGGAGCCCGTGAGCCGGTCCATGGCTCCCTCTTGCGGGACGACTTGCTGCGGAGGAAGGGACAGCAAGGCCCTTCTGGTGGGGCAGGGTTTGCTCGGGGGGAAAGGTAGGTGCCTGCTTCTTCGCTCATCTTCAGCATCGACCATTCACGTAGTAAATGCTTGTTGTTTGTTAATACATTTGGAGCGCAGGGACGGGTTTTGGTGTCTGAGATTGGATTGTAGGGACCGGAGCGAGCTGCTCACGTTCAGGATGGGTGTATAACTAACAAAGCTAACTTATGATGTTACATCATTTATATAACTTTAAAAAAACTTTGTAACTATAGTAATAACGGGAGCTCTGCTGCCTAGTGCACAGGTAAGCATCTTCCCTCGAGACACATTCAAGTTTCTAAAGCAGCATCCCACCGCAGGAGACCTTCCCCCAGTGCTTCATGCCTTGCTAATCAATGCTGCCTCATACAGTCAGAAAGCAGTAACCACACGATGTCATTTATTTATTTATTTTTAAATAAAACTAATTTTCAAAAGCTTGAAAATGCAGGATTTCAGAGAGTCTTGTGCTTTCTTTTTGCACACGAGAAGAACCTTTCCATGTAAAACTGTACCCTACTGCTAGCCCAGGTGAGAGTGTTGCTGCTTGCTCCCAAACAGTTATCCACAAGTAGAAATCTAATAAAGATCATCACAGTCTTTCCTTCCAAATGAATACTGTATATCTTCTCATGTACTTGTACACAGTACATACAGATGGTGGACAAGTAGCTCATTAGCTGGGCAATTCAAGCAAAATGCCTTAAGCATAGATAGTTAACTACATCCACTGCAGAAAATAAATGCATCCATTAAACTATCAATTATGCCATTCCTTATTTGGGTGCTCTAATTTTTATTTACATTTATAAACCATTTTCTTGATTTTTGTCCTAATTTCTAAAGAATTTTTCTGAAATGGATCATTGTTAATGGCAACAATAAATTCAGCATTGCATCACAAATTGGTGCACTTAAATAGTTTCTTTAAAAGGAAAGAGACATATTAGTAACGGTGTCAGAGCTCTAGCTATAAGGTTTTTAATATGAGCTCTGAGGCAAACAGGAACGGAGTTTAAAGGTGTCAGAATCTGTGACACAAGGCCAAAGGCAGGGGCAGTGGAGAACAATGTGGGATGAATTGGAGGTGGAGCAAAGCAGAGATGGGTTGAGCAGAAGAAAACATGCTCAGAAAGAGAAAGGGAATGGGGCAAACGGAGGCACAGCCACTCTGCCTCTATCCAGTCTGCAGGAGTGCCAGATGAAATGAGACATTCACGAATGAGGTGTAACAACAACTGTTTTTGGGAAAAATGCCTGATGGATTTCTGATAGAAAAATGTGTTATTGCTGGCAGAATACATGTCAGAGAAAGGTGATAAGCCAGAGCCAGGGCAAAACCCATGGCGCATTATCCACCACTTCCAGAAGGACACCAGGACAGCCTGATCCCCATCCCTCCACCACGGCCAGCCTGTGGGCAAGAGTAGGTTGAGCCAGACAGGAGTCTCCTGGTGGTTTGTCCATTGCCCTGCTAGCCCCAGCCCCCTGCTCTTATTGTGCCCACACCATTTCCCTGCCTCAGTCTTCCTCCAGCATGCTGGCTGGGGTGGGCATGGAGTTGAAGAGGAAGAAGGAAGGTTTCACCTCCTCTCTGACACCCTTGTCCATGACAACCTTGTGCTAACTACCAGTGAGGAAAGGACTGGGCACCCAGAGCTGGTGGTGGACCTTGCCTGCACTGGAGGGATGTCGTGCCTTCCTTGCAGAAGGTCTAGCTGCCATTATCAGCCAATACAGGCTTGTGGCTGGGGAAGGACTTCAGGAGCTGTAGTGCCAGCTGTGACTGAACTGAGCCCATGGGCTGCCTGCTCTTGACACTGTCCACCACCATTTCTGGGTACATACCCAAACCCCATCTCTGGCTGTGCTGCAGGAGGGGACCTGGTCCCTTCCCTGTGTTCTGCCGTGGGCTGCCATTCTCCCTCACAGCATCCCTGAGCCTGGCTCCCGCTCACACTGACGCTGCGGCTCACCCCACCCCACCCTGCATATTCATCCTGCAGCCTGGACTCCTCTCTGCAGCCAGGCCTTGGCCACCCTCTCCTCAGGTTGCCCCTTTCTCTCCATAGCTACAGCCTTGCTGAGGGGGTTGCTCAGACACACCTGGGGTGGTCCCCAAGGAGAAGACTTCCCCACCACCCAGGCTGGTGTTCCCGGTGGGGAGCTGCATCCTTCCACCCTGACCTCGTGGCGCAAGGGCAGCGCGTCTGACTCCAGATCAGAAGGTTGTGTGTTCAAATCACACCGGGGTCAGCCCTGGGGCACCACTGGCTGCCCTCTGTATTGCCCCTACTTTTCTGGGGGGCTGCCCTGCCTGTATCTGCAAGACATCGGCCAGCCCAGCTATAAGGGGGCACCTCAGGGGTGGCTGAGGGGAGGGGGAAATGTGATGCCCAGAGTTTTCCTTTCAGCTCCAGTTCAGGGGCTTGTCGTGGTGGGTATCCACAGCAGGTGACCTCATCAACAAGCAGAAAGAAGAGAAGTCTTCCTCTCTGAAGTGCTCCTGGAGAACCTGGACTTGTCCTCAGGCAACACTTGCCCAGGAGGCTAACATGAGGTGGTACAGTCAGTCCAGGGGATTTCTGGAGGGGGTCAGGGGCAATTACTCAATGAAAGACCATGGCAACAGGGAGACTTTCTGAAGAATAACATGAGAGGTTTTTTCAAGAAGATTAAGAAGGAGTGTCTAGGGACCTCTAATCTGGTCAGCATCAGTTCAGAGCCCACATGAAGGCGGTGGAAGAAATATTCCTGAAAGCCATGCCCAAATGGAGGAGGGACATGAAAATGACTGGAAACAGGGATCATGGATTTACCAACACCAGACCACTTTTTGCCAGCACGATAGGTTTTTTTGAAGAGATCATTTCCTCAGTGGTCAAGAGGAGACCAAGGAACACCATCTATCTTGAGTACGATTTGATCTCTGACAGGGCCTCCCAGACCTATCACTGTAGCAGGTCACAAAGAGCCTAAGCTGAATCGCAGGGCGGCTGGATTGTCCAGCTGATGTTCGTCACTGCTTGATGTTGCTTCGGATGTTCTTTGGTGTCCTTGTGATGGGTTCAGGGGAAGTTCTCCAGAATGAAGGACACAGGAAGCCTGCCAGGACCACAGGGGTGGTGAGGGGCCAGGGCCAGTGGCGCAATGGACAACGCGCCTGACTACGGATCAGGAGATTGCAGGTTCGACTCCTGCCTGGCTCGACACTTTTAGCCTGGGGAGGTTCCTTCTCTCTCTCCACGAAGGTTGCCTTCTTGCTGGCCATCATCCATCCTTGGGGCCTTCTGCTAGGCAAAACTGCTGAGGTGTCCTCTTGCCCTGCAGGAAGGAAAGAGTTCCTCCAGACCTTATGGTGGAGCTGGGCACCTTGTCTCATCACTCTCCTGCTTTCCTTACTGACACCCTTCTATTTCTGCTGCTGACTCTTGTTCTGTACTAGAATACTGCATGCAGCTTTGGGCCTCCCAGTATAAGGACAGTGATCAACTGGAACAAGGCCAGTTGAGAGCGATCAAAATGGTATGGTGTGGGAGCACTTGCTATATGAGGAGAAGCCATGGGAACTGGGTTTATTTGTCCTGGGGAAGAAGAGTTTTCAATGAGGACCTGGTAGCAACTCTCCTGTATCTATGAGGAGGTCCTCAAGCCAGGTGCCTCACAGTGTTTTATGATGAGAGGATGAAAGGCAATAGGTATAAATGGGAGGTTCTGGCCAAATATGAGGGAAGGGTGTTTTCCCAAATTTTGTGTCATTGATGAAGTTGGGAAAGAGAGAGGGATAAAAGGAGGGAGTGAGGAAGGGAGGGGGCTGCAACCAAGGCATGAGGAGAGGGGGTAAGCAGGTAAGTTTTCAGCTGGTTCAAAAGGGGCCTGGTGGGTGCCAGGGACAGTGACTGAGGTAGGGGAGACATCTCACCTGCCTAGCAAAAGACTCAGCAGCAATGCCTGGCTTATAAGGGTCGGGGTCAGGCCTGGATCTCCTGGGAGCTGTAGTGGCCAGCTTTGGGGTAGTCCCCATGAGGAGCACATCCCCACCACCCAGGTTGGGTCCATGCCTGGGGGCTGCATCCCTCCATGTCCATCTTGTAGCAAAAGGGCAGCACATCTTACTCCAGATCAGGCGGTTGTGTGGTTGAATCACGCCAGGGTAAAGATTCCCTATTTCTGCAGGGTACTGCTGGGGTGCTTCCTCCCCACGTGGCGGAACTTTGCTTTTGTCCTCTCTGATCACAGAATCATAGAATCACAGAATGGTTTGTGTTGGAAGGGACTTTTAAAGGATGTCTAGTCTAACCCCTCCTGCAATGAGCAGGAACGTCTTTAACTGAATCAGGTTGCTCAGACCCCTGTCCAACCTGACCTTGAATGTTTCTAGGGGCATCTACCACCTCCCTGGGCAACCTGGTCCAGTGTTTCACCACCCTAATAAGGAATTTCTTCCTTATATCTAGTCTGAATCTACCCTCTTTTAGTTTAAAACCATTAACCCTTGTCCTATTGCTACAGGCCCTACTAAAAAGTCTGCCCCCATCGTTCTTATAAGCCTCATTTCAGTATTAAAAGGCCCATCCTATCATGCAGGTTGTTAATGAAGGTGTTTAAGCGTGTTGGTATCAGTATCAACACCTGCAAACACTATAATTAACAAGACGCTTGATACATTTCCAACTGGTGATCCCAACACTTCAGGTCTTGTAGTCCAGATGGCTTTTCACCCACCTTCTTAACCTCTCCTTCAGACCATATATTCTCAATCTGGCTACAAGGAGACTCTTGGAGATTTTATTTAAAGCCTCACTTAAGTCAAGATAAAGAAGTGTTTCCTTCCCAGGTTCCATCAAGGCAGGCAGTTGGGTAGATCAGGTAGGACCATAGTAAATCTATGCTGGAAGTTTGCAACTACTCTTGTGTCCTTCATGTGTCCATTTTGCTCAAGTGATTCCTGATTTGGTCATCCTCTGCCATGAATAATCCACTGCCATAAGCTCTGTCAGAAGGGAAAGGGACATAAAATTGAGAGCAGACTTCATCTGTAAAGACAAGAAGAGAAGGCATTCGGTACCTCAAGCCTGCTCCACATCTGTTGCTATTTCCCTCCTTCCCTCACTCAGAAGGGGTCCCATATTTTCCTTAATTTTTCATTTGCTGCTAATGTGATTCTAAAAGCCATGTAGTTGACCTTCCACATCCCTACCAATCTCAGCTCCAGATGAGCTTTGGTTTTCCTGTGTCAGCACCGAAGTCTAACCATCAGATTGGGGGAATGGTTATCACCCTGTTTGATGCTTGTGGGACCACATCTGGAGTCTTCATACCATTTTGGGATCTCCAGGACATTTACAGACTGCAGTAAGTCCGGGAGATGGTCATCCAGATTAGAAGGTTGTGGAGTCCCTGATAAGGAGTGGCCTAGGTTTCTATAATACAGAGAAGAAGAGGTCAAGGATTATAATCTTGTTTCATACTATGTGTACCTACAGAGAAAGTGGAGCCAAGCTTTTCTTGTGGGTATCGAGGAACTCAACAAAAACAGATTACATCAAAAAAAGTGTCTGTTAGGAGATAGGAAAAAAAATGTCATACATCAGAGGTCATACATTAGGACAGGGTCCCAGAAAGCTTTTGGAGTTCCCGTCCTTGGAGACATTCAAAGCTCGACTAACAAAATGACCGAATGTCAAAGACTTCTGTGCTCTGTGCAGGGGATAAGATCACCTCCTTTCCAGGGATCTTGTAAAAGTCTAATTTTTTCTACATTTAACTAAAACCTCTTGCACAACCCCCTGCTCCTTTCACAAAGCCCATCCAGCGATGGGAAGCCCCCAGAGCTCCAGGAGGGCCAGGGCCAGTAGTGCAATGGACAATGTGTCTGACTACGGATCAGGAGATTGTAGGTTTGACTCCTGCCTGGCTCACCATTTTCCTGGCCTTAATACTGATGGTGACAGGGGACCTCTTTCTCCATGGTGGCCTGCCTTTGTCTGGTGTTTCTCCCTTCTTGCTGGGCCTACTGCACAGCAAAACCCTCCCTTGCCATCAGGGGAGGCTCTGACTGGATATACTGGCAAAAAAATTTCACCATCAGGATGGTAAATCACTGAGAGAGGGGCCCAGAGAGGCTGTGGACTCTACATCCTTGGAGCTCTTCAGGGTTCAAGCAGTCAAGGCACTGATATGAATGCCTTAAGTCAAGCAGAAATTTGGACTAGAGACCTCCACATGTCATTTCCAACCTGAATCACTCTATTATTCAATATGAAGTTCCTGTTCCCATACTCTTTTGCTCCCCACCAGGGACACCAGCCTGGGTGGTGGGAAGTCCTCTCCATAGGAACCACCCCAGGGGTGTCTGGGCAACCCCCCCAGCAAGGCTGTAGCTATGGAGAGAAAGATGCCCATGGACAGATTATCCCAGACCAATTGGACATCAAGCAAGATCTCACTACCCACAGCTCACCCACTCGGCCCTCTGTCAGCAGGCAAGAGTAAGTGGAGGACAAAACAGGTGGTCTTCAGCTGAACTCACCCCTCAGGTGGGCACAACAGCTCCAGAGAGTCATGAGCTGCTCCAGAGAGTCATGAGCTGCTCCAAGCCCTGCATTAGCTGGGAACTGTAGCCACACTTCTCATGGGGCAGGCAAGACTTCTCCTCCAACCCATCAGAGCAGCTGAGGGCTGTAGACCACCATCTGCCTTTGCTGCCTGGCCTCCTTGTGGGGGGACTCAGCACAGGAACCACTTCTCCTGGGTGCTGGGACCAGTAGGAGCAATACTGACCTCTCCCCCGTAGAGAGAAGGCAAGGCTGACATAGATGGGGGCTGTCATGGATGGGGCAGGAGGAAGCTAGGTGTGGTCTTGCTACTTCCCTTTGACCAGCAACACATCCAGGTGATACATAAACCATGGGGGGCGGGCACCAAGTGGGACCAGGGGCTTGGGCCAGTGGTGCAATAGACAATGTGCTTGACGATGGATCAGGAGACTGCAGGTTTGACTCCTGCCTGACTCTTGTGGAGGTGACGAGGGACAGCTGCCCTCATGAGGTCCTTCCAGGATTTTTGTCCATGTCTCTGGCATCAGCATCACAGGATCATCAAAGCTGCAAGCATGCCACCTGCTTCAAAGGCTATGATGCCTTAAGTCCTTTCTCAGCCCAGCCTAGTGACTTGCTAGACTGCTGGGCAGCAAGATTGCTCCTGAGGTCTCCAAGTATGTTTTCTTCATAAGCCCTGTGCAGAACTCCTCTCTGTCTTCCTTAGCATCACTGAGTGAAAGCTACCTGAAGCCTCACCATTAACTGTGGGTAAGGAGTGGGTGGAAAATGGTCTGGGACATTGGGCTTGAAGGGTTGTGGTCAGAGGCTGGAAGTGCTAATGGTGGTTAATTGCTCCCAGAGCTCCTCAGGGGTCAATGCGGACACTGATACTATTGGACACCTTCACTGACAGACTCAGTAATGGGGTAGGATTAATCCTACGTGAGTTCGTGGATGACACCAGTGTGGAGGGGAGCAGGTGACACTAGCAGGGATGACTAATTCAGAGTGACCTGGACAGGGTGAAGGAAGTTCAGCAAAGGCAAACAGAACATCCTGCATCTGGGATGGGATAACCCCATGCAGCACTACAGACTGGGGGTGACGGTCAAGAAAACAGCAGTGCAGAAAAAGGCACAGAGGGTCCTGGAGAATAACAACTTGAACAAGAGTCAGCTGTGTGCCCTTGCACCCATGAAGGCCAAGTGCATGCTGGGCTGCCTTCGTGAAGTCACCAGCTCAAAAGGAGGGATTATTGCCCAGCATCCAGCGCTTCTGAGACCATGATTGGGGGACTGTGTCTAAGACTGAGCTCCTCAGTACAAACAAGACACTGACAACATGCAGCAACTCCAGCTATGTCCTTTTCTATACTTTTCCACACCTCTTTGAGCTTTTCCCGTACTTAGTGTTTTTTAAAGCCTGCTGGCAGGCGTGCTTTTGCCTCATTCTGTCTGACATACCATGTATTCTCCTGAGCGACTGGTTTCAGCTGGGATAGAGTTAATTTTCTTCTTATTAGCTGGTGCAATGCTATGTTTTGGCTCTGATATTAGAACAATGTTGATAACGCACTGATGTTTTTAGTTGTTGCTGGGTGATGTTTATACTAAGTCAAGGGCTTTTTGGTTTCTTGGGCCCTGCCAGCAAGAAGGCTGGAGGAGCACAAGAAATTGGGAGGAGACACAGCCAGGACATCTGACCCCAACTGGCCAAAGAGGTATTCCATACCATGGGATGTCATACTCGGTATATAAACTGGCAGGGGTTGGCCAGGGCCTGGGGATGGTTGCTCAGGGACTGGCTGGGCATTGGTCAGCAGCTGGCAAGCAGTTGCGTTGTGCATCACCTATTTTCTTTCCTCCCTTCCCTTTGGATTTCATTCCCCTCCCCCTCTGTCTCCTTTTCATTATAACCCTTCTTGTTCTTACTGTTCTTTTATTTCAACTATTAATTTGTTTTATCTCAGCCCTGAGTTTTGCATTCTTTTACGATTCTCCTCCCCATCCCTCTGGGTGAGAGGAAGCAAGCAAGCGGCTGTGTGGCGCTTTATTACTATCTGGGATTTAACTGCAACAGCAATCCTTATTTCTAAAAGAAGGCTGCCAAGTCGTAGCAGTGAGGGGTCTGAGATGCCTGGCTGCTGCATCCCTCCACCCTGACCCACGGGCAGCGTGTCTGCACCCGGATCACAAGGCTGGGTGTCTGAATCACACAGAGGCCAGGCTTGGATCAGCCCTGCAGGCAGGTGGCCTCTGTGCTTTCCATGGGGCTCACTGATGGTGCACACAGAACTTTGTGAGACACTGACAGTCAGCAGCAAGACCAATGTGAGCCTCAGAGTACATAACATGCCAGGACAGCCTGAGAGTGCTGGGTCTGTCCAGGCTACAGGGCAGCAGTTCAGGAGGCATCTTCACTCTGCCGTGGGATCAGCAGAAGGCACCGAGATGGGACAATAGCCAGGAGGAGGAAGGCCCTTGAGGTGGGAGAGCAGGAGGAACCTCCCCAAGCTAAAAGTGTCGAGCCAGGCAGGAGTCGAACCTGCAATCTCCTGATCCGTAGTCAGGCGCGTTGTCCATTGCGCCACTGGCCCTGGCCCCTCACCACCCCTGTGGTCCTGGCAGGCTTCCTGTGTCCTTCATTCTGGAGAACTTCCCCTGAACCCATCACAAGGACACCAAAGAACATCCGAAGCAACATCAAGCAGTGACGAACATCAGCTGGACAATCCAGCCGCCCTGCGATTCAGCTTAGGCTCTTTGTGACCTGCTACAGTGATAGGTCTGGGAGGCCCTGTCAGAGATCAAATCGTACTCAAGATAGATGGTGTTCCTTGGTCTCCTCTTGACCACTGAGGAAATGATCTCTTCAAAGAAACCTATCGTGCTGGCAAAAAGTGGTCTGGTGTTGGTAAATCCATGATCCCTGTTTCCAGTCATTTTCATGTCCCTCCTCCATTTGGGCATGGCTTTCAGGAATATTTCTTCCACTGCCTTCATGTGGGCTCTGAACTGATGCTGACCAGATTAGAGGTCCCTAGACACTCCTTCTTAATCTTCTTGAAAAAACCTCTCATGTTATTCTTCAGAAAGTCTCCCTGTTGCCATGGTCTTTCATTGAGTAATTGCCCCTGACCCCCTCCAGAAATCCCCTGGACTGACTGTACCACCTCATGTTAGCCTCCTGGGCAAGTGTTGCCTGAGGACAAGTCCAAGACCCCCAGGAATGACTAAGCATGCAGTTATGAAGCTTCTTGCAGTTTCCTAGGGAACTCTTCTTTCTGCTTCTTGATGTGGCGCCCTCAGTAAGTTTGCAGATGACACCAAACTTGGCAGGAGTCTTGATCTGCTCAAGGGTAGCAAGGTTTCTACAGAGGGATCTGGGCAGGCTGGACCGATGGGCCAAGGCCAATTGTATGAGGTTCAACCAGGCTCAGTGTCGGGTCCTGCACTTGGGTCACACCAGCTCCACGCAGTGCTGCAGGCTGGGGAAGGGCAGCTGGAAAGCTGCCTGACGGGAAAGGACATGGGGGTGCTGGTTAACAGCCAGCTGAATATGAGCTGGCAGTATGCCTAGGTGGCCCAGAAGGCCTGTATCAGAAATAGCATGGCCAGCAGGACCAGGGCAGCGACCATCTCCCTGCACTCGGCACTGGTGAGGCTGCATCTCAAATCCTGGGTTTAGTTTTGGGCCCCTCACTGCAAGAAAGACCTTGAGGTGCTGGAGCGTGTCCAGAGACAGGCAACGGAGCTGGGGAAGGATCTGGAGCACCAGTGTGTTGAGGAACAACTGAGGGAACTGGGGTTGTTTAGCTTGGAGAAAAGGAGGCTCGGGGGGACCTTGCTCTCTACAACTGCCTAAAAGGAGACTGCAGCGGGGTGGGGGGGTGTCAGTCTCTTCTCCCAGATAACAAGCGACAGGACAAGAGGAAGCAACCTCAAGTTGCACCAGGGGAGGTTTAGATTGGGTATTAGGACAAATGTCTTCACTGAAAGGGTTGTCAAGCATTGGATCAGGCTGCCCAGGGAGGTGGTGGAATCACCATCCCCAGAAGTGCTTAAAAAACACATAGATGCAGTTCTTAGGGCCATGGTTTAGCGGTCACCTTTGCAGTGCTGGGTTAACAGTTGCACTTGATCTTGAAGGCCTTTCCCAACCCAAATGATTCTATGAAAGTGTGGCAGATATTTACCACAACATGCCCCTGCACTGGTCTCCACTCTGGTCAACATGCCCCTGCACTGGTCTCTACTCTGGTCATGACCCATAATCACTCAACTGGACCCACTCCAACTGGCTGAAAGGAAGGCTCTGGGTGTCATGTTTCCCCCACAGTCCATTCCCAAGGTGCCCCCTATAGTAGGCCAATACCTTGCTCAGGCAGGGCAGCCCCCCAGAAAAGTAGGGGCAATACAGAGGGCGGCCAGTGGTGCCCCAGGGCTGACCCCGGTGTGATTTGAACACACAACCTTCTGATCTGGAGTCAGACGCGCTGCCCTTGCGCCACGAGGTCAGGGTGGAAGGATGCAGCTCCCCACCGGGAACACCAGCCTGGGTGGTGGGGAAGTCTTCTCCATGGGGACCACCCCAGGTGTGTCTGAGCAACCCCAAGAGAAGGACTATGGGAGGCAGAGAAGACAGGATCACCCACTGAGGAGAGGCCAGCCAAGTTGTGCCGGTAGTGCAGTGACCTGGCTGGAGGGTGAAAGTCCAGGGATGGGTGGAACAGAGGTGCAGAGATAACAGCATGGGTCCGGGATATGTGGGGCAGTTGAACTCAAAGCACACTCCATCCTCCTGTTGGGGGGGAGGTGGCCTTGCCCAGGCTGTGCAAAAGGCATAAGGATCCCTCCTGCCACAGGACTTGAGGTGGGTGCCGTGCATCTCCCAGGTGAACCAGGCCTCTCTCCCCAGGGGAGGTAGCGGGACACCATCCCTCCTGCCCCTCCAGAGACACCACGCTCAAAAACCTGTTTCTCCTAGGAGAGGCCCTGCAGGGCTGCTCTGGGCATTGGTCATGTTTTGGCCTCCCTCCTCTGAAGTACCTCATTTAGAGCCCTCCTTTCAGGCTTACAAGGCAACTGACAGAGGTGTTCCCCCTCCTTTGTCAGACAAATCAAAAATTCCCTTCTCTCAAAGAACAGCCCATGGCCTTAAAATCCAGGATGACATGTGGGAAAGATACTTCCTAGCCCTGACCTTGTGGCGCAATGGTAGCGCATCTGACTCCAGATCAGAAGGCTGTGTGTTCAAGTCACACCGGGGTCAGGATGTCCTATGTCCGTTGGGTAGCACTGTGAGGTGGCCTGTCTCACAGGCACTTGTTTTTGCCCTCCCACTCTGTACCCCATAGCACTGAAGAAGGGCAGTAAAGGAACCATGGCAGAGTGGTCTTTCGTTGCTGGACCAGTCTTGAGAAGTATCTGGATAGCTTCAGACTTCCCTCATCCTATGTCTGTAATGATGACAGGATTAGTGGACATTCCAGCTGTGGCTCCACATCTGGGTACCACTTTTGGTCCCAGTTCCTCTCCAGAAAGGCAAAGACAGCTGACTACAGCTAAGGACTTCCACAAAAAGCCCAGCCTGTAGCCTCCTGATCCATAGCAGGGAACATTATCCGTTGCAGTGGTGACCCTTGCAAGCCCGTGGCAACATATTCTCTTGCTGCTATTTGTGGGTTTTTTGCCTTCCATCTTATCTCTGTGCACTCTGAGAAAAGTCCAGGTCCATCTGCTCTATGCCCTGCTGTTAGGTGGTTGAAGGTTGGGGTAAAATCCCTTTGCATGTTCTTCCTCAGGGTGAATAAACACAATTCTTTCCAACTCCCCTCACATCTCAAGAACCCACATCTCCCACCACCTTGGTGGCTCTCAGTGGACTTGCTTCACTATGTCAGTGTTTTTTGTTGAGTCTGTTGAAACACTTAGCTGTGGGGAACCAGAACCAAGCTGTCAGGACTAGCCGTCAGGATCTTTAACTCTCTACTTATTCTTTTCCTGGTTCCCTATGCATCTTCTGAAGAGATGGACAGAGGGTATAGAGGGCTGGGGAAAAAGGAAAAAGAAACTGTGGGAAAGACCTTATATGAGTTGTACTTCTTTAAAACTAGTTGAACTCTTTTAAGAGCTCTTTAAAGGTGAATTTTAAAAGACGTAAACAGTGGGCATAATGAAAAGAGGCAATGAAACAATGAGAAAGGCAAGAAAAGAGCCGAGGGAAAGAAAGTAATTTCTCCAGCTGTACCCACATCAGGGGTGCACCCTCCCGCAGCAGGTCCAGGCTGCTATGCCTGTGCCAGGATCAGGGATTTAGGAGGAAGTAAAGTCCCACGGTTCTGCATCCTACACACAGAGGAGGGCATTGACCCAGAAATCCAGGGACTCTTCTAACAAGGCAGCCTTGAGCTCACACCTCGAATTCAAGCATTCCTGATATTTTGGACAACACCTGAATGGTGACATCTGAACACAGTACTGGACCGACATCTTCGGAAGCTCATGTAGCAGTTTAGCCAGTGAGGAAGATCAGCTAAGGGTATCTGGTAGATGGAGTATAATTTCCATGGATTCGTGGGTGGTGGGATTGCATGTGGGCTTTGGCAATACTGCTGGCTTGAGAGGGCCGAGAGCTTATTCTGCCTGGAGACAGGCTGTCCTGTCCAACTGCCCAGCCCTGGAAGACCCCCTTTCTGCCCATAGCTTGCCTGACACCATCCACAGGTGTCTTGGGTGATGGAAACAGAGGGAAAAACATACAACCTCTAGGCTCAGACCAACCCACAGCTGGGCATCATAGCTCTAGGGAGCCCTGGGGATGGCCTAATCCTGACATTGCCTGGGAATCACAGCTACAGACAGAAGGCCGAAGAATCTGACAAACCAAGGAGGGCAAGGTCCTCAGGGTGCTTCCACTGTTCCCAACCCTGTGCCAAAAAACTAAACGTGGCTCCTTCTGTGATTCCCGTTCTCACTTATCTGATGAACATAGACCTGGGGGCCCCTGTCCCATGTCCCAAAACCCCTGGTATGTCACCGGTAGGTTGAATGAGCAGATTTAATCGGTGGCTGCCCTCCAGATGTCGCTACCTCACCGTTGTTTGATGTTCTTGGCTCTTCTAAAAACAAATAAGGAGAGCACCCGAAGGCAGAGGGGAGATGTCTCTTGACCGTGAACCACATGCACAGAGCTGTAAGATGGGAAAAACATGCCAACCCCTGTATGTGCTGAGTGCATCCACTCAGCTGCGACCACTGCTGAACCAGGGGCAAGATTTATACCACCTCTTTGTCTCTGTAATGTGATTTTCTGCCCCTTTGACTTCTCTGAATGGAAAGAAACCCACCTATTTCCTTTTGCAGATCTTCCACAGCTAAAAAAACCAACCCCAAACAGTATAGTACAGGTTGCCAGATGCTTTTGCTGGGAGTGCTAGCACACTGTCGAAAGAATGCTAACTGGTAAGAAGTATCATCCTGGTATACTCCTGGTTAGAAGTATTATTTTCACTGCAGCCAATGAGAACAGGTTTTACATTTCATAAAAAATGCTAAAATGATTCTCACTCTTCAATGGGCTGAACTTTTAAGACTTTTTAAAGTGTTTTTTTTAAAAAAAAAAAGAAGCGTGACTTGAGTCGCAATATAAGCAAAAGCTGGTTGGGGATGAGGTTTAATCAAAGGGACAGTTTACCAGGCAGTACAACTTGAAGTTTCCCATGCAAGGGAAATTGTCGTAGGCTATTTAATAAACAAATTATTTCTCAATCTTGAGTGTCTCTGAGTTTTTCTAGTTAAAACACTCTATCCTACACAAACAAAGAAATCTTTGAGGCCATATCAGACTGGCAAGTATCAGGGAGAAAGGTTTAAAAATGTTCCATAAGATTGTAAATCCTTGTAAAAAATGCTGTCTCATATATAACTGTTTTCCAATGAAAATTCAGTTCTTGGAAAATTGCAATCACTCTATTGAGATCCGTTTTACAAAGCAGTTTACTCTAAATATTGACATACACCTAGCTAGGCCAGAAGAGGACATGAAGGTTGTGAGCACCAGCCCAACCCTCCTGAATTGGGACTCCTGCTCACAGCACCAGGTAGGGTCCCACTCTGGATTTTCTGTCTCTGGTGAAAATGATTACAGAAACTTGAAATGTATTTAATCAGGCAATGAGGATGTTCTTCTGGCTGTATAAGTGTCTGTGCCACTCTTGTGTCCCTGGGCCATGCTCACTTCTAGCACAATCCCATGACTGCCCTAGAAGCTGAAGTTTTGTTTTCATTTCTCTCCACACTGTTGACTCAGGGCTTAGTGTCTAAGTTGAGGGCAAAGTCACATCTCCCTGTTAGTGATCAAGGTGTGGTCATTTTTGTTCTGCTGGACCTTTTTAAGGATAAAGATCCTCCTGTTTGTGGAGAGAGGCTAACTCCTAGGCACTGGTGTCAATAGCAAGGTCTTCAGCCTCTTTTCCCCTCAGTATCTGAATCACTGATGAAGTGGCTGCTGGAGAAGTGATGGAGGAGTCTATTAAAATCTGAACTGCAAGGTTTGTGTCTATCATCTTCTCTGATCAAGCCTGTCTCTGGTGGCTCTCATCCCTACCCCTATTTTGATTTAAGGCTCACCCCTGCCTTAGTGCAGAAATGAGATGGGTTTGTGTGTTTACCACCTTTTCAGGGTGTATTCCTGGGAATTTGCCAGATCATTTTCAAATATGCAAACTGCCAGAAAAAGGATTGTGAGCAAATTTTCCTCATTGATCGGGAAACAAAAAGACACACAGATGCTGGTGCCAGAGTAGCTCAGCTACCACTTCTATTGCTTTCCCAAATAATTTAAATTTGCTCTAAGTATCAATTAGTTGCACAATTACCCAGCAAGGCAAATTCAGCTGCCGCTGGGTCACATGCAATACCCTAAGATTCAGCAGATTCTTGGCTGCTGTCCCCTCCTCTGCTTGCTTCTTTCTGTGCCTCTATTTCCCTGTCCCATTGGTGACTTCCCACTAGAGAAGGGCTTTCCTGGGTATGAGGTGGGGTACAACAGGGACTACCAAATTCTAGCGCAAGGGAAAGCATGATTAACAGGGCATGGAGAGCTGTCTATAAAATTTCGCTGTTGCAGTCTCAGTCCATTTATTTACATGTTTACATTGGGAAAAAGGGGAAAATCCACTGTTTATCCATTTCCCCAGCAGGGTGATGTCCCTACATTATACAGCTGAAGAAAGGCAGGGGGAAAGCCATGCAGTTGCAGTGTATCTGTGTAACATGAATTCCCCCATCTGAAAGAGCTGGGAGACCTGGCAGACCTTCTCACCTTGCTATTATCAATACACTTGTCATGGGTGTCTGATGTCATGACCATGCTGTTCTCTCAGCACAGCCTTTTCACAAGGTTCATGCCAGTGGAACATGAACAACTGCTTCTTAGTCTTTTGTGTATGGAAAATCAACGAAATTTTCTTTCCTTTCTATGAACTTTTCCCTGAGATTTTGTCACTTACGTAAGAACAGGAGCTGTCTGCCAAATGGGATTTGGTCCCACTGCTTGCTTGCTTCCTTCCTTCCTTTATGTTTCTGAGATTTTAAATCATATTCCTGTGCTCAAAACTGTTCTTACGACTAAATCACTACATAAGATGTGTGTTCTTTATACTAGTGAAATGGCTGATCAAATAAAGAACTGTTGTAATCAAAAGGGCCAATCAATTTGTAGGGGAAAAGCCAGAGATTTTATTTATTTGTGGTGTGATTGCAACAGCTTTGGTCCAAATAGGATACCAGCACACCTGATGAGTGTTTTGGGGCAGGAGTTGAGTGCAGGGAAAGGAGAGAGAAAGGCTCTATCTACTCGCTCCTGTGAGAACATCTATAACAAAATTCCCTCAAGCAGCATCATGTAAACTAGTAAACTAGTAAAAAGCAAGTAAACTAGCCTAGGGGCAGAGGTACAGGATCATGGCTGTGTAATACCAGCTAATCTGGGCACAGTTTGGGCCCAGGCCATTGAGCACTGACCCAAATTATCCCTGGGCACAGATGGGGATTGGCATGGGCCAGGAACCATTCCCAATAGGTACTTTTAATTCAGCCACCTTGTTCTGGAGGGTGAAAGGATTTAACAGCATAGATGCGACCAGTCATCTTAGTTGCCTTAGGAATGGTCCCCATCCTGTTTAGTTGCATCGTTGACACAACTCGCCTTCCCATCCTTCCTCTGGCAACCTCCTTCCACCCACTGTTGGACTGGCCCCACTGTCATCCATAACCAGACTCCATCAGTGCACAGGAAGGTATGCCAAAATAACTTCTGGCATATCATAATTTTCCTGTTCATCATCTATCCTTCTGGGCCAACCAAATGGAAGGAGTTAAACAGAAACACACGCCCCCCCCCCCAAAAAAAAAAAATAAATTAGCCTTACAATATGTACCTCTTCCAAATTAGCTTCAGATGACATGACTAGGCAGCCCAGAGGTTCTGCCTTGCAGGTCCTGCCTGAAGAGCTGTGATCCATGGGGCTTGCTGTGAAGAGGTGATACATTTTTACATTGAAAAGGAGTTAGGCTTTTTGCTGTATTTTTATAATTCCTTACCAAGACAAAACCTTTACACATGGTCTCTGCACCAACACCCACAAAACCATACATGGTGCCCCTCTGAAGGGCTGGCGATGAGGATGAAGGGTGAGCAAAACCATCTTTTACACTTTACACCCCCAGCAAACACGTGGCCATGAAAAGTGTGCAGAGGACTCTTGAAAAACACAGCTCTTAATGCTGCTAGCCAGTCTTGGCCTTTCCAAAGGTCATTTTCTTGGCAGTGTCTGGCTCATTACCCTGGAGGAATCCCATCTTTGGAGGCGGGGTTGAGGTACTGCTATGAAAGGCATGGTTTCCTAGCAAAGTCATGCACCAGGGAGCAGGAGCTATTAGCTGTGGGTGGCTCTGTGAAGACCTTTATGCTGGAAGTGACCCTCTTAGCTGCTGTGGGGTTGGGTCCCTGCAAATGGCCTTGAAGGTTTTGTCAACTTCAGCAGGTGAAAATCAGATTGGTTTACACCCTATTGGTGTGTCTGTGAACAAGGGAGTTCAAAAATTAACAGTTCAGTGGCTTCCCTTTCCTTCTGAGGGACTCTTTCAGGCTGGCCTGTGCAGGTGCTGCAGTATCAGTCCTGCCCCCAGCTAAGACTGGGCCAAGCCTCATCCCCCAGCATGGGGACCAGAGTGGTGGGGAAACACCATCTGTGGATGGGGAGATGAAAGTAGGAGAGACAGCAGATTTTCATGGTGCTCCCAGAGGCTCACTGATAGATGTTTATCTTAAGGAAATATTTAAGGGACAGAAATAGCAGACATCAAGGAGACCCTTAAACTCCTGTCTTTAACCACTAGGAAATGGTATAGTCATATACTGAGGTGTTTTCAACCCACAAAGGGTGCAGCTCCAGCAAGAAAATTAATTGAAACTTGTCTTGAAAAAAATAAAAAAATTAAAAATTGGCAAGCAAACATTTTTGGAATGAAGGTACAAGGAAAGAGCTCTTAGGGCCCAGCCAGGCACTGGCCCTTCTCTTCCCATCCCCAGCAGACATAGGTCATCGGGTGGTAGGAAGCAAATCCTGCATACAGCTCCGGCCCCTACGTGCATTACACAATGCACTGACCAGTTCATTGGAAACTGATCACGTACATGATGATGTCATGGTTTATGTAACTGGGGTTTGCCTGTGATACTGACTTCAGAAGATGTGAGCTGTGTTCCAGAGGGCTAGAAATGAAGTAACTAAGTAAATTGAATTAACTAGGTATTTATTATAATTCTTGTGGCTGCAGCATTAGCAGCTTCCTACCTGACAAAAGCCAACGGAGCTTCAGTGGTTTTATTTTTTGTTGATAATAGTGCCAAAGTCAACAGAAATCTACCTGATACATCACAGAATCACAGAACGGTTTGGGTTGGAAGGGACCTTAAAGACCACCCAGTTCCACCCCCTGCCACGGGCAGGGACCCCTCCCCCCAGCCCAGGCTGCTCCCAGCCCCGTCCAGCCTGGCCTTGAGCACTGCCAGGGATGGGGCACCCACAGCTGCTCTGGGCAGCCTGGGCCAGCGCCTTGCCGCCCTCACAGGGAAGAATTTCTTCCTAATATCTAGACTAAATCTACCCTTTTTTAGTTTGAAAGCATTAGCCCTTTTCCTATCGCTATATGCCTTTGTAAAAAGTCCCTCTCTGTCTTGTCATAGGAGTTGACATTTTGGTGCTGCACAGAAAAAAGCATTTAGACACTGTCCACTGTCTAATGAAAACACTTCTGGTGTTTTAGTTTTTCATGAATGGCACAATAATTCCCTAAAAAGTAAAGCTTCTGTGCTATTTCATATACCAGCCACATAAAAGCCTCAGCCCCTTCCAGGAAAAGCATCACTGCAGCAGCATTAGTGCTGTGTGGCAGATCAGGAAATTCATCATGAAGGATGTTGTGGTTTAACCCCAGCCAGCAACTGAGCAGCACACAGCCACTTGCTCATTCCCCCATACCCCCCCAGGTGGGGTGGGGAGGAGAACTGGAAAAAAGTATAACTCATGGGTTGATATAATAACTACTTAATAATTGAAATACAGTAAAATACAGCAACAACAGCAGAGCACTGCCAGAGCAGGGAGAACTGAAAGTCCTTGATCTAGAGTAAGCACTACCTAGCAAGAACTAAAGCATTGGTGTATTATCAATATTATTCTCACACTAAATCCAAAACACAGCATTGTACCAGCTACTAAGAAGAAAAGTAACTCTATCCCAGCCGAAACCAGGACACAGGACCAGAGAAGTACTTCTCTCCATAACATACAGGAGATTCTGCCTCCCAGCCTTCCTCTCAAACACTGATTAGTATTCCCTTTTGCCCTCATCTCTACAGAGGAATCTTCCTTTTGAATGGGCTTTAGAGGCACAGAGGACACTACATTCTCAATGCTGATTTTCAGCATTGTCATGTAAAGGTCTGTTTAATGTTGACTCTCTGTATGGATTGCAACATGAGGACGCATGCAATTGGGATCAAAGCAACCAAAGGCAGGTAATAATTGACCAGGTTCCCAGACCTCAGCATTGCAGCATCCCTGAACATCATGTACACAGGGGCTCTCCAGCCTCCTCTTGTGCCTTCCCAGTGATACTAGGAAGTCTCTCACACATCAGGATTGATTAACTGCTCTGCTGGACTTCTCTTCCTCTAAGAAGTTTAAGAAGTTTCTCTAATAGAGGACCATTGTAGCTATCACAAGCACAGTGAGGACTGATGGAAGATGTCAAATGTGCCTGGTGGTCTTTGCTTGGAGCTTTGTGCACCCAGTTAGCTCATGTGAAATAGCATAAACCACCCTACTGACAAAGTTATATGTGGGAATATTTTGCACAAGAGCAATTATAGGATTTCCACTAAGTGAAAATTTCCATGGTTGAAGCAACATCAGCTCTCATGTTCCCATTCTCATTGTGCCCTTCGTGAGACGATGCCAAAGGCTATCCCATGGGATGACAAGTTACTGAATGGACATGGCAGTGGTCAAGAAAACACATGGATTTGCAGACTGACAGCAGGTCTGAGCTGCTCCTTCCCTGAACTATGAAAGTTATGCCTAGGTCTCAAGAGATGTAAGGTGCAATAGAGAAGCAGGTTGCATGCCACCTTCACCTGTGGCTATCCAGGCAGAGGTGCAAAGAGTACACAACTCTTATCACCATGTATCTGCAGTCAGCTGTGGAAGAGAAACAAGCCAGCACTTACATTGCAAAGGAAAGGGCTGTAAATTTAATTGTCATTGATTTCCCACACAGAAAACCGTACAAGAAGACTAGCCGTCTCCAAAAGTGGGAAAACCCAAAAGTGTTAGTTGAAATTGCCCTGTGTGTACATGGTGATAATGATAAAATGAATGTGGAATTTCAGTCTTTGTTCTTTTATCTTGTTTGATAAGTCTTGGAAGCATTGGACAAAGGGCACAATTGAAGAACATACTATTAACATAATTAATTAACTTACTGGTGACTAATGGAAAATGAAGCACTGCAAACAGAAGTCACTCTGCACGTATTATAAGGATTTCTGGCATAATTATGAAAGCCAGGAGAATACTGAGGTATATGCTAACATGAGCTTGGTTTTAATGGGATGTAAGCATATGCTTTCCTAAAAAAACATGCATTGTGGTTTTAAAGGTATACTTATAATTAAAATGGCAAAATCAAGCCCTACCAGTGTCCAAATACATGTACCCCATTATAAATAACCATTCTCAAAAGTATAATAGTTCTTAGACTCTAAAAAATATTTTATTAGCCATTAGCTGTTAAGTTGTGCTTAAGACAACACCTTTGAGAAAGTGTTGAGGCAAAAAGCAATTGTTAAGCTGTATGGTGCTCGTTGTGAACTATTATGGGAGGTGGTTTGTCAACCAAGAAGGGAAGAAGAGAAGAAAAACACCTGCCTTGAAGAAGACAGAGAAATCTACTCAGTCATTGCACGCTTCTTTAGCAACATGAAGTGATGTTTGCCAGGGCTGGTCCCACTCAACATTTCAGATTTTGCTTGCAATATCACCTTTGGGAAGGTGTGCTGCTAGGGCGAAATTCAGCAAAATAGGATTGCAAACATAAAAGCATAAATACCTATTCATACCTTACAGGTTTACGAAATTTCCTGTTAGTAAATGGGAAGAAATAAAGTGGACACCATTCTGAGATATTGCATCCTTCATGACCATCCACAGATTTGCTGTTGTACCAAGTCCTGTTGTACCAAGTCCAGCACTCAGATGCTGGAGCACAGGTAAGGGAGCTTTGACTATTATAGGCTGCACATCCCTTCCTGATCTCAAAGGCAAAATTAAAGGTCTGCTGAGTGTCACGTGTGTCTTCCCTTTCTCTCTTTTGCTACCAATATCCTCATGGAATCTTTTATGTCTTACTTGCATTGCAATATTCTTGTATAAGGTTTTATTAAGTGAAGTCCCTCCACCACCTGTCTGCTTAGAGAGCTTGATTTCTCTGGGGTAGGTACCTACAACTCCTTCAGTCCCCAGCTCATGTCTGGAAGTTAATATTCAACAGAGATCTCCAGGACTTCTGCCTGGCCCTGACTGCCGTGGGACACAGCTCCATGCACACACTGTCATGTTCCAGCCCCAGGCCACTGCTGCGCTGCACAAATTGTTCTGCTCTTGAGGTGTTTTAGACAAGTTTGGCCTGGTTTTAAGCAACCAGCTTGGACTTGTCTGGTTTTACTAGGCACCAAAGTAATGGAATTTTCCTATTGCTCTGAATGACATTTTTAGGCTGCCTGTCCTAGCAGGGCTTAATATGTTGCTCACTTTCCTAGAAGGCTGTTTTCCTTCTGCAAGAAATAAGGTTGTTCAGCAAAATCTATAATCGCTACAGCCATTTGCATCACTGAAACTTAAACAATTTGACTCTGATAATAGATTTATTCTGTTCCACAGGTGGGAACAGTACAGCCCTGAAAGCGAGCGGGGCTTGTTCACATACCGTGTGTGACAGCAAAGAGTCATCACCACCTTCCCCAATGCTACATTCTGATGTTATTTGGGGAAAACAATGCTCCTCCTGACCATGAATTTCCTTAGGGAGCAATGAGTGCTCAAAAAGCACTCTTCCTTTTGCAAAATAGCACAACACTGTCATCCTGCCTATGTAAAAGATAGGCGGGGGAAATTCACATTTCAATGGGTTTTCATAAAATTGAAAGGGGTTTGTTTCCTGTTTTTTTCACATTCATGTTGCAGGTCAGGTCTCTTTCTCGAGGTGCCCCACTGACAGCTTGTTGAAAGAGAAAAGAGAGGAGTGACAAATCAGCTCTCCTCTCCTTTAGAAATGGAGAGTTCCTGGCAAAAAAAGAGATAATTTCTAAGGCAAGGGTACAAAAAAGGACATTCTGGAGCACTTGGCATTTGCTGGTTAATTAGATTTTATGGGTGGAAGACAAAAACCAGTGTTCATCTTACTGTTATTGACTGCATAAACAAGTAACTCACCTTGTTGCTACTTTCTCAGCTGCTTAAGCTTAAGTATGTAGCTTAAACATAAACATCAGTAACGTTTTCATCCTATGAATAATTCTTAGAACAAAAATACCATTAACTCCGAGTTAAATATAATAAACGAGGTAATAAGGAAACAAACCACTGAACCAGAATGTCAGAGCTAGGAACTGCAGAAATGCCTGGGCTTTGACAGAGATTAACCTGTTCATGACGTGTGATGGTACTTGGGCAAAGGCAGGATTCCCATGGGGGCAAAGCTGTTGCAGTCATTTGACATCTACAAGCCCAAGATTTTATGAGGAAGACCCTTCAGTGCTTTGATCCCCTAACCAATGCTTCTCAGAAAATTTACAGCCATGGGGATCGTGCTCTGAAGTGAAGCTCAGAAAATGTTGCACCTCAAGGCTTTATGCCTGCCAAGACTCTTAGTGGAACCAGCCCATTCTCCTCACCCCTTGGGGCACTGTGAGGGGAAACAAAAGGGGATGTCAAAAGTTGGTAAAAATGCAAAGCACTCAGAGTGGCACATAAGTGAGAATTAAATGAGGGAGACAGCTTTGTGTCAGCCCTTTGCAGTGGGTGAGGATGTTCTGAAACCTGTTTAAAAAGTGACAAAGCAAAGTTGCAGTGTCGCAAATCTTTCCCAATGCTTTCCTCTGCCTTTGACATCATCTGCCTGGTGACAGGGATGGGGAGATGAAGGCAAAATGTCATGTGTCAGTAAGTGATGGATCCAGGGTCAACACTGGGACCAGACTGTGACAGTGGCTGACTCCCAAGCCCTCTGCCTGCTCCATCCCCATGCCCATGTTGGAAGCAGGTCTGCAAAAGCCATGCAAATCAGTGCAGCTCAGTGGGGCTTGGCTGATGGTCACATTATACAATGGACACGGTCAGTGGAAATTCACCCTTGGGGATTGCAACATCTTCGCTGCACGTTTCATTGCAACCTGCGATAAGGGGGATAACTAGTCTGCTTTCCAGAAGGTTCGTTGCAGTTACTTATTGACAAAGCACTCAGCCGTCAAACTTGCACAATCCCACAGGCCCTATAAATACCAGGTGGCTTTCCTAGTCCCTTCCTCAAACTAACCTCATCCTCCATCAGTCTGTCAGGCTTTTTGCAGGAGCACACAGCTCACAAACTACTGGCAGCCATGAGGATCCTCTATGTGCTGTTTGCTGTTCTCTTCCTCCTCCTCCAGGCTGTTTCAGGTGAGAAGCAAAGTGAATCCTACAAAGAACGAAAGGGCTTGTAAGCAGAAGTGTGTGCATATGAGGAAAAAAGCAGCCATCAACTGACAGGCAGAATCTGATGCTGTCAGGATGGGCCTATGCAGTGGATGGGATCAAGAACATCAGTACTCATGATGGCACTCTTCCTAAAAACCCAACACATTATTTATTGCATATATATGTATATATATCTCCTTCATCATTTCAGACTGAAAACGGAGATTCTGACATTTTTCACTTCCCGCAGGTTCTGCAGATCCTATTTTTGCTGACACCGCAGAATGCAGGAGCCAGGGAAATTTCTGCCGTGCTGGGGCATGCCCACCCACCTTCACTGCCTCCGGGTCGTGCCACGGGGGGCTGCTGAAATGTTGTTCAAAGTAAGTACTGCAGGACTGAAGGGCATCAGAGGACCTTTTTGTCCTGCTGGTTTATCAACTACTTCTTTGAATTATATGCACAACTCCATAGGGCTTGCAGGGCAGCCGTTTGTGAGAAAGTACAGATAAAGGATGTACACGTGCAATTCTCTGATGTGTGTTTAAGGAGACAATTCATTTTGATGGAAGTTATGTATGAGAGTAAAAGTTTGGGGCGGGGGTGGGGTGGGGGCAAAATTCAGTATTTTTCACTTTATTTTAGATTTTGGTGGGGGTGGGGGAGAAGTAGATTTTTCAAAAAATTATTAGGAAAATATTTCACAGTATTTTCAACCATCAAGGGAACCAATGTATCTTCCCTCTGTTCTTTTTATTTTCAAAATGACCTAGAAAATTGAATTTTAAAGGGCAAAATATGTTCACAGAACTCTGCTTCTTGTTCTCTTCCCATCTCTCCTTCTTCCCACCACTGTGCAGCTCTTAGGCAGGTGAAGGAGGGTGAATTTGTTAGTGACTGGAGGCAACTGGTTGTGCATTCCACTTTTGACTTTGAAGTCCAATTTTTAATAATGTCTGGACGTTCCCTGACAGCAAGCTTTTTTTCTTTCCTTAAGGTTTCAAATGTGCTTTTGGGGAATGCACTTTAGCTTAGGACAAAGCATATTCTTTGGGCATTTACTTCCTACACTTCTTTTGTTCCACCAATGGCCACATGATGATCACTGCCAGCTGCAGTGACTATCACAGACATTGCATTCGGTGGTAGATTAGGAGACATTCCTGTATCTTTTGGTGAAACTGAGAGGTCTGATTTTACAACTCATCCCAGCAAGAGATGTTCAGGCAGAGCCTCAGCCATTGATGTGACTGGACAGAGCCTGGTTCAAAATAAAAGGAGAGCTCAGATCCTTGTTTTCTGAATTTTCTAGAAGTCCTTATTCTGTTATTTGTAGAATTTCCAGGTTTGAAAGTTTCCAGAAACTGAAGAAAGTATGATGAGATGGCTCTAGGGAAGAGATCTTGTAGCATTTGTCCAGCATAGGGGTATCCTCAGTCAGACAGTGGTTTCAGGAAACCCAAGTCATACCAAAAATAGGACATGTTTATTGTCAGGAGATTAAGATGCTACAAAAGCACCCACTTAGGAACTCAGGAAAGTAAATAGTGCAGAAGCAACCTACAGTTAGCTGATTTTACAAACAAATTATGTGATCCCTCAGTCTCTGTGAACAATCATTCTCTTTAGGAAGCAATTTCTGCTGATAGCAAATAGACTGGTTAGGAGCAGATGACACATCTCCAACATCAAATTTCTGTAAGATACATCTGTTAGGCCTGATCAAAGGAGAATTTGGGCTGGGAAAAGCATGAGAGCTCTTGAGTTTGGTTCCAAGTGTAGTTTTTCTACAGAAATACTCTTTCTTGGAAGAATGTACCTATATGTAATATTGATGGATGCTAATGCTCAGGATGAAAACTCTTCCTAATGGGGTCTTAGATTTTTAGCTGCGTTGATGGATACAGCACTAGAAGTTGAAACCAACAGGGTATTTTGAGGTACAATATCAATTTTTTTTCCAGCTCAGGATTCAACCTACTGAGTTGCTTGAAAAGAAATCTATGAAATTGGACACAAAAAGTTTGATTCAGTAAGCTACACTGAAATGTTTAGTGGTACCTGAGGTGTCTTGGAGTATTTAAACCATATATACCTGTCTGGCTGAGATGGCTAATGACATACAGGAAAACATTGCTTTTCAGAAGAGATGGCTAGAGGCCAAGCAGATACCTCAGAGCCCTTCAAAAGGCACTAGGCTTGTGCAATTAAACCAAATCCCCAATCTTCACTTTGAGGTGAGGTGAATCAAAATTTTATTACTAGTGGTAATATAAATAGTTTGCCAGTGACCATAGTTCTTGCGGGCTGGATGCCTGCAGACCTAGACACCCAGCACACACCGAGACCCCATCTGTGGAGGCATCTAAATGTAGGTTTATAAACCTGCAGGCTGCACCCATGACGTGCATTTATTCTGAAAGGTAATTAGCAGTCACTAAGTTTTTTAGAGATTGAGTTGAGATTACACTTCAGCAAAATAACAAGACCCTTTGTATCCTTACAGGATCTTGGCAGAGTAAGAATATAAGGCTTTCCTGGGTCAGTGCCCTTGTACCAGCAACATTTCCACTGCCTTGAGTAGGTGATTTTGATGGATTTCTCCTCTGTCTAAACCCTCCTACAAATAAGCATTACAAGAAGCTTCCAGAGGGCATGTCCCTTTAGCACACTGCTTCTGGAGACCCAGGTTTTTCCTCGCTGAAGTCACTCCCTTTTTCACTTCAAATACACAAGCCACTTTGGCACCTCAGCCACCTATTCCAGCCTACCTCACGGAGATGTTTGGATCTTCAATCCGTTCAGGTTCATACAGCTCTTGGAGGATGTGAAGCAATATATGTATTATTATTTTATTCACATAGAGAAATAAATGTCTTAAACCAGTAATTGTGATCTTTTATTGTTACTAACAGTAATTTTCTCTGTGGTTTTGACTCAAGGCTCATTGAGTCATACAATCTTTTTAAACAAGTAAGTCTGTGCAGTCTCACATATTCCCAAGTGATTTAGAAAACAGAATAACTAAAACAGCAACCAGTGTTGCTGATGGTACTGAAGTAATCAAGACTGAAAACTGAGTGTGAAGAACGGTACAAGCAGCTCTTGATAGCAAGTGATTGGATGACAAAATGGTGATCAATAAACTTTATACACACATATATATATGTATGAACTATCTCTACCTAGAAACAAGATGTGGGGTGATATATAGACTGTTTTTGAAAACATCAGATCTGTGTTCAGTAGCAGCCATAAAAGTAAATTAAATGTCCTGTAGTACAGATGCAGTCATGAGCTCCATAGCGCTAAAAGTTCAAAACCAAGGCTATTTTTATTGTTTCCTCCAACAGTTACAGATGCACAATTAATTTCTTTCCTTCCATCACAACTAGTCATGGAGGCAAAAAGTCCTTTCTTTGGAGCCCATTTTCCACATTATCTTGAAAAGTTGTTAGGGCAATGCAGGGCTGATTTCATCCAAGTGCATTAGAAAAAAACCCAAGGAGTTTCCCCATGGCACTGGAGCCTATTTTTAAGCAATTTAATTGATGCCCATGTATCTGAATTTAAAGCTGTATCAAGCCAAAGAAAGAGATGCTCCTTCTCCACAACTGTAGCTATATATAGAGAGAGAGTATAAAAGAACCCAAATCAAAACCATGAAGAAAATGCAGAAATCAAAAAGGTCAAATTAACACAGAGACTCTGCAGCATTTTATTTCCTTCTTCCTATCTCAATTTCCCCATTAAAAGCGTGAAAATGATCCTGTCTAGATCTTCCCTGTTCTTTTGGAAATATCCCCCACAAGGTTCTTATAAGCTTTTTTTGTGCAAGGAAAAAAATTCTGGAGATTTGGATTTGTTAAATGAGGCTAGATCAGTTTTTTTCTGAATCAACATCTACAACAGGACTATACACTGTAAGTGTTAAATGATACAAAAGGGCCACATGTTCCACCTACTTCTGTGGCTTCTTAGACAGAAAAGGCCTGAGGATATAGCAGTAACCCATGTCTGAAGCCACCTTTAATAGTCTTACATTTATGTCAGGAACCAGTGAGTCCTGGAACAGTTTTCTGATGAAATAGAAGGCCACTCACCAGATTTCTTGGTCTCCAAAATAAGACTGTTGCGCTCATGATGTGTACCAAGAACTGTTCCTGGTCTATGCTAACCCCTGAACTATGCCCAAGGTTTGTTCAGGAGATGGCTACCTGACCCACCCGGTAGCCTAAGCTACACCAAAGACCCTGATAACATCAAAACAACACGCTAACCATTTAGCAAGCCCATCTCACTGCTCATAACCTGGTCCTGTTCAACTTACTACTACAGACGTGAATGATCTGTTCTCCACCCCTCAAGTTTCTCCTGAAACAAAGTCTCTGGTATTAAGTTTGGATAAATTCAGAACAGGCTGAGCCTCAGATTTCCCTCTTGTTCCAACAAAGCGCATCTCTAGTGTGTAAGTCATAGAAGTGTTACTCCAAATAGGGTTGTCTCCACTTCTGTCTCTAGATGCTGCACCTCGTGTCCATCAAGGTCTTTTGTTTCACCCCAGCAGCCACCCTCACTGCCATACGTGGGCAGGTAGCTTTGGGCTAAAATGCTACAATGAGCCTAACTTCTATGGAGTCCCTTGAGTCTCTATCTCACCTCTGCACTCCCCACATCCACTGAGTGGAGCCTGGGGTCAGCATCACATGGGATGGCTCACAGAGCTCTGCTGTGTCAATGGCCCTACAGGGACCTGCTCCTCCCATACCAGTTTCCTGGCCTCTCTCATGCACTGACCACTGAGAGTTCTTCCCAAGAAGTTCCTCATCCCATGTCTATTGAGAACTTCCCTCCTAGCACACCACTGTTTTTTCCCTTGGAGGATTGGCATGAAGGCAGCTGGAATGAAACTTTTTGATCACACAGCTCAAGCTATGGGAGAAAAGAGATCTCTTGATTCTTGTACACTTTCCAAGGCTAACGCAGGACCTCGGAAAACCTCCTCCTTGACCACCTGAAAAACGGATCAGTTTGGAAAAAGGTGATCAGGATACGGACTTTCCAAAAATTTGCTGATCAGCAACTTCTTCCCGTCACAGCTCTCTTCCATGGCAGGGACCCAGGTTGGAGATGGTCCCATGACTAATTTTGGACAGGCACTTCAGTGACTAGCATGAGCAACCTCTATTAAGTGCTCCACCAAGGGGAATGAACAAACATCATGTACCTTCTGCTCATTGTCATCTTCACTGTGTCTGTAAACATCAGTGCTTCTCTCTTATTTTTTCCTTGCACCTAACTTTGGGTCAGAGGAACTCAACACCACTGCTTGCTACCACTTGTTGATTTACTAGTAGACCAGAGGAGATTTTCACTACATTAATTCTCCACTTCTGTTCTGGCAGATTAATTGCCCATCAGTAGTAATTAAAAGCAGGAACTCTCCTTCAGGTCCAAAGACATTTGCATTCTGCGCCTCACATCCCAAAAAACAGACCTCAAGTGGCAATGTTCTAAAAGGCAAAGAACAAACCAACAAGCCCCCTGAAGGAACAGTGAGCCAAAGAGATGAAGTTACACTTTCTGGGTGATGAAGTGCCATTTCTTCACAAGGACAGGTCCCATACAAAATCCCCAACCCACTCCTTTGCTACCAGGTCAAAAATTAACTCAGACAGACATCCCAAGATAACAGCTTCCCATCAGTAACAGCCTTACTGCTTCCTCTGCACACTGGTGACTGTTTGCCAGTGTCTTCTCCTGGTGCTCATGGAGAAGGAAGAAGTGGGGCAACTTGCCCAGGATCACTTTCCTCAGTGCCAACCAGTCTGCAAGGGGGCTGTTAACACCCCGGGTTGTATTTACCTTTCCATGGGGGAAGCCTGGACCTGGGACAAGCATTTCTGTGGCTGTCTAGCTGGAGCTGGGGGAGGGAGGCGAGGAGGATGGAGCTGTTCCCCCTTTCCTTCCCTCTCTCTGACGTTGTTTGGTTCCAAAGAGCATTGAACAACATGTGACAGTGTGAGCTGACCCCAGCAGGGTTTGCTCAGCAGCCTCACTCCCCAAAACAAACACTCCTGCCCTTCATGCTGCCTGGGAGAGGCAGAATGAGAATTATGCAAGGCGTAGAAAAGCACATTTTCCTTCTCCATTAAATCCTATTATTTTTGCAAACAAACTTCACCTTGATGGTTTACTTCTGGTTGGCCATGTTTTGTGATCACGGCCTGCCTCTTTCTTTCCTTCTTTTTGGCCATGCTCTGTTTTAAGAAATGAAGCCAAGGATGCATGTGGATGGGGTTCCCATCTGAAACCCTGAGCAGGTACACAGCATGGTTTGGATTGTGGGGTTGCCTCTATGTCCTAGCTCACAGATCAGAAATCAGATATCTGCTCCATGTTCCCTATGGCTTGCTTAAAATAATTTTCCAGCACACACACAGACGGCATGTTTTAGTATAAAAGACTGTCTCCTCAAAAATTCTTCTCCCGTGTTCAAGAGGAAAGCAGAAGAGAGAGGAGTTCCAAGAGGACTTCCTCATCTCAAACAATTTCTTCTTCATCCCCTACCTGAAGCAAAAGAAGGAGGCAACACAGTACAGAACACAACAAGGTACAAATGATTTCACATTCTGTATCCCTCATCCCCACGGACGGGGTTGGTGAAGGCACCAACTGTAAAGGCAACAGCCCATTTAAGAACCTGTGCCTCCACCTCAACAATGTGTATGAAAATACATAGCCTTTCCCTAGACCACCACTTCCCACCACACTTCTCACAGCTCCCTGGCAGAGGTCTGAAGATCCATTTTCCCATCATGTTCCTCAAGAACCTCATCACAGCAGCCTGCCATGGGTAATCTGGGAGGTGCAGAGAGAGAGGTGTGGGCTTGATACCTCTAAGTGTCTTCTCAGTGTTGTGCCCATCACATGAGATAGACAGATATGAGGCTTCCCCTCCTTCTCTTGGACCTCACGGGTCCTACCCATCCTGCCAGCATCACATAGTTGCCCAACTTGCTGAGCAGGGACAAATGTTCATGAAGCATAGAGGGGAATTTGTCCACTTTGCCACCTGTGTCCTCCTGCCCCACCTCAAACTCCTCATCTGCACTCTACTGTAAAGAAGATTTTTTGCTTGTTTCTGAAATCCTAGTCCCCACATAGCAAGATAATGTGGGGGTTTTTTTCCACAAACTGAAGCACCCGCTTCATGCCCTCCACCCCATCTGTAGCAGCTAGTTTACCAGACACAGAATGCTCTGCTCACAGTGTGCAGACATAGCTCACCTCCTGCCATCACTCTCCATTGCTTCAGTCTGCTGTTCTCATTAAAGGAGTAAAAAATTAAGCACCCTCATGACTTGATTTTATTAATGATTCTTGGCCTGTACTGTTTGTCTGAAACCAAAACCACCACACCTACAGTTCTCATATGTCTCAAGAGTGGTATTTCTTGGAGACAAGCACAAACATTAAGAGTGCTGTACAAATCTCTGGTGACACTTCCTCTTGTCCATCCTATATATGGCTTGTCCTTCACACACATGAAAAAAATTTTCAGATACAGAAAAAGGAGGCATCACACACAGGTAGACTTGGTATGTTGAATCTACGGAATCAGAAAGAGGGACATGAGTCTCTTCATAACCACATCAAGAAGGTGACTACCAGCAAGGGGAAATGTTATTAAACCAGACATTTTGGGCCAAGAATGCATAAGTTTAGACTCTCCACAAAGGCTAGACTTTGGAAAAATGTTCCAGTTGTCAGAGCAGGGTATGGAAATCCAGTGCCTGAAGCAGCAGCGAGCAACACAATCTCATCATTTTCAGGAGAAAACTTAGGTGATAGCTGAAAGGGAATTGGGATGAAGCCTTCTATGATAGTGTCACAGCACTATCCAAACTAGCCAGCTACAACAAGGCTTCAATAAGTAGTTTCCGCACCTTGTCCCAGCACAGCCACCAATCCCCCACAAGATTTCAAAAGTTCATCTATTGTCAATGCTGTTTCTTCATCCTTTACAGGCCAGTCCACCCTGCTTCTTACTTCTGCATCCAGAGTCTTCCTTCTCCAGGCTCTTTGTCCAGCCAGCCTCTTCTCATCTAGGCCCCCTTCTCCCAGGGCCTCTCCTTGTCTCTCCTACATCTGGGGTGCACTCTCTCTCCTCCTTCTGTTTTCTCCAGGTCTCTCTTCATCTAGATCTTTCTCTTCTTTCAGTCCTCCTCTTCACACAGTACTCCTCCTCCATACCCCTTAGAGCTATTTAACTACTTAGCAGGAACAAGCCACAGCTACACATTATCCACATAAGCCAACCCACTGCCCCTGAAGCCAGCCCACAGCTGTATATTATCAATGTTAATTAACCTGCCTTCATTCCTCTATAATTCCTCTACATGCTAGCATGGTGCAATAGGCAGTGGTGTCCCTTCAAGTCCTTTCTGTCTAATGACTACTTCTTCTTCTATGTTTGGTACAAATTATGGCTATAGTCATAAATACAAAATGCAGAGAGTAACTGAGCTCTGAACCACGTTAGAAGAACATCTGGGAGACTGGAGATGCTACTGTGTCTGCTGATTTCATCAACAGGAGGGGGAATATCAACAGCTCTTTCACCCCTACCCTGCCTTCTTCAGCTTCAGCCCTATATTCTGGTGTCAGCTGAGATAGGGTTCATTTTCTTCTTAGTAGCAGGTGCAGTGCTGTGTTTTGGATTTGGTGTGAGAGTAATGTTGATAAAATACTGATGTTTTTAGTTGTTGCTAAGTAATATTCACACTAAGTCAAGGACTTTTCTTAGGCTTTGCCAGCAAGAAGACTTGGAGGAGTACAAGGAATTGGGAGGGCACACAGCCAGGACAGCTGACCCCAGCTGGCCAAAGGGATAGTCCGTACCGTAGAGCATCATGCTGAGTATATAAGCTGTGGGAAGAAGGAAGGGCAGGATGTTCGGCGTGATGGTGTTTGCCTTTGCCTTCCCAAGTAACTATTATGCATGATGGAGCCTGGCTTTCCTGGGGATGGCTGAATGCCTGCCTGCCAATGGGAAATAGTGAACAAATGCCTAGTTTTGCTTTGCTTGCGTGCATGGCTTTTGCTTTACCTATTAAACTGTCTTTATCTCAACCCACAAGTTTTCTCACTTTTACTCTTCCAATCCTCTCCCCTATCCCACCAGGAGGGAGTGAGGGAGTGGCTGTGTGGGGCTGAGCTGCTGGCTGGCGTTAAACCATGACACCCTACAACTCTGATCCAAGCAAGGACTGAAGCTCTGATCCTTTCCTGCATTCAAGGAGGAGAGTCTGTTGCCTTCTCATTTCACACAACCTTGCAGGCCAGCTGCCCTGCCTTTGCTGCGCTCACTGTGCCTGGTGGCTGGGCGGAGGACAGGCTGTCACAAGACCATGGCCAGGAGCCATGGAGCATCAGCAGATCTGTGTGGTTTACAGTATTGCGGATGACAGGAACCCACCTCTCTCCTCCTCCAATCCTGTGTCCTCCCCAGGTGCAGCCCACCAGCTGGCACAGGGCATGCAAGCACAGAGTGATTTGGGCGCTCGGGTCAGCTAGCTTGATTTGATCATTGCTCAGGTCAGGCATCTTTGAATGTGTTATGTTGCAACATCTTCATACATCACCAGTCTCTACAGTAATAGGGCAATGAACTCGCTGTTCTTCAGACAACCGCTCCTCCACCCCCCTAGCTCTCTGCACTGCTACCTCCCAGAGCCTTTATAAGTAGAGGGGCTAACCATCTTCTGCCTAGAACATTAGCTCTGTCCATCTTTGAGTATCTTCATATCAGCAAAGGCAATCCTACTACCAGCCGGCAATCATGAGAATCCTTTTCTTCCTCATTGCTGTTCTCGTCTTCCTCTTCCAGACTGCTCCAGGTAAGACTGAAAATAGATAAGATGGAAGCTAAAAGGGTGTGGAGAACCCATTAGAAACCAGTGATGAGGTTCAGATTACCTCTGTGCTCTTGGATTCCATGACTTCCATATTAGAAGTCCCCTTCTCTAGTCATAGTCTTAACCTTTAAGCTGTTGAGTCAAGGTCCTTGATAGTCTTCCTGATGGTCGCTTTCTAGCATCTTGCATTCCAGTCACATGATGAAATGAAGGAAAAAAAAAGATGCCACTGTGTATTGACCTCAGTGCCAGGGAAGGTTATGGAGCAGATCATCCTGAGTGCCACCATGTGGCACATACAGGACAACCAGGGGATCAGGCCCAGCCAGCATGGGTTTATGAAAGGCAGACCCTGCTTGACAAACCTGATCTCCTTCTATGAAAAAGTGACCTGCTGTGTGGAGGAGGAAAAGGCTGTTAATGTTGTCTACCTAGACTTTAGTAAACCCTTTGACACCCTCTCCCACAGCACTCTCCTGGAGAAACTGGCTACTCATGGCTTGGACAGGTGTGCTATTTACTGGGTAAAAAATTGGGTGGTTGGCTGAGCCCAGTGTGGTGAATGAAGTTATATCCATCTGGCAGCTGATTACAAGCGGTGTTCACCAGGGCTCAGCACTGGGGACAGTTCTGATTAATATCTTCATGAATGATCTGGACGAGGGAATTGAGTGCACCCTCAGTCAGTTTGCAGATGACACCAAGTTGTGGGGGAGTGTTGACCCGCTGTAGGGCAGGCAGGCTCTGCAGAGGGATCTGGGCAGACTGGATCAATGGGCCGAGGCTGATTGCATGAAGTTCAACAAGGCTCAGTGCCAAGTCCTGCACCTGGGTCACACCAACTCCAGGCAGCGCTACAGGCTGGGGCAGAGTCTCTGGAAAGCTGCCTGGTGGGAAAGGGCCTGGGGGTGCTGGTCAACAGCCAGGTGAATATGAGCTGGCAGTATGTCCAGGCGGCCAAGAAAGCCAAGAGCATCCTGGCCTGTATCAGAAATGGCCAGCAGGACCAGGGCAGTGACCGTCCCCCTGTACTTGGCACTGGTGAGGCCGCACCTGGAACCTTGTGTTCAGTGTTGGGCCCCTCACTGCAGGAAAGACACTGAGGTGCTGGAGCGTGTCCAGAGATGGGCAACAGGGCTGGGGAAGGGTCTGGAGCACCAGTCTGATGAGAAACGACTGAGGGAACTGGGGTTGTTTAGCCTGAAGAGAAGGAGGCTCAGGGAGACCTTCTTGTTCTCTACAACTGCCTGACAGGAGGTTGTAGCAAGGTTGAGGTTGGTCTTTTCTCCCAGATAACAAGTGACAGGACAAGAGGGAACAGCCTCAAGTTGCACCAGGAGAGGTTTAGATTGGGTATTAGGACAAATGTCTTCACTGAAAGGGTTGTCAAGCATTGGAACAGGCTGCCCAGGGAGGTGGTTGAGTCACATGGAGTTATTTAAGACGTGAAGACTTAGGGACATGGTTTAGCAGTGGACTTGGAAGTGCTGGGTTAATGGTCAGACTCAATGATCTAAAAGGTCTCCTCCAGCCTAAATGTTTCTATGATTTTTTGATGATTCTACTGAGGCAAGTCTTAGGTTGGTACTTAAGACGCAGCTCTTAAGAGGAAGTGGGAACTTCCTCTTCTCACATTCACACCCCCCATTTCTGACTGCATATTCTAGATTAGTAGACCTCCTATAGTTCTGGAAAAAATGTAGTTGTGACTGTGGGTCTTCACCTGAACTCTATACTGTCCATGTGCATCAGGTGGATTTAGAGCACATACACCATTCCAGGATGTTTGGAGTTCTTTGGATAAGTTTAAGCTATCTCCACCCTTGTTTTGGTTTGCAGTACACTCAATCTGTACCTACGTTCCTAGACCAGCCAATGTCTGTCTACTCAAAGAAGAAATTTAGAACCACTTAGGCCACAAGCAGGCACTTGTAGGAGCTTTAGACAAAGCCTGTACTACATGCCTCTGGATTGCTTTCTTGGACTTCTTTATGCATCACAAAAAGTATTCTCTATTTCAAAACAAACTGTGACCCCTGAGATGGCTGCAGGACTGCTGCAATTCCAGTAGAGCCTCTGGGAAAGGGCATCAAGTTATTTTATATCTCTTCATAAAGATTTACACACAGAAAAGACCCCTAACACTATAGGGTTTTTTAATTTAGGATACAAGAGAAGCCAAAGTCTAATGATGTCTTAAAAATCAGCTGAGTGGGATTAACAATGCACTATCCTTGAATAATATGTGATTAAGAGAAAAAATTTGAGAACCACTAGGACAAATTGACTGAAGTATGGTAGATATAATTTATAATAAAGCTTACGTGCCTTTCAAATTAAGGATAGAGTCCAATTTGATGACAGGTGTGTATTGATCTAGGCACAGAAAGTACTAGGTGAGATGATTTGGTTTGTGCTTAGCAAGAATTTGGGACAGCTGTTAAGGGCCTCTTCTGCCTTCTAAATGCACAGATATGCAAGGCTCCAGTTGGTATGAGATCCATTTAAATCATACAAAAATTACAAAATTTGAATCTCAAGCTGAACATCCCAGTGGGAGCAAGCAACGTTTAGCCTGGAAATAGTCTGAACCCAAACTTGGGGCTGGCTTTTCAGCTGAGATAAGCCTGGGCAGATCCCCTAATGATGATGGAGCTGAAGCCTTTGCCACCAACCCAAACACTTAGCCCTTCAGTTCTGAACATACCAGCATGGTAAAACCAGCATAGCATCCAGCTAAACCATATACAGTACCATATAAAGTGACAACAGCTGATGACTTTGTTTTGTGGTATATATTTTAGTGTATAAAACATTTTGGTTGGGCAAATATTAGTCCCATTGGTTTGGCTGTGATTAAAATTCATCTTTTCTGAAGTTTTATGCCATCTGTGTTAATCATACCACATTTTACATGGAAACACTGTGCACAGGTTTCCTGTGAACTTGCCACTGATACTCACAGTGTTCAATGCTTCCTGCAAGGAAGATACTCGAAGTAGCAGGCAAAGATTATGAGTCATAAATATGCTTCATGTTCACTGTAACTTGAACTGAAAGCTTGAAGAAACTCACTTAGGACATTTTTATTTGAATATCATCACTTTCGTTTCTGAGAGTAATGTGAGATTAATGTTAAAAATAAATTCCTGTGTTTCCTATGGCTTTTTCATACAACATAGTATTTCTGTGTGTAACTGGAATGACAAGCAGTTACTCGACAAGCTTAGTCTCCAGGAGAGATGCTAAGGAAGCAGATAGTCATCTTCAGGTCACTATTAATCAGGCAGAGTGCCTCTCCAGGCTGTAATGGAGGGACGCCAGCATTACAGCCTGCTGTCTGGTTAGTTAGCATGTCATATCGATGCAGAGACCTTGAGAAGGTGTGATCAGGTTACCCCAATCACAAACCAGGCACTGTGGTAAGAAACCACACACCACACCAGGTAAATCTGATGCCACAACTCTCCAATCCTCTGCCTTGGCAAATTAAGATGAATTTTTTTATATTTCAATTTTTATTTTAGCTTACAGCCAAGAAGCTGCTGACACCTTAGCATGCCGGCAAAACCGGGGCTCCTGTTCGTTTGTTGCATGCTCTGCTCCTCTGGTTGACATTGGGACCTGCCGTGCTGGGAAGCTGAAATGCTGCAAATGGTAAGATGAATTCCTCCAGAGAAATGCTGCCGCACCAAAGCCAAATAAACATACTGGGCTTTTCCCTCTTTTGGCATGAAAGAGGCCACCTTCTTCAGCCCCCTACACCCTCCAAAAAAACTCTTGAATTGCTGGGGTTTGTGCCTGGTATCAAAAAGGCAGAGCCTTGTGGTGCCAGAAATGCCAGGCTGCTTTCTCTGAAAAAACACATGGAGGGAGATGGCATTTGCAGATGAAGGAGCCAGGGCTGCCTGTCTTTGCAAGGGAGATGTCTTCTCCATAAGCTTGCTAAGACTGTACCTCAGCTGTGACACTAATGTAGGTTTGAGCTCACACTCTTTGAATCTTTACATCACTAGTAACAAGTAATATAGCTAATAACAAGTTACATAGCACCAATAACTTCTTCCAGCATGGGTCTCGTACCAGGGCAGAACCAGCTCATTCTCAGATTCTGCCTTTACTAAGCAGGGTGAACACAACTGACCTGAGACATCTCTGAGGACTCCTTCTCAATCCACACAGGCAGCAGCATGGAGCTTTGCAACACCAACCGCCCCCCCCCCCCCCCCCCCCCCCCCCCCCCCCCCCCCCCGATCCAAAACCACCACCACCCAAAAAACAAACAAAAAACCCCCAGCTTATCAGCACAGAATAACCATTAAGCAAGTCAGGACTCATAGCAGGGATGCAGTTCTCCATCTGGGCTATCTGATCTGGTGCAAAGTGCCAGATGTTAAACCAAAGTGCCACAGGACATTTTCACCCTGTAGGTGAACACCCTCTAGCATATTTCATCAGTACTAGCAAGAAAGCATCCGCATTTATAGGAGGTATGCCCTGCAGAGTGATGCTGTAATATACCATGGTCTAGCTCTGCATACATCTCATACTTTAAAAATTATTCTTATTTGCATTTCTATTTAATCTAGTTGGGTTTCTGTGAAACATCATGCTAAAGAATGCAAAAAAAAGGGAGAAGACTTGTCAGCCTTTCTCATAGAAAAAGGACATGGAAAGCATGGAGGAAAGTGAGATGAGCCACTTTCTCCAGTGTAGCTCTTCCTAAACTAGTTTTATGCTTAGACTCTACCCTGGCAGGTATTCTGGGTCATCAGCAGCTGCAGCTGGATAGCTGTGGTGTGTGCGAAGTGGTGCCATCCACATCCTCCACTTTATCTGGGTTATCTCATGGCCAGAAGCACGAGTCAGCAGTCCAGATTGCAAGGATCTCCAGGAGTCTTTAAGCTTATGTGTTACCTTACATCTACAGTAGTCTGAGATGGCAAGGTATAATCTACTTCTTTGGTGGCCTATCTAAGCACCTGACTTTTCCTTGCAGGACACCCAGTTCCTAGAACTGACACCCCACTGACCACAGAGACAAGAGCTCTGGGCATCGGAGACATCTCTCATCTTTTGACATCAATGGATTGCAACCTTTGTGCAAGCCTGGAGAGCCCTTCCCATGGGGATGAAGACACTCAGGGGCACAAGATCTGAGGAGGAGTTCTTGTACCCCAATAAAGAGATTTGCAGCTTCAGTTCTAATAAAAGCAAGTCACTGTGAAACCGCATTACTGATATTTGCTCATGTATGTCAGGATGGGGTTTGCTGTTCTTATTGTCTATAATAATCAATCTGTATATGAATTTTATTTAACTAAATCAAGTTAATATAAGTTCATGTGTCATTAAGTCCTGTTAAATCGTCCTGCAGGGTGTGTTGCAGTGATTTGTGTGGCAAAGTATATATTAATAAATCAAAAAGCAGTAGGGTCCATTCCCTCTGCCATCCCAGTGCAGAGCAACAGGCTGGGGTTCAGGAGGCAGGCTCAGTCCTCTGCACCTCTGCAGGGCTGCATCTGAGGTGCTGGGAATGGTGATGCAGAGAAACCCCAGGGTGGCAGAAGACCAGCTTCTTTAGATCTTGAAACTGCCTCACCACATTCATGTCATTCTGCTCCTGCTGCCTTTATTTAGTCTAGACCAGCATCATGTTAATGGAATTTTCCTTCTTTGGATCCCAAACTAGTCAAACTATTTATCACTGCACTATGCTGTCTGGAGGCAGTGAGTGGTGTCCCCATCAGCCTGGAGTTTCAGCACCTGCTGTTACAAGGTATAGATGCATCCCCTGCTTCCTTTCCCCACACCTAACAGCCCAGAGTGCTAATGAAAGGGCAAAAGGATCCAAGATAAGGGAGGACTAAAAGTGTCCATGCTCTTCATGCCATGAGCTGCCATAGATGGTTTCAGGACTGCCATGGGTGCGGAACACAACCAGTTTGTGCCAAGCTTTCTAGTAGCCTAATCACAGCGGTCTTGGAGAAGTTGCCCTTGACTGTTACTGCTCAGCTTCATGATGAATAGGACCAGGTGGCATTTCTGACGTAAGTGGGTTTGGTGTCTTTTTCTCTGGGATAAGTTTATCACAGGGCACATCTCACGTTGACCCCAGGTAAGATGAGAGCCAGATCCTCCAGCAAAAACGCACACCTCACAGGTAGAAAAATCAAATGCAATCCTTCTGGAGCAAGTTTATTAACATTTATTGAGATATGTAGGTTATGAAATATGAACACTCCAGCTGAACATTTGATGTTCCCTGGAGACTTTGTCTGCTAGCATTATTCACATTACTACTAAATCAAAAAAAGGAAAGAAAATAATGAGTATCTGTTCTGAGGGGCAAAGGAAGAACCTGTTTTGCTTCCTCTCATGGCAACAGACTTCTGCATGTTGGTAATCCTCTCTCTGGGACAGATGTTGGTGGCCACAGTTTTAACAGAAAAAAACATTTTAGAAAAATGAGAAATGTTGGTCTTTCCTGGTTGGTTCAAGAATTGCTTTGGAATTTCTTCAGGTCATTAATTTTGTTTGTGGAGGAGTTAGTTTTCTTTCTGTTGTTGTTCATGTTTTTGTGTGTGCACGTGTGTGTTAAATGGGTATTTTCAGCTCAAAATTCCAGATTTTCTGATGGTATGATGCATCTCTTAAGCTGCCAAAAGCTCTCCTTAGCCCAACTGAGATACCAACTAATCATACTGCAAAAAAGGAAAGAAACTTTCAGATGTTGTACTTATAACTAGGAAAGTACTTGAATAAAAAGCAGAGAAGGGGTGGAATGAGCACCAAGAGCTGATATTCCTGGATAACTCATCAGTTGCTGCTGGAGTTTAATCATGAATTGCCTTTCTGTTTTACTTAATAATGAATTGCCTGGTCTCCACACCTGAAGCTTCCTACTCATCCTGAAATCTCTGTCACAGAGAGGAATTTCTGCTGCTCAGGCTTTGTTTTTAAAATCTCTGCTAGTAATATTGAACAAAGTTTAAGTCACAGCCTCCAAAATTAAGACTAGATCCAGCATCTTACAGCAAAAAGAAACAGAAAATGAAGTATTAGAATCAGTGGAGGCAAAGTGTAAATTTGCATGGGTATGTGTTTCTAAGGTCTCATACTGGACTAAAGATACAGGCTGAACTTTAGGATTCCAGTAAGGAATTCAAGAAAAAAAATGTGATTTCATGTTTTGGTTTTGTGTAAAAAGGGAAAATTACAGAACTGGAGTAAACATCTAACAGAACAACGTGACTTTCAGGTTGCTTTTCTGACTGTGAGACCTGCTAGGCTTTGCATTCTGGAGCACACAGGTTTCTGATGAACCTGACCTGAACGTCCTGGGTTTCTTGACAGTGTGCCCTTTGAAGCCAGTATTACTCATCATGACCAGTTTGAACCAGCTAATGGGAACATCAGAAAAAAAGAGTTCATTTCTAGCTAGTTACTTATCTCTGCCAAAGAGATTTGACAGTGATATTTCCCATGAGGCACCTGAGCTACATCATGAACACTACAGAGAGAACTCGTTAGGAAATCCTTGGGAAATCCTATATATGAATATACAAAGTCCCTACTCCCTTGCCAGCTCACATTGGAGGAGTTTCTCATCTAAGAAGCAGAGTGGATGTGTGGAAGTGAATAATAAAGCCACTCTCCCAAGAAACACCTGATCTTCATCAAATCCATCACTCACCACAGTCCGACAGCAAGGGACTCCTTGCTGGCAACGTCCAAAGAATCTCGTATTGGGTAGAGGACAGTGGTCAGCAGAACAGGTACCCCCAGCCTGTTTGCATTGCACATGGTTATTAGGTGCACGCATGAAACCTGCACCAAAAAAATACCAGAGTCTTGATTTTCCTTCCCAAACAAGATGAAGAAGAAGTTAGGGTTATAGCATGACAGCAGTATTCTAGGCTGCATGTAGACCAGCCCCATCCATACCATTAAATTCCCTTATTTTCCAAAGCAGGAGGGTTCGGTGTATCCATTGGACCCAGCTGGTGTGGGTTCACTGCCAAAGTGTGCCCAGCATGCTGGCAGCACTAGTTTGCCTTGGACAAAAGGGACTAAAACTCATTTAATTTCTATTTCTATTTTATGCACTCCCTACTCACAATTTTCCCTGTGCATTTCCTTTGATTTTATGTAACTCTTACCTGAAGAGCCTTGGAGCATTAAGAGAAGAACAGCAAGGAAAAGGGAAAAGATCTTCATGTCCAAATTCAGTGCCACCAAATACAACAGCTACTAAGAAAATAACAGAAAGAGGTCATACATTTAACCTGCATTTGTCATTACTCAGTACAAACACTATTTATGACATATAAGCTGCAATTTGTTGATAAAAATTGTCGTTTATGCAGTAGAGTAAATGTTGTAGAATAAATCTATTGAAATAACACTTTTTGAGGAAAGATATTTGAAAGAACATTGCATAAGATCAAGAAAATGTATTTATGCCTATGAAATTTAAAAGAATTTGATTAATACTGTGGTTTTCTTTCCATCATCTGCAAAGGTAACCTACACCAGCTCCAGTGAAGACCCCTGTATTTAAGTCCCATACATCCTGGATGTTATAACTTTTTTTAAAAAGTAAGAAATGTAATTAGTTTCCTCTAAATTTTATCGAAGTCATAATATAAGCCAGCTTTTCTTAGAGATCCCTTTTATAACTTATAGGTCATGCTGCTACATGCACAAACTCAACAGTACTTCCATTTAGAGTTTTTTCCTTTTTTTTTTTTTTTTTTGAACAATCATACTGAGTCTGGCTGGGATGGAGTTAACTTTCTTCATGGCAGCCCATATGGTGCAGTGCTTCATGTTTGTACCAAGTTGCTTAATGACTGAAATGTTCATTTTATTTGACGATCGCATATTTTAATTCAGATATGTGTAGATAATGACTTAAGCCTTAAGCCATTCCAATTTCTCTGGATAATTAACACTCAGCAACTTTAATTATTCAAATAGCCATTTTTGTAGCTTACAAACCAGTAGTCCTTGAAACTGCCTTTAAGAAAAAGCCTAGTAACCACCTATCCCTCCTCTCCACAGCACCTCCATAACGTGTGCCAGCTCAAAGCCTGTGTATCTCCACACCATCATTTGTTGCTGCAGATTGCAATTAACTTTTGAAAATAATGCAAACTACTATAATCATTCAGAATTGCTATGATTGACTATAATTATCAGCCAAATGCATTACTGAAATACCAAGCATTGTACGTTTCAGTTGTTTATGAGAATTTAATTAAGCTGCAAAATTATACGTCTCAGAACAATGAATTTCTTTTTAGAGAAGCAAAAAATATCATCAAAAAGATACGTATTTTTCTCCTTATCTGTTGAAAGTGGTGTAGAAACTGCACCTTCAGCTCACCCTAGAGGACTTCAGGAGAGGAGTCACGGTGGCCAGCCTGTCCCAGCTGTTTCCTCTCCAGGGGCACCTTCACAGAGTGCTATCTTGCCCCAACACAACTGTCTTTATACGTTCCTGTTGATGACCGAGCTGCCACAGACCAGCTGGCCAAGGACATGGGCTTTTCACAGCAATTCCCAGCAGCTCAAATGCCACTTCCCAGCAGCTGATGAGAAACGGTGACTGCTTGTGAACTCCCTCCCCTTTCTCTGGCACATGAGCTGGCTCTTTGGAAAAGCCCCTTACACCAACCTGGTTTGTGTACAACACATTGATCCATCGTAGGCTGTGAAAAAAACATCCTGGGACATATACTGAAAGCTGTTGATTTGGATCCAGCAGCACCCTCATTCTACAGGCTTGTCCCATGGCCACAGTGCCTAGTGCTGACTGCAGAAGGGTCCTCTCTGAAGCCTGGAGGTACCTACCCAAGCATCCAAACAGCTACATTAGGGAAGCTTGGTTTTTACGTAAGACTTGCAAAAAAACCCCCAAAAAACTCCTGATAGGTCTTGTGGGCTGTAGACAATATCTTGAGAGCAGAGAGGAGTTGACTTGAGCACCCAGCCCAGTTGGGAGCAATCGTTTTGCAGTAGTGCAATCACACAGAAGAGCACACTTATCTGTGCACCCAGAATATTTTCATTTTCATGCATTTACCATGTTTATATTCCACTCTTCGCAGAGGAAATAACTATTGTTTGAACAATAAAATTTTTGGGGAGGCCTCTACTTCCATACACCCCCTTGCTAAGTGGCCAAAGGAAACAACTTCCACAAAACATGTTTCGGTCAACCATGTCCCCTCAGAGGACTTGGACCAGAGATGCTCATGGCAGCACTGGTATCTCCTGGGCCCTGAAGGCACCTAGGTAAGCCCAGAACAAAGATGCTGTGTTTCGATTGTCATACCACTAAGAGTCTAGAAAAAAATCTCAACATCCTTGTACTGGAACAGCCATCCAAACAGCACCCACCTAGCCAGGTCACCTGCCTCCCAAGAGAAGGCAGTGGAGAGCTAATACTGAAATTTCTCTCCAACATCCTTCTTCAGTCAAGAGTACGTAAAATATGCTGACAGCAGGGTTTTATGGGTTTTCTTCTTCATTATACTGATGCCTTCTGAATCCCAGTGTTGCTATATTAGCGAATTACGTTCTCTGAGAGTCCAGCCTCAAAGCCATCAGTGTTTGCTATCTGCCGTGGACTCCTGCAGTGGACAAGAAGCCAGTCCTTGCTCTGAAAATCATATTGAACCTAACAGGTAACAGAAGGAGGTCCAGGGAAAAGGAATGTGGGATGTTTTTTGCCTTGGCAGCTGAAGCCAGCACCTGGGGGAGCTCGGACACATTTGCTTCCTTTAGGAATCATCAGTCTCTGTGTCACAGGTGCCCAAAATCCTGTTTATTTAGGCCCTAGTGATATGATAGGAAAACTCAAAACAGGTGCTTTGACCACCCAGAAAGAGACAGCTATTTTAAATCCCATTTCTGTATAATTTAATCAATGGAACGTATGTATGTGCTTTACAGTAGGCAGGAGCATTTGTTTCAGTTGTTTGGGGTTTTTTGTTTGGTTTTTTTTCTTTTTTAAAAAATAGTACTTAATCAAATGATGAAATTTAAAGAGGCAGAAATAAATACTGTCAATATTAAATCCATAAATGTGTTCCACAGACCTCTGAACTGAGCTTTTGTGATCTGACAGTCAGTGACCTCCAGAAAACGACTTCAAAATAGGATAAAATGGCTCTTTCCTCCTGTTTCCCGCTTTGTGCCTGTGCCACCTGCCCAAAATGATACAAAACAGAACAAAGCTCAAATATGAATCAAGACTGGGGTAAGGTCTTCAACCAATTAATTATATCTGTTGTTACACTTGGTGGTAAATGTACTTTAAATTTCTTAAATATCATAATTAAACTATGCTGTTTTAACAATAAAATGCTATTATTGACTCTAAACATTGGTTTTGCTATTCAGGCTTACAAAAATAATACATTTCCCTAACGTGTTTCTTGGCAATTAAACATGTCTAATAAAAGAATAATAATTGCTTATCAATTAATACTGAAAGCATTTTAACAGCTAAACGTCTTATTCAATTTCCTTTCTCTGCAGTACTGCAAAGGCTATTGTGTGGAGCCCTAAGAATCATGTCCTTTTATACAGAGAATATATGCAAACACATATGTATGTATGCGTGTATATATGTATGTCTATGTATATGTATGTATATACTTGTAATCTATAAATATTATGAGAGAAATAAAGGCTGAATTTTCAGAATTGCTTTATATTTTATCTTAGCTGGAGAACATACAAATAGAAAAGAATAATCCAGATATTTTGATCTGCAATTTACTCAGGAATAGTCAGGACATTAATTTAGGTGATTGTTTGCTTAAAGTTACACATATTCTATAATGGTGGCATTTCTTACTCTCCCATTTCTCTACAGTCCTAGCAAATCCACACTAACATATATATATGTATATATATATATGTATAAAATGTTGTTAAGATGAACTTTATCATCTTAAAGGTCTTTTCTAACTTAAATGATTCTATGATTCTATTCTATGACTCTTCTAAATCCCAGCTGGCTTTTTATCACTCAGCATGGCACAGGATCCTGCCCTCTGTGAATATCCAGGTCTTGATTCCTTTGTTCACACTTAGGCAAATGCTGCCTGAGATGCCCCTGTGTCCCACCAGGGCTCCCCAGCTGCTCCAGCAAGGCTTGCTTGGTCTCCTCTCTCCTGTCCCTTGTCCACCAGTCCCAGGTGGTGGGAGACCTCAGATAGTCCAGAGCACCACACATTGCTGGTGTGAAGGCAGCTGGGTTAAACCCTGTCTGTCTATAAATGCCTCTATCATGCTGCAGCTTACCTCTAATGATGGGATGTCCTCAGCCAACTTGAAGCCATAGGGATCCTTCATCTTCTCTTTGCCATTCTCTTCCTCTAGTGTCCACTGTGCAAAAGACAGGAAGGGATGACAGACCTTTGGTAAAATTGCCCAACACTTGTCCTTGCAGCACGTCCACAGTTTGCAAAAAACGGCATGAAATCCAGCCAGGGAACATCCCTGCTGTCCCTTCAGTGGCCTTGGCCAGCCTCGTGGAAACCTGCCCAGACCTGACTTGGCCCAAACCTGCCTGGAAATCCCAGCTGCTGCCCAGTGTTTTGTGCAGCTGGGGTAGAGTGAGCTGCCAGCCACAGAGACCCCTGAGCTCAGAGAAGACACAAGCAAACAGAGGGCTTGTCAGCTGCTTCCAAAGACCTGGAAACATGAGCACAAATGTGCTGCTTGGGGAACCAGAGAGCAGAAATCCAGCATTATGTCTACAGAGCAACAGTAATTTTTATCTGTGCTTCACCGACTGTATTGCAAAGCCAGGCTTTATGCCATATGGGGAGTTTACCCAGCTGGGGCCAAAACACAGATTTAGGTAACCTGAGGGTGGGCATCTGAGCTGCCTTTCCATTCAGGGCACTCAAGCAACTCCAAAGCTGATAGCTGGTCTTGAGGAAGATATTCCCAGCACTGAGATTTCTTAAAATCATCCACATAGAGTCCTGCCGAGAGAAACAGCCTATTCCAGTCCCCTTCCTCACCAAAGTGTGGCATCTCTCCTGGGCAGCGAGGTTTCTGGTCCTTCTGGATACATGGTCCAGGAGATCTACAAAGCGCTGCAGCAGTCACCAGGGGAAGTTGGCGACACTGCCAGCAACACATATTATTTTTACTACCGTGGGACATCATGTGATGGACACTGTTGTTCAAAGGGCAAATTCAGGCCTCCAGAACTTCATAGAACTTTTAGGTTCTTTCTGTTCCTTTAGTCCAAGGTGGTTTTAAGCATTTTTGCACATGTGGCCCAATTTAAGAAGAGTAATGACTCATGCAAGTTTTGGGCTACTGCAGTATTGGGTTGCCTGAATCAGGAATAGCCCCAAAATCTTTTAAGGAAAACTGAGGTTTTTCACATAAAGAAGCCATAACCAGGCAGTCCCTGGGCACTCTTGCTCCGGTTCAACATCACCAGTGCAATTAATGTCCATGAAACCTGGTACCACTCAGATCCCATCTACCTCCTTGGGTAGGCACCAGCCCTACCCAGAAAATTACCCTTCTGCGCTGTGTATTTCCCCTGCAAGTCCATTTTGCTTTTTCAAGCGGCATGCTTTCCCAAAGGGAACAGGGTAGACACAGCTGTGCACCTGTCAATAGGGAAAGCAACTGGAATGAAAAGGAATAAAGGTGCCAGGAGGGAGATGGGAGTTTCTGCTTCAGGTCATGCTGTGAAACTAAGCAGGGACCATCTTTTGAAGGCTGCAGCTTGTTGCTTGAAAAAAAATAGCTATATATCTGGTGTAAAACTAAGCACTGTGGTACAGGGAAGAAAGAAGGAAATAAGCCAGTGTTATTTTCCTACAGCTTTTACTTCTGCCTCTCCATAAATCCCTCTGTAATCTCCTGCCACAGCCCAGGTTTCAGGTCTCAACGACCCCAGCGTTCAGCTCTGCTCCAGCCCAGCCACACAGTGATGCCCAGGATGCTGAGGAACAGAGCAAGGTGGTTTTAAAAGCCATAATAAATTAACCTCTGTGTTAATCCTCCCTTTGCACACTTGAAGATGTGGCATTTACCTAAACACAAGGCACCACACAGCCAGGGTGGCACTGATGACTCATTTCACGTGCTGTCAAACCTCTGGGGACCACTGTGCATCCACAGCTCCCACGCACTTCTCCCCTCTATAGCACCAGGTGCACAAGCATCGCACAGCTCAGCTGCCAGGCAGCAACCTCCAGATGAGGGCACCACAGATCCAGACCTCCTGTCTGGTGGGACACGGCACAGAGAAGTGTCTGATGGCCAAGCTGACAGCAGCTGTGTGCATCTGGGCCTTCTTGCCATCCTCCAACTCCCCATGTCATGGGTTAACAAATCCACTACTGCAGAGCATGGCTTGACTTTAAATTGTTGGCTTATGGACAATTATTTGTTGATATTTGGGTTGGGGGTGTGTGTAAGACTTCTGGAGCAGAGAGTGGGAACAGGTAAAGACACATGCAGAGATAGGGTAGCACAGGAGAGTGGGCAGATCCCAGAGGAAGAGGGACCAGGCATCTTATCAGGATGGGTATAAGGAAAGGTGGAAAGAAAATTTCTTGCTGTTGCAGAATGAGAGTTTATAATAACCAGAAAACCACATTAATCTCCCAGACTCACAGTAAGACTGGAGGAAAGATTTGCTCACTGGTAGACACAGGCAACAGGGAGATCTGCATGCCAAAAATATCACTTGAGTTTGTTCTCCATTAAAATCAACATTGGAGCTTCTAAGACTTTTTTTAATCCGTTCCCTGTGAAAAACAATGCAGCAAATTCCTCCTTCATGCCATGGCTGACTCGGTGGACTGTCGCAGGTTTAAAGCCACATGGGCAGCTACATCAGTCGCTGTTCTGGAAGAGACAGAGCCTCAGCAGTGCTTTATAACCAGGCTCCACATTCCCTACCCAGGAGTATTTGATGAAGTCACCGGGATTATACAGAATAGAGTAAGATGTCCTGACAGAGGCTGGGGCTCTTCAGGCAGTTTAGACTTAGAGCAGAAGCACTTCAGAAACAGGAATGCTGCTTGTGTCCCAGAAAGGACTTAGGGATAGTAACAGCAAACATGCTTATGGGTCAGAAACTGTAAAATCTTCACAATCTTTGAATTAAATATTTGGTGCTTCAATACAGGTATATACATAATCCATGTATAATGTGTGTGTATACAGACACACATATACATGTATTTAGAGACAATGTGTGACTTCTGACTGCGATTCAGCTGGAGCTGAAATGAAATTTCTTCTCTGTCTATCTTTTATAGATAATTTGAGAAATATGTATGAGGTTGGCAGTTGTGCTGGTTATCCTGCCAGAGGCCAGGCAGCCTGAGAAAGATTGAGTAAAAGCTGGTATCAGGAAGAACACTGAACCAACAGGAAAAAAAACCCAAAGTAATCCAGAGAGGGAGTAGTAGAAATGAAAATGTGATCTGCTAGAACATTTTATGTGAAAGGTTGTATTTTAATTTCATACCTTATAATTTCATTATGCACTAAACTGTCGCCTTTGTAATTAATAAGCTGAAAAGCAAAGCAGGCAATGCTTATTCTTTGGCTCACATGGAGAAAAGACAACCGGAAGGTTAAATGTAAAGGACAAAATGTTATGAAGGGAATAAATAACCATGCTACAGCTGCAAATTAGACCATGAAACTGCGTGCTAAAAGCAGAATAAGGATCCTGCAGGATCAAAAGGAGCAGTCATTTTATGTTCCTAGGTATTTTACATAACCCTGTGGCCTAACATATCTTACACAAACTTGGATGGTCTAGGATGGGTTGCACACAGATCAGGGGCTTTCTGGTGAAAGAAGTCTCAAAGCAGACCCTCCTTTCTCAATGGAAGAAACCATAGTACATGACAAATTTGGGTGGAAAAGGCTTTTTTCATTGGCCCATGACTGCACTGTCAGCATCCCAAAATATATAAAGAGGTATGTTTGTGTCTGGTGCATTCACCAGAGAAGAGGCAGACAGCAGTGGTGATCTTCCACCTCCTTTGCTGGTAACACTCTGCCTGGTTCTGGACAGGCACCCTAACATTTCTTTTCCTTTTCTTAATCTCAAGTCTAATGAGTATTCTGCTTTCATTAATGCCTTCCTTCTTGCTTTACCCCAATGAGTGCATCCAGTTTGTATGTGTTCTACAGAACCATGGGTTGGTGGCTTGCAGGGCTTGCAGGAGGAAATTGTGTTTTGTTGACCTCCAAGAGGAGTGATCAGAGACCCAGAAACCTTCACTCAAGGCATCAGAGACAGAGGGCTGGTTGGTTAAGAAGTGTCTCGCTTCCTATGGAAACAGGCACCCAGCCATCACCGCCGTTCAGAGTTGCATTTTGAACTACATATCTTGCCTGAATTCCAGTAACACTTTGCACAAGTGGTCACCTTAATTGATGTTCAAGAGATACAGGTGTCTTTTTTACACTTTCCTATGGACGATGGTTGACTTGGTCTCTAAACACTTTGTGAACTACAGTAGGTTGAAGGTGAATAATTCATGGGGGTGTACTGGTACAAGAGTAGCTGCCTGGTGTTGAACAGATCTGGAATAACATTTTCAATGCAATAAGACCAATATTAAAAAAACACCAAAACACAACACCAAAACACCATAGGATCCCAGAATAAATTAGGTTGAAGGTAGTCTAGGAGTTTCTAGTCTGAATCCATGCTCAAAGCTAGGCTATTTAGGTCAGGTTGCTTTGAGGTATATTCACTGAAAGTTTTCATATCTCCAAGGATGCAGTTTATGCTTTGTTCTTTGTTTGACTCTGTAGATTTTGTAAAATTTGTCTTTGGTTGGTGAGGGCATGTTTTAAGCAATTCCTCGTTCAGTGTCTTTCAGTCTTGCCTCTGCTAATTGCAGGTAAGGAATTCACATCCCACCTGTGGTCATGAGGTTCCTTTACCATCTCCTGTTTGTCTTCTTTGTGGAGGCAGGGGCACTTCAATAGGCCGTGCTGTCCCGGGGCCAGGCTGGGATCCCTGGTGCAAGAGAGACACCCTGGTGTCCCTGGCTGGTGCGAAGCTGTCGTGGTTTAACCCTGGCCAGCAACCAAGCACCACGCAGCCGCTCACTCACTGCCCCTCACTCAGAGGGATGGGCAGGAGAACTGGAAAGGAATGTAAAAGTCAAGGGGTGAGATAAGATCAATTTAATAATTTAAACAGAATAAAGAGGTAAGAAGAACAATAATATATAATAATAATAATAAGAAGAAAATGCAAAGGTGGGGAAAAAGGGTAAAGCAAAAGCTGTGCACGCAAGCACCGCAAAGCAGGGAATTCATTCACCACTTCCCACGGGCAGGCAGGTGCTCGGCCATCCCCGGGGAAGCAGGGCTCCATCACGCGTAACGGTTACTCGCAAAGACAAACACCATAATGCCAAATGTCCCGCCCTTCCTTCTTCTTCCCCCAGTTTATATACCCAGCATGATGTCATATGGTATGGAATACCTCTTTGACTAGCTTGGGTCACCTGTCCTGGCTGTGTCCCCTCCTGATTTCCCCTGCCCCTCCAGCCCTCTCACTGGCAGGGCCCAAGGTCCAGCTGGTACCTTCCCCCACAGGCGGATGATGGTCCTTGGAGGAAAAGCGGGGAGAAAGCAGCAGCAGCGAGGAAGGAGCCTCTGCAAGGGAGCTCCCCGAGGAGGCGGGAGGCATGGCTCAAGGCGGGCCTCTCAGTGTTGACACCAGCTCAGAGCACCTCAGGAACTGGCCCTCCATCGGCAACATGCAGGAGCTCGCCAGATCCCTGATGGCATCCCTGGACATCACCAAAATCTGCCGCAACCTGCTGGAAGAGCTGAAGAAAATGCGGCACAGCAGCACTTCAATCCCACCTCAAACCTTTCAGGAAGAATATCGCGTCTGCCTGCAGTGCTGTCGATGCCTCATCAGCACCTGCCCGCACCACAGCAAGCCCGCGGCAGGACAGGACCTGCCCATGCTGGTCATCACCCTCCACAACACGGACATCCTGGTGCACGAGGAGGACCTGCAGCTGGACCTGCGGCTGCGCTTTGAGCTGGCCGTCGATGGGGAGCCGCCCTACGTGTGGGACACCACCCAGCGGCTCCCCGAAATAGCCCCTGAGAGGTGCTGCAAGAACTGCAACGCGCCTCTGCCCAGGAGCCCTGGGGACAGACGGAGCTCGCAGGCATCAGACCCCGTCCTCAGGCCCCGGAGAACACAGAAGGGACAGAGGAGACGGGACAGGCAGGACGCAAGGGCTCCTGAGCGGGCAGAACGCAGTGACACCAGCAGCACGGACCTGCATCCGGATGGCCAGGAGGACCCTCTCCCCACCGTGGTCCCCACGTCTGCCCCATCCCTGTCCTCTGCAGTCCTGGAGCCGGTCCCCACGAATGCCCTGTTCCTGTCCTCAGCAGACCTGGAGCCAGTCCCCACGTCTGCCCCGTCTGTGTCTTTTGCGGTCCTGGAGCCGGTCCCCACATCTACATCGCCTCCATCCCTGTCCTCTGCAGTCCTGGAGGGGACGCAGAGTGTTGAGAAGCAGGCCCTGCCCCACACGGATCAGAGGGACCTGCGGCAGAGGTCTGCTGTGCAGCGCGTCGTGCAGTCCTGGCAAATGCTGAAGGCCAGCATGCAGAGGAACATCGGGGATAAGGTGGATGAGCTGTTGGAGCCAGAGAGCCCGGAACCCAGCAGCACCACGGAAGGCAAGCAGAGGCTGACATTCAACCTCTTGTCTAAGGTCGACACACTCTTCCACGCTGCGGATTTGGAGGATTGAGGAGCACCGGCAAGAAAAGGTGGGATGGGAGAAGCGTTGGCAGAGCAAGCGCTGCACGGGAGGATGGGGATGGTCTGGGCTGCCTTGTGCAGCTCTCACAGCTGTGTCGTTCGGGAGGTGTTTCTGTAGGACAAGATACTGTGGTCTGGGAGCGTTGGGATGGCGGTGAGAGCTGCGATGGCCTTTCACCGATGCTTGGTGTGGGCAAGAGGAGACGGCCCGCTGGGCACCCACCCAGTGCAGGTGGCAGATGATGGAGAGAAGTACCTGGGGCTTCCCTGCCCAGCAGCTGCTCCTCACATTCCATGCTGTCCCCAGGTCATTGCTGCCTGCCTGCCTGCTGCTGTCCTGCCCAGAGGGGAAGGTAAAGCAGCCATCGGGGGACCAAGGATAAGAGAGGCCCTCAAGCGCCTTGTGCTCTGCTGGGATGGAGCAAAGATCATCCTGTCATCTCTGGAGGCCTCCAGCAGCAGAGAAGCCCAAAGAGCAGCCGTGAGCACTTTCCCCAGGAACGCGACACCTTGGCAGAGAGGTCGGCTGTGAAACTAAGCTTTTATTTGAATAAAGCAGCAGCGTCCTTAAAACGTCCGCGAGAGCTCTTCATGTCTTGAATGAATGGGAGGGGGGGGGCAGTGACCTCCAGGGCTACGAGGGTGACAGCGACAGTGCTGGCAGTAGGAACAGGCATTGAGGCAGCTCTGTGCCTCGTCCCCACCATGGGGGAGGCTGGCATGTCCCCAGCTGTCCCCACCAGCTTCATACCAGGTCCTTGCTTCATCCTCGTTTCAGACTGTCCCTCCAAGGAGCCTTTTGGGAGCACTCCTGTAGCTCCAGCCATGCAGCCCCAGTTGTCCTTCCCCTTCCCCTGGGGCCAGGGGCTGAGCTCCCCACCAGGGCACTGCCCATGGCCCCAGTGGGCACAGGGCTCTCAGACTGCCAGCCTGGGCAGTCCCGCAGTAGCCGGCTGGGCACCTCTGCCGGCCCCGGTGAGGGATGCACAGCCTCGGCATCGACACCATCCTCCAGCCCATTTCTCCGGGACTAAAGCTGCAACGGAGACCCACAGATGAGGCATGCAAAAGAGCAGCAGCAGCAGCAGCAGCAGCAGCAGCAGCGAGGCTTGAGTCTGCCAAGTCCCTTGAGGCTGCCAAAGAGCTGCAAGGAGAAGAAAGGCAGGGCGCACAGGGCACCCCCCTTTCCCCAGTCCAAGTGCTCCCCACCAGCAATGGGGCCCTCCTGGGCTTTTCTGGGGACTGGCACCCAGGGCCTGTGGGGATCCTGGCAGAGTGGAGACGTGCCTGGCACAGTAAGGCTGCTGGGCATGGGGTTCACAGCGGGAGGAACGGCTGAGGAGAGACTCTGCAACTTGCTGACGTCGTCCTGCTGATGGCATGGATGCAGGGCTGTCTTCTGCTGAGAAGTCACTTGTGCTTTGGCCGTGCACCTGCAGCTTTGGAGAACGAGGAAGCTCCACTTGGCATGATCCCTCCTTCCCACCCCCTGGGCAGGCCACCTGGGGTCAGGGTGGGCTACCGAAAAACGTGGGCTTGCTCTTTCCTCCCGGTCTGGGCTGCTGGCTGCAGCAGCCTGTCATCTCCTGATCTTCCCCCCTTGCTTCACTTTGGTTCTGTGTGACTGGGCTCCAGCAGGTCTGGACCTCGGACCTGTGAAGCTGTTGAGCCAGCTCAGGATGGGGTCTCATTCCAGTTGCCCACCCCAGACCTAATCCCGGTCCCGAACCCGCCTTGGCGATCAAATTCCGTGCTGCCTCTGGCTGGGATGAAGTCAGCTTTCCTCCTGGCAGCCCATATAGTGCCGTGCCCTGGAGTTGTAGCTGGAGCGCTGCTGAGAGCGCAATGGTTTGGCTACCACTGAGTACTGGCTGGTACGCCAGTCCCGAGAGACTCTGGCAGGTGGCAGAAATGGGCTGACAGGAACTGCATGAAACCCAACAGGGCCAAGCGCCAAGTCCTGCACTTTGGGAGGAACAAGCCCAACAGGTCGCAGGAGGGGAGCCTTCCCTTCTGCTCTGTCCTGGTGAGGTCACACCTGGAGCTCTGGGTCCAGTGCTGGGCTCCCCAGTTCCAGAGAGACATGGACAGACAGGAGAGAGTTCAGGGAAGGGCCATGAAGGTGACAAAGCCTCTGGAGCATCTCTTCTAGGAGGAAAGGCTGCAGGAGCTGGGGCTGTTCAGCCTGGGCAGGAGAAGGCTGAGAGGGGACCTGAGCGATGCACACAGGTACCTTAAGGGCCAGTGTCAGGGGGCCGGGGCCAGGCTCTTGTCAGCGGTGCCCAGCGACAGGACAAGGGGCAACGGGCACAAACTGCAGCACAGGGAGCTCCGTGGGGAGAGCAGGAAAAACTTCTTTCCCTTGAGGGTGCCGGAGCACGGGGACAGGCTGCCCAGAGAGGCTGTGCAGTCTCCTTCTCTGGGGACGTCCAGAGCCCGCCTGGATGTGATCCTGTGCAGCTGCTGTAGGAGAGCCTGCTTGAGCAGGGGGTGGGCTGGGTGGTCCCAGGGGTCCCTCCAACCCCACCGCCCTGTGGTGCTGTGATTCCGTAAGCTAATGCCGTGTGGAATATTTTCACAGGTGTCAGAGGGGGCCTGGTGGGAGCAGCGCCCATTGGGGCAGTGGACAGTGGCAGAGGTGGGTGTGTAGCTGGCTGCACGGAGCAGGGCCAGGGAGCTGGCCAAGCTGGCACACAAGCATGCCATCTCAGGACGGGTCCTGCTGCGGCTGACAGAGGGGACCCTGCGGCACATGGGGGTGGCCCCATGGAGCCAGCGCCGGGAGCTGATGTGGGAGCTGCTGCAGCTGAAACTGCAGCAGGAGCTCAAGGAGCTGCTGAGCATCACTGGGGGTCAGCATTGCCCATGCTGGGGCTGTGATAATGCCATGGGGTGCGTGGGCTGGTCCCGCCAGGTGGGTGGTGGTCACCATCACCTTTCTCTCCAGAGTGAAGATGATGTCCCTGTGGATGCCCTGGGGCCTGTGGGAGGAGAGATGATGCCATGGGAGAACAAAGCAGCAGCTGGAACTGAGCACCCAATGCAGGAGAGGTGCTGGAGTCATGAGGAGATGTCACCATGTCCCCCTCCAGAGAAGCTCAAACCTGGCTGGTGCCAGCAGGTAGAGGTGGCTACCAGGCCCCAGGTGGCACAACTCATCCCACTGCCAGCTTTCATGGGGTTCTGCTGGCCTTCATGCGTTCCCACTAGAAAAGAGTCCCCCGTGGAGAGTCGGCCAAGTCACGACAACCACACCAATATGGCTACATGCCGTGCTCACTTTATTAAACAAACAGGTCATATTTGTAACTTAAACCAACCGCTCACACGACTTTACACACAGGTGATTGGATAAAGGTTGCTGGTCACTTGGGCGTCCGTGTCGCTGATCGGTGAGCATGCTGCAGGTGCCTGATCAGAGTGTGCCGCTGAGAGTGTGTTGATTTCGCAGTTCCCAGGACTTGCTCTGCACCTGGCTTCTTGTTTGTGCATAGCTTGTCTTCTTTCTCACACTCCTTGTTTCAAGGACGATTTAAAGTTGCTCTGCAGCTTCAACTAACAGGCCTGGGTTGTCCAACCCGGACAATGGTAACATATGTCATCGGTCCTTTAAAAATCCCTCTACATATCCCCTTTTTCTTTTTGGACAACCCATGTCTGTTTCACAATAGATGTTAAACCTTTCTTCACACAAGAAAATAAACAGTTAAAACCTAAAAACATTACAACAATGATTATAACAAAGCATATTCCTTCCATCAACAACATCTTTAAACAACCTGTTATCCCCAATCCTCTCAACCATTCATCGAAGAGATTATCATCAGCAAGAATATGCTTCATGTTTCCCTGCAGTTGTAACAACTTCTTGTGCATCGATATGGAATGATCGGAAAGGTTCATACAACACATCCCTTCAAAATCCTCACAACTGTGTCCATGTGCTAATAACAAAAAATCTATTGCAGCTCTATTTTGTAACATAGCCTGCCTAACATTATCTACATCAAGCAATAACAAACTTAAAATCTGCGATGTAAGATTAAATTGTTTTTCTCCCCAGCATGCTAACCTTCGTATATTCTTAGCATTTAATGCTGCCATTGCCCCCGGCATAAATATGGAGGCTAGGATATTTGCTGTTACAGAATGCAGATCGACTCGGTCATTACATGTTTCATCAAAGGTGCGCAGTGTCCTCCGTGATCTATAATATTATTGAGTTATTTTTAATAAGTCTTTCATATTTGGAGCAAAGTCAAGCGCCCTAAATAACATGGTCCACCGAGAGGATACACAGGAATCCCTGGCCATGCTCTGTCCCCACATATCAAAAAGACTCCTGGTGGCAACTGATAACCCCCTGATACATCTATATGGAAACCCCCAGTTTTCAATTCACCCCAAATAGGTGAACTGGTTAGATCTTGAAACACTGTATAAAACCCCGTTGACGTGTTAGCCATAACTGCCACGGGTCACCAAACCAAATTACTCCAGTGCCATTCATGGGTTGAAGCGGTGATAACATGTGGGTACAGTCTGCCATATCAGTTGCAGTAACATTAACATATTCAACAGGTACAACGCTAGCCAATAGGTCTAACTCCTGCAAAGGTAAATGATGTGGCTGATTTAAATTCTCAAATACTGTCTTCTGCCATGCTGCATTATGCATAGAAGGCCAAACAAATTGCCCATTCGGACTCATACATGTACCATTCTGATTGGAAGTCAGATCCACTGTTTTAACATTCCAAAAACCATCAAAATTTGTTTCATTCTCTTGCAGGGGAATACCAGTTAAAGAAGTTCTAAAGGGGTTGTCTGCTTGTTGCAGACTTAAACAAAAGTCTATTACTCCCGTGATATTGGCCCATGTCACCCATATGTTTGTCCTAGGCAAGATGTCAAAAATACTTAGGCCAATGGGTAAAAAATTCATCAAGACCGTAAACCAAGTCCACCACTCAAACGTGTACTCCTGCAATTTACACTTTTTTTTTTTTTTTTTTTTTTTTACATTTCACCCCACAAATCTGTGGTTTCACAGATTCTGATGATGTATATTGTCTCCAATCAGCATGGTATTACACTAGTCGTATGCTTTCTCTGGCTTCATGCCTGGTTACTAATAAAACACATAACTCTTTACACAATTTACATTTAAACTTTGGCTTACAGAACTGTTTTACCCCACATAGCATACATTGGCACAATACCCGTGGGTTACATCTCTTACAACATAGACAGTTTATTCTGTCTGCTCGCTCTGAGTCTTCTCTTCCATCTTCTGATCTTGACATACAGGTCGCACAAACTTGCTAGGGACCCATATAGGTCCTTTATCTGTGGAGATACAAAAATAACCTCTGCCAATAAATAACACTGGATTAGGCTCTTCCTATACACCTGAAGCCATATTTTTATACAAAACATTCAAACCAGGAACTGTAGTTGTTTGGTTCCCTCGCGCTGTTTGGTGATGTATAACAGGTGGTCCCTCTCTATCCTCTGTAAGGGAGAGAGAGTTTAAGGTAAACAACACCTTAGTCAACTGTTTAGTTACATCTATGTCCTGTGATACTTTCTGTCTCTGAAGATAATCCTTCAGGGTACAGTTTGCCCTTTCAACAACTGATGCAGGGCTGGGGAAAGGAGGATTCAAGGTGGATTGGATGGATGGACTATTTAGTGGATGAAGAACTGGCTGGATGGTTGCATCTAGAGAGCAGTGGTCAACAGCTCAATGTCTGGACAGAGAACACTGATGAGTGGTGTCTCTCGAGGGTCCGTACTGAAGGAAGGACTGTTTAATATCTTCATCAATGACACAGACAATGGGATTGAGTGCACCCTCAGAAGACTTGCAGATGACACCAAGCTTAGTGGTGTGGCTGACACATCTGAGGGGTGGGATACCATCCAGAGGGACCTGGGCAGGCTTGAGAAGCAGGTCTGGGTGAACCTCGTGAGGTTCAACAAGGCCAAGTGCAATCTCCTGCACCTGGATCAGGGTAACCCCTGGTATCAATGTGGGCTGGGGGATGAGAGGATGGAGAGCAGCCCTGCCAAGATTGACTTGGGGGTGCTGATGGATGAAAAACTGATTGCCCAGAGCAGCTGTGGGTGCCCCATCCCTGGCAGTGCTGAAGGCCAGGCTGGATGGGGCTGGGGGCAGCCTGGGTTGGTGGAAGGGGTCCCTGCCCGTGGCGGGGGGTGTGTGGGGTGGGACTAGATGGTCTTTAAGGTCCCTTCCAATCCAAACCAGTCTATGATTTGATGATTTGGGGCAAGAGGAGCAGGTCGGGGAGGTTTCCAGCTGAGAGCCCCAAGCACTGCCCAGCCCCTGCTGCCTTTCACCCCAGCTGCAGGCCCCAGCTTTGCCATGGCCGGATGGGCACACCCAGCACCCTGTGCAGGGTCCAGGACATGGTTTGGGGGACCTGGTGTGGGTGTCTGGGGCTGCTGCAGCTTTCTGAGCTGCTTGGCTCAGCTCCAGCTGCCACATTACTTTCACATTCTGTTTCTGGGAATGGTTTGATTTACAGGAAAGCAGAACATTTCCTCCTTGCCTCTACACATAAAACAAGCGGAAGCCAGCCTCTGAGGCAGGTCTGTATGAAGAGCTGGGCTGGGCTGACACCAGCTCAGGAGCTGCTGAGGACCAGACTGAGACAGTAGGACTCTGCTGAGGATCTGTGTGGCTGGGAGCTGGGGATCAGCAGAGAGCAGGGGTCTTGTCATCTTCTTATTTCTTGTGTTTTCCCATCAGTTGAGAGATACCAGGGAAGGTAAGAAAGGGGTTTTAAGGCAGTGGGCGAATGGTCTCTGCTCTGAGTGTGGGATGGAGCAAACAGGCTTTGCTCGTCTGTCTGAGGGAGCTCTGAGGACCTGTGTGTGCTTCCAGGGTTAACCCTGCCTGTTCCAGGCATGACCCAGCCCCGGGAGGGTCAGGCTGCGTGCCCTCGACAGCCGTGCCAGGCAGTGGGCTGGGTGACATGGCGGCTGCAGAGCTGTGCAGGCGTCTATAGTGACCGTCCCCCTGCGCTGGGCACCGGTGCGGCCGCCCCTCGAGCCCTGGGGTCCGTTCTGGCCCCTCACTCCCAGACAGAGCTTGGGGGTCCGGAGCGTGTCCAGAGCCGGGCAGGGGGCTGGGGCAGGGGCTGGGGCACCAGTCTGATGGGGGGGGCTGGGGGGTCAGCCTGGAGAGGAGGGGGCTCAGGGGGGACCCGATCGCTCCCTACAGCTGCCTGGGAGGGGGCTGCAGCCAGGGGGGTCGGTCTCTGCTCCCAGGTCACAAGCGACAGGGCAAGGGGGAACGGCCTCAGGCTGCACCAGGGCAGGTTTAGGTTGGAGACTGGGAAACATTTCTTCACCAAAAGGGTGTCCAGCACTGGGACAGGCTGCCCAGGGAGGGGGGGGGTTGCACCGTCCCTGGGGGTGTTTAAAAGATGCGCAGATGTGGTGCTCAGGGCCATAGGTTAGTGGTGGGCTTGGCAGTGCTGGGTTAAAGGTTGGACTTGATGATCTTAAAAGTCTTTTCCAATCTAAATGATACCATGATTTTATGGTCACTGATAATGACTTTTTCCGTGGTATGCTCTCTGTCAGCATTAAGAGGGTGCAGAAGCAAGTGGGTGCTGGGCACAGTCCTCGGGCTGGCGGTGCCAGCAGCTTGGGTGGCAGTGCCTGCCTCCCGTGACACTCGTTAGAAAGCGTAGCAGCACTGGGGCGATAAGTGGCATTTGTGGGACACCCTGCTCTGTCCCCAAGCCTAGGGGGAGATTTTTTCCTATTCCTCCCTATGGAGTGATGGTTGGACTCACCTGTCCCAGCCTCTCCTACAGTCTATACTTCACCACCCAAAGTGCTGTGGTGCCTGGTGCAGCCCCTCAAAGGCACAAGTGCTTCCAGAGCCTGCTTCTCCTGATGCAGGGCTGGGGAAAACACCCTCAAGGGGGCTGTTCCCATGAAATGGGGTGCACGCAGTCCCATGGCAGGTCATACTGCCAGCCTTGCTGCTTCCCTCATTTGCTTCCAAGGAAGAAAGCAATCCCATGTTATTCCATAAATACGCTTTAGTGGTCCTTCGCATGCACTAACACAATTGCATGTGAGTTTTTTCCTTGTTCTTGAAGAAATATGAAACCATGCTGGGACTTCAAAGTGCACAGGGGTGACAGATAGTTCAGGGTCCGGCAGGGCTGGTGTTAATCTCCACCACAGCCGTGCAGTGCTCTTTTGGGCATCTGAGACTGGAACAGCACAGGTAACAGGCCAACGGGTTAGTAGTTGGGAGGGGACAGAGCTGGGACAGGTGGCCGGAGTGGACCATGCTGCACAGCAATCACAGCTAGGGGGAAGAAGGAGTAAGGGGAGATGCTGGTGGCAGGGCATTTGTCTTCCCAAACAGCTGAGGTTTTGCTTTCCAGGGAGCAGCTGGACATCTGCCCGCTGATGCAAATTAGGGAATAAACATCTTGCTTTGCTTTAGAGCATGCACAGCTTTCCTTCAGTTGCTAAACTCCTGTCTTGACCCAGCAGATTTTCTTGCTTTTGCTTTTCTGCTTCCATTTTCCTCCCCATCCTGCTGGCAGGTGGGCATGAGATGCTGGTGGGGGTTTAGTTGCTGGCGGAAGCCGACCCCCACGATGTTTTTCCTCCTCTTTTGGGGGGCTTGAGCTTCACACACAGCAGCAGATGCATGGTCTGGCCAATGGTGGGATAGGGCATGTGCTCCTGCATTGTCACTGCTGTTCCGCTGGGCTCTGCCACATCCAGACTTTGTCATGAGGCTGGCTGAGCCTGACAGGAGAGCACAGATGTTGACGGGACTGCCCGTGTATCCAGAGCTGGGACTTTTCTGCAGGTCTCCAGGCTTAAGGTCCTGCACTGAGGGAGGAACAACCCCACATACCAGCACAGGCTGGGGCTGACCTGCTGGAGGGCAGTCACTGGTGTGAAGCTGGCAGTGCTGGTGGGCAGCAAGTTGCCCATGGGCCAGCAGTGTGCTCTTATAGCTAAGGGGCCAGTGGGATTCTGGGGTGCATTGGGAGGAATGTGGCCAGCAGGTCGAGGGAGGTGGTCCTCCCCCTCTGCTCTGCCCTGGTGGGGCCCATCTGGAGCTCTGGGTCCAGTGCTGGGCTCCCCAGTTCCAGAGAGACATGGACAGATAGGAGAGAGTTCAGGGAAGGGCCATGAAGGCGACAAAGCCTCTGGAGCATCTCTCCTAGGAGGAAAGGCTGCGGGAGCTGGGGCTGTTCAGCCTGGGCAGGAGAAGGCTGAGAGGGGACCTGAGCGATGCACACAGGTACCTTAAGGGCCAGTGTCAGGGGGCCGGGGCCGGGCTCTTGTCAGCGGTGCCCAGTGACAGGACAAGGGGCAACGGGCACAAACTGCAGCACAGGGAGCTCCGTGGGGAGAGCAGGAAAAACTTCTTTCCCTTGAGGGTGCCGGAGCACGGGGACAGGCTGCCCAGAGAGGCTGTGCAGTCTCCTTCTCTGGGGATGTCCAGAGCCCACCTGGACACGATCCTGTGCAGCTGCTGTAGGAGAGCCTGCTTGAGCAGGGGGTGGGCTGGGTGGTCCCAGGGGTCCCTGCCCAGCCCCACTGCCCTGTGGTGCAGTGATTCTTTCTTTGCTCTCATGGACCAGCCTATTCTCCATCATTCAGCCTGTGCTCTCCATCGTTCCACATCTTCTCCCCCAAATAAATCTGGTGTGAGCCCCACACCCTCCCTTGCTGGTGCCTTCTGGGTGGTGGCAGGAAGGCAAATATTTGAGAGGTCAGCAGGTAGTTGGGTACTGGGGGAATGATCCCTGTGCTGGGGGATCCTTTTTAAATTATAGTCAGATTGAACTTTGACTGCATGGCCAGGCTTGTTCTTTCAAGCTTGATGTTGTTATGGTGTACAGGCATTACAGTCCTGTCCCCTGAGGCACCTTCTGGCCACCTTTTGTTGTGTGCAGAAGAGACTCTTAAAGCAGGAGATACATACTTTGCAAACTTCACTAGGCTGATGTCCACAATGGTGTAGAATCATTGAATCACAGAATGGTTTGGGTGGGAAGGGACCTTAAAGACCATCCAGTTCCCACCCCCCCTGCCATGGGCAAGGACCCCTCCCCCCAGCCCAGGCTGCCCCCAGCCCCGTCCAGCCCGGCCTTGAGCACTGCCAGGGATGGGGCACCCACAGCTGCTCTGGGCAGCCTGGGCCAGCGCCTCGCCGCCCTCACAGGGAAGAGTTTCTTCCTCATCTCTCATCTCCATCTCCCCTCTCTCATGTAAAGCCATTCCCCCGTGTGCCATCGCCACCTGCCCTTGCCCAAAGCCCCTCCCCAGCTTTCTTGCCGGCCCCTTTAGGCACCGGCAGGTGCTCTAAGGTCTCCCCGCAGCCTTCTCCTCCCCAGGCTGAGCCACCCCAGCTCTCCCAGCCTGTCCCCACAGCAGAGCTGCTCCAGCCCCTGAGCATCTCCCTGGCCTCCTCTGGCCCCGCTCCAGCAGCTCCGTGTCTCTCCTGTGCTGGGGACCCCAGAGCCGGACGCAGTGCTGCAGGGGGGGTCTCATGAGCATGGACTAGAGGGGGAGAATCACCTTTCTTGACCTGCTGGCCATGATGCTGGTGATGCAGCCCAAGGTACTGTGAGCACACAATGCTGAGTCACGTTCAGTTTTTCATCCACCAGCACCCCCAAGCCTTTCTCCTCAGGGCTACTCTCAGTCCATTCTCTGCCCAGACTGTATTTGTGCTTGGGATTGCCCCAACCCAGGTGCAGGAGATTGCACTTGGCCTTGTTGAACCTCATGAGGTTTGCATGGGCCCACCTTTCAAGCCTCTCAAGGTCTTTCTTGTATGTGGGTTTAGGTCCCAGGTGAAACCCTAGTTTGGTCACCACCCCAAAAAGGCCCTGATTAACCTTTGTTGGCTGGGCAATCATCACTGGTGGAGAAGGGATGGCCTCCACTTCTCCCTGGAATGAATCCTTCACGTTGATGGGTTGCCATCTCCTGTCTGGTCTTCTCTTTTAGGATTTTGGGCCTTCCTTCCTGGTATTCTTCCTCTTGAATTCTTGAGGTGGTCCATATCTTCATCTTACATCCCAGCCTTGTCTACCAGGCCTGCCATGTGACCGTGTGCTCTCTTGGCTGAGCTGGGGACCTTGGCTGCCTGTGTCCTCTGGAAAATCAAGCATCTGACCAAAAGGATCATCTACCGTGAGGTGAGATGAACCAGACCCCACATTCACTGAGCATATTCCCTAAAGGTTCACTGACTTTAAAGGAAAAGCTGACACTTAAAGGCTCTGAAAAGGTTCCAAAGTCCAGTCACAAGCATCTCAGATCAATGCCTGTGTTGGCAAGAGTCTTGCGCTGTTGGTGGGACGAGAGCTGAAAGCACAGGAAGGTTTTGTGCACTGCATAAATCTCTTCAGTATCTTACTGAATTGAGACACAGACAATAATCAGGTTTATATGACAGTGTAAAAAAAGGTGTAAAAGCATGTGGACAGTGAGAGCACCAGCTCCGTTAAGGTTAGCAGTCAAGGACCTTTCCAGTGCATATGGAATAAGTGAAGGGGTAAACGATAAACAAAACCACACAGGTACACAAACTGGATAGACAGGTGTTCCTGGACACAATGCCAAAGACCCAAAGTCTCCAGTCACTAATGATGGGCCAACAGGATGCTCCAGGCAAAACTCTGGGCAGGGATAACATAGCTTTTTCCTATCCATTGGGGTGGGAATGATGTGTGTCCCGAGAAGCAGCTCCTAGGGGGAATGGGCATGAGTGTGGGGCTCCGTGCTGGCAGCTGGAGCAGGACCACAGGTCACAGCCCGTAGGTGTGGTGCTGAGTATTCAGGGTGAGTGTGTGGTGCCTGTAAGATGAGTGTGTGAGCACATGCCTCTGCTGGTGAGCACCAAGCTGGACCACCCAGTGAGCAGTAAGGCTGGTAAGAGGGTGCACGATGCAGCAGGGGTGTTGGATGGACAGAGGGGCTGTGCTGGTGCTCGAGGGATTCAGGAATGACCACAGCTGTCTGTACTTAGGCATTTATGAATCCTTTTGGCTATACATGGGTGTTGTTGAAGGCAGCACCTTGTCCATGACAAGTTGTGTGGCCAAGTCAGGGTGTGTGAGGGTTCAACCCTCAGCTTCAGGGTTGAACCTGCAAATGGGAAAGTAGCAGGCATAACCACTGTCCCGAGACGGAGACCCCCCAGGCCTTAGGCCACCCAGGCTGGGCTCCAGCAGCTGAGTAGGAGGAATTCCCAGGGCCAGAGCTGCTGGAGACCCCTCTTATAAGAGGCTGGGGCCTCTTACAATATACCTTAAAGTGTTTTCTTCTTCCATAGCCATGGGTTCACAGGAGGACATACTAGAGGCCGATCAAAAGGCACATTCTGCTAAAATACAGCTGGCAGAAGCATGTGAGAAAGAAGGACTGGATGATGAATACTGGGTCCCCAAACTGTCAGAGCTACTGGGAGTGAAGTCCAAAGAAGCCCTGAAACATATGCAATATGAAGACTACCTTAAGCTGGAGTGTGCAGTACGGTACCCCTGGGAAACAAAGGCTCTCCAAAAACTCCTGGAACTAACAGACAACAAAACAACTTCTGAGGACCTGCAGAAAGAGCGCTTGGAGAAGATAAAGCAGAGACAAGAAGCAGCCAAGCTAGTCCTGCAGGAGCTGAAAGACATGCACAACATTCACAGCCATAGCAGGGATGCCATAAGAAAGAAAGAGGAAGCTCTGTGGCAAGCCATGGAGATTCCCAAAGAGTACTGGATCCCACCAGAGAAGTCACTGCTGGATGTGCTGGAGAGCGTCCAGAAGCAGCTGGAGCAGCAGGAGTCATCAGTGGGCAGGGGTGAGAACGTCTCTGACACAGAGGTCCTGAGGCGGGCGTCGGGGGGACTGGCCCTGCAGGGCATTTACAGAACCAGCAGCCTGGCAGATGTGCTGGCAAAGCGAGACCAGATCATCAGCATTCCCGATGGATTCAAGCTCACCGGTCCAGAGCAAGGGATGCTGTTTGAGAGGAAGGAGTTCTCCTCCTCTGCAGAAGAAGCCACTTTCACCAAGTCCATGGAGCAGCTGGGGTTCAGCATCAGCGTTTCTGCCAAAGCCGGCTTCTGGGGGTTTAATGTTGAAGCTAATGTAGATTACAGCAGATCCTCGCAGCTGGAGGATGTTCACCAGTCCCGCTCTGAACAGAGCTACATTTGCACCACCAAGTACCAGTACATCCCTTTGGCCTCCTGCTACTTACAAAAGCATCAGCTTCGCCTCTCAGATGCAGCCCTGTGGGAGCTGCAAGACATTGAGCATCTTTTGAACATCACCCAGGAAGCAGACAGGCCTGTCATGCTGAAGAGCAGGTGTGCGAGCTTCTTCAGCAGGTTTGGGTCCCACGTAAACCAGGGTCCCCTGCACTTTGGGGGGATATTCTGGTGGAAGGCATCTACGGAAGGATTCAGAGCTGAACAGCGGGAAGAGATGAAGCGACAAGCATCTGAAGCACTGAACAGCTGCATCGGGGCCAGCTATAGCAACTTTGGTGTCAGCGCAGGGGTGAACGTGGACATTTCAAAATCCAGCTTACAGGCTTCTTCTCAGGGAAGAGATGGAAAAAGTGCCTACACAGCAGTTCAGGTCTACGTGGCCAACACAGGGGGCCCATCAGAGACAAGTTCTCTTCCTCAGTGGAAATTTGGGCTTGTAACTAACAACACAACCTGGTGTGTTATTGACCGAGGCTTTCAGCTGATCCCAGTGTGGGATATAATCCAGTTTAATCACAGCAGTGACTTTAAGTCTGTCTATCAAATAAGCAGCAGCCTCAGGGCAACATATGAAGCACTAACGAATTGCTGTGTTGGCACCATGTTTGGAGAGGAATTGATCAGTGCAGTGGAAGAGGCCAAAGCTTTTGTGGATTGTGTGAAGACCTGGGCGGTGACAGGTGATGAAAGGAAACTGCTCACACTGATAGATTTCAAACAGAATCTGAATGAAAAAACCAAAAACCATAGTGTCTGGATCAACATATGCCTGTCAGACAAAGCACTGCAGGAGTTCCTGGTGAATACCGTTCTGTTTTGCAAGAAGTCACCTCCAGAAAATACCACCTATATCAAGTCTCTGTTGAAGTGCCTCCTGGATCCTCATGTCTATTCTGTCAAGGACTTCCCCAGGTCTTCCTTCATTATGCAATGGATCTTCCATACTGAGCACATGGTTCCCGAAACTCCCCATGTTGCTGAGCTTGAAGATCTCACCAAGACACTCCTGCAAATGAAGGAGTACATCCAGGAAGTCACCTATGCACCAGAAACCTCTGCATCTGCCATTCATGAAGCAAAAATAAAAGCCACCTTGACTGCAAGCCTAGCTGTTTATTCTTTACTCCAGTTTCTCCAGGAAAGGGCACAGAAAGACATAGAACTCTTGGTGATCTTAATTACAACCAGCACAGGATACCAGGTGGAAAGGGGGACTTTTCAGTACCTCCTTGGATATCCAGAAATTAACTTCATGATAAATGAAATGGAAATGGGACATAAGGAGTATCTGGGTCTGAAGGAGCAAGACATTTACAGAGCTCAGGCATTCCTGCTGCTGATGGGTCTAACTGTAACTTCTGAACATAAAGAGGTGCCCCCTGAGCAGAAGAATAAACGTTTCATTTTCATGGAAGATCAAATGAAAAACCTATGGACAACAGAGATAAAAACTCTTCTTGAAAAGCACAGTGCATTCAAAGACTGGGAGATGCTGGAAAGTGACTTGCTTTCCTTCATCAATGGGCGCTTGGATGACACACATGATGATCTGAAGAAACACAATATAATCAAAGACATGGAAGACACTTTTCAAAGAATACAGCCTTCCAGTGAGTCCAAATCCGAATCAGATGGCAGCAAATACAAAGCAAATCAAGTCATTGCAAATCAAGAGTTCCTCCACTTACTTAAGCGCCTTGGACTAGAAAGTTACTATCCAAGAAAAATGGGGACGGAAGATTTCCACATCATATACAACACATCTTTACATGACAGCCAGCCTAGCAAGGACAATGAACTACCATTTTACTTCTTGCAAAAACTGTTAACTGTGGATTATCGGGTGAGGTACCTGACTTACAAGGATGAGAGCAACCCAGGACTCACACCTGTGCCAAAGAACACAGAGCAAGAGCATGAACCCTCAGATTCCTTTGATGACTTTTTCACTGATTTGGAGGAAGAAGCCCCTAAATCTCCAACCAAGGAAAATTGTGTGCACCCTATGGACCTCCAGATGGCAATATTTCATTGTGCTGATGATTTCATGAGACAGTACATTTCAACAAAACTTGCTTTCTGCCAGTTTGCACTACCTCTCCTGGTACCCAACCCATGCACTTCACAGATAGAGTTCCCCCTCTGGTCCCTCAGCCAAATAAAAAAAAGCTGGAAAGAGGCTGAGAAGTCAGGAAAGGAGGCCAAAATGAACAGTTACAAAAACAAACTGTTGTATCAGGCAGAAACACCCATTGTGTCCTTCATACGGATTGGCAGCTCTCCCTCCTCTTCCAAGTCTCAGATCCTGAATGCTCTGCTGAGCAAACAGAAGCATGACGTCTTTTTCCACCGACATTGCAAAGGCAGCACCAAAGACTGTTTGCTGATGAAAGGTGTTGTGGAGATCTCCTGGTACTGTCCCCGGGGCAGTGGTGATGACAGCTTTGACTGCTGTGTGGCTTTCTGTAACCTGCATGGAGATGCAAGGGATCACAAAGAACAGCTGCAGTTTTTACAGGAGATATCTGCTGTGAATGTGGTTTTTGTATCTGAGTCTGATCAGAGCGATGAGAGAGGGGTGAAGATTTTACGTGATCTGTGGCAGTCACAAACGCCTTTGGTTTGTCTTTTCACTGAAAAAGAGAACGTTGCAGCTAGCCGATCTAGCCAAAAAATAAAAATAGGTATCAAGAACAGAAACGAAGCAGAATTAATGGATGAGCTGACAAAAAAAATCAGGGATCTCCTGGAAGGGTCTAACATGCTTTCCAGCCTTGATGCCTGCCTGGACAAAGCTCGCAAGTACAGATTCTTAGTCGACCAAGATACAGATGCGTGTGTGACAGCCAAAGAAAAGGCGAAGGAGCTGGTGAAGCTTCTGAAGCAAGAGAAGTTGTCTGAGATCAAATCCCATCTTCTGCCTCTTCAAGGAAAGCTGTGGTACATGTGGTGCAAAAAGGACAAAGAACTCACTCGGTTGCAGGAAAAGAGAAACAAGAGCATAGAGCATCATCGGAGCCAAATTGAAACAGAGAAGTCAGCAATAAGAAGAAAGCAACTAGCAAAAGCTTTCCCCCTCAATCAGCTGATGAAATCAGTCCTTGGCTTTCTCCAGTCACAGCCAGCAGATACCAAGAAATACTTCCTGCAGTGGATGAAGATCTTTATGGATGACCTGTCCTCTGGTCACCTTGATGAACTGAAGGGAAAGTATCACCAATTATGGTCTCAAATCCTGGCAACAAAGAAAAGCAATGAGAAAAACAATCTGAAACCTGTGTTGCTGCGCCAGTTAGATGACCTCTCCAATGAAATCAACGATTCGTCCATTGGCCTTGAGCATATTTTGAGAGAGGTAGGGCAGATTTATGAAGCTCTGGAATCAATGGACTCACAGGATATATGTTTTGCCAAACTACCTGAAATTGCAGCTGATCTGATGGTTTCAGGATATCCTGTAGAGCTGATGGATGGTGATGCTTCTTACGTACCATTACGATGGGTCAGCGCAATCTTTGACAGATTAATTGAGAAGCTAGGGGACAAACGAATATTTGTTCTCTCAGTGCTTGGCATCCAGAGCACAGGGAAGTCAACCCTGTTGAATGCCATGTTTGGTCTTCAGTTTAGTGTCAGTGCAGGGAGATGCACTCGGGGAGCATTTATGCAGCTAATTAAAGTGGACAAGAAGCTGCAACAAGATTTGGACTTTGATTACATGCTAGTTGTTGACACAGAGGGACTTCGTGCCATAGAGATGGCAAATAAACAGTCCCTTAATCATGACAACGAGCTGGCCACCTTTGTCATTGGCATTGGCAACATGACTCTGATCAATATCTTTGGAGAAAATCCTTCAGAAATGCAAGATGTCCTTCAGATTGCTGTGCAGGCTTTTCTGAGGATGAAGCAAGTAAATCTTTCCCCAAGCTGTCTGTTTGTACACCAAAATGTGGGAGAAATAACTGCCAAGGAAAAGAACATGGAAGGACAAAGACGTCTGCAGGAAAAGCTGGATGAAATGACTGTGACAGCTGCCCAGCAGGAATTCTGTGATGCCTCCTGCTTCAGTGATGTCATCCGCTTTGATGTGAACACCCACATTCATTACTTTGCTCATCTGTGGGAAGGAAACCCCCCCATGGCACCACCCAACCCCACCTACAGCCAAAACGTCCAGGAATTAAAGAGCAGAATTCTCCAAGCTGCCAAGAAGGAGTCACAGGGCAGCATTTTGAAGCTTTCAAGCTTGAAAATTCGTATTAGTGACCTCTGGAATGCTTTGCTGAATGAAAACTTCATTTTCAGCTTCAAGAATTCAGTGGAGATTGCTGCCTACAAGAAACTGGAAACCGCATTTAGTCAGTGGACCTGGCAGCTGAGGAGTCACATCTTAGACCTGCAAATGAAACTGGACAATAGAGTTCGGAATGGGGACTTGCAGAATGTCACCACAGAATACCTTGAAAAACTAGTGCAAGAGACAAACGATGCCATCATGAAAGACATGGAAAAGTATTTCAGTGAAGACAGAGATTCTGAGATACTGGTCCAGTGGAAAAGCAGCACAGAACTGAAGCTGAAAGAACTAAAAGAATCTCTTCTTTCTGAAACTAGGAAGAAGTGTGAGCGTCTTATTGAACTAAAGAAGAACCAGTGTAAACTGGATGAAAAGAAGTCAGAATATGAAGACAAGTTTCTGAAAAGGAGTAGACAGTTGGCTCTGCGTCTAAAAGGCAAGAAACTAACCGAAAGAGAACTGAGAGACAACTTTATGTCTCTCTGGGCAGGCTGTGTTGCTGAAGTCTCCTCTGCTGGTCCCCCTCCAGAACAGGTTGATATCGATGTGGAAATAGAAGATGTCCTTCTAGAACACTTTAAGGAGCCAAACTTACCCACACGAATCAAGACATTTCCCAAACATGGAGTATTTTCTGTTGACTTGGAGAAACATGTTGCTAAGAAAAGAAATTTACTGAATTACATCTGGAGTACAAATTTTGATGATGTTGCTCTGAGCACCATACAACACATTACAGATACCATCATAGCACGTGTGAGGGAAAACATTGACAAGAAGGAAAAGGAGAAAAGGGATTACAGTCGAAGTTTTATTCATGAAATACTAAATGAAGTACAGAAAGGTATGAATTCTGTCCCTAGCAATGCAAAATATAGTTTTAATAAGGATTACAGGATAGATTTATCACTGTATCTGTGTAAAACAGCAGCAGAAAGATTTAAAACCATGCATGCAATGTTCAGAAAAGCAAATGATCCAGCCATCTACCTGGAGAGCAAGAGAGAAGATTTCTTTAAATGTTTCCAGATTTCCTGCCAAGGAGCCACTTCTATCACAATATTTGCTGTTTTCCTGTGTGACAAGATTGCCCCAGCTCTTCACCAGGCAGTCTATGAGAGGACAGCTCTTGCCATAGCTCGGGACATGAAGGGTAAAATCCGAGATTTCAATGGCAATAGATCCTCTCTGGAAGGCTGCATACTGAGATACCTGGCAGAAGAAGAAAATTTTGAGAAGTTCAAGGATTACCTTAGTTGCCCACAAAGATTTTTAGAGAGTTACATTGAGACACGTGTTAAGGAGTACTGTTTAGATAAGAACAGGAGGCTGGATAAGTTTTTAGATGACTCTCTTGCTCACCTCTATGAAAGCATCCAGTCAGCTGTTTTTGTATCAACCAGCTTTGTCAAAGACAGAAACGACAGAAATGACAAAATCTCTCTTTGGCTGGATGCATTTTGCAGTGAACTTGAAGAGGTGCTAAGCTTGCCCAGAAGGGAACTGAAGAACATTGAACATCAGGAGATAACAGACATAGAGTTCCTGAAAAATGCCATGACAGAAGCACTGGCTCCCCTGAAGGATAGTCTCAAGGAAGAGTTTGCTAGTGCTGATATGAGCACATTTGAAAGGCAGCCTCACAAAATCCTGGCTGAACAGTTTGAAGGGTGCTGGGTGAGGTGTCCCTTTTGTGGGGCTGTTTGCACAAACACCATGCCGAATCATGATGGAGACCATCAGCTTGTCTTCCATCGTCCACAAGTTTTGGTGGGATACAGGTGGCATAAAACAGACAATCTGGTCATTGATATTTGTTCTACTAGTGTTGCAAGTGACTGTTCATTCTTGATTGGTGAAGAGACCTGGATGCCCTACAAAAGATACCGAGATGCTGGACCTCCTTATTCCACTTGGAACATTTCTTCTGATCCATCCATGCAAGCATACTGGAAATGGTTTGTGTGTCATTTCAAGACAAAACTAGAAAAGCATTACAATGGGAAATTTCATGGCAAAGGAGAAATCCCTGATTCGTGGCAGAAAATTACAAAGCAGGAAGCACTTGCTGAACTGGAGAAGTTTTAGGCCAAGTCAATATGAAGGAAGAATGGCAGCTGCTTTGCATTTTATAAGAATGTAGTACAAGTCTATCCACAAAATATTGTTATAATGACTACGAACTCAAGCCACATGAAGGAATTGGTATCTAATTGCTCACAAAGTTGGGTGGAATAAGATGTGCTACTCCTGCCACTGCTCAGTAATTCCCCTGCTTCACGATAAAGTCAGAATCCTCTTCCCTTCTTGCCATAAACATTTACATGTGCTTTGTCTTAGAGCAAAAAAGAAAAATATTCCTGCAGTGAGCAGTCATATGGCCAAGACTGAGACCAAGAGACCAAGTGCCAAGGGCAAAGGCAGCATTAGAAAACACCAATTTTATCAGCTGCCATGAGAATATAAGTGAGACTGACAAAAAAAAAAATAGTTTTCATGTAGAAAGTACTTGTCACACTTAAAAAAAGGGCTGCAGGATCTGAAAGCAGCACAACATTGGCTGCAAGCTGTGCTGTTTTGCTTTTCAGTATTACCATTCCTTTATTGATTCCTTATTGATAAGCTGAGTGCGTCACTCAGACCCATTGCTGTTCTGTCTCTGATGTTATTTAAGCAGTGAACACAACAGCCTCTGTGGGTTTCAGTCAGGGGTCCTCAAACTACAGCCCGCGGGCTGGATACAGCCCCCAGGGTCCTCAATCCGGCCCCCAGTATTTACAGAACCCCCCCGCCCCCCCCCCCCCCCCCCTTTACAGAACTCCCCCGCCCCCTCCCCCCCCCCCCCCCCCCCCGACGGGGGGTGGGGGGGGAAACCAAGCAGCCGCAGATGACTGCCTGCCACTTCACCCCACATCGTGCCGGCCCCCCTGTTTAAAAAGTTTGAGGGTCCCTGGTTTAGGTGGTGGTTTAACTCTGTGTCTATGAGGTTTATTCTCATACATTTAGCTAAGCCATTCCTACACAGGTGCCTGGCCTGGCGAACTTTCCTCCAGCTCTTAGACACAATTACAAATGCTCTTGCCATTTGCTTAGCTGTTAATCCAAAAGCCTTTGTATTAACAATGTCGAGAATTATGTATCTTTGCAGCTCCCTCAGCAGCTATAGGCAGTGTGTGATGTTAAGTGTTCATGCTGTCAAGACAGGCCAGTGGCAATGGGGCCGTGGACTGGAGAATATGTAACCAGCTGGGTCTGCACCAGTGAGGGGGTTCATGGTTTTTGCTGAGCAGTTCCTGATACACCTCTGGACATCCAAGGACAAGGCCCTCCTGGACAGCTGGCTAAAGTGGTGATTCAGTCTAATCCCTTGTAGTCTTTGCTAATAAACTGGTCAAGTTGGACTGGTCTCTGTGTCCTTTATTTTCAGGTGAGCCACAGGTGTGTGTGACTTCAGTGTTTGTGCTTGTGAAGGTGGGCAGGTGGCAACTGCATGATGGTCTGTGGAAGGGTGTGTGGAAGGCCAGCATCTGCTCCTTTCAGGCTGTCTGGTCAAGGACCTTCTTCAGTGTCTCAAGGGATAATAAGAAGGGGAGGAAGCCATAAACAAGAACATCCAGTTAAACAAATCTGACTGACAAATGATAAAGGAGGCGGCGGTAGGATCCAAGCCTGGTCAGTCACACTAACTGATGAGTGAGAGCACAAGAAGGTTTATGCCAGTGAGGTTACCTGATCGGGGAGTTGGTCAGCTGGGAAATTACAGGGAAAAAGGGGAATCAAACCCAAAATATACCAAGACACAGACCTGACAAAACAGACATGGAGATAATGACAGGAACCAAACCTCACTGGTGTGAGCATGCACTGCAATGACTCAGTGCCCATTATTGGTGAGACCTGTTTGTGTGAGTGGATTTGGGGCCAGCTACTGGGGTCAGACTGAGATATAGGTACCTCTGGCCCATGGTGTCAGCTATGGGAGTGAGAGGGGTCCCAGTGCAGCTACTGGAGTGAGAGTGAGGGTCTCAATGCCAGCTACTGGAACAAGTGGGAGTCTTTAACCTACAGCCACTGGGGTGGGAATAGTGTGTATGTCCTGAAAGCAAATGACCTGGGGGGACTGGTGGGTATGAGGTAAGTGAAGGACTGAGCACTGGCAGTTGAGGCAGGTCTGTGGGGTGCAGCCCACAGCTGGCTCCCTGGCTGCTGGGCAGGGAGTGAGTGTCTGTATCCCCCACACTAAATGTGTGTGGGGGCGTGCATGCGAATTCACATTTTCTCCCACGTGTGCTGTGCACTGCTTGCAAGCTTTAGGTAATCTTCACCTTTCAGATGAAGATTCATCTTCTCCCAGCTCCTCCTCCAGCCAGTGCAGGGAGCCAGTACTCTATGCAGAGGCTCACACCTTCCAGTGTCTCTGCCAGTCCATCCTGGCCCACATCTCCCTCAGAAGGATCATCTGAGCTGTCCTTCCTCGCAGACATTGCTGTGGGGAGGAATGCAAACATGCCTTCAAAGTGACACAGGGATGCAGGATCTCTCCCTGCATGCAAGGTTTGTAATTAAGGTTCTTGGTGACACTGACTTGCTCAAAAGAAGTCATTAGGGAACGCAAAAGACCTGATGCTGTTGGGATGTGAACGTAAAGCTGGCAAGGAGCTGTCCAGTGGGGGTCTGTCTGATGCATACAGTGGGAAAGATGGGGGCTGGAGAAGGCAGGTGATGGGGCTGGGGTGGCAGGCTGGGAAGAGGCCTGGACAGTGCTGAAAGTGGAGATGTGGAAGCCTGAGTGCACCAACTTTGCTTTCACTTTCTCTTCTCCCCTTCCTTGCTTTATATTCTTCTCCACCTCCTTGCTTTATCCGTCCCAATCCCCCTCCCTGTGTGTGTGCCCCCCCCCCCATCCCATGGGATCCCAAATATACACACTGCCCATAGGTTCCCCTCACCCCAGCTCTGCCCTACGTGCTCCTGAGGTTCTCTGGCTGGTCCTGGCCTGGGATGCCTGCCATCCAAACTGCATTGGGAAGGCACCCCTGCTCTGGTTCCCTGGGTCCACCTTTCTCTTTCACTTTCCTTTAAAGGAAAAACGAAAAAAGTGCAGCAAAACGCACAAGCAGAACAAGCAGGGCTGGGACCGAGCAGATGTTCCTGCGAGATGGGAAACTGAAAACGTTAATGCTTTTCTCTCCACTTGGTGGAACCCGTAAACCCCAGAATTTCCCATAGAACTGCGACGCGGGACGAGGCGCACGGGGGAAGATGAACCATAGAATCATTTCGGTTGGAAAAGACCCTTTAAGACCACGGAGGCCCACCGTTAACTCAGCACTGCCACGGGCCCGCCGCCCGTCCCCTCGGCAAGGCCCCTGCCCCCTTCCCCCCAGGAGGGGTTTCTTTTGAATCAGACACCTCGTCCGGGCCCGTAGCCGTCGGACGGAGAGGCGGGCAGCCCCCGGGCACAGCCAGGCTGCCCGCCGTGCCGGCCGCGGGCCCCGGCCTCACCCGGGCGGGGGAACAGCCCCCTCGCCTCCCCCGAGCAGGGCCGGCCTCCTCTACGGCCTCCCGCCGCGCAAAGGCGCCCGAAACAGGCCTGACTCGCCCTTCCGGCGCTGGCGGCGGGGCCCACCCCTACGGGATCCCCCCCAGGTCTTTATACCCCCCGCCAAAAGAAAACAAATCGCTTTTTAGAGCCGGCCCCTTAGCACAGGCCGCCCGCCTCCGCTCAGAGCTGGCACCCTCCCGCCCGGCAGGGAGCGCCCGCCCTCAGCCCGCCCCGCGCCCAACGCGCTGGTGGGCGGGGCGCCGTGACGTCACGACCACGCCGGGTGGGCCCGTTGCGGCGGCGGGAGGCGGGCTACGGCGGCCGGCGGGGGCCTGGGCGGGGCGGCGGCACCGGGCCACCGGGCGGCAGAGCCGGGCAGCGGGGGCCGCCATGGAGTACGTGACCCGCCGAGCAGCTGGCGGGTTTCGGCAAGTACAAGGTAACGGCGCCTCGAGTGGGGTGCGGGGGTTGGGGCGGCGGCGAAGGGCTCGGAGCGCGCCGCGGGGCCTGGCTCCGGGCCGGGGTTGTCTGAGGGGGCCGCCGGGCCCGGCGGGGGCTCTCGGGGGTGCCCGGTGGGAGGGGGGGTGGGGGGGCTGCGGTGGGGCCCAGTGCTCGGGGGGTGGGTGTGCCGCGAGACCCGGGTGCCGTGGGGGGGCGGGAGGTGCTGCGGGACCCCGGGGTTTGGAGGGCGGAAGGGGCGGCGGGATCCTGGGCTGGGGGAGGGGAGCTGCAGTGAGACCCGGGGGTTGGGGGGGGGAGGGGGAAGGGAGCTGCAGTGAGACCCGGGGTTGGGGAAGGGAGCTGCAGTGAGACCCGGGGTTGGGGGGTTGGGGGGGAGGGGCGCTGCAGTGAGACCCGGGGTTGGGGGGTTTGGGGGGGAGGGGAGCTGCAGTGAGACCCCGGGGGTTGGGGGGTTGGGGGGGGGGAGGGGGAGCTGCAGTGAGACCCGGGGTTGGGGGGTTGGGGGGGGAGGGGAGCTGCAGTGAGACCCGGGGTTGGGGGGTTGGGGGGGGAGGGGGAGCTGCAGTGAGGACCCTGGGGTTGGGGGGTTGGGGGGGGGGAGGGGAGCTGCAGTGAGACCCGGGGGTTGGGGGGTTGGGGGGGGAGGGGAGCTGCAGTGAGACCCGGGGTTGGGGGGTTGGGGGGGGGAGGGGAGCTGCAGTGAGACCCGGGGTTGGGGGGTTGGGGTGGGGAGGGGAGCTGCAGTGAGACCCGGGGTTGGGGGGTTGGGGGGGGGAGGGGAGCTGCAGTGAGACCCGGGGTTGGGGGGTTGGGGGGGGGAGGGGAGCTGCAGTGAGACCCGGGGTTGGGGGGTTGGGGGGGGAGGGGAGCTGCAGTGAGACCCGGGGTTGGGGGGTTGGGGGTGGGAGGGGGAGCTGCACGTGAGACCCGGGGTTGGGGGGTTGGGGGGGGGAGGGGAGCTGCAGTGAGACCCGGGGGTTGGGGGGTGTTGGGGGGGGGAGGGGAGCTGCAGTGAGACCCGGGGTTGGGGGGGTTGGGGGGGGAGGGAGCTGCAGTGAGACCCGGGGTTGGGGGGTTGGGGGGGGAGGGGAGCTGCAGTGAGACCCCGGGGTTTGGGGGGTTGGGGGGGGAGGGGAGCTGCAGTGAGACCCGGGGTTGGGGGGTTGGGGGGGGAGGGGAGCTTGCAGTGAGACCCGGGGTTGCGGGGGTTGGGGGGGGGGAGGGGAGCTGCAGTGAGACCCGGGGTTGGGGGGTTGGGGGGGGAGGGGGAGCTGCAGTGAGACCCGGGGTTGGGGGCTTGGGGGGGAGGGGCAGCTGCAGTGAGACCCGGGGTTGGGGGGTTGGGGGGGGAGGGGAGCTGCAGTGAGACACGGGGTTGGGGGGGGGGGGGGGAAGCTGCCAGTGGAGGCCCGTGTGCCGTGGGTGGGGAGGTGGGGGGCTGCAGCAGGCCCTTGGCCCCGCAAGCGCGGAGCTCCGTGGGGTGGGGGTGCCTATGCATGGAAGGGTGGTTATTAATGAAGCGTGTGTGTCCCACCACCACTGTCCCCCACCATGGGGTTGCGGTGAGATGTGGGGCAGCCTGGTGGGTGCTGGGTGCAGGGCCTGCCCCACGCACTGTTCCCCAGGTGGGCCGTGCGGAGAGCTGTGCGGTGGGGGCCAGTGCAGTGTGGTGTAATGAAATGCTTTTCCCCTCTTCCATCCCCCAAAGCTGTTTCACGGAGGTGGGGGGGGGGGCAGGCTTGGACGCCATGAGGGACCCTTGCGATCACAGTGTGACTGTGTGAAGGTGTGGCACCTTGTTCTCACAGGAGGGGACAGGAGGGGCCGTAGTGTACCCTGCAGTGAGTCAAGGGGTGTTTGCCCCGCAAATTGGACACTGCGGCCTGTTTCCCCAGTGGGGTCAAGGATGCCGTGTGCGATTGCTGCGGGGTATGATGTTCCAGCAGCAGTGCGAGCCTGTCAGCATGCCAGGTGGGCACCCCCAGGCTGTTTGCCCCCCGGGGGGTGTGTGTGCAGGCTGTGTGCTGTGTAGTGGGGTCCAGCGTGGGGACAGCAGAGCACGGGGCAGTGTCAGTGTCATCGCACACTGACTGTACTCCTCAGGCCACGCTCCTGGCATGGGGACACACCTTTGTGTTGTAAGTACAGCACAGTACGATGTTACCGAGTGCGGTGTGATCCACATTCAGTGCATGTGCCCCCAGTCTGTTCCTGCAAGTGAGGGGCATTGCCAGGCACTCTGTGTGGGTGCAGGAAGGAGCGCTGTGTGTGTGTGGATAGCATTGCGGTGGGAGCAGGGCGAGCACAGGACCACCCCCCATGCTCCCCCAGGGCAGGACCCATGTTGCTCCTGCTGGGTGGGCTGCTTTCTGCAGTGTCAGACCCACAGAAATGTGTCAGACCTCATCCCCTGTCCTCCTCGTAGTGAGTGTGCCAATCTGCCTCTCATTCAAAGCACTGGAAGCCTTTGAAGGAAGCTGCTGTAAATGCCAACAGGCTCTGCTGTGGCAGCTTTAAATCCCTAGGGACTGATTTTGGGCCAAAAGTATGTGGCATCCTGAACACAGGGCAACGCTGGATTGCATGTTTATGTGGAAGGGAGGGTGTTTGCCATATTTTTTCTTCTCCCACACCGTGAAGCTAAAATGTTTCACTTCCGCCTTCTTTGCTTTGCTCTTGTTCTAGGATCCATTGCATTGGGCCATGTTGCAGTCATCCACCCAGGGTATTTTATGGGGTGTCATTTAAGCATGCAGGACAGTTGCAACAAGTCTGACGCATTGAGGGAGCAAAGCTTCTCCTGGAGCAGTCTGTGGGGGCAGGAGCGGTCAGGGCTTGCTCATGCTTTCCTTTTGCACACTCTCAGAGCTTATGAGGTGGAGTTAAATGGACTTGGTAGAGCAAGTTTGACCAAGTGACCGGTTGTATGGGGTTCCCTGTGGAAGATTGATTATATGGGGATTCATCAGTAAACTTTTAAGTGTGTTTAGAAAGGCAGTGAAAGATAGCGGTTTTGTGTGGGTATTGGAAGAAGGTAAGCGAAATGCACTCAGCTTTGAGCCAAACCTTCCAAAGTGAATAATTTTACTCGTGCAAAGACAATGATTTGCTTGAAGAATCACAGAATGGTCAGGGTTTGGAAGGGGACCCCTGGAGCCCACCCCCTGCTCAAGCAGGCTCTCTTACAGCAGCTGCACAGGATCACATCCAGGTGGGGCTCTTGAATGTCCCCAGAGAAGGAGACTGGGCAGCCTGTCCCCGTGCCCCGTCACCGTCAAGGGAAAGAAGTTTTTCCTGCTCTCCCCACGGAGCTACCTGTGCCTGCAGTTTGCTGCCTGTTGCCCCTTGTCCTGTCGCTGGGGCACCGCTGACAAGAGCCCGGCCCCGGCCCCCTGACACTGGCCCTTAAGGTACCTGTGTGCATCGCTCAGGTCCCCTCTCAGCCTTCTCCTGCCCAGGCTGAACAGCCCCAGCTCCCGCAGCCTTTCCTCACCAGGGAGATGCTCCAGTCCCCTAATCACCTTTGTACCCTCTGCTGCAAAAGAGGAAGAGACTAAAGAGGGAGACGCTTGTGTCTTCAGCCTGTTTCCAGTAGTGCCTGGAGGGGTTTGTGGTATTGCTGCCTTCCCCTTTCAGTACCTGTGCTGTGAGAAGGGGTCTCCACCCTCTACAGTTGGTGCTGGCAGTTGGAACTTTGAAGGGTCCAGATGACTGCAGCAACCTTCTTGTTTATGTAGCAGGTGCTTTCTGATGGAAATGTTGCAGTTAAATCTACGAACAGGATCCTGAATGCAGAGCAGGGTGAAGAGGTAGATCCCATCTAGCCCATAAAGCACAGCGTGAGCAGCACTGGCCACTTACTGTCACCAGTTACACTCGGTGTTGTGTTTACTGGCCTTGGTTTCAGATGGCATAGGGCTGAATTGTGTAAACAGGTCTCTGATAGAGGTACCCACTCCCTGTACCAGCCTGGCACAGTTGACCAAGAGGGCAGAGGCCAATAAAGCTGCATATGCCCCGAGGTCAGGAGTGTGTTCTTACTGGCAGAAGTAGCGTTGCTTGAGAGATTGTGGTTTTACTGCGTCAACATGGACTTTGATAAGAGTGGGCAGGTTCTCACCTGGCACTCAAAGAGCATCATTTCTGCCCCTTTGCTGATGCCTCATCGTTGTGTACTCATCAGAGCTGTGCGGTACTAGCAGTGTGAGCACCTGCAGGTGAAAGCGCTTTGCTGGGGATGGCAATAAGGTGTTTTGAGGAAAAACAATTCTGTAGGAGGTAATGAGTCAGGTCTCCCTGTAGCACTCCTTCCCTACATGTCTTGTTTGCTTGGGGAGCTTGTTTTTCTTTGCTATTTTAGCCTTGAGAAAGTGGCTGATCCAGGCACAAATCTCTGATACTGAGTCACATATTCCAGCCTTGCTTTAGGCATTGAGGCTTGTTGTGCTCTGCCCCTTTCCTTGCCTTGAGGGTGCGACTCTAGGTCCCTCACTTCTGTGATGATGAAAAGCCGGTTGTTCTGGGTTCGACTAACTGATTTTGCCCAGAAAACTTCTATAGCAGCATAAACTGTCAATCCCAAATTCAGAGCAAGAAGGGAGCATGTGGGATGTGTATGTATGGCAACGCAAAAATAACGGGAGAGTAATTTAGATGTTGCTGACCTGTTTTCTCTGCCTCATCCCCAAAGTGGGCCCTGTGTTTTTAACCTTAGTGAAGAGGTCAGTGTGTGGCCGCAGCAGCACAGCAGGTCATCTGAGAAGGTGGCTTGTGTTACGTAACTTGAATATGTACCTGAAGCCAGGATAGCTGGAAGGCAGCTAGGACCAGCGATTTGTTCTTAGGCAGGACCAGCCATAAAGGGGGATGTGTGGTCAGAACCAAACCTGCTGCAGGAAGACTCTTCAAGTTCCTACTGCAAACAGCTCTGCAGCCTTTGACTTTGCTTCAGCCTTTAAGCTATGCCTGGCAGAAGAGCTCTGCAGCCTGTGCATGATAGATTTGGAGAAGAGCAAACAGATGTGGGGTGGGGTGTGTGTGTGTGTGGAGGAGGCAATGTGTGTCCAAGGGAAGGAAGATGTCCTTGGAGAGGAGATGGTGTCCCTGGAGCTGATACAGCAGGAGCGCAAGAGCTTCATGCAAGATGATCCACAGCTTTCTGTAGCCCTGGCTGGTTTTGCTCCTCCCGTTGCTGCCAGGAGCACATATGGAAGTGCGAGTCAGGAGTCCAGATGGTTTTAGCTTTTGCAGCGTGCACATTTCTCCTGGCTGGGGGAGAGGTAGGTGTATGCTCCTTCTGTCAGAGCCTGGCTTGGTGCCATGGGTGGTAGGGGTGCAGGGGGAACCATCCTTTAGCTGCTCTTGAAGGGGCACCGAAGAGCTCCGCCACCTGAGGAAGCTGTGCAGTGAAAAGTGCAGTGCTCTCAGAGTTTTTAATTGTACCTCTAACACTTCTTCAATAGGAGACTGTGTGATTTGGGTGTAGCGGGTGTACCTTTGGAGACAGTTTAAGTTAAGTTAACCTAAAATAGGAAGGAAAGGTTTCTCTGCTAGAACGTCGTTTGTATTTAATGTGTTACAGCCTTGCCTGGCAGCAGCGTGCAAGGCTTTTCCCAAGGGGGTGCTCTACGTGGCTGTTGGAGAGCCGGACAAATTCTGTGCCTGCTCCAGCACTTCCTCTGGCTTGTCAGCCTAGTGCAGATGATTGATGCTTCTAGCAGGGCGGAGGTCTTGATATCAAAAATAAAAGGTTTGTTTTGAGGCTGTAGAGCAGGATGCATGTGTCAGTCTTCTGAAGAAAAACAAACCAGACACTCCGCTGTTGTTAGCGTTGAGTGTCCTCTGCCAAAACCAGATGCTCCGTTACTGTTAAGTATAGAATGTCCTCTGCCAAGAAAGATGCAGCCGGGCACTGTTATTTTGGTGTGTAAACCTTGCAGTTGGATGCCAGAGGTCATGATCTGCTTCTTAAAAACCTGTCTGCAAATTGCTTTCTGGCAGGCTTCTGAGCAAACCTCCTCCTATAAATTTACAGTGAGGGGGAAAATGAGACCATCTGGAACATTCACAGAGGTGTCTGCTCCTACTCTGCTTTCTCCAGGAGAAAGACCTGGCCCTTTCTTCCCTCCAGACTGCCTCTGAGTCCTGTTTTCACAGAGAAACCCAGACAGCTCTCCCTTGTGCAGGTTGTCTCTGCCTTTCCTGCATGTGAAGCCCAGAGCTGGATGCAGCGTGTGAGTTGCAGCATTGCCAGCGCAGTGGAGACGGGAAGGATGGCTTTATGCTTTGCGTACAGCACTTGTAGTACTTCTGCTTGTGTGTCTTGATGAGCTTCATGTTGCTTTCTGTAGCGTTGTGACTGTTAATGGCTCATTTCAGCGGGTCAGGTGGCTGCATTGGCAGCTGCCACAGTGCTAAAAGCAGCTGTGGAAAGTGAAAGCACTGCAACTTCAGCATTCTGTTAGTTACAGATGGCTTCGATGGTTTGTCGCTGTCTTTCTGTATTCCAGTCACGTGCCCTGCATTTTCTGTAGCCTTTCCTTGCCCAGTGTTGTCTGAGCTGCTTGTGATTCTGTTGTGTTCAGCTCTACCCTGTGGGATCCTGCGTTGTACTGGTGTCTTCTGGTGTGATGGAGTTGCTGATGACTATTCCTGGGGCATGTCTTACTGTCTGATGTGTGGTGGCTGTGCAGCTATTTCATCCAGCTCACACAGGAGCAGGGAAAGTACTCGAGTGAAGAGTGCTCTGTGTGAGGCTCTGGCTGTGTAAGTCATCTCTGCTAGTGTGTTTTCCTCACTACGTGAGCTGAGTGGAAGTGCAGGTGTGAGCCTCTGTTGTGATGCCGTCTGGACCTTGGGCTTTCCTTAAGGGTGCATGTTATCCTCAGGATTAATCGTTTGGGGGAAACACCAGCAAAGGAGGATGTGGAAGTGCTGCTCCTTACACATGGACATGAGAGGCAAAGCAATGACGTGTCGTGTTTGGGTCCAAAGGTGGGACAGACGGGTGCCTCACCCCAGAAGCTTTGAGAGAAAGTGTGAGTTCAGTAAGAGGGAAGTGAATTGGGGCTTGGGAAGTGTCTTTTTGTAGCAAAACTACTGCACCTTAAAATCCTTCCATTTCTGTGCCCTTGCTGCCAAGGAGGAGCTGGTAACGGCAGCCTGTGGGTAACACACAGCTGGCAGCGGCACAGGGGAGGCTGGTGGCAGCCCACTTGCTGGTGGCTCTTGTGAAGAGGTTCTTTGTCCTGTTACCCGTGTGGGCAGTAAAATGAAGTCCTCTTGGTGTCTGCTGCCACATGCTTGCTGGGCTGAGGTTTGGGAGCAGCCAGCAGTGCTCACGTGCTAGAAAAAGTGTCCCGACTAGCTGCTCATCCCAGCTTCTCTTTGTAGCAGCCTGCACCTTGCTGTGGGTTTGGCTGGTGACATACAGTGAGCTGGTTCCATTCTCCCAGCCCAGAGCGCAGTTATCTCAGAAGGTCCCAGCCTTGCACTCTTACTGAGGCACCCAGCATAGAGCTGCCCAGAGCAGGCATTACAGGATGGCTACAGCAGCAGCGGGTGACATCTCTTGTCTTGGGAAAGGACGGCTCTTCTCCAGCCACGTGTTCCTGGTGTTGAAGGCATCTGTTACTGAGCATAGCTGTGTGGCTGAGAGCATGGAAACCCTGTGGTGGTTTCATACCTAGCAAAGACTGTACCAGTAGTGCTGGTCTGTTATCCCAGTAAGAAAGTCATTTGAACTCTGTAAGGTGCCATTTAAAATGCTGTTTATTAGAGCTAACACTATAAGGAGAGAGTAATATAGATAATTTTGCATTCCTTTTAGATGGCGGGACCCCCCAGGTGGTGTAGTGTCAATTGGGCCTCCAATCCATGTGCAGTGTGCTGAGCAGACCCTGTCCATGGAAGATATTTCCCATATTTCAATCATTTGAGCTACTACAGAATTTTCTTACAGGAAGACAACTCAATTCCTCATTTCCCGAGTCAGGTGGAATCAGTCAGATTCAGTTTCCAGATGGAGAGTGTTCACAGAGCCTCTTGCTGCACTCCTAGATAAAGGCAAGGACATGCAGGTGGCCCAGTCACTGATGCTGTGCCCGCAGGCTCTTCTGCTGCCACAAAATGGCTGAGTTTATCCTGCCGCTGAGGGGTCTGTGCAGCACAGTGCAGGCCTGGGGACACTCACGCTGACTGCGATGTGGGTCACTGACTCTTGGGTGTACAGAGGTCTCCTGGTCAGGGTCACTACAACGGGTTGGGTTTGCAGTATGTCACGCACGGTTGTCCTGCAGTATCAGATGAGACCTTGACTTGGGAGACCCCATGCACTGAATGCACCAAAGGGCTGTAGGCATCTAGCATAAAGGATTTCTTTTTATTGTGGAAAGTACTTTCCTCCTGGATGCTCTTCTCTCTTTTCCGCACCCTTCTTCCAGGTGGGAACCTCTGATCTCCTGGGCTGTCACCAGCCTGAGCCAGCACCAGCAGCAGACCTGCCAGGCACTGCAGATCCATGAGTTGTGTGTGTATCACACTTTGGCTGTTTGATTAAACACTTTCTATAGGTCCCTTAAGCAAACAGCAGGAAGCAGGACTGCTGGTCCCATGTGGGGCCCTCTCTAAAGAAGAGGACGCTTTTCCCCTCAACCAGCCTCAAGAAATCCTCTTGTCTTCAGACTTCCAAGTGCCGTGTAAAGCAGGGCTACAGATGCTGCGCTGTAGGAACCAGATGGCTGGAAGCAGTCCCTGGCAGGCTTTTATAGGCTGCTCTGGAAATACAAGCCCTAAAGAGATCTCTGCAGGGTTTCATCTGCTGAGCAGAGGCACCAACGTATGCCAGTGGCAGTTCAGACCAGTGGAACAACAACAAAACTGGTTGTGAGAGCAGCAGAAGGGAAGGCTTTTTGATGCTAGCAATGTGGATGTGAGACTTGAGCCCATGGTGATTAAAAGGCCAGTCTTCATCACCCACAAACAGCTTGCCTTGTCCTTAGCAGGAAGGGTGTGAAGGAGGGGAAGCCTTTGAGCTCTGCTCATGAATCAATTAACTCCTTCCCCAAGGGCTCTTTTAATTGCTCTGAGACTCTGTGTTCGTGTGTGTGTCTGTCTTTAAACAGCACGCAGCTTCCCAAGGTGCTGCTCAGCTGTGCTGTGCTGCAGAGGATGCTGTGAGGAAGTCCGGAAGTCCTCCTAGACCCTATGACTTCCAAGATAGGTAGCTGTAAGTCAGAGGTGTTTTCCTTCTTTCTTCTCCTGTTCTGTGGAAAGTTCAGGGTTTTGAACTTCTGCTTGGCTTGATGTGTCCCTTGCAGCTCTTGGGGTCTGAAAACTGCCCAGCTGCCATGGTTGGAGGAGACGGCAGCAGCACTTACAGGTTAACTGGAAATGATCTGGCTCATGAGCCTTGGCTGAGCTTTTGCTCAGCTAAGCAGTGAGATGAGGGTAAGGGATTTTTCTTGCTTTCTAGAGACACTTCTGATGCGTTGTAAGGTTTTGATGAATGATGAGCTAGTTCCGCTCCCGGGACTTAGTCTGTATGTGTTTACATCTCTTCATCTTGAACAATCCTGAAATTGCTGCTGGCAGCTTGGGGTGCTGTTTGCTGCTGCCACAGGTCTGGTTTCTAAGTGGTGCCTTTACAGGTTATTAATGATACTGAATCATGTTTTGGTGAGGGATTCCCAGACTGTTTTTAGCCACACAGTGGCAGTGATGAAGTCCTTTGTGGTCGGGGACCTACTGCTACTTCAGTCCACAGTGGGTCCTGTAGGAGGAACTTTGAACCTCTGTGGGTTGGTTTATGAGAAGATGACTCTCCTGGGGACATGTGGCTTGGCTGTATTGGCTGCCAGACAGCACATGCCTTGGCACAACTGTCACAACTTGTTTTGGTTGATGCTCAGGGGGTGAGGCTTGTGTTGCTGCAAACCGCCTCTCTACCCCTTCCTTCTGGGGAGGGGAGCTGTCTTTGGCTCCGTGCTGCTGATTGTGTAGATTTTTTTACTGCAGTCCATACCCTTAAAAGTGTGAGTTGGGGAGCCTGTGTGTGACGGGTGCAGGTAGTGGGGTCCTTGTCCTGTCCCACAGCAGGAGCCCTCCTGGCTCTTCTCTTGCTGTGCAGGTGAAGGATGGAACTCCTGCTCTGCCCAGCTGACTGCTGCCTGCATCCCTCTGCATGCTTTGCCCCACCTGAAACAGGAGATGGCTGTCCCCAGCTTGTGGTGGGGGACTTCTGCTAAAACCAGGTGCCTTTCTCGTGGGTGTGAGTGCAGTGGAGGAGTAGGAAGCAGCGCACAGCAGCCTTTTGCTGCTCAGGTTCCCTTTAAAAACAAAAAGAAAAAAATAATGTTATTTACTCTGCATTTTTGCTTTGGATACCTGATAGATTTTTACACGCACCTTTCTCCTTTGCTGCCCAGCTTGGGCTCTTCTGTGCTGGTTGTGTGCACCTCCTGCAGTCTCTGCACAGAGCAGGCAGCTGGCTGAGTGCTCCAGCTCCGCTGTGCTCCCCCGTCCCTGTTGTCAGTGTCAGCACAGAGCCGTTCCCAAACTGAGTGACCACGGGTATGTGGAAAGGAAGGAGTAGCTGAGGTGGGTGACACTAAGTGTTGCTGGTGTATTTGGCTGTTTGACCCTTTTCCATGTGCTGGAGCAGCCTCCCCAGCTCTGTCAGGGCCAGGCTGGCAGGTAGCATGTGCTGGAGAGCTGGGTTGCAGCTCTTGCTTTGAGTGTTTGCCCAGTGTTGCAAGATGTGTAAAGCAGTCACTTAAAAATGGCGTAGGCTGCTTGTCAGTCCATCTTGGGTCTTTTTAATTGCACTGGAAGTTCACTGCAATGTTTATTGGTGCGTGTTGAATCTTGGCTACAATGAACATCACAAAAGTCGCTCTCTGCTAATTAGCAGCAAGTATTTGGCTGTTAGGACTGTTTGGGAGAGAACCGGAGCACATTGTGGAAGTTAAAATATCACTTCCCATAGCTGGCTCAGAAAATGGCCCTGTGTTATTAGGGCATGTATAATTGGCCTCACTTGCTGTGCTTCAAGTCTTGCACAAAGCAGAATGGTTGGGGCTTAGGAAGTAACACATCATTTTTCTGATAATTCTGAATTTTCTCCTGTTGGAGAGGTGGGACAAGGGATATAGAGAGGCAGGGTGTTATCTGCTATAGAGGGTTGCGTGCTTTGGAAAAAAAATACTTAATTTCTGCCTTTCATATACTCTGTCGCAACTCGAAGGTAGTCTTCCTCCTCCTTCCCTGAAGTGCCTTGCTTCATCTGTAAACATCTCCTGATGTGCGTGGGCTTGTGTTTTGCTTTGATAGGTATACTTAAAAGTTCAACTTGGTTTCTTTTTCTAGGGATTGTAACAAATTCTCTTTTCTTGCACTGACTTGTGTATTCTCCTGGTTGGTGGGCTGACATCAAACCCAGCTCTTTCCTGAATTTGGCCCAGGTCTGCCTGGCCTTGTTGTCCTCTGGAAAGGAGACTGGGGCTGCGGTCTTGCAAGTGTCTGAGGCTCCCTGATGGCTCATGGCCTCTGTGAGGGGCAGCCCAGCCTCGAGAGGCCAGTTCATCTCAGTGACCCAGCAGGAAATGGGTTTTGGGATAGTCTGCTGGGACCCAGTGCCCTCAGGAGAGCACAGGGTGGATGTTGAAGTGTGCCTGGGGATTGCAAGTGGCTGCTGCCTTCTCCCCTACCCCCTTGCCCAGGTTGCACTGGTCCCTTCTGTTCTCCTTGGGCACCAGGCTTGCAAAACTAGTTTGACACACACACACACACACTTAGGTACTTCATGCATGTCCAAAACAGCTATGGCATCAGTAGCAAAGTCTTTTCACTGTCAGTGTTATTGTAATGGGTTTCCTGTTAGTGCATTTTTGCTTCTGCCTTTTCTCCCTTCCCCCTGTTTTTCCTTCCCAGAGTGGCTGCTGTGATCCTTCAATTCCCACTCCAGAGGTTTGTCACTGGCTGATCTTCCTCTAATTGCATCCTTGCCTTAGGTCCCTGAAGGTTCATCTTTCCCACTCCAGTGCTCACCATCTGTGCATCCTTTCTGCAGCTGATCACCTCGAACTGTAGCAGAAGTGATGACCCATATTCATGGATATTTAATGCTTCCAAACAGAGAGAGCTCCTGGATGCAGCCGAAATTGGCAGGCTGCTCACTGAAGCCTGCCATCAACATCAGGTCTTGCTTCACATTACGTATCCACAGGGAAATGATTTCCCCCTTCACCAGAACGATGATGGGATGGGGTCGGGACTCTGTGGTAGGGTGGTGGTGGCTGCCTGCTTAGTCCCACTGCAGGGTGACCATGGTGCCAGCACAAGAGCTCCAGCCCTCTGTACGAGTTAGCTGGAGCTCAGGTAGCCGAGGATTGATTTGAGTGTGGATTCCCAGTCAGATGAGTCGTCTTAAGGTGAGCTCCTGGGGTACACCACAGGCAGGTCCTTTTGCGAGCCACGGTGATGGAGAGCAGAGTGAGTCTTCACTATGAGGGTGGCGAGGCGCTGGCCCAGGCTGCCCAGAGCAGCTGTGGGTGCCCCATCCCTGGCAGTGCTCAAGGCCAGGCTGGACGGGGCTGGGGGCACCCTGGGCTGGTGGAAGAGGTCCTTGCCTGTGGTGGGGGTTGGGATTAGATGACCTTTAAGGTCCCTTCCAACCCAAGCCATTCTATGAGTCTGGCCTGTGGAGGGACCTGGGTTAGGCTGGGTGGAAGTGTGCTGTGTGTCAGCTCTGCCTGGGCCACTTGCTGATGCTTTGTATCCAGACATGCTTGTTCTGTCCCTCTGCGGTACCTCTGCTCTGAGGCAGAGCTGTTGCCCCCATGAGCATTGCTATTCCTGTTGCTAGTTCCTCTGGCTGGAGCGGGGCCATTGCTGCATGCTCCCCATCCACCATGCTGGTGATTATAAACATCTTTTCTGCCCCCTGGGCTGTGGGGAAGAACAAGTTTCTCCCTGATGCTAGTCACAATCAGCTTTGCTGGAGGTGTTGTCCCATGTCCGTGTTTGCAGAAGTCGGGGACAATCTCCCAGCTGTTGCCGGTGAGAGCTGAGGCTCTGAAGGTGAGAGAGTGTTGGCAGGGTGGAAATCTGGTTTTCCCAATGAATTTGCACACCCTGTAGGGCTTGGAGAGCAGGAAGGAGGCTTCTGCTCAGTGCAGAGCATCTTGAATTGCTGGATGTCTAAAACCTGCACGGTGAAAAACAGGCAGGAGGAGGGAAGCCACGCTGGCACTGAAGCTTGCGCTGCTGGGCAGTGTCTGCTGGCTGCTTGGGCAGTCCCTTCTACCTCAGAGCTGGCGGACGGGAATCCTTCGTGCTGTTTTCTGCCTGCTGGGCTGCTGCTGCTCGTGGTGGGAGCCAAACTTGTCAGCTTACGTGGTCATTGTGGGTTTACCACTGCCAATGTTCTTCATTCTTATGCCAGCTGAGAAATGACCTTAGAAATGATAAATAGGACTCGAGTTAATCAGTACCATTAAAGCACGATGTGACTTCTCATGCATCAGTGGAGTGTGAGCATGGCGCAAATGTGACTTGTTCGTGCTGGCATGGCTCTTCTCAGTTACATTTGCTGGGGTTTGTTGAGTTTGCTGCCTTCTGGCTTATCTCAAGCCTTGTGCCCTCTTTGCGCTTAAGGAGATTTGTAGGTAACAGCCTTATGGACTTGCTGGAGCTGCTCTTCTGAGGCTCCCTCTGCCCTGGTCCTGCCATCAGTGCAAGCAGTGAAACACGGGCTTGTGGCTGGCAGTGCTGGCTGCTGTGGACCTTGCTGAAGCACCTGTGAGCAAAATGGGGTGTACAAATCCAGCTTTGCTTGCTGTTGCTAGCACAGGTGCCTGTGTCACCAGTGCTGTCCTCCCCCTGCCCACCCTGGATCCATTTGAATGCCTGACACTAGTGCACCCAGGGCACCCATGCAACAATGTTTGGTCTGCCGCTGGCTACAGGTAACCAGATTAGTTGAAAGTGGAATTGTTTTTGTGGGCAGGAAGCCTATTAGTAGAATCTGAACTACAAATCTGTGTTTTTTCCCCTTTTTGGACACGTAATTGGATCTTTCAGAAACATCCTGGTTGCGTGATTAATGCTGTTTTTAAGCTGTATGAGCCATTTGTGTCTCTGAATCCCTTAACGATGCCAGTCAGCTCATGGCACTGTGGCAGCCGGGACCATCTGCCAGCTGTTGCGGTGCCTGGATGAAGTGGGAGGCTGAGCGACCCTGTGGTGGTCCTGGCATGGATGGGGCGCAGGAGAGGCTGATGCCACATGGCGTGAGTGATAAGATTATTGCTGTGAAGCTGGTTTTGGTCTTTTCTTAAGGAGTTTTAAAACCAAATCCCGAGGAGAGTGTCTGGGCTGGATTGGCTCCTTCCTGCAATTGTGAGGAGAAGCAGTGCCTGCATACATGGTGCTATTTTAGAGCAGGGCCTGATAGAAATGCCTGTCTGCTTTGAGAAGGAGGCTCTGGGGTGTATGAAATTCCTTCTGTGCACTTGCACTTTTCCTTTGACCTCTCCCTGAAAATGAGGGAGAAATCAGAGTCCTAGCTGGTGGTAGTCATTGGTCGTGATAGAAAAATGACTTGGAGAAGGGTAATGGTGATATGTGTGAGTCACTAGACCAATATGTAGAGATCCATAATGGAAAAGATGATGCTAATCTGCAGTGAGGATGAGGTGGGTGAATGACAGAGCTGGGTGCTGTGCATGGTGGGCTAAAACACTGCTGTGTCTGTAGCCTCAAGAGTGCTTCTTTAGAGCAGCTGCAGCAGCTGCGTGTGAGATGAGCTCTGGGGGAGTACAAGCCCCCTCCCTCAACCTGGTGTGCTCGGGGGCTGTCGGGCCCCTTCCTCAGCTTTGTTCTGAGGCGTGAACATGTATGAACAGGCAGATGGAGACGTATCCTGAGCCCACATTCCCAGAGAGGGAATGTCGGTCTCCAAAAATGTTGGCCACAGAGGGGCAGACGCAGGAATGAGGAGCCTGGATGAGGGCTTCCTTCAAGGACAGACTGCTGCCTCTGTCACTGGGATGGTGTGACCTGTTGTTTTCCCACAGTGTGGGCTGGAAGGTGAGCAGCCAGAGGAGTGAGCTGCGAGTGAAGTGTCTCCACAGCTTGCTTTGCATTCAGCTCTGGCCACACAGAGGCCCCATGCCCGCGGAGGTGATGAGCATGCCCATGTTGCCTGTCTTTGCCTGTCCCTTCTCCTTTGCCTGCTACCAGCATCCCTGTCAGCACTGCTAGCTTGCTGTCCCCTGCGGAGCATGTGCTGTGCAGGTTGTGACCCTCTTCATGCTAGTGCAGAAAAGTAGTCATGTTTGTAGGAAAGAAGCCAGGTGATGAAAAGCAGTTGCTGAGAGGCTGGGTCTGGCAGTTTTTGAGTTTTGTTGCTGAAGATGCCTGGGCAGATCATTGGTATTCTGGCAGGCAGCTCTTCTCGGCAGGCAGCCTTGTCTTGGCTGGCTGGGAGCGCTGTCCCTTAGGGTGGCAGGCAGCCTGGCGCCAGAGCCAGCCCCAGCTCGGTCCCTTCGGTCTGTTGGTGTCCTCTGAGCTGGCAGAGCCCCTACCTGCCTTGCTCAGCAGGCAGAGAAGCATGCCTTCAGGAGACCAGTTGAAGCTGAGGTGGTTGTACCTGCAAACCTCTCCAGAACACCTGCCCTCTCCCCTGAGAAACAGGTCATTCCAGGTCTTTGAGTTCTGCAACCAAGGTAGGAACATGTGGGACCATGGGGAAAAGCTGCTTATTGACTATTATCCCCAGCTTTTGTGGGGAGAGGGTAAAATTTCCTCGGACGTGGGCCTGGGGAGACTTCCCTGAGGCACCTTACAAACACGAGCATAGAAACTCCAGAGCGCTTCCCCTGCTTTGCTTCCAGCGTTGTCTGTTTTCTTGTTCCAGGCTGATTTGGGGATAATGAGATTTAATTGGTCTCCAGCTCTCCTCCTCCCCTCACCAGTGGTTCAAATCCTATTACCTCGTAAAGCATTTGGAATTCTGTCTCCTGAAATTGCATTAAGCTAGGATGGAAATTCCTTGCGGCTTAAACCTTGCGTCCATACGGCATGGACTTCAGGGCTTTGTTGCTGCTTGCTCTGTGGCTCTTACGGGCTTGCCGCCGTGGGGATGCAAGCGCTGGGGTTAACCCCCAGTGAGATGGACTGATCGATCATGGGGAGGGTGGGGAAGAGCTCGGCGGGGGTACAGAAATGCTTGTCAAGGATGGGATTCACCTAGTTGGGAACAAATGCTGTAAGCTTGTAGCCTGTGCGCTTAGAGCCCAGTGATGCCCCTTCCTCGAGCTGGCATCTGTCTTCTGGGGTGTTGGTTTGCCCTTTCCCACCACTTTATTGCCCAGTTTTGGAACAGACAGCCTGCCTCCAGGGGAGATGGGGTTTCCAGCTGAGGAGAGGAGCACAGAGGGAGGAGGAAGCCATAGGTGCAGAAGTGGTGCTAGTTCAAGGCCATGGGGTGGGTGGGGACCTGGAGCTGCTCTCTGCTCATGGGTTTCCTTTTACCAGCCAAACTCCCCTTATATCCGTGGCAGCAGAGGCTTTGGTTGCTTCCCATAACACTGCTCATAAACTTGAGGTTACACTCACGTGGGGTGGTGGCAGGCGCCAATGCTGGGGAGCTGCAGGGGTGTTGTCCCAACCGTGGGGACAGCTGTGGGGTGGGTGCCAGGAGCTGCCCTGCTTGGCACTGAGCACGTGAGCCGAGGAGTTCCCTACGCTATTAATTTCTTCTTGGGGCTCTTATCAAAGTGTTACTTGCGGAAGAGGACTTTAGACAGGGTAATCTTTGCTAGGAGGGCGCTGTGACCTGGAGAGCAGATAACAGCTTGTGGTGCTCTTGAGAGCCAAACAATGTCAAATTTTAACTTTCTAGAAACTGTTTCGTGGCTTGTCTAGGTCTTTGACTTTTATTTCTGTTCTTATTGTCCCCCCTACATACACACCCCAGCCACCTCAAATGATCTAAGGGCAGTGGGATGGGGGGTAAGAGCTCTTCCTCCCCATTTCCCAAGGGCTGCAGCTGCCTCTGCAGAAATCTCAGCTCCTTAACAGGGAGGAGCCCTTCTGAGACCTGTCCTGCATGGGGTTACCCACGGGCCTCCTCCTGTTCACCTACGAGTCTTACCCCTCTGGAGATGCAAATTCCAGCTCACTGAGCTGGACGGAGACAGGGAGCAAAGATGCTGATCCTTCACCAGGTCAGTGGGCAACTGCTTCAAACAGCTCTGCCCTGAGTAAGGAAAACCGACATGGGTCTTGCCTCCAAACAGTGAAGTCTGTCACCCGTTCTACTACAATCACTTTGCTCCCTTGCTGGCCCCAGTCTCTGTCCCCACCTCCTGTGGTGGGGCTGTGGTGCCCATGAACCCGCTGAGGTCACCTGCATGGCTGCACTGGGAAGCTGGGGTGCCTCTGCCCCTCTCTTCAGTGTCAAATGACCCTTTATGCCTGAAACTGTGATGGGATGTGCGGGCTCCAGAGATACTTGTGGATGCATGGTGTTGTACAGGGTGTTCTGGTATCTGCAGGACAAGGGAGGAAGGGGTTGAAGACCTTGCTCATAAATACCTGCTCTCTTTTGTGGAGGAGAAAGTCTCTTCCAAGTGACTGGAGATGGGTGAGACAGTGATAGCTGCTATCTCAATGGGCTTAGTCCTTGACTGAAGCACACCAGCTTTTGTGCAGGACCTCTGGGGTCAGTCACTGGTTGTCTCTGGGTCACTCAGAGCTGTCAGCACAGGAACGTGTCCCTTGGAGCTCTCTGTTAGTATCCTGTCAGAGAACAGTCTCCTGTTTTGGGGACCCCACCAGGGGCACTGGCCTTCTGTAGCCTGTGGCAAAAGGGGTGCTGGGGTGTGAAAGCTAAGGAGCCTGAAGACCAGCAGGGCTGCAGGAGTGGCCTCAGCTCTCATGGCTAGAGGGGAAGTCTCCCTCTGCCCTTCTGTGTGGCACCTATGGGTGCCGAGTCCAGAAGGTCCCTGGTCCTGCTCACCTTAGGGGACAGGACTTTGCAGGGTTGCTCAAGTAAGAGCATGCCAAGCTGTCCTCAGCAGGTCAGTCCCATGGAGTGGGTTCTTGGGGCCATGGGACTGTCACTTCTTCTTTGACTTGTCAAGAGTGCTGCCAGGACGGTCATGTGGCCGTAAGGGTGCAGGGCTCTGCTGGGAGTGTTGGCTGTGAAGGAGTTTGCACGTCTTTTAAGTCTCTTCCTGCCTTCTGAAAATGGTTGCAGTGAGCATGCTACCCACTCTTCCCATGGAGGCCTTCCCTCCAGAGGGGAGGCATTGGATGCAGGCATGACATGTGCACCTGAGAGCTGCCTCTCTGGGTCCATGGCCAGTGTCACAGGAGCTGGTGGGTGCTTTTCAGGTTGTTCTGTTTAGCGCCATCCCTGGTGAGACTCCATCCTTGACCCAAGTGTTCTTGCAATGCCAAGACTCAGGTAGCAGGTGTCCTCATGGAAAGCTCAATATTCTGGCCTTTTGCAAATGTTGGTGGAGCCCTAACTATTGTTTTCTGTTTTTCCCTTGTCGTTCACAGTATAGTGCCGTGGACAGTAACCCCCTGTCTCTGTATGTCATGCATCCCTTCTGGAACACGATAGTGAAGGTGAGACTTCATCCTGCCCTGAGTGGGACAGCAAAGCTCCAGTCACCACAAAGTCTCCTCTGTGAAACTGTCGACTGAAAAGCCCTGCTTCATTTGTGGTGCAACTAATTACGAAAGGTTGCTGCCTTGCAGCCTGCCCCGAGCTCACTGCATTGCTGCCTAAAGCTTCCTGCCGCCCTGTGGTATGCCAGATGAGACTAAACACTACTCTCTGATGCCCAGATGATTGTAACCAGGTCTCTGCCATGGCTCGGAGCAGCATGTGGTCCTTATTACACGTTTTAATGAGTTCATGTGTTCTTTTGCTGCTTTCCCATAGATCTTCCCTACCTGGCTGGCCCCAAATTTGATAACGTTTTCTGGCTTCCTGCTGCTTGTCTTCAACTTCTTCCTCATGGCATACTTCGACCCTGACTTTTATGCTTCTGGTAAGGCTGCATGTTCCTGTCTGGATGCAAAGCATCGGAGTGGTGCACTGATCAGAGTGGTGAAAACTCTCACCACCTCTGCTGTGACTCCTGGTGCTTGTGGATAAGGCCTCTTAGTCTGGGCCTTCCCAGAGGCAAGTGACTGTGCCAGAGGAGGGACAGAGTTGAGAGGCTGAACTCGCTGGCCTTAGTGACAAGGACTTGTCTGAATACAGCACCTTCCCTCTGGCTGCTGGAGAGACGTGCATCTGGCTGGCATCATGCGTGCAGGCGAGGGAAGAGGAAACAGCCAGCATCTCAAGTAGGAATTGGCTCTGCCTACAGAGCAGCCAACACTCTTTATTTTAAGATCTAACGGGATAATAGGGGAAAACTGCTTCCCTGAAGTCAGCTTGTAGAGTACCTTGTTCTTTGCATCCCAGTTAATTGCCTTCTTGCAAAAACATGCCAGCACCACATTCAGACTAACAAAGGCAAAGTCCTCTTTCTCGGTTTCACCGTTCTGTGTAAGGCAAGGGTATGCCCAGCTTTAAACTTTTTGACGGTGCCTATGTTCATCTGTTCGTGAATCCAAAGGTTCAGTTGTGTCCTCTTCCTCATGAGGGTCTCCCAGGGGAAAGATCAATACAGCATGATAGCTCTCAGTTATCAATAGCTTCCTCTCTATTTTTCTCTCCCTTTGCCCTTGCCCGGTTTGGTTTAGGTTGTCCAGAAGGTTTCATCCAGTTCTTCTAAAACTGGACCAATTATCAAAACAGTTAATTAGGAAAAATGCTGGTTTCTTGGGATTGCCTTTATTGGTAGGTAGACAAGCACTGTTCTTGATCTGCCAGGCTTTCAAAAGCTTGGGTGGCATCAGTGCTGTTAGCTAAAATTTGAACTGTGGTTTTGTTCGTGAGCCATGGGAAGAAAAGCTGACAGTAGCTCAAGGAAGGAAGCTCAGTGTGAGAATCCCCAGGACAGCAGATGTCCAGAAACTTGGTCTCTGCCAAAAGGATGGTGAAGGTCATGCTTTGGGACACTTTTACACACGTGTTTTATGTGTCCTGCTTGTAAAGAGAACTTTTCATTGTGCTGGTGAGACCTCCAGAAGCTTGTGCCTTGCCTCCTTGGGGGTGGTTTTGTAGAAGTGATGCTCTCCATTTACTGCTGGAAAGGCACCACCACGCTGCTTTAAGGAAACAGGAGGTGGCATTTCATGGAATCATTGTTTCCCCTAGGAGACCCCCATGGGCCCTCCTCCTTCGAGGCTGCTGCAAAGAAGCTGTGCCTCTTCCTGCTGTTTTTCAGATGCACCTTTGGGCTCCCTGATTTGCAGACAGCTAAGCTGGCTACCTGCTGAAACAGTGCTGGAGATGTGATTAAGAAGGAACTCTTTTTCAACTGGCAGGACACAAGCTGGAGACTGGGTGGGGGGGATGCTGACAGGCTTCTACAGAGGCAGAGTGTCACCACATCTCAAAGAGGCTCTACTTAATGCTTTATGAACAAGTAGTTGAGGAGAGTCCAATCTGCATGCGCTTCTGTGGCATGCAGTTGGGCCACAGTTACTAGCTGCCATCACCAATTCTTAGATCTGGTGACTCTGGGGAGCTGGGGACAGAGGACAAATATGTCCTGGAAAGCAAAGTCCTTGGTGACCTAGTTTCACATGGTGTTGTGGAACAGCTCTGCCATCGTGTCCTGAAAAGCTAATATCTCAGTTTCACTGTTTGAGTTATATAGGTGCTTTGTCTTGGTGAGCTGCCGGTCCTTGTTGCTGTGCCTCTAGTGCCAAAATAAACCCACTGAAAGTATGCCCTGAGCTGTACTGACTTGGATCCTTCTGATCTCTGCAGCTCCTGATCACCAGCATGTTCCAAATGGAGTGTGGGTCGTTGTGGGTCTCCTCAACTTCATTGCTTATACGTTAGGTAAGACTTTTTCTAGTTGATTGTGGGGGGCTGTGTCTGTCATTCTGTTCGCGCTGCAGCTGCATGTTGTCTTATCTCTGAGCTGGATGAGAGATTTTTTGATTCTGTCCTTCCGCCGTGCAGTAGTCCAATTGCTACTTGGTCTGCTAGAGCAGTTTCTGGTTGCTGCTTTGCAAAGTGGATAGAAGTTGTCCCAGAGCAGCTGATGTGATGTTCCGATGCTGGAACTGACTTGGAGGTGAATTGTGAAATTCTGTCTTTGGTCCACTTTAAATAGATACAGTCTTGTCAGACTATTGCATTTTGCAGTCTCAAATAGAGCAGCTGGGTGGGCAGCACACTTCCCCTTCGAGCAGGAGGTAGTGAAAGCTGCTGTTTGCTGGCTGCATGTGCTTTGTTAGCTGCAGACCGGCCTGTTGCTTTATGTGGGGGTATTCAGCACAACTCCTTGTTTCCTCGTTTCTCCTTCCTCTTTTCCCAGATGGCGTTGATGGGAAACAAGCTCGCCGGACCAACTCCAGCACACCCCTGGGAGAGCTCTTTGATCATGGCCTGGACAGCTGGGCTTGCGTGTACTTTGTCGTGACAGTTTACTCCACCTTTGGACGGGGCTCCACTGGTGTCAGTGTCTTTGTTCTCTACCTCCTCTTATGGGTGGTCTTGTTTTCATTCATCCTCTCCCACTGGGAGAAGTATAACACAGGGATTCTCTTCCTGCCCTGGGGATATGACATCAGCCAGGTGGTAAGTACATGCTGTGACCGCTGCTCCGCTTCAGCAGAAGCTCAATAAACTGCTAGCATGCCTACTGAGGGTGCGAGGGATGCATGCAGCTCTGCTGTGTGTCCAAAGCCTTGTAAATTGGTCACTGCAACGCTCTCTGGAGGTGGGTGTCTTTAGCCTGTCTCCAAGTGTTGTGGCAGATGAGAGCTGTCTGAGACTGCTTTTATGACTTCGAGCTATAATTGCTTTAAGAGCTTGGGGTCATGTGGCACTACAGTTTGACTGCTCAAAACTATTAAATCCAAGGAGGTTTGTGTGGTGTCATTTTTATTTTGTTCCTAGTAGCTTTTGTAGATGAACTCTCCACAAAAATACGAGGCTTGAAGAATGGATGTTGCCTTGCGTTTCCTCTACCTAGTTTCTGCTGTCCTAAGATGCATGTTCTGGTCACCTAAATTGTTGCTGTCATTAGTGTCCCACATTATAGTAGCATGTGTAAATTCAAGTCTAGAAGTTTGAGGTGTCTTTTGGCACTAGCAGAATGTGTGCCAAAATGTGGCGAAGTAGCTAACTGGTGTGTTAATCACTGTGCCTGAAGCAGAGGCTCCTGGGGAGGTGCCCCTCTGTGCCACAATAACTGGCCAGTTGGTGTAGAGACTGACAGTGATGGACCCTTTGGTATGTTGGCATGTTCATCTCTCATTAAGGACTTCTCTGCAGGAAGCTCTTTCTGAAGCGCCCATCGGAACTGGGAGCAAGCTCTGGATGATAGAATTCACCTTCACTGCTGCCAGCGGTGCTAGCCAGGGTGCGGTCCCATGGCACCGTGCAGCACACAGTACTCCTTTATCTCCTGGTTTATCAGATACTGGGTGGGAAATGCAACAAGTTGGAAGAGAGTTCAATTAATGCAGCTCCATTAACTGCAATAATAATTTCTGCTAGTAAAAGGAGACTGTAGCTGGTCCCCTGTGACTATGCTCTGACCCCTTTGTCCAAAAGCATTGCTTAACCCTAATGATTTCAGATCTCTGCCTATTGCATAAAGGCACTGGGTGGAGGGCTAAGCTACCCTGCAGTGTGCTTCACCCAGCTTCAGGGTTACTATTAAAACTGAAATATCTTTCCCTGTAATTGCTTCAGCTGCTGGATAAGAAAAGAGTCCCCACACAAACCCTCCAGGGTCATGGCGGCTTGTAGTATAAGACCTCTCTTTCGTGCTTCAAGCATCCATCTTGCGAGTTCACAGTGTGTGAGGGCATCTTTGCTCCTGCTGCGAGGAGCAGCTCCTAGTTGTATTCTCAGCAGCTCAGCTACTATACTTACTAGACCTGGTCTGGTAACATGGGATGTTTGTGGATATATATGTTTTTGTAAGTTTCTCTCCTTCCTGCTGGTGGGGAGAACCAAACGATGTTAGCTTTGAGTGTACTTCTCGAGCTGCCTTTCCCTGAAGCTGCCTGGCATGTGCGTTGCGCTGCCAGACTTGCCTAGGCAATTGCTCACACCTGCTTGTCCTGTGTTTTCTTTCAGACCATTTCAATTGTCTACATAGTGACAGCCATTGTGGGAGTTGAGGCCTGGTATGCACCTTTCCTGTTTAATTTCTTATATAGAGACCTATTCACTGCAATGATTATTGGTAAGAAGCTCCATGTTGAAGCTTGTCTTTTAAACACCACCTTTTTAATGAAACCCAGTGTCTGAATTATATGATAATGCTGTTCTGTTTGCTGTAACGAGAGCTCCTGTAGGCTGTTATTGACATGACTAATTGAGGGTGTTCTTGCAGCCTGCTTTTTCCCAGGATTTCAAAGCAGTGTTGTCTTCTGCATGGTTACCTTCAAGAAGTTAACTCCGGCCTGCCTGGGCCTGTGTTGACCCAAAGAGCAAGGAAGCTGAGCGCTGCGCTCATGCCTCAGATGTATTTTGTGTCAGTCTTGGGGGTACAGGTGCACGATGCTGCTCGGGGCGGGGGGGGGGGGGGGGTCAGCCCCACTGCTGCCTACCTGGGGCTCGGGATTTCTACAGGCACAAGCCAGTTCCTGGCCTGGAGCTGTATAGAGGGCAGATGAGAGCGGCTGAGGGTTGCAGCTGTTGCTCACAACTGGGTGTGCCAGGGTGCTGGGAGGCAGCTGGAGCTGAGCGCCGGCCCCTGGATGCTAAACAGGAGCCTCCCTCGTGCCTGGGACCTGCGAGCGTGTGAAGACATGTCTCCTCTGCATAGCTGTGTTGCCCGAGTGCTGGGGCTGTGTGCTTCACGTTGCCCAGGGGAAGCACGGCTTGTTTTCAGCGAGAGCTGTGGTGTTTTTAGGGGATAAATTGGAGCCTGGTGGGCAGGTGGGTGCTGGGAGCCAGGGGGGAACCCCTTGGCGCTTGGGCTCTTTGCAGAGTGGGCTTGGGGCTCTGTCTCGCCCTGCAGGACTCAGAGCCTAAATGCTGTCTGGGAGCCTGGGGCTGCTGCAGGAGGCAGGTTACAGCCACGGCCATGTGGAAAAGCACTCTGCTGTTTGGGGATCCTGCCCTCCATCCACCCATCTAAAAATTAAATGAAAAAAACCCTACAATGAATAAAAGCCTTTCTCTCCAGTGGTCAGTCAGAACAAGCCACTGCAAAAGGGAGAGTAATGCAGGTGAAGCTTAGCGAGGGAGAGCTGTCTTTGCTTAATGCAGTTTGACATAAAGTCCTTGCTCAGTTTAATTTTTCTTAGTCTGTGCCCCTTTCTTAAGGGAATTTTAAATTGTAACTTTAGGGAGTTGTTAATTGTAACTACTTAATTTCAAATGAATATGTCTTGAATTGTGCTAAATCTAATGCTTGCACTTAATCAGGTGGATATTCTGAGCTTTCCTTTGGCAACTGTAACTTAACATGAATAATAAATGCACTTTTTCTATATGAAAACTAGAGCGCAATGCCTACATTGGCTGGGTTTGAGCACTTGGATAGGAGTTGGGTTATTAAAAGCAGGAATATCTACAGCTTTGTTAAAATGCCTCCTGCTAGATGAACACGGAAGGAGTTGTGATAGACTATCAAGGATTTGTGTGTAGTTGGATGATGTTTCCTATTGAGGTCTAGATTTTTCAAAGTTACTTAGACTCTTTGTGTCATTTGTCAGGTTAAATGACAAGAACTTTTTTGCACAGTGGAAACTGAAAATGCTTGCTCACAGTGGAAGAAAGAGCAAATAGGTTTTATTAGGAAGACTGAAAACTGTTGTGCACAGCCATGTCACTTGTGGAGTCTGAACTCCCCTTGTGTCTCCTTTTAAGACAGTATTATGATTAAACTTTGTAACTGTTTAAAGCATTAATAAGCCCAGTATTATGCAACCTTTTAAAACTGAAATGTCTTTAATTTATAGCAGACTGTAACTTGTAATTACAGCTCTTGGACCAGAATTTGGAGTACCTACTTTTAAACATGCCGAGCTATTCTTGGTGCACCTCTGAGCTATTTTTGTTGCAAGCAACTTAAACCAGAGCACAACCACCTGCCCGTTCATGAGGTGCATGTGATGGTCTCCCTCTGTCATGGGGCAGTAACATGGCTCTTTCTTTTCCAGCCTGTGCACTCACTGTGACGCTGCCGATGAGCCTGTATAACTTCTACAAGTAAGTTTCTCCATCCTCAAGTCTCCCTCCCTACACTAGCACCTTTGCAAGAGCCCCCAAAGCCTTTATAACTTGGTTTCCTTAGTAGTTTTCAGGTGACTGCCTTCAGTGTGGCAGAGTGGCTCTGACACGCCAGACGGTCCGAGTTTGCAGGGCGCACTGGGAGGAGCGAGCTGGCAGCCTGCTTGGCAGGCACTTGCAGGAGGGCTTCCAGTTTTTGTCCTGTTGGCTGTAATCCAGAGAGCCAGACAACCAGGTGCTTCTGTAATTCAGGAGGTTTTTTGGTTAACAATGGAGATGTGCATCTTCCTCGTCTGACACTGGTTGTGACTGGTACCAACAGTTTTGAGTAGCGGGATGGCCAGTGAGATTTTGCAGCCCTCTACCGAAGGCAGGCACCAGGTATTTCTCAGCTGTGGTTCCATGTATTTTCATTTCTTTGTGTTTCAGGGCCTATAAAAATAACACCTTGAAGCACCACTCTGTGTATGAAATCATGCTGCCGCTGGTATCCCCAGTGTTGCTGTTCCTGCTCTGCACCACATGGATCTTTGTGTCCCCGACAGACATCCTGGAGGTCCAGCCGAGACTCTTCTATTTCATGGTTGGAACAGCCTTTGCTAACATTTCTGTAAGCAGCTTTTGCTTTATGCTCTGGTTTATCTCTTGGGGAGCATGAAGCCTGCCAGGACACTTGGGAGGCAGAAAGAAAAAGACCAGCTCAAATGTGAAAAGGCAGATGTAAAGATTAACTTAACAGCTTTTCTGTTTTGCTATGGTTGAAAGAACAAACAGGAAAGTAGACAGGATTTGGGGTCTGTGAATTTTGTGCTGCAGTTTTCACTCTTGAGAAACTAGAGAATGAGTTAAAGTGAGTGTGTTTACACACTCATGCACTCTGTGTTGTGAATAGCAAACTGCCAATATGAAAGGAGTGCCTGCTTCCTTTTTTGGGATACATTTAAAATGGGAGGGACTGAAGCTTTTGTCAAAATCTCATTTAGCTGCTTATTGCATCTGTGCTTGCTTGAGACTTTTAACAAAGGCGCCTGTGGTCATCACCTCAGCTGTGAGCAGCGCTGTGTGTCCATGCCCTGAGTCCAGCAGCTCATGCTGCTGCTTGGCAGGGTTTTCTGCTGATGGTGCAGATAATGCCGGTAAGTCTGTCAGCTCAAGGAAACTCCTTTTTCTTTTAAAGATGCCCTTGATGCTTGTTTCCCTATTACCTTCCTGTCCCATGAGGTTTTGCTCTGTGTCCCACAGGAATTCTAATGCAAAGAAAGATCCCGAGTGAGAAACTTGGGGAAACTGCATGATGGCAGTCCGAAGCGTAGACGATGGGTACATGTGTGACAGTCCTCTCTGCACTGTGGACAGACAGCTCTGAGCTTGCAGAGTCGATACTGGGTGTAAGCTCTCTTCCTGCTTTCTCTTCCTGCAGTGCCAACTGATCGTCTGTCAGATGAGCAGCACGCGCTGCCAGCCTCTGAACTGGATGCTGCTCCCCATAGCAGTGGTGCTGTTCGTGGTGATGTTCGGGTTTGCACCAAACAGCGAAACGCTTCTCCTCTACATGTTAACTGCTTTCCTCACCCTGGCGCACATCCACTACGGAGTGGTCGTGGTAGGTGGACTCAGCACATGGGCTTTGGGCTTGGCTGCTGTGCTGTGCCTGCGGGCTTTCCTTGGGAGCTACTGCTCTTTGGGGCAGAGAATACTCTGCTTAAAAATGGGAATGTCATTGGGAATGGTGCTGTGTCATGCTGTCTGTGACCATATGAAACCTGAGATGACATTCTTGCAAGAGGCTTGTGCAGGCTGTCACATGGGTTTTAAGCAAGCAACATGCAATGTGACAGGGGCTGTTGTACCAGAGATTAGTTTGAAACGCATACTTGCACCTCTGCTGCCATGTTTAACTCATCCTGGCTGTGGTTGCAGCTTAGTGACCGGCTTGTGGGGTGTAAGCCAGCGTGGGTGACCCACACCCTTGGGGAGTGGGAACAGCGGCTCCAGTAGATACCCTGAGCAGCAGATGCTGTGTCTGCACATCAGGCAGAAATGCTTAATTTGGGAGTCTTTGTATAAGAAGTTAAACTGCTGGTGGTGTTACTTTGGTCGATGAGTTTGATCTGCGACCTTGCTGATCTGCCCTGTGCTGGAGTCTCTTGGAGAGCCAGGATGGAGGGGGGATGTCCCTGCTAGGGGAAGTGGGACACTGCAGCTGCAACATCTTCGGCCCTGCTGCAAGGGCTGTGTAGACATCCAGGGACCAATTTGCTCCCCTTGCTCTGTGCCAGCTCTGCCTGACTCCCTGAGTTTTGGTTAAGAGAGAAAACTGGGAGACTGAGTCTCACTAGAAATGCCCCAAGAAGCTGCTGAGGAAGGAGGGTGAGGGACCTGATGTCCCCCGCAGAGCTGGCCTCCGCCACGTGCATACACCCTCCTTGGGAAGCCCTGTCCCTTGGGAAACCCATCGCTAATGTGGGGCCTCCGGAGTCGAGTTTGAACTGTAATTACAGCAAAGAAGTAATAGCCAGGTTGTCTTGTCTTTCCAATTAGTGTAATGAGGCTTCTATGCAAGAAGGATTTGAATAGCTAAGAAGCTTAAATAAATTTGGTCTTGGAATCATAGCTGGAGAGGGGGACTGGCTGGATGGTGTAACCATCCTTCCCAGGCTTGTCCATCCCCTGCAGTGAGCTTCTGAGTGCTCTGCTCCCCTGAGTTTGTGTTCCCCTCCTTCCCCCCACCAGCTTTCCAAGGGCCCATCTGTGCAGTCTTCTCTGTGAGGATAAAAGAAGCTTTGAGCTGAAGAGCCTTTTAAGGCTCTGTGAGTGGGCTGTAATCCCAAACTGCTCTGAGTTTGGGAGTAATGATGAGGAATAAACCCCTCTGCCCAGCTCAGCCGCTGGTGCTGCTCAGCTCTGCTTGCTCTTGGTTCTGCAGTGGCCGTTACTTTGCAGGCAGCAGGTGCCAGTGCCACGCCATCCGTTTTATCCTCCTGCCTGCAGTTCTCCGTACCGTGCCTGAAAGCTCGTGTCCTGGTGCAGCTCTTGGCCCTCTGTAGTTTTCTCATGTCCTCAAAAGAGGTGGTGAAAGCTTCTTCTAAAGGCTGGTGTAAAATGATACAAAATCTGGTGTTGGGTTCCTCTCCTTTTTGTGACCTTCCTGTGTGTGTCTGCACGGTTAATGTGAAGTACCCAGCCCCCAGTTTTACTTGCAGGTGGATTCAGGGAGCAATCTTTCATATAGATAGCTGCGGTGATCAGATTGATTAAGCAAAACAATAAAAATATCGCTGGGAGGGGCAGAGAGGGAGCAGAACCGCAGGGTAAAATGGTGCGTGCCTGGGCTCAGGGCAGGTGTTTCAGGCTCCTGCCCCTGAGGGTGGCAGGAAATGGAGGTGAGTCCGCTCCTGGATAGCCCAGGCTGTTACTTGGGAAGGTATGGGAAGGGAGCAAGACTGCAGCCTGTGGAGCCACGCACCTGGCCAGCCCCAGTGTCGAGCTGACAGGGACAGGGCTTGGCTCCTGAGCAGGGCAGCCTGGTTGGCCCCATAGCACAAAAGAGAGGCTGTGGTCCAGATCTGCTGTGCCCATGGGGAGCAGGTAGGGTGGGCAATGGCAGGGAAAGTGAGTGCAGGAAAGTGGCAGGGGCTTTGCTGGCTACAGGGAACGGGTCTGGTGCTCTGCCCACATTCCTCCTTGTCCCTCTGAGCCTTGCTAACCTAGTCCTGTTGTCTGCTTTGTCCCCAGGTGAGCCAGCTGAGCAGGCACTTCAATATACGGCCCTTCTCACTAAAGAAGCCCACAGCAGATTGACTAGGAGTGGAGGAAGAGAAAATCAGCTTGCGGTCTGCAGAAGTACTGTAAATAACCGCTGGAAATACCTGTAAATACTTCAACCATCACCACAGATCTAAACCTATCCTCTGGAAAGACATCAGGGCAAAGTACGCACGGTATCTAGTGCAGCCAGGGCAGGACTGGCATGGGGCAGCCCCTGCTGCTGTTTGATGAATGTAAGCTTTCGGTTTTGGGTGAAACTGGATGAGGAGGGTAACCTTTCAGGTCACTATTACTGTATATTAGACCAGCTGAATGTTCCCAGTGAAACCTCGGACTGAGTCTCTTGGTCAGGTGGAGCTGATTGAGAGTGCAGGTGGTTTTACCTGAGCAAAGCATCTTGGCCTGTCACCAAAACCCACATAATGGCTGATTTCTAAAAGGTCAGGGGAACATCCTGGTGGTTGGGGGAGTTTGTCTGCCCCTATTCCTGCTAGACAGCCCTTGACCTGGGCTGGGACTTAGGGAGCAGATGGTGACAGTTCTCCCACATTCTGTCCTGCCTTCCTGCATTCACCTATTTGCTATTTGGGCAAATACTTGCACCTTTTTTCTTTTCTTTTCTTTTTTTTTTTCCCCCAAGAGGGGGAAAAAAAAAAAGAAACACCACACAAAACTTCTAGTAATACTCTGCTTGGGGGCCTTAAAACATCAGGGCTCAATTTCTTGTAAAAGCAGGAAGGCAGCTTCTGCCTCCTTGGCTCGAGCTGTGGATATCTGGGACCACATCTCGACTGTGTTCCTGTTTGTGTGTGTTCCCCGCCTGAGTGTGGGGTCTGGGCTCTGGTCAGCAGCAGGAAGAGGCTTACACCAGCCTAACACAGAGCCAGACTCCCCCCCTCTTCCTACCACTATGAACTTGCTGTTTCAGGTTGGCTGTGCTGGGTCATTGCATGCTGCCTGAGCCTCTTCCTTTGTAGCAGCACAGCCAGTCTTGGTTTGCACATCGCCCTTCCCACCAGACCATCAACAGCAGCAAATCCACCACTTAGAGAAGCACGTTAATAAGTGTTGTGTTGGTTGTGCGTGCAGTTTCAGAAAGCTCACAGGTGTATGTGTGGTGGAGTCCTTTCCGAGTATCACTTCATTTTCAAAACAGTTGTCCCCAGCGGCTGCATGTCTCATCCAGAGATATATTTGTTTACTGTCCATTTGTAAAAGACGTTTGCATTGATTGTTTTTTTTTTTAATTTGTTTTTGTAATTGAGTTAAGAGTGGGGTGGTGAAGACTGAATGCTGATTTTCTTTTCTGTTCACTTTATTTAATGAAGACCTGTGCTTGAATGAAGAGTGTAGCTTAAACCCAGGCTCTGGAAAGGCTGCATCCGGAAGCGAACAAGCGCAGCAGGTTGTGCATATGTAATTTACCATGGGAACAAAGTCACTTATACATTGATTATTGTGCAACGTGGTTCATGGAAGCTTGGTCACAGCATTTTCCTTCTGCAGGTGAAGACTCCTCCTGCTTTAGGAAACCTTCAAACTGTAACTAGTATTTAATGCTTTTTCTTTTGTAAATTTGAGTCATTGTCATGCAGAGTATGAGACTTGAAATCCTGAGGCGAGCTCGTGCATTCACAGGGTGTGACATTGGGGTTGCTCAGTCACGGTACACCCTGGGAGGAACGCGCTGGTGCGTTCGTCTGGGCTGACATTGCGGGAGGGCTCGGCTGAACGTCTGCGTGCTCCTGTGTCTGTATGGCTATGGCGCGTCTGGGAAGGGTGCCTAATCTGGGAGAGGGGGCAAATGGTTTTCAGAGTTTATTAAATAAAGTAGCTTACTCCTATATATTTTACTGACATTGTACAGAAAAAAAAAAAAAACCCTAAGCATACAAATGAATTGGGCTGTGCTTGAATTTTTTACTTACTATTTAATGAAATACAGTTATGAAGGGAGATAAATTTAAGTCACACTCACACAAGAACTACAGGGAATCTTAAAACGGGACACAACACTTATCTATGGGACATGTTCAAGTAGCAGATGGACCAGTACTAATGCTGTGAGAAGTTGTCTGATCTTAAATCTTAGGATGTCACTTTGTCTCCATAATACGCTGTTTGTCTGTCATCTCACCTAGCTGTGAGCTGGTGTGTATTACAGCACGTAATATACCCTGAAAAAACCCTTTGTGAAGTTACAAACATGGAAGCAGGACTTCCTGTCTAAAATCCTGCAAATGCTTGTCATGCTGTAGGAGAAACCTGTCTCAAAAACTGGAACCGCTTCATGTCTGACAGGCTTTATCTTTGGAGAGTCCTGGATTTTTGGTGCCTTAATTTATTGCACCTTAAAACTAGAAAAAATATCTCCTTGAATCAGTGCTGGTAAACAGGCTTGCTTGTCTCTAGTACTACCAGGCTTGTGCTGGAGTGAGGAGAGTGGGTCTGACCTCGGTGCACGTATGGCTCTGTTCCCAGCTCATGCTGCTGCAAAGCTGCAGGAGGTTCTGCTTGGGCTGTTAGAAATTAAGTGATTTCTGCTCCCGCATTTTGGGAGGGGAATGGAAACACACAGAAAGACCAATCCATTGTGCCGTGGTGGGATGCGGCATGCTGAGAAACTACTTATTATTAATAACGGTTTTAAGCCTTGAGAATAAATATATTCCTTGTGAACAGCATCTGAGGGTGGTTGTGTCACGGTGGTGGTTGCTTTCCTTGTTGGCTAGACTCTGCACTTGTGCTGGGATGTGCTCTTTGGGGTGGGACAGGGTCATGCACGGTCTGGGTAGGATGTGTGCTTGCTCCTCAGCTCCTGCCTGCTATTTGAAGGCTGATCCATGTTGCCTCTTCTTCCAGGGATAGTGTTAGTCGTATTTTCTTAATTACTGATGGACCTGCTGAGTTGGTAACAGCACTGTCTTAAGCTTTCCTAAATCTCTTTTGCACATTTTATCTCAATACAGAGTGTTACCAGGAAAAAAAAAACTGTTCAGGGAGGTGTGTGGTCTTTTGAGACCCACTGGGATGTCTGTCTCCTGGCCTCTGGATCCAGGCAGGACTTTGTGCTGTGGGAAGAGGTGGTGGCACTGCCAGCTCCTCCTGGTCCTTGCCATGCTGTGTCCAGTCAGCCTTTGCTCTGAGGCAGGTTTTTGTGGGAGCCTGGGACACACCAATGTGTTGACGCAGGACTTGCACAGCCAAGGCAGAGGCAGCTTTGCTTGCAGGCCTTTTTCGTTTCGGTCTTGTGGTTCAGGAGCTGGGGCTCCTGCCTCTGCACCGCGCCACGGACCTAGAGCAGGAATTCACAAGCAGAGCCGGGGCTGAGGGTGAAGTGCAGGTTTTGGGATCTCCTGGGGTTTGGCCAAAAGTTGTTTTTAGTGCAACGACCACATTTTACAAGAACAAATGCTGCAGCTGAGCTGTGGGCCTACAAACAAGCACCTACGTGCTGTGGTTTTCAGCTTGTTCCTTCCTCCGGTGTGTCTGTGCCACAGCTAACACGTCTCTTTTGCAGCCGGTCACTGCAGGGGCTCGACAGCAGTCCCTCCACTTGTAAACATCCATCACCTGATAACAGGCAGCTTTACCAGAGCCAGGGGAGCAGCATGTTGTAAGCATGAGCTTCTGAGGCTCTGGAAACATGTATTTAAGCTCCTTAAATAGAGCTGGTCTGATGTTACCTCCTGGGTGTGTCGAGTACCTGCAGCGTGTGGTCTGAGAGCGGCTTTGATCTCAGTTGGGTCAGTTCTAGCAAGGCCTCTAAACAATTCTCCTCTGAGAGCATCTGTGGCTGCTTGCAATAGACCTGGCAAGTCTCTAGAGAAGTAGTGTTTTTTTTAGAAAGTGGCTCAGATATTTTTTTTTTTCATACACGGGTCCAAGGGAACAGTTGATTTGTGTGCAGCCGTGAGTGGAGCTCTGGTCGCCTTAGGCCATAGCTGAACTGTCCATGGGGTTTCTGTATCCTGAAACCTGCAGGAGCTTCCCTGAAACAGTCTTGTTTCCGGTTGTCCCTTTTTGCTTAGCATGCGTGGCTTGCTTGAGAAGCAGGAGTCCCTCAGTGCACCAGGGTTCCCTTACAACCCCCCATCCCAAAATCTTCCAGTGCAGTGTGTCAGCCTTGCTGTGGTGCCATGGGCCAGTGGTGGGGATGAAGCTGGGTCGGCTAAAAGCTTATTTACTTTTTTGCTTTTCTAATGCAGATCCACAGCCTGCTGCCTTGGCTCCTCCTGCTTTTGCCCACCTGTTCTACCTCACCATGCTGTGTTGAAGCAGCAGCTGAGGTGACGTGGAGGCGGTTCTTGGTGGGACATAGTGACAATGGGTGCCACGCTGACCTCTTTGCTTTTAGAAGAGGTCACTGCTACTTAGTAGAAGACCCTTTGGCCCACGCAGTGGGGTCAGACTAGGCTTGAGAGGCTGCTAGGCTGGTCTTGAGGAGGCGGTCAGGGCATCACTGCCCTGGAGCAGAGGCTCTCGGTGAAATTTGCTGCTCACCTTGTAAGGTGCTGTTCGTCTTGGCCAGTGGCATTCATGGTGGCCATTTGGTGGGAGCTGGTGCTATGCTTCAGGCTGGAGACCTCATCCACAGAGTAGTTCGGGTTGGAAGGGACCTTAAAGATCAGCTAGATCCAACCCCCCTGCCATGGCCATGAATGCTTTCCACTAGACTGGGTTGCTCAAAGCCATATCCAGCCTGGTCTTGAACACTTCCAGTGGTCTACCCTGCCTTCCCTCCCTCCCAGCAGGGAGACTGACCTGCTTCTGTCCCTCAAGCTCTTAGTTGAAGCGGGTGCTGATCTCAGCAGTGGTCCGTGTTGCGCTGGCACCAGCCCCTCTGGAAGGAGGGTGGTGGGTCCCAGGCTGGTTTCGGCTCTGGTCTTTTAAGAGTGTGCTGCATCGCTCTCTTCTACAGCTGTAACCCTGCACGTAAAGGCAAAGCAAGGCAGCAGCGTCAAACCCAACCTGCAGGAGCGGGGTGGACCCAGGGCATTTCAGACTCAACCCTTACCTCTTGAGTGGTTTTGCAAACAGTCCCTGCTCTCCGGCCCTCTGCTATAAATGCAGGACAGAGACCTTCTCTGCAGCCCTTCAGAGCGTCTTCAAAGGCACCTTTCTGTGGCTATTCACTTTTCCTAGGCAGGGTGGGAAAGGAGTTAGTGATGCTGCCTTGTCCTTCTGGAAACAAAGTTGGAGGCACAAAGTGGGCCCTCCTGCTCCGTCTTCTGCCACCGACCCTCTGTGCAGTGGGGCTGGAGAGGCAGTGCTGCTGGCTGCTGTCCCAGTTCCCAGGACTGGGGGGGCTGTGAAATGATGCAGGGAAAGATGCGTTTGGTGCTTGTGATGCTATGGTGGTTTGGTTCTGTCCATTCCCCCCTGAGCCTTTCAGAGGAGCCGCTGTCACACTGACAGCAGCAGCCTGGCTGCCCTGGGACTCTGGGTGCTCTGCCGGGCTCCTCACCGGAGCCAAGCGAGCTCAGTCCCTTGACGCAGGGGTACCCCTAAAGAGACATCAGATCAAGCAGCCTGGCCACATTCCCAGGGAGCCTGATCACATCCCCGGAGTCCTGTCTCTGGGAGTTTAGGTACTGCAGTGATTTGAATTCCAGTCTGTTAAATGCTATTACTGAAATATTTATTGTGTTTAAACCAAACAAAAAACTATTATTCAGTAAAGAATAAAATTTTCCAAGCCTTTTAATGGTGTTTGCCTTTGTTTTTCTTTCTTTCTTCCTTTCTGCTGAGCAGGCAGCCCACCACACAGGGCAGGTTTGGGCACAGCAGTGCCCACGCTGGAGCTGCAGCCCTGCTTTGAGTGGCTGTGCTTGTTGCAGCCGAGGTGGAAAAACTCCGGCTTGGAGTGATGGGTTTTATTCACCTGCTGTGTCAGGCTGCAGCTGTGGTGCTTGGCAAGGTGCTGCAGGGCAGGGAGTGAGCTGGCTGCAGCACCAGGGAAGATGTGGAAGGAGAAGGCAGCATTGCCTTGGGCTGTGCCTGCCCCATGGCACTCTCCTGGGATAATGGGACCTTGGGCTGTGGTACAGGGATATGGGGGTCCATGGAGAGGTGCAGCATCCTCTTTTAGCTGAAACTCTGACATCCCAAAGGCTTCTTCCCTTTGCTCTGCTATTTCATGAGCCAGCAGTGTGTCCTCATGGTCAAAGGGCCAGTGGGATCCTGGGGTGCATTGGGAGGAATGTGGCCAGCAGGTCGAGGGAGGTGGTCCTCCCCCTCTGCTCTGCCCTGGTGGGGCCCATCTGGAGCTCTGGGTCCAGTGCTGGGCTCCCCAGTTCCAGAGAGACATGGACAGACAGGAGAGAGTTCAGGGAAGGGCCATGAAGGCGACAAAGCCTCTGGAGCATCTCTCCTAGGAGGAAAGGCTGTGGGAGCTGGGGCTGTTCAGCCTGGGCAGGAGAAGGCTGAGAGGGGACCTGAGCGATGCACACAGGTACCTTAAGGGCCAGTGTCAGGGGGCCGGGGCCGGGCTCTTGTCAGCGGTGCCCAGCGACAGGACAAGGGGCAACGGGCACAAACTGCAGCACAGGGAGCTCCGTGGGGAGGGCAGGAAAAACTTCTTTCCCTTGAGGGTGCCGGAGCACGGGGACAGGCTGCCCAGAGAGGCTGTGCAGTCTCCTTCTCTGGGGACGTCCAGAGCCCGCCTGGCTGCGGCCCTGTGCGGCTGCTTGAGCAGGGGTGGGCTGGGTGGTCCCAGGGGTCCCTGCCCATCCCCACCACCCTGTGGTGCTGCGAAAATGCAGGGCACGAAACATGGACAGAGGTGATGCGTTTCGCCGGACAACCCTTTCCTGCCCCATTGAAGCCAGGGTCATGGCTTGCTTCAACCACAGCTCATGGATGTGGTGCTCACCCCAAATGGGCTCAGGAAGGTGCCCCAGCAGAGGGAGGAGGTGAGTGTTGCTGGAAACCACTGTTTTCCTGGCATCAGTGTGGCTGCCCCAACAAGTCAGGACTCAGCTCTGCCCCAGCAAAGCCACCTGTGATCACAGCAAGCTCTTAATGCTGTCGTCTTCGGTGCTAATCAGGGTGATCCCTGCTTTATCCCTGTGTCAGCGTGGCAGGGGTTGCTCACAGGGGAATAAGCTGCTGTCGGTGGCTGCGTGCCCTGGACAGGAGACCACAGATACCCAATAAAGCCAAGGAAGCTGAGGTCAGGAATTAGGAAGAATGTCCTCTCGAGCCCCTGACTGACTTTCTTATGGGGTGAGTGGAGTCATGGCCCTTCTGGGTCACCCAGTGTCAGATCAGGAGGACTGTGCTGGGACGTGGAAGTGGCCAGGGACATGGTCCTTGCTCCGGTGGGTGGCCAGGGAAGGCTGCGGCAGGGGAAGGGAGAGGAACTGCCTTCTTCCTTCCAAACACACACCTTGGGCTGGGAGGGAGGGCATCTTAGTTTGTGGCCACCAAATCACATCAAAATTCAGCCAGACCTGGAGGTCTGAGTTGCTGCTCTCTGTGTGCAGCTCCAGGCATGCCCAGGAAGGCACACAGGCGGCACAGGGCTAAATGGAGAGGCATGAACTGGTGGGAGCTTCAGTCAGGGCCAATCTGAGGGCAGAAGGTAATGCTTCTACTCCAGAAGCTCCTGGGCGACCCAGCAGACTGGCTGAGAAGTGCTGGATACATATCCCATGCCCAAAGTTCCCTCTCTGTGCCCTTTTGTTGGCAGAAAGGAGGACAGGGTTGGCAGTAGCGGGAGTTTCAGCCCCAGTGCCACCCTCCTGCCGTTTGCACCACACACCCGGTGCCCTTCGGACTGATGCCATCAAACCCAGGACCTCTTTGCAGTTGGGAAATCTCTGCCTTCCCCCACTGGTGCACAGGGGCATGGGTGCTGTGGCAGGGGGGTCCCTACGCTGCTGCTCCTTCTCACAGCATTCCACACCCAGCACTGCAGAGACCTCCCCATGACCATCAGTGCCAGTCCACCCGCCGGCATTTCTACCAAAAATAATAAGAATTGCTCTAAACCAAGGTATGCAATGGGTGCTGCTGCTGGGGCAGGAGCCATGCTCTCCCGACTGTGACACTGTGGGTGTGGAGCAGCCCCAGGAGCCGTTTTGCTACCCAACAGAAGGGGTTTCTCTGCATTCTGCAGCTCCATGAGGCATGGCCAGCCCCCCCCACCAGTGGGACGTTGCAGCAGGCACGGGCTCTGCTCTACCACAAACCTACCCAAGCTGCTGCAGAGGGTCTGATCCCCTCGGGCCGTGGCATCAACCCAGGCTCCCCAAATTTTGAGGGAGTTTGGCTTAGGCCAGGCAATGTGTGACCCACCTTTGCAGGACGTGGGTGAGCAGCCACCTGGGCCTTGCACTTTCCCTCTGGGCTAAAGCCGAGGTGTATTTAAGCGATGCCTTGTCTTTTATCAGCTGTCTCGACGGCTTCCTCTAAGAGGATTGTTGTGGTAGGTGTAATATGCTTAAAGGATTGTTAATAACAATAGCATTTTGGCAGCACACCGTGTGCTGGCTGCGCAGGCTGCTGTTGTGGTCCATTTGGACCTCATAGATTTACAGGACAACTTACTCTGTAAATTATTTTTTTATGAGCTTATTAGGAAAGAAAACAAGCCAACAAGGACATGATCCCCTTTGTATGGATTAGGCTAACATGAGAATTCACTAATTCATCACTTCATTGGGAGGAAGAGGGGGAAGAGTGTACCTGCTGCTGGCACCACGGCTGCCTGCCCACCCATACTCATCCAGCTCTGTGCCCCTGTCAGCCCACAGTGCGCCGATACTGCAGGGATGGGCTCAGCCACGCTCAGCAGCTCCTCACACATCCCTCTGCTCACCCCCATGGGTGCGCATCACTTTCCCAAAATAGGACGAGGGGCCTTGCACCCTCCCCAGAGTCCTCTGGCAAGGAGGCTACCCCTCCTGGGCACCCAAAATCCAGGTGTAGCAAACTGGTTTGGCTGCCCTTGACACAGGAGGCAGCCACGTGGCACAGGAGGTGGCCACGTGGCACGTTTGCCCACCTTTGGACTCGCTGATGTGTGTCCAGGACAGTGGGTCCAAGTGCTGATAAGACCTGGGGCTGCAGGAACACTGTGGGTGGGCACCGAGCAAATCCTGCTATGGGCAAGCGACATATGCATATGGGTGACTTGGAGCTTGGTCCTGCCCCAGGTAGAGATGTTTGCAGCCCTGGGGGAGGCAGAAAGCAAAACCTGTGACCTCCTGTCATGATGGTGAGGGAGGGTGAGTCCAGATGAAGCCACAAAGGTGATGAGAGGCTGGAGCAGCTCTGCTGTGGGGACAGGCTGGGAGAGCTGGGGTGGCTCAGCCTGGGGAGGAGAAGGCTGCGGGGAGACCTTAGAGCACCTGCCAGTGCCTAAAGGGGCCGGCAAGAAAGCTGGGGAGGGGCTTTGGGCAAGGGCAGGTGGCGATGGCACACGGGGGAATGGCTTTACATGAGAGAGGGGAGATGGAGATGAGGAAGAAATTCTTCCCTGTGAGGGCAGCGAGGCGCTGGCCCAGGCTGCCCAGAGCAGCTGTGGGTGCCCCATCCCTGGCAGTGCTCAAGGCCAGGCTGGACGGGGCTGGGGGCAGCCTGGGCTGGGGGGAGGGGGCCCTGCCTGTGGCAGGGTGTGTATGTGGACTAGATGGTCTTTAAGGTCCCTTCCAACCCACCCCATTCTGTGGTTCTATGACAGCCCTGTCTCTGATAACTACTTGATGTTGCGCCAAGAAACAGGGTCAATGCACAGCCCCAGAGCCCCATGCCTCCTGGGCCACACAGCCTGTGGGACGTAGGTGATGTGCAGGTGCCAGAGATGGACCAGTCCACACACACAGGTCCTGAATTTGCCCAATTATGGGAGTCATTTGGTGTGCAGGTGAATCAGGAACAGTATCTCACGGGCTGGATGAGGCTGGGGAATCATTTAGGTTGTAAAAGACCTGTAAAATCACCAGGTCCAACCATTAACCCAGCACTGCCAAGCCCACCACTAATCCATGGCCCTGAGCGACACTTCTACATGTCTTTTAAACACCCCCAGGGACAGTGCCTCCCCCACCTCCCTGGACAGCCTGTGCCAGTGCTGGACACCCTTTAAAGGTGGTGTGAGCAGCCATAAAGGCAACCTGGTTGGAAGGGGAAAACTACTGAACAGAAGAAAAATGTCTGGTGAAATATGGACTGATATGATGCCTGCCAGCCTGGGCTCTGCCAGCCCAGGAGCTCAGCCTGGGAGCCAGGAGCATCCCTGAGAAGGGCACCTGGCATCTCTGAAGCGCAGCTGGCTACAGAGAAACCAGAGACAACCTGAGATACCAGCAGTAAGTGCAAACCCAAGGACCTGTAATGGCAACTTATGGTCTGAAAAGGTGAAAAATAGCCTGGGAAAATGGGGGGAAAACATCCTGAGGAAGTAAGAATCGCGAACTGCCACTGGTTATTCTAATCACAAAAACAGGAAAACAGTCTGAAAAAATAAAAACTGGTCAGAGAACAGAAGACATCACCATCATCTGTCAGCTGTTTGAGATGAAAACCAGAAAGTAACAGCATATACTGGCTGCTCAAAGTGGTGGTGTCCTACGCCCTCTTATGTCTCTATGATAGAAAAATGTTCATATAAACATGACATTAAAAAGTTCTCTGAGAGAGGAAAGTAAGAATGGGATGGTTGGGTCCCCCTCTGGGATCTGTCTAATGTGCTTGCTATTGCAAACATATATAATATATAGATACATGTGCTTATAAGTCTATCAGAAGTATATCTAACATTACATTAATTATAAATTTGCTCCACTAGCGATAAGATTGTAGTAATCCATAATACTATATATATTTGATTGCTGCTATTATTGATTGCTGCTTTTATGAATGTTGCTATTAATTGCTTGTTGCTATAATTAATTACTGCTATATTACCGATTGCTGATAATAGTGTTGTACATTGTAATAGTTTGATACACCACAGGTATACTTGCCAGCAGTGATTTTTGTGGTATTTGAGGCAATGTGTAATGAAGTAGAGAAATTTAGTGCTCAAGCTTCCGTGTCCCTGTGTATTACAGAATCCTACGGACCCATGGCCATGAGGTCTACACCCCCACACGCCTGGGACCCTTTCGATGGTGACATGGGGTCAGGCTGGGTTTGGGGTCCAGCAGCAGGGTGGGCTTGGCGGGGGCATGTGCTGTGTCTCGCTGAGGCTGGCTTTCAGTGACACAGCTCCTGCGGAGCATCTTGAGGTACGGCCTCAGTGCAGGAACCCGTAGCCATGCTGGGGGGCTGCAGAGGGGGCTACATGCCCTCAGCGAGCCCGCGGCAGGACAGGACCTGCCCACGCTGGCCATCACCCTCCACAACACGGACATCCTGGTGCACGAGGAGGACCTGCAGCTGGACCTGCGGCTGCGCTTTGAGCTGGCCGTCGATGGGGAGCCGCCCTACGTGTGGGACACCACCCAGCGGCTCCCCGAAATAGCCCCTGAGAGGTGCTGCAAGAACTGCAACGCGCCTCTGCCCAGGAGCCCTGGGGACAGACGGAGCTCGCAGGCATCACACCCCGTCCTCAGGCCCCGGAGAACACAGAAGGGACAGAGGAGACGGGACAGGCAGGACGCAAGGGCTCCTGAGCGGGCAGAACGCAGTGACACCAGCAGCACGGACCTGCATCCAGATGGCCAGGAGGACCCTCTCCCCACCGCGGTCCCCACGTCTGCCCCATCCCTGTCCTCTGCGGTCAGTGAGCCAGTCCCCACATCTACATCTCCCCCATCCCTGTCCTCTGCAGTCCTGGAACCAGTCCCCATGTCTCCCCCGTCCCTCTCCCCTACAGTCCTGGAGGGGACGCAGAGTGTTGAGAAGCAGGCCCTGCCCCACACAGATCAGAGGGACCTGCGGCAGAGGTCTGCTGTGCAGCGCGTCGTGCAGTCCTGGCAAATGCTGAAGGCCAGCATGCAGAGGAACATCGGGGATAAGGTGGATGAGCTGTTGGAGCCAGAGAGCCCGGAACCCAGCAGCACCACGGAAGGCAAGCAGAGGCTGACATTCAACCTCTTGTCTAAGGTCGACACACTCTTCCACGCTGCGGATTTGGAGGATTGAGGAGCACCGGCAAGAAAAGGTGGGATGGGAGAAGCGTCGGCAGAGCAAGCGCTGCACGGGAGGATGGGGATGGTCTGGGCTGCCTTGTGCAGCTCTCACAGCTGTGTCGTTCGGGAGGTGTTTCTGTAGGACAAGATACTGTGGTCTGGGAGCGTTGGGATGGCGGTGAGAGCTGCGATGGCCTTTCACCGATGCTTGGTGTGGGCAAGAGGAGACGGCCCGCTGGGCACCCACCCAGTGCAGGTGGCAGATGATGGAAAGAAGTACCTGGAGCCCCTCTTGGTCCCCAGGATGTCACTGTCTGCCCGCTGCCACCCTGCCTGGAGGGGAAGGCAGGACTATGCCTGGTTTGCTGCCCATGCAGCCCCCCAGGACAGGGGAACTGGAGGGAGGCAGCGGGAAAAGGGGCTGCAACTGGGAAGCATCAGGGTGGGAGGATGGAAGGAGGAAAGGGCTCATCTTGAAAAGCAGCCAGTGACGAGCTCTGTCCCCACAAATGTGAGACCTCGACAGAGAAACCAGAAGTGAACGCCAGTTTTTATTGACTGATTAAAACAGTAGTTTCCTAAAAACATCCCCGAGATCTCCTCAATTACTCAGTGAGGGTCTTGCACACCTGAAGCTGAGAAAGGTGGCTTTTCAACAGCTGAGTACGGTAGCAAGCTGAGAAAAGAACCCTTCCCCAATATACACGGCAAGAAAGATTCCAGCCGCAACCCAAAGAAAATAAACTGAGAATCTAGAAGGCCAGGGGGAGCTCACACTGTGCCAGGGAACCTGGCTGCCTGTGAGCCCATCGGGATGCTCAGCCACCACCAGTTCTGGGTCGGTAACCTCAGGAAGATGTCTGAGCTGCTGGACACTTCCCTGCCTCTGCCAGAGCCGGGGAGGGGGGGCGGGGAAGGGCAGGGCCCCCACCGCTGCAGGGCCTTGGTGGCTGCTGGGGCATGATACCCAGTGTCCCCCGGGGGGTGGGACAGGCCCCTGCACCGTGGAAGCAGTGTCCTCCAGAGCTATGAGTGGAGCAGGGACAGTGCTAGCAGGGGGGACAGGTACTGGGGCCGCTCTGTGCCATCCTCATGCTGGTGGGGCTGGCATGTCCCCAGCTGTCCCAGGTCCCTGCTCCATCCTCGTTTCAGACTGTCCCTCCAAGGAGCCTTTTGGGAGCACTCCTGTAGCTCTAGCCATGCAGCCCCAGTTGTCCTTCCCCTTCCCCTGGGGCCAGGGGCTGAGCTCCCCACCAGGGCACTGCCCATGGCCCCAGTGGGCACAGGGCTCTCAGACTGCCAGCCTGGGCAGTCCCGCAGTAGCCGGCTGGGCACCTCTGCCGGCCCCGGTGAGGGATGCACAGCCTCGGCATCGACACCATCCTCCAGCCCATTTCTCTGGGACCAAAGCCGCAACGAAGACCCACAGATGAATGTAAAAGAGGAGTCCTGGCAGCAGTAGCAGCAGCAGCCGGGAGATGCCCCCCGAAGCTGCTGAGAGGCTGCAGGGAGGAGAATGGCATGGAGCCTGGGAAGGTTGTGCCACGGGACTGGGTACATGGGGGAGGCTCCCATGCTTCATGCTCCCAGCAGCTTCTTGACCATGTAGCCTGGCATGCTGTAGAGGAAGAGGGCGACCATGATGAGGAGCAACAGGGCCAGCAAGATTTTGATGATGAGCCACTTGTAGCGTGTGCAGATGAGGTATCTGATGGACTTGAGTGGGTTCAGGAACCAGAGGAAGGCTGTGTCCGGGCGGCTGCAGGGGAAGCAAATACCCATCATTAATGCCACTGCCACGGAGTAGGGATGCAGGGCAGGCAATGCAACATGGGCACAGTGTGCAAAGGGAGGTATGGGATCCCCTTCCCTGGGTAAACCTGCACAGAGTGAAAGAGCCCAACCAGGATGATCAGGCAGGTGGACATGGGGAGTCAGCACCACACATTCCAGATAAAGTAATGCAGGTTGGTGAGGGAGTGTGAGGATGCCAGTTGACACTGGAATCTGGTAGCGAGGACTGGAGGGGAGAAGAACGTGGTGGGAGGCCAAGGAAGGGGACAGAGCCAAGAAGAGAGGTAGAGGAGGATCAGAGTAAGGAAAAGCAGTGGGACTGTGGATAACAGGCAATGGGGGGAACCAGTAGAGATGGCTCTGCCCCTGACCCTTGTTCCTACATCCCCCAGTGTGACCCCTCCTCGCCTCCCCATGCCTGGCTTGCTCCCCGGGGCCACCCCACAGCATGTCCCAGAAGCCCAGGTGCCTGCTGAGGAGTGGGGTTTCCTACTTACTTGGGTTTCTCCAACGGATCAGGCTCATTGCGAGCCAGCCCAGCCGGGGATTTCTCTGCCTCCTCTTCTGTCAGAAGGTGCAGCTCAGCCTCGACTTTCCCCTGCATGGAGCAGAGACTTGTGCTGAGACCTAGGCAATGGTCCCCACCCCATTCCCCCAAGACATGGTGACAGAGGGGACCTGAGGGAACAGAGGCAAGTGGGGGTGGGGGGTGGGGTGGAGGGTGACTGTAAAGCACGCAGTCCCCAGGATGTAAAATCCCTCCCTTTTTCCCATTCTTACAGTGACCTCCAGCTCATCATTCTCATCTCTGGCCACGAACGGCCACCAGCCCTTCACCCGCTTCTGCTTGAAGATGGAGATCATGGGCATCTCTGCCTCGTTCGTCACCATCTCCAGGCTGCACTGTTTTGCCGTCTTGGCTCCCCGGGGGAAGCGGTTCAGGTCCAGCTCAATGGCCCCTGGCAGAAGAAAGGGGAGCACAGATGCTGGCACTCCCAGAATCTGGAGTCCTTGGCTGGAGGTGGGCTGAGCCAGCATCTCCTGCCCTAGAGAGCAACTTTGAACTAGATCTGGGAACTAGAAAGCTGCTGTCTTTGCTACAGAAGCAGCCTTTGAACAGCAGCAGTGCAGACAAGGGCTCTCATCTTACCAGCAGCATCTAAAGGAGTTTGTAAGATGTTGTGGACCTGAGAAGTAGAGCTGCCCTTCCAGGTTCTGTTCCTATCCAGGCTTTGTCTCAACCCACACTGCTCCCTGCTTGGCCAACCACGGGCTCCTTGCTGGCTGCCCCATTGCCCCAGCACAGCGGACCCCCTGCTTACCAAGGAAATCATCAGCTGAGAAGTGGTCAGCATCCCAGACCTGCAGGGTGAGGCGAGCCGGGATCTTGTACTCTGTCTCATCCCAGGAGAACATGGACTCCTTCTTGGAGATGACTATCTTCTCCTCTGCCATCAGGTAGTCAAAGGGGAAGATGTAGCGCCAGTTGAAGTTGCCTTCACCAGTGAGTGAGTGGTAATGGACATCTGTGTCTTGCTTGTCCTCCTGCTGACCCTTCAGCCACCTGCAAGACCCAGAGGGGTGGCAATGTGTTACAGGAGGAAGGAGAGGGCATAGGACCATCCCACCTGTGTAGCCAGGATGTCTCCAGGACAGACTCAGAAGGACCTAAAAGATGTGAGCAATGGGCTGGGGCTGCTGCATTCACCACAGCAGCACCTCCAAGGGGCAGAATAGGCATGAAGGCAGGAGGACCCTAGAGGGAAGAGGGAAGTTTGAGAGCCAGAAATGCAAGCAGGTTGTCAGAGGTCTTTCTCTGGGTAGGGAGATGTTAAAGAGATGGACAGGAGCAGGGAGCGTTGCTGGGGAGTCTGGAGCGGAGCATGCTGGAGGGATGTCCCCATCCTGCACTGGTGGAGTGGACAAGTCCAGGGGAGATTGTAGAGACCTTCTCACTCTACCTCAGGGTAAGCAGGTGTCCCCTGATGGCAGCTAGGTCTGTGCTGGTCACCGCAGGCTCCCTGTCAGGGCATATCTATCTGAGCCCATCAGAGGTACTGAGGGCCTGATGAAGGCTCTGCTTGAGGGTAGGGGCGTCTCTGCTAAGCCAGTCTCCAGCAAAGGGAACTGAAGTGCCCAGCTCAGCTAGGCATCACGGGATGGATGATGGATGGGTGGGATCCACCGTCACTGGAGACAGTGCGGTCCCAGCAATGCCATCCTGGGAGACAGGGTGGCCACACCGACCTTGCCATCAGATATGCTTGTACCCCCAGTTTTCTGGCTCCAGTGAGCAGGATTCCCAGAGAAAAGGGGACACAGAAGACGTTCCATACCTGCGAGTCTTGGCCCTGGGAAAACACAGCTTTAATTTAGATTCTAGGTGCCCCCTGGAGCCTTTCTCTGATGAGCCTAGGTATCTCCATTCCCCAGGGTGCTCTCAGGGTCTTTTTTGCACATCTGTTCCGAGGGGCTGCAGCCAGCACAGACACGACCCCATGCTCAGGCACCCAGTGCAGGGTTGTTTGCTCAGACTCTGAGCGTGCCAATGCCCTGCTCTACTTCACAAAACACAAAGGTCAAGCAATCCCCCACCACACAGATGGGGAGGGGCTGGAGCATCTTGGATTCAGGGCTGTTGCAGAAAAGCCACTGGGCTGACAGGACCCAAGATGCCAAAACAAACCCATTTTTTTTCAGATCAGCATGAGGTGCAAGTAGAGGAACCCTGGTGTGAGCTGGTGAGGCTGCAGAGGAAGCACTGAGCAGTTTAACAGACTGGTAGGGCATAGCCAGCCAGCAGCCTGAAGCACCACTGCATTGGCTTGAGGTCCTGTAAAGAACTGGGATGTGCGTCCCCACATCTCTGTACAGGCCCGTTTTGGAAGGGGCTTTCCCTTACTGCTGGGTGAGAGGGAAGTGGAGATGGAAATTAATCTCTCATTTAGCTCCAGATGCTGGAACTGGAGGTTGCAGGGCTGAAATGCCAAGTGGGGAGATCAAGACAAGCTCAACAAGGGGAAGCGGGGCAGACAGGACCAAGCAGCGAGGCCTTGGCCATTACCCCCTGACACAGATGTCAGACATCTCTCCTGCCAGGAAACATCACCTTCCAAAATCACCTCATCAGTGTTCCAGATAACAACCTGCAGCTCAAAGCTGGGCAGCCAGGCCAGGCACAGCAGCGGGTCGTGCAGCCAAGAGAGAGGGAGAGGCAAGAAACACAGCACAGAAGACAACGGCAGCATTGGTGCTATCTGACCTTGCACCACAGTTCACGTTGTACCCCATCCCCATGCCAAAACCAGCTCAGGGACCCCAGCAAGTGCTATCACCCACCCCAGGGAGAAGCAGAGGAAGTGATGCTGGCACGCCACGCTGTACCTACCCCCTGACAAAAATGTCACTAGATTTCTCGCCAGTGAAGTAGTCATCGTCCTCCAGGATGACCTCATCTGTGTTCCACACTATCACTCTAAGCTCATATCTGGCAGGAGAAAGGGAGACAAGGAGGTGAGGTGCAGAGGCAGGGGAAGGAGCAGGAGGGAATGGGGTGATGCTGCCAGAAACCAGGGGCAGGCACTGAGAATCTTATCTGAGGGATCAGGACAGAACAGGAGGGGGATCCGCACAGGGGCTCAGATCAGCCTAGGCAGGGTGAGTAGAGCAGCGCAGAGAGCTTTATCTCCCTCCACTCTGAACCTCTGCAAGGTCCACACCAAAGGCTCAAGGGGACACCCTAGGCTTGTTCTTAGGTAGGTCTGTGCCTAAAAACGGGGTCTGCAAAACAGAGTCCAGCTCTCTGCCTGGTTACACCACCTTACTCAGCAGGGCTGTCGCCCCTTAGAAACGGGCGTCACAGTCCCCCTTAGGTCTCCAGCAGGTTCAGGGGCTCTGAGAGGTGCCCAGCACTGTCTTTTGTGTGAAGCAGCTTGGGTTTTCTCAGTCACATTGGGTTTGGTTGGGAATTCTGGTGGTGGAGGAAAAGCAGAAGCCAGATTCCTTGCAGGGTGCAGCTGCAACATGGAAAGGCTGGAGGATGGTGGAAAGGCAATGCAGCCATGTGGCCACAAGCACAACACATTGCTGAAAGTACCAGGGAGTCCAGCAGGTGAGAGGAACGGGATTTACAGCTTCCTTAACCCACCTCCTCTGCTATCTTCTTCTGGCATTGCCCTGGCTGAGTCAAGCTGTGGGACTACTGCCACCTCTTCCAGCCCCCTCCTGTCTGCACCCATGGGTTGGCACTTGTCCCATGCACTGCCTCTCCAGCACCTAGCACTGCCTGCTGGTGTCAGGTGCTCCCAGCAAAGACAGGGGAGATGGATTAACCCCTAGGACAATAACCAGGCACAATCTTGCTTGAAACAGGCTATCTACCTGCAAACTCTCTTGTCAGCCCATCAAGAGGAACATCTCAGCTCCAGCCCATGGGTCACTGATGAGCACAGCTCTCCTGGGTTGCACTTTAGACAGCTTCTGCCTTTCCAGTCCACACTGCTGTCTGGAACTTGCCCTTGGCCTCAGCTTTCCTGCAGCTGCCTGTCCTGCTGCTCAGACCCCAGCTGCAGCCCACTGGGGTCAAGGCACATTCTCTCCATCCAAGGCATTGTCTGCTGGGCATGGATATGCAAGAGACTCCCGCCAGGATGCTCAGTGCCATCCCTGTATCCCAGCTCTGGAAGTGGGAAAACAGGCCCAAAGGCACAGAGTAGCACAGTAAGGCAGGACTAGGAGGGATGTCGAGGGAAGAAACTTCTTTTTTCTCTCTAAATGAGTTGGGAGAGGGCAGGGTGGGGAGGAAAGAACTCTGTATCACAATGTCTGTTGGCTGCTCTGAACTGCTTGGATTGACCAGCTCTGTCTCAGTGACCTCTTCTGTCCCAGGCTCCAGCCATCACCTCCTGGAAAGGGCCTGGGGATACCTTTGCCCTGGGCCAATCCTTGCCCTGGGCTAACCCTGCCCTTTCCCAGGAGGGGGTCAGGACTGGGTGCACAGGTCTGCCCTGGCTGGGGACTGGGTAACCATTTAATTTCCTAGTCTGTACAGATGAGAAAGATGGGGAGCTGCAGGGAATGGAACAGACAGGATAACACCCTTCAGGAGTGGCGCTGGAGGGGGCAGACGTATCTCGATGCCTCCAGTCTCGGGATCAAATGCCAGCATGGGCAAGGTACCCAGGCAGAGGGCTGGGCCGGGCCATGGAGCATCAGCAGGAGAGGGGAGAAGCAGGGCTTCATCCCCAGCCCTGAGTTTTCCCTGGGGTTGGCTGGCTAGGAGGTTCCTTACTTCTTTGGTTTCCTGGGAGAAATATCAGTGGCAGGGCCGGGCGCTGGCATGTCCATGGGGAACATATCCACCCACATCTCCAGGCGACCCTGCAAGGTTGGAGAGGTGCAGTCAGCTCCCCTTGCCCCTCCTTGCCCCCCATCACCCAGCAGTAGCCCCAACTCCAGCATCTCTTGCCCTTCAACACCAGTCTGGCTATGCCAGATGCGGAGCAGGGCAAGGTTCCCCCATGCCTAAGTCCTTTTCCTTGCAGGAACTTCCTTCCCTCCCTGCAGAAGTGTCCCATGGCATGGCATGATGCCAAGATGCATGGGCATGGGGTCAGGGGACCAAGGGACTTGGGGATATGAAATGAATCATAGAATCATTTAAGTTGGAAAAGACCTTTAAGATCATCAAGTCCAACCATTAATCCAGCACTGCCAAGCCCACCACTAACCCATGCCCTTGAGTGCCACTTCTACACATCTTAAAAGCTTCCAGGGGTGGTAATTCCACCAGGTCCCTGGGTGGCCTGTGCCAGTGCTGGACAACCCTTTCAGTGAAGAAATTTTTCCTGATATCCAATCTAAACCTCTCATGGTGCAATGTGAGACCAAAATGGATGCAGGCTGGAGCATGAGTGGCATTGAAGATCTGCTAGTGTCAACAGGTGACTGTTAAGGGCTGTTGATGCCCAAATGCTTCCCCTGCCTCCACTGCCCACAACAAGGTGGGTTATGGGTGGTCTGCCCAGCTGACATCTCTACTCTGCAGCATGGGCTGCCTCCACTTCTGCTCTGGGACTTTGAGGACCTGCTCGATGCCTGGCTTGTCAGGGTTCAGCAGCGGACGTGTCTCCACGTGCTCCGGGACCAGCTTGCAGCCTGCCCATGGGATGTCTTCCCAGTGGCGCAGAACAGTCAGGGCCAGGTGTTCATCTGTCTGCTTCTTCTGACCTGTGTGGGCAAAGGGAGGGCTGAGCTTGGAGAACCCGGCAGAGACACCAGGAACAGCAAACAACCCTGTTCCTTTAACCCTGCTCCAAGGGTGCAGAACTGCCTGCTAGCTACTCCTCTCCATTTCCTTGTGTACAATTTTTCCTCCAGCCAACACTTCCTAACTCCTCTCTTTCTCCCCTCTCTAACCCTAGTCGTTTACAGAAGGCCCAAATCCCCTGCCAGTCTATGTTTTGCCAGGCTGAACAAGCTCCATATCCATTGACCATGTTCTCCTCCTCTTCTGCACTCCTCCTGCACCTTCTGCACCTGTCTTCACCTTTCCTGTGCATATGCAAGTGCGCTGGGACACAACTGTTATTTGGGGATGCAGTTACATGGAGTAACCCTTCCTGGAAAGGCCAGGGTGGGCTGTCTTCATTGCTCTTTGGGCATACACTGCCAGGAGAAAGTTTTCAAAGGTAGCTTTGGTGGTGCTATGCCACGGATGCCCATGAGTGATTCTGAGAGCAACCTGCTGGCCTAGGTGGTCTATAAGACTCTAACTGGTCACACACTTGAAGGTCCATTTAAGGTGGTGGATGAAAAGTGCAGTGCTGCTTTGGGGTAATGGGGCCACTACATCCATCTCCAATCCTGGATGATAAGGGGTACCCCAGGCCCTTGCTCCCCTCCACAGCCTTCATCCCGTGGGGCAGATACCATTTTCATCCTCAATCTCTGTGGGGCCGGTGAAGACCCTGTTGGCAACTTTCACTCTTCCTCCTGGCCCAAAGTGTGGCCCATCCACCTTGCCATCTTTGCACAGCTTGGACAGGATTTGGGAGGGCTTCATGGGGTCACGCCAGGTGTTATAACCATATCTGTGAATAGGAGGGCAGGGTCAGTGAAGTAGTAGCAAGATTTAGAGGAAAAAGCTATTTTGCTCCCCTGTGCCAGCAAAACAAATGTTGCTGCCACAGAGGACCCAGGATTCACAGGGAAAGGACCTGAGGCAGCAAATGTGAAACTTAGAGCAGACTAGGTCCCTCGGTGCTTCGACTCTATACTTTGCTAACACCATTCCACCCCAGCCCCTATACTCTGTGCTGACTCAAACCTGAAATTCCCAACACACCCCACTTGACTCCTGATGCTCAGCATTGCTGCCTTGGCCCTACTGCTATTTCAGCTCAGGCCTTACACCTCGACCGAGTCCCACCAGAGCCCCTCATTCCCTTCCTCCCTGCCCTGGGCTTCTTACAACCCACTCCACTGCTGCTCTGCCCTGTGGGTCACAAAACCTGTCTTAAGAGAGAGGGTAGAGCACAGACTCCTCCATTAGCAGGCAATAAAGGAGGGAGGTTCCTACAGGAGATATAGGCTGGGTGTGGAAGATGAGACAGGCATGGGTCCAGGAAGAATGTTGGGCAGAGAAGGCTTTGCTCATACATGGAGTAAGTCTGTGACATCCCACAGGTAGCTCGGTGCTTGCTGTAGTAGCGGTTCTCCAGATCAATCTTGGTCTCCCCAATGAGGTCGTCAGTCCCCACCAAGTCCCAGTCGTACACTGCCACTGTCAGCATGGACTCCATGGGGAAGGTGGCCTCGATGTCAAAGGATCTAAGCCAGGGGAAAGCAGGTGAGGGGAAAGAGAAAAGCTGTTGAAGGTTTTGGTGGCTACTCAAGACAGACACATGGGTGAGGTGGGTCTGTTCCAGTCTTAGGACAGCGTTTAATTTGAACCTACTGATGCAGGACGTTTGAGGTAGGGGCTTTAACTCAGTCTTTGCACAGGCTGTTTCAGATCCAGCAGCCCTAGACACGAGGTGGCACAGGGCAATTGCTTGACCTGGATGTCTCAATAGCCCTGAAACTAAGTTTGGGTGTCACTGGAGAGCCAAGCCACACTCCCACTTGAGTTTAGGCCTAATGGTTCCTGAGGTAAATACTTAACCTTGATCAGATATGAACATCTCTTAAATAGCCTTTACTACATTGACCATACAGCTGGCAAAGAAGGACAGGCAGCTGAAATGAAGATGCCTACACTGCTTGCAAGGAAAGTTCTGTGTGATGAGTCCCATCTTTTGAGCTCAAGCAGCAGCTGTGGGACAGCAGGTCCAAGGGCTGGCAAGCTTGGCTCAGGCTTAGCTCATCACCTCCAGGTGCAGACAGGTAACAGGGCTGGGGCAACTCACTTTCCAAAGACAGGATTCAGCTGCTTGGAGATGTAGTTCTCCTTGTCTTTGATGTCCGTCTTCCCCAGCTTGATGGCAATATAGGGGTCAGCTTTCCCATTGATGTCAGCTGGGTGAAGGTCTGTGGCCTGTGCAGAAGAGATGTGATAGATCAGTGCCATGCACGGTAGTGGAGAATTCAGAGGTGGCCCCCTTCTCCATCCCTGAGAGCATCTGGCCTTGCCTGGCCTCAGGCATGTGGCAAAGCACTTTGGTCCCCCTAAACAGTGTCTTCATTTAAACCGGGGGTAAATCCTGCCTTGTGTTAACGCCTGTCCCGGTTTGGGGAGGGGCTGGGGCTGGCTGTGTCTCCTCAGAGAGACATAACCACAGTCTCCTTTGTCATTTCTTTCATCTATGGAAAGAAATGAGCTCCTCTAAAGAAATACCCAGAGCAACAACCTGACCAAGATGTTGACTGTCCCTTTCCCCTCTTCCACTCACTATATTCGAGCCAAGGGCTGCTGGCTTCTGCCTGTAAAGGGGGTGATTATCCCCAAACTCTCCAGTCCCAACCTCCATCATGGCACACATGGGCAGATGCCTATGCTAGGACACATCCAACCAGTCCTGGTTGTTGGTGGTGCTGACCAGGCTGGTGTCTACTATTGCAGCCTCAGTCTGTTGGTGATGGATGGGAGACTCGCTACCCCATTGGGCAATGGGATGCAGCACTAGATGGAGAACCATGCTAGCAGGAAATGTAGCTAAAAGGAGGTTGCATTTGTAAAACACTGGGACAAGGTGGTGACAAAGGGCAGCCCACGTGCTTCTAGCAGGCCTGAGATCTCTCTCAAGTCCCCAGCTACAGCACCTTGCTCACATGCTTGGGGACACGAGGATGACCAGTTTAGGGGTCAGGAAAAGACTTTTTCCAGAGCACGCTCCATATACAAAGAAAAGTGCATTAGCTAGATCTGATCAATAATCATGCAGTGCATGTTCAAGGAGGTGCCATGCCCTTTAACTAGATCTCTTAGATCCTGCCAGCTCCCATTCTGCTCCGCAGTGAAGCATCACTGAGGTGTGGTGGCTATGTAAGGAAACAGCACCCCCCAGTCTGGGCTGATCAAAATTATTCACTTAAGCACTAGGACAGACACACAATCCATCCTGCATACCAGAAGAGAAGTCTCTGGATCTAGCAGTAGCTTGGATCTCTCTTGCTCCCAATGCTTGGAGCACAAAGCTATGGAGACACTGTTTAAGTCCCATCAACGAGCTGCTTCAGTCCTCATGCTGCATCCTTGGCCCTGATGCACTGAGAACTAAACCCCAACATCCCTACAGCTCTGGGACCACCTCCCCAACACCCTTACAGCTTTGGGACCACCTCCCAAACATCCCTACAGTTCTGGAACCAGCTCCCCAAAATCTCTACAGCTCTAGGACCACCTCCCCAACATCCCTACAGCTCTGGGACCACCTCTCCAACGTCCCTACAGCTCTGGGACCACCTCCTCAACGTCCCTGCAGCTCTGGGACCAGCTCCCCAATGTCCCTACAGCTCTGGGACCAGCTCCCCAACGTTCCTACAGCTCTGGGACCAGCTCCCCAACGTTCCTACAGCTCTGGGACCAGCTCCCCAAATCCCTGCAGCTTTGGGACCAGCTGCTGGGCATGTGCCATGAGAGGGAGCGCAGGATCACGCCTTACTACACCACACAGTTATACTCACCCGCACAACATAGACTCGGACCAGGACGTTGATGGGGTCATTGCTGGGGATCCCCTGGAACATGCCGAAGTTGGGGTCATATCCTGCCTCCTTGGTGATATCATCAGGGAGCGGCACTTTGTAGACACATATGGAGCCCTAGTGCGAGTTCACAGCCCAATGAGTCTGGCTGCCCAGGGGCTCAGAGTAAGCAGACCCATCCCAAACCACCTTCCTGAGGACTCAGCCAATATTCTTGTTCCTAGCCATGTGCTAGAGCAGACAGGCCAGATCTGGAAAATTCCTCCACCACACAAGAACCTCTTCAGGGATTGCAGCCATGAGCAGAGAAATTGGACAAAGGGAAGGAGGCCTGCAGAGGAATCGGCCTAGCAAGGTGCTCATGGACAGGGATTTCCAAGAGTAAAACTGGCAGGAGGACAAAAACAATGGGAATACAAGGGTTGACAAAGAATGGTCTGGGAAGTCTGTGAACTACCAAATGAAATACTGCTTGGTTTCTGTGCTCTCAAAGCATCTGATCCTAGCTAAGGGTGGAACTGTCTGCTCATCTCCTCTGCTAAGCAAACAAGGGCAAAACTGGCATCAACAGGCTTCATCTGGCCAGGATCACACCCTCAAAAAAGTTCTTGTTCAAGAATCTTACAACTGATAGATGTGCTCCTGCATTGCCTGGGGACTGGCAATGGTGCAATGTGACTGTCAGCCCTAGGTGACCAGTGTTGGTGAAAAATGGTTTACAGACATAACCCAGGGCACAACTTATTTCCACAGTGGGCAAGAAAGAGAAATTGCTTTTCCCTTGGCCTTCTGTAAGAATCATCAAGGGTCTGTTTGCCTGCAGATCACCACCGCTGTGGATGTGCTCTTTAAAGATACCTGATCTCCGGGGCTATCCTTGGAGGCTTTCCCTCCCTGCAAGGGGCTGCAGCTGGGTCAATGCAAAATGGCTTCTATGGCATCCAACCTCTTCCTGCTAAACCAGCGTTAGCAAGGAGAGAAAACTGCTGGCAAGGGCTTCCCAAGCTCAACAACCAAACTCACTTTGAACCTTCCCACTATCCGCTCCTCTTCTGTTGCATTGTCATCGTTGTCCCCAATCTTCCCACGGAGCAGGTTGAAGGTGTGCAACCAGTCCTCAAAGTTATCAAACTCTGCTTCCAGCTCTTTGTTGAAGACCTGAGATGGCAGAAAGTTAAAGGACAAGAATTAGATGGGGGTGGGAAAGGTGATGAAAAGATGTGGTGACTACCTGAGTTAACTCAGAGGGAACCTGGGCTCCCAGTGCCCAGTTCTCTAAGGAGGGGAAAGGATCTCCAGGGTCATTAGTTTGGACCTTGATGCCACAAGCACCTCCCTGAATGGGTAACATACAAGAGGGAAGCTCAGCTGAATGAGGCAGCTGTCTGCCCTCTGTGCAAGATCCAGGTTCAATCTCCTTCTGAATCCCAGAATCACAGCCTTTAATCCTAATAAACACCACGGGCCAGCAGATTGAGCCAGAGCCCATGCCCACTCTGAGTCCTGGCTGGGCCAGCCATAGCCAGGCTGGAAAACTCCTCCCTCCAGCCAGGGCACATCCAAGCTGCTACAAGGATGATTCTATCCCAGGGCACCCCCTTTTCCATACAACTTGTTACCTCTGACTCCTTCAGTCTATGGAGAGAAGCTAGCAGTCCCAACATCTCACCTAGGGTTTAGCTAACCCTCAGATAGGCAAGGTGCCTCATGCAGGGCTGATCCATCCTCCTCTGATCTCCAGGTGGCTGGCACTGCCATCCTGCCAGGCTTCCAGCTTGCCACTGATCAGGCAGTGCCTTCTCCTCCCCTGCTGACACACGTACCTTCAGTTCATCAATTTTCTGCTTCTTCTTCTTCTCGGGAAGCTCAGGGGCTGACGGTTGCTTCTTTTTCTTATCATCTTTGGGTGTCTTGGACTTCTCCTTGTTCTTCACTTGACCCTTGAAGCCTTTCATGGGAGAGTCATCAAGTTTGATTTCTGAATCCAAGGGGAAGCGGTGGGGAGGGAGGAGATGGAAATGAGGGTGAGGAGTGGTGGAGGGAACAGGGAGGGGGAACTTGATCAAGGTCCTTCAAACAGGAGGAGCATGAAAGCTGGCAGCTGCTACTGTCTGCAACTTGCATCCCAGCCCTCTCCTGTCTTTTCTTGACTCTGCCCAGTGCTGCCCAGGTCACAGCATCTTCAGGAGCCCAGAGGTCTCTGCACAGGGAACTTCCAGAGCTGACCTGAGCAGGAGGCATTTGGAGGACTACAAAACATGGACAGAGTGGTAGGCTCTGGGTAGCTTCAACAGCAGTCAGAAAACCTGATCCTGCCTACAGCATCTCCTTTTCTTCCATCCACTGGAGGCTTTTCCTGCTGTATGCAGCCTGTAGAAAAAAACCCCAGCCGAGGTATTGCAGAAGGGACAGTTCATGATGCTCAGCACCAGAGTACAAGCTGCTGCACTGAAAGAGGTGTTGCTCATGACCAGCTGCAACGACAGGTTGTTTGGGTCTCTGTTCAGAGCAACTGCCAGGCATGGACTTCAACTACATTGGGAACAGGCTGCCCGGAAAGGCACAGGACCACAGCATCACAGAGTGGTTGGGCTGGGCAGGGACCCCTGGGACCACCCAGCCCACCCCCTGCTCAAGCAGGCTCTCCTACAGCAGCTGCGCAGGATCATGTCCAGGTGGGCTCTGGACGTCCCCAGAGAAGGAGACTGCGCAGCCTCTCTGGGCAGCCTGTCCCCGTGCTCCGGCACCCTCAAGGGAAAGAAGTTTTTCCTGCTCTCCCCACGGAGCTCCCTGTGCTGCAGTTTGTGCCCGTTGCCCCTTGTCCTGTCGCTGGGCACCGCTGACAAGAGCCCGGCCCCGGCCCCCTGACACTGGCCCTTAAGGCACCTGTGTGCATCGCTCAGGTCCCCTCTCAGCCTTCTCCTGCCCAGGCTGAACAGCCCCAGCTCCCGCAGCCTTTCCTCACCAGGGAGATGCTCCAGTCCCTCATCATGGTGGGATGTTCAAAGAAAACTTCTCCCACCCCTCTACAATCCCCCTCCCTCACTGCCTCTGCCAGCTTTCATAACTGCTGGGCAATGCAGATGGGGACAGACAGGTGATGAAGACTTATTGCAGAAGAGGAAAAGGAGGAAGGAATAGGAGTGTCAAGGGGAAATGGATCCTTCTGAGAAGACAGAAAGAAAACATTGTGGGGGGACGAAAGACACTCTCAGCAGCCCTGTCATGACAGCAAGGTTAGGGAGAAGCTACTTAGAGCTGTCTCCAAGCTTAGAAAGATCTGGACTCATCTTTCTCATCATACGAAGACTAGTCTTCCAAAAGAAACTAGGTTCTGTATTTTTCTCAGCTGATGGATTTTGCATTGCCCAGGCATGACAGCAATGTGCTGTCATGGGGACATGGAACATACGGAGAACAGAGGTGAAAGTCCTCAGGGAAACCTGTCTAAGCCCCGCTGGTGGGACTGGCAAGGAGCCTCTAGGCTGCATATGGACAAAGTCACCCTTGACCAACATGTCCCAACTCACCGGTATTCTTGGCCCACATCACTTGTGGTACAAAATCCATCTTGCCCAACTTTAGATATCTGCAACACCCCATCTGAGCTACAGACACCTGACTTCTGTCAGAGAAAAATGCATTTAGGGCACAATTCATCTTATCGTAACAGTGTTGAAAGTAGGTCAGAGAACTTGCCCTAAAAATGCCTATTTTTCTTCAGTGCCTGTGGTAGAACAGCAGGCCAGGAGACCTCTACATGCAGGTAAAAGCAGTCAGATTAGATAAATCCCAGACCTTTTATCTGGTTCAATCCTCCTTTGTAAAACTGGAGCAAAATTAAAAAAATAGTAATTTAAAGTCTCTTGCAAAATGAGGATGGAAAACCCTATGAAGGTGATCTACAAGTTTCTGTTACTTTTGTGCTCAATGGACTTCAAGCACACAGTCCTGCACGGCCAAAGCGACAGGACTTTTAATGACATACTGACTTGTGATTGCACAAGAATGTCATAGAATCATAGAACATCTCAAGTTGGAAGGGACACATCAGGATCATCGAGTCCAACTCCCTGCTCCTCACAGGACTACCTAAAACCCAACCATGATGTCCTCTGACAATAACACAGATCCTGGTCAGTAGTCTGCATTACTTGCATGTGGTCTTCCTGCCAGCAGAGATGGGTCAGAGGCTGCCAGAATACCATGCTCTGGTTTGAGGTCAGCTGGCATTAGCGTGTTAACCCAATGCAGCCCACACCAGGCCTGCATTCACAGAAATTTTTTCTGCATGGGGATATACAACATGCTGCGAGCACCCGGTTTGGCAGGACAGCAGCAGCAGGCTCTGAAAGGGATGCCCAAGCACTGAAAATTGTCCTGGTCCCACCTTTCTCTGCCATGCTCCCCTCCCGTTCGCATCCTGCTTACCCTCTGCAATGTCCACTTCCTCCTTCTCCTCCGCTTCTGCTGCAGCTGCTTCCTGCTGCCGGAGTTGCTGGGGGAGAAACAAAGGGAAGAGGAGGGGGGTGTTGTGCTGAGGTCTCTGCTCACTGGAAATGCCTAACTCAGGGTGACAGCTCTCTCTTCCCATCTCAGCTGCGAGCGAGGTTCTGGCAGTGCTGGAGAAATCAAAGTTGCTCAGCGCAGCCTACAGCACTGATGCTGTTAAATACCTGTATCCCAGTACAAACCAGCCACAAAGTCCACCTGGAGTGTACTCAAGGAAGAGGAATCCTGCTTGGTTCTTCCAGGTAAAGAAAAAAACTTTTGCCAACAGTCAGGCAAGGTTGGCACAGAAAGCAGCACAGCCCCAAGCCTTTGGAAGTAGCTGGAAATAGATGAGACCTCACAGGCAGGAAACATTTTCCTTTTCCCTACTACATCATCCCTCCTCTGCTCTGCACCCACCTCCTTCATCGTCTCAATTGAAGCAAAATACTTGGACCACCAGTCCAGCATACTCTCGTCCACCTCCTCCTCTTCTAGTCCCTCATCTTCTCCTCCTTTCTTCTTCTTTTTCTTTTTCTCCTTCTCTTCCTCAGACTGCTGGGACAAAGGAAGCAAAGACAGAGAAGAAGAGAGAGCAGATGAAAGTCAAATGTCTCTTCAAGCACAAAGGTGGTGGGTGAAGCGTCCAAGAAAGCAGAACCCTCCAGAGTGGGTGGCCTCATTAGCACTGTCCCCCTTTTACAGCCAGACATTGAGGCACAGAGCAGCAAAGCAAGATCACAGAACGGGTTAGGTTGGAAGGGACCTTAAAGACCATGCAGCTCCCACACCCCCCGCCACGGGCAGGGACCCCTTCCACCAGCCCAGGCTGCCCCCAGCCCTGTCCAGCCTGGCCTCGAGCCCTGCCAGGGATGGGGCACCCACAGCTGCTCTGGGCAGCCTGGGCCAGCGCCTCGCCGCCCTCACAGGGAAGAATTTCTTCCTCATCTCTCATCTCCATCTCCCCTCTCTCATGTAAAGCCATTCCCCCGTGTCCCATCACCACCTGCCCTTGCCCAAAGCCCCTCCCCAGCTTTCTTGCCGGCCCCTTTAGGCACTGGCAGGTGCTCTAAGGTCTCCCTGCAGCCTTCTCCTCCCCAGGCTGAGCCACCCCAGCTCTCCCAGCCTGTCTCCACAGCAGAGCTGCTCCAGCCCCTGAGCATCTCCCTGGCCTCCTCTGGCCCCACTCCAGCAGGTCCATGTTCTTCTTATTTGGGGGCCCCAGAGCCGAACACCCAAGGCTCTAGAGAGATGCAGCATCAGAGTCCTGAGACATCTCCTTTCCATCATCCCTTTCATCCATGCATTTCCCAGGCTACAGCACCTGGATTGTACTTGGTAACAGTCCTCCCTCTTCCCAGTGAAGTACCCTGGGTCTTCTTCTTGGTACAATAAAGTCATTTGCAATTGATATCTGGTTGTGGTGGGAATAATCTGCATCTCGCCCACGGGGTGCTGTCTGTTCTGCTCCTCCTGGGACAGCTGGGCTGAAAAGTGCTGGCCCAGAAGAGCTTCCCAGTCTGCAGGAACCAGGCCATTGCCATATCTGCTGGTGAGACAGCACTGTTCTGTCTCTACTTCAGGATGATGGGGAGTAGGACCCTGCCTATCTTGGGGTTGGTGAGGATGCACGGTCCATTGAAAACCACACAAAAGGGTGGGATAGGGAGTGGAGGGGTTAGGAGCAGGGATGAAGAGCAGATCCATCACTTACCACATCCACCTTCACCACTGCATCGGAGTTCTGTCACCCGGGGCGGAAGGGAACAGGGAGAGGGAGAGCAGGTTAGCAGCGCAGCCTCGGCCGAGTACAAATGCACACTGGCACATGCATGTGTTAGAAGTCACAGAAAGCTCCCCAGCGATGAAGGAACCAAACACCTTGAATGAAGAGCCCTGGCTGGGAAAGCTCTGACACACCAAACCCATCTCCATGGGGGATATGTCTCTCTGACATATCCCCCATGAACCACAGTCCCAGACAGCGAGGGACTGGGTCTGGAAAGATACTTTGACCTTCAGCATGGATAACATCTCTCTGCTCTCTTGGAGCTCTTCTTGTCTACCTAGGACAGTCTGAAACCTACTGGGGTTGATTTCAAGAAGCATGTGGATGCTGGGGCATTCCAGACGTATGAACACGTATCCTGTAGCTCCCGCAGAATGAAGCTGTGTGAGCAGATGTACATGATACAGCCCATACCAGGAACTCTACGTATAGGTCCATATGTGAAAGCACCTTGTTAGGGTGTGTATGTATCTGTCCATGAGTGCTTGTGAGGCTTTGTATGTGCCGTAGCCTTTCTGTTAATGCGCACATGCGAGGGGCCATGCATATCTGGAGCCTACAACATGCCTGTAGGCACATGTACGCACATGTGCTGCTTGTCTGGGGGTTGTGTGCGCACATTGCTGCAGAGGGCCTCCTGCAAAAAGAAATCTGTTTCTTTTTTGTGGAAGCTCTGGAGCAGAAGGGTATGAGGAGGAGCTGAAATTCCTGTTCTGGGCAAGAAAATGGGCGCAGGCACATTCAGTGTGTGAACAAAGCCCATTGCCTCCGGGACACATTGCCTGCCCAGTGCATACAGTGCCAAGTTTTCAGGGCCAGCACAACCGGTCTAAAGAGCTTTGGCTGCCTCAGACTGACTCTGTGTGCCTGGATCAGCTCCATGCTATGCACATCTGCCACGTCCCGTACAGCTCAGACTTGCTGTACAGCGGCTGTGCAGCGACACAGCACTAACCAGCCGTCTGGGCTGCTAGATGGGCATTTCAGAGAGGTGAACAGGCATTTCAAAGAGCTGACGTAGCCATCTGAATATCTCAAATCTATTGTAAAAAGGAAAAAGTACTGGGGAAATGTGTGTGACCCTGGCTGCTTGCAGGGACTGCATAGCGTGCAGTGCTTCCAAAGGGCAGGATCGCTGCAGCTATGCAGATGGGGAACTTCTGATGGGTCACTTGTGTCTGCATTGGTCACAGACAGGGATAGGGTTGTGCTAATTCCCATATGACTGTTTTTGAAGGAAAATGTAAAGCTGTCTAATTTGCATAGCCCAGGACAGTCCTTGTCTGGGCAGCAAGCACCAGCTAATTTCAGCCAGGACAGAAAGAGGCCAGTTTGTAGCACTGACAATGACCCAAGGCCCTTCATTTCAGGCATCAGCCCATCTCCATGTTCAGCAGGACAAGGCAGCCTCTGTCTGGGTGGAAGCCCTCAGAGACTGGCAATTCAGCAAGGAAAGAGATGCTAAAGCGATGCAGACATATGGATACTCACAGCATCCAGCTTCACCATCGTCTCCATCTTCTTGATGGGAACTTCAGGTTCCATATTGACAACAATCTCCCCTGTGGGGCGAGAGCGATGGGCCCTGTTGGTCATTGCCAGATAGCCATTGAGGTGCTTAGCTGGACAGAGGACAGAGAAAGAGAAAGAACAAGAGAGAAGGATCGTGTAAAGGAGAAACTGAGAGCTCAGGTGAGATCCTACAGGGTTCATGCAGGAGCAAGATGTGACCACCTTGTTCAGAGAAAAGCGACAGTGGAAATGAGCACAGACCCTTATGGCATGGTTAAAAACCCCTTCCATAGCAAAGGAAAGCAGATGATGAGAAAAGATTGGGGGTTTTCACCTGCAGAAGAGGCAGAGAAGGTGATTGCCCTGGAAATATCAGCTGGCACAAACACAACCACAGGTCCAGACCTCTGGCTGGAACCAGGGATGGCCCTTGGCAATCCCCCCACAGATCTCCTGTCCCTGCCCAGCCAAGAGTGCCTCCACTTCCACCAAGGACTGGGAGGAGCTGAGTAATTTCAGTGGTTCATCAAGCTCTCAGCTGCTGTGTTGGGTGCAGGACAAGTGGGTTTGTGATGTTGTTTTCTGTGGGTGTGGATAGATGGGGTAGTGGTTGGGACTGAGAGGGTGGCCTCAGTATGTAGCTTTCTAGTCTTTACTCAGATAGTAGCAGCAGCAGGCACCAAGCATGGCAAATTCAATTCCCAGTCTTGAGGAACATTTGGGGAGTCTAGACAGTCATGAAGCCACAGAGATGTCAGAGGTGAAACAGTCTTTCTTGTCTCCAGGTATCTGGGGGAGCATGGGGTTATCACAGTGAGACCCACAGACCATAAAAAAGCCAAAGGGGAATCATGGCCTCACACCTTGTAGCTTCTCACCCCCTTGGCCCAAACCCACAAGCATGGTTTGCTTAACCAACAAGCAGGCAATATCCCATAATCCTTACAACCCTCTCCCCATCTCCTCCTCCATGCGCAATACCCCACCAATGACCCACACCAGCCAGGTCCCCATGGCCCAAGCCTGGTACCTGTCATATTCCATTGCTGGGCTTTCTTATCTGGTGGGCGGTAGATGAACTTTCGGAGGGAGCTGACAGCGTGGGACCCCACCAGGGTGTAACGCCCAAAAGCCCGGCAGTCCACCACCCGGATGTTGAGTGGTGGGTGGAGCAGCTCATTTTCTGGGAGGTCCTGGGAAGCAAAGTGTGCTGGTTATCAAGGGCTGGGTGTGGGCTGTGGAATATCTGCTTGGGTGGTTGGAAAGCCCAGTAGGGACTAAAACAGGGATCATGCTGGAGGAAGAGGTCTAGAGCAGCTCCAGTAAAGCATGGCTTGGGAATCCTCAGGGAAAGACCATCACTAACTGGGATGGTGCACACGTCCTCCATTGCTGTGGGGAAACTGAAACAGGGGGCTAGAGGCCATGGTTTGGGCTCCAGAAAAACGGGTTTCAGCTGAGGGCTCAGAGGGAAGAGGAAACACTCACCACTTCAAACCACTTGACCAAAGTGCTGAAGTTGGGGTTTTTCTTGTAGTTCTGGATAAGGGATGACTGGACCCCCTTCCCAGCACACTCAATGTCCACACGGGGCCGGTCCACCTGGGCCAGGTTCACTCTCTTTAGATCTCTGAGCCCCCAAAACAAGATCTAGGGCAGGAGGAGGAGAAGGAAGAACATAAATATGAGAGGGACTGCTCCTGGCTGGAGCCAGGCTGGAATCAAAGGAGTTGGTTCACTGTATCTTCCAGGAGCAAGGAACCTACTGCAAGTGTCATTGCCTGGGCAGTAGTGGACCCCTGAGGCATCTTCTCTTCCTCCACATGACTCAGGGCTGTAGCACAATCTCTTTCTGCCACCCCACACCTGATCTACAGCAGCTTAAGATCTCCAGCCTGCTGCCTTTGACACTCCCTTTTCTGCCTTTGCAGCCTTTTTCTGCCATGCGACTCCATAGAGCAGGACTAGACCAGCTTGGTCCATCCACAGTGGCTCTTGATTCAGCACCAGCATTGTTTTGTCAAAACGGTATCAGTATCACTGGGGAAACTTCCCTCTCCCTTCCTGAGAGAACAGACTTCCACCTATAATAGGGTGGAAGTCTATAGGGTAAATAGATCGAAATTTACCCTAAACTGAAATTTTTCCACCTCCTGATTTTCTGTGGGTGCGTTAACCTTGCCTGTCAGAGGAATACAATTTGTTTGACTAGATGCAAACGTGTGGAAGATCAGGAGCTAGGACCCCTTTAGAGACCTTGAGATGTGGTCAGCAGCATCTCACCTGAGCAGAGACACCTACAGCCATGGGTGAATTGTGCACTGAACATTGCTGACTGTATTGCCTGGATCACCAGCTTCTACCAAGTCAACCAAGGGAGAGAGACCCGGATGGGATGTATCACCCTTTAGATATCTACAGGTACATGAGAGGCACCCCATCCTTGATGCCTGAGATTGGTGGGATGCAGCCTACCTGATCTATGTGACAGCTTTGGGTGGAAATTACATGGGTCTCTCTAAGGCGCCCTGCACTACATCTCAGCCCAAGTGCCATCTACTTGCTACAGTGCTCACATTTAAGATGGCAAGGAGTGATCCAGTGTCCTGTTCTTTTAGGGCTGCTGCAGCCCTGCTCCCTGTGTAGCCAGTACAGGCAGATCCTTCCAGTGCGGACACCTGGTCTTAGTGCCCAGCTAGCCATCCAAGCCTCAGAGATCCCTCCTGGCCTTCAAACACCCATGGACAGCCTCTCCTGCCCCATGCAACACTGAACATTGACATCTGGTGCTCCAAGGCAGTTACCTCCACTCTGTATTTACTCAGCACTGGCCGAATCCCCAGTGGTACTGGCAGGATGGGGCCCCGGTCCATGTCTGTGGGGCCGTCAATTGGGGGCAGGTCTGACTTTCCCCCAGGACCAATCTGGAAGAGATGCAGTGTGGATTAGGGTCTGTTCCTTTGAGCCGGTGCTCAGCTGCTGGGAAGCAATTTTTTGTCAGTCTCGGCTGTAACTGGCACACCCTGGCCTCATGCACTGTGTCTGTGGTGTCTCAGAGGGTGCAGGAACAACAAGGGCTGCTGAGCACCCAGCTGACTGTACGGTGCAGATACTTTGGGAAAAGGCACACACGTGAGCAGAAGGTGCTGGGCAGAGCTGTGCTGCTGCACAGGAAAGACCCAGCAGCAAAGCAAACTTCTCAGCCCACCAACGTACCCCAGCCCCAGGGCTGTCCCTTTTCTTCCTGCAGGGAGTTGCATCTGCCTGGGCTGAGTGCGCAGAGATGCAGAAATGGTCTGAGAGCTCAGCCCAGGAGCAGGTTTCAGGTCCCATTTCAAACCCAGGGTATGAAGGAGAGCAAATATCCCATGTAAGCTTTTTCCTAGAGAAACCACCCCATTGCAAGGAAAGCTGGAGGAAGAAAGGGTTTGGATGAGCACCTGCCCTGGCAGACAAAGATGGGAAAAGCACCTTGGGGAGTGGGACAGCAGGTTCAGCAGCTGCCTGCAAGGCTGCCCTGATCTCGCCACTACCATAGGGCACCTGAGGACATTGCAGACAGACAGGCATGTAAAGCAAAGTCTCCTTTGAAATAAAGGAGGACTCGGAGGTGGAGGGAGCACATGGTCCCCAAGGGTCCACCTCCCCAGGCACTGCCTGCTCCCGGCAAGCACAGATGCCAGCCTTGGGACCACTGCTCCTGGCTGGTGCCCAGCTACATTAGAGACGTCTGCGGCAGGTTGGCCCTTGCACACCCAAACCCACCAGCACAGTGCTGAGTTTGCTGGGGACTCTCTTTTTTCAGCTGGGACATCTCACACTCCCTGCACACCAGGAGACCACTGAGACACATCCATACAAACACAAATTTCAGTGTATGGGAAAGGAGGCACAAAAGCAGGAGAGTTTCTCTCTGCTACCTCCTCACAGACCAAAAGGCTAAAATTTCACCGTATTCCTGAGATGATGCTATGAATTCACACCCTTTTTTCCTGAGACCTTCAAATTGGCACCTCCAAGAACTCAAGAACTTCCATTGGCATCGCCCATATCCTGGTGATGATAGAGTCTGGGCTAACATAATGATTTAGGCAGGGTGTCCTGTTCAGCAGGGTGCCTGGGACTCATGACACATCCTGACCAGTGTAACTGGGCAGGAGCTTCCTTCTCACTGGGTTAGCAGCTGTGCTAAACCCTTCTAGTCTTTCTAGGATGTATGTGCTACCTGCTATTTGCAGCAGCTAAGATACATAAGCATGGGTTAAGCCTTGCTGCTTTGCAAACCTCCAACCCATCCTTTCCCTCCCTCGGTCTGAGGTGGCTTTGGCCAGCTGGTACCTGGAGCAGCTCGAAGGCAGCCAGCAGGTCACCTGCTGTGGAATTGCCCCGGTAGATCTGGTAGTACTCCAGCTGCGGGGGGAAGCGCGGGGGACAGTAGTGCTCATCTGACATCTTCACCACCGGTTTGGCAAAGGTGCGGCCCATGAAGTCAGCTCTGCCCTGGACAGGCAAAGAGAACATTTGGGTTTGCTTACCCAACGTGAGCCCCACATCGTGATCAGAACAGGACCAGCCCACTGGGCCTGAGACACCAAAGCTCAGTGACAGCTTTCACTCCTGGCTTCTTCAAATAAGGATGCCCCATCCCTGGCAGTGTTCCAGACCAGGTTGGATCAGGCTTGTAGCAACCTGGTCTAGTGAAAGGTGTCCCTGCCCATGCCAGAGGGGTTGGAACTAGATGATCTTCAAGGTCGCTTCCCATCCAAACCATTCTATGAGTCTATGAAATAAGGTGAAGGAGGTGGCCCTGGGCTAGGACAGCAAGGAGGCAAGGGCTGAGCAGCTTTTTTAAAGGGAAAGACTCAAGTAACATCTTCTTGCCTCCAGACTCACAAAAGCTCTTGCTTAACTCTCCAAAAATAAGATATTGAGTCTGAGACCTAATGAGCAGCAGAGGCCACTCATGCCATGGGAGATGTCGGGGGGACCATCTTCCAAGGGTCAGGAGAAAAGCTGCTTCTCACATCCTCTGTACTATCCACCTTGCCTCCAACTCAGGAGTCATCACAGCATCTAAATTATAAACATTTTCCTTTGCTGGCATTCATCTTACCACTGTGTCCTGGTCATAGATCTCAATGACAATTATGGGAGGGTCATCTCGCATCTCATGAACTTCTCCATACAGCTCCACGTTGTCAAAGACCAGCAGCTGGTCCCAGGTCGGGCAAAGGGTCTCATTGAGAACCTGGAAGAATGGGAGAGAGACCTACTGCTCCAGACAGGAGCAAAGGCCCTGTGCAAGGGCAGAAGACCAGGCGCTGGTCTCAGCTGCCTGGCAGCACTAATGGGCTGCTGCACACATTTCTGGACCAGTGAGGCATAGGGTATCTCCCAAGGACTCCTCTGGAAAAAAAAAAACAACCACCAAACCCAACAGCTGGCAATCAGACAGAAATTACTCCCAGCATCCACCAAGCTTGCTAAAACTTGGCAGTCCTCAGCCTAGGAAGGGAAAGACACAACAAACATTTCAACCTGCTCCAGTTTCCCCTAACCAGGCAGGTGAATCGCAGCCACTGGGATGCGGGGTAGCCATGTGTTGGTGCGGGGGGAACATGTCATGAAGGTGCTCCTAGGGAAGGGGCTCCTGGAGACAGTCAAGCCCCAATGCCACAGCTGTCTTCCCACCACAGGACCCCATGATCAACCTAATCCTTGATTCACTAGCAGTCACAAGACCTGTGGCAGGGGAGCAGGATGGAGAGCTGATGGGACACACAATGCCAGAGCCCAGCCCACCAGGTCAGAGGATGGTCTTTACCTCGGTGCATTGGCTTTGGGAGATGAAGAAGACTCGTGCAAAGGGGTCTGAAAGGCCACTGCTGTCGGCTGCAAATAAACTCCTGGCTTGGTACATGTGGGCTCGCAGCTGGAAAACCTGCTTCTCTGCAAGAGAGAGGGGAAGTGAGATCACTTGATATGCAACCTTGGAGCTCAGCCGTGGGGCTCAGCTTGCAGAGCGAGGTCTCAGGGGCATGCTTTTGCTCAGGGCCAGCACTGATGAAGGGTATAGACTCAAAGCATGAGTCCAAAATGGATAGGGACCTCCTTAGCATCCTGCTCACTGTGTGTGGAATGACAGCCACGAACAGGTTAGGGAAGAGAGTGCACAATTCCTACACCCCTGCTCCCCATGGGACCAGTGGGTAACGTCAAACTGGGACAACTGGAATTATTTTTCCCTTAGCTCCTGAAAGCCCTTGGTGCAAGTAGTGCCCAGCCAGGCTCCCTCCTGCCCTCTCCATGCCTTGTTCCCAGACCTGCTGGAGGCAGGTAGTTCTTACTGGTGTAAAGGAGGCTGATGGGTGGGAAGGATGGCAGGTTTTGGCCTCTGGCAGTCTTCTTCTCCTCAAAGCCACAGGGCAGGCCACTCAAGAAGTCTTTGCGCTGTTTGCTGAGGCCCAGCCACAAGTATATCTCCATCTTGGCCTGAACTGTCCAGCCAGCCGGTCCAAACCCCCTCTTCCCAGGTAGCTGGGTAGAAAGGACAGAAGAGTTTACATGGATATAGGGAAGGCCTCAGAGATTTACAGACCACCTCTGCAGCATTCAGCTCCTTTGGTGCATTGCTCTTACCACTGCCCCTTAAAACCAGGGACCCAGCCCTCATCATTTTGAATTGTGACACTACTCTGGTCATGCATTATCTTCTTGCCACCATGCTGGTTTCCTCTTTCTAAGCCAGCATCGCCTTTTGTGGCCAACTGGATCAAACATCTCTCTCCTTCCCAGACATTTCTCACTTACCAACTGGGTAAAACTAGTGTTTTACATCTCCTAGAAGCAGACTTCCATCCCTACTGGTACAGTATGGGTCTGTTCTGCCTAGTATTCAAGCCCCAGTAAAACTGGATACACAGCACACTCATCTTCATCTCCCATCCTCCCAGTCTGTCCTTCCTCCACCTCTCTCCTTTTGGCTGCTGTTCTCCCAGGAAAGACAGATCAGCACCTTGAGGAAGACTGTTTTCACTTTGGCGCAGTCCTTGCCCATCTCCTCATCCACAATGGAGTAGAGGATATCCTTGGAAGGGATGCGAGCGTAGGCAATGCGCTTGTTGTTGCTCATCATCCAGATGAAGACGTCAGGAATAGTGTGCTGAGGCTGTGAACACCAGCAAAGGGCCCTGTCGGTGTCTCAGCTCTCTCTGACCACTGAGGCACCGGCGGGGCTGGAGACCTTCTGAAGGCAAATTCAACAGATGCCACAGGAGGTGGATGTACCTATTGCTGCACTAGGGCCACTGAAATGGTTTTGAGCATCCCACTGCAGAAGCTTGTCTGCTTAAGAAAAGCTGCTCAGAGCTAAGCTCAGCAAGGTGAAGCCTAGCAGAAAAGAAACTGGGATTTAAATTTGTTCTAGCTAAAAAAATATGTATTTGGATTAGAAGAGTAAAGATTTTCCTTCTCTCTTCATTCAGTGGCCATGGGAACTGTAGGGCAGGGGCCATACCTTCATTCCTTACTATGGAAGAAGTGCCCTGTCTGTACAGGAACCATCACACCTTATAGTCTGGATTATGTTCTGCTGTGGTGAGTTACAGCCAAGGAACGCCTTGTAATGAAGGGTATGTGGTCAAGGCTGGGAGCCTGCCACAGGATGCAACAGCTACAGTTCCCATGAGGGAAAATGACCCCCGATGGCTCACCCAGTCCTAAGCTGCAAAAATATCAGCGGAATGGTGTATTTTTTCTGAAGAAAGGGAAAAAAAAAATTGCAGATAGAGCATCCCTTTGGAAATGCTCTAATATATTGGGCTATTCTCCCTTACCCATAAGCTGGAGTGAAGCAAGAATACACTGCGGCAATAAAATCAGATGGTCTGAATTCTGCAAAAGGACAGGGATTTAGCCTACAGCCATTTGAAGGGCCAGTTTAACAAACCCCTACCTAGCCAGGCTCAGAAATGGCTCCCTGCCGCTGACTTTAATGCTGTGTGGACATGTGCCACCTTCTGGTGACTGACCCCTCAGGGAATGGCATGGCCTTGCCATGGCTGAGGCTGGCAGAAATGCTTTCAACTCAGCTGCAGGAGGACCAAGCTCTGATACTGGATGGGAAGGGCTCTTAAATCTGTTTTAGCACTGACTTGTTCCAACCCAGCTGTGCACGGGCAAGCCTGGGAGGCATGGGACAATGTGTAGGCTTGGAATGACTCCCAGGATCTGTGCTACCAGGGACCTCTCCTACCTACAGCATTCGCAGAGATGTCTCCATCCCAGGCTGCTGTTGCCATGAGATGACCCAGCTAACACTGTCTCTAAGTGCTGAGGAACTCACCTCGTCCACCAAGAACCGGAGTTTCTGCAGGAAATTTTGCACCAGCTTCAGCTTGTCTTTCATGGTGTTCTTCTTCACTTGCGACCGCAGAGTCGTGGCTTGTTGCCCCATGTTCTCCTGCAGATAAAGGGGAGTGCAGGACATCATGTGAGCAAAAGAAGAATGGAGCACACAGAAGGGAGCAGCACCAGGCAGGTCCCCAGTGTTTGGGAAGGGGTGGTGAGGAGGCAGTTGTCTTAATCCCACCACGTGCATCCTGGCAATGGTACTTCTGACACCTGCCCATTAACCTTGAGATGTATGTCCCAGGAGAAAATGCAAGGGCAAAAACGATCTCCATAGGTCCCTTCCAACCCTGACCATTCTGTGATTCTGTGAAAGGTGTCACCTGTGCTTAGGGCATTCTTGGGTGGCTTCAAGCCTAGTGTTAAGGATAGTCTCTCCCTTTCTGCTGACCCTGCTGTAATTCAGCATCTGACCATTCAGAAAAGGGGATATGGAACCTTTCACATGTTAAATTCATCACTCTGTAGGATGTGGTTGGCTACAGAAGCAGGTGTCCTTGGCTGTGCCAGCTGGAGAAGCCACCTGCTCTTTGTACATCTAACTTCGGCACATCTAACTCCCCTGCAAGGAGCTAGGCTACTGCAGGATTCCCCTAAATTATTCCTTCCCAGTTTCCTTGGGTGTCTGACAGCACCATAGCCCCTCTGTACTCCCAGATTTGTTTCCAAAGCAAAGTAGAGTGTGGTGGAGGGGAGGCAGCACCATGGACCCAAGCGTCACCTGGGACCCACGCAAGACCCAGGTGGTCTTGGGCTCCTCTATTCAGAAATGAACCTCAAACCCTCAGTCCACAGAGACAGGAAATCAGCATGCCTATGGACCAAAGCTCCCCCATACAAGATCCAGCCCCTGCTTATGAATCTTCCTCCCTGCCTGGCTTGAATCCCACTTACCAGCTCCCGCATGCAGGACTTGAGTCTCTCCCGGTCCAGCCTTGTATGGGAAGAGTGGTGCTGGTCCTTGTCAGCCAGCGTCACAAAGCGTCTGGTGGAAAAGGTCAGCAGCATGAATCCCATGGGAGCCTGTGGGTTGTCCCCAAGAGGCTGTGGCAGGCTGGATCTCTGCCAGCAGCAGGGCACGTTACTGGAGGGAAACACCCTCGTCCCCCCGCAGTCTGCAAAGCAATCGTGGCCAAGCGGCCCATTTGCACCCTATGTTGAGTGCCATGCATGGGAAGCAGGTGCCAATCAGGTACCAGCCCATGGAGGCCACAGGACTGAGACTTCCACCGCTGGTTTGGGGTCTTTGGGGTGCAGATGTAAGCACCCCTTCACCTATGCTGCAAACCAGAAGGTGGTTGATATGGCATTGTGTCAATGCGGTGAAATGCTTGCCTGTCATCCAGAGGGTAAGGCAGGGTGAGCTCACCCTTGTAACCTTGCCTATAGCCCCACAGTGAGCAAGGATCTGCAGTGTGCCACCTTTGCCCATCTTTTACTCACAAGCACCCACTGCTCAGCTCCTCCAGGACCCCTCGGAGCCGGCGCTCCGGATGCGGCTTCTCCGTCTTGATCATTTCTTGCACGTCATTGAGCCCTTCCTCCTGCAGCATCAATGGGGGAAGCAGTGAGGGGCAGGGGGGCCAGGGCAGAACCCTACTGTGGGGCAAGGTCCCCCTGACGTCCAACCCCCACGCAGAGCTGTCCTTTGGGGGCTGGGTGAGAAACATCTGCCGGCCTCAGGGCTCAAGTCTGGCACACATTTGGCTGCAGGGACCTGGCTCTGGGTGATGGAAATGGCTCCACCACTCTCCAGGAGACTAGTTGGCCAAGGTCCACACTGTGTTGGCTGGACCTGCCAGGCTCTCCCTTCACAGATGCTGCTGTGAGCCAGCCGATGTGGAGCTGTCACAAAGGCTCCTTGGGAGTTAGCTGAGACTATTAAGGAGTCTCTGCCACACAAGTGGTTCACCCCTACAGTCCAGGGGGACAAAGCCTCCCCACCCCAGCTCCCTTTGGTGGGGACACATGCGTCTGACCCACAGAAAATTCAGTGAGCTCCTAGGATTTGGACATTCAAATTGTGGAGCATTTAGCACTGGGAAACTTCCCCCTTTCTGGCACAAGTTTGTTAGTGGGCCCTTGCACTGGTTGTCCCTGCTTTATGAGAAGCTGCAGAGATGCACAGCGAGCCTGGATGTGCCTCAGGCCAGTCCCATGCCCCAAGATGTCTCCCTCCCCAGCACGTCCTGACCAGCTTGTCTGCAATCTTGTCCATGATGTTGGCATTATACAATCGGCGGCGCTGGTCCTGCCACCAGCTCTTGATATAGATGCAGGGCTTCTTCTCAAAGTACGGCAGGTGGAAGTAGTTCCTGCAAGGAGGCAGAAGAGATGCTCCATGGTGGTAATGCTCCCAGACAGGAACAGTCCCTGTCCCACCACCTCTCCAAGGGAGGCAATGCTGTGATGGGGGCGGTGGAGGGGGGGGGGCGGTTTACAGGAGGTCAGGCATGGGAGAGAGGGAGCTGAAGGTGAATTTCACCCTGAAAAACAAAGGCTCCCCCTCTCCTAGCATCCTTCCCAACACCAGAGCCAGGGTGGATGGGTGCAGTGCCCAGGGATCGCAAATTTACCATCTCAGACCTGGTGACTCAAAGAGAAACGGCCTCACCCATAGTCCGGCAAAGAGCAAATGTCTCCAGCGTGGCAGCAACGTGGGCAAGGGCACAAAGGAAACCAAACCATTAACACCCTTTTCTGAATGCTGGTGAGCATCTCCTAGTCTCCTGGCCCTTATGGCAGGCAGAGGTCTCTGTCTTTTTTTTTTCTAGGTTTCCACTTGCTGGTGGGATGGAGTGGTAATAGAATCACAGAATGGGTTGAGTGGGAAGGGACCTTGAAGATCATCCTGTTCCAACCCCCCTGCCATGGGCAGGGACACTTTCCACTAGACCAGGTTGCTCAAAGCCACATCCAGTCTGGCCTTGAAATAGTTGTGGTACAGTTAAAGGAAGGATGAGGCTGAAGAACAGGTTCATGCTTCTTGGATGCCTGATCACTGGCCATGAGCTGAGATCCACCCAGTGTAAAGCCACTGCAGATCCTGCTACACCTTAATTAAAAAGCAGATTCAGCTCATCCTTTGGAACCATCGGGGTGTTTCCAGCCAGGAGATGTCAGCAGAGCCCCACAGTTGAACATGAGGCTCCCAGCACCCAGGGGCTGGAGACATCTGGGTAAAGAGCAGGAGAGACAGAGCCCAGGGGACAGGCTCAAACACCATCAGTGCTCCTTATCTCCATGTGGCATTCACCTTGACAAGGAGCTGGTAAACAAGTGAGGGAACTCCAGGGGGACATTTTTCTCCAGAGTGCAAATACCCTCGCTTCAGTGTGGTTTGTTTCATTTCCCAATTGAATTAAGTCAGTTAATTCTATTAACATCCATCTATTAGTATAACACAGTTAAGACCCACTTAAAGCATATCTCATCAGGTTAAATCCAATTAGCTTTCCTTAGTACTAGTCCTTTGTATTCAAATCCAGGCTGTGGCTGAAGCCCAGCCGCCATCTCAAAACACATGTGCTGATCCTGTTCAGTTTGGGGCTTTCTGATCCAGCTGCTTGGGGTGGAAAGCACCCACCAGATTCATACTTGCAGCTGTCTGAATCTTGCCTGTATTTTAGGGTGACTGCGACCTGCACATCACAAAGCAATTCATAAAGCAGACAAAAAAAAATGCCGGAATTTTATAGCTGGAGAAACAGAGGCAGAGAAAACAGAAGCGATTTGTTCACTGACAGACCCAGGGTAGGACCCAGTTTCCCAAGTTCTGGTTCTGTTAAACACTGGAGTGTGGCTGCCCACGACTGTAAGCAATGGTGACAGACAGACCAGCCAAGAGTGATGCTGCAAACCAGGGAAAGTGAGAGGATGTAACGTCTTTTACCCCAACCTCCTGCCTAACATACTCTCAAGAATTTTTTCCAGCAGTTTTTACATCCTCTCCTGTGTGTCAGTGACCTTACCAAGCTTTTAAGATCCCAAGTGATGAAATAATGCACCTCCTTGTCTCAGCACAAATTACCCCACTTCTGAAATCTAGCCTCATCTCTAGATGGAGCTTTCCCTTCCTCCACATGGTGCTCACGACGTCTTGTCAGTTCCTAATTCTGTTTCCAAAGCCAAATGGATTAAAGTTAGGCAGCTCGTGATGTTTTGTATGTTGGGCAGCTAGAGAGAGAGCAGGAGCAAAGCCCTGACTTCTCCTTCCCGATGTGCAATACTGGGTTGTGCCACCAAGCATGGCAGCAATCCTAAGGATCTCCTTATAGACTTGTCTCCAAAATGTATGAAACTTAAACATACAGAAGTTAATCTGTTTTTTCCAGTGCTCACCAACGATTTTTTTTAATCCACTGGTTAACTTCATCCCTATTTGCCATAGGGCAAGAGCACTAAAGTTATCACATAGCCTTGAGTTTTGGGTGCAAATCTGGCCAGGTGGATTGAAGGATGTCTTTTGCAGGGTAGCTTGAGAGGTGAATCCAACCATTATTGGACATTGGAGAACCCACAAGAATTCTCAGAACTGTAGGGAATGGTGTGTGCGTGAGTCAGACGGCAGACTGGAGTATCTAAGACAACTACCTACATGTGTGTAGTGGAATGAAGCTGGGTTAATTAGCATTGATAATATACAACTGTGGGTTGGCTTCGGGGGTGGTGGGTTGGCCGATGTAGATAAGGTGCAGGTGTGGCTGGTTAAGTTAAGTGGTTGAGACCCAATGAAGAGAGAGCAGCCAAGGAAGAAGCGAGAGGAGAGAGAACACATGCCCTGGAGGAGGTGGGATGAGGAGAAGGCAGCAGAGGGACTGTAGGAAGAGTATGCTGGTATGAGGTGGTGAAAGACCTTGTTGCAGCTTGATAGTTTTGAGAGTGCTGCGACACACCTGGTATCTAATCTCCCTTTACATGGAGATCTCATCCCTGCTGCTGTTCCCAGATCTGCTGGGCTGAATGAACCCAGGCCCCACGACAGCACTGACTGCAGCTCTGCAGATAGTGGTGGGAGCTCAGACACCCAGAGCCGTATGGCAACACGTACAGACCATGTCTGAATTGAGAGCCACATCTCTGCCCAGAGGCACTTCAGTGGCCAGGCAGTCATGCTTACCTGTCTGTGACCAAGGGCTTCACAGGTTGAGATGAAGAAACAGACACCAGCTCTCCATCCTCATCACCTTCATCCTCACTTGAGTTCTGGAGCAGCTCAGACTCCTCCTCGTCCCCATTCCGTCCCTCTTTCTTCCTCTGTAGGATGGGTTTGGTCATACCATCGATCTGGTTCCCATAGTTACCTCAAGGCAAAAAAGGTGAAATAAATTCACAGGGCTGTAACTCCAACAGGGCTCGATCTCTTGGCTTTAATTCAGGTTGGGGAAAAGTTTTCTCTGCAGGAACCATGGGGGGCAGTGGAGTTCAACTCTCTGAAACCATGCCCAGGAACCATAAATGAGTGATGGGTGCCTGTCTCCTGCTCACATCCCCTCTTGAGCTAGTAGGAAGACACTCCCTCCCTTTGGTGGTCAGCCTTGGGAGGCACGAAGCCAGGGTGAGAGAGGGAGCAGCTCCACAGGCCACAGCACAGCATGAACACAATAGATGATTTGGGGCCCCACATGGCTTGTGCCAGGAGAGTAGCCATCACCTTCTCCCTAAACTGAGCGCCCTTTGTGCTCTAGCATGTGTTAGTATGGAAAAAGGGGAAGAAATCCTGCTCTCAGCCATGGATCCTGCATTCCCCACCAGGCATGCTTCAAAACCACCCTCCCCAAAAAACAACCAACCTATTGTGACCTCGAAGTTGATGGGTTTGTCACCAATCTTCCTGTCGATCATGGTAGCTTCTAGGAAGGCTCCAAAGAGAAAGAACTCCTCCATCTTCCCAGTGCAGTTCTGCAGGAGAAATCATGGGGACCAGGGCTGAGGTCATCTGGAGGGACACCTGGCAGGGCAGGTCCCCTTGGGCAGAAGGGTGCATCACCTAGCACCTCTGAGCACCCTCATGGGCAAAGATGAGGTGCCACTGCTCAGGCTTTCAAGAGGACCATGAGAGTTCCTCTTCCCCAGACTGAGCCATCTCCAGGCTCACTGCAGAGAGAGTTTAATTAAAAGATTTTGCCCTAATTTTTAAATGGGTTGAGATCAGTCATCCCTTGCACATAAGGGACTGTCTAAGGGACATTGAGGAATACTCACAAATTGAATTAATCAAATTACACTGAATCATCTGCCTGGATGCTCTTTCAGAACTGGAATAGCTTTATTTCCAGGTGGTTTTGTTTCCCCTTGAGCTGAATTAAGGCCACTTTACTTCTGCAGGAGAGTTTTCACACGGTCACACTGCCGTCAGACTTCTCCATTTCTACTCTACACCCTTGGCTCATAGAGGTTGACATATGTAGGCACCCCCAGCTACGACAAGCCTGGATGTGTCTTTTCATGCAGAGCACAGGCAGCAGCCTTGCAGGCTCTACATGTCAAGACTAAAGCTGTGGGGCTTCTCTTGTCGGGAAACAGCCCTTCAATTTCTCTGACCAGTTCCATCCTGCCAGAATTGGTTGGGAAATATATTAGTCTTGTCTTCTCTTTGAAACCCATCATCAGGACAAGAGTGAGACATCTAGCATTAGGAGATGTCTCTCTTCTCTCTTTGTCCTGTCTAAATCCCAAATGGAGAAACATCTCAAAATCTAGGATCCTCCTTCACTCAGATACTCCTTCTGCCCAGCATTCCTAAGAGAGGTAAGCATTTGAATGACTGTAAAACCTGAATTCCTTATCAGATTTGCTTTTATTGTGCTGGAGGATCCAAAACTCTTAAGAAAACACTAAACAAAATCCTTGGTTTGTGAGACCAAATATAAAAACTCCAAGAGGCCTGAGACCCAAGACTCACCACCGGCAGCTGTAGGGTTAGGGGCGACTTACATCAGCAACTGATGGGGCCTGCTCAACTTGCACCTCAGTGGAGCTGTTGATCTCTGGGTTGGTGGTGTCCAAGATCTCCACAGCAAGACTCAACAAAAGCCTGGCCCGGAAGGAGACGCCTTCACCCAGACCCTCATTCAGCTCTTGGTGCTCATCCATCAGGGTGTAGTTCCGAGTGGAGCCATACATGTTCACCCATGCGGGGCCAAAGGTGGGCAGAAAGCCTGCAGCAGACCAAATATGCATGTAGGGAAGGGGACGTCCAAGAAGGAAGGCAACTCTTTGCCTCAGGGTACAAACTCACTTATGGATTAACATCACTTTCCTGGTCTGTACAAGTTGATGCAGGCTTGAATATGCACACGTGTGTGCATGAGAATGCATGCTTGCAACCATACATGGAGACCATTTTGCAGTGAAGGCAGCAATGGGGACTGTGCAGTGCACCAGTGAGTCAGAGGTGCAAAGACAGAGGTTTGTTGCCCACTGGGCAAGTCACCCAATGTGAGTCAAGAAAAAGGAACATCCTATTAATCCCCTTTCTAGAGCCATCCTTGGTTTCACATCGGTCCTGCCTATGTGTGCTGGTGTGTTCATGTGTGCGTGAATGGGGGAGCCTGTCAGACATTCATCCATTCATAGCAATTATTTGGAACAGCAAATTGTTCTTGGGTGTCCTTGCTTTCAGGTATTAGATTGCAGTCTTGTGATTGGGCTTGGTTTCAAAGAGTGTGTGTCCAGTGACCTCAGAAGACCACTGCAAGAGAACCAAGGTCTTTCCAGCCAGGCACCAAGAAGCAGCTGTCTCCAGGGGTGGGGGAAGGAGCCTAGGCCACTGTGCTAACTCTCTGCTAAAGGGATGTCTCTCTACCTTAGTAGAGTAGGTAGCTCAGCCTGCTCCCCACCTTAGCTTTACCTTTGTCTCCTTCATTAGAGATCTTCCGCAGATCAATGAAATGGGTACCAATGGCCACATCATTGACTTTGTCTGAGTCTCGGATCTGGACCTTTATCCGCTTGCACAACGGGGGGAACATTTCTGTGAAGATTATTTGCTCATTCCAGAGAGGCTCATAGCTGCTTTTTTGTACGGATGTCTTCCCCTGCCAAGTGAGAGGAGACAGATGTTAGACAAGGGTTTGAGCTCCCAAGCCATCCCTCACAATGTGAACTGCTTCCTTGCTAATCACCACTGAAACATGCATTCTGCCTGGCCACTCTCCTCTCCCAAGTAACAAGCTCCTTTCCTCAGCTGAAGAGTGCTGCAAACCCATCACAATCTGCACAAGAGAGGGGAAACATAGCAAACAAGGTGGCTTTGCCATGCATCTCAGCACCTACATGCCAGGAAAACTAAGATCAGGCCTCCTGTACAATGGCTGGTCCTGCTCACGTTACCTCCCAGGGTCACCCTGGTACCACGCACAGCTTGCTCACCTTCTGCCCTGCAAAGACCACCTGCACATAGGGGTCTACCAAGTCCTTGTTGTCCCCAATGAAAGCCTTCTTCACATTGGCCATGATGCTGGTGTTCATACGGGGCAGTCCCTCTGCTCGATAGATCTTGACGTAGAAACGAGCCCATTGCCTCTCCGCAGGAACCCCATCTGGGAGGAGGAGGTTCCTGCAAAGTCAACAGATAGGTGGGAAACAGCTGCTGGGGTCGGCAGGTTTGTCAGGAGAGGCTTACCAAAGAGGGAGAAGCTCCCCACTTTCTGAGCACAGGCTCTGTGGAGGAGGAAAGATGACCATTTCCACAGCCATATGTTTTATTGCTGTTCTGTTTCTGCCCATCTTCCTGTTTTGGGATGTGGAGTGATGGTTTTGTAAGGAAAATCTTAGAGAAGCCCCTTGAGGTGCCTCTGGGCATTCCACAGAAGGAACATAATTATTGTCAGTGGAGTCTAGAAGACAATTAAACTCAGCCTAATTTAGACATCTAAAGCAGGCCAGATGAACGGGATGTTAGAAGAGCCTTTTTTCTTTATCAGGGTACAAGGGGAGCTGAGGTGATTATTTTGGGGGGAGAACTGAACTCCGTTAAATTGTTTTCCTCATTGTATGTGGCTTTCCCTTTCTGGAGGAAGAAATGGGAGCCATGTGGGACGCTGTGAACAAAACAATTTCTAGAGGAACTGCTGGACTTGTCCATGAAAAAGTGGGATAATATCACCAGTACAGCATGGAACGATGGCCCAAAATATTTCAGGTGGTGCCTCAAGCCCCCTGGTCGCCAAAAAGTCAATAGACCTGCACTGGTATTTTGCTACCAGTCTGGGTTTCTGACGATGTGGCAAGAGGCTGAGGGGTAGATTTGAAAGCCCATGGTTGCACTCAGAGATATTTAATTAGCCTGAAATGCTTTGGGGCTGAAACCTTTTAGATGCTCTGGGGAACCAAAGAGTCCTGCCCACGCAAGCAGCCTGACCACCCTGCTCTGCCCTGGCAGTGGGTGATGAGACCCCATCCCATCCCATCTTGCCCACCCAAGCACCAACAGGAGCATTAGGTAAACAGGGGGGACATCAAATTGGTTGACATCAGGCTGGTGTTGGTTGTTGGTATAGAGAGCTCAACAATCAGGAGATAGTCTGACCTAACAGAAATGACTTGTCTCTACTTGATATGACCTGGGTTCACACCAGTAATCTGCCATGTGTTCTCTCTCTGAAAAACAACTTATGGGTCCCCCTGGTTTCGTTGCACAAGGTAGGTACGTGTAATAGAGGGGCTGTCAGCCTGATGTATAGGGATGCTGTCCTCATTGTAGATTTCAAGGTAAAGAGACATGAAAAGTCATTCCCAAGAAAGTTTGTCTGAAGCTGGTTCTGCAGATCCTTACCCTTCAATATCCTCCTCCTCCGTCTCATTGGATTTGTGTGGAGTCTTGATGTTGTCTCCTTTCCCTACGACAGCGATGTCACACTTCAGGTAACCTTTCAGCCCGGCAGTGAGATCCTCAGGGTCAGAAAGGATGGCCCATTTGTGGTAGAACTGGTGCTCTGGAAGCCAGGGGACAAGACAGTCATTTATCAGAATGAGACACAGCAATAACCATGAAGACTGGAAACATCCTTCTACTCAAGTGGGAGGACTTACACATACAAGAAACATCTTCAGGCATGAGGAATTCAGACAGAAACCTCTGAAAAATTCATTAGGAAGATGTGTCTCATGTTGAAGACTAGAGAAGCAATGGGATAAACTGTCTGAAAGTGGGTGGAGTCTCCATCACTGGAGGTCACCAACCCTGGAGGTATTTAAAAGTTACGTAGACGTGGCACTTAGGGGCATGGCTTAGTGGTGGGCTTGGCAGTGCTGGGTTAATAGTTGGACTTGATTGTAAAGGTCTTTTCCAACCCAAATAATTCTATGATTCTAAGTCTTTAAGGTCTCAGGTGCCTTTTGGATGGTGTTAGAAAGATTTCATCCTGCTTGGAGCAGGGAACCAGACTAGATGCTCCCTTAAGGTCCCCCTCATCATCTGCTGACCCCCCTCAGGTGCAGACTCTGGAGGCTTCATTCACATCTTAGCTCTCAGGCTTATTTATAGAGGCAGAATGTTGCACTAGGTGTGACGTGGGAGCACAGGAAAAAAGCACCTTGAGGTGATTTTGGGGGTATCTCTTCTGAAGGGGTGTTGTGTGTGCAGCTCTAGCATAGGGTGAGCACCAGGCCCTCAAATGGGCATTGCTATTCTGTTTATCATCAGTGATCAACATGACAGCAGCACTGATCAACCTCTCTCTCTTTTACGTTGCACACCAGACATCTTCCTTTCTTGGTTCAAACGCCAACCACAGAGGACAAGGTCCAGCCCATGAGCTTCAGCTATCTGGAAGGTTGGTATCTTGCCTGAGCAAGTCACCTTGGGCTTCTTTCCTCAGGTGGTCAGTGGACAGACAGCAGCACACCCAGAGAGCATCTCAGCCTCTGGCTGTAGCACCTTATCTCAGGATGGGATGTACAACTTTCCCTGAAGCTGCTGAGCGTGGTCTCTCCTGACTGCAGTGGGAGCCCAGGTGACTTGCTTATGTCCAGGATACTACCATTAAGTTAGATAAGCATCACCCATGGAACCTAGCACCCACCTGGCTACTTGGCAAGGATATTTGTCCAGTGGTGCAGGTCCTATGCACACAGGACTAGTTGCAAACAGCATTTACGTACCAGGTTGGGTATAAACGGTTCCAACATCCATCTTGAAGGAGCCTACCAAAGTCCCACTGCGCAAGAGGTTTTTTGAATGGATCACCTGGAAATGGAGAGGGGAAAACCAGTCAGACTTTTTTCCAAGCCCTGAGAGCCAAAAGGCTCTTTCCAGAGATGTTCAGTGTCAGATGGGAAAAGAGCTGATGCATTTTCCATGGTCTGTGCAGGACCTTGGTCTGTATAAGGACACTAACAGCCACAGTGGAGCTGGCAGTTCTTGCTTAGTAGTACTGCAAGCAAGTGTATACTTGGATTGAATACAAATAACCGCAAAGAAATTGCTTTGAAGAAAGATGCAGTCTTCCAGCCACTATGGCAACAAGCACTGGGATGTTCACCTGAAGGAAGGGTCTTTAGGATGCTGGAAATCTATGGTCTAATTCCCTTTGTGGGAGTAATTGTACAGCTGGTCTGCACATAGGATGGATATGGATACTCCTAATTAGCATGCTTTGGTCAGTGAATTGGCAAATCTTGTTCATCACCCTCCTCCATGGCTACAGGGAGGCCTGCAGCCCCTGCTTTGCTCTCAGCATCTGCAGTCCTCAGTTTCCACAATAGCTTTGCCAGTCTTGTACCCCAGGAAACCCTCTGGCAGGCTCGAGGAGGTCTGTCCTCCTCGCCAAGCCTAAACACATCCCAAGACAGGTTCAGTTCTGCCTGGCTCTGAAATATCAGAGATCATCCATGGAGGGAGAGAGTGAGTGCAGGAGTGGAGCTGTGTCGACCCAGCAATGAAGGTCAGCAACAGCAAGAGGGACTGAGCATCTGCAAAAGAGGTGAGGCTCGTAGGACTGAACACCTTGGCTTCTGTTGGGGTCTCACATCAAGGGCCTTAAATCCATCCCCAGTGCATACATAAAACAGGTTGGTTTCTCCCAAAGCCCCACAAAAAGGACAACGCAACCATGCTCACTTACAGACAGCTTGATGATCTTGTCGAACATGACATCTGGGGGCACGTGGAAATCGAAGACGAAGTACTGAAAGGGAAGGAGCAGTTGTGAAAGCAGGAGAGCTGGGGTGGCCTCCTTTTGGATTGAGAGAGTTTGAATTTGGATTTTTATTTTTTCGATTGAAGAGACAGTGCACAGTCCAGCTGGAGAAGCTGTGACTGCCTGGAGGAACATCCTGCAGCACATGTCACAGCAGGGATGCACCCATGTGAGCCCCAACACTGACAGCCTCTGCAGTCTGGGGAACTAGAAGGAAGCACTGACCTCTTAGAAAAACGAAGACAACCTTAGCACAGATCAAGTAAGTGTACTTTTTACCATTTTTGCAAAATACCAGAGGGCAAAGGCTTCATTTTTCCTTCTGCGTGGTTTGAGATTTCATCTTATTCCAACAAGAGGTGACAGAAGAAAAAAAAAAAGGAAAAAACCCAAAGTGACAAGAAACTACATTTAATTGACTAACAGCAATGAAGACCCTGAGGAGCAGGTAGCTGTGAGCGTCACCAGAGGACAGACCCACCTCATTGTAGTAAGGGCAATTGGTTGATTCTTTCATGGACGTGTATTTCTTTTCCTCTCCAACCTCCACGCAGACCATGGGGTCCATGTTGAGCCCAACAAGCTGCCGGGCCTCGATGATAGTGATGCTGACCTGGGGAGAGGGATTTGCACACCTTCACCTCCTGAGAGCAGCATCAGATGCCACTCATTGCCTTAACCCCTGTCTTCCCAAATCTTGGGGAAAAACAGAAGTTTGTCATTCACAACTCAATCCACTTTGTGACATTAAATTAACATTACGTATTTAGATCATATATAAATTCCCTCCTTGCAATATTAAATTTCTATTAGGAATTCCTGCTCAGATAATACCTAAATTTCTTAACTTAAAGAAAAACGTAGGTGTAATTCTGTGTAGGTAAAAAATCTTTTCAGTTCCCAGTAGCCATTTTTCTAGCGTCATTTCTTTAAAATCTATCCCAAGTTGGTGGTAGGACAGGTAACCTCCAGGTTTCAAAGCACAGTGAATTTGGGGTTCCTTTAAAAAAATTTTAAAATAATGTGAACTCTCAGTCCTGGCTACCTTGAAGCCCAACATATGAGTTAATTTACACATGCTTTCTCTAGCTATCATTAATTACTTTTGTACTTGAAGTCAGGTTTACCTTAGAAATCCATTAAAAATTAAACTATTATATTTATGAGTAAATTCGGGGAAATTTCATTTTGGTAACATATTAAGAGACTTGACTTTCAATCAGATTTCTTTAAAAAAGGTTCAGATTCTAGCAAAAAAAAAAACCAACCCAAAAACCAAAAACATCAAACAAACAGAAAAACCCACCAAACCACCAGAAGTTGCTGGGATGCTGTGATAATTTAAGCTGAAATATTCTCTTCTAAAGTACTCCTAAAAGGCAGCTGAGGAAGGGGGCAAGGCTGCCTGGCATTTACTTAGCACAGGGGGGCCGAGGTGCAGACACCGCCGCCAAGCCCATGGCCAGCAGCGCAGCAGCTCATGCAACCTGGCTCGGGCTCGCTCTTCACATACAGCACAGAAAAGTGTGCAGAGACATCCCAAACGTCTTCTGAGGAGTCATCTCTGCACCCAGACCCTCCCTCCACCCCTGCCCCAACCCACGCCAGCTCCTGGAGGTGGCTTGGCTGGGCACCATCCTTCATTAACACTGTGTCCCTCCCTCCATCCCCTCTGCTGCCACAGGCCGAGGTTTCCCAGGGATGTGGTCTGGAAGATAAAGCCCTTTCCTCTTTAATTCTCAGATGTCCCACAGAAGCCAGTTGTCAAAGGAAAACAGATGTAGGGAGGTCAGCCAGGCATGTGCCTTGTTCACGAACCAGCCTAGAACTGCAGATCCCATTATACTCCAGAAATTAGCCATTCCCCATGAACACCAACCTTGTCATCCTCCTGTTTGCAGTAGCCAAATAACTGGACCTCGTGTTCCTTCTGCCTCTTGGATTTCATTTGTTTTGCACCTTCCCCCTTGTCTTTATGTTCTTTATGTTCCCCTCTCCTGAACCAAGTGCACTCATTCCCTGTAAGCCTCAAAATTTGATCTGCAGTGTATGCTGCAAGTGTTCTGTAATAAATCTCTAACAGAAATCACTATTTGCACTGTTCCAAGATATCCCCAGGAACATGTTGCTGTGCTGAGGAGAGAGGACATAAAAGCTAAATCGCTGCTGAATCAGCACAACCTTGTGAAAAAGAGACAAGAAGCCAATTTATGAACGACGCTGGCACAAACTAGTAAAAGAAAAGGGAGCAGCACGCATCATCTGAGCCTTGGGAAATGAAATGTGTAATTCTTCTAACGCCAGACAAAGTGGCAGGAACATCACTTGAGCAGGACCACAGCAGCCACGTACCAGACTATTCAAGGAAATGTAGTGAGCAACCTACTGCCAGCCAGCACTCACCCATCTTGAATACTAAGCAGCACACTGGAAGCTCTTAGGAAGTAAGAGCAACATATTTGGGACAGCCTGCGTCAATCACAGATTAATTGGGGCTTTCTGGGCTTCACATGATGGACAGCAAAACCAGTTAATTACTTATTCTTGAGTTTATTGCCTCGACCATTTAAATGCCAGCTCTGGGGAAGTCATGCTTGCCGAGTGCAGCGTGTGGAAACTCAGCACAAATTCACTCCCTGTAAAACTGTCCCCCCATCCCTTGGGTTGTGACCCCTGTGAGCTGAGGTTGGGAACACAACACTGTCACCTACCTGGTAATCCATCGGTCTCCCAGCGCTTGGCTCCATTTTGATGTCAGGCTTGGACCTTCGGAGGAGCAGAAGAAACCCTCAGTAAAACCACAGATGGACTCAATCATGGAATCATAGAGGTTGTAAAAGACCTTGTTGATCATCGAGTCCAACCATTAACCCAGCACTGCCAAGTCAATCCTTAACCATGTCCCTAAGCACCGCATCTATGTGTTTTTTAAACACCCCCAGGGATGGTGACTCCACCACCTCCCTGGACAGCCTGTTCCAGTGCTGGACCACCCTTTCAGTGAAGAAATTTTTCCTAATATCCAATCTAAACCTCCCCTGGCAAGTATTGACTTGCTGCAAGCTGTGACACAGCATTGGCAGGGTCACCCCTCGAAGCTCCTGCCATCTTTCAATCTGAGAAATATAAACCCTGAGGGCTATCAAACACCCCTGAACATTGGTGCTCTTTGTAGTCAGTCAGGTATTTCTGAAAAACCCAACAGCCGCATGGGGCGATGTGATTTCCAACATACCCTGTCTCAGGGGACATCTGGTTGTGGGGTGTTTGCCAGCCTGCCCTCATCCCCCAGCTTGCACAAGCTCACATCTGGACCTCACCTCTTATTTGAGACATTGGTGGTGACAGCTGTGACAGAGGCCAAGGAAATGGTGTCCGGTTCCAGTCTGCCTCCCTGCCTGATGGCTTTTTGGTCCAGGTCTTCTGCCTCCAATACAGCAGGTTCATCTGCATAAAGGAGACAAAACAATGTCTCTTATTGTTTCCACTCGGTGAATAATTAAAGGCAAAGAGAAAGGTAACCAATACATCCCATCAACCTCACCTGATATACAAAGAACAATGGTCACCGGGTCAGGTCACAGACAACCTGGTCTAGAAAGGGACTAAAAAAAGGTTTGCCTTGCATGACACGTTATTCCGCCTGGGCAGTGTGCCTGTATACGGTTTCATGAAGGCAGAAAGAAAACAAAAAATGACAAATGCCCCAGACTTCAAGGGGTGAAAGAGCGCTTGAGCAAGTGTGGCAGCTCCAGCTACCAGCGGAACAGTTGCAAAGACAACCAGCTGTGTAGCTTTGGGGTAGAGGGGTATGAAAAAACAGGAGAAAAGGGTAATTTTGGGGCCACTCACTCCAAGAAAGACCTTGAGGTGCCGGAGCATGTCCAGAGCCGGGCAGGGGGCTGGGGCAGGGGCTGGGGCACCAGTCTGATGGGGGGGCTGGGGGGTCAGCCTGGAGAGGAGGGGGGTCAGGGGGGACCTGATCGCTCCCTACAGCTGCCTGGGAGGGGGCTGCAGCCAGGGGGGTCGGTCTCTGCTCCCAGGTCACAAGTGACAGGACAAGGGGGAACGGCCTCAGGTTGCACCAGGGCAGGTTTAGGTTGGAGACTGGGAAACATTTCTTCACCAAAAGGGTGTCCAGCACTGGGACAGGCTGCCCAGGGAGGGGGGGGAGGCACCATCCCTGGGGTGTTTAAAAGATGCGCAGATGTGGTGCTCAGGGCCATAGGTTAGTGGTGGGCTTGGCAGTGCTGGGTTAACGGTTGAACCTGATAACCTCAAAGGTCTTTTCCAATGTAAATGATTCTATGATTTTATTTCCCAAGATGAAAAATTGCTGCAGGGAGAGTCAAAACCTCACATCCCACCAGCACTGAGCCACAGCTGCGTTGCCCACCAGTCTACCTTTCTATTGGTAAAAGTTGCTCAGAAACTACTTTCCTTGCACAATCCCTGTGTGTGTCATGCCTGCCCCTCCTGCCTTTGCTCTGGTAAAGAAATGACCACAAAGCAGCAATAATAATTTGTTTTTTCTCTTGGGCCAGAAACACCAGTATAGCTGTTGGATCACTGGCTTGCTTTGCTGGCACAGCAGGGTAGCACCAAATCCACTCACACAGCACAGACACAGCTCCTGGGAAACAGGTTCCCTGTCTCTTTGCTAACCTAAGACATGGAGACTGGCACGTTCCAGGAGACTAGAAATCAGGTCTGGTCTGGTTTTCTGAGATGACATGGGCTAAAGCAAGGGAGATCTAGGATGGGTGTCAGTAAAAGCTTTCCATCAGGATGAAGAGATACACTGCTGCAGGTTGGATGGGAAAAGGGTGTCCTCAACTCAACTGGGAGTTTCTGAGTTTGAGTTAGAACCCCACCAGCTGGGAAGGACCTAAGCAGGTTTGATCCTGCAATGTGCGGGTGGGCAGACAGACTAGCACCCTCCCAGCTTGGTTTTTGGTGATTCAGTGAATCTATTTGATTTTAGCAGGACCAGCAGTCCATACAGAAGGAAAGCAGAGCATGGCACAGGAGGGATGCTGACATGGCCAGCAGGCACGTGGTTCAACACACCCACCCTGTCCCATCACCACCTGGCCAGACCGATGGTAGGAAGCACAGCCAAAACAGCACTGAGGCTGAGGAGGGTGGTGTTAAGAGAGCAGAGCCCTGGTGAGGTGTGTGAAAGCCAGGGGTACCTGGGGAAAGGGGAAGAAGGAGCCCCATGGCCATGGAGCACTGACTACACCATGCAACATAGCAGCTGTGTTGCAACCATTCCCGACCACAGGTAAATCCTGATCTGTAAGGGCACTTCACTACCTGACTGCACACCCTGTTCCTGCCTTTGCATCCCAGCTGCTTTCTCTGTGGTCTTGCATAAAGCTTTAACCATGAGATGAATGCCCAGACACTGGGGAGAGAGAGAGCCCACCCAGGTTTCCATGCCATGCCTTCCCAGTGCCAATGCCTCTACCTACACCGGTGTCCCAGTCCAAATTCCCCTTTTCCTACCCTCAAACCTGGCTGAAGAACAGTGGAGATTTGCCCAGAAACACTATCTAAAGCAACACTTCGCCCTTGCTTGCAAACATGCATTCCTCCATTTCTTTGCTGTTGAAACCCAACCCTTTGGTCTGAATGGAAACAACAACAAATTTCCAATCGCTGCCCCTCTTGTGCATTTCCAGAAAGGCATCTGATTTCAGCGGTGCCAAGCTGGGGGGACAGGCAGCCCTGCAGCAGCTAAGCCCTTCCTCTCATGGTGCTGCTGCATTGTGCACCCAGCAAGGTGCAAGGGCTAAACCCTGCTTTGCACTGTCACATTTGCAAATCAGCCCTTAAATATAAGCCAGGAGCAGCCTGCACAACTCACAGGTGTTGCCACAGGTGGGATATCACAAGGTGGGGGAAGACTGGCCAAGCCTTCAGCAGGAAACTCTTTCTGTCAGTTCCTACTTTCCATTTCCCCATGGAGACCCTCTCTGCAGCTCTCCTCCAAGCATCCAGTGCTCCCTGTCTAATCCCTGAGCTACCAGCTGGCTGTGCCCCATGTGAGTCACTTTGGGGACAGACTTTTTAGCAGGGCCTGTAGCGACAGGACGAGGGGTGATGGCTTTAAACTAAAAGAGGGGAGATGGAGATGAGAGATGAGGAAGAAATTCTTCCCTGTGAGGGCGGTGAGGCGCTGGCCCAGGCTGCCCAGAGCAGCTGTGGGTGCCCCATCCCTGGCAGGGCTCAAGGCCAGGCTGGATGGGGCTGGGGGCAGCGTGGGCTGGGGGGAGGGGTCCCTGCCTGTGGCGGAGGGGTGGGACTAGATGGTCTTTAGAGTTCCTCTCCCACCCAAACCATTCTGTGATTCTATGGCATCTCAGGTGCTTTCCTGGGATGTGGAGGACAGCCAAAAAGAAGCCCTGGAGCAGGGAACAACCTCCTCCCAGGAACAACATACCTTGTTTCCGATGGTCATCCTTGGATGGACGCGTCTTGCCAAGCTTCATGGCTGAAAACACTCCTTTCCCAGCTCTGGAAGAAGAGAGGAAGAAAAAAAAGCCCAAACCCATGTCAATTACTGTATTTTTGTGCTGTTTTCTAGGATGTGGGGGTGGGAACAGGAGGAGCCTTTCACAGCTCAAAAGCAAGAGAGGAAATATCAGCTGAAAGACTGAGCAGGGGCTGCTGCAAAGATGAGACACAGCAGGGTCAAGGTCACAGCTAAATGCACAGCCTTTGAGTCTTGGATCTCTTTTTTTTTTTTTTTTTTTCCCCTCAGGGAATGCCTCAATTTGGGATAAAGCACAAGGCTGGAGCACAGCGTTAGCAGCCAAGGAACTCTTGCCCGCAACACGTGCCTCCCATCCCTGCTGCTGCCCGCCACTGCACGACGAATTCTCATCTCTCCCGACTCTTTTTACAATTGCTTCCCAGGGCAGTTACCTAAAGCCATTTACTAAAAATCAAAACGTCCAACCACTTTCCCCATCACCTCACTGTGAAAAATCAATAACCTCTTCAGCTTGACCAGCAGCAAACCTGCGCAGAGCCTAAGGTTTTTCAGCAGCCCATTGCAGCAAGACGGTTTTCACCCTTCCAGCATGGTAAACACCATCACCAGGCTAGTCCCAGCTCTGCACCTGAACTAGACTGGGATCAAATTAACTCAAGGCAGTTTGGGCTGGATTGGCTGATCAAAATAATGGTTTGCAAATTGCTCTAAAAATATTCATTGTTTCAAGGCAAGTTGAAGAAGTTCTAGCTCCAACTGCTTCAGTGGGGCTAGGATCATTACTCCAGCTCCAAAATCAGCCCATGCAACACAAACGCATTGACAGCCTGGACTCCTGTGTTACTTGGCGTTTTATGGACACCAAATAGACACAAATACAACATTCTGTAAACGATAGGGTCTCTGCACTGCAGTCTGGATTGCTCTCAAATGCAGGGCTAGCAAATGGGCAGAGACTGTTAATAACAGCCTCGTACATATTTTCAGGAGATGGCTCCACATTATTTGGAGGTAAATCCATGCTGCTGTTGCAAAGAGGTGGGTGGTTCTAAGTTACTCTGGTGTAAGTTATAGAGTCCGGATGTCATGGGGATTTTTAGCCTGAAGATTCAGCTGAAAACCTCAGTAGGAAAAAATCTCCATAGCATCTGTAAAACTGAAACCAGCAAGAAGCACAAGTCAGATTGTGCGATAACCATGTTCTAATATTAAAGAGCAAACAACTGGAGAGAGACTTGAAGGCAAGGGCCTGTGTCTGTCCCAAAAGCAGAAGGTGGTAAAGCTGAAGGGGTATTATTTTTTTACTGGAAAATTCCCATTACCTGAAAGTGTTGCTCTTTGCAGAAACCTTGCAGGTTTGATAGATGTGTTCTTGGTCCAGCTTGGAAGCAAGGGGGAACCTCACCTCCAAACTAGTTGCCAGGGCAGGGGAGCCTGGTCTCAGCTCTGAATGCTACAGGATTGGGATGCGCTGCCCAAGAGCCAGGTGACAGCACCAAAACTGCAGGATGACCCAGTCTCAGCTTTGATCACATGTGGCTGGGGCCAAAGGATGAAATTGCATAGGTTTTTTTTTTTCAAGAAGCCTTGGCATTGCAGCCAGCCTGATGCTTTTGTCGTTTTAAATAATTGGAAGTTTGGTTTGCACAGCCAGAGCAAATGAGAAGAAAATTAAAGAGACTAGGAGGATAATGTATTCACCAAGGGAGGGGGAATTCAGTTGGGGCAGAAGGTCAGCATAAGATACAGGAACTACTTATAGCTGAGGTTTAATTGGGACTAAACCAATGCTCGGGCCTCAAGGCAGTCTCTGGTAGCTGTGACTAATCCATGGGATCCTCAGTGAAAGGACAACTTATAGGAGGAGGAAAGATGAGGGCTAGGTTTCCATATCTATAATCACGCCAGAGAACAACTGCCTTGAGGTACTGCAGGGAAAGTAAAACTTCTAAGTTATTTGCAAACTTTTTTTTTTTTAAATTATTTTTTTTTTTTAATGAGCAAACACTGTAATAACAGCTCAGGCTGTGAAACCCTGCTCTGAGACCACGCTCCACCACTAATTTTCCTCCATAAGGCAACACACCTCCAGGGTCGGTTACATTACATTCTTGTTTACAATTAATTTCTTTAAAATGGAGGGGGAAAACATTAATTCCCACCAGCCCTAGAGCTGGCATCCAGGCAATTTGCTTGCAGATGGTTAGTGATAAAATCGCTGTATCTGTCCTGGGAATTTCTGAGGTTCCTTGGGAAGTAAAAGAAAGCAGAAGAGCAACCGGTGACGAAGCCAGTAGGACTATGCAGGGAAGACACTGGCAGTGCTGGTGCTTTACCAGGACCCAAAATAACAAGGTCCTTGCACAGGCACCGAGGATGCACTGGGATCTGATTAGCACAGCATCTCATACCCCATCAGTGAAATGACAAAGCTGGTTTTGGGCTGTGTGGAACAAGACTGGGATTAAGCACCAGGTCCAAGGAGCATGCACTGGGATCCATCCCAGCAGCACCAGCCCAACCCAGGTCCTTCCAGAGGGATGCACGTGGGAGCCAGTGTCACCCCACTCCGCTCCTGGGGCAACGACCTCATGCTGCCAACTGAGCCTCAGTAAATGTGCTGGGGACACCAGCTGCAAGAGCCTCTCGCGTGTCCCTAAAGGCAGTTTTACTGCAGAAGAGGCCCCAGAAATGGGAAACAGCCTCTAGCACATCCACAAGATGAGCCTCAGCTCTAGCTGGTTCAGAGACCAGAGTCCAGAGGGCACAAGGTCCCTCAGTGGCACAAAACTTCAGGTGCTGTCACCACACCTGCACATCTCCCTGCTGCTCTTCTCAGCCCCAGTTAGGACAACTGGTACTGCCTCCTTCCTTCTCACTACCCTTGCTGGTATTATCACAGTGGACTGGAGCCCTAGGGAGGCAAATATCTAGGAAATAACAGAGTTTGGAAGTCACTAAGAAAAAAAAAGAAAAGAAGAAAAAGGGGGGGGGGGGAAGGAAAAAAAGGGAAAAAATTGATTTTGGTAGCATGCTTGGCACATGCCGAGGAGAAAGGAAGGAGGATGAGGAAGGAGCTGTTGCAAATGCTTTGGAGGCAGATGCCCAGAGGCTCACCCTTGTCCCCCAGCCCCTTCCCAAACCCCATCTGTCACCTTTTCCAAGTCAGGTGAGCACCGACACATCCCACACATACCCCCTGCCCATCCCTGGAGGCACTACCTTCACCTGCTGGCTGTCCAGGACTTGGCTTCCCCCAGGAGGAGATGCTGGAAGAGCTCAGTCGAGACAGGAGAGCTGCCAGCAGCACGTCTAGGGTGGAGCAGCCATCCCGGTGCCGAGCTGTGTCCCACATGCAGGTCGGGACCAGGCAGGGACGGGGACCCCAGCCAAGCTTCTCTGGGCACAGCAGGGTCTTTGCAGCATTAAACAAAGGTCGTACCAACCCCTTCACTTCTCCTGCCAGGCATGCTATAGCGCGGATGGGAAGCCAGTGCTGGTGGAGAGCTGACACCATCCCCACATGAATATTCCATGAGGACCCGTGAACCTGAGATGTCACAGGCTGCACGGCAGCACCGAGAGCCCCCCCTTTGCCAAAGCCTGGGTTTAGCCTGGTTTCCTAAAGAACTGAGATGCCGGAGAAGATGCTGCTGCCCGCCTGCCTACTCCCTTCCAAAACAGTGCAAGCTCCTGGCCCTTTGCAACCCAATTTGGCAGCAGGGTCAAGACTGGGTTCCTGCAAGTCCAGGGGTGTGGACCAAACACCCTGACTCTGTCCCCAAGTAGGGACAAGCCCCTGAGCAAAGCTTAAACCTGTATTGGACACCAGAGCCTCCACCCAGCCTCCCACAGCACCGTCCCCTTGGATTTTCTAGTGGTAAAATGGGATTGAGCAGATGAATTATATTCAGTTGATGGCAAAGCATACATCCTCCATTTCACTGCTCCCAAAAGCACTTGGCTTTGTCCTTTAGGATTCCACCCGTGTGGCTTTCCAGGAGGGGAGCACGGAAGGACAGACAGGTTTTGAGACATGGGCAGGGAAGTGGAAGCAGTCTCTCTCCTGGCCAGCTTCTAGTTAAAGACACGGTTGCAGGTTACTGGTTAATTATTCATGGCTAAAAAAAGGACATTTTAATCATTGCTTTTTACTGGGGAGCTGGAAGCAGGGAGCGGGATTTTCATGGCTCATTTCTTTGCAAAAATTATGCCCGTCAGGCAGGTGCTGCCTCCATCACCTCTGTGCTAACAAGACTTCCAGTTCTGCCACCAGTACCAGGGACAGACCCCACTGTCAGCCCCACCTACACACACCACCCTTGAACCCAGGGAAGACCCCAGCCCTCAAACCCAGTTTTCCTCTTCCCCCCTCCCTGCACAGCCGAACTGGGGAAGGGAGCCAGAAAGAACCAGGCTGCTTGGTTCAGGGAGATCTCCTCCTATCTTTTCCTGAGTCTGCCCTCTCCTTGCTCACTGCTTGAAGACATTTTTCCCCTTTCCCCACCTCACCTCTGCCTCCTCACTTTACACCATTAATTAGGAGGGTCCATCAGTAAGATACTGCCATAAACTGGTCCTTAAACTGCAGTGTGATAAACATGAGACAGAAGAGACCTCACAGATGGGAAGTGCTCTGCAGTGGTTGCAGGGATTAGTGCCTGGACAGCAGGAGATTATCTGGAGCTGCAAGAGACTCAAGCTTAAATTTCAGCAGATCTGCTAAGCTGGAGGATGCTGCTGTTAGGAGGGAGCTCAGACACAGCCTGGTCTGGTATCAGTGCAAGCAGCTGGGGATACAAGGCAGGCAGAAGCTGAAGAAACTTGTCTACATGGATGATGTGGCAGCCTGACCTGTGGGCAGAGGAGCTGTAAAGCTGGTGCCAAGTTCCCTCTGCCCAACCCTGGGCTGATTACCCACACCCAGACCCTGTCCTGCCCTGAGTCCTGGCTGGACTGTCAGTGCCCAAGCTGGGAAACTCTCCCCTCAGCCAGGACCCATCCAAACCTGGTGGGAGACAGGCTTCCCTCCAGACCTCACAGTTGCCTTCCAGTGCTGCCAAGGACAGGCTTGGCCCTGTCTTTTACATTTAGCTTTTGTTATAGATAAATATACCCTGCAGGCTCTGAAGCCTCAGGCCATACATCCAAGAGACCCGAGATCCTCCAGGGCTGACAGGCTCAGCTTTAGAGAAAGGGAGAGCACACCACAGGCCAGATCAGCCACAACATGAGCTAGGAAAGCTGGAAACAAGGAGGAGGAGGAGCAGGGAGAGGAAACCTACTTGTGTTCCTTTGTCTTCTCTTTGCCTTTGCTGGAGCCAGTGGCCACGCACCAAGGGAACAAAAAGCAAACAAGCTTCAGTGCACTTCAAGTGCTTCAATCAGACCATAAAACCAGAAGAGGCTGCTCATCCCTTTGCAGTTTCCCTGCTCCTCATGAGTGCCCCATCCCCAGGCGGCAGTTACAGACAACCTTCCTCAGCAAGGCTGACCCCAAACACCCCTGTCCTGCCCACATCTGTAATTTTAGGTGGACAACACCACTGCATGACCCTCTGCTAGGCTAGAGGAGCTTAGGAGAACCACAGCTCCCTGCACAAGGAACTGAAGGTGGTGAGTATTCACTGGGTGCATGTATGGGGCCAGTAAAGCAGCTACAGCTGTGCATGCACATATGTGAGTAGGTATGTGCACAGACTGGGGTGCTGCCAGGGCAGGAGATAAGGCTTCTGCTACTTTTTGATAGAGGGGAGTGGTCTTCATTATCCTCCCACAGAGGTGTATTCACATCCTCCCTCCAGAGAGGACTCAGCTGAAGGAGATGGGCTGGATCTGGGGGTCCTCATCCCTGCTCAGACTGACAGTGCATCCTCCTGCCATGACACCATGCAGGAAAGCCTGACTCCTCACCTCCCTGTTTCACTTTGCAGATCCCCGCTCTGCTTTGTGGATTTTCAAACCTGTTTTCCTTCCCTCATGGCTCCTACATTTCTCTGCCTGGGTCTTGCCTCCCTGTTTTCCTCCCCAGTCACTCTTTCTTCCCTGGCTAATCTCCCCTATTGCACATCAGCAAAGTGGGGAGGAGAAAGCAATTAACTAGTTCTAGAAAGTAATTAGGAGGGCTGTTTTTTAATTACAGCTTGTTACTCCACCCTATGGCCACATCTGTGCTGGGAACATAGGGCAGGAGAGTAGCTTCAGGGCATGAAGCTCCAGCTCTCTGTGTACTCAGCTGCTGGAAAACGACCCAGATGAAAAATATTTTTTGTTTGATGTGTTGCTGAATAGGTTTTAGAGAGGTGAAGTCTAAAAGACCAGTTCCAGCACAATATCCATCACTGGGTGGGCGTCTGGGAAAAGCAGGGTCCTCCTGTTCAGCCCAGCATGGGCAGGGATTAGCTCAGAGTCTGGGTTGGAAAACAGCCAAGGAAACCCATCCAGAAGCTGCTTCTGAAACAAGCGGTCCTGCTTTCTCCCTGCACCAACACTTGCTCTGGGAGCAAACCAGCAGAAATTATTCCCTTGCCAGCTGAGCTTGTCACAGGAGCAGGCAAACACCAATACCAGCAGCTCAGCTGGTTCATCTGCATTGTAAAAGCTGCCCTAGTGCCCCTGCCCAGTACCAGGAGGAGATTTAAATCACTCCGTGCTTTGTCCTGAAGTTCATGGATGTGGTCTGAGCTCCCTTCAAAGCCATGGCTCACCACCATCTCACCCCGAGCATGGCTGGTTTGACTGGGTCTGAGCACACAAGCCCTTTGCATCACTGTAGGGACCAGTAGCTGCATCTCCCCAAGCAACTCACTGGTGCAAGACTCTTCCCCACCCCAGCCAGGCTGGGAAACTCTCCCTGCCCACCAGTGCCCATCCCAGCTGCCCCAGGGCTGCGAGAGTGTCTGGTCCTGGATATGTCAGGATGTGGAGCAACATCCTCAGGTGGATGGGACAGGGTAGCGCCTGAGCCTGCATCCTTTCCCTGCTCATGTCACTGGTGGAAATGTGGTCTGGATGAGGGATGCAAGAACCTAGCTGAGGCTGCTCTCTTGCTCTGTCTCCCTCCTCCTGCATCTCTCTGCTCTCCTGGCTTCTGTGTGCAGCATCATACAGTGCTGCTGGTCCTGGGCACTTGGATCACTGGTGCCTGGGTGAATAAGTTGACCGCACTACGTGAGAGGTCCAGAGATCTCTCTCCAAGGGTGTGGTGGAGCAGCTAACATCAGATTACTCTTTCTCCTTCCACTCCCTTATCCCTTGCCCACCCCTTCCAACCCTCACTGCAAAAGGTGCCTCTGACTGCAGATAGCCACAGCCTGGGCTCTGGTTGCCTGAAAAGGGCACAGATTTCCTATTAGTGGCACTACCAGAGAACTCTTGCTTTATGCCTTCCAGCAACTTGGTCTTAAGCACTCTCACTAGCACAGATGAACTTGTGGTCCTGCCCTGCAGCTGTTGCAGGGGGATGCAGTAACACTGCTGCGAAGGGTTGGAGGCTGGAGGCTGGAGCTGGAAAGTAAACCTGGGCATGAGCAGGGGCAGGGGGAGTCAGGGTACCTGAATGGTAACACGATGTGTCTTTTCTCTTTCCCCTTAGCCTTAGCTCTGCAATCACAAAGCACAATTCATTCAGACATGATTCATCCTCCTGCAGTGACAGAGACCCTTGCCCAGCTTCTCCTCTCAAACCCCCCATCAGCAACATGCACCAAGCAATCAACCAAACCCAATTCACAAGCATGCCAGAGGGAGATCTCGCTGCAACAGGACTTCCTAACCCACTGTCATCCAGGGAACTGGGTACAGAAATAGTGACAGTACTGGTGGTGCTGGAATGAGAAGGGAGGAGTGAGGGACTGCATGAAGAAGAAAGAGTAACTGTCAGAAAAAGAACATGGATGGATAAATCATAGGGCACTGGGCTCGCTGGTGTTGTGCATAGATGTGTGGACAGATAGTACCACAGTAGGATGGATGGAATGGCATTAGCATGAATAGACAGACTGACCTATTCTGGGATGGACGGATGGATGAATGGATGGATGGATGGGTGGGTGGATGGATGGGTGGAGAGAATTACAGTGATGGATGGAAAGAAATGCAATGAAATGTATGGATGCATAGGATTGTACTGAGATTAATCCTTGGTGGATGGTGGTAACTGCACTGGGATGAATGGATGGATGGGTGGATAGCTAGGCAGATGGACAAATATTATCAAGGCTCCTTTGGAAGGCCCCTGAGTAGAAGGAAAAGTGTCCTTGCTGGGCAGAGGGGAGAACAGGATAAGTACAAAGGAGCCTTGCTCTTTGGGGGGTGGTTTGAATACAAGAAAGCCCTGCCCGTCTTGAGAAGGAAGCAATTAGGACATTTCTCTGGGTTCAAATGCCATGCAGGGACTGGTACACCAACACGCATGTCACATACATGCACACACCATGCCCAAAGGGCCTAAGCAAAGCATGGGTACCATGCCCAGTACCTGGGATCTTCAGGGTCTTCGCTGTTTGGAAAAGACACAGTCAGGAGAATGAACATGAGGGAGAAAAAAACCCACCCAAACAGACATACCCTCCCACAGCCCCTGGAAGCTGGCTAGGCCAGGGGAAGGGGCTATGGCTGCCACCACACCCGGAAGGATGCTCCTGGGCTGATGCTGAGAAGGTTCTTTCAGGGCACACCGGAGGGAAAGGTTGTGCTCTGGCCTTAGCCAGAGCTATGTGGCAAAGTACTGAGGAGACATTGTGCCACAGCTCTTTGCAGCCACCCAAGTCCTGCTTGCCAGCAGCAGGACAGCAGTCTTCTGAGGTTTATTCTGCACCTTCTCTACCTACCCCCAAATAGTGAGCAGCAGCAGCAGCAGCAGTGAAGAACAGACTTACAGGGATAGGTTGGGGCTGGGATCATTGTCCTGGGCTCACCCACGACAGATAAATTTACTTATACAGCTGTATTCTTACTGATGGTGCCCTTGGAGTCCACTAGCCCTACAGACAGGGTGATCACCATCATATTATATGGGGTACGGCTGTGGAAGGACCTGCCTCTCCTTTGCACTGTGACATGGAGGAGGTTTGCAGGTGCGGCTGGGTCTCACAGAAAACTGCTGGAGCACAGGGTTCGTATGTGACCATACAGCTCTTCCTCCCTTGCAGGCTTCAGCTCCAGCTTCAGGACATTCATGTGTGCTCCTGCACTTGCAGAGAAGAAACTGTAATGCTGATGCATGAAGCATTGGCTTCACCCAGGTCTGGACCACATACTCTGCTTTCCTGGCTTAAGATTTGGGAATTAATTTGAATTAAGAAAGATTTGGAATTTAAACCAGACTGGCCTGTATCCCAGATCCTGGGTATATTTATGCCTGGACAGTCACATACTTGTGGGAGGTGGGGTGACTGGGATGAGCTGGGATAAGAGCAACCCCCCGCCTCCAGAAGCCAAGATCCCACCAGTCATGACATTTTGGTACCTTGCTACTGACTTGTATCCATCGTTAAAGTGAATCCTGAGTAAGGCACCAAAAAGAAAGAGAGAAAAAAAAATTACCAGTGTCAGCAACCCACAAGCAGCAAGGGCAACATTGACTTGCTGAGTGCAGGGACATCCCTTGCAAGGAGGGGTGGTGCTGTGTCAAGCCACAGGGTCCTCCAAGACAGCTAACGGGTGGTAACCTCAGCCGTGTGCATCCAGCCTAGGGTGCTCCACTCACATTGTCCGCAGGAAAAACATGGCTGGTGACAGGATCTGTGCTTCTGGCACAAGGCACAAGAGCCATCATCACCCTGGCACAGCCAGCATCATCCATTGTTCCTGCTGGATCTGGAAGATCTCCTGCACTGGAACAGTTTGGGGTCAGTCTAGATCAGAGGTGCTAACAGCCTCCAGGAGATCTCTCAAGCTGCTGGAGGCTCCTCTGCCTTGGGACTCACAGCAGCACCCAGTCCAGTGCTTTGAACACCTTTTCCTGGCCCTTTTCCTGATCTTCAGGGCCCTCAGGATGCATTTTTTCCAAGATGAGGACCGGTTTTTAGTAGGGCCTCTAGCAATAGCAGAAGGGACGATGGTTTTAAACTAGAAGAGGGGAGATGGAGATGAGAGATGAGGAAGAAATTCTTCCCTGTGAGGGTGGCGAGGCACTGGCCCAGGCTGCCCAGAGCAGCTGTGGGTGCCCCATCCCTGGCAGTGCTCAAGGCCAGGCTGGACGGGGCTGGGGGCAGCCTGGGCTGGGGGGAGGGGTCCCTGCTCGTGGTGGGGGGTGGGGGGGTGGGGGGGCTGGAACTAGATGGCCTTTAAAGGTCCCTTCCAACCTAAACCATTCTATGATTCTATGATTGGAGGGTTTGCAAAAAGGATGGGGGAAATTTGACAGGGACTGATAGCCTTTGGGAGATCATTTCATTATTATTTTTTTTTTGCTCAGGATGCAAAGTACCCCAGACTTGTCTGGTTATGCTGATGGCAGCACTGGTCTGGCGCATGGCATCCCTAAGATGTGTGCCCAAGTGCCACACCTGAGTTAGCAGTTTCAGACCCTCCTTATCTACTTGGACACAGATGTTATGAACTGGCCACACTGGTCTTCCATCACAACCAAGGATGGAGACACACACACCCCCCCCCCCAAAAGGCTGAATCAGACCCTATGTGGCAGGATTCCTCTTTCCTTTGACTACAGGGGCAACCTAGGAAGGCTGGGATCATAGCAAGGACCTTGCTGAGCTTCCTAGAGCCATGCAGGATGGTGCTGGAATGCACCTCACTGCACTATCTAATTTCTACCTCTCTATCGCCACAGCAGCTCTGGGAAGCCACCATGAGCAGCAGCAGTGTTTGCAATGTGTTTGCACCATTGACCAGCACGGGCTGACTAGCGAGGTGCCCAGACCTGATAGAAGCAGGGAGTCTTGCCTCTCCCAGACTCCTGTCACAGGTATTTTCATCACCAAGCTCAACTCCAGTGCTTGGCAACGACCCCAGCTTTGGAGCAAGTGACCCATGGGATTAATTAGTAGCAGGCAGAGGGCTGAACCCAGTCAGACATGTCTTGGATCCACTGGGTACACACAAGAAAAGACAACATCAATAATTCACCATGACCAGGTTGCTTTCGGCTGCAGAGCTCTGTCCTGTCCATGAATATTTCAAGTCAACAGCTATCAGGTGATGCTTCCTGGGATCTCAGTTTCAAGGTGGTCAGGAGCCATGGCATGTACAGCCCTATCCCATGCAAATTTTGGCAGCCCAGTGGGGTCCCTAAACCACCTCTGGAAGTGCCCATCTGTCTTTACTGGCCACAGAGGGAATCTAAGGATGTCTATACTGGTAAATAAATGGACCAAGGCTCATTCTCTGACCACGGCATCGTTTGTGTCTGTATAGGTCAAGTCCTTTCCCTCCACAAAACATATCCAGGCTACCTGTTGGAGGTGGTCCATCATATGGTCCATCAGGTGGTCTATCATATCATATCATATCATATCATATCATATCATATCATATCATATCATATCATATCATATCGTATCGTATCGTATCGTATCGTATCATATCACATCATAGTGCCTGTGCCATCATAAACCATCCCAGACATGTACTGAACCAAACCCATGCCATGCCAGGGACCATCTTAATGACCTAATGGATGGGAAGGTGCTACCACCTGTGTCCTGGCTTGCTTTATCAAAGGGATGCTGCGTAGGGTGAGCAGGCTCCTAGCTGTGAGCCCCAGTGAAACACAGAAGTCTGTACTTAACAGATCTGGGCCTGCAAGCCCAGACAAGCCTGGGTTTAAGGAAGCGCTCTCTGGAGAGCAAGACTTTGAATGTGTCTCAGCACTGCAGAGGCAGAATTGCAAGGCCACCACCAGAGCAGGGCTGGTGTGGGTATTTACCTGGTGTGCTGGTCTTCTGTGTCATCTCCAAGGCTAGGGCATTGTACAGAGAGAGAGGGGGAAAACCCACTGCGATATGAAGACAGAGGGCTCTTCCATTGTGTCAGCATTTTAAAATTTGCTTCAGTACACGAAGAACTTCAGAGCATACCAACACAGCAAACCACTCCATGCATGCCTGAAAACCCTCAACCACCTTGCACGGGGCTGATCCTCCCCCTGCCACCCACACCACTCCTGGCTGTGCTGCAGGGTCCATGCGTGACCCAGACTGGTTTTCTGTGACTATTTACTGGCCGAACTCAACATTAGGGTGAAAGCGACCTGGTGCCCTCCACCCTAATCTCCTTCCTCCCCTCCTGCCTTCTGCTCAGGGTGAATTTGCTCAAAGAGAAAGGATGCTTAGGCTGGAAAAAGCTGCCCTGGGTCGATGCTGTACCCTGTGCCAGGCAGCCTGATAGAAGGTAAGGTGCATTACTAGCTGCTTGTCCTGTTTTTGAAATGCAGATCTGGCAACACCAAAACTTTATCTTTTTGTTATTCTTTTGGTGCAATGTTGTCTTGGGTCTGGGATCTGTAACTGATGGAAAAGGAAAGACCCTCCAAAGAAGACAGGACAACTTTGTCCATATGAACAAAAAAAAAATTTAAACAAAATGAGTCCTTTTCTTTGAGTCAAAAGGATGGTTCACATCAAAGTGCCCTTTGATTCTTTTCAAAAGCCTAGTGTGAAACTTCTTTTCCCCTTATTTGATTCAAACTCCAGCACAGGTTTGCTACATCGCAAGCCAGGCTCAGCTTTGCAGTGTCACAGACATTTCTCAGAGCATTGTGCCCTCCCATGCAAAACCCTCCTGGCACCAGGGAAGCTCAGTGAAAACAGTCAATGGTAAAATGCCATTAACACCTTCAGAGGTGCAGCAATCTGTCTAGGGATTGATCTCAGGGTAAATTGGGGTGGGGGCTAAATCCTTCCCCTCCCAAGGATGGGACAGGGTGTACCAGTATTTCCTGCATCTTCTCCTTCCTTCTGCAGGCTTGCATGGATGCATTTAGCCTCATTATCCCTGAAAAACCTGCCTCATTTAAACAGGTTCACTCGGCTGCTGCTATCTCCTAACTTTTCTTCACATACTCACAGGGACCCCAGCCTGCCAGAGGAACCTCTCCCCTCCCAGCCAGGACCCATCCAGACCAACAATGGGGTGGCCCTGCCTGGGCATCCTGGGGCAGATGATCAAGGTCCAGCTCTTGTCTCCTGCCCTGCTATGCAGACAGAGCCCCTGGCCCCAGCCAGGCCAAAGGCAGAACAGGATAGGCTGGAATGGAATGGAAGTGCAGAGTCACAGCACCACAGGGTGGTGGGGCTGGGAAGGGACCCCTGGGACCACCCAGCCCACCCTGCTCAAGCAGGCTCTCCTACAGCAGCTGCGCAGGATCATGTCCAGGTGGGCTCTGGACATCCCCAGAGAAGGAGACTGCACAGCCTCTCTGGGCAGCCTGTCCCCGAGCTCCAGCACCCTCAAGGGAAAGAAGTTTTTCCTGCCCTCCCCACGGAGCTCCCTGTGCTGCAGTTTGTGCCCGTTGCCCCTTGTCCTGTCGCTGGGCACCGCTGACAAGAGCCCGGCCCCCTGACACTGGCCCTTAAGGTACCTGTGTGCATCGCTCAGGTCCCCTCTCAGCCTTCTCCTGCCCAGGCTGAACAGCCCCAGCTCCCGCAGCCTTTCCTCCTAGGAGAGATGCTCCAGCCCCTCATCATCTTGGTAGCCCTCTGGAATGGAGTCAATGGAAAGGAATAGGATAGGATACGATAGGATACTATACGATAGAATAGAATAGAACCGAATAGAATAACTTCAGTAGGAAGGGACCTACAATCACCATCCAGCCCAAATGCCTGACCACTTCAGGGCTGACCAAGAGTTAAAGCATGTTATTAAGGGCATCATCCAAATTCCTCTTGAGGGGGCTGACAGGCTTGGGGCATCGACCATCTCTCCAGGAAGCCTGTTCCAGTGTTTGACCACCCTCCTGGTAAAGAAATGCTTCCTTCTGTCCAGTCCAAACCTCTCCTGGACTGTCTGCAGGCACTTCTGGGATGGGAATTGTCTCGCTAACCTTGAGCCATTTAAACTTTAGGTGGAGAACAAACCTCTCTTCTAGGATGCCCCACATCCAAGAATCATGGAATCATTTAGGTTGAAAAAAACCTTTAAGATCATGAAGTCCAACTGCTAAAATTCACTGGCAAAGTAAAGGCAGAGTGGATGGGGGATCCTCCACCTTCCTGAAGCCTGGGTCTGGCAGGGAGATGAACCGCTTTTTTTTAACATTGAGGGAGCCTGGGAAGGTAGCTTAGAAAAGATATCGCTCATTTGGATGGCAAAACTTAAAAGCTGTTCCAGGGGTGGAAAAAACCCAGAGGTGGGGTTGGACTATGTGGATACCAACAGGTTCACAGTTTTGGCAAGGCTAAATGCTGATAATGATTCTGTCACTGTATGAAAGCACTGTGTGTGCAACCAGAGGATGAGCCCAGGCTCCCAAGAGATCCATCAGCAGGCAAAGGTCAAGCCATGAGGAAGCATGGCTACATTTTAAGAAGATTATTTCCAGTCAGGCAGCAGCCTCCAACAGCCTTCCTGCAGGTCTATCGACTGCAGACTTATTTCTTGGTGTGCTATTTGTCTCTGCCTGGATCATTGGCGGGGAGCCAGGGAGCTGCTCCAGGCCCTTGGGTATTTTTCCTTGTTGTGGAAGAGAAATAGCAAAAAGAGTTTTGCACCTGCAATTCTTTGCCAGGAAACCTGCTGGGACTTGATGGGGAGCAAATGGCCATCCCTTAAGGATTTGCCCTACCGCTGAGGGCGGGCTGGCCCCTGCACTGCACGCACTGGGGCAAGGCTTTCAGGTCTTGCTTTGCTAAGGGAGATAAAGCACTGACTGGCAGAGAGAAGGCAAATCTGGCATCCCTTGCTCATTGCTGCCTAACAGCTCAGTGCTGTGACATCCCAAACAGCCCCACCAGCCTTCCCTAGAGTGCTGGGTACCTCCTCGGGCAGCCTGTGCAGCCCCTGGACATAAGGACCTCCCCACCTCTAAGCCACTGGAGGGAGGTGACCCTGGCTAGTAACCTGGCCAGACCTCCACATCTGCCAGCACACAGATCTGAGCTCCTGGGCCAAAATGCCAAGTCCAGGCAGAAGTTTAGCAAGTTTCAGGCTATGGGTAAACAGCAAAGGTGGTGCAAGGTTTGGAGCTAGCTCCTTTGGTGGTCAGCATGTGGATCCACTGTGAACTGCACGGGGGAAGTGATCCAGTTTTGAAAAAAATAAATAGCAGCCCAGAGTGGTTATTTATTTACTGCTTGACATTTCATTGTCAGATGGATCCATGCCCTGACCTGGCCATTGGCTTGGCCAGGCAAACGGAGGTGTTGGCAGAGGAGGGGTGATAGGAGCGATGGGGGATGCTGGCAGCAAAAGGACATCGCCTGACCTCCCTGCACTACAGACTCCAGCCACAGCGATGCTCAGGGGCCATTCCTCAACCCCTTGCCCAGCACGGTCAAAGGATCTGGGCAACCCTTTAACAGAAACAGTGAATTCTGACTATACCTACAGTTGTTTCTGCCTTTTACTGTCTCAGAGCACAACCCTCACCCGTGCTTCTATTTGGATAATTTATTTACCCCCGCACAAACTTGCGCCTCCCCGTCTCATGTCTCATTCCCTCACCTGAGAGTTTGTCGAGAAAACAAGACTATTCACCCTGTGCAAACATTTTTGATGAATTGAAGACGTTGTTTTGGAAACAGGGGAGTTACAAAAGCAAATATGGTATTTCCCTCCAAGGTGTCTGCCTACTCCTGACAGCACAGGGACTGAGCCTGGCTCCAAATAACTCTGATATAACCCCCACTGCCAGCACAGGTTTCCAATGTGTGTCTCACCAGCATTGCTGGCACCTCTATTAGGCTGCAAGCAAATGGCTGAGAAGTGCTTGGCAAGCCCAGCTATATTCATATATTCCTTGTTGTTGCTGCTGCTTTTCCCATTTCAAGGTCTGTTTGTTTCTCCTGCCTTCTGCACACCCTCAGGAAAGGGAATCAGCTGAATAACAAAATAATGTCCCTAATGAGCCAGGGGAGGAGGTAAACAGCTTTGCATTGGAGATGACACTGACAGAAAGCCTGTAGAAATCCAGGGAGACCTTTCCACTGCCTTCATTCTGATTCCAAGCCCCCCTCAGGGGGGCACAGACGATGGAAACAGACTGCAAAGATGCACAGAATTAGAGATTTCAAGTCCAACTTCTTCCCCGAGGAGGATCAGCTCGGCCCAAGTCACTCCTCAGATGTGCATCCAGCTTGTACTTAAGCATCTCTAGGGAAGGGATCTGAGCTCTCTCCATCAGACCTGGAATTTCTCTCCTCTTATCCCTACAATACATCCCACTGCTGCCTTGCAGAAACCTGACTTTCAGCTGTCCTGTGCTGAAATGATGAGCAGCTCATCCCAAACCTGACCTAGCCCTCAAAGGCAAGGCAGGAGCTGGACTTGGCTTTGAACTTGGCTTCCCTGGTGTAGCCAGGTCCAAAGGTTGCTGTGGCACAGCAGGGCTGCCCATGTCAGTCCCCACACCAAGCGATACCCTCGGGAAGCTCCCAAGTGGCATTTGAGCTTTTGGGGGACTCCCAAGTGTCGTGGTTTAACCGCAACTGGTAGTTAAGTACCAGCAGCCACTCACTCACTGCCCCTCACCCAGGGGGATGGGGAGGAGAGCTGGAAAGGAATGTAAAGCTCAAGGGTGGAGATAGGAACAATTTAATAACTGAAACAATAAAAATGAAAGAGCAGTAATAACAATGATGACAATAACAGTTATAATGAAAAGGGGAAAGGGAAGAATAACAACCAGAGGGAAGGGGAGAAAGGAACATGGGGTGCACAATGCAGCTGCTCACCACTTGCTGACCGATGCCCAGCCAGTCCCCAGGCAATGATCCGCCCGCCCTGGCCAGCCCCCCAGGTACATATACCAGGCATGCTGTCCCATGGTATGGAATACCTCTTTGGCTAGTTCGGGCCAGCTGTCCTGGCCATGTCCCCTCCCAATCCCTTGTGCCCCCCCAGCTTTTTCACTTACAAGGCCTGAGGAACTGAAAAGTCTCATATCAGAGCCAAGACACAGCACTGCACTAGCTCCTAAGATAGTTAACTCCATCCCAGGTGACACCAGGACACCAGGCATCCAGCACCCTTGTCAAAACATTATGGCTGTCTCTCCATCTCCAGGTTCCCAGACATGCCAGATGCATCTACAGCCGGGGGCATACACAGGGACAGACATGCCTTTGGAGTGCCTTGCTCCCTGGGCACGTGCTACTGCCACGTACCTCTACACTACAACATTAAAAGTTCAAGGGCACAATCCCTGCCTTTGAAGCCCAACTGCCTGGCATGCATCGCACCCATGCCAATGCTTCCCATCCAAAGAAAGGGTTTGGGCAGGCAAGCCTTAACCTGCCCTTTGGGACTGGCCCATAGCTGTTGTACCTCCTGATTCTGCTTGAGTATCATTTGGGTCAGTGCTAGGTAGGCAAAACCTTCTCAGAGACTGTCCCAATAATTTAATAAGGTTACAGGTTCTTCAGGTACTTGAACTGACACAATCTAATCAACAAGACTTGACAGAGGTGTTTACCAGTACAGATGTGGCCATGAATTCCAATGACACAGTCAATATCTTCATGCTACTGAAGCTTGAGGCACTCAGCAACAGGCTGCATGGAGAGCTGCTATGAGAAATGAGCTCCCCAGAAGAGCCACGTGCATGAAGAACCACCTTCATGTGTTTTCTGCCATCACTGGACCTACATGAGTTGAGGAACCCACCAAAAATGCTCCTTCCTTTGGCTGAGCTGCTCTCAGAGGCATTGTGTTGGTCCCTGGGTTTTACCTGAATTTCTATTTTTTTGCAGCTCCTCCCCAAACTCTTTCTGGCACACGGTGGGGAACAACTCACAGCACCACACTGCAAGAAAAGCCACTGCAAACAGAAATCAGATCTTCATGCACATCACAAGGAGCTCTTCCCCATGCACTGGACATGGCTGATCTCTGGTTCTGGGCATGGCTCTGCCTGATGCATGGTGGGACCTGGAGAAGGAAGGGAGACCCAAAGGCAAGGCAGTACCCGAGCTGCAGCCTCCCGCAAGGAGGCTCCATCCTGGATCCCAGAACCCCACCTTGATCATCTTTTCCAAGGATGCTTTTCCAGCTGCTCCATTGCTTCTCCCCACCAGCTCTTCTGCAGCCAAGAAATGGGAATCCAGGGGTGATACTTGCAGGACATCCACAGGGCCAAGGCAGGAGCAACACAGCACTGCACACCTCACTGCCAGCAGCACGAGCGGGTGCTGACTGGCTCCCCTACCTTGTGTTGAGGGATCCCTGGCTAAGGGTGTCCCCCTCTCCCAGAAGTTCATCTTCACTGTGGTAATACATCTCATCCTCTTCCATGCTGTGAGGGTGGTGACAGTAAACATCAGCCCTTTCCCTCCTTGGTATTCATAACGGTAATGGTGGTGACATTAATGGCCATGGCCCTTGGAGTAGGCAACAAGACACAACCAAACCTGACAGCCCTCCTGCACTCAAAATGACCTGCTGTGGAGCAAAACTCCAAACCAGAGGACATGGGGAAGCTCCTTGGGACAAAAGCAGCAGGTGAAACCAGTTTTTGTGTAATTGTCCACATTCAAACTTGCTTGGGACAGTGGGACTAGCACTCTCTGCCTGCATGTCGGCAAAGGGATGCCTCTCCCACACCTCCTTTAAAACTGTTGGGTCTTTGCTTGCTTATGATGCATGATTGCACAGCCTGCTCCTGTGGAGCAACGGGAAGGGGCTACAACAGTTCTCTTGGCTGTGCGGGGGCTGATGGGGCATCTGCGGCACTTAGCCTCGCTCAGGATAAGCCCTATGTACAAAGAGATTTTTTTCTAAAGCATCCTGGATCTGAAGGAGAAACTGAAGACAAATAGCAAGGGACTTTCACCAAATTGTGACCACCAAGAACCACTCTCCCACATGCTAAGAGGCACTGACCTGGATGGGAAACACAGCACAAGGATCATTTGCAGTGTGATTTGCAGATGCCACAGTACAACTTGCAGATGCCACAGTGATATTTAACCTCCACGTGTCCCTGCTGCCCATTTATAAACTTGCATTTACTTCAGTTCCCCAATTTTTCCCCAACCACAGACAAACCAACCTCAGAAAGTCCTTCTGCTCAGCACTGCCTGCACACATCCAGCACAGCTCTATGTACCCAGCAAGCCTTCAGCTACGATGCAGCTCTATGTACCCAGGCAAGGGTGCTCAGCAAACCATGCGCCTCCTCTTAAAAACTGCCCCCAGGGTGGGATCTGTCAGGCTAAATGTGGCTGGCCTCAACCTCCAGCTCAGCTGGTCATCTTAGATTTACTTTACAGTCCCTGGAGGCCTGATACAGAGCCTTAATTCATCCAACCGCCTGCCGGTATCTGCTGTGGGCAATGCATCAGCCACGCAGCATCAATTCCATCTACAATGAGAATAAAGTCACATTCACATCATGCTGCTTGCATCTCCTAAGTCCCAGTGGAGCAGGCAGGGTGCTGATTTCCCAACACAGGGGGCTGACAGACAGACTGAGACCCACCCTGCAAGCTGGGCTGCACCTGGTACGCGGCCCTGCCATCCGCCTTTTAAACCCTTCTGCATCTTCCCCGTTCAGCAACATCACGGTCCGCTGAACTGTGAAACGAAATCTGCACTTTCCATTTGCTTGAAAATTCACAGGTTTCAGCCCAATTCACACAGTTAATTAACTGCCTAGGAGTGATGCGAGCGACCGGAGAGATCTTCCCTCAATCTCCAACCATGGGGAAAAAGAAATTTTCCCCTTCTATGGCCAGAATTAAGTGCTAAACCCAGACAGAAATCAAGTGCTGTGGAAGCACAGAATTGCATAAACCCAGCAGAGGGGTGATGTATGGCTGCAGCAGCACCTGAGATATAAATGCTGTTTAAAAAGGAACCGATTCCTAGGGATATGTTTGGATTCACACCTCCAGGCTGGGCTTCCACATGGATTTGGACACACGAGGGCTGTCTGCCTTTGATCCACCAGCAGCATGCAAGCAGTTGGACTGTAGCCTTCAGACAAGGGCTGTGTTGGTGCCAGGAGAGCAGTGGGTGATCTGAGGACCCAGCTCTGCCTGGGCTGCCTGTACTCTCTGCCTGTCCCACTTAAAAAGTCTCTGCCCTCCACATTTATCTCTTTCCATGAGACTTTTAGCAAGCTCAGGACTTGGAGGTCTCCACTCTTCTAACTGAAAGAAGCCAATGGGTTCAAGAGCTACTGGACTGGAGATGGACAGACAAAGTCACTACCCGCGGACAACACAACTACATAAACTATGTAAAGCTGCCTGAAAATCTGGCTTAGCAGCCTGTGAACCCACTGTATTTATACACAAGTGGTTTCACACTTGCAAAACTCCCCTGTTGCCTGATGAGCTGGGTGAAGATTTGAGCAGAGTGTTCAAAGCCCCTGTGATGGAGTGGGCTGAATCTTGGCCAACAGCACTGGAGCCCCACTGTCCAACCGGGCCTTGAACCTCATGGCTGCATATGACCTGGTAAAATGGCTGTTCCTCCCAGCAGGGTCTGAGCCCTGAGCATCCGTAAGCCACAGCTCATGGCAGAACTGGTCCCAGCTTGCACTACATGCCAATGGACAGCCAACTGCAGTGTTCCCAGCCTTGAGCCCTCTCCACCCATCCTAGTCACCAGGCTGGGTTTGCAACTGGTTACAGCAGCTTTGTTCAAGAAATGGAAGGATACAGTCCCCAGGCTTGCCTTCATCCAGTGTCAGGGCCCATGAGCTTAGAAAGAGACAGAGGTGATGCTAAGGACCCTTAAATGAATAGAAAGCCAGTAACAGAATCCTTTAGAAGACCTGGAGGTGTTCCCACCTGCCATCACAGGGTGAAGCATCCCTCATAACCCAGCACAGGCACTGCCATTGGTATGGGATTTTACTTTAGCCCAGTGAGGTCCTGGGGTCCCAACAGACCATCATGAAAGGAGTTTTGACAATGTCTTTGAGAAGCTATGTGCTTGTCTGAGGGTTAATGCTACAGGGGAGGTGCCAGGGCTTGTTCCCTCCACTTAGGCCACAGCATCCTTGCTTTCTCCTCCAGTCTCTGCCGTGCCAACTCCCTTGCCATGGGATGTGCGCGCACTCATGGTGCCCCCCCAGCACATGGACATGGGTCAGAGGCACTGTTGCTGTCACCTTCCATCCCAGAAGCACCCACACTGGTGTGGTCTTGAGGCTGATGTCCTCCTCCCCCTGCCCCTGGCTGCAGCTGCCCTTGGCACGCCTCCAGCTCCTGCCCCAAAGGCAGCTCAGTCCTGGGGGCACCTCAAGCTCCATCGAGATGCAAGACTCCACACAACTGCACATGTGGCTCTATACTCCACACATGGCTCTAATCCCATCCAATATGAGGCCTGACTAACACCCAGACCCTTAATCCTCTCCAAATCTGTACTCGATTACATTTGCTCTCCATCGTCTGCTGCATGCTACAAAGCTCAGCGCTTGCTGGAAGGTTCAGCTTTGTGCTGGGCAGGTGTGGTGGAGCACCAGGGTCCTGATGGCACTGGTGGGTGGACACTTACAGCCTATCCTCACCTTGGGCGGTGATAATGGGTCTTTTGATAGCCAGTAGATGTGATGAACCTTAGAGGAGCACTGGGGCAATGCCACCCTCTCACAACAAGCCAAGCCCTCCTTGGTCCCGCTGCCATCAAGCATCTCCAAGCGCTGAGCATCACATTACCTCCTGAAGGTCCTCTCTGCAGATTGCTGGTTGGATTTACCCGGAGAGATGTCCAAGCCCTGCCGGTGGCCGGAGAGGAGGCTGTCTGTCTCTAAGGGGTACCTGCCATCCCCTTCTGAGTGGACACTGGGGGTCTCCAGGAACTCCTTGTCATTCCATGCACCAACTGTCCCATCCAGAGCCTGGTACCTGATCTCTATGGAGATGCTGGTCTGCAACACACAAGGAAGACACATTCAGCCCCCAAGAGCAGCACAGAGAGGAAGGAAGGTCCTGAAAAATCTGAAAGACAGAAAAAGCTGTTGCATTAGCTGGCTTGATCTCTGAGCCTTACTGACCCCAAAGTCTCTTCTTTCCTAGTGCATGGGACAGCTGGAGAGCAGGTCTTCAGCTTCAAGAGGTGGTCCAACCCAGCTCAGGCATGGTGCTGCAGCCTCCCTTCTGCTCATGGACCTGATTCACTTGGAGTTGCTGGTGCATCTCAGACCAGCTACATCAGATGTGAGAGACATAAAAAGCCCTGAACAGCAGACAAACCCAAGCAGCTGAGCACACCATGAGCAGATGAAGCCATGCCACATTGGTAGGTTTTTCTCTGTGGCGCTTCACCTTGTTAAGAGTTTCTGACCTGCTGTTAAGTGCTGGCCTGCCAAACCCCATGGAGGCATGATGCCTTGCTCCTGTGTGGCCCCATCCCAACCCTGGGCAGGGTTTGTCTAGCCTTGGGCATCCTGGGGAGGTTTGGATCAGTCCATCTTAGTGATGCACACAAATACCTTAAGGGCCAGTGTCAGGGGGCCAGGGCCGGGCTCTTGTCAGCGGTGCCCAGCGACAGGACAAGGGGCAACGGGCACAAACTGCAGCACAGGGAGCTCCGTGGGGAGAGCAGGAAAAACTTCTTTCCCTTGAGGGTGCCGGAGCACGGGGACAGGCTGCGCAGAGAGGCTGCGCAGTCTCCTTCTCTGGGGACGTCCAGAGCCCACCTAGCTGTGGCCCTGTGCGGCTGCCTGAGCAGGGGTGGGCTGGGTAGTCCCAGGGGTCCCTTCCCAGCCCCACTGCCCCGTGTGCTGTCCTGGCTTGGGAAAGGGGTCTCTTGGAGTGGCCATGACCAGCCTGGGTGGGAAGGGACTGGCGGTGGGTCTGTCCAAGCTTGATCTCAAGCCTCTTCTGGATGAACCACGTATAAGTAAGGTATTCTCCCTCTTCTGCACAGTCTTTCCCCACTTACACACACAAGGTTGCACCAGGCTGCTGCAGCAAATTCAGGGTTGGACCTCTCAACAGTTTCCCCAAAAAAATCTTTCTCTGGATTTAAAACACAATCAAATATGTGAGTTCATCTTGCTGCAAAGAGCTGCTGGTTCTACCCTCGCCCTGATGTCCAAAGTCCTTCTAAAACCACAGTTTTGAAACAAGCAGCCAGAAAAATATCTCTCTTAAAAGCATCTCTATTTTGGAAGGCAAAGAGCTGCTGCAAAGATTAAAGCAAAAGCAAAAACCGTTCTCCACTCCCACTCAGTTTTCAATGCAAAGGCAATTGATTTGAGACACAAGGACACACCAAAAAGGCTAACAAACCAAAAGCAGGAAAATATATGGTGAATTCTTCCTTTTTTCATCTATAGGTTTAAGAGGAGGCACAATGTCCCAACTTGCTCCACCTGCAGCTTGTCAAAGGGATGATGATAGGCTGGAAAATGCAAGGTAAGATATGGCCTGGAAGAATTTAGCAAATGAGAGCTAAAGGGTGACTCAAACCCAGCTGGAAACATTATGGAAGCTTTTCACTGACATTATTCTTCATATGGCAAAATATAAATTTGAGTCAATCAAAATGACTTGCCACACTGCTGACCTCACCAAGCTGTTTCAGATTGTTTAAAAAAGCAAATGCAGAGGATAGATGAAGACACATGTTGGAACGGTATTTTTCACATATTCAAACCACCACAACGCTGTTGTGAAACATTTGATGAAATCTCATTTTTAAATTATATTTAAAAGTTTAAAAATCCTTGAAAAGTAATAAAAATTATGAGTGTAATAAACTGAAAGATTTTGGTTTGGGCTGAATAAAATCCTCTCTTGTTTGAAGAGAAATCAGTAGGCGTAAGCTGAGACCAAGAGAAATTCACACTGGAAACAAAACTCTCAATTTAACAGTAAAGAAAATTAACAAGCAGAATGATTGACTGAAGGGCTGGTGGATTGCTCTGTCACTGGACATTTTAAAATCATTTTTATTAGGGGTTTTTTTTACATCACTTGAGATAATAACAAGTTCTGAGACATCCCAGAGCCTCTATTGCAGGAGGTCAAGATGACACCATCATAATATCCCTCCTGGCTTTACAATTTCTGGCTCTTTTAATCTCTTTACTAAAGCAAGTCAATAATGTTAATAGGGCTTGCTGGGAGCTGCCAGCATCGCTTTGCAGTCAGCCCAGAATAAAGAAAACCATTTTCAACACTTCTTTTGCATTTGATTACAGAAAGATGAAGTTATGCCTGGAAACTGCCTTCCAAGAAATGATGGCAGTGAAGATGCACCTCTCCCTTTTCCCAGAGATGGGAGCTGATGTTGGGAGCTGGCCCTGCTTCACCTGGACATGCCCGCAATTTGGCCACCCCAGGGTGGGTTTGGAGGTGGGATGGTTGTGCAGGGGTAGGACCTCAGTCTGCAGCAAGGATCCCTGCTGCCAGCTTGGTACTTTGCAGAAATGGAGCTGCATTACATCACCTTGAGCATCTGTCCCGTGCTTGCCAGCAGCCCTTCTGGAGGTAAGGCTGCCCAGAGCAGCTGCGGATGCCCCATCCCTGGCAGTGCTCAAGGCCAGGCTGGACGGGGCTGGGAGCAGAGGGGTGGGTACAAGATGGTCTTTAGGTCCCTTCCAACCCAACCGGTTCGGTGGTTCTCTGATTCTATGATAATGCAATGCCAGAACTTGCTCAGGTGCCATTGTAGAGGAAACATACCTTTAAAATCACAGCTTTTAAGGAGCTGAGAGAGGCAAGGTTTGTTGAGAGGGGACATATAGAGAGTGCTTTCCGTCCTAATTCTGGAGGGGATTTTTTGCAACCCTTGTCTTCGAGTTTGCTCAATGCAAGGAACAGGTTGCTTCCAAGCAAAACCTTTCTCTTTGCATCTCAAAGGACAAGGAAGTCCAGTCAGCTAGTTATCCAGTCTCAGCTGGTGGGCAATGGCTTTCCATACCTGCCCATCTCTGCCTCCTCAATATGTCTGATCATTTTTTGGTCCCTCTCTCCTCCTGCAACAGCCCTCACTGCCCACAATCCACCCCTATGCCTACTAAAAAGATCAGTATATTCCAAGCCTGGGAAAAAGTGGGTCACCTCTCCAGGAGGGCTGGCTCTGCTGCGCATCAGGGGCTATTCCAGATTTATATTGCCACTAATATTTCTCCATGCAAAATGCCTCAGGTGTTGCCCTCTGGATTCTCTCTTCTCAAGGCTTCCTCAGTCTAAAGCTATCATTTCGCTGGAGCAAAGGCTGGGACCAGGTGGTTTGGAGAGGGAATTGATCAAGCCGAGTTGTCTCTGTGCCCCTGAAGTTGCAATGAATCCGAAGGGATCCGAAATCCTGCCAAAAGCTCAAAATGCAAACACACACCCTCACCTCCCAGCTCTGGTTTGAACAGAGGATGCTCCAGAAATGCAGGCTAAACAGAGGGATGTGGCGTTTCTGCTCACAGCAGGCTCTAAAAATCCAGAATTTGAGCATGTGCATCCATGTGGCTTGTGGTGTGCAGAACATGGGGGGATTTATTGTCTTGCCTAAGGGGGACCTCTGCTGTCCTGGTTTCAGCTGGGATGGAGTGAATTATCTTCTTAGGAGATAGTACAGTGCTGGGTTTTGGCTCTGATGTGAGAACACTGTTGATAACACGCTGATGGTTTTAGTTGCTGCTGGGTGATGTTTTTATCAAGTCAAGGACTTTTCAGTTCCTCAGGCCTTGTTAGTGAAAAGGCTGGAGGGGCAGAAGGGATTGGGAGGGGACACGGGCAGGGCAGCTGGCCTGAAGTAGCCACGAGGTATTCCATACCATGGGACATCATGCCTGGTATAGATCCCTGGGGGGTTGGCTGGGACCCAGGATCGTGGCTGGGCATCGGTCAGCAGGTGGTGAGCGGTTGCATTGTGCATCACTTGTTTATGATTTCTCCTTTTCCCATTGGATTTTATTCTCTCCCACCACCCTTTTATTATAACTGTTATTGTCATCATTGTTATTACTGCTCTTTCATTTTTGTTCTGTTTCAGTTATTAAATTGTTCTTATCTCCACCCTTGAGATTTCCATCCCTTTCCCACACTCCTCCCCACCCCTCTGGGTGAGGGAGGAGCGAGCGAGCAGCTGTGTGTGTGGTATTTAAATACCAGCCAGGGTTAAACTATGACACTGCTCCTGTAAAATCCGCCCTGCCCAGGATGCCCCAATTTTGCAGCAACAGACAACAGTCAGTATTTGTGTTTTCCAGAGCACCCTGCAGATACCAACTAAAACAGCTCCAGCAGAGCTGCCATGACACAGGGTTAGATGGAGACATGAGGTCTTCAGAGGGGAGGTGGTGAGTGCAGGTTATCCAGCACCTCAGGCACAGGCTGGGGAAGCTGGTTTCTCCTACCGGTGCCTCCTGTCAGAAGCACACAGCTTACACAGAGGCGAAGGGTACCAGGCTGTCTGCTTTGACCTGCTGCGCAGCTGCACCAAGCTCCTGGCCGGGCTGCAAGGCACCAGGCAGTGCAGGTACCTCCTCAGTCCTAGGTTAGTTCATTCTACAAATGTCATCATTTTTGACATCAAGAAGTTGCATGTATTTAATTTTCATCCATTAATTTTCCTCTCTCCTCCCTGTGACACTGAAGGGCCTTAAAAATATGGGATTGTCCTCCTTTGGAGGGTCCCACGGACTTTCATCAGGCAAACTCTCAGTCTGATAAACCAAGGAACAGCAGGAGCTGTTATTTCCAACCCTGGTATTATTGTTGCATGCCAGGTCTGCACCCCCTCGATTTTTTTCTCCCTACTTAGGACTGTATTCCTTGTACTTTTATTGGTTTCATTCCTTCTGTCCCCACAGGAGAAGTCACCTCCTGTCTCCTCCTAATGAAACCACTCATCTTTTCATTGCTAATTGCTTGCTGTTAGCACCAAGGGTTACATGCGATTGCTCTTTTCCTTTGTGCTGAGTGTAGGAAGCAGTTTATAGAGGAATAAGAAAAGGAGGGGAGGCTGAGGCTTTATTTTTTAATTAAAACACTAGGGTTTTGATACCCAAGAAGATCAGAAGTAACCGTATTTCCAAGTGTGTTATAAAACCCCGTCTCCATAGGAAACAGCTCCCATGAGATGTGTTAACCAGATGGAAACGCACTGAGTTACGCAGCAGCTGCTCTGCAAACAGGGAGCCTGTTCCTTGGCATTGAAGGCTCTGGAAGAGGGGTGCAGATCCAGACCGGGTGGTATTTCTTATCCTGATTTTCCCCAGAGGGGTATAAAGAATGAGACTTCAGGTGAGCTGCTGCATGAGGTTATTTCTCATGTGCTACAAGGGTCAGAGAAAAGCAGTGTTGAGGTCAGAGACAAATACTGTAAAAGTTGATCTTTTCAGAAAACCAGTACTACTGGCACAGATCAAAGCTGACACACTAACGGCCAGGGCAGAGCCAGTGTGGGGCTGCTCTGGTGCAGGAGAGCACTGGGAGCAGAGCTCGGTGCGGGACTGTGGTCAAAGCAGCTGCTCAGCTCCTCTGTGGGGATCTGAGGACCACGCTGTGCTCTGAGCTGCCATGAGTCTCCAGCAGCAGGACATTTCATTGAATGGTTTGGGTTGGAAGGGACCTTAAAGACCATCCAGTTCCCACCCCCCCACCATGGGCAGGGACCCCTGCCCCCAGCCCAGGCTGCCCCCAGCCCCGTCCAGCCTGGCCTTGAGCCCTGCCAGGGATGGGGCACCCACAGCTGCTCTGGGCAGCCTGGGCCAGCGCCTCGCCACCCTCACAGGGAAGAATTTCTGCCTCATCTCTCATCTCCATCTCCCCTCTCTCAGGTAAAGCCATTCCCCCGTGTGCCATCGCCACCTGCCCTTGCCCAAAGCCCCTCCCCAGCTTTCTTGCCGGCCCCTTTAGGCACTGGCAGGTGCTCTAAGGTCTCCCCGCAGCCTTCTCCTCCCCAGGCTGAGCCACCCCAGCTCTCCCAGCCTGTCCCCACAGCAGAGCTGCTCCAGCCCTTTCATCATTTTCGTGGCCTCCTCTAGCCCCGCTCCAAAAGGTCCATGTTCCTCCTTATGCTGGGGACCCCAGAGCTGAACGCAGTGCTGCAGGGGGTGTCTATTGCAGGCTTTTTCTGAGCTGTGGTGCCTGAGCAATTGGAGACTGTGTGTAGATTAAACCTGATCCATTCCTGCTTTTCCCCCATCCTAAACTTCTCACGGCGTGCAGAACAGCCAGCCTTCGCTGTGCACCCTCAGGAAAGTCCTGGCTGCCTTATTCCTTCAGACCAAGAGTAATGGGATGAAGGCAAGGTTGAGGATTCAGGTGCATAACACAGACTTCTCTGTTCTCAGAGAGTCAGCAGAAATATGGACAGATGGACCGACTGAAGGGCAGCAGCAGCCACTTATTCCTCATGACCTACCTGAATGGCTGAATTATTGTCGTCTATGAGTGTGTCCGTCACCTCTACCTGCCCCTCCTCCACCACCTTTTGCAGGACCATCCGGAAAGTGCCAATGAGTCTATGGAGGAAAGAAAAGAAAAGTCAGGCAAGCTCTAGTGAGCACCCACCAGCATCTGTTTTTAATGGGAAAGGGCTTTGCTGGCCATGTCACCCAAGCATATGTTTTTGGCTGGTTTTGCTTTCCATTTGCCTTAAGAGGAGGTAGATGTGAGACGCAAGATCAGAGCATGGCCAAGGTTTCTGGCAGCTGCAGCAAGTGACCACAGCTCAGTAGAGATGGTGGTCAAAGAGGCCAGGAGAGAAGCCATTTCAAGGTAACACTGTTGGGATAAGAAGAGAAGGAGGCTTTGGGCATCATCAGTCTTGTAGTACTGGGATGCAGTTAAGGGAACCCAAATTGGCCTTTTCCATCCTGAATGTCTGCATTTATGTCTGTGCTAGTTAATCAAACAAGGCAAGAACCAGAGCACTGTTCCTCACCTATCTGCACCAGGACATTGTCAGCACAGGACATGACATGGGGAGGTCCCAGGTCAACATGCCTGACCCAAACCTACCCCCTCCCAGGAGGGTTTATCCTGTGGCAGGGCATCCCTGGAGCAGTTCGGATGTGCCTGGTTGTAGGGGGGATGAGTTGAACAGCCCATCTGGGCTGGCCCAGGATGGGAGAGCAGGGCTCATGATGGTTAGTTTACTTGGATGGAGATAGTCTGAAGGTTCTGCATGAGAGTCTGAAAGTTGCTCAGAGGAGACTGACTCCCTTCTCTAACCATAACTGATGCCTGAAGGCTTGTGTCCCTGTGCCAGACCACTCTGACCCTGCTAGATATCTTCAAGCAACACAGCAGAGACCCAGGGAGATTAGGCTGTCTGCATCCTGGGGGATATCATACAATCATTTAGGTTGGAAAGGAACTTTAAGATCATCAAGTCCAACCATTAGTTTCAAGATCCAACTGGAACAAGTCAAGAACTACCCCATGTGAGGTCAAGCTGACTCAGCTTTGAGCATGAGATCGAGCTAGAGAGCTCCTGAACTGCCTTCCAGTCTGAATTGTCCTGTGATCCTTTGATATGATACTACGATCCTTGATCCTATTATTGCTGTGGTCTGTAGTGTGTGAGGCAAGCTGCCTGCCAAAGTTCAGTCCCTGCGTATTTGTCACACCCCGGTGGAGTTGGTGACAGCCTCACCTGGGCCAGGACCACATGACCCAGAGCCACAAGAACTTTTGCGGCTGAAAGGAGACATTTACAGCATGCATGGAGCAATGGTTTAACACATTATTTCCTCCTTCCCAGGTTGTCCCCACTATTGCGCTGGATGCTATTGGCCCAACAGCAGAGCATTCCCATCTTTCCTTCAGTGGAAAACAAGCTGGTTTCTCCAACCCCACCGCTGCAACAAGCAGCCTGCCCGACTGCACAGGAACACACGCGGAGGGCTCACATCTGTCCCACTGGCCCTGCATGGGCTGACTCCCACCATGGGCTGAGATGAATGTTGAGGTGAGGGTGTATAACACCTTCTAACCATCATGGCTGTTTCTCCCCTGAGCTTCTTCTCACCACCTGAACTCCCCCAAGATGAGCAGGATGACAGCATCTGGTTGCTCTTAGTGGTTCTGGCCTGGGCTTGCTGCAGCCTGCCACTCGTACAGCCAGGGAGCGCAGTACTCTGTGACCTAAAAGCAGCCACGTTTGTTAAATTACAGGTCTGAATAGATACCACAGAGTGTGGAGAAGCCTGGCACTCTCTAATAAAAGTCATTACTTATTTGCCAGCTCATGGCTTGTCAAGGAGCTTTGTGTTCTTCATGTTCTGCTATGGCACCAGAGGGACCTTCCCAGGCTGAGAAGAGCCAGCTGTGAATCAAGTGACTCCTGATACAGAAAAAGCCCTGAAACAGTGAACACAGAGCTGCCTTACCCTGTCTGCCTTGCATGTCATCTCCAGTGCTATGACCCCAGATGACAGTGAAGATATTACACGGCACACCAGGAATATGCCTGCAGTGCTCTGCCAGCTGGGGCCAGCGAGAAAGCTGCTGCTGATTAAACTGCTTCCTTGCCAACCTTAAGGCATCGCTTACTGTGATGCTGATTTATGGAGACGTGATTTCACAGAGTAAGACAAGAACTCCCCGTGCTGTGTGGTGGGGTGCTGAGGGCTCCTCTCCTGCCTCTGCCCCTGTGTAACCCAAGCGCCCAACGCTTTGCCTGCATCAGCAGCCTGGAGACCCACGGTAAAAGCAGGGCAAGCAGATTTACCCTAGGTCAGCCTGCTGCAGCGCTGGAAATGGGCTTTGACTTTCCCACCTTTCAAGCCGTCTGTCTCCTTATGCTTTGAAGCACCCTCTGAAATGCAGCACAGCACTGGATGGAAGAGCAGGGTCTGCTCAGCTCCCTGGGGTCCTGGGGGTGTGATTTGCCTGGGTCCTGCCCCTGCCAGACCTCTTACTTTTTTTTTTCCTCTTTTCCCACCCAAACATCCTTTCTTTGCACTGGTCCCTGTGCCTCCTTGTGCACGCACCTGCATGCATGGGGATCAGACAGCGCCTCTGTGGGTATTTCTCTGACCGAAGAAATCAAACTGCGCTGTGTAGATGTCCCACTGAACACCACTCATTTGAAATAATGAACTACCTGAGGAAATTAATAAACCACCTAAGCAAAACAGAAAAATGACATTACTGTTGCTCATCCACTTATCTAGCTCTGACTTGCAGTAGCAGCAGGGATGTCCTGCTTTCCAGCAAACCTCTGACAGATCCTGCTGTAGCTTGCTGGTCATGTTTGATGCTCTAGGAACAAAGGAGAGCTGTGGCAGAGCTTCCCCAGTGTGCTGTGCAGGATGGGGCCTTTTCCTGCAGGACTTTCACCTCCCCTCCTCAGCCCCCACACACTGTGCATGGCTGGGTCCCAGCACCGAGCTCCTTTAACTCTGTCTCCAAGGTGCCATGTAGGTCATCGAAGATTAACACCTCTGTGTGCTTCACATCACTTCATGCACAATGAATAATGCACCACCGGCCCCCATGGAGACCTGCTTCTTCTCTAAGACGAGCCTGTCGGGGAAGAAGGCTCCCTATCAGCCTGGATTTCAGGGTTTGTGAAATAATACTTGCTGTTTGCAAGAGCAGCAGCTCTCCTGTTTTGGGAAGTCTTCCTTGAGGGAAGTCTGTGGGATGTGAGCACAGGCTCTGCTGCAGGGATCTGGAGGGCTGTCCTCTGCCTATGGCTGGATTTGATTAAAGCAGGTCAGTTTGGAGGGATGCTCTTGTGGCTTGAGCTCTAAAATCAAGTTATTTTAGTACAGTTGCTTATGGGTTAGATTTGTGAATGTTGCTAGGCTCAGCCGGCAACACACTATGCAGTTCTTGCTCTTACATGTGTTTGTAGGTGTTGGTATTATTTAATCTATTTGCTGATGGCACATCATAAAGATGCAGCCCCTTGGAAATGCCACGTAGCTCTAAGCTGTGGTAGTGGCTTCTCTGCTCCTCTTAGATCAAGGTGGATGCAGGTACTGGTGGCTCACATATGTGTATTGCTCCAGAGCGGCCTGATGAAGGAATGGGAAGCTTCTTGCACAGAGACAGTGATGGCTTATGCGTCTGTAAGTGGGAATAACCCTCAGTGATGAGGAAAGTCCTTACTGCTGTGATGGGAAATGCAAAATAACCTGGAACCAGCCTCACCTCCAGAGAATTTACCCTGGACCCCGTCACCCTCCCAGGAACTCTGGTTTACTGAGCTACCCTCAGGGAAGAGCCCTGGTTTCAAGGCAAGGTGTGCTCCTTTGCCAAGGGACATGGTATGATCTCTTAATAAGAAGACACCATTGTCAGAATTCTTTTTTTTTTTTTAACCTAAAAGCTAAGAATACAAGGAGGACTGTCTCAGCCTGGTTACAGATAGCATAATCTAGCAATTTCATTCAGGAGGCCCAGGAAAATCATACCATGGACTTGGCAGTGCTAGGTTAACATTTGGACTTGATAACCTTAAAAGTCTTTTCCAATCTAAACAATCCTGTCTATGGGACTGAGGAAGAGCTCAGCTTTTGCTTGCCTTTGCAGTGGCCTATGAGCATATGGAGAGTCTTCAAAGCTCAGCTACCATAAACCAAGCGTGTGTCTGACACCAGTGTGTTCACCAAGTTCAGACAGATCACTGAATTTTCCTGATCGATTTAATGCTCTAGACTGCAATCCACTTCAGTATCCTCAGGCTGATGGAGGATGCATGACAGCACTGTAGCTTTGGGCACTTCTGCTTTCTATTTCAGCTGCAGAAGCTGCTCTAAAGCGGTTTCGAGCTGCCTTGCCTTACTGTGCAACTGCAGTGGGTGGGAATGTGCCTGTACCCAGTTCTCCCTGCCCAAATACCTCTCAGTTTCCCAACTGAAATCTCCAACAGCCCAGTGCTCACAGCTGCTGCTTTAGCAACAAATCAGTGTGGGGCTGAAATGTTTCCCAAGAGATCTCGCAGCAGGGCTTAGAGCTTCTTGTTCCAGGGCCAGCATGTCTGAATCACAGACCTGTTGTGTAGAAGGGACCTCCTGCACTAAGCAAGACCATCACCAGCTCTGGATGAGTTTGGCCATGACTTCACCCCCCAAGCCTCAAAAACCTCCATGGATGGAGACCCCCCACCTCTTTGCTGACTTGTTAAGGCTGTACTACCCTCCAAGGGAAGAATATTTTCCTGATGTCCCAAGCTGTGCCTGTTGCTCCTTGTTAATTCATCTGTCACTAGTTAGCTCTGTAACTCCCCTTCAAGTAGCTTCAGGCTGCTCTTAGGTGGACCTTGGTGTCCTTTCCACCAGACCAGCCAAGCCCTACTCCCTCCACCTTTCTCTGCAGGTAGCATGCTCCAGGCACTAGTCAGCTGAGAGCTCATTTGTGGTGGTGGTGGTGGTGGTGGTGGTGGTGGTGGTGGTGGTGGTGGTGGTTCCAGCTGATGGCTGCTAGTGTTGACCCCACCGAGGAAGCAACTGAAGTCTTAAATTAGTCATGACGAGACTTTGCCATTAATTGGTGCCTCCAGGGAATTCCATTCCATGGGAAATACCTAAAGGTATCCCAGATGGGGGAACAAGGATTCTTCTGGTTCCTCTAAACCCCCTTGCTGGTGGTAGTGGGACAGGGCACAGGCAAGGCTGGTCCGAAAAAGCATGTTTCTACTTCATAGCAGCAACGCACATGCGCTTCCCTGGTGCTTCCCAGCTAAGGAAGCCCCCCACAGCTGGCAGCTCTGGCCATGGTCCAGCCCGTCTCACAGCATGTCATCTCTTAATATGAACACCACCTCCGAAACAAGAGGTAACTGGGGGATTTCTCCAGTGTAGCTGTTGTGGCTTTGCCAGGAGGGGTATGAGAGCTGTGGCAGTTTCTGTGCTCAAGGCTTTATGGCATGGTAGCTGCCACACACCCGTATGGTGGTTCTCCCTGAGCGCATCTGGATCTGTCCCTGTCAAAGCAAATAGAAAAAAGAGTGGGGGAAAAAAACCCAGGAGTCAACAGGGTGCAAGGATCTCCAAGAGGCATTTTGTGCACAGCCCTCCCTTGCTTGCTCAGGAGCATGGTTGTGGGGTTGGGGGGGAGCTGGGGCTGATAGGGGTGACCCTAGAGCCAGGCAGTATCTCCGCATGAGAACAGGATAATGAGATGTCCCAGACAGAGGGACCCCTCAGGACAGCACATGCCCCAGCTGCAGCAGAGAGCCAGAGGCCCCTCCTGAACCCCAAGACTGATTTTCCAGACACCTCCTGCTCCTGTGACTTGCTGCAGTGCTGCCTCTGGCTGGGACAAAATCACTCATGAGAAGCCCAGAGGCTGCAGCATCACGTACATCTCCATCACGTTGATGTTCTCCCCAGCTGAGCTACAGTCAAAAGCACACGCTGCTTCTGAGTGCTTAGAACTGCAAGCTGTTGCTGCTGTGGGAGCAGATGAAAGCAGGTATGTCAGAGCCAGTCCTAGCCCTGCAGCAGCTTTTTCCCAGCCACAATATTTGGATGGTGGTAACAGGCAAAGAGCAGATGCTTCCACCTCCTGAGAAGATGGTGAGATGCAGGCCCTTTCACCATCCTCTTAGCATGTCCTTGCAACCCTTCCAGCCTGGCTTCTGCGTTTCTGCACTCCCCTGCTCTGCTCACAGACCTCGGGCCAGCTCATCTGCAAGTGTGTGACTTATTGGGAAGATACATCTGTGTTAGGCTTGGGATAACATGCTCCTTCCTCAGACCCCTCCCTTGACAAGAACCAAGCAAAAGCGAATAAAATATTCAGCACTGTCTACACAGCCCTTCATTTCCAAGTGTTTCATAATTCATCAAGTGCCCTGCTCCCTTCCCTGGCATTTCTGCTGATGGAAAGAAAGGGAGTTTTTCTGGGTCACTCGTAATTTTATCAGACTGTAGGAATAGCTCTTGTTTCAAACCCAGCCTGGCTGGTTCAGTGCTTAGAGCTTGCTCAAAGCCTTGGATCAGAGCAGTCTGGGATGGCTGCACACCCATAACATGGCATGCTTTGCTCTTTGCCCTTGTCTCCCCTTCCCTGCTAGCTCAACCCTTGGATGCTGTTTGCTCCCTGGGCAAATTCTGCTCCTGCAGCTAGGGATAGCCTCTGGTTGGTGGGTGGCATCTTCATCCATCCATCCATCCATCCATCCATCCATCCATCATCACATCCTGGGAAGTGACAAAAGGTAAATCACGACATCTCTGTCCTGGTTTGGTCCCCACCTCCAGGCACCCCTTGCAAGGTAGGGTGGGGAAAGCAGAGGGATGCTACTGCACTTAACCCATTGCCAGGCCTGCAAGAGCCCAGGAGAGTGGAACGAAGGTTCAGCGGCCCAAGGGAGAATCCAGCCTGTACTTAAAGACCTCAGGGAGAGCTGATCTCATGCTCCTGAACCACTTGGAGCTGTTGGATCCATCTAAATTAGGGAATTAAGTGTTGCCTGGGCACATCCCTCACCCATCCACACTGGGGTGCTGCCTGCCAGGGCTGGCCAGGCCAATGCACTGTCCCCAGCCCATCGCAGGGATGCAGGGGCAGGGGTCAGCCCAGGGCTGGGCAGCCTCAGGGTACTTTGGAGAGGAGAGCTTTCCCACCCACCCCCCCCCACCCCCCACCCCCCCCCCCACCCCCCCCCCGACCACGGCCAGCCCATCTGGAGGCTTGGGACAGATGCAGATTGAAATTAGGATTTTAATCTGATATCAAACAGGGAGGGGGGAGTAGAAAAACAGAAGAAAAGAAAAAAAAAAAGAGTTGTCACACTAAACCACTATAGAACCCATCCCTGCAGCCTCGTCTGCTCCCCACCCAAATTTTCAATGCTCATCATACTCCAGTGTGTCCAAGAGAAATGAGGAATATTGTGTGGGAGGGAAGGGCAGGCAGGAGCAGCCATTGCATCTTCACGCCCCTGCCCAGATGCTTTCCTACCCCAACACTAAGAGCTGCAAACACTGAAGGATTTGGTTACACCCCCAAACCCAAAGCAACATCTCCAACCTCCTGCACCATGGCTACAACCCAGACTCTACACTGAGCACTACCTTGCCTAACCTGGCACCTGCCAAGAGGGCAGAGGAGGTCTGGGGGCTCTTGGTCCCTGGGGATGGCTGGAGGGGGGCACAGACTCCAACATGGTGGCATGGTGGGGAAGGACAGCAGTTTTCCTAAACACCTGCGCAGTCTGCCCTGAATTAAAGAGCTTCTGCAATGCAAAACAGGCAGCATGGGGAAATGACAGATGCCCAGAATGCTCAAAGAAGTGATCATGGGAGACGTTAGTCTTTTGGACCATCAATGGGGCTTAAGCAACCATGCAGCTCAGCCCTGCTCAGCTATAATCTGCTGAGGTAATGAACCCATGTGAATTTGTCAGCTCCCAGAGCAACAGCCACCAATTTCCCGCTTCTTGGTACACGACCAGGACACCACTTCCTTTCCTTACCCATAAGCCAAACAGAACTGTTGATGACTTCAGTGTAGGTGGCTCTGCTAAGGTTTTAATGACTCCAGCTACTCCTCCTTAATCAACCCCACTTTTCCAGCACCCTTCTGAAGCAGTAGGCTCTGAAGCTAGACACTTTTTTTTTTTCCCCAGCCCGCGCTGAAGCACATAATGCTGTTAGTCACGGGCTGCCAAGCAATTGCAGAAGCTCCTTGCCAGCTTCCCTAGACACAGCTTCCCCACGCTCAGCATCCCTGCCCGTGCTGCTAGCCGCAACTGCTCCCTGTGTGCAGGGAAATGCAAAAACTGCTGCCTGACAAGGTCTGGTCCCCACCGGGCTCTGCCAGCTGCCAGCATCCTCAGTGACAAATTGAGTGCTGCTCGTGTGTGTAACACCCTCAGTGCCCGCCATGTCAAATTTTTGCAGAATTTTTCATTTCTTAATCAAAATATTGCATGACACCAAGTCAAACACCATGCCAAAGTCTTAAGTATACCCAAATTACCACTTTAGCAACCAGACCTGTAATCTCATCCCAAATTAGTTACCTGACAGAATATGTTTTGATACAACAGGGCTGACTGGCACTCATTATGCTATTCCACTTGTCTTCCAGGGTGAAAAGGAAGTCCATTTCTATTTAATGAGAATTTTTGCAAGAGTTTGCTGGAAGAAAAGAAGTTAATTCACTGAAGCAGCTTCTAATATCTAGAGGCTGCTGTGCTGGAACAACTGGTGTGTCCCACATTGCACCAGGTTATCCAAATGATAACAAAACAATAATAATTACATGCGCTTGCAAGTGTAAGCTCTGACTTGCCTACTGCACAGGCTCGGTGCAAAGGGGGTAATTAGGAGGAAAGGGATTTAGGAAGCTTTAACTTCAAGTGTCAGATGATTACAGATGAAGCTGCAATTTGGCTAAGACAGTGGAAAAGGCTCTTGGTTTTGGTCCAAGCTTCAAAGCACTCATCACATAAGCCACAAGAGGAAACAGTTTGCATTTACCCGTATCTTCCAAACACAGGTTTGTACATAAATGCAAGCACTGCATCTTCCAGACATACCATCAGACCCCCAAGTATCCAACAGCAACTCTCCTTCAGCTCGTTTACTTTCTGCTTTTCCAGCCTGAGCTCCCAGAGAGCCATTGCCTCTCCCCCAGGTACCCCAATGAGCTTCACAGACCAACCAGACCCATCCAGCTGCTCATCAGAGCAGCTCCCTGGTTTCTCATCACCCATTTTTGGACCCCTCGCACATCTCTGGTCTTCCAGCCAGTCCTGCCTGCTTGCAAGGCATCACAGAGCCAAAGGACAGGTTGCTGGTGTGAAGTAAGAAGGTCCCACAGCAAAGAAGCCTTTCTTGGAAGCAAGAGGGCCACAGCTTAGCCCCTGGGACATGTCTTAGCACATGCATCCTCACATGCTGGGAGACAGGGAAATTATAACCCTAGAAAATGCTTTAATGGCTAGAAAAAAACGCACTATTTTCAACTATTCAACCCACTTGCAAAGGAGGGCTTGGGTTTTCAGTTGCATGAATCTAGAAGCTATATGGAAACCACTGTAAGCCATGAAGGGTCATTTTACGAACCCAGGTCTGAAGAAGCAGGGGAGGCTTTGAGGCAAAATGTTCAGCACGTGTGAACACTGCAAGGTGAGAGAGATGGGACATGTCAGGACAAAGAGGGAAAAGCACAGGCAATCTCCACGTGACAGACCAAATCGTGTCTGGCACATCGCCGCTGGGCTGTGACTGGGACTGGGGCAGGATAAGCCCAGGCCAGAGGCTCACCAACCCCCTCTGTGTGACTCTGCTGCACAAGCCTTCTCCACGTGCACCTCCTGCCTGGCAGGGCTTTGCTCCACCCTGGAGGCAGAGCTGCCAAGGTGGCCATCTCCAAATCACAGAATTATGGAATTGTTTTGGTTGGAAAAGACGTTTAAGATCATCGAGTCCAACCATTAACCCAGCACTGCCAAGCCCACCACTAAACCACAACCCTAAGTGCCCCATCTACATGTTTTTAAACACCTTCAGGGACAGTGACTCCACCACCTCCCTGGGCAGGCTGTTCCAGTGCTTTTTGTGAAGAGATTTTTCCTAATACCCAGCCTAAACCTCCCCTGGTGCAACTTGAGGCCATTTCTTCTTGTCCTGTTGCTTGTGACCTGGGAGAAGAGGCTGAGCCCACCTCACTACAGCCTCCTTTCATGTCTCAGGCTGCCTCCAAAGGAGAGCTTTAGGCTCAAGATCCCACGAAGAGATCATTTTAAAGCTACCCTAGATGTGAAAAATAAGATGTCTGCAATAACAGAAGTGCTCTCTTCTTTTCCTGTTTTCCCTTTTCCTGACACCCAAGTTGCCCAGGGATATCAGATCTGGTCTTCATTGCTGTTTGTGGGAAGCCCACCTATTGCTTTCTGTGCTTTTAAAACTTAAATATAAGGCTAAGAAATCTTGAAAGATTTCCTTTCTCCAGAACAGACTTTGCCTAATGACCAACACTGTGTTAAACAAAACCAAACAATACCCCAAAAGGCAAAAAGCCTGGATGCAGCTCAAAATCATCAGGGTTTAAAATGCACTGATAATTGCTTGTTTTCCTCTCTCCCTGGGGAAGGGCCCATCCCACCTACTCATAGCTGTCCTGCAGTTCACCATCGATCCATGAGCTCTCTGTGCTCACATGAAGAGACTGCTCAGCTTGAGGGAAATCCATCCCATATGCCTTAGGGGTATCCAAGGTGCAGAGAAAATACTCATGGGAGTTTCTGGTCAGTCTCTACTGACTGTTGGGCTTAAACCCCATGCCCAGGTTACAGGCAGGCAAAGCTAGGTGGTGGGAATTGTCCTGTTGCTGCAGATCTCAATATGATGTGTTTTCTTGGTGATGCAAGATGAGTTTGGTGGGCATCAGTCCAGAGAAGGAAGGTGTCCTCTTGAAAGCACTCAAAACCAAGCCCTCCAGTCCTCCAGGCAGAGGATCTGAATTGCTAGCATTACAAGAAGCAAGGAGTTTGAAAGCCAGCGAAGTATCATTTCACTTAGGAGCCAAACATCCAGCCTGCCTCAGGAGGTAATAAAAAATGAAAGAAAAGGCTCAAATCTCTTCCTCTGCACAGCCTCGACTACAAAAGCCACATCATCACTTGCTGGCCATGTCCAACTTGAGCTGAGCCAGTTGTCTCCACTGCCTTCTCCCCTGCTCGCTTTACTGTGGCTCTTGGGTGAGCCACGATGATCTGCAGCTCCTCCAGGGAAGTCTGGATTCTGCTCATCTCTGTATCAGTGGCTTCCCTTCTCCACAGGGCTCAGCATTTCAGCTCTTTTTTCACGTGCCAGCCTTGCCTGCAAAACTGGACAAGTTGTATAACATGGTATCACTCGCAGAAAGGCTGAGCTGATACCTCTGTAGACATCTCAGCTGATTAGCTTGTGTCTCTGACACGGTATGGAAACTTTTGCCTTTCCAGGTTCCTGCCCCTGGTGACATCAGTCCTCCCAGGTCATAACGAAGCACACCCTGTTCATCTATCTTTTACCTTCCGTGGAAGCTGATGCTAGAAAGTCTTAATGAGACTTCAGACTTACTTGCTGCAGTGATCCCATTGCAACGGGTTTTGTGGAAGAGGAAGGTTTCAGGTAGATGACACATCTGCCTGTGGACTGGGCAGCTGTAGGTGTACCACAGGCACCAGTCCTTAGGACTAGGAAGCTAAGCTGGGCTTTATAGACCTCATGGTCTGGAGCATTTGCCACTCGCCCTACTTTGTGGAAGGGTATGTGAGAGGAGACCGTGCTCACTGGACTGGTCCCCACCATATCCATTTTGCATCACCTAGAGGAGAAGTTGGAGTAGGACCTCCTTCTAAGGTGAATAATCCCACAACTCAGGAAGTGCAATGGAAAATGGAGATGAAAATCAGTGCTGGTTTAAGAAAAAACTTGAAAAGAAAGAGTGCAGCCCATGGATCAGGAGGATGGGGGACTTGGGCTCTCAGGTGGACAAATTTAGGGGCACGGGTTAATGGTGGCCTTGGCAGTGCTGGGTTAACAGTTGGACTTGATGATCTTAAAGGTCTTTTCCAAGATAAATGATTCTATAATTCTATAAATTCATTTGTAATGATTACCCTGATACATCATGAAGGACCACACTTCATCAGACCTTGCCGTCCAGAGTATGACTCTTCTGGCACTACTGGGGCCAGAGGGGGTGTCTTTGTGTTCAATAAACTCACGCTGATTTTTCGTCCATGAAGATGACAAATTCAGTTTTGAACCTGTAAACTTTCAGTATCTACCAGGTCTCGTAGTGCGGCTTGCCACAGCCCACCCAGCATCATCTGAAGACCCACTGCACCCCGAGCCTCCCTCCCGCTGTCTTCATTTTCTTGTCTTCCAAGTTTTTCTACTGACACAGATGATAAGTAGCTGCATCCTCCCCAGTTTAACCTTGTGGCTATTCATTATGTTCTCTGTTGAATTGAAGAGGGTTAGTTTAATTTATAGTTCCTCATATAAAAGCTGTTCCAGAGCTTTTATCTGTTTTATTGGATCCCTCTGGCTCCTGCACAGCCAATAACACAAAACCAAAGACTCTTGCAACCAACAGTTTGTTGAAAGACAGCCCATAACAGCACTGGAGAGCAACTTTCAAGCCAGCACTAAAAGGATTATTAGGAGAACTTGGTTCTATGATGTTTAGATATTCAAGGTTCCTGGATTGCTCCCAGCTGCTAAGACAGGTGTAAGTTCCCCTCCAAGACACATATGCAGTCTGGACTTCATGTAATAAAGTTTGAGGATCCAAAACACATACAAAAATAACAAAAAACCCCCAACAACTAAATTGTGCAGGTGGCCCCCAAATGCTGTCAGATCCTCCCATTATGATTTTTTTTTTATTTTGTCTTCCTGATGAAATTAGAAAGGAACTCTAAAAAAATTCTTTTGGACCAAGACAAAAGCAAACCAAGCATGAGACCAGTGTGCAGTGATCTTATGTGAATATTTTGTCTGGGTTACAAGCATACTCAGTTGTATTTGAGATTTAATTGTTTTCTGCCTTTCAGCAATTCTCTAGAAAAAAATAACATCTTGATGTGTGCACCTGAGGCACCACTCATCTGGTGGTCTGGTGAGTCAGATAGAGAACCTGGGTGTGATACCTCAGGGTATCCCTGGGATCTTCCACACTGAAAGGGAAGAAACTAGGGAGAAATTAATCTCCCACATCACTGACAATGCTTCAAGGTCTGCAGCTCAGACCTCTGCAATGTTTAAGCAAGCCAGGCAGCCAAAAGGCTTGCCCAGCTGAAGTCCAAGCACTGTCTCAAGGAAACTCTCATGGCACTTTCTGATTTGCAAAATGTAGCTCTTACAATGTCCTGCTTGCCCAGTGCCTGCTCTCCAAGTGCTGCTCTGGGCGGGGAGGGCAATCAGACAAAGACAAGAGAGGAAACCTAATGCATCAGCATTCATAATTTTTTCCATTATACTCTTTCTATAGCAGTTCCACAGTGGATTATTTTCTGCTTTCTGAAAGGTGGAGACAGTTTCATACAAAAGACTTGAATTCTGCAAAGATCTTAATTGCTGGAGAAGCCGGAGTACAAAGGACAAAACAAAGCTCTATTTTTATCCTGCCAGAGCACGGTGCTGTATTAAAAGCCTTTGGTATTAGCCTCTTTGTGTCTCTGTCAGGTAAGGAGAGCCAGCTCCTGCCCCTTCCCAGTGGGTATCGTGTTTCTGCAGAGGGATGTTATCTGTGCCCCCACCCCTGCATCACCCATTGGGCCAGCGGGGAGCCAACGGGTTTGTAAAGTGGCTTTCAGCCTTTGGCCAGATCACGTTACGGCTTCTTGCCCTGGTGAGGAAAACAGTGACATGGAGAAAAACAAACCACCTTGAAGTTTTTGGGTTTGTGCAGTGTTTCTCATCCTTAAGGGCTGTGGTCGTTGACTAGTATTATCCTTGGTTTATGCCCAAGGAAAAGATGTGGCTAGGAAAAGGCCTGCCCAGGCTGTCCCAGCAGGTCGGGAATAGGAACGGCAGCAGGGACCCAACCTCCTGCCTCAGGGATGATGCTCTGTGGCCACTGACCACACAGCCATTCTCAATGAGGTTTCACCAGCACAGCATGCTGCCCTGGTTGCTGCCTCCACTTCCTTCTTGCATCTCTGCCCTCTCCTGTGTATATGTTTCCTCCACCCCACATCACTCATATGTGTGTCTTCTTCTGCTCAGACACGCTCAAACCCACGTCTGGGGCCCCACATCACACACCCGTCTCCTGCATATGTCCTCTCCCAGGGCCCTTCACCATCAGACCACATGCTACAAATTTTCACCCATCTTGAAAGTATTTTGCACATCTCCCCATGGGGACTAGAAGGCAAAGGACAGAGATGATCTGAGTTTCAGCAAGATCTCGGTATTTCTACCCAGCTCGTCCCACCATGCAGCAGTTACTTGACTTCACCATCTGCCTTCCAGGATGCATTACATGGCATCAGAGGAGGCATCTCATGTCTTCAGGATGGGTATATAGGACCCATGATTATTGGTCCTTCTCTTGTCTGGAGCATTTTCAGTCTGCATCTACACTAGTAAATTAGCCGCAGGCAGGATGTGGCACTGCCTTTCATCCACCTGCCCTGGGACAACCCTGGGGTGGTTTGGATGGGTCTTGGCTGGAGGGGAGAGTTTCCCAGCCTGGGGATGCTCTACCTGCTCAGGGTGTGGAGGTAGGTTTCTGGGCTGGTGGCACTGCTGGTCTGGCCCATTTGAGCTGTCCTCATGAACTCTCTTCCCACGTCCATGCTCAGCCCCTTTCTCTGGACGCTCAGACACAGCACCCTGGGGAACGGCTACCAGGGACAGCCACCATCCCAGAGCCGAGACCCACTGGAGCCCAGAACCCCTCGAGAAGTCAGCATGCAGTCAGCTGCTGAAAGGAGGCTGAGGCGCTTGGCTGGGGCCAGGAAAGGATTATCTTACCAGATAATTAGCTGCATGCTGATGGCCACTGAGGCAAGAAATAAAAGCAACTCAATGAGCCACGCAGCCACATCTCAGCACTGGTCACCTCCATTATTCAGGGTGGATCTGCATCAGGTGTCATGCCTTTATCTGGGGCTTTGATAAAAAGCATTAATCAGCTGCATGTGAATTATTCACAGAGATCATGGCTCACCTTTCCAAACCCCAGTGCTGAGGCTCTACTTCTCCCTACTCCTCTCCCTCCTCTCCAAGATTTATGTCTGTCTTTCCTCCTCCTATAACTTGTTTCTGTGCAGGAAGGATGGGCTGTAGTTACAGCACTAGCTTGTGACCCTGGGCTTTAGTTTTTGTTTTCTGCCACAGATTCCCTGCATTTTCTTGAGGGAGGTGCTCAGCACCAACTGCCTGGGGCCAGGATGGGGCCAAGTTCATTGCCTGTGCCTTGGCACTAATATCCTGGTGTAAACATTTCTTAGCCAGCAGGAGAAATGCTGTGAGTCTGAACAGAAATCCCTCGATAATCCCTTTATGACTCGGAGTAGTCTATTCTGCAGGTTTATTCCTACCACTGATGCTCAGATTTGAAACATATTCCTTCCTCTACTACCAGGAAGCTTATAGGGTTGGAATAGGGCTCTCCTGTCATTGCCTCCTTTGGGCTCCTGGTTGTCTTCTGCTTCAGGGAACTTCAGCCCACCCTTCAGCCATAGCTGAAGTTCTCAGTTCCCTGTGCCCAGCACCCATTGCCCTGGGGCAGGGCATGCCTTGCTGCCTCTGGCTCTCCCAGACCCCTCTCCAGGCACTGGTGGTCCATCTCCATCATGTAAACACGAGTACCTGCTGCCGTGCAGATGTCCTGGGACGTCTGAGACAAACACAGGGATGGTAGATACAACTTTGGATTTACAGGAGACATGGGTCCTTCCAAAAGTGGATACTCAAAGGGCACCTGATCTGAGCCCTAGCTCCCCATGGACACCTCTACTGCTGTGAGAGGAGGTGAAGCCCTGTTTTGGGATTCTGCTTCCCACTGCTGTCAAGGCAAAACCAGGGGCAATGTCTTGCTTGGTGTTTGCTGATGGAGCGCTCTGATTCCGGCTCCTTTCCTGGGACAGGCTGCAGAGCTGGGTTGCTTCTGGTGTCTCAGACCAAAGATGGGCAGCAAGTAGAGCTCGCTGTGCTGTGTCTCTGAATTGCTGAGGGACCAGCTGAACACTGCCACAGACACACTCTGGGGTTCATTTTACTGCTGTCTGTAAATGCCAGCGTGAGGAAACTGTTTCTAACTGAAGGGCTTTTTAATTTAGCAGAGAAAGACGGAACGGGTAATTAACTCCGGAAAACTTCTACAGGGAGATGCTGGATACTCCGCCACTGCCCTGGGCAGCTGATCTCCACAACAGTGAGAGGAGACCCTGATGGGTGTCTGGCTGCTGGGGAGACCAAGCTCCACATTTTGAAACTTAAAGGGGGCTTGTAAGAAAGATGAGGACAGACTTTTTATTAGAGCCTGTAGCGACAGGACAAGGGCTGATAGTTTTAAACTAAAAGAAGGAACAGTCAGACTAGATACAAGGAAGCAATTGTTTACACTGAGGGCGGCGAGGCGCTGGCCCAGGCTGCCCAGAGCAGCTGTGGGTGCCCCATCCCTGGCAGTGCTCAAGGCCAGGCTGGACGGGGCTGGGGGCAGCCTGGGCTGGGGGGAGGGGTCCCTGCCTGTGGTGGGGGCGTGGGACTAGATGGCCTTTAAAGGTCCCTTCCCACCCAAACCATTTTGTGATCTATGATTCTATGATTTCAAGGCAAATGCACCCCAGAAACAGGAGCAGCAGCTCTTGCTCCAGCCTGTAATGATGCAAAGCAGGTGCACATGCTGGGTAAATATTTCTGTTCGTTGTTGCAGGCCAGGGGTAGTTTGTGGGTAATCATCACAAAAGAACCAGCAGCTTCTGATGCACCAATATAAATTTTTAATGAAGTTAGAATAATAGAGAAATCCCAGCACAGCAAAGAGTTCATACAGGGTGAACAAAGACAGCCTGGCTAAACCGGCAGCCATCCTAGGGAAAAAAATAGGAAAGTCTGTACAAGATTCAATGAATAAGCAATTATTAATTGGAGTGTAATCAAAGACATGCAAGGTAGGTTTATGAGGAGATAGAGCCTGTCAAAACAAGCTTGGTTTGTTTCTTTGGAGTCGGTTTGTTTGGTAACTGCATGAAAGGAGCAGGTTCCTACAGAATGTTTGGTTTAACGCTGCCTGCTATCAGTGCCTCACACTAAAAAGAGCAGATTAATGGAGACAAACTCTAAAAATAGGACATCAGCTGAGAATCATCTTTGAATGACAGTGCTATGGTGCAATTTTGCTATTAAGCTCATAACTACCACATTAGTGAAAGGAATGTAAAAATAACTTACAATCAAATTTTCAAATAATATGAAGATTTACAGAGCAGTCAACAAGGAGACAGGGCAGGCAGCCACGCAGAGCAGTGGGGACCTTGGATGTGCCTGAACCAAAAAAGGGGCACTCACGTGCCAAATACTGCCAAGAAACAGCATCTGCACCTCAAGCTGGCAGAAAATAGAGCCAACTTCCGTGAAAGCAACAGCTCCAGACAGCACGGTGCACCAGCAGCCCAGCACGGTGAACAACCAACCCATTAATCCATAACTGCATGAATGGAGGAGGGATGGGGAGAAGGGAGGTGCGATATCCTCACTCTGCAGAGCCGCAGAGATGCAGTAGATGCATCCCACCTGTGCCTGTATTTAGAGGGAGGGTGCTGCAAGTTGAACATTAGTGGGATAAAGAGCTGCAAAGATGATTTGAGACAGGAAAAAAAATGCACAATGAGAGGTGCCAAGAAGGGCCTTCTTCAAAAGAAGACTGAGAAGTACTTTGACTACAAATGTGCAAGAGCTTTCAAGGGCAGAAAAGACCTGGCGAGCAATGGGCATAGAAGCCTCTGGCTTCATGTGCTCTGGACACCATGATGGGGGAGCCCAGCTGCCTCAGCTCAGGCTCCTGGGTCCCTGGGACAAGAACCACAGCATCTGGGGGTTTCTTTGTACTGAGTGGGGACTAAATTGGTGAAAGAAGCCAATTCTCATGGGGCACTGGAACCAGATTCCTGTTCGCTGAAGATCTGGCCATCCCTTAATGGTGAGGAATAAAGTTAATGGCACTGGCCAGCAGGACCAGGGCAGTGATTATCCCCCCACACTCAGCACTGCTGAGGCTGGACCCTGAATCCTTGGTTCAGTTTCCAAGAGGGACCTTGAGGGGCCGGAGCATGCCTAGAGCCAGGCAGGGGGCTGGGGCAGGGGCTGGGGCACCAGTCTCATGGGAGGGGGCTGGGGAGGTTCAGCCTGGAGAGGAGGGGGCTCAGGGGGCACCTGATCGCTCCCTACAGCTGCCTGTAATGAGGGACAGGACAAGAAGAAATGGCTTCAAGTTGTGCCAGGGGAGGTTTAGGTTGGATATTAGGAAAAATTTCTTCACCAAAAGGGTGTCCAGCACCAGAACATGCTGCCCAGGGAGGCAGTGGAGTCACCATCCCTGGGAGGGATTTAAAAGACATGTAGATGTGGCGCTTAGGGACATGGGTTAGTGGTGGGCTTGGCAGTGCTGGGTTAACGGTTGGACTCCATGATCTTAAAGGTCTTTTCCAACTGAAACGGTTCCACGATGCTGTGTTAAAGGTGAGGCTGCAGCATGCAAGCATCAGTTGAGCTGGCTGAGGTCACAGCAGGCAGTAACTGGAACATGGCTGCAGCCTGCTCCTCCGCACCATCAGCATCAAAGGTAAGGCTGCTCTTCTGTGGCAGCCTAGGCCCTCACGAATCAAAGGCAAACTGAGGAAAACGCCCACAGTGATTAAAATGATAAAACAGAGTATCATCTGGGAAGTAGAAGTGGCTCTTGGCTGGCTGATACACCCAACGTCTTTGCTGTGCAGCGCACCAATGGAAAAATGCACTTTAAAGCAATTTGGCTGAACTAGCTGGATATTTATTTTGTGTTGGGCATTAGAAAAATTCTAAGAGACATTGGTCACCTTGAAAGTGGAAGGAATTACCTGAGTGATCACTTTCTCAGCCTCTAATTAGTGCAACCTGATGCTCTGGCCTTTCCAATTCCCAGTTCCCTGGAGGAACGACAGTTCTTCATTTCCAGACGCAGAAACACCACTTTCTGCTTTTTATTGCACCTTTCAAGTGGATATTTTTTTAGATTTTAAGACACAGAAAGAATTGCTTCTCTGTGTGCAGAGCACACAGGATCGCTGTCCAGGAAGCAAATGGGGTAAAACCTGAAGGGCAGTTTGTTAGGGCAAAAGCATCTGATTCAGTTGGCGTGGTTTTATTCAATTCTGCTGGGTAATGAAGATAGGAAGCTTGGAGCCATCATGAACTGAAGGATGCTCCATCCAGTCGTCCAGCTGCTGGCTGCACTAAGCCTGTGCAAATGCAGGACAGTATACTCGCTGCTTGCTCACAGCAGGGGAGTAGAAAGTGAAGGAAAGCACTGAAGGAGCATCCAGCCAAGGAAAAACTGCTGCTGTCATGGATGCAACATGAAGAGCAGGTTCCAGAGGCTGGAGCTGACACTGGCTGGGGGAGGAGGTGGACCTCCAGGTCTAGCATCTTTCCATCTCGGTCTCCCACCGCCTGTCGGCTGCCCACAACCCCTGAGAATTCCCTTCTCACACAGACCCTGGGACAGGTCAGGGCTGCAGAAATGATTCAGATCTCCTTTTCCACGTGCCCATCAGTCATGAACTTAGTGACCACCACAACTGCACCACCTCAATGCAGGTGCCCATAGGAGGTGGTCTGAACACAACTCAAAGTGACTTGTACTACGTATGGCTCCTGTGGCTGAGCCAAGATCTCCCTACAAGCCCTGGACCGCTCATCTGCCTGTCTCTGCCATCCATTCCCCACCCAGCTCATCTGCCTGGGCTGGGACCCTTGGGAGGCTCCTTGCCTTTCTCCTCCCAGACAGCAACTGAATAAAGCAAGTCTTTTCAACTCTCCTTTTGCTGCTCAAACTCCTACATAAAAGCAAGACAAAGGTAGGTATTTTTTTTCTGTTTGTTGCTCGGCAGGCTTTTTTGTTTTGTTTGCAGGTTTTTTGGCATTTGGGTTTGGGGGTTTTCTTTTTAAATTATGTATATTTAGCATGCCTGCCCTGCGTGCTGTCTATCTGACTCCTCATTTTTTTGACTCTGAAGCAAGGTTTTGCATGAACACATATGGGAGATGTTCAGGGGGCCCTGCTGACTTCTAGCTGGGGCACACACTGGATTTCAGTGCAAAACTTGGTGCAACATCCAACCAAAAGCAAAAGCCCTTCCCCAGTTCTCTTTTTCCTCTCCCCTCTTTAATGTCAGTGTAAATGTTCTATAAGACAATTTAAATATGCCAGTCATGTTTTTGTGAAAAGCTCCCATATTTTTGCAATGACAGCATGGCTAAATGCATGAGATACACTAAGGCTGACAGAAGGACAGACAAAGTTTCCTTCTCTCATGTTCATTATTTACATGGTGGCAAAACCTAGACTGTAAGAAACCTTAAAAAATGTTCATTGCAGATAACACATAATAAAAAATGTAACATTGCAGATTACATAAGACATGACAACCGTGAGAAAAAATTACAGTAAGACAAATAAACGGGCAGAATTTGAAAAAGCTGGGGAAGTCTTTTAACTTCCACCTTGATAATTAACCAAAAGATTTCAGTTTCTTTGAAACACATGCAAATTTTATAAAGCCAAATAGCAGAACCTTGGGAAAACCATGGCATAGCCCTGGTGCTGACTACCACCTAGACGCTGGTGGTTAGCAGCCTCGCGCACTGAGCTGTACACACTGCATCTGAGCTTCCTTGCCCCTCCCAGCAGACATCAATCATCAGCATCTTCCTCACCCTCCAGATTCCAAACCAAGCAGGAATGTGGCTCCAGCTCAAGCAGGAGCTGTGTTTTCCCACTGGAGAGGACACAGGGGATCAGTGGGAGTGAAGGACAGACCACGCTCTCACCTGTTGGTGAAGACTTTGCTGTAGTTGAACACCTGGATCTCCAGGATCTCATTCCCATCGATACTGCTTGCCACTGGCCAGCGGAAGGTCTGCAGAGGAAGGATGAAAGGGGGATGTCAGGCTTGTTTCGGGGAGCTGCTGCAGTGTGATAAGGGTGGAGCTGAGATGACCATGGAAAAAAGCTAACTACCCCATTTCCCCAGCAAAAAGGCAGGCAGGGCTGTTTTAAAGGGTTCTCATTAAGAATGTACCTCAGTGCCAAATATCTGATAGATAGATAGATAGTATATATATATATATATATATATATATATATACATAGTATAAAGGGGTGTGTGTGTATATATATATATACATATCATATATATACCAGTGATGAGTGGCATTCCTCAGGGGTCTTTACTGGGACCAGTGCTGTTTGATACCTTTGTCAGCAACACGGACAATGGGATCGAGTGCACCCTCATCGAGTGCCAGTTTGCTGATGGCACCGAGCTGTGTGGTACAGCCGATGCACTGTGGGGAGGGATGCCATCCAGAGGGACCTTGGAGGGCTTGAGAGGTGGGCCTGTGCAAACCTCATGAAGTGCAAGGTTCTGCACCTGGGTTAGGGCCATCCCCAGCACCAATATTGGCTGCATGGAGAATAGATTGAGAGCAGCCCTAAGGAGAAGGACTTAGGGGTGCTGCTTGATAAGAAGCTCATCATGACCCAGCAATGTGCACTCGCAGCCCAGCAAGCCAACTGTACCCTGGGCTGCAGGCAGAGCAGCGCAGCCAGCAGGTCAGTGAGGGGGCTCTGCCCCTCTGCTCCACTCTGGTGAGACCCCCCTGCAGCGCTGCATCCGGCTCTGGGGTCCCCAGCACAGGAGAGACACGGAGCTGCTGGAGCAGGGCCAGAGGAGGCCAGGCAGATGCTCAGGGGCTGGAGCAGCTCTGCTGTGGGGACAGGCTGGGAGAGCTGGGGTGGCTCAGCCTGGGGAGGAGAAGGCTGCGGGGAGACCTTAGAGCACCTGCCAGTGCCTAAAGGGGCCGGCAAGAAAGCTGGGGAGGGGCTTTGGGCAAGGGCAGGTGGCGATGGCACACGGGGGAATGGCTTTACATGAGAGAGGGGAGATGGAGATGAGAGATGAGGCAGAAATTCTTCCCTGTGAGGGCGGCGAGGCGCTGGCCCAGGCTGCCCAGAGCAGCTGTGGGTGCCCCATCCCTGGCAGGGCTCAAGGCCAGGCTGGACGGGGCTGGGGGCAGCCTGGGCTGGGGGGAGGGGGCCCTGCCTGTGGTGGTGGGGGGTGGGACTGGGTGGTCTTTAAGGTCTCTTCCTACCCAAACCATTCTGTGATTCTATGATACACACACACATTAACAAGGTAAGAAGCAATAGGACAAGAAGAAACAGCCTCGAGTTGTGCCAGGGGAGGTTCAGATTGTATATTAGGAAAAATTTATTCACTGAAAGGGTGGTCCAGCACTGGAACAGGCTGTCCAGGGACACGGTGGGGTCATATCCCTGGAAATGTTCAAAAAACACATAGATGTGGTGCTTAGGGACATGGGTTAGTGGTGGACTTGGCAGTCCTGCATTAATGGTTGGGCTTGATGATCTCAAAGGTCTTTTCCAACCTAAATGATTCTATCATTCTATGATTTTATACATATAAATACATTTTTCTATATGTATGTGTATATATATATGAAATCACCTTCAATTGTGTTTTTTTTTTACTTCCCGACGCAAGAAATCAGCCTGCCAAGCTAAACCACTTGAACTGCCTTCAGTTTTCTAAGTCACAGGTTTCTTGCGACCTCCAAAAGCAAAGCACACCCCTTTGCCAAGCGGCTCTTGGTGCACCAGATGGGATGGGAATGAAACATCCCAGATGCAGAGGCAGCGGGGTTGAGCCCTGCATCACTTACAGGAGCAGCAGCGCTGCACTCAAAGTCTTGAAAGGAAAGTGCTTATCAAGCAACTTCACAGGAAGAAATTAGTGACTCTGCAGAAATACGCCAACACCCGGGTTTAAGCTATTTTTTGCCCCTTTTACATTTTCTGCTGTGACTTAAGGAAGCAAATGAAAAAATTCCTAAAATAGAAAAGAAAACTAGAAATGGCCCCATGACAGTGGTATCATTTTTCGTACAGTCCAGCCTCACTTCTCATTCTGCAGCCAGATTTACTCTGGGCTCTTCATCATGGGCATGTAACAGCCCTTCCCCTTACAGCATGTGCACTGCTGCCTGCTCACTCCTCCCCACTGCTTCGATGCTCCTAATGGTTGATAAATGCAACCAGCAGTCCCAAGATTAATTTTGAGCTGCCTGTTCCCTCTTGCCACCTCCATTCCTCTCTGTCCTGAGAAGTTGTCATGTCCTTACCGTTCAGGGCTCTGCAGTGTGTGCAGGTGGAGATTCATCAGGCCGGTGATCCTGCCCACAGCTTGTCCTCCCCACCATGGTCCTCAGACAATGCTGGTGAAGGGGACAGATCATGACAGAGTCCACTGTGTCATGAGCACAGTAGCAGCCCATCAACCTCTCACAATGTGCTGGATGTTAAACTGGTCCCATCTATTACCTGTAGTTTCAGTGGGGATGCTTTACTTTGGGATAAGCTGCTCTTCCAGGAACAGGACTTCTGGTTGTTTCTGAGACAGAGACAGAAAGCTCAAGTGCAAGGGACGTGATTTCTGCCTGGATCTTCCTGGTCCTTCCTGATATGTGGTGTTTATGTGTCCCCACCACCTCAGCAGAGCCCCAGCTTTGATCCATCTCTCCTGAGCCTTGGCCAGTACAACACAAACCCAAACCTCTGCTGCCACAGCGCTTATGGACATGGGTTAGTGGTGGGCTTGGCAGTGCTGTGTTAATGGCTGAACTCAATGACCTCAGAGGTCTTTTCCAACCTAAATGATTCTGTGATTCTATGCTCTCCATAAAAGAATAAACCATGCTGGTCATGGCCTCTTTTCGCTCACACACAGAAAAGAGTTTAAAGAACTCCAGAAACACATCCTGAAGCCCCAGCAAACTCTGTTCCTAGACACAGACAGGTCCTGGTGTTTTTTTTTCCTTCCTTGGAAATACCATTCTCTGCTTGTTGTGTAGGTATGCCTCCCCTCTGTTAGAGGTTTGTCAGGAAGCAAAATAACACATAAGGTCACTTGAAAAGTGTGGTGGCCTAGAGAGGCTCCCAGGATTCCACTAAACAGCCTTGCTGACAGCTTTCCACACCAAGAAGCTCGTCCGGGGATGTTCGTGCCGCAGCACATCTGCTGCTGCTGCAGTAAACCCCAGGGGCGGCCGGCCAGCGATGCACAGCATGGAGGAGCATGCTTCCATCTGCTGTGCTCTGCAACATGCTGTATCATCGTGGGAGGTCTCCTTGCACACTTGCTTGTACACTTCCAGCTCAAGAGGGACCCACCTGTCTAGGGCCACTAATGCAGTATGGTTAAAGCACTTGGATTTTTGCCTAAAATCCTGGGGCATGCAGTACAAGTTACCATTTTCCGCTGTCAGGAGTCTTCCCTTCATGGTGTGGCCCCTGGTTTCTTGGGGCTCAGAGCTGAATTCTGCTGCAGATCCCCTGAATTTGGGTAAATTGTTCAGGACAGAATGCAGCTGCTCTCGGTTTGGAGCTTAAAAATGAGGGTTAGGATTCCTCCACCTTGACTTAGCTGCTTACAGGTTAACCACCTAAATCCACACCCCTTGTCTGCAATCTCCATCACTAGAGAAACTCTGGCATGTCCTGGGTACAAATCAAGCCATGGCTCACCTTTGGGAGGGGGTCATACACTCTTTCTATCCTTTCTGGACAAGACTATCCATGACTATATTCCTCAGATTAAAGAAGGGCACCCTGCTCTGGAAGCTGTCCAAAATCCCCCCAAAAAAACATTAACAGGTCAAGTCTCCTCTTGGTTTTATCTTAGTGCATGGAAAACCACTCAAATCGACTGGTGGCACCCAGCCATGAGCATTACAAACTTATTTCCCCTCCTTCTGCCCCTTCATTTTACAAACACACTGTTCTGTGCACTAGTGAATCCCTAGGCATTGCTCCCCCCGAGGCTGCTGTCAGCTTCTCTGAGCATCCTTTGATTTTGAGTATTCTGGAGAGGCAGGTGGTTGATCTGGAGCAGCCAGACCACCTCTAGTACCTTGTGGGTGGAGGTCTGATGGTGGCAAGCCAGCCCAGCTGCGAAATGAAAGTGCAAGCCTTTGTGCTTCTCTCTCCAAGTTACAGCCATTTCAGCCTCAGCAGATGAAAAAAAAATTAAAAAAAACCCCAAAACCCAAACCACCAGCTCAAAAGAACTAAGTGATACGCTTTCCTTCCTAAGATAGATTTTTTTAATTATTATTATTATTATCTTTTAAGCCTGGAAAGCATTATTACAGTCTCACAGCCTGACCTCTTAACCCAATCCACAGGTTTTCGTGTTTCAGTCAAAGACTCCTCAATCAAACACAGATATGCCTTGTAGCTCAGTCACAACATATTTTTAACAGGGAAAAAGGAAAAGTAAAAACCATCCCAGAATTCAAGCAACAACATTTAATTACATTTTCAGGTAAGTGGTTTCCGCAGCTGATTGCCTGCAGTGATAAACACCTGCACCACCATTCTGCTTTGAATTTATGGGCTTCAGCTCCCCAGCCTTCACCCTGTGTCCTCTCACCAAGCTAAGGTGCTACCTAAACTCTTTCATTTGGCTATTTAGATTTCATTCAGCTTTTTGGATATAATTCCTCACTGCCTGTGGAGACAGACAAAGGGAATTGTCCTCGGGCTGAAGCCAGCACTCACCACTGCAACACAGAGTGGCAAAGCCATGTCCCAGCCCAGACCATGCACCTCCAGAACAAAGACTGGAGATGGGCACCCTGCTTTAGCATCTAGCACAGGCTCTGCCAAGGCAGGCATCATCCCCCTGCAAACTCCTGCTGCTCCCACTGGCACTGAGGCAGCTCACCCAGGAGCCGTGCCCCACTGGCACAGCCTGGCCCTTTGCAAGCAGGTTTTCCTTCTCTCAGCACCCTTGTGCCCTTCATGCAAGCGATGGAAGAGGGCAAATGTTTTGGAGCTGAAGTTTTCTCTGTTAATTTATAACACACCCTGCGGGAATACTTGCTCTCATCAATTCCGAGTGCCTGGGCTGAAGGGAAACGCTGTGAGGCAGGGAATGTGGGCTGGGGAGTGAGCACAAACCATGACATGCCATGGAGAAAATCAGTGGTGAGGGATGCAGTGCCTGCAGGGAGTCCCACACCTGCCTTCCGAGCTGCCTTCCACCAAGCTGCTAAAAACCAGCAGCACCAGGATGCACCCCCAACCCTAAGGTGCTCCCCAGATGTGGCATGCGTGGAAATGACCTGTCTGTCATCTCAGACCCAGTGAGTCCAACTTTCGCAACAGGCTGCACTGAATGGCTGCTCTTCATGGTGTTTATCCATGACCCTGTTCATCCATGACCGTGACCATGGCAGAGGACTTGTGGGGTGGGGGCAGGCTGGAAGGCTGCTGCTAAAACGTGGCTTGTATCAGTAGAGAAGCTCGCAACGGCCACTTGGCTTCAGGATGAGTGCTGGAGTTAGCTAGCAGGGTGAAAACCATGGACTTTACTTTTATCCAATGGAGCTATGCGGTCTGATGGGCCACGGTGCTGAGGAAGCCAAGGGAATGAGACTACAACCATCCATCCCTCCTCCCCTGGCAGCAGCAGCAGCTCCACTCAACCTTTCAAGTCCATTTTTAAAGAGAGATGAACATCCAAGGATTTTGCAAAACATCCATGCCATGTGGACGCCAGCTAAAAAACTCACGATAAACCTTAACTTCACATCTAACTGAGGGACACATTCCAAGAGGTGCTGCATGCTGCCATGGGGACAGTGGCTCATCCCAAATCATCCACCTGTGAGGTTCTCCATCTCCTTCCAAGTCAGAAAGTTGCTCATATGTCACTGTGGTAGACATCTGACCCTCACAGTTTCCCCAGCTCTCCAGTTCTCCATAGCTCATCTCCTGGGACTGATGACCTCATATCCATCAAAAATCCCTCCAGCCATGGCATGATCTCAGTACTACATCACTATTAAAGTAATAGTATAATCGGCAAACTAGTTTCATTCCTTCTCAATAATCTGCCTAGAAACTGGGGGACAGACTCTTTAGCAGGGCCTGTAGCAATAGGACAAGGGGTGATGGTTTTAAGCTGAAAGAGGGGAGATATAGATGAGAGATGAGGAAGAAATCCCTTATGCTAAGGGCAACGAGGCACTGGCCCAGGCTGCCCAGAGCAGCTGTGGGTGCCCCATCCCTGGCAGTGCTCAAGGCCAGGCTGGACGGGGCTGGGGGCAGCCTGGGCTGGGGGCAGGGGTCCCTGCCTGTGGTGGGGGGGTGGGATTAGATGTCTTTAAGGGTCCTTCCAACCCAAACCATTCTGTGGTTCTCTGATTCTATAAACTTGCTCTTGCTTCACATTTCACATAGGAAAAGGTATGGGGGACACAGTCATGGGATAAAAGATAAGTGTGATGCACCAAACGAAGAGAAGTGGCAACCAGACTGCATTTAAGGTTCAAGCGAAGCACAGAAAAGGAAGAACAGGATCCTGGGCAGGAGAAGGCTGAGAGGGGACCTGAGCAATGCACACAGGTACCTTAAGGGCCAGTGTCAGGGGGCCGGGGCCAGGCTCTTGTCAGCGGTGCCCAGCGACAGGACAAGGGGCAACGGGCACAAACTGCAGCACAGGGAGCTCCGTGGGGAGAGCAGGAAAAACTTCTTTCCCTTGAGGGTGCCGGAGCACGGGGACAGGCTGCCCAGAGAGGCTGTGCACTCTCCTTCTCTGGGGACGTCCAGAGCCCACCTGGACACGATCCTGTGCAGCTGCTGTAGGAGAGCCTGCTTGAGCAGGGGGTGGGCTGGGTGGTCCCGGGGGTCCCTGCCCAGCCCCACCTCCCTGGGGTGCTGTGGTCCTGAGCTACCAGACATTTGTGATGACTGTGTATTATAATGGGATGGCTGGAGGAACCCCTGCTCCCCCCTGCTGTATCTGCTATATGTCAGGAGAAAACCAGCCCTGGGTGACAGCTATGCCTGTACCCTCCATCAGGGCTGCGTCCAGCTGTGTGCCAGACGTGGAAGAGGAAGGCTAGGGAGAGGATGTACAGCTGGAGGAGCATCTCAGAGTGCCTGCACCACTGTTGATAGCCAAGTTGAGAGCAAGCAGCTCTCAGCACGGGGACTCAGCACCATCCTGACCACCCGTGGGCTCCCTCCCCACCAGCCCCATTAGGGAATGCCAGCAGCACCGACCCGGCAGCAGGTCCACCACAGCACAGTGCCATGGCCGGGGTCGCTTCCACAGGCTGCCGCGCTTTCATTGCCCTTCCTCATTCCCTGCCTGGCTGCCTGTTTGTTCTCCCTACTGGTTTTATTGTTAAAAGCCTTTTTAAGAAAAGCCCTGTGCAAAGCTAAGCAAGTGATATCTGCTGGGTCAATTTTAGCTGTTTTTATCAACAAAGGGAAGAAAAAAAAGAGGTGGAAGCAGAGAAACGTTTTGGCAGAATGCAGAAGCCAGATTCATCTAGCTAAACAGCTTTAAGGAAGCTGGGAGGGCATCTTTGCAAGCTATGTTTCCCCTTGTTAAGCTATGTCACCCCTTTTCAAGCCATTTCTCCCCTTTTTAAGTCATATCTCCCTTTTTTCTGTAGCACCTGGGAACCTTGGCTGGATGCTCATCCTGCCTGTCATCTCCAAGCCTCACTAATCAGGGGCATTTCCAGATGTTCGGGTCAAGGCTGTAACTGTGGGTCTTGACTGTACTGGCAGCAGCATCTAAGCCTGTCCTGGTCCCTTTAGGAGAGACTGAATGCAGGCAAGGAAGACCACATAGGACTCATCCACAGCTCTCCATGCCCAACACCAGCACTGGAGTCCCCTTCTCTCCTGTGCTGGGTGCCTGCAGGACAAGCCCCTCCAGGAAGAAACCCTTTGGGGTGCTGGCAGTTCCTGATTAAGTAAAATACAGCCGTAGTGCCATACATACCCTTCGGAATAGCCAGCAGCTCATCAGCCCCAGGCTCTGGAGAAGCACAGGTTTTGCATAATTCATTAAGCAATGAATAAAAATAATTGCAAAAGAAATAGAGTGAAACCAAACAAATGGAAGCTACTGGTGCAGCCCAAATTCAGCCTGGTAGCAGGCCCTCATGAATGTTAAGCGGTGGCAGGGAAAGCCAATGCCCTCATTAGTGCTGTCAAAATGAACTTTGGCTTTACATGAACCTAATGTGAATTTTCTGTTTGTCCTCAGCTCTGAGATGAGGCAGGGAGCATCTTCTTCATCCTCACCCCAATTTGTCTGCCCTCACAGAAATGAGAGATCAGCCAGCTCAGCTTCCAAAGCCTTCCCCACATGGGGGATGAGGCATCCCCCCAACCAAGTCACTCCTCAGACACAAGGTCACCATTTTACCCCATTTCAGGGAAAAGTAGAAGGTAACAAGGTAATTTCTGAAGCTTCTCGTTCATAAATGATCAGTGCAAAGAGCCACCTGAGCACTGGGAGGGCACACAGGTAACAGGCGAGTAGCATGGAGTAACACCCCACCTCTCACCCCACTGGTACTGAATTCATTGCAAAACTGAAGAACTAGGGAGCTGAAGAGGGAATAAAACTGCTTCTGCAGAGGGAGGGCAGGCAGACCATCCTGCTCATCCTTGACTGTCCCACACTTGCAGTGCCCCTGAGCAGACCCCGTGATACTGCTCCAGCCATCAGGGCTCATCAAGAAGACAGATCAATTTTGGGTATCACAAGCATGACAGACCACGCGGACACATCACCTCCCTGCAAACTCTGCCTGTGGGATAGCCCCATACAGGGGGAACAGCTGGGGAAGCATTGAGTGCTGCAGTGATGCAATAATAAAAATTTATTCAGTAAAATTTTCAAACTGGGCTTGTCATCAATGGCATGATGTCTTGCCTTGTGTGTACTCTCAATGGGAAACACCTGCTTTCCTGGATAGCCCCATCAGCTAATTACTCCAGGCAGCACGAGACACACTCCTGAACTCAGAGCAGGTTTCTTGTCCATGGCCATTGCACCAGGGAGTCATAGAATCATAGCATCGCTTAGTTGGAAAAGACCTTTAAGATCATCAGGTCCAACCATTAACCCAGCACTGCCAAGCCCACCACTAACCCATGGCCCTGAGTGCCACATCTACACATTTTTTGAACACCTCCAGAGATGGTGATTCCACCACCTGCCTGGGCAGCCTGTCCCAGTGCTGGACACCCTTTCGGTGAAGAAATGTTTCCCAGTCTCCAACCTAAACCTCCCCTGGTGCAACTTGAAGCCATTTCTTCTTGTCCTATCGCTTGTGACCTGGGAGCAGAGATGGACCCCCCTGGCTGCAGCCCCCTCCCAGGCAGCTGTAGAGAGCAGCAAGAGATAACAAGAGATTTAATAGAGGAAGAGGGAAAAGGACTGCATCTCTGCCATCTTTTGGTGTGGCTTGTGCTCTGCCCTACACAACAAGCAGCATGCACCTATGCGAGGACCCAGCCTGTTCCTCCTAAAGGCAGCTCCCTCCAGCTGTGGAGGGGCAGGGACTGGCATTCAGCCTCCCAGTGTGTGCCAGCAGTACTGCTCTTACAGAAAAGGGCAAGCAGCAGCCTCCCCATTCCCACCCGTACAGGAGGCATGGCCCACAGGCAAATCTTGCCAACGTGGCTGAATTCTCAGCACGCCCCCAGCAAAGCTGGAAAGGTGAAGCCAGAAATGTAGGCTTGCCTTCCCCTCCAAACTGTAGCAAGGCAGATCTCACCGGCAGTCCCCTGCTGTGCTTCCTGTGTTTTCTGTGCATTGTTCACTGCATGCCACTAGAACACATCAAACTGTTGTGGTTTGGGCCAGTTGGGATAGTGTCAGGTCACGGTGCTACAGCAGGAGCTGTGTCTCACCTGGCATTAGTACACATTTAGGTAACTGAACGCCTTGTGGAGCGGCTACGCACATCTCAGCTCATCTGTTAGATGCTGTGAAGACCTCGCTTGACCCAGAGGATCAAAGCCTGGCTGGTGGGGCAGTTGTTCAGGGCGTGAGCCCTCTTCTACTGGCACAGGAAAGACTTAGGAATATGTTTAACTTTAAAACCACTCATGTTTGGGAGGTCCCAAGCCCCGGAGTAGCCAGCAATTGCACACCCTCATGTCATCTCTGCCAGGGCTCCATGCTGATCTTGGTCCCCAGTGCAGAGTAACCTCTGATTCATGCTGGAGTTTCCTCTGGCTGGAGCCAAGTGCTGATGAGGAAAATCAGGGTATCTGCAGTGTGGGTGAGCAGGGGGCTGTAGAGCCTAGCTGCTGCATTTGCATCACCTATCACCCAGCACAAGGAGATAAGAGGGGCCCAAAGATTGGTCCGGACACACAAGGTTGCTCCAGATCAACTTGCCTCACCCTGCTGCAGTTCACTTTGTAGATACTACCAGGCTCTCACAGCAGGAATTGCAATAATCATGATCTAAACAGAGAGATGGGGACAGCCTGAGGCTCATCCACCCAGATGCAGTAAGAAGCACTAGAAGAAAATATGGTGCATGCTGATATATACACCTGTGGCTCAAGGCTCTTATACCTGCTGTCTGTTAAGCTTTATAGTCCTCGTCCTCCTGATATGCACCAATGCCTATCCTCTCCTTCACACTGCCTGGGACTGCAGTGGGCTCCAAGCTTGGCTGGGATGCTCCAAGATCACTGCACAGCACCAAGCACTCAGAGCAGCCAGTGTCTGGCATCCCACTAAGCCTGAGAAAGCAAGTGGAGCCTCCAGCCCTACAGCCTCAGCAGAGAAGGATCTCCTTATTCAAATCACAAAGGGTTTTGAGATGCAAGCAGCTCTGCCAATGTGCACCTCCGTGGTTGTTATTCAAATCAGTGATTATATTAACAAATTGCTGTGTGCAGATCTATAGAAATCTGCATACCATTAACATCAGCAGCTTCCCCTGGCTACCTCAGCTTTGTAGGAATGTGGTTGGAGCTACATCTCTAGCCACCTTCTCTGTGCTGCACCCATCCCGTGCAGCCCTGGAGCTATCAGGGGCAGATCCCACCCTGTCCCTGCCCTGGACTTACCCTGCCCCTTAAGCCTCCCTGGCAGTTTAGGGCAGCCTGAGTTTAAGCTCTCCCCTAAAACCAGGAGCAAGGTCTAATGTGTGCCAGGGCTGCCGAGGAGCAAGGTGGATCTGGGTATGCTTCTGGCTGCACAAGCTGGCAACACCATGGGGAAAATCACCCCACAAACTTACCCCATGCCTAGAACCAGGATGAAACCTTATTTCCTAAAGGTGGAAAAAGCTATATAAAGCAATAAACAGTCTAAAGATCCTAATATTCTTCGTAAGCCCTTGTATTCTTCCACCCCTGGGAACTGGTTATCTTCTACAAGAAACACAAAGCAATCAGAGGAAGCATCCATTCTCTTTTGAAAATGTATTTCCATTTTGAATGTGACTTCTTAGCAGCACCTATATTCCCTGCTTGTGTGGGTGACCTTATTTCAATCATCTCAGAATATTTCATTGGTAACTGCTTAAGAAAAGGCTGTATTTTAAAACCACCCAGAACTCGGGTTTCAATTCCTACTCTCTCCCTTTCCCAGCCCAAAGCTGAGCGCTGAAGGCTGGCACAGCACCCAACCGGCACCCAAAGCAGATCAGTGGGGCTGCTACCAGCGTGAGCGGAGGGATGCAGGTGGGTGCGGGAGGGTGGCAGGCTGAGCATCAACAACTGAGGCACTGGGGACGTGAAAAAAGTTTTCCCCCCTGAGGCAAGAAAACTGAGAGCCAAGAGCCCAGAAGGATTTGCCCAGTGGGGACAAGCATTTTTTCCTGACACTTCAGTGCCAACAACGTGGATTTTTATTATTTTTTTAATTAATCACACCCCAGGGAAAGACTGTAGGGCTGTTCCCACCTCGTGGGACACCCTATGTCCTCAGCTCCAGCCAGGACACAGACAAGAGACCCGTTTAGTACCTGCCAGGAGAAACCCTGGAGCAGACAACAAAGATGCCAACACACTCAAATTGGGGAATGGGGACATTCATCTGGACAGGGAGACACAGAAAGCAGACCAGATGTGCGAGGCAGACCAGGAGGAAAACACATCTCTTACCTCATCAAACCTGGCCTCGTCCTCACAGTTTTCAATCACTCGGGTGTAGAATGAGAGACCTGGAGAGGGAAGAGGAGAAGCAGGTTGGTTGCAGCGAGGAGTGAGGCAGCTGGGGTAGCAGGGACGAGTAGGGGCTGCATAGCACCGGCAGCAGCGAGACCGTAGAGTCGGAGTCTGCAGAGGTGGCCTCGGTGCAGCACAGCCTGTGGGCATTGCCTGGGGTGGGGAAAAGGCATCTGCGAAGGTGTGAGAACACTCAGGCAAGCGGGTGAATCCAGCTTCAGCTCCTCCATACCGGCACTAAACACCACATTAACCTGCTTAATAGCTAATTAAGAAGGATTTTCTGGAGTGCGCTTAATTGGCATATTGAAGTCGTGCTCCGTCTATTGCAGAGCAGATGAAACAGAGCAGGGGGATACGGACTGCGGCTGTTTCAGCAGCGGCTTTTAGATCAGTTGAACCAGGGCTCCTCAGGCTTAGGGGTATTGGTATGCCAGTCTACACACCCCAGAGGCATGCAGGAACCCTAAGGGTAAGATTTAGGACCGACTACCCCAAGAAAGCCACCCCAGCTCCTGCACAGAGCAGAGGATCTTCACGTTGGAGTCCAACCACCCTGATGGCAACATTCTTGCACTGCCACTGCCCCAGCTATGCCAGCCACTGCCTTGGGGCAGGGATCCGGGCAGGATGAGATGCTCAGACTACTCTGCCTGTGCAGGCAGGGGAGCCTCAAAAGCCTCTGGTCAGCTGGGAGCAGGGACTGGGTAAGAGGAGGAGCAGCTGCAGAGGGAAAGCCCAGAGAGCAGCCAAGCATGTGCATTAGTTATTGAAATAATCAGGTTTTCCCAAGGATCCCGGCTCCTAGGTTGCCCCATGCTTTCAGCTGTTCTCTGAGGGATAACCTCACCCACCCACACTCCCTGGAATCAATATTTTTAGTTAATATCCAGTTCATAACACTGCAGGAGGAAAAATTACAAAAATGCTAATATTTAATCACTGAATCATATTGAGGCTTTCCCTTCCCAGAAAAGTAACTATCTCCTGGGTAATTTAAAACATCTCTCTCTCTGTGTCAGTCTGGTTTGGGACCAGCACTGCACAGACAACCTGAGGTCAGGGTACATGGATGCCAGGGTCCCTTGCTGCTGCCAGGTCAACTTTTACTTTATTTTACCAAAGACTGAGGTACCCTGATGACACAGCCCTTGGCAGGGAACGCTCCATCCCTTTCTAATTTAGTTCTTACACAAGGAAGGCCAGAAAATCATTTTGTCAGACTTTCTGCTGCCTGCAGCAGCTGACCTGGGTAAGGCAAACCCGAAAGGTGCATCCTGTATCGCAAACCACTCTCCCAGTTCCCTGCCATGAATCATGGCACCCACGGATGCATGAGTTTCTTGGGGATATAGGCAGAGCACTGTATTTATCTCATGCCAGGCAACTTCAAGTGAGGGTGGAGGAGACCCATGAGCTTCATGGGCTATGGGATGGCTGCCCACCCTCGCCCCATGCACGCTACCTGCCTCCCAGTGCCAAGGGACACAGTGATGGCTCCCTCCTTGCTTTCCGTGGGGTGGGATGTAAGGTGCAGTGGGATGCAGCCCAGCCCCTCCTCATCCAAGGTAGGGGAGCCTCGGTGGGAAATAAGACCATGACTCCACTGGGATGGAGCCAGCAGGAGGAGGGCCACAGAGATACTCAGAGGCTGGAGCAGCTCTGGTGTGGGGACAGGCTGGGAGAGCTGGGGTGGCCCAGCCTGGGGAAGAGAAAGCTCTGGGGAGGCCTTATTGTGACCATTCAGTACTTAAAGGGGGCTTATGAGAGAGATGGTGGTGGTCATTTTAGTAGCGATGGGACAAGGGGGAATGGTTTTAAATTAAAAGAGGGGGGATTCAGACTAGATATAAGAAATATTTTTTTTATACTGAGGGCAGCAAGGCACTGGCATAAGTTGCCCAGAGAAGCTATGGATGCCCCATCCCTGGAAACATTCAAGGCCAGGTTGGATGGGGCTGGGAGCAACCTGGGCTGGTGGAAGGTGTCCCTGCCTATGGCAAGGGTCTGGGACTAAATGGCCTTTAAAGGTCCTTTCCAACCCAAATCATTGTGTGATTCGATAATTCTAGGACCACACAGCCTCCTGGGTGATGGGACAGACACCACATGCCAAAGGCACAGCCAGCATCTCAGCTTTGGTGTGAGCTCAAGGGGCAGCTGCTGAGCACCCTCATGTAGGTATGGGAGCAAACTACTGAGGAGACGTGCACAGGTCAGAGGGTGAATCAGCTGTGAGCGAATGCACGGAGGAAGCAGGATCTGAAAGACACTCCAAAGGAGACAATCTGCAACCCAAAATATTTCTCCTAAGAGCAAGACTTAAGAGAAGCCGACACGGTGGGACCCCTCTGCCCTGTCCCCTCCCAATCCAGTGAGCATTACGGTGATGTTTCTTTCATTACAGCAGTATCATTATCCATCTTCCCAGTGGTGCTCCAGGAGTATCCATGAATGATCTCCCTCATTTACACACACTAATCCAGAGACAAAGCCTCGCCAAGAAGCTCTTTATAACCCCATCTGTGATCAATTAGCTGACAAGTGTTCTAATTGCACCAGGGCACAGGCCCCCTCCTTCACAAATGCAATTAGGCTGGTCTAAGAATGCTAAAAGTGCTGTGGGCAAGTGACCCTGTAGGAGCTCAGACCCTGCTAGGGGACAGCAGCAGACACCCCCAAAATGGGCACGCTGCAGAAAAATCATCATTTTTCTGCTCTTCCCCTGCAGCCAGCCTGAAGAGCAAGTATTTGCAGAAAACCCCCTAAGTCACCCCTAGCTGAGTTGCACCTGCAGAGCAAAGAGGTTGAGAGCAACAGCAACTGATCGGGGGCTTTGGAGCCCTGGTCAGGATGCACAGAGCGGCTGCTGTGGAATGATGGGTGCCCTAGAGTCCCTGAAGTCCAAAACCAGCCCCAAATCTGCCTCCTCCTGGGAGGGTCATAAAGGTGAGGGATCCTGTTGATTGCGAGGGATCCTGTTGATTAACACACACATACACATGCAATCCAATGCCACAGTGGGAGACAACTCCCTGATACTTAGGGGTGGGAGTGGATTTTGGCCACAGTGCTGGGACAGAGCCTACTTCTCCCCTCCACTTCCAGAAGAGGAGCTGGATAACCTGGCACCTCCCCCTGGCTGCTCCCAGCGGTCCAGAACTGGGAGCTCCTGTTTGTGCCTCAGTTTCTCCTCTTTGCAAAATGCAAATAGTGCAGCTATGGCTCATGGGGGCTGCTGGGAGTGCAGGGATCCCTGAGAGAAGAGGAGCAGCGTTATTCCATAGTCATCCCACATGGCTGTCAGTCTCAGCCCATTCTCAGGAACGCTTTTATCAAGGTTGTGATTTATTAATCTCCCACCTGAGCTGAAGTTGAGCAATGTTTCGGAGCACTGCCCGCCTGCAGAAACACACATGGCAGCCTGTCACAGTGGAGTTGAATTCTTTTTAACTTCTTTTCACTCAATAATAGATGCTTTTGGCTGAATGAGCAAACACACACTCGGGGAGCTCTGCCTGAACCCCCCAAGCTGTGCTGCCAACAGGTGAGGAGAGGGAGAAGGCTGGATAGCAGCTTGACTAGCAAAAAGCATCCCTCTCTGTGGTGCTCAGTAGCTCCAGGAAGGCCAGGGTGCTGAGAAGTATCAGCACAACACTCAACCTTTGAGTTGCCGTGAAGAGCACTGAGGGATGTGAGGCTGGTGGAGGTCACCTCACTCCACGCTAAAGGGGTCTAAAGCTCTTCTAGAGTCACTGGAAAAAGGCAGGAGACTCTTCCCTCTGCAGACTTTGGTACCACAACCCAACTGTCCACAGCTGGATGCTCTACCAAGCCTGGGACTAGGCTCTAGGCCAATGTGCCTGTCTCCATCCCATCCCATCCCATCCCATCCCATGGCAGGGGTTAGCCCAGGGCTGGGCAGTTCTAGGGCAGTTTGGATGGGCCCCGGTTGGAGTGAAGAGCTGTGGCTAGCCTGGGTGGGGATCAGGGCAGCAATGGCACAGCATCATTTTAATCAAACAACAAAAATGCAGCCAGGTGGTTAAAGAGTCAGCCAGAGAGGATGAGGCAGTCAACAGGACAAATAATGCAACTTCATAGCAGCACTGAACTTGCCACACCATGACTCTGCTGCCCACCATTCCCAAAGTCTCATGGGCCAAGGGGACAGCAAAGCATTGCCTGAGCCACAGATCCATTAAACACTGGAGAAGCTTTGCCCCATCCACACGCCAAGTGCCCACAGTGCTGGGATGCTTCATGGCCACCTCCAGCGTGGGACCAGGTGGGGAGCAGACCCTGTTCCCAGCTCCAGGTGTACTTATGGACCCACCAGCGCAACAGCATCATAGCCATGTCCTAAGCACCCTGGAGGCAGGAAAGCCTTCATGCAGAAGGCAGTGCAGTACATCCTCAGAGTTGAGTGTCACCTGCTGAAACCCAGCACTGAGACCCACCTGTGCTGCGCTGAGACCTGACTCAGGCACCAGCAGAACCCAGGCCTGCTTCATCCAAAGCAATCAGCAATCTGGCATAAACCAATCCTCACACGCACCACCAAGCATGCCAAGAAAAGACCGAGAACATGCAAGAACTCCTAGCTCACTATTAATACAACTGTTGAAATCCATGGTGTGTCAGAAAGATCACCTTTCCATAAGGATCATACTGCTTATGTATCCTCACAGTGTGGTAATTGCAGTCCCCTCACCCAGAACGAGGTCCTGTCCCCCATGCAAGGTCCTGTCCCAGACTCACATCTCACATTAGCCAGCACCCCAGGCTCGCTGCTCTTCCACAACCCAAAATGATGCTGCTACACCTCAAAGAGGTATCCAGGGGATCTGCCCCTGGACTTCTCTGTCCACAGGGCAGACATGGAGCTGCCTCTGCTTGTTCCCCTTTTGCGGCAAGGAATTTGAGTAAGATGTAGAGAGGCTTTGGAGCTAAATGATTACATAAGACACTAAACTGCTGTTCCACATACAGGCAAGTTTTCTGCAGTTTTGGACACAAAGTGAGTGGCATGAACAGGGAATGAGCCCCAACCCCTCTCTACCCACCATTCCATCTGAGGGATGGGTTGGTCCTGGCCCTCCTGCCTGCTGCCTTCACTGGCCCTACCACACATGGGATTGCTTCCTGACCCACCTCCACCACCCTTTTAGCAGCAGGACATTGCTACCCATGACCTCAGGATCCAGCCCTGCTGGGTCTGGTCACCAGGAGCCTCTCCTCTAGGCCCAAGCTTGCAGAAGGCAGCAGCATCAGGTGTCCCAGTCCTGAGCTCTGCGCCTGCCCAGCATGAGCAGGGGAAGAGGCATCCCTGCCTGCACGTATCGGTAATACCGTTACAAGCACAGCATGAGACTAAACCCCCTCTTTGCACAGAAATCAACTGCAGCAAGATACCAGGAAAAAAAATTCTGAATCCTGACCCAGACATCCTTGAAGATGAAACCAAATTTCTCCCCTGGGAAAGAAATGTCCATGGGAGACCAGCTTCTAATGGCTCAGCACCGGGGAAGGAGACACAGCTGTGAAGTTTAGTGTCATCCTCCCGGGATGGTGTGACAGCAATAGCAATCCTGCAACACACAGAAGTCAGCTCATGCCTGGGAGGGGAATGGCAATGGCAATGGGATCATGGGGGGGCCTGGAAAAATGTCCTGGCACCCCGTGAGGGCTCTGACAAAGGAACTAGCAGGAGCATGAGAAGGTGGGCACAGCAGGAGCACAGTGGGTGCAGCGCTGATCTCAGAGCATCTGAGTGGGTGTCATTCCTATGCCCATTGGTTGGACCATAGGGTCTCACAGTGGCTCTTAGGCAAAGATGTCTCTGCTGTGGGGACAGCCTGGGAGAGCTGGGGTGGCTCAGCCTGGGGAGGAGAAGGCTGCGGGGAGACCTTAGAGCACCTGCTGGTGCCTAAAGGGGCCGGCAAGAAAGCTGGGGAGGGGCTTTGGGCAAGGGCAGGTGGCGATGGCACACGGGGGAATGGCTTTACCTGAGAGAGGGGAGATGGAGATGAGAGATGAGGCAGAAATTCTTCCCTGTGAGGGCGGCGAGGCGCTGGCCCAGGCTGCCCAGAGCAGCTGTGGGTGCCCCATCCCTGGCAGGGCTCAAGGCCAGGCTGGACGGGGCTGGGGGCAGCCTGGGCTGGTGGGAGGGGGCCCTGCCTGTGGCAGGGGGTTGGACTAGATGGCCTTTAAGGTCCCTTCCCACCCAGACTGTTCTGTGATTCTGTGTCACAGCAGGGACAGATCCTGCCTGTTCAACAGGATTAGGTGCCAGGCTCAGGGCCAGGCACACTCAACACGGGTTCTCCTCACTGGGAGCACCCGTGGTGGCCTTTGGCCCTCCTGCAGACCCCCTTGCCCCACTGCTGGGCGGGGGGGGGGGGCCGGGGGATGCCTAGGGTGGCTTAGGGCTGGGGCCACTCCAGGCTTCAAGCCAGCAGGGGGGCACGACCTGTTCCCAGAGATGCTACTTAACTGCCCCTGTGCTGATGCGGGGAGGCAGGGACAGGAAAGTAAAGGGGTAATTGTACCTTTTTAATGACTTTACACCCGCTAAGGCAGTGCAGGGAGGGCCACTTCGGACAGTGCTGACTGCCCTGGCTTGGAGGTGATGAAAATACCTGGTCCCCTGCTCTCCTGCAGCTATTCCCCACTTCTGGCACCGACAAACCATCCCACAGCTGCCTCTGCACACTGGTGTGCTCCCACATGTGGGAAGATGGATCCCGTGGGCTCACACCCAGCCTGCCCCAAGCTCCCAGGTGCCTGGAAATGGTTTGGTTGCTGCTGAGGGTACACACTGCTGGAGAGTTTTTGTGCCTTTTGCAGCTTGCTTCGGAGCTGGCGTGGATCCAAGCAGAAGAACCAAGGCTGCAGCATCCTTAGAAGAAACCCAAGCACACGCCAGGTTCCCGCACCAGGCAAGTTCTCCTCCTGTCCCTGCCAGTGACACTTTCTTGGGGACACAGCTTCATGACCAAGCCCGTGACCCTACAGCAGGAACCTCCGGCTGGGGCTGGGTCCTGCTCCCGGGGAGGGGGAGGGGGGAGTTTGTCACCCCGGGACTTGCCCCTGGATGAATGAATCCCCCCTGCCCAGGGGCTGCCCGGTGCAGGGGGTTAATGGGGGACCTGCAGTGTCCCAGGCCGGGTGCAGGCGGGCAGGGGGACCCCAGGAGAGCAGCTCTGGTGAGGGAGTGCTCATGCCCCAGTCGAGGAGGGGTGGGCAGCCCTTAAGGGCTCGCATCCCCCCTTCCCAACCTAAGGGTGGAGGGGAAAGCGAGGCGGGGGGGGCGGCAGGGAGCAACCCATCCCGGGACCCCCCCCGACAGCCCCCCCCTCCCCGCTACCTCGGAAAGCCGCTTTGGCGATGCGGTCGGCTTTGCCGCGGAGGCCGGAGACGGTGCGGAGCTGCAGCAGCAGAGCCATGGTGCGGAGCGGGCTGGTGCCGGCTGGCAGCGGGACGATGCGCTGTGTGCGGTACGGTGCGCGGGGCGCTGCGCTGCGCGGGGTGCGGTACGGTGCGCGGTGCCGGGCTCCCAGCTGCGCTCCGAAGCGCGGTGCGCTGAGCGGGGCGGGGTGCAGTACGGTGTGCAACACGGTGCGCGGGGCGGTGCGCGGAGCCGCGGGGCGGTGCCCCCCCAACAATTCGCCGTTGAACCCTCCCCCACCCCACCCCCACCCCCCGGGGAAGCCGGGTGGTTGGGGGGGCGGGGGGGGGCGGGCTGCAGAGAACTTCCCGCTCCGGTTGCAGGCGGTTGTGAGTGGGGAAACTGAGGCAGCGCCGCACATCTCCCCGGCCCCAGCACGGCATCTGCAAGCTGGAGCCTCTGGGACAAGAGCGTGCACCCCCAACACCCCCCTCCCCCCTCCCCCCCCCCCCAAAACCGTACCGCACGGTGCGGGGTGCGCAGGAAGACCTGAGCTCAGCCCACACTGCCTGGGACCACCAAGGGCCAGCCAGCGCAGGGACCCCGCACTGTTCTCCGTGTGTGTGTCCCTGCCACGATGCCCACAGGTGGCACACGTTGCTAAAAGCACACGGCAGAGCCCATGGCTGTGGTAGTAGGGCCGCTGGGGCACAGCCCTTCAGCTGGACCATAAAGTCTGGAGCAGAGGGTGGGACGTGTCTTGCCGCGGTGCTGGATGCAGGAAAGTCCCTGGCGGTGTTGGTGGCATCCCAGCCTGGAAGAGCCGCTGCCCAAACGCCAGCAGTGCTGCGCTCTGCTGCATGCTTATACGAGCTGCAGTATGCTCCGCTCGGCATGTTCGCCATGCTCTACGCTCAACCTCAACAGGACCGAGTGGAATTTCCAGATATAAGTGGTTTATAATCAGCTTTACAATCTGGACTCGGGTCCTGCCTGTAGGGTTGCACGTGAACACCTTTCCTGGGGTCTTCCAATTGTCCTTTATTTCAAGGATGATGATTAATGCATGCATTTAGGAAGAGGAAGAGCACAGGGACAAGGGTCTTCCAGCCTCATACATCTTCCTTTCCTGCTTGGGCTCTTCCAGGAAAAATCCATCTGTGGTGAAGCATGAAATCAAGAGAGCTTCAGCATCATCAGAGAGAAGCGAGGGTGAAATCTTCACAAATAAATAATAAATAATAAATAAACACTGGAAATAAGACATCTGTTTCCACCTGCCACATCAGGTTGTTAGAGAGGCTGGATTGCTGTCGTCCTGCCAGCAGCAAACATCACTGTGCTCGTTCATAAGTGCATGAGAGAGAAGAAACTTGTGGCGATTAACAGCGCGTGCCATTTCTCATTAGGTTCATAATTAACTCCTGGCAGCAGGGAGGGAGGAGGTGGCAGTGTGCAGGGTGCCAACCGGTGCTGAGGGATCCGGGAAAGGCAGGTTTGTCATAACATTGGGAGGGGAAGGTGCAGCCCTGCCCAAGCTGGTCCGTGACATGTGCCCATGTCAGAGTTCAGGAGATGAGGCCATGTGTGACCCGGAGATGTGTCCAGTGTGTCCCATACTGCTAAACCAGCATTTTTTGGTCCCTAGTTGGCCTTTTTCAGCTGAGCCATCCAGACTGGTGCTGCTTTTGCAAGCCCCTTCACCCTTCTGCCTTCAGCCTTGCTAAAAAGCTGGAGTTTGGAGGCAATGAGGGTTTTTTCTGATGTTTATCCTGATTGTTTGGAGGGGGTCTCATGCTTTTTGCAACACATTTTAAGGTGTTTGGCTCTTCCCTGCTGTGTAGTCAATGCTGCATGAAGGTCAACGCAGGTGCTGCTTTGACCCTTATCACAGAGCATCTCTAGTGGGACAAAACAGCCACATGAAACTCTTCAGTCAAACACTGCTCATCTTTTCTGGTGGCCCAGCAGAAGATGTCCTTGCCTCCATCTCCCCCAGTTCTGCATCCTAGATTCACTCAATTCGAGAGCAAGCAAATCACACCAGCAATTCTAGGAGGCACCTTCCAAGCAACCCACATTGCCCTAAAGGCACAAGTACCACAGAAAACACCTTCTAAATCATGTAGTTAATTTTAAACCTCTTACTTAATATGAGAAAGTGGATAACTAAGAAACAAAAAATCCCATGTAAGTAGTGTTGACTAAAGATATTCATTGCAGTAGGATGGATCACTTAGAGCTGCAACATGATCAGGTGAGTGGTGCTAGATGGCCACCACATAAACACCAACCTGAAGGACCTGATAAGGATTGTGATTTCATTTTTCCTAATTTTCTATGAAATCCCAGACATGATTTAGCTGTTCCCACTCTAAAAGCACAAGTGGAGGGTTCTTGGGGAGTGGTACCCTGTAGTTTTACAGCCAGACTTAAAGAGACACAGCAAAGCAAGAAAGAAGAAATTAAGGCTGAAGATGATATACATGTGGGTCTTTAATATGGTGCATTAAATCTGACTGCAATCTGGCAACTGCAGTCACTGAAGGCAGTGCAAGGAACTACTGCCCTTCGGCTGCTGGACATCCTCTGAGGATGCTACAATCCAGCGAAGTTTGCTCATAACTAAGAGACCTCTAGAGCTCAATGCTCTTCTGGATGGTGGAAGATCTACACTTGCCTCCCTAGTGATTTATCCACCCATTATACCCATAAATTGGATAATGAAGATGAGCAGGAGCAACGTAGGAACCCAACAGCAAAGTCATCAAAAAACCACAAGGATTGTCAAAGTATGGTGTGTTAAAAATGTTCTCTCCAGCTTAAGAGCTAAAGCGTCCCGCCTGTGATTAACAGAGCAAGATGAGAAAATGCCCTTTATAAACACTAATTTCAGTTTTTCACAATATCTCTGCAATTTTCACATCGCTGCCTGTGAATAAAATTACACACCCACCTCTGAATCACTGATGATTGCTCTTATTTACTATGGGTTTACACCACAGGCAAGCAGGAAAGAACTGCTTGCCATGGCAGAATCAGGCCCTTAACCAGTCCCTCCACATACACCTCCCACAGCACCAGTATTCCCACTTAGAAAAACTCCAATTGCACATGCTGAAGCAATAGATGATGCTACAGAACATTAAGCCCCAAATTAATGAAATTTTCTCTTCTTAAGTCTTCCGTACTTTTTTCCAGCTCTTCTCTTCCCACGCTTGGAAAAATTGTATCAGCCTCTCCATTTGCCAAACCACTAAAACTCTATATTAATTACAGAAAGTTGCTGTGTTTTTCCCAATTTTTTTGTGTTGCTAGATTGTTAGACAAAGGCATTGCCTTTGGGGGCTGATTTTGACCCCTTTCATCAACAGGAATCTCTGGGACAGGCACTGAATGATGTTTAAATGCTAATGGGGGCAATAATGTATAGTGTAAGCATGCGTGTGTGTATATCAAGATGTATATTTTCCTCTTTATGTTATGTTTCTCTTCTTGTGCCATCCAGGCTGCTGCTTAAAATCCCCAGGACCCTGATGCCTTGAGCAGATCCAGGCTGCAGTAACACAGCCTGATTCTAGTAACATACCCACAATAACTGTGCCAAATAATCCACTCCAAATTTTCTTCCCAGTGCTAGAAAGCCTTGATGGATGCCTGAACCAGCCCTTGTCATTGCGTCTGCAGACTGGCACAGTGATGTAAGGCCTGTGGTGATGGGACAAGAGATGATGACCTGAAAGAGGGGAGATGTAGATGAGAGATGAGGCAGAAATTCTTCCCTGTGAGGGCGGCGAGGCGCTGGCCCAGGCTGCCCAGAGCAGCTGTGGGTGCCCCATCCCTGGCAGGGCTCAAGGCCAGGCTGGACGGGGCTGGGGGCAGCCTGGGCTGGGGGGAGGGGTCCCTGCCTGTGGCAGGGGGTTGGACTAGATGGCCTTTAAGGTCCCTTCTAACCCAAGCCATTCTGTTGTTCTGTGATTCTTGAGTCCCTCCAAATGAAATTCACAATAACTGGAGGGTTTCCTCCTGCCAGGTGTGGACAAGGAGATGGTTCTCTGCTGGATGTGCAGCCATCAGGTGTCCCAGCAGGTTGCATTTCACCCCATTGTCCTCTCTTCTCGCTCCCAGCAGGATGCAGGCAACGTGGGGCAGAGCCCATCAAAGGGGCAAACAAAGCCCAAAGGAAGGCTCTGGTGCCACGCCAGCTGCAGGCAGCATGCGTTGGGGACAGTGTGCTTTGGGGACAGCATGTTGGTAGGGCAGCAGTGCTGGCAGGGCAATGCAGCAGCAGGTGGAGAGGGGAAGCAGAAAGCAATTATGCAGCTCTGTCTGATGGGCTCCTTTCAGATGTAGAAAATATCCGTATGGGAGAGCTCTTGAGCTGGGATATGCAGCAGCTCTGTGCGAGGACAGAGAAGATTTCATTTTCCAGTGGGTGATTTTGCTAAAAGAAATATCACCTGCCCTTTCCTCCAGGCTGCTTCATTTAGTTTTCAAAGCCTGCAGCACTCAGCTCTGCAGATTCCTATGCTGGGTCCACTGGCTGCTGAGGTCACCGCTGGTCCTCTCTCCCACTGTCAGCTAAAGTCCCAAATCCTGCAGAACAGGAGCAGCACCTGAACCAGCTTTTCCATCAGCATCAGCCTGGAGGGGAGCCCTGCCAGAGGGGCAAAGAGGCTGCTGCTGGAAGCACAACAAAAAGGAGCAGAAAAGACCCTTCTCCTGCAATGCAGATGTTCCTCAGACCGAGTCCAGGGGCCTTGGTGACAGGTAGCAGGTGAACCTCCTTGCCCTGAGGGACAGCGATGTGCATTTCATTTCCCATCAGACTCACTTTTTTTTTTGGCCCCTGTGCAGTCCCTTTGCCCCAACAGCAAGAACTGAACTAGACCCTTGGAGGATGAGTAAGGAGGACACCCTCATGGGGCCACATACGCAAACTAAAGCACCTTTCTGGAGTTTCTCCAGACCTTTTCTTGGGGTGCTTTCAAGTGCTTCACAAGTATTACTTACACCACAGCTTCCCAGAGAACAGTCACATTCATTCAGCCCCACTCAGAGGGAACTGAACCCCCCATTGATGAACTGTCCCGTGGAGCAGGGTCTGTGTACTGTAGGTGCATGGGAAGCATCCAAGATACTCCTGACTGCTGTAATTGGGGCCCAGGAATGAGCAGAAAAAGGGCTGGGAGCAACCCTTGTCCCCCACTGTCTTTCATCACTCCACTCACAGACTCCATCTTACAGATCCCAGCTCTTCCCGACCTTGACTCTGCCACCATCAGCCTCACTCCATCTGCCATCATCCCTCCTGCAGTCAAACCTCTTTCATTTTAAAGAATTTCAGGGATGCAACTGTCATGAATGAGGCTTTGTGGGATAAAGCTGCCTCGTAGCATCATCTGTGATTCTCAGTGCTGCAGTGGGTGGCTCTGCATGTGTGTATCAGTCTCTGGAAAAAAGGGGAGGAAATGCTGTGGAAGCAGTTTCTGTACATAAGCAGAAGCGCAAGCAAGTAAAAGGGCTTGTTTAGAAAGGAGGAATGCCAAATCCCAGGCAAACCAGTAAACTTTCCTGTGTAAATCAGTGCTTGCAAGGTGTCCTCATGCGATCTTCTGGATTGAGTGTCCTACTCCAGTGCGGCTGTGCAGGGAATAGTGTGAGCTCTGCACTCTTAGTAACAGCAGGTCCTTCTGGCATAGAATTACAGAATCATTTTGGTTGAAAAAGACCTTTAAGATCATCAAGTCCAACTATTAATCCAGCACTGCCAAGCCCACCACTAACCCCTGTCCCTAAGTGTCATGTCTACGCATTTTTCAAACACTTCCAGGGATGGTGACTCCGCCACCTCCCTGGGCAGCCTGTGCCAGTGCTTGACCACCCTTTTGGTGAAATGTTTCCTGATATCCAACCTAAACCTCCCCTGGCACAACCCGAGCAGGTTCTTCACCCCCTTCAAGCCTCCCACCAGTTCCCCTCTCCTCCAGCTGCACCAGCCACCCACCTGCCCTGCCCTGACTGCACTAACCCCAGCTAGAAGAGGTCTAGTCCCCTTCCCCAGCCAGAAGATCAGCAGTTTTCAAAGAAAGCAACCTAGTCAGTGTGGTAGAATTGTCCTTTGGTAAATCCATTTGGCCTTTTGCATCATTTTCCGTCTATTTTATCTTCCCATCGTATCCTCCAAGACAGGTTGGAGAGCCATGGGGATGCTCAGCTGAAAGCCCATGGTGAGCCAGACAACCTTCTCACTCCTTAAATGCCAGAGCTGTACTTGTTACTCAGCAGCTGTAGCACAGCTCTCAATGAGTGGATTTTTATTATTTTCTTTTTAATTCTAACATGGAGGTTTTCACGTTTTCTTGAATTCATGGCAATTAGCAAACCAAGCTTTCCTCATCTCTCCACCCTGCAGAGAGAAGCCAGCTGTAAGGACACATGGTGGTTTCCTGCATGAGGTCTTCTGTGCCCATAGCAAACTCCTGGTGATGGATCCCACCCTCCCCAGTTTCTCCCCAGTCCCATGGTGGCTGAATCCACATCTCACTGGGACCTAGAGAAGATAGCAGCAAGGAGCCTGGCCAGCTCAGGCTGTGGTGTTGGCCACAATGTCCCACTCATGGGGATGCACAACTCAACTCAGGAACACCTCATCAACTCCAGAGCAGAACCATCCTCTAGGAAAGCAAAACCACGTGGCTTTTGGAAATGCTGCAGCTCAAGGCTGTGCAGTGTGGTGAGACCAACACATGCCTCTGCAGCACAACCTGACCGTGTGGGGAGAGAAGGTGGCTGGGAGACCTTCTCCAGGACCCACACTGTAATGTCCTGGTGTGAGGTGGGTGCTGAAAGCCCCTGAATTTCTATTTTCTTTCCTTTTCTTTTTCTTCTTTTTTTTTTTTTTTTAATTTGAAATACCTCAGAGCTTAGATGGAGATGCAAGTAAGGAAAAGCCCCTCCAATTTCCAGTGCCCCTTACAAGCAAGGACTCATTTTACAAGGATTATTTTAATAGAATTCTCAGATTTCTGTGTGCAATTACATTGGCTCTTTATAGGCAACTGACCCTTCTTAAAGCCTTTCCAGGACAGATCCCTGGTTGCCCTCCTGGGGCAGGAATGAAACCCACTACTCCCCTTAAATAAGGAGTTGGGGGAAAAAAAAAACAAACCAAAAAGCCTAAAAAATGCAAAGCTGGGGACATTTCTGCGTCCCCTGCAGTAGGAAGGTTGAGGGAAGGGGGTGCAGGGGTGGATGCAGGCAGTGGCTCCAGGGTGGGTGCAGGCAGAGGGTGCTGGGGTGGGTACAGTGGCGAGGGCTGGCTGGGTGCAGGCAGTGGGTGCAGAGAATGGTCAAGAGTGGGTGCTGGGTTGTGCAGGGGGGTCTGGAGGGGTGATGCTGAGCTCCCTGCCTTGTTGGTGGTGTTGTTTGTGACCTGGCTGGGCCAGCCAGAAGCAAACAGGACAGGTCTGGAGGCAGCTGCAGCACAGGGATGCTCCACACCCCCAACACAGCTGGCAGCAAGTAGGGGCTGAGCATGGCTGGACCGCACTCTGAGGACCCCCACCCTGCCCTATGGACCCTACACCTTTCATGGGTCCTGCACCCTGCCCCACCACCCTGCCCCTTCCTGTTCTAAGACTGCATTTAGCACGGGCTGTAAGAGCCAGGAACTGTAGAGACCCCATCTCCCACCTGCTCTGCCCTTGAGCCCCATGCCTGCCTGTTTCCTCAGGCTGCTTTACATGGGTCAGGGGGTGTCTTTTTTATCAGACATTGTACAGAGACAGAGGGGTAGATTTTCTCACCTCCTCAGGAGTATCACATGAGGACAGTGAATGATGCATGCAGCAAAGGATGGAAAAAAACGCAAAAGAGCGAGGCAGACCTCTCCCACACATCCTGCTAAAGCACCTGCCTGGTCCTGGAAGGACTTTGGGGGCTTTTCCTCTCCCCATTAGACCCCAAATCTCTCTCACCCAGATGAGCTGTGATGAATTTCAGCTTACCCTCCCCCTGCTCTCTCTAGTGAGGCAGCTTCCCCAGCCCCTTCCTGACTTCTCATATTTTTTCTGCTCTTCTCTTGTTTTCTTTCATGTCTCCTTTTATTTGTGTAAGCAAAGACTCATGCTGCAGCCAGGGCTGGTCCAAACTGCCGGGGAATGCCCTTGCCCCAGGCAGCCCTTGCCCTGGGTGGGCAATGTCTGTCCCTGGCAGCTTTGCCCTGGCAGAAAGCCAGCCCAAGTGCCAAGGCTGTGGGTCCTGTGGACCCAGGAGGTTCATCCACACCCATGGTCTCCTTGGTGGTGGAGTTAAATGTGTGCCTGGCATCCATCCCTCCCGCTGCTGCTCTCTGAGCTGATGGAGTCCATTTCTTCCCTACAGGCAGAGCTATATTTGTAGAAAAAAATTAAAAAACAAAACAAAACAAAATATATATATGAATTTTTTCTTTCTTCTGGTCATCTGGGAGCCTCATTTTCAGCCATCCAGCACTCTGGTTGACAGCCTGCTCTGCATTCACATCTGAAGTACTCTCACTGCTTTAACCCCAAAGTAAGTTTGCTGCCAAATCTCTCTCCTTTCCTTCTTTTCAGCTGCTCTGGCAAACAGCAAACTGCAGCCATGCTGCAGGGAGAAACACCCTGAGCTGCAGGGCCTGATGCACGAATGCTGGGCTGTGCTCTGTCTGCCTGCCTGGGTCTGCATCTGCCTGGATGCATGGGTGCTTGCACACTTAAATCTCATCCCACACTTTTGGCACCTGTACCAGTTCACCCAAATGGGATTATAGAATGGTTTGGGTTGGAATGGAACTTAAGCACCATCCAGTTCCCACCCCCCTGCCACGGGCAGGGCCCCCTCCCCCCAGCCCAGGCTGCCCCCAGCCCCGTCCAGCCTGGCCTTGAGCACTGCCAGGGATGGGGCACCCACAGCTGCTCTGGGCAGCCTGGGCCAGCGCCTCGCCGCCCTCACAGGGAAGAATTTCTGCCTCATCTCTCATCTCCATCTCCCCTCTCTCATGTAAAGCCATTCCCCCGTGTCCCATCACTACATTCCCTACTAAACCTTCCCAGCACTGTGGAGAGTGGCAAGCAACAGGGTACTTGCATATCAAATATCTTTCTTTACTGCTTTGCTTCGGATTTATGGCTCATTGATATCAGCACTGCAGGGCTGTCACCAGCTGCACTTCATCCCCTTTGTGTCTCAAGAGGCTCAGACAAGAGAAATGCTCATTATCACAGCACCACAGGGTGGTGGGGATGGGCAGGGACCCCTGGGACCACCCAGCCCACCCCCTGCTCAAGCAGGCTCTCCTACAGCAGCTGCACAGGGCTGCAGCCAGGTGGGCTCTGGACGTCCCCAGAGGAGACTGCACAGCCTCTCTGGGCAGCCTGTCCCCGTGCTCCGGCACCCTCAAGGGAAAGAAGTTTTTCCTGCTCTCCCCACGGAGCTCCCTGTGCTGCAGTTTGTGCCCGTTGCCCCTTGTCCTGTCGCTGGGCACCGCTGACAAGAGCCCGGCCCCGGCCCCCTGACACTGGCCCTTAAGGTACCTGTGCGCATCGCTCAGGTCCCCTCTCAGCCTTCTCCTGCCCAGGCTGAACAGCCCCAGCTCCTGCAGCCTTTCCTCCTAGGAAAGATGCTCCAGAGGCTTTGTCACCTTCATGGCCCTTCCCTGAACTGTCCATGTCTCCCTGGAACTGGGGAGCCCAGCACTGGACCCAGAGCTCCAGGTGTGGCCTCACCAGGGCAGAGCAGAGAGGGAGGACCACCACCCTCAACCTTGACATGCGGAATCGAACTCTACCGCTTGAGGAGAGTTACAAAGCAGGTATGTTTATTGCAGCACTTGGGTGCAAGGCGGATCGCTCCTCTTGCACACCGTTTCAACAAGCAGCCGGATATTTATCATACAAAGTCATGCATATACATAAGGCTTCCAAAAATTCTTTATCATAATCTCCTCCTTGTGGCACCTCTTCAAGATGTACTTTTCACCTTTGGTATGGAATGCTGTGAAACTGGTTTCTTCTTAGACAGTTACCTAAAGTTCCTGCTTATCTTTGCATACATTAGCAGTCTTTGTTGTTTAGTTTCTGTTATCTACTAGACTTCTTTACATGTCATCCATTATCTAACTTTTTGTTCAGGTGTAAAACACCTGCTGGCTAACGATGATATCGCCCACCTTATCACCCACTCTACACATGTCAAGCTAATACTTGTCCACTGGACTGGTTTTTATCTCTATCAACCTGCTGGCCACATTCCTCCCAATGCACCCTAGGATCCCACTGGCCCCTTGGCCACCAAGGCACACTGCTGGCCCATGGCAACCTGCTCCCCACCAGCACTGCCAGGTCCTTCACAGAGCTGTCCCGCAGCAGAGGGTCCTCTGTTAAGCCAGAGCTGAGCAGAGGGAACGGGCCTGCACGGTGCTCTCATCCTGTATGTTGGTGAATGAACATGTCTTCGGTCAAAGGCTGGATGTGGCCACTGATGTCCTGACATCCTTATTGCACCAGTGGCAGTGGCAAGCAGAGTCCATTTAACAGAGAGATCTGGATTAGCAAGCTTCTCTCGTGAAAAATCATCTGGGTCCTTAGATGAGCAGAATGCTGGTACTGAATCATGCTCAAATATAAGCAATGTTCAGTGTGCAAATCCTCATTCCCGGCTCAAGCTGCGCTATGGGAACTGGGCAGGGTCAGGCAGACGAACTCACATATAATGGACTTTCCTGGGAAAGCTGGGGCTTTTGTGCTGTTTGTCCCAGAATGCTAATTGGGATTTTACTGTCTGGCAGACAAATGAACTCGTGCTTATACCTGGGGTGTCTACTGGGCGTCAGTGCTGTCCCTGCAGCAGGGCTGGCCAGGGTCTGGGCTCAACACAGGGGGTTGCTGGGGCCCCCAAGCCCAGTCCCTGCCATGGGCAGGCAGCAAGGTGGTGGCTTCATCCACACAGACTCAAAAAAAACTGCTGCAACATCCCTGGAGAGGGAGGCACAAGGCACAGGACTCAGAGAGACCCAGGGTCTCATTGAACAGGGGATGCACTAAGTAGTTTGTTATTGATTTACTCCTTCAGGTATCTCCTTTCTTCAACAGCTCTGTTTTCTCCACCCTGGCAGCAAGGGGAAAGAGGCTATATTTCCTTCTTCTCTCAGATATTCCCTTTCTTCTCCTGGCTTTTGCAGAATGATACAGATCTGCACTCAGAGCCAAGGTCTCCTGCACCAGCTGAAAAGTTGGGTTTGGGTTATACAGGCAGAGCATCTCAGACTGCAGCAAAATTAACTCCAGTACGCCTTGGGTGAGTTTGCTTGGAAGAAAGAAGCAGTTTCCACTGACTCCTGAGAAACGTGGCAGTGCCTCAGCACATTGGGCTTTTCAGGAAAGCTGCTTGCTCACGGCCAATGCAAGAAGCTGGAGGGAGAATAATGGCATATTTCCATGCTCTGAGAATACACTGGGAGTCCCACAAGCTCTCCAGGATGGCAGAAGGGGTGAATACAGTTTATTCTTTTACCTCTCATTATTGGTGATAACTGGATTTTCATCTCTGAGCATGCAAAGAGCTAAGTGAATTTCCAAATAATGTCTTTATGGGGCAGATGAAGTGGTAGAAATGAGTCTGTGCAGCCCTCCCTTGCCCTCAGAGCCAGCCATGGCATCAGAATTCCATGCCCTAGCCTGGGCCTGTGTTTTGGAAACGGAGCATCTGTGGGGCTGTTCCCTGACTGAGGGATGCATCTGAGCTCCTTGCTGGCAGCTGTGGTGTCTGAGCCCCCCGCTGTAGTGTGCACAGGGGCTGAGCAGCTGTGAAACACCTTGCTGAGAGAGTCACAGGGGAGCTGCTTCACCTGGGAGTGTCAGGGCAGATGCTCTAGGAGCTGGACCATGTGAGGGAGCTGGTCAGCATCTCTGGGGCACAAAGTGGACAGCAGTAACATAGCACTGCTGAAACATGGATTAGGTAGCTGGGTATTCCTCTCCAGCAATGAAAGCACAGTGGGTACCTTGAAGATAGAAATAAATAGTCATAAATATTTTTTAGCAAGAGTAAAGGGAAAGTAAAACCTGGTGAGGACATGGAGTAGCACAGACCACAGCCCAAATTCAGGGAACAGCAAAGCTAAACTTTCCTGGAGAGACTTTGCATCGACCCACAGTGCAAACTCAGCCGAGACTGTCAAACTTCACAGCCGTGGGCTGTGCATGACTGGCTGGCATGCCATGGGGCACAGCCCAGCATGGTGTCCCACCAGCCCTGTGGATGGACCCCCGTGGCACTGACAGCCCCCACTGCTCTGCTCAGCCCTCCAAGGACCAGAGGAGCTGTCAGAGTAGTGTCTTCCTCTCAACTAGCATGTGTTAAAGCCAGCATCCAAAATTCCCTCTGGCCTTGAGCTCTGAGCACAACACTGGCCTCCTGGGAAAACACGCCTGTAGTGCTGCCAGCCCAGGACTGGGAGCTGAGCTGCAGGGGCAAGCCGCAGAGCCAGCCACCAGCAGAAATACGTGGGTGCCCTCTACTGCTGTATTCTGAAGCTCAACAGGAGTGTAAAATCCAGAAAGACACCCTCCAGTTATCTTCAGAGGGCTTGAGATAAAATATCTTCACATATTTTCCTGACATCTGGCTGGATCTGCCTATGTTGTATCTTGTACCCATCTCTGCTTGTATCACCGTGCACCTCAAAAATCAAGGTGGATCCTCCAGCCTCCTACATCCTCTAGATCCTCTCCTCTCTGCTACCTGCCCTTAGGTAGCTGTAGGCAATAATAAGATCCCCCTTTGCCTTCTCCTCTTGAGGCTGAACAACGCAGCTCTCTGCCTCTCCTTGCACACAGAACCACAGAATGGTTTGGGTGGGAAGGGACCTTAAAGACCACCCAGTCCCACCCCCCTGCCACGGGCAGGGACCCCTCCCCCCAGCCCAGGCTGCCCCCAGCCCTGTCCAGCCTGGCCTTGAGCCCTGCCAGGGATGGGGCACCCACAGCTGCTCTGGGCAGCCTGGGCCAGCGCCTCGCTGCCCTCACAGGGAAGAATTTCTGCCTCATCTCTCATCTCCATCTCCCCTCTCTCATGTAAAGCCATTCCCCCGTGTGCCATCGCCACCTGCCCTTGCCCAAAGCCCCTCCCCAGCTTTCTTGCCGGCCCCTTTAGGCACTGGCAGGTGCTCTAAGGTCTCCCCGCAGCCTTCTCCTCCCCAGGCTGAGCCACCCCAGCTCTCCCAGCCTGTCCCCACAGCAGAGCTGCTCCAGCCCCTGAGCATCTTCATGAATGAAGATTCACAGTTTCAGACTGAAAAAGTTCTGTCGTGGGGACAATGCTGCAAGCTCGCCTGCTTCTGCAGCTCTACTGGGGTGAACAGTGCTGGGGCTGTGGGTGCCCCAGTGCCCTCACCCCATGGCTGAGCCCTGCCTGCACCTCTGTAACCCCTGCCTGCACCTGCACCTGCTGCTCGCCCCTCCGTAACTATCCCTGGTGCTCTGCTGCTCCCCAGCCCACCGCTGCTCAGCACAAAGACTCTCTGGCATTTGCTGTGAGTGTCACTGGTGAACCTGAGGTCCTACCAGACCTTCCCCTCAGGGAAGAGAGTCACCTCCCAGGACAGAGTGAGCCAAGATACTCTGCCCAAGCAATGACATTCACCCTGCCCTCAGTGGAAACCTGGTTTTCCAGCTGGGAGATGAACAACTGGAAAACAAAGGAGAGGGAGCTGCTCTCTGTCTTGTGCCATGGGACCTGTCCGCATGCAGTAGGGATGCTCCATGGCCTCAAAGGAGAGGGGGCAGCTTCCCATCACGCCTCTCGTCCTGCCATTTGGGATGATCAATGGGCTGAGAAGACACTGAGGACAGGCAGGGGATTAGCTTGGTTTGACAGGGTCACCGGCTGGTAGGCAAAATGCCCCTGTCCGTGCATGCTGCTGCATCTGCTGGGGTGGAAAGGCAGCTCTGCCCCAGTCTGGGCTCTGCTTAAGGTGCTGAGGGGTCACCCTGGACCCTCTCACTGGGGCTGGGATGAGCACTGAAGTGTTGTGCTGGTGAGAAAGAGCAGATGGACTTCAGCATAGTCACCACCGACCTCAGACAGGGTGGTGAGCCTGCAGATGACATGAAATCACCCAGGATAAGAAGAAAAGCTGCAGGATGGTCTCTGGGGAAGATGCTGCTAAATCACCCATGGGGCTCCCAGCCCATTGGTACCACCCAGCAGCCAGACCATGGTTTTACAGCGGGTGGCTGGCTGGCAGTGATCAAAAAAGCAAATCAGACTGCAGGAATAATTCAGAAAAGGGTGGAGAGCAGAGCAAGCAGTGCTGGGAGACAACAGGGGGATTGCCCTCCCTGGTGCCTGTACATGGCATGGCTGTCCTGCCTTCAGAAGGAAATGATGGAGCAGGGGAGGGTGAGATGCTGGAGCAGGAAAGGATTCAGGAAAGGGCACTGGAGCAGTTGGAGAGTCCATGTGGTGTCTGTGCATGGAACTGTCATGCAAGATAGCATCCCTCAGCCTGCCAGAAAGATACTGGGGGTGGGCAGGAGAGAGGGTTGGTTGTCCACTGTCCCATCCTGCAGAAGAGCTGAACAGGACCATGGGAGGTTGCCACTGTCAGGCTCAAAGCAAACCCAATGGGATAATTCTTCTAAACCACAGGGGTCCCCTTCCCAGGACACTACACACAGCAAAACTTAACATGGTTTCAAAAAGCTACCAAAGAAAGTCGTGGAAGAAAATTACTCTCAGGATGACTGATGTCAAGTTCTGGGGTCCCCAGTATGAGAGAGAGAGGGAACTGCTGGAGAGGAGCCAGCGGAGGTGACCAAGCTGATGAGGGGCTGGAGCATCTCCCTGGTGAGGAAAGGCTGCGGGAGCTGGGGCCGTTCAGCCTGGGCAGGAGAAGGCTGAGAGGGGACCTGAGCGATGCACACAGGTACCTTAAGGGCCAGTGTCAGGGGGCCGGGGCCGGGCTCTTGTCAGCGGTGCCCAGCGACAGGACAAGGGGCAACGGGCACAAACTGCAGCACAGGGAGCTCCGTGGGGAGGGCAGGAAAAACTTCTTTCCCTTGAGGGTGCCGGAGCACGGGGACAGGCTGCCCAGAGAGGCTGTGCAGTCTCCTTCTCTGGGGACGTCCAGAGCCCACCTGGCTGCAGCCCTGCGCAGCTGCTGTAGGAGAGCCTGCTTGAGCAGGGGGTGGGCTGGGTGGTCTCAGTGGTCCCTGCCCAGCCCCACCACCCTGTGGTGCTGTGGTTCTGATTCTGTGACTACAAGGATGACAAGTCTGGGGAGGATGTGCTTTGCTTGGAGGAATGGGAGCTTAATTACTCCATCCTCTGGGAGGGCTTGTGTTCCCTGGAGAGTGCGTTAGGATGAGTTAAGCCATGCCAGGGCTGGTAGGACAGTGTCTCAGTGTGGGCAAGGGGCAACGCACAGCCTTAGCTCTGCTTAATTTATTTGAGAAGACATATTTTATCCTGTGATTTTGGAAGTGGGTGACATGGCAGGGCACAGACAGAGTCACTGATGCTGATGACTAGGGGTCTGCCCCCGTGTGTCACCCATCCATGAGGGGATGTGATGCCTCTGGGCCACTAGCAAACACCCTTGTAAGCAGTGCCCATGTCTGACAGACATTTACTTACCTCTGAACAGCATTTCCCGGGGTGTCAGCCTGTGCCCTTTGCCCATGGGTCTGGAGAAGAGGCCCTGACCCCACTTATGCATCGTTACCAGCAGAGCTCCATCTCCTACCCCATCTCAGAGCTGCTGGTAGGGAGGGCAGAGGCAGGAGGTCCAGCTCAGCCTCTTGCCAGAGAGACAGGAGCAGCTTCATGTCCTCACCCCTTTTCCGTTCCAGCCGCATCCCTGGACCCTTTCCCACTTATCTGATTCATAACCAGCCTCCTGTCCAATTCCCATGACTGATTCGAAACACAAAAGTACCCCAGCGATGAGAGGCTCTTTGTAGCAGTTATTTTAGAAACCTAGAGATGGGGGGTTTAGTAGATTTTTATTGCCTTTTTACCCCCCACTTGCTGACATCTGAAGTGAAATAACCCTTTTAAACTTATCTCCTCATCACTCCCCAGCCAACACATTTCTTCAGGTTAGAGAAAGCTGATGGGGAGTAACTACTGCAGCACTTCAAAAGCTTGAGTTTAACACACCAAGGAAAGTCCTCACATATTTTAGTGCATTACTAAAATCACTTTAAACTCCTGTCAGGTCATTGTTCACAGTGAGAGAGAGTTGTGCATGCTTTGTAGGGCTTGTTCCTTGGCCAAGATCAACTATGCAGCATTTACGAGAGAGGGGAGGATGTGTGCAGCAGCCACAAAGAAGAAAGTCACTTTGAGCCAGTGGTGCAAAGGCCAAACAGCAAGAAACATCTATTTATTTGAGCTATAATACAAAATTCATTAGTAGCATCATTTCCACCAAATTTCATTTGCCTCCCTGGAAGGGCTTTGCGTGTTGGCCCTGATGTGGCTGCTGAGGTGTCCTGGGGAGTTTCTTGTCCGGGTGCTGTATCATATGATGGAACCCCAAGTTAAAACAAGAGGTTTGAGATCTTTAGTGCAGAGGACCAGGCTGTGTGGAGATCAGCAGCTCACAGGGACCACCCCTTGCAGTTCCAGGATCTGATCCCAAAATTGCGTTTAGGCACCCAGAGTGATGCTGCAGGAGTGGGAGCATCTTGGCCCTCACCCCTCTCCCAGGAGCTCTCTGCTGGGTTTATGGGAGCTGCTGGGGTTCATGGAGCACCTCTGCCTGCTCTCCCCAGCTCACAGCTCACACCCAGGGTGGATAAGCCCAAACCTTTCTTCACTTGATGGCTCTGGTCTGCAGCCAACATGGAGTCTAAAGTTTTAGATGCCAAATGAGGACTTTTTTGCCTTTTTTTTGCCTTTTCACACTTTTGTGAGCCCCCTCTGCAGCTCCTCGCTATCAGCCTGAGCCCCTCACCATCAGCCTGAGCCCCTCACCACCAGCCCCCTCCGTGCAGATGCTGGCGGAGCTCCATAACCCTGTCCTTGAATCTCCCTGGAGCTCCCCGGCACATCAAAGACGGTGCTGCAAATAGATATCTCTTATTTTCATTTCTCTGGCCAAGACTTCCAAGATAGACTTATTCTTCCAGCCAGCCCAGCACATAAAGAAACTCCTGGTCTTTAATTTGTGCACAACATGATCCAAGCACCAAGCCCTACAAGGTGGTTCCCCATCGTGGGGAAACTTCTCCCTCTTCTCCCCAGTTCATGAAACATGGTGGCAGCAGACAAGGAGCCCAGGAGTTACCAAACCATGTCCCCAGGAGATGATTTATCCGTCACCATGTCTCCCGGAAGGGCTGCCTGCCAGGGAGCTGGCAGGGGAGGTGATCTTATCACAAATACACAGCACAGGGTCTATTTTTAGCCTGGGACATGCTTTGTCACTGCCTAGCATGTCCTCAAGTGCAGAACCGTAGTGTGCGGAGGGCACAGGGCCGATTCAGTGCCTGGCAGGAGTGACCTGCAGGCAGGGAAAAGAAGGTTGCCTTCAGAGTTAAAGTACAGGAAAGCAAATGAAAACAGATGCACAAGAATCCCATGGTGAATAAACCTTCCTAAGAACATCAGCTTTAAGCCCTGCTGGCAATTATTGTCTCCAGTGTAACGGAGGCAAGAGGCATTTCAATTGCTTTCCTGGCTCCTTCTCCCTCCAGCTCCCCAGCACTCTCATGAAGGCACCAGGAATACCTTGGCCTTTCCAGGAGGCATTTTGAACAGTCAGTTCTGGTGACTCTGTTTCAGTAGCCCTTTAATGAAAAAAAGAAATGGTGATGTTTACAACACATGGAGCACCTAAACCCTCCCAACAGCACGTACATAGAATCATCATATCACAGAATCGTTAAGGTTGGAAAGGACCTTTGAGATCATCGAGTCCAACTGTTAACCCAGCACTGCCAAGCCCACCACTAACCATGGCTCTGAGCACCACATCTACATGGTTTTTGAACTCTCCCAGGGACAGTGACTCCCCAACCTCCCTGGCCAGCCTGTGCCAGTGCTTGTTCCAATCCTTGCCACATTCTGAATATCTATAATAGGAAATGGCGAAGGCAGGGGAAGGTGGAAGCCCTTCTGCAGCATCACCTTGCACAGCCTTCCCTACTGCAGCCAGAGCATTAGAGGTGATTTATCAGCACATTTAGTCTGTGCCCTCTCCCTGAAGCTCTTGCACCCATGATATCTGCTCTCTATCAGTGGGTGCAAGAGGGACTGGCATGAAGAGTATGTTGGTATGAGATGGTAAAAGACCTTGTTGCAGCTGGTAGTTAGGAGAGTGCTGCGAAAATTGGTTCCCCGTGTGAGGCACTTCAGATTATGAGACTGGGTGTAACAAGCGGCAACAGCAGTGATGGCTGTGCTGGGGGAAGGCACAGGAGCAGCATGGTGCCACGGGTGGCTCCTGCCGTTGCTGCTGCTGCTCAGCCTGGTGGTATTCCTGCCGGTGTTTATGTGCTTGTTGAAGGTGTCTCCAGTCACAGAAGAAATGAGCGACCACGAGGATGTTGAGAAGCTTGTTGGAACACAGAGTAATGTATTAGTGCTGTATTCTAGATCTGCTGCTGAAAGCTCATTCAGGTTGCTGCCTGGTGTGACCCTAGAGGTGAAAGGACGAGGTACTGTAAGTTCATCAGAACCCCACTCTGAAGAAAACAAAATCCTAGATGTCAAGAAAGCAGATGAGAAGAAAGGTGATCAACCCCCCGAAGCTGAAAAGCCCAAGATAAAATGGAAGAAGGGATATGTGTATGACAGGGGTCCTCAAACTACGGCCCACGGGCTGGATACGGCCCCCCAGGGTCCTCAATCCGGCCCCCGGTATTTACAGACCCCCCCTGCCGGGGGTTGGGGGGGGAAACCAAGCAGCCTGCCACTTCATCCGCGTGCCGGCCCCCCTGTTTAAAAAGTTTGAGGACCCCTGGTGTATGAGCTCAGGGACAAATTGTCTGGACTGTATGAAAAGTTTATTTGTGAAAAAGTTGTGATGATTGTTAAATACATAAGGCATGAAATTTTAAGAAGAAAAAAAGAGTTCAGGGACAAGTTGTCCAGACTGTTTGAAAAGTTTATTTGTAAAAAGGTTGCAATGATTGTTAAAAACATAAGGTATGAAATGTTAAAAAGGAAAAGAAAAAAGAAAAGAAAAAAGAATAAAAGGGGGAATTGTAGAGGAATTATAGAGGACTCTATGAAAAGTTTATTTGTAAAAAGTTTGTGATGATTGGTAAAAACGTGAGGTATGAAATGTTAAAAAGAAAAAAAGGGGGGAATTGTAGAGGAATGAAGCTGGGTTAATTAACATTGATAACATACAGCTGTGGGCTGGCTTCAGGGGCGGTGGGTCGGCTGATGTAGACAAGGTGCAGCTGTGGCTGGTTCTGTTAAGGGGTTGGGCAGCCAAGGAAGAGAGAGCAGCCAAGGAAGAAGCAGAGAGGAGAGTAAGCGAGGGTGCCCTGGATGAGGAGAGACTAGGAGAAGGCGGTAGAGGGACTGGCATGAAGGGTATGTTTGTATGTGATGGTAAAAGACCTTGTTGCAGCTTGATAGTTTGGAGAGTGCTGCAACAGGTGCATCTCCTCACCCTCTTCCCAAGTGGCACAGATCCAGCAAACAGCCCTGTTTTCTGGTGCTTACCCCATCACACAGGGGTTTGGGGTTGCTACAGTAGATGATTGGCGTTGGCAGTAGGTGACGTGACAGGGTGGCAGTCATAGGGGGGCTGAGGAATAATACAGTCCTGATAAAGCACATAATTTTTGGCTGTTTGGAGCTGTGTAACTCTCCCTAGGACAAGAAGCAAATTATAATCAGCTGAAGTTTATACCCTTAAAGCCTCTCTCAGGGTTTCTGTGTCTTCCTTGTGTTTAGCAGGACTTTGATGATCAGGCGCCTTTGCTCTGCAGGGCTGGCATCTCTCAGGCAGGGTCAGAGCAGGGGTGAGACCAGGCTCACCAAAAAAAACATGTCTTGTTTTCAGAGCAGAAAATATCTGCTGGGGACTATTTCCCTCTGCTTCTCCCTTTAGAGGGCACCAGCAGCTTGCAAACCGTGTTCTGTGGTCACTGGCGGCAGTGAGGCAGGAGGGGCATTATAGAACCCCCAGTCCTTTGGGCTGGTTTCCGAGCTGGCTGCTTGCACGGGCACCGAATTTACCTTGCTGCATCTCCACTCAGTTTTGCCCCACCGCAGGGCGGCCATGCCCGGCTCAGCAGTGGGGCAGCAGCCCTTGGGCTCGGTGCAGCTACGGTGCACGGACCCGGCTGTGGTGCAGGGACGTGCCATGGATGGAGGATACGCAGGCAAGGCAGGGGACTGCCACTTCCCCTGCCTCAGTTTCCCTTATCACCTTCCTCGATGGTTCAGATGACGCAACTGGGGACTTTTCTGGGCATGGGGGGAGCCTAAGGCACCCAGATCTCACAGGGACAGTGCATGAATATATGGCACATGCACTTGGGTATCCATCCTGCTCCTGAGACGGGGCTGAGGTTGGTTACAGAGGAAGGTCAAAGCAGAAATAATGGAGTGCCTGGGCAGCAGAGCTGTGGCAGGGACGGGCTTCCTTCTCACAGGGGAAAGTGCTGAAGCCTGCAAAACCTGCCTGCGTTTTCCAGCTGCTTTGGCTCCCAGCTTTTTGAGATGGTGTTGCTCGTCTGCAGAGCCTTCTCCAGGAGCCAGCTACCTGGAAAGAAGGGAGAACTACAAAATTCTGTGGGCGACAGGGAGCCCCATAGAAGTGTTGCTGCCCGGGGACTGGGATGGCTCAGCCACATCTGGGATTAAAACCCACCATCCAAGCCAGGGTTCTGCATGTCCCTGGCACAGAGGGAAGGGTGGTTTTTTGCAGTGCAGACCAATCCTGGCTGTCATGTTCTTCTGTTCCTGTGGCACTGGAAGAGGCACAGCTCTGATAACCCCAAATGCAGTGGGGTGATGGGGAGGACAGGAGGGGATGAATAGCAACCAGGTTAGAAATACAGGATTCAAGAATCCCCCCTGCAGCAAAAGCCAAGGACAGGATATGAAGATGGCCTTGAAATAACCTGAGATGCCTGGTGTTTGTGGGGAAAAATGTGTTCAAAAACTCCCTGAACAGCCCTTCAGGAATAAGGTCTCCCTCTCCATACTGAGCCCCCCTGGAAATCCTACCAGGCTGACTCCAAGCAGCTCCTTCAGGAGGTGGCAGTGTGGTGGGGGTTACCTGCAGACACCATTAGAGACATGAGAAACCTGATGGGGGTGTACCCACCCTGAGGAAGAGCTGGTGCTCTGGGGCACCCTGAGCAGGGACCCAGCACCCGGCTCTGCAGGCGCCACTGGAGCCAAGCTGGATAGCTTGGAGGAAAAGGGGTTGGGCCAGGTCCCCCATCCTGGGATACTCCGCAGAGAGGGCAGGCAGAGCCCCAGGGACCCAGCCTGGGCACCAACAACAGTTCACTTAACCTGAGACACTGAAAAAACAAACCAAAACATGTGGCGCTCCAGGGACCGGTATTTTCCAAAAGAATTTTACTTCACTGGAAAAGCTCCAGCCATCAAAAGGATGATGTAGGGCTAAAATCCAAAGTGTCAGGGAGGACTATATAAGGCAGTGTATAGACGGTACTGTCATCAGTCATTAAAACATGCTAGGGAGCTCTGAGGTGCTCTGCTACAGCAGAAATTTGAGGGCCATCACCTCAAAGGCTATGCTGGTGTCACTAGGAGCACCCTGTGATTTCCAGGTCCAGGAGCTGCACCGCTGGCTGGTGAGAACCACCACTGGATTCAGGAGGAGGAATGTGGTCATGGTCATAGCACTGATGGGATAGAGGCACCCACCAATGAGGATGGTGCAAATGTCACTGACACACGGGTGTCCAAAGGGAGTGAAATCCTCATTAAACCAAAGGGATGTGCCAAGCACTCTCCTGCAGCTCTGGGGAAGGGGACACCAGCTCCTCCACGCTGCAGGTGAAGGTGAAGATGCTCCTCTACCCTGAGCAAGGCTGCATGGCAAAGAGACCTGCAGAGTGCAGGGTGGGACTCGGTGCATCCTTGTGGCTGAGGTTTGGGGATCACAGTGTGCATGCCACCATCCTGGGGTGCTGCTCCTGTGGGCAGTGCTGGCCACCTTGGAGGGGTGACTGCTCTTGAGCAGAGCAAGGTAAGGAGCTGCTCATCTCAGCTCATCCATCTTGGGCTGCCAGCATGGGGCCAGCGCACTGAGCTCTGTGTGTCCCTGGGCATCTCACCAGCTCCTCTCATGCTCACTTCGGCATGTCTGTCATACCTGGGGGCTGGAGAAGCAACATGCCTGGATATGCCCAGACACCTTCCCACTTACAAGTGTCCTTTCTGATCCTAAAAGAGGCCCTAGACAGTGTGGATCAGCTCTGTGAGAGCCAGAGCGTGGATTTCCCCTACTTGGTCAGGCCCAGGCTCTAGGATGGGTCTAGTCCATGGTGAGGGCTGTTTTCTATTTCCCTTCTTCAGGTGGTCCTGAGCCTGCAGACCTCACACCCTCCTGAGCTTCCCTTTTTCCAGGTGGAAAAGCTCTACTCTGTCCTCCCTCTCCTCCTTAGGCAGCTGAACAGCTCCACTGTCCACACTGTGCCATCTAACGCAGCTTTCCTTGGGACGTGCTTTCCCGAGCTGTGTGACACTCTTAAACACACAGCTGGAAGCAATGTCCTCTTTATCCAAACACCCCCAAACACCCAGTTGGAAGTGGTGCCCTCCTTCAACACCCAAAAACTCATGGTTGGAAGTGATGTCCTCCTTCCCCCACTCCTGCCTTCCAGCAAACCCCTGACATGAGGGTTGCCCATGAGCCTGGGCACCTCTCCAAGAAGTCATGGTATGTTTAAAGCCCACTGTGGCTCTCTCTTTCCCTTGTGCATTGCTTTGCACTCATCCATGTTGAATTTCATTACCGACTTGCTGTCAAGGCACCTTGCTCTTCACCTTGTCTGGCTGCAGGCTGGGGTTGAGTGTCCCAGCCCACTTGGTGCCACTTTTCCGTGTCACCTGTGAGTGCTTTTGGGCACAGAGTTGTGGAGAGCCCCACCAGCAGCTCTTCTCTGCTGGGAAGAGAACCCATGCCCACCCGTGCTCATTTTATCTGCTGGCCTCCAAGCAGTTCCAGAGCCACAGGAAGGCATCCCATCTCACCCATGTAACTGGCTGTTAAAGCTGCCTGGAAAATCTGAGTATACCCTGAATGCTAGCAGAGATTCCTGCCTTTCACACAGGCACAGAGAGAAAAGAAGAGGAGAAAGGGAAGGAAAGCCCTTAATTGTCCACCTTATTCTCTTCATCCCTTCAGTCATGGGTTGCCCAGAGAGGTGGTAGATGCCCCATCCCTGGCAGTGCTCAAGGCCAGGCTGGACAGGGCTGGGGGCAGCCTGGGCTGGTGGGAGGGGTCCCTGCCAGTGGTGGGGGGATGGGATTTGCATGGTCTTTAAGGTCCCTTCCCACCCAAACAATTCTGTGGTTCTGTGATCCACCACAGCAGAGATGTCAGCGATAAATGACACGGTTGTTTAAAGCACTCTTCCCACCCTCCAGCGTGTCTCATTAATTAAGTCAGACTCAGTGTTTTGCAAATGCAGGTTGATTTTGTCCAGATCCAGCTCAGCTCTAAGCAAGCCCTCTCCTCCTTTTCTGTCCCTGGAAAACTGTCTCTCCCTCTGACCACTGTTGCCCCTTCCTCACCCTGTCTTCTCCCAAATCCTGTCTCAGACCCCTCTGAAAGTGGGGTCCCCCCTTCACACCGGCCCGGCATCAGCTGGCACAGCCACCGGCACCATTTAACTAGGTAAAGGTTAACCCAGGTTGACACCCGCCCTTACACCCCCGGCTCCTGTCCTGCCGTGTTTTTCTGGCGATGGAAGCAGACAGGTGGGTATTTACAGGATCAATCTGATGTTCTTTACCGTCTTCGACAACTTGTTTAATCTTGCCATGCTCTGGCTTCCCAAGCCAGTGACACTGTTTTTTTCCCTTCTTTCCGTGTTTAGACTGGAGCTCGTTTGGACCAGAGATGTGTTTTATTCCGTATTCCTCCAGCCAGCGGCACAAAGCACGCCTGGCGTTAGGCAGAGCTGTTAGATACTTGCATAAACCAGATGATCTGTAAGAACACAGTGTTTGTTTTCTGAATCCCAACATGGAAAGAAAAAACCCAAAACCCTCTGTGCCCCTCGCCCCCAGCTCTATGTAAAATCCAGTTGTCCAACGGCAAACCAGAGCCGTTCCCTGGCGGTGCTGGTGTGCTCAGCACCGGGTTATCTGCATAAGCAATCAAGGCAGGCAAGCGTGAGCTGCCTGCTGGAACCCTCCATCCTGCTATTACGGGAACATGCACGGCTGTGTCTTCTTTATTGTCTGTTCGGTGGGTAATGACTGCAGAGGCAGCCCAGGGAAAGGCTTGCTTGAGGATTTTATAGCCATCCCAAAATGCAAAGTGTTCATCTGAAATGATCCATGGCAGATGCGTGGTAAGACTGTGGCTGTCTCCGGCTCGCTCTGCACCAGGGATGCTGCAGGAATAAATAAAAAGGAGGAAGGCTCAGAGCCAGTCTCTCTCGCCTTGGGGGCTGGTTTTGTTTCCCAAGGGGGAGATTTCTGCTTGGGAGGAGGGAGAGAGTTAATGTGGCATCAGGGCCGGCACCCCAAAGTCATGCCTGCAGGAAGGGGGCTTCTGCAGATCCAGGAGAAACCCCTCCAGTTAAGAGCTTGTTGAGCGGGTGCAAGGCAATGGGACACATCCTGTACCTCCTCACCCTCGGGGCTGTGCTGGTTCTGCAAAGGAGGATCCCTCTGCTTTGGAGCCTCCCCACCCCATGGAAGGGGACCCACAGCTGAGCGGTGAGGGCAGTGGGAGTGCCGTGCCAGCACAGAGCAGGATCCGTCCACAGCACAGCAATGTGTGCAGCAGGGACATCATCATCAGAGCTACTTTTTGGGGCAGGAGTCACAAGAATTTGTGCAAATGGCCACTCCAGGAGGTGGTGGTAAATCACACCCAGGAGACAGGTCTTTGTCTCCACCACCTGGAAAGACACCTAAAGCTGGACTGCCTGTGAGCCACCTCTCTGCCGCAGCTTTCCTGGGTGATTCCCATCCCTTCTGTCTCACCAGGAGAGTGGGATGCTGTCCCAAAGGGACAAAAAGCCCTTCACATCTCCTGCTGGCAAGACACAAAGTTACATTACCAAATGTGAGGATGGAGCAGGCCAATACTCAGCAGGAGTAAGCACCCATCCAAGGATAGGATTGGGACCACGTGGAAGGGGAAAGCTGTGCAGAAAATGACCCGGGAGCTAGGCTGGCTGGTGAGCAGCCTCAGCTGCTGTATCACCTTCAAGACCCTTGCAGGAATCCTTCTGCAGTGGGTGACAGCAAGTTCAGTACCCCCTGACTTGGAAGAGGACGTGCACCGGGAGGATGGAGTCCAAGGAAGAGGTGTGAAAGCCATGGGCACCTTGGAAGGAGGTTAAGTGAGAAGATGCTAAGCCTGTTCAGCAGGAGAGGAAGGGAAAAACCTTTCTTCATGGTGGAGGAAAGAGAAGTTGCTCCTGCAAGTGGGAAGGGGTGCACGGGATGAGCTCCCAAGCACCCTTCTAGCCCTGTTTTTCTTAGGTTTTATGATTCTGGCACATTCCTGAGTCCAGAGAGAGAAATGAAGAGGGCCAAGCAGATAAAAGGGAAGTGGCTGGATTGCCGGGTCAGCAAACAACAGAAGAACACACTATAAAGAGGTCTCCAGCAGGTATCTTGATGGCCCAGCAAGATGCTGCCACCATCCCAGACCTCAACAGTGACATGTCCCAGACCATCCTGGCAGGTGTTGAAGCTAGCCTTAAACTCCTTTGGTTTGAGACCCAATTTTCTTAGGAAAGATCCTGTGCACAGGACAGCTGGGTCTTTCCACCAGTCTGGCAGGGTACAACAGACCCTCGTGGGGATGTGCTGCTTGGGAACATCTGCGTTGTCCTGGGGCTGAGTGACACGTTGCAGGCAGCACCAGGGAAGCTTTATCAGAGGGGAAATTCTTCATGGGGTCCAAGGAAGCTTTGCCCAGGGGAAAATTCCTTGTGGTGTAAGCACACGGGGATTGTGTGCATCAGCCACAGGGATGCTCAGGAGTGCAAAGTCCTCGCACTTGGTTAGGGGGAAAAGGAGCACCATGGTGGGCACCAAAACAGGATCAACCGGGTGGTTTTCAGCCTCAAATTGGTCTATTTTTTGTACAAAACACCTTTGTGACTTCGATGTGCCAAGCTCTGCTCAAAGATCATACAGGGGAGCACAGATATGAATTTGAGCAATGTGGGGAAATGTTTTTCTAAAGTATCTTCTGTTGGTTTAGAGAGATGAAAATTATGTAAACTGTTGGTTTGCTATTTCTAGGAGGAAGAGAAGACAGGCTGTGCTCAGGGGTGGGCTCACCCGTCGGCTCTCTGGAGGTGTCTATGCCCACAGGTCAAGCTGGCCTTTCTGGAGCCACCTGGAAGTCTTCCAACGCATTCACCTTCCTGCTCTCCAGCTGAGGGTTTCAAGGACCAAATATACAGCTCCTTCACAAGCCTGACAACCCTGTGGTGCCATCTGATGTGAATGCAGCAAGTAGGCTTTAAGCAACATTTTAATGCAAGAATATGGAGGTTTTCCACCTTATTCAACTGTTTCTTTTGCCATCAGCATTGCATTACACATAGAATGGCAGAAAATTGTTTGCCTTCTCCCCTGCTGTGAGAAGAGTTTTGGGAAAAGCAGGAGCTGAGCCCTGGGACCCTGGCTGGGGAGCAGTGGGCACGCTTCATCCCTGGGACATGTATTGCATGGTGTAGAGACCACAGTGTTGAGGTGCCTGCACTGACAGGTGGGGATGGCAAGCACAAACACATCAGCTGGGTTCATTCATACTTGCATAGATTATTTAGTGGGGCCAGAGGAGGCCAGGGAGATGCTCAGAGGCTGGAGCAGCTCTGCTGTGGGGACAGGCTGGGAGAGCTGGGGTGGCTCAGCCTGGGGAGGAGAAGGCTGCGGGGAGACCTTAGAGCACCTGCCAGTGCCTAAAGGGGCCGGCAAGAAAGCTGGGGAGGGGCTTTGGGCAAGGGCAGGTGGCGATGGCACACGGGGGAATGGCTTTACATGAGAGAGGGGAGATGGAGATGAGAGATGAGGCAGAAATTCTTCCCTGTGAGGGCGGCGAGGCACTGGCCCAGGCTGCCCAGAGCAGCTGTGGGTGCCCCATCCCTGGCAGTGCCCAAGGCCAGGCTGGACGGGGCTGGGGGCAGCCTGGGCTGGGGGGAGGGGTCCCTGCCCGTGGTGGTGGGTGGGACTGGGTGGTCTTTAAGGTCTCTTCCCACCCAAACCATTCTGTGGTTCTGTGTGCAAGGAGAGGCAGAGAGCTGGGTTGTTCAGCCTCAAGAGGAGAAGGCAAAGGGGGATCTTATTATTGCCTACAGCTACCTAAAGGCAGGTAGCAGAGAGGAGAGGATCTAGAGGATGTAGGAGGCTGGAGGATCCACCTTGATTTTTGAGGTGCACGGTGATACAAGCAGAGATGGGTACAAGTTACAACATAGGCAGATCCAGCCAGATGTCAGGAAAATATATGAAGATATAAGAGGTGGTAGGTGCCCCATTCCTGGAAACATTCAAGGTCAGGATGGGGCTCTGAGCAACCTGGTCTACTGGAAGGTGTCCCTGCACATAGCCAGGAAGTTGGACTAGTTGCCCTTTAAAGTTCTCTTCCCACCCAAACCCAAGTCCATGACTGGATGATTTCAGACCTCGATGAGGATGCAGCAAAGCAGGGAGATGTGTAATTTGGTGGGAGGTCACTGTGTAGGAAGCATCTGTGCTCATGGCCATGCATGGAACAGCCGAGCTGCCCTCTGCTAGAAAAAATCTAATTATCAGGTCAGGAAAGGCTCATCGCTAAGAGCCAGCAGGACTCCTGGCCACTGGCAAGTGGCTGCAAAAAATCAGTGAGTAAAGAGACATTGCTCAGTGTGAGTGGGTTGGGATTGACTGTTTCCTCTCTCCCTTACGCCAGAAAACGTCCAGCCTCTGGATGCTCCAAGTGAGGCTTTTCCAGAGGAAATCTGCCCTTTGGAGCAAGAATCCCCTGAGGCAGCAGGGCTGGAGCTGGTGACGCTCCCCTCCATGGTGGGGGATGCTGGTGGGACCCCTGTGCCACCCGGCGGGGGGCAGAGGGAGCATGTTTTGGAGGAAGGCACTGTCATGATGGTCCTTGCTGACATGCTGCTGGCCACTGTGGTTGTGGAGGTAATCTTAGCGGTGCCGTTGCACAGAAAAAAGCTCAAAGTCTGCCACAACTCAGCATGTTTACATAACTCCAAATGTCAGATGGTGAAGGCGAAAACAGCAGAGAGAGATATTAAAACACAGGCTAATTAGCACAGGCTCTCAGGCAGCACGGGGGTGACCATGGTGACATGGTGCATGGGACGGCTGGCATGGGGGAAACCTGCCTGGTGCCTGTCCTGGGAGGCTTCGGTGTTGCTGAGCTTGATTTTCCCCGCAGATGGTGGGGCTCCAGCTGGGTATGGGGCTCTGCCAGCACAATCATCTCGGCCCTGAATAAACAGCTTCATCTGTGCTCTCAGCCCAGTCAAATTTTGGAAGGATGGGACGGTGATGCTGTCTGCCCCTCTACCAGCTCACCTGTCAGGGTGTCAGGGTTCCATGGCTGCAGAGCACAGCCAGGCACCAAGTGCAGCACCCAATGGGGATGCAGGAACAGAGCATCTCCCCCAGACCTCTGCAGGACGGCAGGGAGGGGTACCTGCTGCGAGCTACCATCGCAGGAGCCCTGTACAGAGCAGGACCCCACAGTCCCAGATCTTAATCGATATCCAGAAAGCAAAAAACCTCCCAAAACCCATGTTTCTGTCCCACTCTACCTACGCACGGCTCTCCTCCCAGTTTTTCAGTTTTCACTTTTAATGTCTGTGAGAGCTCTTTACTCTTAAAAGATTTGTTCCAGGAGCTTGTAAAGTTGAGCTCTGAGATTTGTGCAGCCCATCATGCAAAGAACTTTAATTAAACATGTGAAAGTCAAACACACTTGGTGTAATTCAGACTGACAGTGTATCTAAATATATTTAGTTCCTGGATTTTAATTAAGTCCTCCAGAGAAATTGTCTGATTCCTTAAGGACAGCACAGAATTTTCTCATTTTTACTTTTCCCCCCTGCCCCGTGATGTTCCTTGGGACAGAGGAGCATGTTTCCTACATGGGTATTTGCCTTCGTATGATTTCACATATTTTAAGTCCCAGGCTCAATGATGAATGCTCATGACGTCAGGAAGAAGCCTGGATGGGTCCCAACAAGGCTCTCTGATTATAGGAATGGCAAGGTTGTTTGTTTTTTGCCTTTCAAGAGAAACTTTTTTTTTTTTTTTTTTTTTGTAGATCATAAATATCCCAGAAATGAACCATCTGCACTAAAACCCCCGCAGGAACTCTATAAAGTATTTGGATATTCCTGATATGAGCATGAGGGAGACATCTCAGCACAGTTTGCTTTGGTCCATGGCTGGAGCAGGATGAGGGATGGAGAAACTCCCCTGGAGAGGGTCTCCGCCCCCTGAAGCAAGCTGTCCCCAGATGCTCTTCTCTTGCCTCTGAAAGCAAATTTGTGGTATTAAGTGAAATAGTGGTATTAAGTGAAACACATTTCTTCCCCCTTGCGTCTGCCCTGCTTTCCTGTAATCAGTGTAATCCCTGTAATTACACAGTTAAGACGCTATGAATCAGTGATGGCAATTGCTAGACTTGTCAGGACTTCTTGGGCTCCAGGGCAGGCTTGTGTCTGGCTGTCCTAGGGCACTGCTGGGTCTGGGAAGAGGCATCCTCTTTTCCAGTATCTCCCAGTTGATTACTGGGGCTGAGGCTGGGTTTGGGAACCACCATGTCTTGCTGTGGGCTTGCAGTGAACATCTGTCTCCCCCCACCCCCCTCCATGCCATCTGTCCTGTGGAGGAAAAGTAATTAAATGAGACTGTTCATTAATATGTCCTTGATGCTACAGCACCCTGGGAAAGGGGAAACCTCTTCCCTAACAGGGATGTGTAATTATATAGCAGTGCTGAGAGTGGCACAATTTTATGTGTAAGGGCTGCACAGCCCCATGAGTATAGGCACAGTTAAGGAAACTTTGGGGTCATCTTTTTATCTCTCTTATTACCATCCTTGTATGCCTCTTACCACTATCCTCTGACCTTTTTCCTCCCTCCCAGCTACCTCCCTTTGTATTCCCCCCTCTTATTTGGGGCAGTCCATGAGCATCATTGCTGTTAGGGACCTGCACTTTGGCTGCAGGTGATGCAAGGTGCAAGCCATGCACTGGGGGACACAGTGGGGAGTAATTCAGGGACTCCAATATAATATTTTGTTGGGTTTTTCTTTTTGGCAAGCAAGCTCCAGCACAGCTGTGTGCCTGTTGCAGGAGTCGCCTGGGAGGGCCTGGAGGAAGCTCTGCTAGAAAGAACAGAGTTGGCCTTGGGGTGAGGAGCATGAAAGGCAAGCTACAGCTGAAAGTGTGAGGTCAAGATTTAACCAGGATGATTGGAGCTGGCAGGAGGAAAAGCGAGCAAAACCCAGGAGCAGTTCTCAAGCAAATGGATGGTCTTCTCAGTTTCACCTTTAAGAAACAGCTTTGACAGCTGCTTTCACTGCTCCACACCTTTCCCAGAGCTGGAAAAGCTACAAAGCATGAAAAAATGAAAACAAAACAAAGGGAGGCAAGAGGGTGACGTGAAAAGAGCTGAGTCTTCAGCAGGATTCATTTGTATTTTGAGTCAAAAGAAGAGAGGAAATCCCAGTAAATCCTTTTTGTGTTCTGCAGATGTTTGGGGAAGCTGCATGGAGGTGAGGTTAGGGGTGGCTAAGTCCCCCCGTAGGGCTGATTTGGCAGAATATGACCTTTTGTATGAGTTCAGTGCCAATTCCCAGCTCCTCATGGATATAGAAGCAGGACACTTTCACCGTGGCCAGGACACAGCAGCTTTGCCTCCTCTGCAGCTGCCCTGGGTCTCGGGGTACTCATGGTGGGTTGGGCTGCAGAAACCCAGTCTCTGGCATCTTCCCAAAGTGCTGCAGCCAGGAAGGGGCTTTGTCCTCAAAGGGAGTTCTGCAGTTTTGCGTGAAAGTCCAAAAAATGTCTTTAGGAGGACAGTCCAGGGACGTTCTATAGGACCGATGTCATGCACATCAAGCAGGACCACATACCTCTCTCTGGAAGTGCTGTGTAGCCTTCAGCCCTGGAAATTACAAACAATGCTCATACATAATGATATCCAAACAGTTTGCACCCTGCCCAATCCTAACAGGTCTCGGGCCACAGTTAAGGGATTTAAAAGTGGTGCCCAGGCCAGGCTCCAGCAGATGTCTGAGCACGGGTGATGAGATTTTGAAAGATGAGTACAGAGGAGGCTGTGGGTACCAGGAGCACTGTACCGCGCTGGGGACTGGCTCCTTATACCTTCCTCCACCCCATACCACACACAGGCATTCAGGGTGGTCCATGCCTTGATGTGATCAGGAGAGGCACCTCTGAGCTGACCCCTGCAGAGCCCCATCTGTGGTTCATCCTTGAGGGGCTTGAGGAAGCCTGCATGGAGGTTCGCTAAGTGGATGTGAGGGCTTCATCTGAATGCCTAATGCCTAGGGGTAGCCCAGTCCCCTCAGAAAGGCCATCCTGGAAAGCTCTGATCATATTCCTACTTTCATCTTTGCTTGGTCCAACTTTAATCTCCAGCTCTTTTAACCTCCCTTTGCCTGTTTGATTAAAGAGCCTCCGCTATCAGTCGCCCTCCCCCAGGAGAGGTTATTATATGTGGTCACAAGTTTTCTCCCTCACCTTTATTTTGATGAGTGAAAGAGTCTGAGCATGCTGCAGGAAGGACTTTGCAGACTGGGGATGTTCTGGCAACTCCTAATTCTGGGTCTTCCTTGTCCCTTGCAGACAGGGAACCCATTGGGTACAGAGGTGATGCCCATGCCCCCATCCATCCTCTGACCATACACATATCATGATAGCAGCCTTGGGCAGAGGGGATTGCTGCAAGGGGCAAAGAGGGGAAAAAATTGTTCCTATTTCTGTCTTAAACCCTGCGCTGCTTAATCATCCCCAAAGCGATCCACCACCGTTCTGCATCAGCCGTTATTCTCCCATCCATCATTGTGTTGGAGGCAAAAGCTCTCAGGAAGGATTTAAGGTTGGCTCTGGGCACGTCGAGGGGAATACTGAGCAGCGCAGGGCTGGGAGCCGTTTGTTAACCTTGCTGCAGGAATGTGTGCTTTTCTTCCCACTGGGCAGATAAGGCAGCAGTATTTCTAGAATCTTAACATGTGTAGTGTCTCTGTTAAGAAAAGACAGACATTATTCTTAGTGCGTATAGACTGTTAGCAATCATATTATCTCTTTCAGGGACACGAGATATGCGTAACATGAATTTTCTAACAAGGCGTTTAATCCTTAAAGCATGCAAAATGATTAAAAGGGGAATGACAAAGGGATAATTAAAAAAAAAAGAAAAAAGAAATGAAGACACGGCTGCCTGCTATGGATATCTAATCCCCTTTAGATGCAATCCATCAGACAGGTTAATACCAGGTACCTGCCTTTTCTGGGCTTGCTAGGCTGGCTGCATTGAAGATGCTACTTTCTGCAGACAGAGGAAAACATGCTAAAGCCCAGATCCTGAATGGGAAGCTCAAAATGATTTTCAGATCATTCTCCAAGGCTCTTGCATGTCTCTCCGTTGGTAGGACAGATGTTTTCCCAGGCGGGAGGTGTCTCAAACAAGCTGTGCTCACTTGCTCCTGGACTGCTGCTGCTGCTGGTGTCACCTCGCATGACCCAAGTGTGCGGCTCGGGCAGAACTCAGTACCCAGGGAGCCTCCACAAACTTCTGAGTCCTCTGAGACCACTGTGGGAGATGCGCTGCTCTTCCCCAAGAGACAGGCTCCTTGTGCAACATCTCCAGCTGGACCTGGTGCCAGAAGGGGAACAGATTTTGCATTTAGCTCCCTGCCTTGTCCTCACATGCTGCCGTGGTGCAGCCTAGGGTTTGAAGGGATGTGGCTAGCTCCCCAGCTTCTTGAACTGCTCCTTGGATAACACAGTAAAATTCTCATTTTCCCTTTTTCTCCACCCTCAACAGCCAAATTATCCCATTGGAGGTCATAAGAAAATCCAGACCAGAGGATGCTACACATACTCTGGCTTAATGAATTTCCCTGAACATCGGATAACTTGGGGTTTTGACTCCTCAGTTCAGTCACTAAATCAAATTTACCTTATTTACCCTGCTGTGTTCAGCATCACTCTTGTTAGCATCCTCTCAATTATGACAGCTTCAGAGATCAGTGGGCTTCCAAGGGCAATGGATTAGATGTGTGTAAAATAACCCATTTGTTTCCCTCATGCCTGCTGTTTGGGGGAGGTAACTAATGAACAAGGACAGCAGATCACACTTATCCTAAACACAAATCAGTATGAGCGGTTGCACACAGCAGAGCTAAAAGGGAGCATCTGCCCTAGTTGTCACCAGGCCAGAGCTACAGATAAAACAACCCCATTTAAATGGGATCGCTGGGCTTCTGCTGGATTTGGGGGAGATTAATGGGCAGGCAGGTGGCTTTGTCTTGAAATAAGAAGCTCTGCTCATGGGAAATGGAGACACTGGAGCATTTACCCACTTAAAGAGCTGGAGCCTCATAACACGCAGGGCTGAGGATGGACGCAAAATGCCTTTGCAGCTTCCCCAGGGGGTGCTGGCACTGAGGGGGTGAAAGGAAAGGTGATGCTTGGTCCTTTTCTGTAGTTTCAGATGAGCAGGGTTAGGAAGGGACTGGCAGCGGCAGGGTCACCCTGCTGCCACCTTTGAGGCTGTGCAGCTTTGAAGAGCCATGTGGCACCAAAATCCCATCCCCAGGAGAGCTCTGGGCAGTGGGATGCTTCACCCCATGGGGACGGTGCCACGGGGGCTGGCAGCATCCTTGAGTGCATCCGCTGTGGTCCTGCCTTCACCTGCTGCCTGCACCCTGACTTCGCCGAGCACAGCACCAAGTCCTCGGCTGAGACCACCCTCCCCAACCCTCTGTCCTCATACTGATGTCCTGAGGTCTCTGCTTGCTTTAGGGTCCTGGTTTTTCCACAGACATCCCAGCTTCAGACCCTGCTGTTCCCGACCCCTGGAGCACTGTTGGTGCTTCAGAGCTTCTTGGCACTGGGTTGTCTCCTCCAGCATCACTCCAGGCTGGCAGCCTGCTCATGCCCAGGACTTTGCTGTCCACCATCTGTGGGAGACAGCAGAGCCACTTCATTCCATGGGGCTTCATGGGTGGCTGGGACACCCAGCACCCATCTTGGACCGGGACAACTCCCCTCCCAGCAGTACCTGCTGCCCCATAGCTTTACTTTTATCTCCATGGTTTCCCTGCTGGGTGTTACCATGGTTACATGATTCCTTTTTTCATTAGAAGACACAAAAGCTGATAGTTCTTGTCTTATCCCTGCCACCTCCTTGAGGTCTCTGGACTCTTGCACAGGCTGGTTGGAGAGGATGGAGTGAACTTCACCTGGGACAAGGATGGCCATGGGGCACTGTTGGGCCAGCCCAGCAATGTGGTCTCCCATGGGCTGGCCTGGAGGCTCTTGGTGGCCTTGAAAGACTGTGCTAATCCTCTGCATCTTTCCTGGGGGAAAAGAGAATGAAAAGTGGGTGCTGTGACCTGGATTTTCTTTCTGCAATTAGGTTGCATTGAGTTGTTCCTGGGGTAAGGAGCATCCTTACTCTACAGAACCCTATCCTAGGAAAAGCCTCCCCAGAGGCACCAATTCCTCCTAGTCCAGGTGCATGTTTTCTCTGCCCTGTCCCCTCTCATAAACAATGAGCAAGGCAAGAAGACAGATATGCTTTTAGCAAATCTAAACAGATTTCACCCCACTGCATCCATTTCCTCCTTCAGTAGCTGGAGGACAGACTGATGGATGGGCTAGTGTGTCTGTTGACTCATTTACAGAAAGTGCTTGGAAAAGACGGAGGAGGAATGCTATCAACACCCACCTAAAAACATCCTCTCTGGCCAAGACTGATGGCTGGGACAGGATTCCCCTCCAGGTGTAGGTCCCAAACCATGTCCTGGCATCTGCACGTGCTTGTGGTGCTTGACTCCCTTTGCAGCCCATGGAGAACTAACCCAGGGAGAAAACCAGGTCACCTTGGGCTTGGGCCTTGCTCTGGGCTCAGTCCTAAAGTCCAGGTGAAGGCAGAGGTCTCCCCTAAAACCTTCTAGCCCCATGTAGGTCCCTCTCTTGTTATGATCCCCGACATCCCAGACTTGCTTGAATAACGGAGTATCTGCTAAGGGGAACAGTTGCAGCCTGGTTAACAAGATAGAAAGATGCTCCTGCCAGCTTTGTCCCAGGCACCGTCCTGAAAGTCAGTGTGTGGAAAGCATCAGTAGCCTGAGTAGTACACTGCAAGTGCTATACTTGGAATAATTAATTTCTCTGGGGAACTGGATAGATAATTATTGCCCTTTTATTGTGTTACTTGGACATGTTGGTGCTCCCCAGCCTCTCTGGCCTTGGCTTAGCTTGCCTGCATTCTCTCAATCATCAAACACATTTGGGCCATGAAATTTCCAAGAAAATGTAATAAACGGATCCTTAGAGACTCTATTTCACGTCGTGTTGGAAATTAAAGCTAAGAGGAGCTGGGTCACACGAGAACTCCCTGCACTTACAGACACTGTCTCCAGTTGGAACATGACTCAGCCTGTCCTCAATAGATGACGATGCTAGGCAGAGCTGGATGATGGAAAAAGGCTCATCAGATCATTCCATGCTGATGTGGGGGTCTAGCTATGCACCCCACCCTGGCAGAATCACCCTCTGCCATGTGGGCTCTGGGGCAGCAGCAGGGACCTGGGTAATGCTCTCCAGGCACCAACGTGGGAGTCACTCATAGAGATATCAACTGGTTTAAGGACAAAATATTCTCAGGGGCTGGAAGAAGTAAGCAACGTCCTTTCTGCCGTGCAAGCCTGGTCCTGGAGTAGCACAAGAAAAATATTTGGAAGCAATAAGAACAACTGAGCATCAGTTGTTCACACAAGTGCACAGCCTGAGCTTCTTTATTGCTCCACAGCCCAGGAAGGAAATCACACTTCTGCTTTTCCCCTTCTCGAAAGAGGCTGGAACGAGATAATTTCGTACAACTGTTGTTCTCTTGTTTTGCTGTTCCTCCATGCGTGAAAGGAAGCGAGGACTCTCCTAATTAAATTGTTGTTGGGCAGATGTATGAGCCACTGAGGAGTGTAAAAGAATAAAATAAATGAGATTGCAGCTTCCCTGAAATGTTTTCATTCAGGAGTATGAAACTGTGCAGGGCTGTTACTTTTTCATCTGGTTTCAGTAAAGAAACAATTCAACTCCCTGCTTGACCGAAGCAGGACTGCAGAACGCAAGCAGAGTGAAGGCATCATTTCTGCCTGTTGAACACTGAGTGTAGAAACTGTTGCCTCTCACAGAGAAGACACATGAAAAGAGAGGGAGAAGTTGGGGAACAGGATATACATTTCTTCACCAGCACAAACATTTGCTTCAGAGCTTAGCTTCCTTGGCAGTTTGGTCCTGCCAGGCAGGAATTGCCAGGTCAGTGTGTTTGGCCAGTGTGTCTTGAAGATGCTTCGGTGAGCTGGGACATCCCATCAACGCAGAGAATTCTTTCTCTGCTCCATCTCCCAGGGGTTTTATTCCCAGCAAGTGATGCCTTCTTTGGCTGCTGTAGTTTCCATCTCCTTGGGGGGCTTTTGATGAAGAACAGGATGGAGCAATTGGGTTACATACTCAAGGGCCCTGTGATACCAAACACCATCTTGTCTCATCATCTCATCCCACCTCACACCATCCCATGTCATCCCATGCCATCCCATTCCATCTCATCTCCAGAACATGAACTAACTCAGGCTTAAGAATACTATTTCTTGACCCCTTGCTCCAGAACCACTTTGAACGAGGAAGAGTATCTGTGAATCTGTCTGATGGGAGTTATGAAAAAACTGGAAGAAGCTGGAAGAACTCCTTTACTACCTAGCACCACAGACTGATGCAGGCCCTTTCTGCTGAAAGAGTAAAAATTTTCAAGATATGAAGGAAATGCTTTTCAAGGACTCTTGCATTAAAAAGGTAGGTGTGACTTGTGGTGCAGGAAGGTCTAAGATGACCTCTGATCATTGAAGTTGGACGGCTCTCCTGCACTGTAATGAGGAACAGAACAGTCAATGGTGTGGGAGCACACCAGGAGATGTCTGGGAACTGGGGCAGGGTGATGTCTGCTTTTACATACCCTCCACTGAACTGCATTCTAAGGAGGCAGAGCAGGAGGGGAGACTAGATAACACCCTGGTCTTACGTACTTGTCCTAAGCAATCACTCCTGAAATTAGAAAGGACGCATTTGGGCAAGATGAGCCTTGCTGTGGGCTGAAAACAGCCACTCTTAGGTCAGGAATCTCTTCTAATTCACAGGCTTAGTCTACTCATTTGCAAGCATGTCTCTGTTCACTCTTGTGCTGTAACTTGCCCAACTTGCCTCCGCACCCCTGGTGCTCAGCAGCACACGTTTATTGAGAGTGCTCCTGTCTCAGCCTCTTTATCTCTGGCAGGTGCCTTCCTTTTCCTGAAGTCAGTACTTTGGTCCTGACAAATAATCTGACAGATGGATGTCCCAGTGTTACCCAGAGCGGCTGGACATTCAATGTGGGGAGAAGATAACAGGCTTCAAACACAAACAAGGAAGTACCTCTGCATCGTGTCTGTCATTAAATGGAGTCAAAGACATCAAAAATGTATATGCATTCAAAACAGAGCCAGACTGATTGATGGAGGACTGGTCCTCTGTGGGCGGTCATTGTGCATGCGATGCCTGACTCAGAGAGTCCTTCCTCTGGCTGCCAGCAGCCAGGGGTGTCTGACCAGAGAAATGATCCATCATGTATGTCCTGTCCCAGGCTTCTGCTACCAGTCATACTTGGAGGCAGCAGGAGGATGCCCCTACAGCTGCTCTCGCATTCGTGATGAGGCATGAAGTATCAGCCTCCCCAAAATACCTCAAGTTGCATCAACAAGACTTGCAGCCTCTGGCTCTCAGTGCATCCTGGCAAACAGCAAGAACTGCCTCCCTCACCAAATGAGGTAGAGAATGGCTCAGACAGCCCCAAATGTCTTTTTCAACAGCTCTGCAGAGGCAGGAGAGGCAGGCAGCGTCATTCGAGTTGTATAAACACGACCCCCTCTCACTGCCTGCCAGATATTTTGGTTCCTGTCCTCCCGGGGATTAATCTGTTTGTTTCCATTGTCCACAGCAGAATCAGGTTGTGCAATGGCTCTTGCCTTGTGTTATTATGATTTCAAAACTTCTCCGTTTCAGATCCCTTAATCCACTTGCTACCACAAAATTCAATTAAGTGACTTAGGCAGATGTTCCTGCCAGAGTGTTTATTAAACTGCTATTGCTGCTGAGGGTGAGCGTTTCTGTTCCCTTCCCCAGTGTCCTGGAGACTGAGCAGCCTCCTCATTGCTGTTTGAACCCATCAAGGCAGAGCCCAGTGCTCTGCCCAGGGCAGCTCTGAGTTGGGACTTGGACATGGTCACCCTGGCTCTGCCACAACATCCTTGCTAGGTGCTGCACTGGATGCAGGGTATCTTTATTTTAGGTATGCCTTAGTACCATGCATGCTGAGCTGCATGCCCCGGTGGGTGCAAGCCCACTGTAGATGCCCTTATTGATGGAAACATCAATCTCCATTACCTCTGCAGCGCACACAGGAATTCACCCAAAGGCTGCTGTGTTGAGGCCATCCTCATCAAGGTTCATGGGTGCTGCCAGAGGACCTGAAGTGGCAATGCTGGAAGCTTTTTCTGCCTGTTTGTGCTGATGGTGACCCACCACAGTGACTGGGAAGAACTGACACTTCCCAAGACGCTGCCTCACCCTCCTTGCTTCACCTCTTCGCAGCCCCACCAGGACAAGTTGTGGCTGTTGGCCCTTGAGGCAGCAGCTGGGCTGCGGTTCTGGAAGCAGAAGGATCCCAAAAGGACATCTCCATTGCAACCATCTGTGGACACTGCCAACCTGTCCTCTGTGTTCAGGAGCTCTGGATGAGGTAGGCACGGTGAAAGGATATCTTACTACTGTCCCTTCGCTCTTGGCTGCATCCAGACCAGTAGCAAATACCATCTGCAGTCAAACAGCAAAGACCCTCTCTAGGTTTGGATAACTTTGGAAAGAAAACTTTTGCTGTGTGTCAGCCCAGATGCTTTAGGCACGCTGCAGTGTGCAAGGAGGGTGTGCACATGGAAGTGGTAACAAGATGCATACCACCATGCTGATGAGAAGCCCCTGCAGAGGCAAAGTCTGCTCTTGCCTCTGTGCTCACCAGGACAAGGCAATCATGGGCATCCTGAGTAGCACAGGAGGGTGAGGAGAGGTGACATGGCACAGGATGGTAAGGTTAGGCAAAGTGGCACAGGAAGGTGAGGCTGGGTGACATGGTATGGGAAGATTGAGGTTAGGTAACATGGCACAGGAGGTTGAGGTGCTGGAGCTCATCCAGAGAAGGACAGCAGAGCTGGGGAAGGGGCTGGGGCACCAGTCTGATGGGGAGTGGCTGAGTGGGTTCAGCCTGGAGAAAAGGAACCTCAGGGGGGACCCGATCACTCCCTACAGCTGCCTGGGAGGGGGCTGCAGCCAGGGGGGTCGGTCTCTGCTCCCAGGTCACAAGCGACAGGACAAGGGGGAACGGCCTCAGGTTGCACCAGAGCAGGTTTAGGTTGGAGACTGGGAAACATTTCTTCACCGAAAGGGTGTCCAGCACTGGGACAGGCTGCCCAGGGAGTGGGGGAGTCACCGTCCCTGGGGGTGTTTAAAAGACATGTAGATGCAGCCATGGGTTAAACATGGTAGTGCCAGGTTAATGGTTGGACTTGATGATGTTACAGGTCTTTTCCAACCTAAACGATTCTGTGATTCTCTGTGACATGGGGCAGTGAGGTTAAGCACTGGAGCACTGGAGTCTCAGACAAGTGAAACTCTGTGATAGACTGGGAGGGGGTGGGGGCTCCATCCCAGCGTGGGCTGAGGATGGTTAGTACAAGTCTTTCTGGGATGACATGAAGACCTGACCCCAATCTGGAGCAGGGATGTCCTCTCCCAGCCCCACCAGCCTCAGCCCTGCTGATTCTCCCACAGAGCACAGAGCATACATGTCCCAGGTGAAGGGAGGCTGTTGCATGTCCAGTGGGCTCCACCTTTACACCATGCTGCAGTTTTCCAAGGAGACCAGAGATGGTTTCGGCTGCCTTTGTTCACTGCTGCTGCTGCTGAGCATCCTGCTCCAAGAACTGTGGGTGTGGAGCTCAGGACTGAAGCTTAAACTATCCTGCCCATGTAATTGAATTAATCTCCTTAATAAAGCCAGTTGTTATTTCCTTAACTCCCCACAGACTCACTAATGCTATTACCTCAACACAACACTGTTTAAATAGCTTATTATCGATTGGTTTGCAAAGCAAACTTGCCATTTACTGTGGCACCGGGCACTGGGGAAACCATATCGAATAGAGGTGGACTACACTGCCTGGTGTGCAAGAAGGCAAAGACACAGTCAAGGTTAAACCCAAAGCTAAAGGCAGCCAGAGGCAGTGGCTGGGCTCTGATCAGGGTGTCCGTGTGGCTGAGCACATAATCCAGGCCAGGGTCTTCATCTTAGAATCACAGAAAGGGTTGGGCTGAAAAGGACCTTAAAGACCATCTCATTCCAGCTCCTCCACCGTGGGCAGGGACACCTTCCGCTAGACCAGGTTGCTCCAAGCCCCATCCAATGTGGCCTTGAGCACTGCCAGGGATGGGGCACCCACAGCTGCTCTGGGCAACCTGTTCCATCTTCTGCTCTCCAAATTGCTTATGGAAAGGTGTGTGTCCAGGTTGGATTGAATGCAGGCTCTGGATCCCACCTGTACCCAATGCCTTAGAACAGACAGCAGCTGGATGTAGATCCTCCCTCCAGTGTATTGTGGCTGTTTTCAAGCAACAGAGGGGTACAAACACCTGAGTGGCTTCAGGGCTATGCCCAGCAGTCTCAGGGTCCTGACATTTGGCATGGTATTTCTGCATCTCCCCCTCCTCTCCACCTGGCAGAGGTGATGCAGTCTAGGTGTCTTTGGCTGGAGGGTCTTGCTACACAGCCCCAAACCAAACCATATGCACAGATCAGCACTAAGTATCCTGATAACATCTGCAAGAAGGCATGACACCAATAGTCCTGCATCAGTACCAGAAGTTGTGGACCTTCCTTGAAAGCTCTCATCCCTCTTCAGATGCATGTTGTTCCCAAATAAAAGCAGCCTCATGCAGCAGTGGAAAAGGCAGCTGAGCCACTCCTAGTGCCGAGAGCACTGCTCACCTTTGCTTTGATGCACAAGAAAGTACCCAGCAGGGTGGGCTGATGGAAATAAATCAGCCTGCAGCAGGTGCCACGGAGTGGAGTAGGACTCTTTGGAGTATGGGACCTTGTGAAGTGGCTCGATCCTGGGCACAAATGCAATGTTACAACCTCTGACCTGCTCCAGGACCCAGGAGAAAAGATAAGACTGGTATGACAGCAGTCCACGTGATGCCACCTCTGCATATTCACACATTTCTTTGCTGCAAGGAAAGAAAGAGTGAGACACCATGCCCCATGTAGAGGTTCAATTGTGGCTCACAATCTTAGGGTAGAAAAAACCTTCCTGCCTCAGAGGCTGCTCTTTGGCTCAGACTCCAAATCCCCTTGCTCCATATGGGACAGCTTCTTCTGGCAGGACAGTTGCCCAGGATAGGAGCTGATGGACCTTCCTTTCTCCTCCACACTACCAGGGCACTGCCCTTCACTGTCCTGGACCCTCTCACTGCTCGCCCCAGCCTCAGAGCCCATCTGGAACCTTCTCCTCAGCACATTTTCCAGCTCCACCATCCATCCAGTCCACTCCTACCCTATAGCCACCACTGCCCATGGACCCATCACTTATTGGGGGACAAAGCTAACTGCGGGACAGATGGAGTGAGGTTGGGCTGTTCTGTTGGCCCGAAAAGCCTGAGAACTGCTGATCTAATTAACTCCAACAAGCAGTGCCTGGAGGACACCTGGAGGTTGGCCCAAGAAGACAAAATATGTCTGTAAACTTCCCTGGGTTAGTGGCCTTGGCTCCCTTTGAAGGAAGGAGGAGAAAAGGGTTCTTCTAGGAAATGATTCATCTCAGCTAAGGGAGACAAACCCCTCTTGGAAGGGCTCGCTTCTCTGTCTGTGCCACAGGAGCACAAAGTGCCTCGCATCCAGGTAGGCACCAAGACTGTTGGACATCTCAGAACTGGGCAACACCCATGGTGCCCCACAGCAATTCCTTTATTCATCACCTTACCAGCCTGAGCTCTGTATTAGACCAGGAGAAAAGATATTTCTTTCACTTTCATGTAATAGTTTTACCCTGAAGGACTGCCTGTCTGGGGAGCTTGGTCCCTTTGCTTTCCAGGTAACTTGGTGTTCACTTGGAGCACGGGGGTCATGAAAAAGCTGGAGCTATGACACAGAGGTAACTTCAACACCTTTGTATAAAAGAAATGTCCATTCAAATTTGCTTAAATTACCCCTCGGAGCTGCAGAAGCAGCTCTGCTGATTTCCATTGCTCTCCAGAACACGGGCACCATGCACCACGTCGCACATGCCACAGCTGAAGCCACAGCAGCAGAGCAGCACAGCCCAGGCAATAATCATGCTGGTGGCTTGTGCCTTTGTAAGACCCAGAACCAGAGAACACCAAATGTCAACTGCTGCCAGGGCTTCCCCATGCTGCCCGTGCTGTTTGGTTCCTTGCAGAAATGGGGAGCTCGGAATGCCCCAGGTGTCAGTGTGTTGACAGTGCAGAATTAGGCTCTTTCCCAGAAAGCTGGTGTGGCCACTAGTGAAGGAGGGAATCCAGGAGATGACGTTTCTGTTAACTTGTGATTATTATCAGGAATTGTTTTTGGTGGCTGACCAAGTAAGTATTAAGCAGTAATAATATAACCATGGCAATAGGATAGTAAATGTTGATGGAGGACTGACGTAAAATTGAGTGATTTGAGTAGTCCCTAAGAACTCAGTGTCCCCCAGGGTGAAGCAAATATAGCTCAGAAATAAATAAGTGGTCTCCAAGGGCATAAAAATCTTATCTGGGGTCAGTTCCCTGGAGCTGCTGTGGACAGGAGGTGATTTGTACCAATACATCCTGCTCGTTTCACTCTCCCAAATAAAAAGAGTTAATGATATCATCAGGATGCACAGTTGCACTGGTGATGCTTGTCCTGGACTAACCTCTGCCTTGGTTGGGGATGAGGATGGGTGTGTTGGCCATGGTTCACCTGCGCCAGCACTATGTTGATGGACAATGGGTTGTAGCAAACAGCTTTGGCTTCAGCAGTAGGGAAGCAAAGTTAATGAGCATCATCTCTTGCCCTCTGCCAAACTAATCCTGTTCTCCATGCAGCAGTTTTGGGATAGTTTGTCTGGGACCAACCTGGCAGAGGCACCAACACTTTTGCATGGCCCCAGCTGCAGCAACAGGTTGGGTGAACCCGAGTCCCCTTCCTCGGTCTCCAAGAAAAGCCGTGCTCTCCAGACCCAAGGGGCTGACCTAAGGTTGTAACAGCAACGTGAAGCCCAGCTGACCCTGGCCCTTGAATATTTCTATTTCTCCTTTCAATGGCTTTTGTCTCTCACAGCTCTTTCTACCTTCCTGGACTGATTTCTGCAATACGGGCGTTAATTGTTCTCCCCATGCAGCCAAACAGGGAGCAGTTGGACTATAAATTGACTCAAACAGATCAGACCAGGTCAGAAATAGTATCTTTGTAAGGATCTTATTTATCCAGGCATTTAGATTCTGCAAGAAGAAAAATGGGATTCTTTAGGGGAAAGCAGAGTTTAAAAATAAGCCCTTTGATTGCTTCAAAGGCAAAATAAAAAAATAAATCAATTCCTCTTCATTCTTGAGAGAAGCCAAGAACCTGACACAGCGTAGAGATGCCAATTAGAGCCACAGAGAAAGGGACTGATGTGCTTTGCCTTAAGGCACAGCATGGAGAGATGAAGGACCAAAGAGTCTTTTACCCAGTGTGGAAAGTCAAGGGGAAAACAGCCAAAGAATGTTTTTAACCGTAATTTTCTTTCATTCAAACCCGTCCACCCTGTCCCCTGCCCACCACCTGTTCCCTCATCCCATCTCCATCCCCCTTCTGCAGGTGGAAAAGGGATGTACGGGATGCAGGAGAGGATGGAGGAGGGCAGGATCAGGGCAAAGCTTCTCGCTCCCCCCAGCCCCCAAACCTTCAACAAAAAGGGATTTACTTATCCCTGCCTGCCTCAGAAATGCTTGTGTTAAACAGCGGTGCATGAGGAAAGCAACCTCAGCACTTACCAAGGTCCCAGACTGCCCACGCCAGCTGCATGCAGCAGGCTGGGACGGTAGGGACGATGACATTTCAGACCACCCTGGGACCAAAAATCCAGAGATGGAGGACCCTTAGCTGTAATGCTCAGCAGTAGCATCACTTCTCTGACACGAATTATTCTCCAGTCACGCCAGGGAACCAAGGTGCTTGGACTTTGTCTGCTTACCTCTTTCCATCCTGGGTGACCGCCATGCCTCTCCTGCCATCTGCAAGTGGCTCGTAACCAGACCTAGGCTGCATTTGTTTTTTCACTCCACCAACTGACTAAGCTGCCACCTAAAATCTTCTTTCCCCTTACAAAACCTTACCCAGTGACAGTGGCCTTACCTGCAGGGTTTATACAAATGGCCAAACCTTGCCCTGCAGAGCCCGGCTAGTGCATCACCATTGGAAGCTGCAGCCACCCCACAAGCTGGACTTGGCTGTTTAAAAGCACTAATTGCATTTTGGGGACCTGTTGCAGCAATCTCTGCTCTCCGTCAAACACCTGGCTGGTCTAATCTGCCTCTGCTTGCACACAGTCACTCCTGGCCCTCAGCTTGCTAGCAGATGCTTAAAACCCAACCCTTGCACCCTCGATGATCTTGGTGCTGGGGATGCTTAGATGTAGACAGGACCATGTTCTTACACCTGCATTTGGTTTTATCCAATGGCTCTTAGACAGAGGGGGAAAATGGCCTGGAATATTATTCTTAAAATTGTCTGCAGGAAGGAGAGAGAGGCATGGGAGGGACCACAGCAGGGGTTCAGGAACCTTGAGCCACATGAGACGCAGGCGATGCAGCATCCCATCTCCCAGGGCACCCTGTTGCCTGCCTGTGCTCACCTTCAGGCAGGGATGGGCTGACCCTCTGGGCTGGCCTTTTCTGGCTCAAGAGATGCTTTCTCCATGGGCCTTTCTTGCCACCTCTCCCTGCCTTCTCTGCTGCACAGGTAGCTCCAGGCAGCGGTGGGACAGGACAGGTCAAAGGTGGTGCCAACCCTGCCCTGAGCTTCAAGAACAAGACTTTTCTATAGCAGAAACCAACCAAGGAGGACAAAGACTCATATTCTCTTCCTGTTACTTGCCCATCATCCAGCTGTTAGCACTAAAATGTTGAGCAGGGAGGTGGCTATAAGGGTCTTTATTGTTGTTGTTTTTAAATTAATATCTCAGTTTCCCTTAGGAAGGCTGCTACCCTGGGTCTCATCTGAAGGGCTGGAGGAGGTTATAGGAGGGAGGCTGAACTGCTGTGACCGATGAATGGCATTGCCTGGCTTCCAAGGGTAGCTGAACCAACTTACACAGGGGAAAACATGGTTTAGTGCTCCACTCAGCTACCCATACAGCCCATGGCTCTGGCAAAGCCAGCACTGGCTCTTGATGATAAATGAGGAAGCACGATCCTACTAAATAGGGTCAATAAGATAATGCGCAGCCAGGGGGACTGACTGTGTGCAGACACAGACATACAAATTTAAGCATTACAACAACAAATGCCGGTGCTTGCCTCAGTCTTGTTTGGAAAGACAGATCGTTTTCCATCCCAGGCTCACTGAGAAAGAGTCGCAGAAGGCGTGAAGGGAAACATTGCTGCCTGGGAGGGTTGTGGGGTAGCTGGGGCATTGCCAGCCCCGGGAAGCTCACAGCTCCAAAGCTCATTTGCAGCGGTGGAGCCATGCAAGGAGCTGTTTGAAAGAGGATTAAATGCTTCAACCATTTCCTTGTGTTAATAAAGATGGAAATATTTTATCTGAGATAATCCTGAGGGATAGAAACAGAGTCCTGGGTACCCCATCTCCATCAGCTAACAAAAGCTTATCAGGCAGAATGGTCCTGAGGCTGGTGACAGCCTTTCAAGGGGGCCTGAGCCAGCAGATGAGCAGGGTTCAAGCAGAAAAGTCATTCAAAGCACAGGACTGGGCTGAAACTTCCCACTACTCTCCTCCTTATCTGCACATTTGTACTGGTTGCACTCAACAGGGTCCACAGGAAAATGCGCAGCCAGAGGGACTGGCCATGTGCAGGCACAGACACAGATTTAAGCACAAGGATAAATGCTGGTGCTTCCCACAGTCCTGTTCAGAAAGATTCATCATTTCCTTTGGGAAATGGCTCAAAGCTGCTCCAGGGGAGGTTTGGACTGGACAGAAGGAAGCATTTATTTACCAGGAGGGTGGTCAAACACCCAAACAGGCTTCCTGGAGAGATGGTCGATACCCCAAGACTGTCAGCCCTCTCAAGAGGCATTTGGACGATGCCCTTAATAACATGCTTTAACTCTTGGTCAGCCCTGAAGTGGTCAGGCAGTTGGAATGAATGGTGACTGTAGGTCCCTTCCAATTGAAATGATTCTATTCTGTTCTATTCTACTATAATTCTGTTCTATTCTATTCTAATTCTATTCTATTCTTCTCTTTCTCCTCTTCTCTTCTCTTCTCTTTTCTCTTCTCTTCTCTTCTCTTCTCTTCTCTTCTCTTCTCTTCTCTTCTCTTCTCTTCTCTTCTCTTCTCTTCTCTTCTCTTCTCTTCCATTCCATTTCATTAATTCCATTCCATGACATTCCATTCCATTCCATGACATTCCATTCCATTCCATGACATTCCATTCCATTCCATTCCATTCCACTCTATTATTCTATTCTATTCTATTCTATTCTATTCTATTCTATTCTATTCTATTCTATTCTATTCTATTCTATTCTATTCTATTCTATTCTATTCTATTCTATTCTATTCTATTCTATTCTATTCTATTCTATTCTGTTCTGTTCTACTCTGTCTGCTCTGCTCTGCTCTGCTCTGCTCTGCTCTGCTGTGTTCCATTCTATTCTGTTCTAGGCTAGTCTATCCTATGTTTTCTTTTCCAGAAGAGCATCATTCCTTGCACAGTGCAGAAAGCCAAGTGTTTTTCAACACCAAATTTCCATTAGTGGGACAATAGGATAAAGATAACCCAGATAACAGGAAAAACAAATAATTTAGCTGGGATAGTAAGGGGGAGTGTGGTGCTGAGGAACATACATGCATCTACAGGGACCCAGCTCAGGTCCTGGGTGTTTATTGGCCCTGAATCAGCCCTGGAAGCCCTCATAAAGGTCCAGGCAGAGTGTTTGCATGCTGGGGAGTCTGGCAGAGCATGTTCCAACTTGACCAAAACACAGCTTTAACCCATCTCCTATCCCCAAGGAACAAACAAGTCCAAAGCCCAGATTTGGAGGCCCCCCCAGGGTGAGACACCCAGGTCCGGCATGGTGGGAACATCCCTGTCCTGCAGGGGAGTGTACCCATGCTGGGGCTGCCTGCAGAGATGTTTATGCCCAGGCAGGGAGCCTGCTCATGCCAGCTCATCCCCAGCCAGGGACATGCACGGCAGCTGTCGGTGTCCTGTTTTGGTGGCCATGACCCTCTTTGTCCCCCATAGCCAGTGAGACAAGCGGCAGCAGCTGGATAAGTCCCTGCATAAGTGGCCCAATGCAGGATTGTTTAGATGATAAAAACAAAAGCTTTGAGCACACCCTGGCATTCCAGCCCTTCTTTTTGGGGCTGTCTGGGAAAAAATTTCTCAATAATCAAGCAAAAAATCATATTTTCATAGCCATGTAGCCGCCAAAGGACTGCAGCATCCTTGTCCTCCCCCCTGGTTCCTCCTGCTCCCCTTCTTGATGGTGCAGGAAGGGGTCAGCTCATCCCAGAGCAGGGTCTGGCCGCTGGATTAGCACCTTTTGGCTGTTGCGGCCATCCCTGCTGGGACCCAGGGTGCCTGGCATTGCTGCTCCAGCCCCTCAAAGCCACTGCCCAGAGCTGGCAGCATCCCACCTGCCCCAGGGCAAGCCGGTGCATCCACCGCTTCCCTTGGCTGGCACAGGCTAAAGCCTGTTTTTACAGTCCTGACCTGCAGACGGGCCCTGAGGCCGCTTCTGTTCTGGTCAAGTAACTGGGACAGGATGGTCCCTCGGTATGGGGCAGATTCCTGCAAAGTGAGTCACAGACACACAGCAGCAGCCAGTCCTGCCTGGGATGGTTTCCCTCCTAAATATCCCTTACTCCTTCTTTTACAAAGCTCTGGCACCCAAGCTGAGCTAAAACGAGCCTGTGATGCAGGTGGCCAGCCATGGTCTGAGTGTCACCTGCAAGAGGAGAAGGGAGCAGCATGTAAGGGGGGGGCTTCTCTAAGCAATCCCTGGCAAGGACCTGCTCTGCTCTCCACACACATTACTGCAAGAATGCTGGAAGGAAAACTGAAAGGCTGGAGGGGAAACCCAGCTGCCTGGAACCCCCTGAGGTCAGACCCAATAGATAAATCCAGCTGAACCACCCCTGGATTAGGGGCTAAAAAAAACCTTGGGAGAATAGGAATTAGGCAGCATTAGCAATCTGTTTGTCTGGCTGGGGGTCTGCGGCATGAGGTGAGCTGTGGGGCTCAGCCATCAGCAGAGCAGGATGGAGGCTGCCCAGGGATGCACTAGCTGACCCCTCCCCACATCTCACCCTCCTTCAGATGAGGATTCAGGTCCCCAGCCCCCACACCCAGCACCAAACTGCACTCAAATTGCACATGGCTCCAAAATTCAGGCGGTGCCTCCCCACAGCAGGCTATTCCCCATCCGACCCCAGCTTCTGCTGCTGCTGAGGGAAACCTCTCAGTCTCACCCTCAGCCCCTGCTTCTGCTCTCTGCCTGTGTAGGCATGATGCAGGGATGCAGCTTTTGTCCTTGGCCAGCCCTGACCTGCTCCCAGTGTGGACACAGGAGGCAGAGGAGGGTGTGAGGGTGGCAGGATGAAGCCCAGACCTGTGCATGCAAGAAGCTGGAACTGGGCAAGCATCACAAGCACTGTCCCTGGCGTGGTCCTCACCTGGCTGAGTCACCATCCATCCCGAAGGGCTGGCAGTGAGCCAGCAGGCTTCCTTCAAGCTTTATGTGCCATCTCCGGTGAGGATGGGAGACAGCAGTGACCTGTATTGCCTCTCAGAGCAGGTACCATCCCTGGAAGCGCCTGTCCCCAGCCCCTTGCTGCCCTTCCCAGCTGCCTCTGCCCCACGAAGCTGGGTGGCACCTTGCTGGGTACCAACTCCTTGGCGAGAGCATCCCTTCTGGGATGGTCCTCTCTGTAACAAGCCTCTCACTGCAAAGGGGAAGGAGAACTAGAGCGATGATCTCAGTAGAGACAAGCAGGTCTATAGCGTTGTCCCTGCTTGCAGTGCTGCCAGCTCCTGCTCAGCTCTGTCTGGCTGCCAGAGGTCACACCGGGACAGTCTGACATGGCTGCCAGTCCCTCTGAACCCACCCTGCCCTTGCAGGGGCAGGGGGAGGCATCACCTCCTCCCCTCCACACCCCAGCTGAGCCTCCAATGCCATCCCTGGGTCCCTGCCAAGGAGCTGGGGGCTCGTCTGTGGCTGGACCGGAGCGGTTCGGCTGAGGATACCTTGGCCAGGCCACCACAGTCTCTGGAGGGCTGCGTCCTTCAACGTCCCCCCAAAAAAAGCTCCCATCCATCACTATCCCAACCCTGCCAGCTTCTCTTATTTAAAACCTAAGTCTCCCTGTCTTTTCCATGCCAGAAATCCTATTCTTCAGGATGAAGAGGTTGGGCATGCTGTGATGCATCAGCAGAGGCACCAGGTACACTGTGCTCCCAGCCCTGGCAGATGCCAGCACCAGGAGAAAACCGGGGCCAACAATGTTATTTGCTCCCTGTGCCGCAGCAAGACTGTTTAGTACCTACCACACCATGGGCTTTGGATGCCGTATTCAATAGCTGTGCCCAATGAATTATTTATTCCATGGCCAGCATTTTTATTCTCCAGTCCAAACCCCCAGTGGGAGAAGGGTTCAGGGAGAGAGAGAACGGATACTGGCAGATGGCAAGTATAAAAGACAAAAAAAAAAAAAAAAAAAAGGCAGGCATGACATGATGGGATTTTAAATAAAAGTCACAAATGAGTCCTGCTGGTGACTTTCTCGCAGTGCTGAAAACCAGAGGAAAAGACCAAACCTCTCCAAGGCAAAGGTGATGCAGCCTTGCAACCACTATTGCCTCCCAGTTCATGCACTGGGTGCCCTTCCCTGGGCATCCTTGCAGGAGCCGGAGCCTCCCGTCCCATGTCCCCAGTGACCCCAGGAGCTGGCCAGCCCTGGTCCTGGCATGGTAGCCTTTTGGTTGTCAGGTAAAAGCCTGTGCTTGGCCTTAAACAGGGAGACATTGTCGGCTGGCCCAGAGGAGGGAAGACATGGGCTGTGCCTGCTCACGCATTGGCTGCGATTGCTTCTGCTCCTCGGGTAAGCAGGGGTTCCTGCAGGCAAAAACAATCCTCGGCCATCTTCTTAGGGATTGAGTCATCAGGCATGCGGGCAAGGGGGTCCAAACTCGTTGTCCAGGCAACAGGGATTCTGGTGTTTCCTCTGTTTCAGATGCTTTTTCCTTTTTTTTTTTTTTTCCTTTTTTGCATCATGGGTGATTTCTGAATGGAGTCACTTGGGATCGCACGGGCTGGGGATGACAACACCGCCTCCCACACAGCGCCGCGCTCTGACAAATGCCTGCGAGTCTGGGGATCTTCCAGCCTGCCCACTCCTTGCAGGAGAAGCCAGTTATTCAAACAGGGTAATTCCAGGTCAAATTTACCTTTTCTGTAAGTGAGGATGAGCTGGCCCATTCCTCCTGCTACTCCCCTTTCCCCACTTGAGACCAGCAGCAGCCAAAGGCCCTGGGCTCCTACTGCGAAGCAGCTGGGGTATTTGGGAAGGAAGGAGCAATGTGCTGCATCCTTCTACCTCCAGCACGCCAAGCAGCAAGGAATGCTCTGCTGTGGTGCTCTGATATTTCCCAGTTGCCGAAAGGGCTCTGTCCCATCCCAGGATGTTATGGGGGTGGCTGTCAGGTGCTGTCACCCACAGCCCCACAAAAACCCCAGCTTCTTGGGGTCTGGGGTCTTTGCAGAGGGCATAGAGAGCCCACGTCTGAACATGTTGCTGGCAGGATTAAAGGTGTAGATTGGATGCCTGAGGCTGCTTCTTGTCTTTTTGGATATAGAGGAAGGGCAAGAGCAGGAGGAGCATCCCCAGCCTTCTCCCTTTGGACTTTTGGGATGGTGGAGGGAGGGGGTTGGGCACGAAAGGGCCTGGGTCTCAGGGCTCCTTTGTAACCCTGTGCTGCCCTTGCTGACCATGCTTCCCCCAAAACATGCGGCCCCAACAGCTGCCACAGAGGATGGAGGGACCTGTATGTGCTTCACACATGGGGCATCCTCACCTCCCCCCTCTCTGCAGGCAGGGCTGGGCAAGGGCTGGGGCTGCTGAGGGGCTCCAACCCAAGGGACCTGTCAGGGGTAGATGCCCCAAAGAAGTCTGGGCTTTGGCTGAAAATGTTTCAAATGTCCCAGTGCTGGCAGAGTTGGATGGGGAGGCCTGGCTAGGCAGGACTGTCTCAATGTTCGGCATCACCCACAGGGCCACCAGCTCACACTGGTTTCTGACCCCAGGACAGGGCTTTCAGCATCCTCATGTGTAAAGATCAGCTCATGCTGCTGCAAAATTCAGGGTCAAGTTGCTCTCAGCTACAAGAGACCAAACCTCAGGCTCTGGGTGCTGCTCCCTATCCAGCCATGCACACACAGGGGTGCAGGGCTGTGGGGAACCTCGTCCTGCTCCCAAGCCCAAACTGCCAAGCTCCAAGGCAGCTCCTGTCCAGGCTCTGGCTTGCCATGTCCTTGTCACTTGCTTCCCATCCTGTGTCCCCTCCAGGTTTCTCTGATGGTTTGTGATGGGGTTGTGTCTGATGGTGGGATGTCTGCTCACATCCCAGAGGAGAGGCCACGTCACTCAGGCTTCTTGACTGGCTCCTCAGATCATGCAGCCCTGCAGGGCTGCTCAGCCATTGCACTCTCCTGCTTTTCTTGGGAAAGTCACCCTGAAAGTCAATCTCCATGCTCCTGCAGTGTCCAGTGCGGCCACAATGCCCCGGGCAGCCAACGCTGCAGCTGGAGATGTTGTAAATCAGGGGGAAGAGGCTTTAACTGTCACCGCTCCAAGGCATGGAGGGTATTTTTAGCAGCTTTGCTCTGCAGGCTTGTGGTAGCATTGCCCAGGGTGCCTGCACCACACTCGTCGCTCCCAGAGACAATGGGGCAGGGGGTGTGGACACACATCCGAGCATGCACTGTGTGCCCGGGGGCTGGCTGGGACATCGAGGACTGTGTTGATGGTGGCAGGGGACACTGGAAAATGTTCAGCAGAAAATCCCACTCCAGGAGGACATTCTGGTGTCCTTCAGACATGGTGTAACACCAGCACGGGTGCTGGGCTTGTAGGCACCCAGCCCAGGGACCCTCACATTCTTTAACCATGTGCCCTTCTTGCAGCCACCCTTAATACAAGAAATCAAGATCCCGCCTTTAACAGCAGCTGAGCAGGTGCTTGGGAAGATTAAAAAGCTCAGTGCAAGTGAAAGGAAACCCTAGCCCCAGCCAGACCCTCCCCATCCCCTCTGAAAATGGCCAAGCCTGCCCATGGCCCTCAGTGTGCCACAGCATTCACAAACCCCTCTGCCAGGGGAGTCCTGCCTAGCCCTGCACCACTCCTCAGTGACAAATGTCCCTGGTGTTTTGCAGCATCTCCTGCTGAGCCTGTGCTCTTGATGCTGCTGTTCCCCATGTCCTTCAGCCCTGGTGGGAAAACCATCCGCACGGACCATGTGCTGCCACAGAGGGGGAGCCAGTCTCTGCAGCTTGGGGCTGCTGGCTTTGCTTCTCCCCAGGCTCCTGGGAAGCATGATAGCAAGGTGGGGCGTGACAAGGAGGGCGCAGAAAATCACCAGGAGAAGTGGCTGGCCACCTTCAAGAGCAAGGACTGCTAACATCCCCAGCTCACAGCCGATGGGATGGGGACAAGGACACCAGGAAGGTCCCTGTTTCTGTTCACGGTGCTGTTACAGATCATCTGCACAACTCTGGAAGAGATGGAGAGCACCAGTCTCCCCCTCTGCTGACCACAACCCAGCTCTGAGGGCCTCATAAATGGAAAGCATCAATATTTGATGGATCACGTCAGCTGTTTTTCTCTCAAGGTGAAGGAGAGCAGACCCCTATGTCTGCCTTGCCTGCGTCTGCACGGTGCTGGGACATCACAGAGGGCCAGTGTCATGTTGCTGCATGCCAGAGGACACTTCCCTCCCCACAAAAAGCACCACCTCAACTCATAGAGACTCGCCGGCTACCCCATCCATCCAGGTGGGATGCAGCAAGGGGGCTGTGATGGGGTACAGGACCACCAGCCCAGCTGCAAACCTCTCCTCCCTGCCCCGCAGGCATGGGGCACAAAGAAAGCCTTGTGTCCTGTGATGGCTACTACCCGAGGAGATGAGTCTGGGGAAACCCTGCAGTATCTGTCTCTGATGGCAAATAGTTTTGCCTAAATTGGTCATGGGGCTCGGTTTCAGGAGAAGCCAAATGCACCGCTTCGTCGCGATGCCATTTTGGCAGAAACGTAGGCTTTTTTGTGCATTAGGTTGTTCCCCTTAAAATAGCTGTTTGGAGTTTATTCTTCAGATCCCTTTTCATCAAAACAATAAAGAAAGAAAGGGAGGGCAATTAAGCTGGAGTTAAAGTCTGCTGGTGCATCGCCAGCATTATCAGCCTGTATCAGAGGAGGGAGGTGGAGGGGCTTGGGGCTTTAATCAGCATCTGACTGGCAAAGTCGATATTCAGCATCATCCTGGTAGTGATGCTCCTTCTGCCAGCCAAAGCACAGCCTGGTCCTGAACACCCAAGGCTGGACAGATGCAGCTTCCATCCTTCAAATGTGCTGTTTGAGCCCCAGAAGTGGTTCTAGAGGAGTCACAGGGGGGCAGCTGGAGGACAGGGGTACCGTGTCTTTCTTCACATCCAGCTCTCGTCTGCTGGATGTACAGCAAAAGGAGCTGCCTGCAACGTGACAATTCACAGGGCTGGGGAGCCAGCAGCAGTGCAGGCAGGGCTGCATCAGGCAGTGCACAGCACAAGGCACATGGGGCAAAGCCACATGGATGATGGAGCAGATGGAGGATGCAGGTTTTGGGAGGAGATGAAGAAGCCGCTGTGGCAGCTGCTGGCGCTGGAAGCGGAGTCACCCACAGCTGGGGAGGGGGGCTCCTGCCGATGGGAGGACCCTGTGGTGTCCAAGCCTGCCTTGGGGAGTCAGAGTGGAAGGGACGGAGCAAGGCTGGGAGGGTGGCAAGGTCTCTTGCAGACTCAGTGGGGCAAGGCTGGCCAGATCCAGCAGATTAGCCAGGATATAGCTTTGCCATGTTCATTTGCAAGGGTTGCTGTGAAACAGAAACCTGCTCTGAAAAAGATAATAATTAAGAAGTAAAATCTCTGCAGAGTATCATATGTCTGTAGGACCCCAAAGCCAGAGAAAAGGAGCACAGAGTTCCCACAGATGCTGTTGTCACTTGGTCCCTTCCTCATCTACAGCCCCAAGCCCCCCACCAAGACTGACCTCCCTGCTCAGGACCCAGTGTAGATGCTCACATGGATCCATGAGATGCATCACCTGCAAGAAAGGTATTTTATCTGCAAGGATGAACATAGAGGGAGATGAAACCTCCAGGCACTGAGAGGAAATAACTTTTTTTTAAGAAAGCTGGTTTCCTTGTCCCCAGACACCAAAACTCTCCCAATAGAGAGGGGCACCTCTCACGGTAACGAGTCCATGCAGCATCAAGGTGCTGCCAGGCTGCATCACCAGCAGCAGGAGACCCATGGCAGGCTTGATTGCTCACAGGCAGGATGCTCGCTACCTGCTGGGAGCTGCCTTTGTGCAGTTATTTGTCTAATTAGATAGGAAAACACAAAATAATAGCAAAAACGAGGGCATGCTAAGAAAAGGTGGATTAGAAAAGCCGATAATGAAATACTCAGGGAGGGCGGGCAGGAGATTGGCCACAAACAGTCCCTCCAAGACAAGCTATGGACCTGTGGTCCTTTTTCCATCAGGGAAGCACCTTAAAGCAACATTTTCAAGGGGAAGGAGAGATGGTGAGACCAGTGGTGGGACAGAGCCTGGCATCTGCCTCTTGAGCCTCACTGGGCTCATCCCCCAGCAGAGATCCAGCCGTATGTCTGTCTGCACCAGCTCTGCAAAGAGGACACCCCCAAGGACCAGGGGGAATGGTCTTGTCCAGGCAGCTGGGAAGCCCCCATGTAGCCAAAGAGCATCCTGCTCCATCCCTGCAGCTACCCCACTGAGGACCTCACTGCTGTCACAAGGCTGGGATGGAGCCTGAGCCCATCAGGGCTTGTTAGCGCTGGCACAGCCCATCCCTGGCCCCTCTGGACTCCTCTCTGCTGGTCTCAGAGGGGTTTGTAACCACGGCAGCGTGCACCACCCCAGTAACAAGCTGGGCTGGGACAGCTCAGGGTCCCCATCACCTCTGGGGACCATGACCCCAGGGCTGTGGGATGTGTGCTGGTGCATGTTGGGTTGGGTTGTGTGCATTGCCTGGGGAAGCAGCAGTTTCAGGAACACGCTGTTCCCTTCCTCCCCTCGCTTGTCAGAGTTTATTTTTGCTCTCCGGTGAAAATTGGATTTTCTCTGATTTCATTCCTCTGCTGTCATATCAGGCGCTTGTGGCTTTCATGCCTCTCTCTGCTCCCCGCTATTCTGTTCTTGCTTCAAACAGCTCTTGGTGTGACAGCTGAGCACTTGGACGTCTTCATGTCTTCTATTCCCCTGCACTCCATGGCCAGTGCAGATGCTCTGGGGTCCCACATCAGTTCACCAGTGCCTTTGCTCTGACTGCTTCCAGAAAATACAACCTACAACAGCAGTCAGGTGGAATGGGAATTGCTTCAGGGTAGAGAAGAGACAGTGCCAGGGAGATCTGACCCTGCTTTTCAAATGCAAATCGGAAGGGACTATCCTGTCTCCCGGTGTCCTGGTGTCCAGAAGAAAAGCCCAGGCTCAAAATGCAGTGAAGGAAGTGAAAGTTAAGGAAAACCTTTCTAGAAAAAAGCACACTGCTGGTCTGAAACATCCAAAGTCAATGAAGGGAGAGTTTCAAAAACAGGTTAACAAGGATGCATCAGGGAATGCTCAGAACAAGCAGGCTTTGCCTGGGGGCAGAAGATCCCAGTTTTATATCCTCTCTTACTCCACAGACCACTTATCCCCCTTGGAAGCAGAATCCCAAGCTCCACGGGCTGCTGATGTGTTGGGGCCTGACAGCAGCTCACAAGCCAACAAAAGTTCAGCTGAGTGCAGACTGAGCCTTGCTCCCTGCCCTCTGCCTGCCCCCTCCTTGCTCAAGGGCATGTGGCATTAGCTCTGGGCTTGGGTGATTGCTTGGGTCACTCTTTTGCAGCCATTGCTTGGGCTACTCCCACCATCTTGCACAGTCTGGTGACCACCAGTGGCGTTGCAGTGGGCTACGCTACCTCTTGGAGACCCAGCCTGATCTTCCTCAGCATCACATGTAGGTTCACTAACCAGTTACACCAGCACCCAGCTATAGGCTGAACTTGCAAGTACAGCCCTCATACAAGAGACGGTTCTCCCAACCCCTCACTCACTCTGCTCTGCTCAAACCCACCTCTGGGTTGGGTTTGCTTGCAGATGTCCCACGTGGATGGACCCAATGTGCCCCATTCCAGTGCCTGGTGTTCCTCATAAAGGTATTTCCTGGGAAAGTCCAATCCTGCAGGCCATGTCTTGAGCTTGGCAACTTCTCGGCATGGTATCCTCCACACCTAGCTTCACACATCTCCACTGAAGCTTCTCACCCTCCCACCTATTGCTAGTCCCAGGAGAAAAGCAGGAATTCCTAGGTGCAATGAGATAATCTTGTGCCTTGATGAACTAAGATGAGCTGCTCTTTGGAAATGCCTTTTGAGCAGAAGGAGAGTGTGAACAACCCTCTCGTGATGTTATGGACTCAAGCCAGTCGCCCAAGCATAGGTGGCCAGATCCATCTGAAGTACTCACAGGACCTGGGAGGGTGTGCAAGACATTCTGATGGGCTGGCAAAAGATTCATGGGAGATCCATGGCTTTCTGGGCTAGCAGATGTGACCTGAGGGCACTGCAAATGGCACTAGACTTGTGGACATCTGGATCACAATCTGGGATCATCAAATACCTATTTTAGTCTGAAAATGTTCCCTTGATTCTCCAGCTCCCATTTCAGAGATAGGCAGGATGTTCTGTGGAACAACCACTGCCTTCATCCTCAAGTGCTCAAAACCAGACAGCAGAAAGAGCAAAAAGACTCTGAAAAACGGGTCCTCTTTGGACTTCCCCATGTGGGCACTGCTGAGCCCGTGCCACCTCCAGCTCACCTTGGCCTTGCTCAGAGCTACGTGGCCCACAGACCTGGAGCAAAGCCACAGAGATGAGTGCATCCCTCATCCTATTTCACCAGGCATCATAGTTTGCATTTTAACTCGGTTTTGCTCCTCTGGCCTCCCGGCAAGCAGCCTCTAGCTGTAGCCTATGATTCATGCCACATCACTGAATAATCCCTCTCTTCTTCCTTCCCCCCCTCCCCCTTTTTTTAAAGGAGAACCCCCCAGTGTTTACATATCCTCTTGGCAGACTGTGGGTCCCAGTCTCAGACCTCAGCAGGACAGGTCAATTATCGATTTCAATTCCATAGTTCCCCAGGGTGCCTGTGCCCATGACTCACCTGTGATGACTCTTGCTCTTTTGCTGCTCAGAAAACAAATGCCAGAAGTGTCCCAGGTGCCACAGGAGCCTGTGTCTGGTTTTTGGCTGGAGTTACTCAGCTTGTGCATGACTTTCCCTTGGTGCCTGCAAGAGGCGAGGAGTCCCTATCTTCCCAGCCCAACAACCATCCCCTTCTCTCTGTTCTTTCCCAGGCTTTTTTGTGCAATCCTTGGCTGCCTGAGTGAGGATGAACCACTGCCAACTGCGTGGACCGATGCCTAGTTTCAGGCCAGCTGGAAGGGAGATGAATTGGGGCTTTGCCCTTCATATCTGTGCAAAGTTAAATACCCGGTGTTGGCAGATGCCAGTGTTTGATGGCATGAACCACAGCAACCAGAAGCTGCTGTGATCCCAGCAAGGACTCTCACATAGCCAGGGTGGGAGAATGGACGTGATCTGTTTCACAGCATCCCATGGATGAGCCATCTAGATTACTGAGCTGGACACAGGAAGGGGCTGGATCCAGCTCTGCCTGTGGCCGTGGTGCTGGGACACAGCCTGGATGCAAGGCGGTGGGTGGCCTGTCTGGTGCAGAGACAGCACTGGGGCAGCCCTCAGCTGGAAACAAGAGAACAGAGATTTCATTAGAGCAGCTCCATCCTTTGATCCTTCCCAGCAGCTGTGGGGACCTGGTGGTCCCGAAGGTCAAACCATGGCCAAGAACTGGCTGATCCTAGAAGAGATGATGCCTTCTGGCTCCAGCACTGACTAGAGATATTGGTGCCCAGAGGATATCTCCTGTGATATTGGTTTCTCCCCTGCTTCGTGCCATGGTCCTGCTCCCAACAGTTGCCCATGCCACGTGCAGCTCCAGAGACTGAGAGAACCTATGCCCTCTAGCAGCCTGGGCATACTCATCCTTCAGGAAAAAAAGTCCTTTTAGGAAAACCCAAAAGGGAGCCTGAGCAATGGTCCCAGAGCGATGGCCCCTGCTCCAGCTCCGGGTAGGGGATGATTTCAGCTCAGCCCCTGGGTCGGCTGTCTCCCCATAGGACTTCCTCGGGCATCTGTGGTGAAAGAGAAGGACTTCTGCCCTGTGAAACCACCACCTGGGCTTCCCTCATTCACAGGGGCTCTCCAGGCCCCATTGCACTTCCTTTCCTCCTGGGATTTCCCTCTCCTCTGCAGAACATCCCATGCTCAGATGCTCCCATCAGCAGAGGTTTCATCTTTCCATCACCAGGGCTCTTCCCAGCCCTGACAGCACCCATCCCAACCCTGACAGCACCCATCCCATGCATTTTCCTCCAGAAAGTCCCTTATGGAAGTCATCCAGGGTCAGAGACAAACTGCCAGGATGAGGGCTTTGTTGAGAAAACTATAGGGAGCTGAAATCCCAAGTTGTCCTGACAGCAAACAAAACGATTTGAGAAGTTAAGATTAAAATCCTCCACTCTGCAAGCAGCACGATGCATCTCACTGCTGGGTTTTAGGAAGAGGCTACAGCCTCCTCCTCCGCACTTCCCCAGCAATGGTGGGTCAGGGTGGGCTTCGCTCTTACAGCTGCTCTCCCTGGTATCATAGAACCACCGAATGGTTTGGTTTAGAAGAGACCTTAAAGACCATCTAGTACCACCCACCCCACTACGGACAGGACACCTTCCACTAGACCAGGTTGGTCCAAGACCCATCCAGACTGGCCTTGAGCACTGCCAGGGATGGGGCATCTCCTGGGAGGTCAAAGAAATCCCACTGGTGGGATCTCTGCTTCCCCATGGATAACCAGGAGGGGCTTGGCTGTAAGGAGCCATCCCATTTTCATGGTACTGCCTTATATGCCAACCCTCCTTCATTTCTCTTCTATCCTGTCCCCTTGTTGCTCTTCGCTTCATAAGGGAGCAGTAGTGTGACCAGGATGATGCTCCTTTTCCACACTGTGGCCAGGGAGCAGCTAGAGGTGATCTTGCTTGGCTCACAGGGGTTTGTAGGGTTTCAGGATAGCAAAGGAGGGCCTCTCACATCTTTCCATCTGCCAGTGACCAGCAAAGACCAACCCAGGATGCAGGAGGGGTCCCACGTGCCTTCACTGTCCTCGTGGCAAAACAACATCTCCAGCCTACCCAAACCAGCCTTCCTCCACACACTCTCATTAGGCTGTGTCCACCCCTGGGCATCCACAGCAGTCCCAGTCAGAGCCAGCACCACGGGTATGGCTGGGGTCTGGCACGGCGTGACCGTTCACTGCTTATATCCTTCCCGTACGTAACCCAGGACTTTTCCCAAAGCATAGAGATCTTTCCCAAAGCACCAGATCAGCGCCAGCAGTGACTCCTGAGACGAGCTGGGCTCCCAGCAGGTGATGAAAGCCTGTGCACTGTGCACTTGGCGGGGAACAGGAGGTTGGCAGCACCTCGCAGCTTGGCTCAACCTCAGCCAGCTAAACAGCCCTGTTGTTATTGCAGCTTGCTGCACTTTGCGTAAACCTGGCATAGCCCTGGAGAAATCTTCCTGACATGAGGAGGCAGAGGGACTTGCAGACATGAGGGAAGACCCCAGAACACTCCAAGGTTGCTGTACCTCACTGAATCCCGCCTATTTTGGGGTACTGCTGCTATGTTAGAGGTTCAGGGAGGAGAAGGGAGAAGATGCTGCTCTGGAGTGCGTGTGCAGCCCTTGAATGATGCTGGGAGCACAGGGCTGAGGGGGTACAGTGGGTGCTCCCACCCAGAGCAGGCACAAGGGATGGCAGTCCATCTGGAGCCAAGCTCTGGGGGTACAACTACAGCAGGGCATTACCCCAGCCAAATCCAGGCAATGCCTCCTGTTCATCCACCCCAGGAGGTGCCCAGCTCCATCCCACCCTGGAGCAGGGCAGAGCACGCCGGGGTGGGTTGCATGAGCTGGTGCAGTGTGCAGGGCAGCTTCAGGTGGGCACTCAGGGATGGGGGACAGGACATACCACCGTTTATGTCATGAGCACATGAGCAAAAGTGATGTCATCACAGCTACACTTGTAGTGCGCTGTGTGGGTGTGTCTGAAGCCCGTGCCCGCATTAGCTGCACACACAGGGACCATGGTTCAGGCACATGGGGTGTGCATGGGCACGAGCTGGGCACCAGCTTCTCCCAGATGCTGGCAGTGGGAAACAAGAAGCATCCCTGAGGGATACTGCTCTGCAAGAGGTAGCCCAAGCCTTGCCAGTCCTCCTGTGTTCCTTTTCTGGCTGTGCATGTGGCATGGCAAGATACAGTGCTCATGCTTTCAGACTGAGGAATCCAGATATGGTGTTTTGCTCCTGAAAAGCATGCTGTGTTTTGGGCTTGGAAGCCTGCTTCCAGACAGCCTGTGATGCCACAAAAGTGAAAACAAGCCACCCCTACACCAGCGTTATCGGCCGCTTGCAAAGCTCTCCCTTGGCGTGTTTCTGAGTGCAAGGTTGTTGCCTTTGTGTGTCACTTAAAATCAGAACAAATGCTGAGGTTTTGTTGTTTTGACTGCCTCGCTCTATATTTACATTGCTTTTAGTTTATTAGCATTCTTAGTTCTGTCTTTTTGTGACAGCAAAAAAAAGTATGTACTTCAAATGAATCACAACAGGCGTTTGGGAAAGTTTTCTGGTGGCTTCCAGTTTTCTATCGGTTTGATCTCGTGTCTCGGCCCGTCAAAGTGTGTGCTCTTAAAAAAGCACTCACGAAAGAGAATTCTTCTGCTCGCCAGCCCTGCCAGAGCTCAGGACGTGAAAAAGCTTCAGATCAGCTCTGACAAGTCCTCCCTCGCCCCATTTTAAGCTGAATAACTTAGGTTTGCTTGATCTAGTTAAATAATGATAGTCTTGCTGTTTCTGTAGCCAGCTCAAAGTTTTACGTCTATTTGAAGTCCAGCAACTTGTCTCCCACCATCATCTAGAGTGAGATATCAGAATCTTGGAGCGTGGTTCATCTCAGCCTGGTTTAAACACCATGCAAAGGATGTGCTGAATCACTGAGCTCCTCTTGATTGACATGGGTTTGGGAGCTCTCCAGGAGGGCAATTACCTCCTGGAGAAGGGAAGATCAAAGTAACTGCAAGCAGGGTCCACTCTTCCTGGCACCATTGGATCCAGAAGACAACATCTGTCCAGGGCCTCCTTGTTCTTGCAGGACCTGGGCTGGGATGATTCACGGTGTCCAGAGGGCTGGGGTCAGCAGAGCATCTCCATGATTTATCAGCAGGGTTCATAAATGAATGCTGAAGCGTGCAAGCTTGAGCCAGGAAAAACGTTTTGCACATCAAACTATTAAAAGAACAGTTTATTACATCTCTGTACTCCTCACCCATGTGGCCACCTTACCCCAGAGTGGGACTGAGCAGCCTTGACAAAACCCTCTGCCCATAAAAGCATCACTGCAGAAGCTAGACCAGCACAGCTGGGCTGGAGCAGGGGGTGGTGGGGTGGATTTGCCCTGGAAAACCCTGCAAGCAGAGCTCTGCATTTCATCCAGGCCAGCTCTGCTCTCTCTTCCCTGGGGAAGAGTTTGGGGAGAGCTCAGATCCCATGTGCTTTGGCACAGAATCTACCCAGGAGCAGGCAGGGATGGGGTCTGGCAGCATCCTGCAAAGATATTCCTAGCAGGGACCCAGGGCTCTTTTTTTGTGAGATTTGCTGTGTGTGAGCATGGAGGATTTGAGAATTTTTCTGACAGACCTGCTGCTAATTCCCATCCTCCTTCCCTCTGAGGTTTCCCCTGTGCTAAAGAAGGTCAACACTTCCCTGATGATGGTTGCCAGCTTCCCAGAGAACCCAAGGCAGAGCCTGTTTGCATGGCAGGGTTATTACCTGCACTTCACAGGACTGGGAGCAGGACTGGCCTCCCTGGTTCCTGCTCCTGCCACACCACTGGGAACCAGCTAATTCCCTGTGTGAGACCCTGAAAAGGACCTAAACAGGGTCTGAAGAACAGCTGGGATGAAAACCCTTTCCCAAGATTTCCACACCATGTGGGTATTTCTGCCTGTGTTTTGGGACATCCATAAACTCCTGAGGCTGGAAGTGTCCAGACGGGTTGGGCTGTTCCGCTTCTGTCCTAATCTGGGGCTCCCTGTTCTCCTGGAGACCCCTGTTCTCCATGAACGGAGACAGAATCCTGGGCCAGGTGAATTTTTGATCCTGCCCAGTGCTGCTGTCAGGAAGCTTTTCCTTTCTGGTGACTTTTAAATGTCCATCATTAGGCTTCAGGGTTAACAGGTTGCCTCTTCAGCCGAGGCAGCTGCAGGCACTGCCACAACATGGAAGTCTGAGTCTTCTCTCAGCAGATGGGGGTGGCTGGTTTGGGGAATCAGCATGCCTGGCAGTTTGGGGTCTGTTATGAAAACTTTGCTGCTTCTTCAAGGTAGCTGCTGGTTTCATCCGCGTGTTATTCCCAGTGCTTGGAAAGAAGAAATCCAGGCCCCAGTTTACCCAGAGTGATACTTCCCTCCGCTGGTGCCGAGATCTGCTGGCCATGGCCCAAGGGCTGGCACGCTCTGCCAGCCTCCAGCCCTCCAGGCAAAGAGCTCTGAGCTCAGCTGGGGCTCTGCGAACCCACCGGGTGCTGGGTGCTTGGGTGCTGCTGCTCACCAGGGCTCGGGGAGAAGCTGGACTGAATGGGAAAAGCAAGGCCGGGGGGGGGAATAAATCAATATCCTCAGAAATGAAAAAACAACCCTGCTCCTCTCGCTGAGCCCTGGATCAGACCTCCATGTTCCTGATGGGTGAATAACTTACAGCAAGACGATGTATTTATAGCATCTAGCTCATGAGTTTTTAATTAAAATTCCATTTTCTTTTGCTCCAGATGGCACGAACAACCGTTTTGGTGTTTTCATTGGGTTTTTAAGGGATCACGCGGCTCTTGCCAGGCCGGGTCTGTTTTGGGGCTGCAGGGAGGGAGTGTTTTGGGGGAACGGGGGGTCCTCGTGCCCTGCACAGCACAGTGGCTGCCTTGCTGGTTTTGCTGGGGCAGAGGGGAAGGTGGCTCGCTCCCCACTCACCTCTGCAGACAAGTGTCAGGTCCCCAGGGACTGCATCCATCCAGCCGCTGTGGCGGGGAGAGCAGCTCACAGGGCAGGAACAGCTTCACGTCAGAAAAAATCAGATCAGGAAACCAAGCCATTTACCGGAGCTAAATCAAGCTGGCTGGAGAGGCTGATGATGCATTAGGGAGCAGCAATGCCAGCGAGGCCAGGACAGGTGCGTGCTGCTGGAGCACGCTGCTGCCCCAGGGCCCCCCACCACCCCCACCACGATGCCCAGCAGGGATGTAGTCAGTGATCTGCACGGCCACTTTCCAGTTTTATGCTGTCCAGGAAGACACCTCCTTCACCCACCTGTGCCTGCAGCACCCGATGATCCCGGGGAGCCTGGAGCAATTTCCTGGGGTCTGTCAAGCCCCTCTCCAAAACCTGGGGATGATGGGCTGCTTAAGGACACTCCCTGGGAAATAACCTGCCAAAATAATGAGCTGGTGCAGTAAATTTCCCCCTTCACAGAGCTGGTGCTGCTGGGCTGGAGGAAGGGCAACGCCAGGAACACCCAAACCCAGCAGCACAGGGATGTGTTGAGAGGAGAAGACCAAGTTCAGGTCCTTGCTTTAGGTGTCCTTCTTGCAGGAGCCCTTCCCGCAGTCTGCACCACCCATCAGATCCCTGCTTTCTGAGCCCCTTTCAGATGCATGTGGAGAGCTCAGGATCACCGGTATGGTAGAAGCCCCAGCCCCAGCCCAAACCAGGTTAGGAAGCACCAAAAGGACTTTGCATCTTCTTTCTGCTGCGTGACAACTTTCTGCATGAATGATGGAGACGTATCGTGGAAATCTTCCGGCTCAGTGGCCCTATAAAGGTATCCAAGCCCTGTATTTTGTTAGCAAACACACACAGTCATACACCATGGAGCACAGGAGCTGCCACAGCTCCTGGGACCTCCATGTAAACGTGAGCAGCAGGAATGGGCAAAAACACAGCAGAAGCTCTGCAGATGATGGAGTGGAGCTGTACAGCCTGTACCTGCCTTGTGGAATGAAGCAGCACCCGGTGAGGTGCAAGGTGCAGGAGCCTGAATCCCATGGCCCTATCTAGCTTCAGAGCCTAAGGTCCCCTGCAGGATACTCTCAGGTTATGTCAGTGGTCAAAGGACCCAAGGAAGAAAGCAAAGGAAACACAAGGAAGTCAGAGCCAAGGTCAGTGTTAGGCCTGGGCTGGGCAGGAGGGGCAGAGCAGGGCAGACTGCAGGATCTGGCAGTCTTGGCACCCAAAGAGCGGTACCAGCCTGTTGCAAGGGCCTGGCCCTGTCACTTCCACAGGTTCATTTCAGTGCTGCTGATCGGAGGCGGACAAGGGACCATCTTTCTGCCCTGGGGTCACAGAGAACCCTTGGCTATTGCTCTACCTGGAAAAACCCTCCCATTCCATTCCATCCCACCCCATGCTATCCCAATCCATCCCATCCCATGCTATCTCATCCCATCCCATCCCATCCCACCCCAACACATCCCCTGCCAGCTCATCCCATCCGAACACAACCCAGCCCAGCCCAAAACATCCCACCGGATCCCATCCCACCCCACTCCACCCCTCCCCAAAGGCTGTTGCTCTGCCAGCCCTCCCAGCCTCTGGTCTGCAGACGAAGGTGGCTCACAGGAGGTTCTCTGGACGTCCAGCTGCAGGAAAGGCAGGGTGGTACCCAGGCCACACAGTGTGACCTGTCCCAGCAGTGCCAGTCCCTGTGCAGGAGCCCCAGGGATGCCAGTGCCCCCACCTGCCCAGGCTGCCGTGGCAGAGTAAGACAGGGGGACATCTGTATGGACAGCGTGCCCTGGGAGACCCAGGCCAAGCAACCACCACCGTGATGTCCTTTGCACTGGGCAGTCCCCAGAACAAACCTGTTTCCCTGAGTCCCACTTGCAGAGCTCCTGTCCCAGCCCCTTAGTCCATCTCCCAGGATGGGGTGGGAGCTGGTCCCAGAGGCATTGCTCCGCTTTCCTCCTGAGACATGAGGATGGAGAACCTGAGTGCTTTCTCCTCCCAGCCCCCAAAACTGTCTCTCAGAGCAGTGATGTAAAGTGAATTTCCACACAGTCTGCCCAAAGGTGGTGGCGGGGACAGCTGGAGCAGCACAAACCCCTGTTGCGGGCAAGGAGGAGAGTGCTGCCCGCAGGAGCCTCAGCAGCCCCCTCCTTCCCGCAGGACTCGGTGTCTGGCTGTCAGGGCAGAAATGCATTAGGATCCTGCAAAGACAAAATAAAAAGCCTTTTGGGAGTGACTCGGCAGCACAGCCAGAAGAGAGACAGCACAGTTTGCTTTTTAGGAGGTCTTTTTGCTTTTTTTTTTTTATTATTATTTTATTTTATTTTTGGCAGCTGCAATGGCAGCAGAGAGGGAGTAAATGACCTTGCCTGAGCCCGGATGCATTTGTGGCTTTCAAGAAGCAGAAGTGGCCGGAGTTTGAGTGTCTGTGCTGCAGAGGGCATGAGTCACAGCCAGGCAGCGGGGCTGCAGAAGGGAGGGAAGGGGAGAGGGAAATGCTGCAAACCCGGCTGGGTGCTGGGCTGGGGGAGCAGGATACCAGGATGGAAGAGTGGGGCGCTGGGACAGAGGAGCAAGGAGCTAGGATGGAGGAGCAGAGATAGAGGACCAGGGTGCTGGAATGGAGGAGCAGGGTGCTGGAACAGAGGAGCACAGTGCTGGGATGGAGGAGCAGGGTGCTAGGATGGAGGAGCACAGTGCTGGGATGGAGGAGCAGGGTGCTGGGATGGAGGAGCACGGTGCTGGGATGGAGGAGCAAGGTGCTGGGATGGAGGAGCAGAGTTGGAAGAGCAGAACGCAGGGATGGAGCAGCATGGGTGCAGAGGTGGAGTGGCAGGACACTGGGATGGAATAGCAGGGATGAAAAGCAAGGAGCTGGGATGAAGAACCAGGGTGCTTGGATGGAGGAGCGGCTGTTAGGGCAATCCAAGGGCCCACTGCATGAGCCCTCATCAGTTTGGTGCCAGAAATGAAGATACCTGCTCACATCATGCTTTTTCTCACTCCAGGCAGAGGGAGTCAAGCAGAGCTCATCTCTGCTTCCCTTCCTCAGCCCCCTTTTAACACCATCCTTTCGCTCTCAGCAGGAGCTGGAGTGACTGGAAGGGGCAGTGACCTGGGAAAGGGTCCAGAACCTCTCTCCTCTCACAGGAATGCTCTCCTTTCCCATCTTCTCTGGAAGCAGAGAGCTCAGTCCCTTTCCAGAACCAGACCTCACCCTCCCAGGATCTTCAGTCCTGGGTCTGGCAGCAGGAGGGTGCTTCAACTCCCTGCTTGCACTCGGCAGCAGGCTCGAACCCCTTTGCCCACTGGCAGGGCAGTGGGGTGGGATTCGATCTGCCCTGCCTGTGCCTCCTGGATGAGCCCCAGTGCAGCCCTGGGGGACGGAGAGCCACGGCAGACAAACTGTGCATCTTCTGCAAGAGGTGTCTGGCTGGGGTCCCCAGTCTGGGGCTGAATCAGGCATCTGAGCTGCTTTTCCATGTCTGGAGAGGTCCCAGAGCAGGAGAGAAGCTGTGGCAGCTGAGTGATGACCAGGGATGCTCCTGGGGCTCAGCTCAGGGGCTCAGCAGGGAGCATTTTGGGGAGTAAGGAGATGCCGGTTGCTCCCCAGAAGGAGAAGTTGCCTCTGCCTTTTCCCCAGCCCACCCAGGGCTGTGGTGGTGGGTGATGCAGCAGCTCCCAGCAACAGCTTGTGTTGCACCCTGTTTGCTTACACCTCGCAGCTCCAGCTGGCAAAGAGCAGAGCTTGTGCTGGGAAAGCAGCAGCACCCTGCCAGCCACAGCACCCTGTGAGCCACAGCATCCCACGAGCTACAGCACCCCTTGAGCTACAGCACCCTGTGAGCCACAGCCCCCCATGAGCCTCAGCACCCCTTGAGCTACAGCACCCTGCCAGCCACAGCACCCCATGAGCTACTGCACTCCGTGAGCCATAGCATCCTGTGTGCTGCAGCACCCCATGAGCCACAGCACTGGTAAGCAGGAACTTGCAAAGCTCCTGTAAATTATCACTCCAGCTCTAATTTCCAGATGCAAAGAGAAGTCAGAGGGTGATGTGGCTCCCTCTGGACACCTGGGTACCCCTATCACCTGCCTGGAGGCCACAGCGAGGGGAAGCGGATAGCCAGCCTTCCCCCCTCCCCAGGCTGCTCTGTGCACTGGGGTGTCTCTCTTCCTGCAGAAATTCTCCCAAACCTGCAAGAAAACTTTCCCCAAAGTATTTGTGCTTTTTCTGGATGGGGAACCACCCTGCCTTTGGCACAACCTGTTGCTGAAGCACACGTACATTTGAAAGAGCCACAGGTCTAGGAAGCGTGCTGCTGGGGGCAGAGAAATCACATCTCTGCCTCCTGAGTGATTATTGTTTCAGCTTTTTGCACACTTCACCTCCTGGAAAAATCTTTGGGGTTTCCTCCTTTTGCTTTCACTGGGTGCAAAACTAGATGCAACCTGCCTTCTGGACGAGCTCGGTGTGCCTCTGCCCCATGGGGCAAGTGTGCCCTGGCTGCTGAGCCCCACCAGGCTGGCTCCCCGCTCCCTCCTCTCCTTTCTCCCTCTCCCCACTCTGCCCTTTCTCGCCTACACAGCTTGAAAACCAAACAGAAAAGTTCCACTGGGAGGAGAAGAACACAATTGGGAGCCCAGGAGGGCAATTGTCACCTCCTGGCACAGGGGGAATGTCCCCTGGGAAACTGCCACTGAAAGTTAATTTAGCGTGACCATGGAGCATCCTCCCTCTCTATGCCCTGCATCAGAGCAGCAGGGGCGGTGACATTAAATAATTCCCGTCACCGTGAGCCCTTTCAGCACCACCTCACTGGGGCAGGATTATTCCCTCTGCTACTCCTGCATTTGGACAGGAGGGCAGAGCCAGGGGCAGGATGCTGCAGTAGGACACCAACCCCCCCCGGGGACTGCAGGTACCCGGGTGTCCTGCTGCAGTGACACATGTCACTGCTTGCTGGCAGTTGATTGAGGTGCCAGCACATGTGCAAAGAACAATTGTTCCTCGTTTCGGGTGTCAGTAGCTGACGAAACATGTCCTAGAGCCACAGGGCAGGCCAAGACCATTCCCTTTTCCAGATGGCCAGATCTGTTCCTGCTTCCACCCAGGACAGTCTCATCTGTGGCCTTTCTCCCCACGATCTCCCATGTTTGGCCCAGCAGGTGCCTGGGATGGAGCAGGGAATGGCAGCCCTGGGATACCAGGCAGACCCCTGGCAGCAGGGACAGCCCCAGTCCCACCAATTTGGGCAGCTCAACCTCTGTCCCTTGCGCAAAGCGTGTCAGGATCTGGCCTTTCCCCATGCCCAGATGCTTTTCCAGGCAGGTCCCTGTGCGGGGGATAGGGTGGGGTGCGAGGAACACGGGCGGCCGTGGGATCGTGGGATCACTCTCCGTATCCCTTGGTGCGAGGAGAGGCCACAACGCTGATGCCAAAGCGCATCACTTCAGCAGCGTTCCTCGAGATGGGCTGGCCCTGAGAGCTCCTGTGCCCCGGCCCACCCTAGTGCCCACCCTGAGTGGGGTCTGCGGGGCTGTGGGCCATGCGCTCTGCAGCGCGGCATGCTGGGTGAGGCATGCAGCTGTGCAGCTCTGTGTGTCTGTGTGCTGCACGGCAGCAGTGGGATGCAAGTGCACACGCATGAGCACCCGTGCAGGCAGAGGCATGCCAGAGCAGCTGCAGGGCTGTTGTGCGACGTGTGAGTGTGTATGAAGGGGCGTGTGCATGATGTGCATGTGTGTTGCTGTATGTGAGCATGTGTGTATGTGTACGTACATGTGCATATGTGTATGAGTGTGTGTGCAAGTGTAGGCAAGGGAGTGCAGATGCATATGGGTGTGTACGGATGTGTGCATACATGTATGAGTGTGTGCAAGCGTGGGTGAGGGGGTTGCACAGTGGTGTGTATGTGTGCATGAGCATGAGTGCGTGTATGTGTGCACCTCCATGTGCATATGTGTATGAGCATGTGTGTGTGCACACATTTGTGCACAAGTGTGCCTGAGATGGTCCACATGGGTGTGTATGTGTGTGCATGACTGTGAATGTGCGTAACTGCATATGAGTGAGCACACAAGTGTGGCCGAGGGAGTGCACAGGGGTGCATATGTGTGTGCATGAGTGTGAGCATGTGTGTACTGTGCCCACATGTGGACCCTGGCACAGAATGTGCCAGTCCTGGTGTGTGCAGGTGTAGGTGCCAGCCTGGCTGTGGGTGTGGGCCCTAGTGCAGGTGTGGGTGCCAGTGTGTGCGGGCGCAGGTGCTGGTGTGGGTGCGGGTGTGGGTGCTGGTAGATGTGGGTGCAGGTGCCCATCCCTGTGCAGGTGTTGGTGGGTGTGTGTAAGTGGGTGTGGGTTCTGGTGCAGGTCCCAGAGCAGGAACCAATGCAGGTGGGGGTCCCAGTGTGGGCGTGTGTCCTGGTACAGGTCCCGGTGTGAGTACAGGTGCAGGGCAGGTGCAAATGACAGTGAGGGTGCGGGTGCGGGTCCCAGTGTGGGCGCAAGTCCTGGTGTCTGTCCTGGTGTGGGTCCTGGTGCATGTCCTGATGCATGTCCCCATGTGTGTCCCCATGCATGTCCTGGTGCAGGTGTGTGTCCCAGTGCAGGTATGGGTGCAAGTCCCAGTGCAGGTGTGTGTTCCAGTGTGGGTGCCAGTGCCAGTGTGTGTCCTGGTGCGGGTCCTGGTGTGGGTGCAGGTCCCGGTGCAGGTGGGGGTGCTGGTGCATGTCCCTGTGTGGGTGCAGGTCTCAGTGCATGCCCTGGTGTGTGTGCCTGTGTGGGTGCAGATCCCAGTGTGGGTGCCAGTGGGTGCGGGTGCAGGTGTATGTGTAGATCCCAGTGCGGATGCTGATGGGTGCGGATGCTGTTGAGGGTGTGGGTCCTGGGGCGGGTGCCGGTGAGTGCAGGTGTGGATGCCAGTGAGGGTCTCTGTGTAGGTGCGGGTCCTGATGCAGATCCCTGTGCAGGTGTGGATCCCAGTGTGAGCTGGTGGGTGCAGGTGCGGGTGCCAGTGAGGGTGATGGTGTGGGCACTGGTGTGGGTGCAGGTCCCAGTGTGGGTGGGGGTCCCAGTGCACATGCTGGTGGGTGCGGATGCAGGTGTGGGTGAGGGTTCCGGTGCAGATCCCTGTGTGTGTGCAGATCCCGGGGCGGGTGCAGGTGGGCGCGGGTGCGGGTGCAGGTGTGGGTGCGGGACGTGGTGTATGTCCCTATGTGTGTGCGGATGCCGGTGTCGATGCCGGTGGGTGCAGGTGAGGATGCAGGTGTGGGTGCGGATCCCTGTGCGGGTCCCGGTGCAGGTGCGGGTCCCGGTTCAGATGTGGGTGCGGATCCCGGTGCTGGTCCCGGGGTGAGTGCGGGTCCCGGGGCAGGTGCAGTTGCGGGGCCGGTGCGGATGCCGGTGCAGATGTGGATGCCAGTGCGGGTGAGGATGCCGGTGCGGATGCGGATGCAGGTGTGGGTGTGGATTCCGGGGCTGGTCCCGGTGTGGGTGCGGGTCCCGGGGCGGGTGCTGATCCCTGTACGTCCCGGTGCGGATGCAGATGCAGGTGTGGGGCGGGTCCCGAAGCAGATGCCGGTGGGTGAGGATGCAGGTGTGGGGGCGGGTCCCGGGGCGGGTCCCGGTGTGGGTTCGGATCCTGGTGTGGGTGCAGGTGCGGGTCCCGGTGCGGTTGCGGATGCAGGTGTGGGGGGCGGGTCCCGGGGCGGGTCCCGGTGTGGGTGCGAGTCCCCGTGTGGGTGCGGGTCCCGGGGCGGGTGCAGGTGCGGGCGGGCGGCGCGGGGCGGTGGTGCTGAAGGACAGCTCCGCCCCCGCCCGCCCCCGCCCCCGCCCCCGCCGCCCTCCCCGCTCCTCCGCCGCGCCGCGCCGAGCCGAGCCGCGCCGGGCCCGCCGCCGCCGCCGCCGCCGCCGCCATGCCCCAGACGGCCCCGCCGCCGCCTCCCGCCGCCGCCGCCGCACCATGAAGCGGCAGAACGTGCGGACGCTGGCGCTCATCATGTGCACCTTCACCTACCTGCTGGTGGGCGCCGCCGTCTTCGACGCGCTGGAGTCGGAGGAGGAGACGGCGGAGCGGCTGCGGCTGGAGGTGAAGAGCCAGGAGCTGAAGAGCAAGTACAACCTCAGCGCCGAGAGCTACCGAGAACTCGAGTGGGTCGTCCTCAAGCTCAAGCCGCACAAGGCCGGCGTCCAGTGGAAATTCGCCGGTTCTTTCTACTTCGCCATCACCGTCATCACTACCATAGGTACCGCTTGCCCCCGCCCCGGTGCTTCTCCGTTTCCCCCTCCCGCCCCGAGACCTTCCCCTCGCCTTCCGGCCGAGGGGTACCGGCTCCGGTCAACCCACCCACCCACCCGCACCGTGCAGACCTCCCTCGACCATCCCCGTGGTACCGGGGCGACCCGCCTGCCCGACCCCTCCGCCACCGGGAAACCCCCACCGACGCCCCCGCTCCCCGCCCATCCCCGTGGTAGCGGGGAGACCCGCCTGCCCGACCCCTCCGCCACCGGGAAACCGCCCGCCGGCTCCCCGCCCATCCCCGCGGTGTTGGGGCGCCCTGCCCGCCAAGCCCCCGCTGCCCCGGGGGAGTCCCGCCGCCCCGCTCCCCAGCACGCCCGGCCCCGCAGCGGCTGCCTTACCCGCCCCTGCCCCCGGGAAAGCCTCGCCCGACCTCCGCCCGTCCCCCCGGAGAGGGACGAGTCTCCCAAACGGGAATCTCTCCACCACCGGGAAACCCCAGCCGGGATTCTCCCGAAATCGCCCATCCCTGTGGCGTCAGGGCTACCCGACCCGCCCGTGGCTCCTCGGCCCTGGGAACCCCGCGCCAAGACCTCCGCCCACCCCCACGGTATCGGGGCTACTCGCCGGTCTCACTCCCCAGCCCCAGAGCCCTTGACCGCGGACCCTTTCTGTCACGCCCATACCGGAGGCATCGGGGATCACTCCTGCACTGGGGAACGGCAACCTGCCCATCCCCGTGGCCTCTGGTCTACTCTTGAGGCAACCCCCTGCACCCATCCCTGCAGCCTCTGGGCTCCCCACCATGTCCTGAAGCCTTGAGGACCCCCACACATACCCAGGGCTCCTCACCCCCACTTCCACCCTTGTTTGGGGGTGTCTGTGGTATGGTCTGAGCTGGGACTCTCTTTCCAGCCCCACAGGGAGGTTCCCGGGGGGGGGTGTGCAGAGTTCAGCAGGGCAGTGGGAGCAGCGAGTGCTTGGGGGGGTCACAGTGGAATTGCGGGACAGGCGATTTCCTCGGTTGACCCTTTCCCTGGAGGAGGAGGAGGAGGAGGAGGAGGAGGAGGAGGAAGGTCCCCTGGGGACAGGGTTCCCTTGCAGCCCATCTCCAGCCCTTCCCGGGTGAGATCCTGACAGGACCCCCAGCCTCGGAGGGGACAACATGGGGACTTGCACAGATGCTCTGGCCCTACCAAGAGGGGTGGGCACTGCATCATGGTGCTCAGGGTGGTCTCACTGCCCCGACCCAACCCAACCCAGGGGTGCCAGAAACTGGAGTCCCTGGGGAAGCACTGCTCAGAGGTCCCCCACTTCGGGAGAGCGGGGGTGGTGGTGCAGGGTTTCCCCGGGTTCCAGACCACTGCTCTGTATGTTCACCCGGTCACATCATCAACCTGTCTGTCCTTCGGGTCACCTCGGAGCACCCAGGGTGACCCACCATCCCCTGGTCCCCAAAGTGCCCCATGCTTAGCACACCACCAGGGCCTGGAGGGCCGTGGGACAAGTGGTGGCTCACCCGGGCTGGCACATGGCTGGCCTGGCCCTGACCAGCATCCGCACAGGTGCCACGGCCCCAGGGAGATGCAGGCAAGAGCAGGAGGGAGGGGAGAGCTGGTGGGACCTCATCTTTGAAGCATGGGTTTGGGGTGGCTGTTGGTTCCCAACACTGCGACACGGGTGTTAGGGTGGCTGTTGGTTCCCAACACTGCAACATGGGTGTTGGGGTGGCTGTTGGTTCGCAATACTGAGACATGGGTGTTGGGGTGGCTCTTGGTTCTTGGGGCTGAGCCACGGGGTTGGAGTGGCTGCAGACTGAGCGCAGGCAAGGTCTGGCCTCTCCCAGCTGGCGGGAGCAGCTGGGAACGGCTTTGAAAGTGAAGACAAGCAGCTTATGTTTGACGTGAGAGGGAGGAGGAGCGGGCAAGGGGGTGCGCAGGGGGCTGGGGAGAGGAGCGAGCAGGAGCGAGCAGCGTCTCGCCAGCCCACACAAAGGATGCTGCAGTGACGAAGGAGGGAGACAAAGCCAGCCCGGTGTGAACAGTCCCGAGGGGCCATGGCTCAGCACTGAGCTGTGGGCAAGCACTGGGGCCCCTGCCCTGCCTTGCCCAGGACCCCCAGCTCCCCTGCCCTGCCTGCAGCTGCCTGGAGTCCCAGAGGGATAGAGAAGGGATGGTTAAGGATGGCTGAGCCCTAACGCAAGCGTTACACCTCAGGAAAGCATCCCTCCAGCTGCGGCTGGGAATTAAAACCTCATTTGGGGCTTGATGTGGGAGCTTAAGAGCCCCTCTGGGGTTGGGGTGATGACACCCAGGCCCGAAAAACATGTGTCCAGCCGCAGCAGAGCAGGAGGGAAATGCAGAGGGAATGTCCCCAGCTGGGCTTTGCTGCTCTGCAGGCGTCAAGCCCTTCTCTCCTGGCAGCTTCAGCCCCTCCGTGATGTCCAAGGGTGCGTAGAGAGACAGGGCGCGGACATAAATATGTCAGGCAATACTGTTTTTATCAAAATCTCATGATTTTGAAGGCAGGCGTTTTAGCTGGCCTGTTGCAATGGAGCACGGGTGCTGCTGAATGGGGCCAGCATGTACCAGCAAAGAGAGCAGTATCATCAAAAACCACTGCTGTCAGGGAAGAGGGGAAAGAAAATTCCATTATTGCCATGAAATGGGATTTTCCAGTGGGGAAAAAAAGGCATTCTTCCAGGAAATTACTAACCAACCCCTCTGTGCTGGGGAGGCAATCAGGATGCCAGGGCTCCTGTGCCATTTGAGATCCCTGTGCTGTGGCCAGCTTTAAAACGGGAAGGAGGAAAAGCCAGGAGGGCAATGGGTCCTACCCCAGAAGTTTTTCTTATATTTCAGTGTTTTGTGGGTTTTTTTCTCTTTGCCTTTATCTGGGAAAAGAGCCAAGAGACGAGCCGCCCTCCCAGTGCTGCTCTGAAGGTCTCCCACAGCCCCCCCTCCCTCTGCAAGCCCTGCACCCTGCTAGCGGGGTGCAGCCTGCCCCCAAGGAGCTGCCCCAGTGCCCGGGAACCCTCAAAGCACCACGGAGGGGGACAGGGGACCAGGATCTTTAGGTTTGCTATCACCCACTGCCCCTCTCCCTGCAAAGCCAAGGGCAAGGGGAGCTGCACGGCGGGCAGGGACAGAGCGCGCCTGCCCTTGCAGCTGGGCAGAACCAGCCCCAGGGTCCCCTTGTGGGATGTCAGCGTCAGCTGGAGACGTCCCCTGTCACCTCGGTCCCTGTCCCCGCACCAAGGGCCCCCATGCTGCAGAGCCAGCTGTAGTGGCTCTCGCTGGATCGCTCCCAAAACCCACATTCCGCTCCCCCACCTCGCTGTGTGCAGAAAGACAAGTGGCCATGTGGGCCCGGGCAGGTGGCGAATGCCACCACAGTGTCACCATCTGTTACAGCCCTTCTCCCTCCCCACTTGTTTACCAAGGGAGCAGCTACCCAGCCAGGGTCAGGAGACCCCAGGGTGAGACCAGGTCCCCACTGACCCTCTTCTGCATGTGGTCTCTGCATCAGACACCCCATCACCCCCATCCCTGGACTGCCACCTCTGGTGGCAATGTCCCTGTCCCCAATCCATCACACCTGGAGCATCTCTCCCCTGTGAGCTTGGCCCTGGAATAGAAAAAGGAGGAAGGACACTCTGGCACACGCACCCCTGGCCACCTCTGGTGCCAGTGGGACCAGCACAACCCTGCCAGTACCAGTGCTGGCACTGGTGGGAGGGGAAGAACCCCTGATTCTGTGGTCTTGAGCAACACAGCATAGGGAAACAGCTCAGGAAGGCAGGTGAGGTGCTGCTGCTGGGATAAGGAGGAGGCTGCAGCACTTTTGGGGCTGCAGTGGGGCTGGTCGGGGAGGGGGGGAGGCCAGGGGTGGAGCACCCTCTCCCTTTGGCCCCTCTGGACATTTCTGTTCCCATCCTGCCCTAGCTATGCCTGCTAAAAAAAAAAAAAAACAGCAGTGGAAAGGAGTGTTGGCACCTACGAACATGCCTTTGATAGATTTCAGAATTAATGTGCCAGGGAGAAAAACTGTATCACTCTGTTCCAGGGCTGGAATTCCTCTCCCCTCGGCCCAGACCCCCTCAGGAGGTGATGCCCAGTGCATGATCCTGCTCCTATTACAGGCAGCAGGGACAGACAGGCAGCATCTCACCCCTTTCAACCCCTGGGGATGCGCAGGGTTCTTCCCCAGGAGAGTGGCCCTGTCCAGCCTGGCAGCTCCTCAGTCACTCTGGGGGCTCATTCGTGTACCCCAGCAGTGCTGCTGAGCTGCAGGAGCTGGCAGAAAGCAGCACTGGCTGTTTTTGCCTGTGGTATGCTGGGATTGCTGGTTGGGGTGTTCACTCTGAAACCTAATGAGGGCATATGCACCTCTGTCACTGATTCTGATAGCAGGGAATGAGCACAAAGAGGTTGAATGGGGAGATGGTGTGTATGCACCGAGACCAGAGATGTCCTTGAGCCTTTCCCAGCAGCGATGTTTGTTTTAGGGATGGCAGTCACAGCCCACTGCCCCCACAGCCTTCCCAGCCAGGGCTCAGCACCTTCACCGAGGAGGCAGAGCCTCTTCCCAGCGAGGCTCCTGCAAACCTGTGGCATGGCAGAGGGAGGAGCTACCATGAGTGTCCTCTCTCACGGGATTCAGCCCAGGGACCCTGCTGCCAGGAGCACTGCCCCTCCACAAGCATCCCCCCTCCGCCCACCCAGGCTATAAATTCCCTGCTCCTCTCCATCCCAGAGTAATAACAGCAATTAATACCTGCTCCCTCCCTGCCCCCCACCTGGCCTTTCCCAGCTGATGCCTCATTAAACTCACCAGCAAAGCCTGACTCAGAGCAAGGCACAAACACCACGTGCCAGGGCAGAAATGCTCTGAGGCGAAGGGGGTTCATCACCCAGGACTGGGCAAAAAAAAAACCCTCAATTTTTTTTAATTTTTGGATTTTTTTCCCCAATGATCAAGCTCTGTGGCTGGTTGCTTGGACTCAATGATGCAAGATCTAGTGCCAAGAGGCCAGACCCAAAGTGGAGCTGCGGGAGAGCCCCGCTCTGCCGGTGTGTGATTTATGAGCCAGCTTAAATATTTATCAGGCGGCTCTCAGGCTGAAGTGACTGCAGCGCAGGATTTATAGCAGGCACCGACACCTTGGATAAATCACAGCCGGGAGGGTTAATTGAAGGAGCAAGAGATGAGCATGCTGCAGTGGGGTGGGGGTCTCACTTGCCTGCCTGCGGAGAGGGGTGAAGGAGAGCAGCTGTGGGGCAGAAGGGCTCCACTGGTGCTGCAAGTGGTGCTGGGCATTGGTGCACAGTGCATGGCACTGCAAATGGTGCTAAGCAGTGATGCATGGTGCTGAGTGGTGGTGCACAGTGGTGGTGCAGAATACTGGCCACTGGTGCGCAGTGGTGGTGAATGGTGCTGGGCACTGGTGCACCGTGCATGGCACTGCACATAGGCTCGGCGCTAGCAGACAGTCCTGGGTTTTGGTGCTTAGCATCGTGCATGGCGCCGCACGTGGTGCTGGTGCACAGTGCTGGCTGCTGGTGCACGGTGCTAAGTGCTGATGCATGGCGTGGTGCACAGTGCATGGCACGGCACATGGTGCTGAGCACTGGTGGATGGTGCTGGTGCACAGTGCTGGGCAGTGTTGCACAGTGCTGAGTGCTGGTGCAAGGTGCTGTTGCACAGTTCTGGGCACTGATGCATGGTGCTGGGTGCTGGTACACACCCCTCCATACTTTGCCACTACCCAAACTAATCAGCACCGGGAGGAAGGAGCCACATCCTGTTTTTCACAGGGGGGACCCCGGATGAAGGGACATGGGGAGGGCCGGGGCTGAGTGATGGGGGAGCCTTCTGTTCAGCCCTGCCAAGGCCTGAGCCAAAAAATGATGGAGCATAACTCCATTTTCTGTAAATGAGGAGCAGCTTATGGCACCCACCTGCTCCTCGGGGGAACACGAGCAGGATTTGGCCAGGGAAAAGGCGGCGGGGAAGGAAGCATCCCTGGCGTAAGCAGCTTTGCAGCAAGACCCATCGAGGGCTCAGGAGCTTTAGCTCATCAGGGATAAGGTGGCAGGGTGACCAGATCAGGCCGTAACTCCCCGAGGAGATGCCTGAGCTGCTGCTGCACCCCCATCCCACTCGAGCTCCAGCTGTGTTTGCAGATGGTGTGGGGAGAGCCAGTGTGGAGCGGTCCTTTGGGGTCTGAGTCTTGAAGGGGGCTGGGGCCTTTGTCACCCCTCGGGGGGGCTCGGGGCCTCCTGCAACCATGGGGTGCTGCGCAGGGTTGGGGGTGTCACAGTTCTGGGCACTGGTGCATGATGCTGGTGCTGGGTGCCAGTGCACAGTGCTGGACTCTGGTGCACAGGGTTGGGCACCGTTGCATGTTGCTGCTGTGCTCTGCTGGGTGCTGGTGCACGCTGCTGGGTGCAGATGCCCAGTGCACGGTGCTGGTGCACGCTGCTGGGCACTGTTGCATGGTGCTGGTGCTGGGTGCCTGTGCCAGGCTGCCTCTGCCCAGCGGTGGGAGCCAAGGCAGGCAGGGCAGCCCCCATCCCTGCCCATCCCGGGGCAGGCAGAGCCACCAGAAATCTGTCCTAAGGCCTTAAATGACTTTTTATCCCCCTCAGAGGCCCCTTTTTCCCATGCCTGTGTAGAAAGCAGCTTTGCTCGCCATCTCATCCATCCTCGGGGCTGCAGGGATGTCCCCAGCCGCAGGCCTGTGCTGTCCCATGGGGTTCTGGAGTGCCCCCCAAAAAAGAACCAGCTTCCTGCATCAGGGTGTCCACCAGCATCCAGCTGTGCCCATCACCGAGGTATCCCGCCTGGCTCACCAGCACAGAGTCCCCCGCTCCTGCTGCAGGGCCCCTCAGGGCAGTGGGGGGCCCTGGCTGCACCCCCCTTTTGCAGAAGGAGGGGAGGGACAGAGCAGGGGGGGCGGAGGGGGCTGGGAAGGAGCCTGGCGGAGCCCCAGGTCCGAGGGAAAAATTGCCAGTTTCGGTGCAAACAGGGCACTTGGCCGGCACTGGGATTTTCCATGACACCACCCTGACCCCCCCCGCTACCGCAGGGCCTGGCCCCCGCCTGCAAGCAGCAGTGCCTGCAGGGTACAGGGACCGCATGCACCCCCAAACCATCCTGCTCTGCCCTCTCCCAGGGCAGGATAGAGGGGCTGTGGGGCTGCCCCCCACCACCCCACTGCGGCAGGAGCAGGGATGGGGTTGGCTCTGAGCCCTTTGGGGGATGACACCCCCCCAGGCGTATAGGATAAATTTGAGGAAAAGGGGTCACAGTGATGCGGGAACCAGTGGGGTGGCAGGGGTGCAGATGCTGCTGCAGAGAAGGGGATGGGGTACTGGGGGGGTGACCCCAGCACTGTGTTGGGGGAGCAACGGGAGCCCAGGGTCTTGGCCCCACCTCCATCCCCCCTGACCCCGCTGGGGATATGGTGTCCTGGGGGGTTCCGACCCCAGGATCCCTCCCACTCCACAGAGACACGAGGCCCAAGCCAGGCCCAGTGCTCCCTCCCCAGTGTGACCCCCCTCTGGGGTGACACTCAGGCACCCCCCCGGGCAGCCCCTGGCACTGCAAGGCTGGGCTGGGGAAGGGAGACTGAGTGATGTGGGGAGGTGGGAGTAGGGAGATGGGAGGGGGATGGAGGGGAGGGTGGGCAGGGAGAGAGATGGGTGGGGTGGGTGGAAGGATGGATTTATGGAAGGAAGGAAGGAAGGAAGGATAGATGGGTGGGTAGAAGGATGGATGGGCAGAAGAAAGAATGGAAGGATAGATGGATGAATGGGTCGATGGACAGAAGGATGGGTGGATGGATGAATAGGTGGATGGACAGAAGGATGGGTGGATGGATAGAAGGATGCATGGACGGATGAATGGGTGGATGGATAGAAGGATGGGTGGATGGATGAATGGGTGGATAGATGGATGGGTGGATAGATGGATGGATAAATGGGTGCATGGATGGATGGATGAGTAGATGGAAAGAAGGATGCATGGGCAGGTGGATGACAGGTGAGAGGACGGTGAGCTGGCTGTCCCTTCACCTACCTTGGTGAAGGTGTAGCGAGGACAGTCCCTGCTCTGGTCCAGGACTGGCTGGGACAAGGGCAGCCCAGTGCTGTGGGTGCCAGGGCTCGCTCCAGCTCTGCATCCCCCAAGTTCAGCCCAGTCCTGGGAAGCCACTGCCCCAGGTCCCGTCCCTCTGCTCCAGCTGCCTCTTGCCCTGCCCTGCCCAAGAGGTGTCCCTGGACAGGATGAGCCCCTTCCCACTGTCCTTAACCCCTGGCACAGTGGGGACGAGGTGTTGCAGGGTTCACGTGTCCCCAGGCAGCACAGACAGCACCATGTCCCTTTGTGCCAGGGCCGTGTTTGCTCGGGGCAGGATGGCAGTGCTGCTGCTGCTGCCACATGCTGCCTTTCCCAGCCGCTCACTGCCTGCTTGTTTGCTCACCCCAGGAGGACTGGCTATCTCCCAGGCAGCGCCGAGGGGCACCCCATGTGCTGGCTGCATCGCCTGGGTCCCTGTCCCCAGCCTGGGGGGCAGCCACGGTCCCCAGGCTCAGCCCCAGCACTGGTAAACTGGCAGGGTTGGGCACAGCCCAGGTTGCTCTTGGCTGCGGGCACTGGAGAGGGTGTGGGCACTGCCTGGGCACATTTTGTACCTTGGCTGAGCTCATGTCACCTAGGGGACACATCAGGAAATGGGTTCCCGTAAAATGCTGAGTGGGATGCTGGTCCCTACTGGGAGCAATGGGTCAGGGGGATGCAGGGCTGGCTACAGGGCTGACACTAAAAGGAGGAGGAGAAGGATGCTGCCCAGGGCACACTGCACCCCAAGGGATGCCCACCCACTGGCTCCATCTCTGGGTGGCCCCAAGGGTCTCTCCATGAGGGCCAGGAGAAGAGGGTGCCTGGGGCAGGCACTCGAGCGTCTGAGTGCATTGGGTGTTGGTTGCTTTTGGGTGCTAAAGGGATTTGGGACTGTGGCGTTGCTGCATGTTTGTTGTTGTGCCAGCCAGCTGTAAGCATGGAGTCTGCTTGCAGAGGGTGGTCTCCATGGAGGGGATGACATCTCCAGAGGATGAGGCTTTTCCTCCACAGAGGCATCCCTGGGGCACTCCTGACTGGATCCTCCAGTGTCTACAGATACGGATGGGTCATTCCCTTCTCCCCAAAACGCACCAGAACGTACTGACCTTGGTGGCTGCTGCTGAACTTGCTGGGAAGCAGGGTGGGAAGGGAGGCAGTGCTCCGTGGGCTGTGGGGTCTCACGGTTGTGTGAAACCAGGCTTGGAAGGACCAGAGATGGGTTTGTCCCAGGCTTGGAAGGACAAGGGTTATCTTTGTCCCAGGCTGAGACAGAAACTGGGGATGCTCCCAAGCACTGGAGATCCCCAGAGTGGTCAATGCTTTGGTAGGTGTGTGTGTATGTCCCCATCAGCTGGGATGCCTGAAGCTTCCCCTCTGTCCCTCATCACTCCTGTAGCCTCACAGCCCAGCAATGGACAGTGAGAGCTGCGGCAGGTCAGAGACCACAGTGAAGAGCTCTGTGATGCCTTTGTGGGGGCCAGGCTGTTGCAATGACAAGAGGCAGCAACTGCACTGGGTGAGGGAGGGGGACACCAGCCATGCATCCACCCAGCATTCACCCATGGTAGGAACCCACCCTGGATTCAGCACAAACCCCAGGAGCGTCCCCCACCACCGAAAAGGAGGAGGAGAAGCGTGATGGCTGGGGCAGCAGCATGCAGGGCTCCTGCCCGGGCATGGAGGTGTCCTGGTGTGGGCTGTGGCTTGTGGGCACCAGCACTCGCTCACTGCGAGCACCTGCTTTCCTGCAGCGATTTTGTAAAGCAGGGAGCTGGTTTCCTGAATGCTTCATACCCCTAATAGCCCATCCCAGCTCCCAGCCTCTGCTGTCAGCTGGGATGCCTCATGTCCTGCCCTGCCTCCTTCCATCCCCCTGCCCTGCCGCCATGCACCCCTTCCCTGGGGGGCTCAGCCCTCCCCCTTCAGCACCCAGTGCTACCTCTCCCTGACTTCCCAACCCTTTTCACTCTCCAGCCTTGTAACACCTCCACTCTGCAAAGTTCCGCCCCTCCTCCCGTCCCCAGCAGCTGCCCTGCTAATCCCCACCATCCATCCCTCCCGACAGCCCGGGATTTGCTCCAGGCCAGGGGCCAGCCGAGACCTGCACCTGCTCCCCGCAGCCGCAGCCAGATCTACCCCTGCTCCTCCACAGCCCTAAAAAGGCGACAAGCCGGCCGCGTTCCTCAGGGACATGTCATATTTTTTCCCCGGGGACACACGCTGTGCTCCCTGCCTGCTTGCAGCACCCTGAATGGGAGCTCAGAGCACCCGTGCTCTCCCTTGCAGCATCCCTCCTGGGACACCCCTCTGAGGAGCACCCATCTGGTGGGGAGGTTTTGGGGGGGCTGTGGGAGGGAGGCAGGAGACAGAGAGGAGCAGGGATGCTGAACTCCTTCTGCAAGGAGGGCAGGAGCATGGCAGGGAGCCTTGCTGCCTGTGCCTGGGAGCTTTGCCAGGCCAGGACATGCCACAAAGTCAGGCATGCCAGTGCAGCGGGGCAAGCAGAGCCGCTGTTGAATCTGGCAGCTGCCGGGACTTTGACGCATCCCCGGGAGCCGAGCCCTCTTCTCCAATGCATTTCCTTGCTGTGGTGGATGAAACTGCAGGTACAAGAGAGGTTCGGGGATTCAACCTCTTTGCCACCTTCCTGGGGTCTCTCTCTCCCCGCTGGCAGGTTTACATATCACGGTCACCTTCCCCCAGTCCTCAGACGTGCTGGAGATCAGGCAGCGCCTGCTAAAGCGGGGAAAGGGGGGCCTGGCAGATTGACGGACGCTTGGACGCACTGCGAGAGCTCATAAACTCCTTTCCCTGGGGAACCAGGGCTAAATATAGCTGCGGGAGGCTGCAGTGGTGCGGGGCAGGCAGGAGGATGCTCAGCGAGGCTGTTGGCAGGGACAGGGCCCCTGGGCACTGCTTAAGGCTTGTGCCCTAAAACCCCATCCTGGATCAGCTGATGCATGAGGAACAGGAGATGTGGGCTGTTGGGAGGGGGACAGAGGTGTCTGGCAGGAGCTGAAGGGCAGGGGCAGGCAGGCAGGGTAAGGCCTTGGTGCCTGCCCTGAGGGCAGCAGGATGTGACCCCGGGTTGAAATGCACCACCTGGCTCTACTATGGGACCCGGTGGCCAGCCAGGTGGCCTGGCATTGCCTTGGTGTCCTTTCTACCACTGGGGAGGGGACAGCAAGCAGCAGCCCCCTTTTCCATCAGTGAGGGAAGGGGCAGGCTGGTACCCAGCCCTGATGAGAGCAGTGATGCTGTGCGGTGATGCTGTGCGGTGATGGTCTCCAGCTCCCACAACCACAGCCAAAGCTGGCAGCGCTGGCAGCTGGGACAGGTCACCCCAGCTCCTCAGAGGTAGCTTGGGCAGGGATTTGATGATCCTCATGTTCACATCACTCTGGCCTGGCTTAATCCTTGGCCTTCCGAGGCTCCAGCAAGGGTCACGGTCAGGGATGCTGCCCGCCTCCACCCAGCCGGGATTAAGCCGAGCTGGGGCAGGATGGGCTCCCCTCCGTCGTTCCTACGGGCTCGGGGGCTGCTGCGGCATCGCATGGCCATGGGTGCTTGGTTTGGTCCAGTTGCTAGGGCAGGCATGGGGGGAGCAGGTGCTGCAGCGGGTGTGCTTGTGCTGGCACCCCCAGCCCTGTCCCAAACACGCTCAGGGTCCAGTGGATGTGTTTCAGCCCCCAGCCCCCCCCCTGCTCCTGCCTGCCTGCTGTCCTGCCCACTGCCCTGCCTGCTGCCCTGCCTGCTGCCCATCCTGCTGCCCTATCTGATGCACCTGCCTGCTGCCCTGCCTGCTGCACCTGCCCGCTGCCTTGCCTGCTGCTCCTGCCCACTGCCCTGCCTGCTGCCCTGCCTGCTGCCCTGCCTGCTGCTGGGGCCCTGTCCCTCTGGCTCTGGGCTTCAGCACTGAAGCCCTCGGCAGCCCTCACCCAGTGCTCGTCCATGGAGTGCGGGGCTGGAGAGGGGGAGAGGGAAGGGAAAAAAGAAAGGGAAGGGGAGAGGGAGAGGGAAAGGGAAGGGGAAAGGGAAAAGGAAAGGAGTAAAAGGAAAAAGAGAAGGAAAGGAAAAGGAAGAAAAGGAAGGGAAAGGGAGAGGGGAAGGGATAAGGAAAGGAAAAGGAAAAGTAAAAGGAGAAACAAAGGGACAGGAAAAGGAAAAAAAGAAAAAAGAGAGGGACAGGAAAAGGGAAGGGGAAGGGGAGCAGGTGGTGCCTGGCAGCAAGGGCACTTCCCACTGCGCATCGCCTGCTCGGCACCCACAGATCCCCCAGTCTCAGCTGCCTCTGCCCAGCTGCAGGTGCCCAGGAGCCATTAGGTACAAATAACCTGTCAGTGCAGAGGCAGAGAAGGTCCTGTCTGCACGTGGTTTGTGCAGGCTGGAGATTAATTGAAACCCAGCTGGGGCCCCCAGGCCTGGGCACAGATGCTCCCCCTGCTCCAGCAGCAGCCCCCAGGTGGGCCACGGGGACACAGGGATGTGGGGCTGGGGTGACAGAGGAGAACAAGCCACCCTTGCCTCTTGAATCCTTAAAAATCCCTATTTTCCCCATCTCCTGTGCCTCCCCACCCAGCTGCTCTGAGGTGGGTCATCCTGGGATGGGTATTTCAGGGAAGAGCGATCTCCAGTTCCCAAAACCCCAAGGCTGGGGAACGTCCCCCTACCCAGCTAGGGTCCATCCAAGCATTCCCAAGCTGCCTCCACCCCAACCCAGAGATGCAGCACCTCATCTGTCACCCTCCGCCAGTCCCCCAGCTCCTCTCCACACAAGTTAAGGGCTTTCCCCCTTCTCCAGCTCCCTCCTCTTCATTTTCATTTGGAGACCCTGTTGTCCACCCAGCCTTCAGAGCCATCTGTAGTCACTCTGTGTGCCTGGGGGTGAGGACAGCACCGGTCAGGGGTGGGGTCCACCACTGGTGACTCAGGGAAGCGGTTTGAGGTTAACCACCCAGCTGGGGCAGCGGTTTGAGGTGCTGCACCCACCTCGGACCACCAAGCTGATCCTGCACTGTGGCTTTGCTCCCCAGGTTATGGCCATGCAGCCCCCAGCACGGACGGGGGGAAGGTCTTCTGCATGGTCTATGCCCTTCTGGGGATCCCCCTCACCCTCGTCATGTTCCAGAGCTTGGGCGAAAGGATCAACACCTTTGTCAGGTACCTCCTCCACCGCATCAAGAAGTGCCTTGGCATGAGGCGGGCGGAGGTCTCCATGGCCAACATGGTCACCATTGGGTTCTTCTCCTGCATCAGCACCCTCTGCATCGGGGCAGCCGCCTTCTCCTACTACGAACACTGGAGCTTCTTCCACGCCTACTACTACTGCTTCATCACCCTCACCACCATTGGCTTTGGGGACTATGTGGCCCTGCAGAAGGATGAAGCCCTCCAGAACAAGCCACAGTATGTGGCCTTCAGCTTCGTCTACATCCTGACGGGGCTGACGGTCATTGGGGCTTTCCTCAACCTGGTGGTGCTGCGTTTCATGACCATGAATGCCGAGGACGAGAAGCGGGATGCCGAGCACCGGGCGCTGCTCACCCGCAATGGGAAAGCCAGCAGCATCCACACCGCGGACACCACCTCGGCCGCGCCGGCAGCGGTGGGGGGCAGCGGCAGTGGCGGGGGTGGCTTTCGGAACGTCTACGCCGAGGTTCTCCACTTCCAATCCATGTGCTCGTGCCTGTGGTACAAGAGCCGGGAGAAGCTGCAGTACTCCATCCCTATGATCATCCCCAGGGACCTCTCCAACTCAGATACCTGCGTGGAGCAGAGCCATTCCTCACCTGGCCGCTGTCCAGAGACCCCCTCCAACAGATGCTTCTGCAATGCCCGCCGGTCAGCTATCAGCTCCGTCTCCACCGGTCTCCACAGTCTGGCAGCTTTCCAGGGGCTCATGAAGCGTCGCAGCTCCGTGTAGCCCCTCTCCATCCCCACCTATGCTCCCTGGACCCCCCTTTCCCTTGGCCCCGTGGCCAAGGACCTTTCTTGGTCATGGCAGGAGGAAACTACACCGGGGTCTGACTGCGGGGGGGAGGCAGTGGGCTGGGACCCCCTCGGGGAGACGATGGGCTGTGCTCCTCTGACAGGACTCAAAGGGGATGCAGGAGCAGTGGGAAGGCTGCCCCGGTCCTCTCTGAAGTGGGAAGAAGGGAGCTGCTGGTTTTATTTTATTTTAATTTAAATTAATTTTATTTTATTTTATTTTGCAAAACCACTCCTCAAAAATGTGAAACTTGAAGAGCTGGAGGGTGTTTTTACCTGATGAGGTGAGGGGTACGCTTGCATCTCCCACTGTGATACCTCTGTGCAAGCGGTTGGGGACCCCCACAGCCCCCGGGCAGCCCCATGGCAGCCTGAGCGTGCAAGGCTGCATGCAACGGCACGGCCGTGAGCCGGACACATGAGTGTGTGTGCACTGGAGGCCTTGTGAGATGCAGGGAGAGGAGGACATGGGGCTCCCGGCCCTGATGGTGGGCAGCAGCAGGGTCCTGTCCCCTCCATCCTCTGCCCCCTCCAACCATGGGGACACGCCAGGGAAGGCAGGTCCTCGGGAGGCAAGGGATGCCACGGCAAAGGCAAGCATGCATCAGCGGGCAAATCAGGCTAAGAGGGGCTTAGACGGAGCTTTTTGATCACTACACACATCAGCTTGCTTGCCCCTGTGGCCGAGAAAACAAGCCGTGAGTCACGTAGGCTGCTGAAAACGCCTGCCACAACTCAGTGGGCAGCCCTCAGAGAGCTTTATGGGGTTATTTTAACCCTTTTTAGATGGGCAAATCTGGGCGTCCCCAGGATTTTCCTAGTGGTGAGGCAGCAGGATGCTCAGAGCCATCCCTGGGAGGCAGGACAGGCAGCCGCAGCACAGTCCCCTGGGACCACCTCTCCATCCTCCCCGCAGCAGCTCTGGGGCTGGAGCCGTTACCCTTGGGGAGCATTTTTGGGGGGACAACCTGGGGCATCGGAAGACTTTTTCACCCTTCTTCTCCTTCACAGCCCTGGGCTGCGCCAGTCCCCTTTCAACCCGCCTCACCCTGACACCTTGAGCCCAGAGCAGGGGATGCTCCTGGGGCTTCCCCCACCTGAGACCCAGGACATCCCGGGGGTCACCTCTGGCACAGCCACCTCATCATGGTGTGACAGGAGCAAAACCATCTTTCCTTGTCCCCCTCCATGCATGGGGCAGCCCCCAGCCCCACAGAGAGCACCCCCATCACCCCCCCCCCCCAGGACCGTGCTCCCCCTGCCAGTACCCAAAGCACAGGCTGTCCCCCTGCCAGCAGGGACACCGGGGGACACCATGACATGCACTGGCCCCTCTTTGAGCTCTGGGGGTTCCAGGGGGACTCTGAGAACAGCCAAGGCCCCCAGCCCACCTGTTTCTTTTCTCACCTTTTAACAGAAGAAAAACAATATGTTTCTAATACTTGATGACCTGTACATAATGTTAGATACCAGAAAGGATATTTATTATAAATGATGCTATCGTCGTATCTATAGAAATCTATAAATATCTATCAGACAGGAGTCTTGGGGGAAACTTGCTGATGACTCCAGGGAATTTCTTTTCGCTCTCTGCATCTTTCTCATCCTAGGGCACCCATGGGGAGCTGCACTCCCCCTGGCAAGGTTTCTCTGGTTCTCATGCCAAAGTATATTTGTACCGCTGAGTTACTTTCCTTAGAGAGAGAAATAAAGGATGGTTCAAACCTCAGCACCGCCTCGACTCCTTCCCTCAGGTGCTGGATGGGGAGGAGGGGCTGGCAGCTGAGGGTCCTGGTCCCCTGGGACCTCCCCGTGCCGTGGATCTGTGCCCCACCACCTTTGCTCTGCAGGACCGGGAAGTGTGAGAATTTCCTCAGGATGAGCCTCTGCCTCTCTCCTGACTTTAGCTAGGGACAAGGGAGAGGAAAGGAAGGAAAGAAAAGCTCAGCTTTAATCTCTGCCAGGGCTGCAGCATCCTTTGGTGGACTCAGTAGGAGAAGGGTCTTGGGTGGGCAGCTAGGTAGCACAGAGCCCTTTGGGGCTCCCCAACCTCTTCCATCCCACCATCACCCACTGATGGAAGGCTAGAGGGGACCCTGCAGCAGCTTTTCACATGAGAGCCCCCCAAACCCAACATAGCTGTATCCCTCCTGCTCTGCCCATAGCAGCATCTCAGCAGCCCTCACCCAGGCTGGAGATCTCCCTCTGCTCCATGCAACAGCAAGAAGCATTCAACCGTTGTGATCTGCTGTGTGACCCTGGGGGGACAGGGCTGAGCCCCCCTGTCTTGGGCGGCATGGGGAAACTGAGGCACAAACAGGAGATGCACTCTGCAGAGAGCCGGGGGGTACCTTGAATGGTGGTGGGCATCTGGCTTCAAACTTCCAAGGGGATTTGGGCATCACTGATGGCCAGGATGCACTAGGATGGACAGGGACATGCCATCTTGGTGGCTGGGGCCATCAGCAGAGCTTTGGGCTGCTCTCCTGCCTTTAAGTGGATAAAACCTGCTCCCTCCAAACCCAGGCAAGAGCCGCCAGCTAATCTAATAATGCTAAGCCTGCAAAGCGCAGATCTGTCTTGGCAGCAGCCGACAGAGAGAGAGTGGCTCATCTGAGCAGCAGCTTTCACTGTGCCCAAAGGTGCACCCATGGGATGCAGGGGCATGGGGGGACTGGGTGCTTCCCCAGCATTCCATTCTTCTGTTATCCCTCTCTGCTGCCCCTGGGTGCATCTGGAGGGGGTAAAGGCTTCCCTTCATCCTCCTCTGTCTCCAGTGTTTCCCATCAGGAAGACAGGATGCTGAGCCAGCTGGAGCTTTGATCTGATCCAGTACAACGATTCCCAGGGTGTAACTGGTCCCCCCAGGCTCCCAGCCCTCTGCATGCAGATGCCAATACGCTCAGCACTGCCCATCCTCCTGGCACTGGGGGCAGCTGGGGACAAAGTCACTGATCAGTTGGCATGGACTTGTTGAGCTGGTGACAGAGGGCTGAGAGTGCTGGAGATGCCAGAGGGACCTGGAGAGGATGGAGAAACTGTCAGAGGAACCTCATGAAGTTCAATGAGGAGACATGCAAAGTCCTGGCCCCTGAGGAGGAACAACACCATGTAGCAATGGCCACTCAACTGGAAAGAACCTCAGCAAAGAGGACCTGGTGGACACCACGTTGACCGTGAGCCAACAGAATGCCCTTGCTGCAAGGAAGGCTGAGGGTATTGAGCTTCAGTAGGCAAAGCATTGCCAGTAGATTGAGGGAGGGGAGCCTTCTCCTCTGCTCAGTGCTAGTGAGACCACATCTGGAGTGCTGGGTCCAGTTCTGGGCTCCCCAGTCCCCAAGAGATGTGGATATACTGCAAAGAGTCCGGCAAAGGGCTGTGAAGATGGTGGACTGGAGCATCTCTCTTAGGAGAAAAGGCTGAGGGAACTGGCGAGCAGAGAAGGCACAGGGGAGTCTCACCATGGCTGTAAATACCTGGTGGGGAAGAGGACAGAGCTGGGATCTTCCCAGTGGTGCCAAGTGACAGGACAAAAGGCTCAGCCACCTCCAGCAGGTCCCCCAGCCCCACCATCCACTTTGGAGAAGTAGAGCATCCCCAGGAGAGCCATAGGGATCCACAGGGGCTAGTCCTCTCCAGCCAGACCAGGGCTGTGCAGGCAGGACCCTGTTGTGGGCAGGGGATGGGACGGGAGCTGGGACACCCCCATGGCAGGGGGCTGAGAGGTGTCCCCTGTGGAGGAGCCTCTGGGCAGATCCCAAGGGGTTTAGGAGTGCCTGAGCCATCTGCCCCCACTGCTTCATCCCCAGTGATTTTTTTCCCCCTCTCAAAGCATTTAAATTTTCCTTGTCAGCTGTAGCCCAAATATTTACAGTCCACTGGAGTGACTTAAAATTCCTCTCTGGTATTAAACAGCGTAGCCGCTCACTCACAGCCATGGGGAAAGTTCGGGTCCGGGCAGCCGGGACTCATCCTGCAGCTTCCTCCAAGCCCTGAGGAAGAGGAGGAGAAAAGGTGGGGAGTGAAGGCAGTTATCTCAGCTGAAAAAGGGTTAGGTAGGGGGTGGGAACCAGGTAGAGAATGGGGAAATGAAGGGTTTAAGGGGGGGGGGGGGAAAGAAAAAGAAATTAAAACTGGCACTGCTCTGGTTTCTAAAGCCGTTTTCAGGTTTCATATTTCTTTAAAAACCCTTATTAAATGTTTGTGTTTTCCCTTCACAGCTCATTAAACCCAGTGAAAAGCTCTGGCAGACACCACTGGGGAGGGGGAAATCTTTTATTTTTATTACCCTGACCTTTTCCCCACCCCATCCCCATATTGCTCTGCACCAGGGCCTTTTGGATGCTGAGGTCATCCTGAGGCAGGTGAGGGACTTGGGACCCCAGGGACGAGGACATGCTGGGGATCACCTCTCCCTGTCCCCAGCCTGCCCCTCCACTCATCCGAATCTGGGGAGAAGCGTGGGAGGTAACACTGCCCAGCTGGATCCAGCCATGGGACGGGGAGTGCCAGCGGGAACCCACTGCAGCTGGTGCCATCTCCATGGCCAGCATTGTGCCATCCTTTGTGGCATGATGTCACTCCAGGGGGATGGGGTGATGTCACTCCCTTCCTCACCTCACTGGAGCAGTCAAGTGGGCTCTGCCTGGGGGGTACCTGGCAGCACCGGAGCTGCCCCCTCAACCTCTGCCTGCAGCCAAGAACTGAGTGCACCCTGAGGAAAAGCCACCCCATTCCTCAGCTGGCATCAGGGCTGGGTGCGGGTTCCCCCAGCGCTGGGGCAGCTGCTTTTGAGATGACGATGAAGACAAGGTGGATGCAGGCAGCAGTGTCCCTGCCCACATCTGCCTGTGACCCTGGGCAAAGTGTGTGTATGAAGGTGGGTGGACACACCCCCCCCCAGGAAAAGGTGAATGGGGAGGGATGGGAATGCTCCGGCTGGCAGCCTCGAGCACGGGGAAATGGAAGCAGAGCCCAGGAGATGGAAGAATTAAACATTCTGTTAATGAGAGGATGGGCTTCATGGCCTCGTTAATTACATGGGGCTGGGGAGCATCTCTGGGGGTGAAGGGGGGTGCCTCCTGGTCTGTGGCTGCAGTGTCCCGTGGGGCTGGGCGTCCCTAATGTCCCATCTCCTCCCCTCTGGGGACCCCAAGGACCCTGGATGGCCCCACACAGGTGTCTGTGCAGGCTGGCACTGATGTGGGAGGGTGGGCACATGTTGTGCACACTGCAGGGGACTTTGGAAGTCAGTGGCTCTGCCACCGCTCACCCACATGTCCTTGGAACGCTCACCCATCCCAGGACTGGAGCCCCAGCTGGCCCACCCTGTATTGTACCCACAGGTGACACCGGCAGGTGGCCCAGTGCCCATGAAGATGCATGGCTGGGCCCCTCCAGGCATGAGCCACCTGCCACAGGGGGGCTGCCTTCTCCACCGTGCCCCCTGCTCGCCCCTCACATCTTGTCACCCAGTATTTTTCCATGGGGAGGGACGGGTTGGGGACAGGGGGGACACGGGGAGTGTTTGTCTTGCTGGCTGGAGTGAGGCCACACGCTCAGTGGCACTGAAGAAGAAGTCGGCGGGGCTGGGAGGAGGTGGCCGCATCCTGCTTCCTTTGCCTTTGCCATTCGGACGTGGGGTCCCCACCGGGGGGGGATCGGGATATGCTTGGGGTGCTGCAGGCACAGGGGTCACCAGAGCTCCCAGAGGTAGACCCATCAGCCCGATGGCAGTGGGTACTAGCGGCTGCTGGGTGTCCCGGTCCCCCAGGGTCTGGGGGAGCTGCTGTGCCCTGGCCCTGTTTCAGGAGGAGCCCCCCATGGCAAAGCCACCAAACCCAGCGCTTGCTCCCCATCACACTCCTCCCCAGGACCCCGTTTCAGTCCCCCTCCCCATCACACCCCTCTGCAGGAGCCCGTTTCGATCTCCATCACACCCCTCCCCAGGGCTCCGTTTCAGTACCCTCCCCATCACACCCCTCCCCAGGTCCCGTTTAGGTCCCCTGCCCACAGCATCCCTGGGGGCAGAGAGGGCAGAAGGCGCTGCCCACACCCCCAGCCACGGGAAGGGTTAACTGCTGAGTGCAGACAGCCTTGGAGAAGGCCCTTGGAGTGGATTTTTTCTCCCCCCCACCCCCCACCGAAGCCTCCCACAGGTCATGGCCGCTGGGGCTGACGTTGGATGGAAAAAACAGTTTATCTCCGGCTGGCGGGGAGGCTGGAGGCGGGGGGTGGGGGGGGTGAGGGGGTGGGGAGCGGGCGGCAGCGGAGCCTGCTGCCGGGTGTGGAGGGGCCCTCTGGCACCCCTCGGTTTGGGGCTGGGGCTCACAGGTGGCTGGTGAGACCCCAGGGGCCAGGGCTGGTCCCCAGTGGGGCTGAGGGGGGAGAACTACCCCCCGACAACCAGTCCCAGGGAGCTGGGGGGGGGGCGGGGGCTGAGGGGGGCTGCCGTGGAGCTGCATCTGTGACCGATGGCCCTGACACCCCAGGGTGGCCCGGGGACAGCGCCCCCACCCAGCCTCGCAAAGGGTTAGTCCAGGCAGGGGCAGCCTAGGCAGGGTTATCCCGGGCAGTTAATCCAGGCAGGGAGGGATAGCCCGGGCAGGGTTAGCCCCGGCACTGTTACCCCCGGGCAGGGGCACCCCTGCCCGGGCCATCCGGGGCAGGGCTATCCCCGGGAAGGTCACCCAGACCGGGGCCGGGCCCGTCGGTCCCGCCGGGCTCGGGAGCGCGGCGGGGCCCGGTCCTGCTCCGCCAGCGCCACCTGCCGGCACCGCCACGGTGGGGACACGGGGTCACGCGTGACGGAGGTCCCGGGGCCACTGCCCACGGCACTGTGGGCCCGGGAGCGGGGCACTGGGATGCCGGCACGGGGCCACGCGGGGACCGCGGGGCCCCAGAGGCGGGACCGAGGCCGGCGGGGCGCACGACACGGGGACGGTGGCACCGGGGCAGGCGGCACGGGGACAGGGCCTACAGGGGCATGCACCACCGTGGAATGCAGCAGCGGGACATGCAGCACCGGGGCAGGGCCTACCCGGACCGGCGGCACTGAGACAGGCGGCACCGGGGCAGGGCCTATCGGGACCGGCGGCACCGGGACCGGCTGCACCGGGATCGCGGCGCGTCGCAGCGGGGGCGGGGCCACGCTGCCTGTGGGCGCGGTCAGGCGCTGCGGGGCGGAGGGCGGCCAGTCGGGGGCGGGGCGGGACGGCCAGGAGGCGGGGCCTATGCTGTCAGGGGGCGTGGTCTACCGCGTCAGGGGGGCGGGGTCTGCCCGCAGGGGGCGGGGCTGGGCCGGCGGCGGTCCCGGTGCAGGGCGGGAGGCGGCGGCGGTGGCGGGGCCATGGCCTGGTCCCGGTACCAGCTGGGCCTGGCCGCCCTCATGCTGGTCACCGGCTCCATCAACACCTTGGCGGCCAAGTGAGTCCTCCCGGCGGCGGGCGGGGAACCCGCACCCCGGGGCTAGGGTCCCGTAGCAGCCTCGGCCCCCTCGGGCTCGGGGCTGGGCCCACCGTCCTGCTCGGGGCCTTCCCGGGCCTCAGCGTGGCCTGGGCCCCTCCTGGCCCCGCGCGCCCTCCGCAGGGGTCGAAGCCCGGTCTTCAGGCCTCTAGTCCCCTCCATCCATCCCATGGCTGGTGGCCCCAAGGTCCGAGCATGCCACCCTGGGTTGGGCTTCGGGTCCCCTCCGTGGTTTTGGGGATGACTGCCCTTGGGCCTTTTCCCCGCGGCACCCGCAGCCCCACGCAGGGGTGAGGGGGCCCTTCCCCTCCCACCCAGGCCAGGCTGTGGTCCAGGCTGTGTTGGCAGGGCTCCAGGACCTGCCCTGTGCCCCGCCCCCCCCCCCCCAAAGCTGGCCAGGGCTGGGCTTTAGGGTGTCCCATAGGGCTGGGGACCCAGCTCCAGGCGATGCGGGAGGGAAGAGGGTGCATGGCCAGGGGAGCTGGGGCTCTCTAGCCCTCTTGCAGGTGCTGTCAAGGGGTGCTGTGGCCGGCTGTATGGTGCTGGGGAGGAGCCATCCGAGTACCCGCAAAACCAGGCTCCGTGTGCCTGCTTTTGTCGTGCAGCTCACCCTAAAAACCAGGCAGGGACTGGATTGAGGCCCTTCCCCTGGAGAGCACCCTGGGGTGCTCCCAGCCCTGACAGCAAGGGTGAGGACGATGTTCCCAAAAGCTGCCCAGGCGAGCCAGACCTGCCAGGCCAGCTCGTCCCAGTGCTGCTGGGCAGACACGTGGGCCATCAGTGGGGTTTCACCGGATGGCCAGGCTCCAGCTTTGCCCCGGCAGACCAAGGTCCCTGGATGGGGAAACAGAGGCACAGACCCCCGCGGGGCAGAGCAGAGCCAGGAGATGGCACCGAGCTCTCAGACAGCTCATGAGACCCACGTGTGGCCCCAAAGCCTCTTGCAAAACACAGACCTGAGCTGGCCGGTGGCAGAGGGGCTGTGGCATGTCAGCCGGGGCTGACTCACTCCTAAATCTTGCTGGCCTGGCTGAAAAGCCCCTCGCCAAGCAGCAGGGGACGAGCTGGGGATTGCCCTGATCTCCACTCACATGCTGTTTCTGCAAGCTCAGCAGATCTGCGGCCACTCAGCATCAGCAAAAAGTGGCCGGAGGAGAGTGGGGTGCCTGCCTGCCTGTGTCAGGTGCACTGCCACACTGGGGGTGGCCTGGGGGCTGGCAGCTGGCCACTGAGGGTCTGGGGTCCCCTCCCAATGCAGATGGCCCCTAAAGAGGGGAGATCCTTGCCAAAACAGGCCATGGGAACCTGTGCCACAGCCTGTGTTTATCCAGCCTTGCCCTCTGTGCTGCTTGGAATACCCAAAAGAGGAGGTTTGTGCCCCAAAACCACGGCTGAAGGTGTGAGTAGAGGAAGCTGCTGCCCCCAGCTTGTGATACACATCTTTTCTGACTCCTGTGTCCCTTAGCCCCCACATCTTTAAGGCTGGTGACATACAGAGGAGGAAAGAGGTTGGGGTGACCCCCACCACCACCACACTGTCGCGGTCTGCCCAGCCAGGAGACAGTGCTGCCTGGCCAGCTCTGGCCGAGCGTGCTGGCAGCGATGGGCGTGGGGACACCGGATTGCAGGGCTGTTACATGGAGGTATCAGTTTCTCTGCCTGTCACTCAGGGCCGGGAGCTGGGCCAGGAGCTGCTGGCAGGTCAGGGCAGCCACAGCAGTGTCTCCTTCCCCGCTGTCTCCTTCGCTATGGATGTCCTGTCCCCGGAGCTGTCACCTCGGGGGGCTAATGGCCTAGAGGACAGCCCTGGGCTGGCTCTCGAGGTATGCTTTGGCTCTCCGCTGCCCGCTGCTCTAACCATCACCCTCTCCTCTGCCTTGTAGGTGGGCTGATAACTTCAGTGCGAGTGGCTGCGGTGGGACGGAGGAGCATGGCTTTCAGCACCCCTTCCTTCAGGTGAGCCCCCTGTCCGGGGCAGGCAGGGCCTTGCAGGCAGGGCCAGCCCCCCTCACCCGCCTCTCTTGCAGGCTGTGGGCATGTTCCTGGGTGAATTTTCCTGCCTGGGGGTGTTTTACCTGCTGGTGTGGAGGGATCGGTTCAGGCTGGAGCCCAGCATGGCCCCATCACAGTCCTTCAGCCCGCTGCTCTTCCTACCCCCTGCTCTCTGTGACATGACTGGGACCAGCATCATGTACGTGGGTAAGTGCTGGGGACAGGGATGCCACCTCTGTCCCCCCTTGCCCTGCAGGGACCTGGCTGTCCCTGAGGCTGGACTCAGCTGTTGGGCTGCAGGACTCCACGGTGCATATGTTTCTGGAGGGTGTCTACCCTGAAGCAGGTTAGAGGGGTCAGAGCAAACACTTCCCACTCATGCAGCGAGCTGTAGCAGGGCTCAGTAGGCCGTTTTCCTCAGGGGGTGTGGTGTTCCCATGGAGCAGAGACATGGGGCTGCATCTTGGCACAAACCTCTCTGCTGCCAGCTCTAAATAGGAGTGGGGGGAGACAGCATCACTGCCCCTTCCTGCAGTTAATCACTGACATGCTGTTAATTACCACAGCAGACTATTAAGCAGAGGGGTGGCAGCATTAGCTGGCTCCAGCAGCACATGCAGCTCATGGGTCTGTCTCTCCCTGTGCAGCCTTGAACATGACCAGTGCCTCCAGCTTCCAGATGCTGCGAGGATCCGTCATCATCTTCACCGGGCTTCTCTCTGTGGCCTTCCTGGGCCGCAAACTGGAGCTGAGCCAGTGGCTGGGCATCCTGGTCACCATTGTGGGACTGGTGGTGGTGGGGCTGGCTGACCTGCACAGCTCTCATGACCAGAAACACAAGCTCAGCGAGGTGATAACAGGTACATAGTGGCCCTTGGGGGAGGTGGGATGGCCATGGCGGGGAAATAACTCCCCACAGGGCATGTGCCTGGCTCTCCGGGCATGGCTCTGCCATGCTGCCTGTCTGGTGGGCTGGGAGAAGGGGGCTCAGCCCCCCTTCGCTTCTCTCCCCTTGCCTTCATTTATCTCCCCTTGCCTTCACTTCTCTCCCCTCCTTGCAGGTGACCTGCTTATCATCATGGCGCAGGTGATTGTTGCCATCCAGATGGTGCTGGAGGAGAAATTTGTCTACAAGCACGATGTGCACCCGCTGCGGGCCGTCGGCACTGAAGGTCTGTTGCAACATCAGCCGAGGTGGCTGAGCACTCTGGGGTGCCCCATCCTGCAAACCCAGCCAGGGGAGGGCTGCTTTGTGCGGGGAGGGGACTGCAGGCTGTGAAGTGGGTGCTGCTGTGGAGGTTTGGGTCCCACAGGGAAGGTGGGGTTAGCTGGGGGCAGGGGGCTAGGGATAGGCAGCCCCAAGTGGTGCTTGGAGCCCAGCTGACACCCCGTTGCATCCAGGTTTCTTTGGCTTCATCATCCTGGCCTTGCTGCTGGTGCCCATGTACTACATCCCAGCGGGCAGCTTCAGTGGGAACCCTCGGCGGACACTGGAAGATGCCCTCGATGCCTTCTGCCAGATTGGCCACCAGCCCCTGATCGCCCTGGCCCTGCTGGGTAACATCAGCAGCATCGCCTTCTTCAACTTTGCTGGCATCAGCGTCACTAAGGAGATCAGTGCCACCACCCGCATGGTGCTGGACAGCCTCCGCACCCTCGTCATCTGGGCTGTCAGCCTGGCTGTGGGCTGGGAGACCTTCCATGGCCTGGAGATCTTGGGGTTTGGGGTGCTGCTGGTGGGTGCTGCTCTTTACAATGGCCTGCACCGGCCCCTGCTCGCCCGCCTGCCCCGGCGCGTGGAGGAGACCAGCAGGACGGCCGAACACGAAGGCTTGCTGCAGGGGGAGACCACGGCCATCAACAGCGAGAGCTGAGCCTTCGCCACCCTATGTGGGGCTTGGCCCCGCGATTTATTTCCCTGCACCATCTCGGCGCGGTGGTGGTGATGCCAGCTGCCAGCCTGCTACTGTTTGAGGGAGAAACCTCTCCCCTGCCTCACTGCCAGGGCTCCGGGAGGGGATGGTGAGGCTGTGCCTGCCCTTCCCCGGGGGAGATTAAAGCCTCTGCCCCTGTTCACAAGGGGCTCAGGGTGGGGGGGTGGGAGGGCTGGGTCTCATCCCGCTGCTCCCCAACCTGTCTCTCCCCCCCAATAAAGTGCATCTGCCCACAGCTAACTCCCTGTGGGTCTGTGCTGGCTGTGGGGAGGGCTGTGTGGGGGCCCAGCGTGGCTGGGGAACAGGGTCTGGCCCCAGCAGGAGGGTGGGGGCCAAGTCTCCTCTGTCCCTAGTGGGGCGGTGGTCACGCAGGGCATGATCCTTTGTGTCCCCAAGGAGGGGAAGGACCTGGCACCTGGACCCCTTTCACATGGGGCATGGGAGACCGCAGCAAGCCCCTGGGTCGTTGGTGGAGAGGCTCCTGCCAGAGTGGGTTTGAGGGAGCCAGGTCCTTCGCTTCCCTCCCCCCCTTTCACAATATCCCACAATCGGCCCCAGGCACGCGTGGCTGCTTTTTGCAAGGTTTATTTGCTTGGCAGGGCCCATCCCAAAGATGCAAGGCAGAGCGCAGTCAGGGTGTTTGACTCTATCTTTATTCTCTGTTTGGGGCCCAAAGAGGGGCCCTGGCAGCATGGGGAGGGGGGCAGTGGCGTTAAACCCCCTGGCACAGGGAGAGGGCTGCAGAGGGGGCTTGGTGCGGCACCGGGGCTGCAGCAGCAGTGGTGGGGAGCATCACTTGGCTACTCTCTGCCGGAGGAAGGATGGGAGGGGGTGAGCCACGCCATGGCTCCCCCCCAGCCCTGCCATGGGGATGGGGGGTCCCAGACTCACATGACATTTTGCTTGTAGTGCTGAAGCGCCTGCTCAGCCACGATCTCCATGAAGCGGGGGTCCTCCCAGGAGATGTCCCCAGGCACGGTGAGGGACAGCGGCTCCGAATCAAAGAGCTGCACTGTCACCTGTGTGTCAGGGGGGGCTGAGGGGTCCTCGAGGTTGGGAGTCTTGGAGAGGACCTGGGAGCGGGGGACAAAGCCAGGAGAGCCGGGCTAGCCCCTGTGCTGGCCCCTCGCCCTGGCACCCAGCCTTGCAGCCAGCTATTGTGCCAACAGATGCCCAGTCAGGCGCACAATTGCCTCTTTCTCCCCCCTGACCCACTTTCTGTGGCTGCCGGCCCTGCATGGGGGACCGTGGCAGAGGGGGGGGCTCGAGCCCTCTGGCCATGCTGTGGTGCTGGTGGGACTCACCGTGGTGACCTGGAGGAAGCCGTCATTGCCTTTAGTGAAGTTGGCCAGACGTGAGACCCAGCCGAACTGGCGGTTGAGCTGGTCCAGGAGGCTCGTGGTGTTGAGCATCTCAGCTTGGAAGGCATGGAGGAGGTCGTCGTAACGGCGCGTGAAGCGTTCGGCCAGGCGCAGCGCATCCTCCAGCTGCTCCCGCAGCTGGCTCTGGGCAGGGTCTGTCTGCCAGCAGTCTGGGGTGGGGGTGCGGGGGGTATCAGGGGGTGCCAGGGCTCAACCCCAGCCCCAGAGCATGCACCCCCTTACACCCCCCTGCATGTCATCACCTCACCCCCAGCCCCAGTGCATGCACCATCTTGCACTCCACCACATCTCAGGCCCCCCCCCAGCCCCGGTGCATGTGCCCCCCTCACACCCCACTGCATCTGAACCCCTAAACACGTCCCTCCTGCCCTTCCCGGCCCCAGCTCACCCACAGAGAGGATCTCCCGACACTTCTCACACTCATCCCGCATCCGCAGGCAGCCGGCTGAGTTACGACGGATCTCCCGACACACCATGCGCTCGTCACTGAAGTTACGGGACTCTGTGGAAAGCCCAGTCTGGCCTCAGCACCCCAAAACACTGCAGGGTTGGCAGGGGGCAGCACCAGATCCCCCCAACCCTGGGCAAAGCTGCAGGGCTGGCCCCAGCCAACACCCCAAGGTGCTCTTGGGGGACATGAAAGTGCTTTTTTCAGGGAATGTCGACCCCCCTCCAGCTGTTTTTTTCCAAAGCAAAGCATTCCCTGCCAACCTCTGTTTCGAAATATCCCTTTTCCCAGCCGCCTGAGCCGGGGCTGCGGTGGCAGACGGTGACGGCACTGTTAGCCGGCACTGCCTGCCCAAAACAAACACCTTCCTGGGATGGTGGCAGCTCCAGCAGCCAAGATTGTGTGTGTGTGGGGGAAATCCCAAACACCCAGCCCAGCTCTGCTAACAGTGGAGCTTGTGATTCCTGGGTTCCCGTGGGGATTCTCTGATGTGTCGTGTTAGGGTTGAGCTCATCCTCTAAGTTAGTCACACCCTATTAAGAAGGGGGGGGACACGACGACGGATACGACATAAACCTGCTGATTCCAGCCAAACTGGGGGCCCCATGACACCTCGCCTGTGGCGAGCACCCTACCTGAGGCAAAGCCACCCAGCGAGTGCTCCCAGCCACCCTGTGCTTCCTCTAGCATCCGCTGTGTCATCTCAAAGAGCGGCTGGAAGAGGTGGTGGAAGCCGTGGTGGGGATGCTGAAAGAACGGATGCAGCTCCCGGGAAAACCTCTCACTGCGCACGGGGAAGCGGACATGCTGGACGGAGGGACGGAAAGCCTCGCGGAAGCCACTGAAGGGTGCTCGGAAGAAGGGATACATGCGGCCATAGACCTGGGTGCTGTCTTGGAAGATGCCATCCACCCCATCTTCCAGCAACCCGAAACGTTCTTCCAGGTCCTCGAACTGCCGCTCCTGCCGCTGGTCCCGCTCCAGCAGCGAGTCGATGCGCTCGCCGTTCACCCCAGATGGAGAAGGGCGAGGAATGATTGAGGAATTCCTCCAGCTGCCAGGCAGGGGAGAAGGATCAGGCCAAAATCCTTCCCTCCCCAGCATCAGCGGGTGCTGTGGGACCACTCACCTGCCGCCCCACCAGCCCCGAGCCGCTGCGGCATGTGCGGGAGTAGAAGCGCATGCAGGTTTGCTTGAGGCAGGGCTTGCACTCTTCCCAGAGCGCCAGCATCGTCTCATTGCACACCTCCTGGTTCGCTGCCAGCTGCTGCTCCTTCTCCCGGGCCAGCTGCACCGCCTCCTGCAAGGCACCCACATCCAGCCCCGAGGGCATCTTCCCCCGCCCCCCCCGGCCCCCAGCTCCCAGGATGCACAGACCCCGGCCGGGCGTGAGATCCTCCAAACCCTTCAGATACACCAAGCCCCACCAGGGGCTCTGGGCACCAGGGTCAGAGCAGCCACCCTCCTCGTCCTCACTCACCTCCTTCCTCCTCTTAGTCTCCTCCAAGGTGTGCAGGATGGCTTGGTGGTCCTTGCTGGTCTTATCCATGAGGGTCTTCATCTGCTTTACCCCGTTGATGGCATTTTCCACCTCTGTGTCGATGTATTTGCTGCCAGCTGCTGACATCTCTGGAGGGGGCGGGCAGGAGAGGAGGAAGAGCAGTATTTGTGGGTGCAGAGTCCTGTTTGCTTGCCAACAGCTCACAGAACTCAAGAAAAGTGACCCAAAAATCTCGCCTGGGCTGGGGTTGCATCTCCCTGCCCACCACCCCCAATATTTGGGCAGTGCTGGCCGTGAGCCCCCAGCTGCCCCCCAAGGAACGGCCTCGTGCCAGGGCAGCCGTCAGGCTGTGCCATCCCTGTCTGGCCACTGCCACCGGCTCTCGCTGTGCCCACGCCAGCCCTTGCCCCCCCCAGCTCAGGGGGGAGCTCAGGGGCAGAATCTTCCTTTCTCCCGCCACTGAAAAGCATCCAGCCCCAACCCTGAGCTCCCAGCCCCCCAGGGATGATGCTGTGCCCCCACCCATCTAGCCCCTCCATAGGCACAGCTTTCCCCCCCACACCACAGACACCCCCATTTGCTCCCCCAGCCTGCAGGGAACATCCACCCCCCCCAAAATGAAAAGCTGTGACCCCCCCCTAACCCAACCTCATGGGTTCTGCATCCTCCCCACTCAGCACTGCCCTGGGCATGGTATTGCCAGGTCCCTTGCCCACCCCACACCCCAGCACCCACCCGGGCTGCTCCCCTCCTCCCCAGAGCTCCCCCACTCACGCTTGAGCTCGCTGGGGGGGACGAGGGCCTGGCCCCCTTCCCAGGCAAGCAGGAGGCCGAGGAGCGAGAGCAGCAGCAGCGCCATGGTCCCGTTCTGCAGGCAGCTGCCTGTGCGGGCAGAGCAGGGGCTCAGAGCAGGATCTGCCCCCCCTCCCTGGGACACGGGGTTCTGAGTCAGCAGTGGGGACCAGCACGCCCCCCCGGGGCACTATTTTGAGGACACAGCAATGACTGAGCTGATGCCCTGTTACTTGGGGGAGCTGTCCCCAGGAGTGAGGGTCCCTGGCCAGTGGGGTCTCGCTCGAAGCCCCAGCTGGGGGGCCAGGATGTGGAACCCTCTCCCCCCCCACCCTCACCCGCCTGCCTGCGGCACAAACAAGCCCCAGGCCTGCGGCCAGGCAGGGCAGGCGGCCAAAGCAGTGACCGGGCACGGATTTCCCCCCCGCCATGGGAGCCAGCGGTGCCTTTCTTCTCCCCTGCTCCCCCTGGGAGATGGAGAGGGGCTAGGGGGGATTGGGCGGGGGGGGGGGGGGGGGGGGGGGGCAGAGCCAGGACAGGGCTGGGCTCCTGCCAGCTGCAAGCAGGAATGGGCAGGGAATATCCAGTGACAGCCCCCATCCCCAGATGGGTGCCATGCCAAGGATGGCACCCCCAGCTCGCCCATCACTCCACCCCACCAGAGCTGGAGCCGGCAGGGCCACCGGGGTTGTGCAATGGCTGACCCCGTCCCCCCCCCCCCCAAAAAAAAAAAAAAAACCCAAACCTTTTGCAATGGTCCAGCCGCAGTGGGGCTTCGGTTCCCCCCCAGCGACACTGGTCCAGCGCCCCCCAGTTCCCACTGCAGCACCGGCTGTGGGAACTGCTGCCCACTCCCCCCAGTGCTGCCCCTCAAATAACTCTTCCTCCCCGCGCCCCCCGCCCCCCCCCCCCCCCCCCCCCCCCCCCGCCCCGGCTCAGCTTCATCCTGCCCATCCCAGGGCATTGTGGGAAACTCCTGCCGGCAGGGCCAAGCATCGCCCGCTGCACCACCTCCCCCCCCGCGCGGCCCGGAGGTGCGGGGGGGGGCACCCTGGGGTGCACAGCCCCCCTCTCTGCCCCACAGGGCCCCCCCCCCCGTGCCCCCCCCCCCTTGGTTGACCCCCAGGCATAACCCCTGCACCACCAAAGCGGGCATGGAGCCCCCATCGTTCCCACCCCACTGCACCCCAGCTGCAGGGCAGGGGCACCCCAAGGGGGGACCCCTGAGTCCCCAGCCCGGGACGGGGCTGCAGCGCTGGCTGAGACCGGCAAAGCTCATCGCAGGGAAGAGAAAGGATGGGAAGGGGATGGGGTGGGAAGGGGATGGGGATGGGAAAGGGGGTGAGATGGGATGGGGATGCCGTACCTGCACCCCGGTCGCCCCTCCGAGCTCCGCCGCGGCCGCCCGCCCCTTATTTATCCGGCTACGACGCTGCGGGTCCGCCCCGCTCCGGCCCCGGAGCTTTCTGGAACCGGCGGGACCGGCCCCAGCCCGACCCGCCCCTCTCTTCGCGGTGCCCCCCCGCAACGTTCCAACCCCCCCCAACGTTCCAACCCCCCCCACCCCCCGCCGTGCCGGTGCGCGGCGCCGCGGTGCCGCGGGGATGGGCGTGTATCTCCCACGGCCGTCGCCGGCACGGCCCCCCGGCACGGGGAGGGGGTTGCACCCTCCCTGGGGTCCCCAAAATCTGGGTGCTACAATCTGGGGGGGTAAAACCTCGTCGGACGCTGCGCACCCTGTTATCTCCGCAATCACCCCATCCCCCCGGGGGCCGTTATTGCCCCTCCCCCACCCGGGGGGACGGGGTGCTGCGGTGGCGGGGGGGGGGGTCGGTACAACGGGGCATCCCCTTCCCACCCGCGGCCGCGGACACGGGGGAGGTGGCTGAGCGGGACCCCCCCCGCACCCCTTCCATGCCCCTCACCCCACGAGCTGCAACATTCCTCGCTGCCACGGGGGAAACTGAGGCACGATTCCCCCTCCCCCCTCTGCCATGCCCCCCCCATTCCCCCCACGCTCCTTAAGGGCCCCAGGGCCCCAGACCGCAGCCCCCACCCACCCCCGCCCCCAGGGCCGAGAAACAATTGCTCGGCTGCCGATTACGGCCCAGTGCAAAAACACGCAGTTTTCGGAACTGGGGGGGAGGGGGGAACTGGTTGGCGCCCAGCGAAAGGGCGGGACGGCGTGCGGGGGCTGGTGGGCCGCCCCCCCCACTCAGCGGGAGGAGGGAGCAGCGCGCGGTACCGAGCGCCCGGCGCCCGCAGTGATCCGGTACGGGACACGCGGGGGGCGGGGGGCACGTGTGGGGGGGGGGGGCGGCCCGCTCTCCCGGGGCCGGGCGGGGGGGCGTGGGGGCACGGGGGTGCAAGATCTCCCGGAGCCGGGCGGGGGACACGAGTGTGCGTGGGCATGTGTGATCTGGGACACGCGTGTACACGGGGCCGCAAGCTCTTCTGGGGCTGTGCAGGGGACATGTACGTACATGTTCTCCCTGGACCATGTATGGGACACGCGTGTGCACGGGGGTGCGAGCTCTCCCAGAGCTGTGTGTGGGACACAAGTGTGCAATGGGCATGTGTGGGACACGCATGTGCATGGGGCTCCAAGCTCTTCTGGGGCTGTACAGGGGACATGTCGGTAAATATTCTTCCAGGGCCGTGTGTGGGACACACATGTGCATGGGGCTGCAAGGTCTGCCAGGGCCGTGTGTGGGACGTGTGTGCACAGGGGTGCAAGCTCTTCTGGGGCCAGGTGTGGGGGACAAGTGTGCACGGGGCTGTAAGCTCTTCTGGGGCTGTACAGGGGACATGTAGGTACATGTTCTCCCTGGACCATGTATGGGACATGTGTGTGCACAGGGGTGCAAGGTCTCCCAGGGCCGTGTGTGTGACATGTATGTGCATGGGGCTGCAGGCTCTTCCGGGACTGTACAAGGGACACGTAGGTACATGTTCTCCCAGGGCTGTGTGTGGGACATGCGTGTGCATGGGCATGCAAGATCTCCTGGGACCATGTGTGGGACACACATGTACATGGGCATGCAAGAACTCCCTGGGACCGTCTGTGGGTCATGTGGGTGCATGAGGGTGCAAGTTCTGGGACCATGGGTGGGACACATAGGTGCATGTTCTCCTGGGACCATGGGTGGGACATTGGCTGCATGCTCCCCTCAGATCATACGGGGTCCCCGGAGCCCCTGGGTGAACGGGAGCAGGCCTGGGCTGGCCACGGCCACGGAGAAGGTGGGTGCAGGCTCTGGGGGTGAGGGGGGGCTGGTGCTCCCTCCCTTTCGCAGGGCTTCACACCCCACTCTGTCCTCTGCAGCCCCACTGCTTGCAGAAGAGGGGACATCTCCGGAGCAGGGGCCATCTCAGCTGTGACACTGCTGCCATCATCCCCCTGAGAGAGGCCTCACCAGCTTTCCTCTTCCTCCACCATCTTCCTCTTCCTCCCCAGACACAGAGCAGCCTTGTAACCATTTCGCTGCCGCTCCTACCGGTGCTGGCACAGACAGACATCCCTCAGTGCTACTGCAAGCCCCCAGTCCTCCCGCAAACCCCTGTGCCATAGCGGTGGGAGGCGAAGGTGAGGGGCCGTCGGGGTAACACCCGGTTTCCTTCCTGTTTCTCGTGGTGATGGCCTGTTTCTGGAGGAAGGACAAGCGGAAGGGGAAATTTTCCCCTCCGCCAGCCTCGCAAGCAGCAGATTTGGGGATGCTCATCCAGGAGAACAGTCACAAGCCCTGGGTGGAAGATGCTCTCCCCCAGCAGCCGGCAGTGGGGGACACGGAGAAGGAGTTTGCTAACTTCTCCTGGTTCCAGCGCCTTGGTAAAGGCTGGCGGCTGAGCAGGGACCAGCGGTTGCTGTGGCACATGGCACAGTTGAAGAATGGGAGCAAGCAGTGCCGGACTTTCCAAGGAGCCAAGGAGAGCCAGAGAGCCACCAGGCTGCAGACACAGGCTGCTGAGAGATGCACCGAACTGGAGCAGAAAGCGCTGGGGCTGCTGGAGAAGCCAGGGACCTGCCAAAAAGCCACCCAAGGTGGGGAAGCCCAGCAGGAAGAGCACATGGCCTCGGTGACGGCAGTCAACATCTGCAGCAGCATCCCACACCTCAGGGAAGATGGCTGGGATGAGCCAATTGTTGGACGCAAAGTGCAAGATGGGGTTGTGGTGAGGGGGGGTGATGGCCACAGGGACCAGGTGGGTCGAACTCAGCCCCTGGTCCAGGCAGGCACCAGCGGGGATGAGGAGGGAAGGACCACTGGTTCGCCCCAGAGCCTGGGCTTGTGGGTGGAGGACAAGGATGCTGCCACTGTCCCTCGAGGGGACAGGGACAGGCAGGACTTGAACCCTTCATCAGCAGAGGGAAGGTCTGGGGAGGAGCAGAGGAGGCAAGTGTGGGAGAAGCTGCATTGCCTGGGAGAAGACATGGTAGAGTGGGAAGGGCGGTCCACGAGGGACCTGGCAGTCAGGCTGATGGAGAAGATCCTGAAGACAAAAACCGAGGCATACCCTACAGAGATGGGGAACAAAACCCACCAGCAGGAGCAGGGGCAGGGCGTGGCTAGAGCCAGGGTGGGTGGCTACAAGGAGGTGAATGCTTTGGTGGACACCCATGTGGACATCACCACAGTGCAGCAGTACCCCCAGCTGCTGTACCTTGCTGTGTGCCACGACACCCCCGTCTCCATCAGTGGGACCACATATGGGGATGATCAGCACCTCCCTGCCATGCTGGAGCCATCTGGGAATGAGCAGATCTGGGAACACTCTGACGATGACCTCCTGGAGCAGGGAGGTTCCCCAGCTCTTCCTAGGCCTGCGGTGCTAGCCTGCCATGTCAAGGTGGTAGAGGTTGAGGACAAAGAGCAGTGGAGGGAGGAATTCCCATATGTGTGGGCGCAATACGAGATGGACTGTGGGCTGGTGTCCGGGGAAGAGAACCTGAGTGGGGCACCGGTGCCCTTCCAGTGGCAACCCCCATTGCCAGACGATATGGACGAGGCAGTGGCGAACATGCTGCAGTACTTGCTGGCTGATGGCGTGGTGGTGAAAGGCACCTCTTCCTCCAACAGCCCTTTACATCCCATCCCGAAAGGCGACGGGAAGACATGGCGTCTGACGCTCAACTGCAAAGCTATCAACAAGGCCACCCCCATGGTGGAGGCTCCAGTGGTCCTGAACAGGACCACCCTTGTTGCCACCATCAGCCCCAAAAGCAAGTATTTCTCAGTGGTGGATCTATCGAATGCCTCCTTCGCCATACCCTTAGCGGCAGACTCCAGAGCCAGGTTTGCCTTCACCTTCAGGGGCCAGCAGTATCTCTTCACCCGGCTGCCCCAGGGCTTCCACAATACCACCTCCATCGTGCACCGGCGGGTGGCTCAGATGCTGCTCCAGCTGCCCCGAGGAGATCAGCCTTGGGTTTTTTCCTACGTCGATGACATCCTCATCACTGGGAGAAGCCGAAAGGAAACCAGAGCCCGAACAAAGACAGTCCTAAAGCTGATCCAAAAAACAGGATTTAAAGCCAAGTTTGAGAAGGTGCAGCTCGTGCAGCCCAAGGTGGACTACCTGGGGATGACAATTGGGGCTGAGGGGAGGGAGATCCAGGCCAGCAAGCTGGAGGCCATCAGCAAAGCACCCTGCCCACGGGATGTCCACAGCCTCCGCTCGCTGCTGGGGCAGTTCATCTCGTTGCAGGATCACATTGCTGGCTTTTGGGAGCTGGCCCGGCCGCTCCACCACCTCACCACTGAGCAGGTCGCATGGGAATGGGGACCAAAGCAGGAGCAGGAGCTGAGCCGCCTGAAACACGCCATCCTGACTGCGCCCACCCTGCGGTTCCCTGACAAGTCCCAGCCCTTCATTATCAGGTTAACGACCAGCAAAGAGGCGATAGGAGCTTCCTTGCTGCAGGAGGACAAGCAGGGCCGGTTGGTGCCGGTGGGACACAGCTCCCGCATCCTGAAGAGCCATGAGGCCTCCTACCTGCCGCAGGAGAAGGGGTGCCTGGCAGCCATCTGGGCCGTGCAGGCATTTGAGACCCTCACAGGGCTGGCCCCCATCGTCATCCAGATGCCCCACTCCCCTTGGAAGTATCTTGTATGGGGTGAAGCATTGGGGTCCTGCGGGACGAACCCGTACCCAGCACAGTGGACTCTGCTGCTGGTGAACACGGGGGCAATGGCAAAGAGCCCCCAGCCTGAGTGCAGGTACCCTCCCAGCACCCCAGTCCCCACCGCTCCCCCTCTGCGGCTGCTGCCCTCCCACGTCCCCAAGGCCAACGTGTGGTTCATGGCCAGCGACAACACCGACTCCATCAGCTTTGCTGCGGCCAACCTGGAAGAGCGGTGGCTGCTCGGGGTGGCCCAGAGTAGCTTGGTGCTGGATGCAGAGCTGGAGGCTCTCGAGCAGCTCCTGTATAGTCACCAACGCTCCTCACCCCTCTATTTGTACACCAGCTGCTGGTCCTTGGTGGAAGAGTTGCAAAGCCAGATTGGTGAGTGGGAATCAGGATCGTGGGCAAGCTCCGGTGAGGGTTTATGGCCCAGCATCCTCCAGTGGGTCCACACCAACCCAGGGATGCTGCACATCAGGTGCATGGGAGGGGACAGGAGCAAGGACCTGGAGGAGAAGGATTGGAGCCAGAAGGTGGGCAGGAGGGCCAGGGCGATGTCTGGCAGGGCCGTGGGCAGCTGCCACATCTGGGAGCCTTCAAAGCACGAGAAGCAAGAAATAATCGCCCGGTGTCACTACTGGTTGCATGAGGGGGCAGAGGGGACCCTGGCAAGGGTGCGGCAGGTGGCACTCTGGGAAGGTGACAGTGAGCAGGTGGCCCGTTGGGTGCGGAGCTGCCTTCTGTGTGCTGCGGGCAGGAACGAAGTGGGCAGGGTGCTGCCCCAGCGGGCAGAGGGGCCATGGTCGCAGCTCCAGCTGAGCTACATCAGTGGCCTCCCTGAGACCAAGGAGGGGTACCACTCCCTCTTGGTGGTGGAGGATGAGTTTTCAGGATGGGTGGAGGCTTTTCCAGTGTGGGAGAAGACAGCAGAGGAGACAGTCAAGGTGCTCTTCGAGGAGATTTTTACACGGTACGGGACACCTCGTGCCATCCGTTTGCTGCACGTGCCATGCTTCCTCCGGGATGCTGTGCAGCTGGTGATGGAGGCATGCAGCGTGGAGCTGCTGTGCGACCTCCTGCAGCCCAGCCAGGTGGGACCGGCCTCGGCAGCTCTGCAGCAGCTGGCCTTGGGGGCTGGCAGGGAGTGGGTGAAGATGCTCCCCCTGATCCTGGCGGGGTTCAGATCTGTACGGGCACGGGGAGAAGTGCTAAGCCCTTACCAAATTATTTTTGGCTTCCCGTTGGAGATGAAGTGTGGATGTGAGGAGGAGGTCTGCCCCCAGGACAACGTCCTTCCCTGGCTCAGACAGCTGCAGGAGGATGGGACCAGTTACAAGCACTGGACTGAAGGCATGCTACCAAGGGACTGTGAGGAGGGGGATGCTCCATGGCTGTAGCCCCCCATCTCATCTATGAGATTGCTGTCTCCGTGTGTCATGTCTCATGGTGTGGGGAGAAAATGGGTGCACTGGGTTTGCTGAAGGGCTTTTAGGCAGGGCTAGGGGGCTTTTAGGTGGGGGGGGGGGGTAAGCAGGGCTGGGAGGCTTTTAGGCAAGACTGGGGGGCTTTTAAGCAGGACTGAGTAATGCGCAACATCTTCTTGCTATGGTGTTGAAGTGCAGGGAGGGAAGACTTTACTTGTTTTGACTGGGATGGAGTTGGTTTTCTTCATACCATCCAGCACGGTGCTGGGCTCTCCAGCAGTGCTGGAAGCACTGGCATGGTGTTGCCATCCCCAGTCCTGTGCAAGGCTTGGGAGAGCTGGGCCAGCTTTTGCTCAGGACTGTGGAAGACACTGAGAAAAGGATGCCTTAGCATCCCTTGCTTTGCTTGCTTTATTTTCTTTCCCTTTTTCCACTTTTCCTTCATTTATTAAACAATTTTTATCTCAACCCACAAGTTTTCTTGCTTTTCTTCCTTTCTGCATGGGGTTTGGCTGGGATAGAGTTAAATTCTGCATAGCAGCTTGTGGTTTGTGTTTGGGCTGAGAACAGCGTTGATAACAGAGGAATGCTTTAGTTGTCACAGTGCCTGCACAGTATCAAGGCCTTCTCTGCCTCTCACACTCCACTGCCCACAGGGCTTCACCCACAACACCGGGGAATGGCAGCTCAAGGCTCAGCAGCCTTTGGGAATGGTGGAGGAGGAGAGGGGAGCCGCCAGTGTCCAACACCCGAGTCTCAGCCCCACTTAGTGACCTCCGGGTGACCTCCTGATGCTGCTCCTCATGGTCTTCAAAGTGTTGTCTGTATCATTCTCCATCTCCTGCTGGCTCTCAGGAGCCCCTCTGCTACTTAATATCATAGAAATTGTAGAATCATTAGGTTGGAAAAAACCTTTAAGGTCATCCAGTCCAATCATTAAACCAAGTGGTGAAGGCAGCAGAGGGTGACCATAAGCCCGGTGGCTGCACAGACCCTGGGAACCCCAAGCTCTGGTCCATCAGCTGGTTGAAGGCAGAGGATGCTCGTGTGTGTTTAATGAGAGCCGACTTGTGGGCTCACCTGGGGACACTCACATGACAAGCTGCACTTGATGGCAGGATCCAGGGCATGGCAGGTAGCCCAGGGACTGGCAGTCCGGTGACTCGTGGCAGGGACCCATCTGCCACCCCAGCAGCAGTATATTTAGTGCTTCTGCGGCAAGCCAGCAGCCCAAGTGCTGAATCGGCAGGGACGTAGGAGAGTAACCCCATCACTGATGCCGCACCAGCATTTAGCCAGCTGGTAAATCCCGTAGCAAGGCAGCAGTTCCAAGAGCTGCAGCCGAAGGAAGCCAGGTTTGGCTGAGGGGGACATCTCTGGGTTGGCTCCACCAGCTGTGAGTCATCAGGGACGGCCTGAAGGGGCTGAGGAAGAGCAGCACACTGCAGCTGCTGAGGATGAAGATGGTGGGAAGAAGACCTCAGCTGCCAGTGAGCACCCTCCCGCAGCCACCTTGTGAACCCCAAGAAGATGTCATGGGCTGGGGCATCGAAGGACACAACCACTGCAAGAGCATCACTTCTGGGGCTCTGGCGATCAAAAAATGATGGTGATAGGTGTTGGTACGTTCTCCAGTATGATGTGTTGGGGAAGGCTTGAGGAAGCAGCCGAGAGACCCAAAAAATATCCCAGAAATGGCCAGGGGGGTGAGAGGGAGGCTGCAGGACCCAAAAATACGAGATGGCAATGTCCAGGAGCTGCATCCGAGTGACGAGGGGGTAGACACGTGCTGGTATGGGGAATATTATGGAAAATCAACTAATAAAACCCAGATGAGAGGGGCAGGCCTGGGCTGGGGCAAGCAGGGAGCTGCTGCAGGAGTAGTGGAGGTTTGGCCAGCTGGAGACCCTCCCTCAGTGTCCCAGAGGTGTCTGAGGGGCACTTGGAGGAGGAGGAGGAGGGAGGCCATGTGGGGAGGAAGGCTGCCTGGGAGCCCAGCCGGGTCTCGGCAGAGGGCAGCAGCAGCCCGACACAAAAGCCTTGGTGGGGAGGGGGTCTTGGCAAGGAACCCCCAAACATCCCCAACCCCCAGGGGACCCCTATCCCACGTCTCTGGACTGGGACCACCACTCTGAACCCAAAGCCGGGAGACAAACCACAGCACCCTGGGTCCCAGCCAGGACCCCAGACCCTGAACCACAGCACCCCACATCCCTGACCTGGTCCCAGGGGCCAGACCCCAGACCCATCACCCCATATCCCTGCCCCAGATCCACATACCCAAACCCTAGCTCCCCAATCCTGACCCCAGCCCCCCATCTCCCTAAGCCAGACTCCTGAGCCCTGCTGCCCTTGGACCAGGACCCTCTCCCCAGACCAGGACCCTTTCCCCAGACCCCCAGGCCTCCCAGACAAGTGAGGCTGGCACGGCACAGCACAGTGCAGTGTCAGACGGACATTTGTTAGTCATTAGGGCTGGAGGGAAGGAGGGCGGGCGCGGGACCAGCCTTTCTTCTCCAGCACATATCCCAGCGCCTCGCCTTTTGGTGGCCAGCATCCAGCCCAGCCGGGCTCTGCCGTCACCAGTCACCCGTCCCCATCCCGCGTGGGCAGAGGTCATGGGCAAACTGGCGGTCATGGGGATGCTCCGCCGCTGTGGTGGCTTTTGAAGGCTCCCCAGGAAGTTTTGGGAGCGGGGGGCCGGCGGGGGGGAGCAGTCCCGGCCATGCTGGCCGCTCGCTGACGCTCGCCGGGAAGAGACGTGCCGGGGCGGATGCGGGAACCGGGGCGGTGAGGCCTGGGTTGGTGCAGGATTGCACCCACTGCCCCCCACCTCGGGGGCTATGAGAGGTGAGTGGGGGGAAGCCAGGGAGGGGGGGTTGGAGCTGTGGGGAGAAGAGTGGGGCTGGTGGCATGGGGGACAGGAGGGGATGGCCATGCTGGAGTGGGGGGGCAGCTGGCACCCTCCAAAGCCCAACGTGTTCCTGTTCCACATGGGCAGCATCTCCCCACGGATGGGGGGGGCTGCGCCGGCCTCGCCATGGCCAGAGACCGCACACACAGGTTGGGGGGGGAGCCTCCAAGGCTTACCCTCGCTCACTCAGAGCCCGTCACTTGTTGACTCCATGGGGCCCTAAAGGAAAATTTGCAGCAGCTGAAAAGCAAAGGGCCATGACAGGGGGGACAGAGGGAATCACTGCCACCCCCAGCCCAGGGGGCCCCGCCGCCTGCAGCCCCTCTCCTGTCCCCTGCCTGCTTCTGCCTGGGGGAAGCCAGGCTGTATAAAGTGGGGGGTGCCGGTGCCACGGTGCCTGTAGCCCCCCTTGTGGCACCCCCAGCTGGAAACCCTCCTGCCAGCGAGGGGAGGTCGGGGAGGCCCCGGGCAGGGGCTGGCTGAGCTGGCGGGGGGCTGCAGGGGGCTCTCGGGCACGGCACAGCTCCAGGGGAGCTTTGGGGAGCCAGGGAAGGAGGCACCATCCCCTGCCCCGGGCTCCTTCGGGGCTGGGTACCGGTGCTGAGTGCGTCCCCTGTGCCCGAGCCGTGGGTGGGACCCAGCAGCAACACCCCAACTTGCCCCCACCGGGCTGGGGGTCCAGGCTGGGTGGTGGCCAGGGTGGCATGTGGGTTTTCTTTGCTCCCATGGTTTTTGCGAGAAGGGGCTGGGAATGTACAAAGCCCATCAGGGCTGGGAGCTGGGAGCCAGCAGCTTCTCCCTCACCCCCACTTTTTAGCCAAATTCAAACAAATTTCCTCAAGTTTTGTGGTCTCGGAGTGCAAAGGGCCCAGCTGAGTGCCACAGAAGCAGGCAGGGGAGCAGGGACAGGACCCTGCAGGCTGGTGCCACCAGGCTTTGGCTTGCAGTGATGGCTCCCGTGTGGCTTCCCAGCTTTTTCCCAGGGACGCTGGGTTGTGGCAAGGCTCAGCCGGTGTCCACAGGGACCGCCGAGGCTCAGCCAGTGTCCCCAGGGACCACCGGCATCCCCAGGGCTGGGAGCAGGAGGGTGCGGGCAGCTCAAGTCCCTCCTGTGTTGGCTTTCAGAAGACGAGCCGGTGGGAGGAGAGGAAGAGGAGATGCCAACCTTCAGCTACCGACCGAGTGGTAAGGACATCCCCTGGGGTGGGCAGGGGGTGCAGCAGGGCCTGATCCTTCCCTTTCTGCGCTCAGGTAGGGCACAGACCAGCTGCAGACGGTGCCAGAAGAACCTTTCCCTCCAGGCTGCCGTCAAAGTCCTCTACCTCTTCTCCATCCTCCTCATCGTGGTCGTGACCGTGCTGGCTGCCTTAGGTGAGTGCTGGGCAGGGTTGTGGGGTCTGGCTCCTGCCTCCCCTCCTTGGGGCAGACCCTCGGGGATACTGGGGCTCCCCCAAAGCACCTGCAGCACCCAGGTGTGGAAAGAAGCATCCAGCTCATGCTGACTTGCCCCTGGGATACCCATAGAACCCTGGGTGTGATGCCGCCTCACCGGAGGATGGCTTTACCCCCATGGGGGACCTCAGAAACCACCCCAGAGCCCAGAGCTTGCCACCCCATCACCTCCACAGGCAAGAAACAGCCTCCCAGGCTCAGCGCAGGGATGGCACGCTCCCTGGGGCTGGGCCCCTGGAGGTGCTTTGTAGACCTTAGCCAAGCCCTGACCCTGAAAGCCCCTAGGGACACCCACCCCACAGAGCCAGCACCCACCAGCTGCCCAGCCTGGCGCCTCAAGCCCTGGCCACCCTCCTTGCCAGGGAACAAGCTGGGAGGAAAGGTGTGGAGGATGAGCTCACCCTGACACCTGCCCACCTCCCCCTGACCCCCCACCTTTCCTCCACAGTGTTCAAGAAAGTCAACTCCATCTCCAACGACATCAGCTCAGCCCAGACCTATTATGAGAAGAAGATTGTGTCCATCCAGGAGGATCTCCAGGGGCTGGGTGAGTGGCTTGTACCTGGACCTGAAGGTCTTCTCCAGGCTTCAACACCACGTGTCCCTCCAGCTGAGTGGATCTCAGCTGCTCGGTGCTGCCAGCCAGGGGCTGAAGCACCTCTACTTTTCAGGTCCAGGGCCAAAACCCACTTATCTCCCAAGATTTTGGGGACAGAGAACTGTACCACTCTGAGGGTGGGGTTGGTGGGGTTGGGCTTTTTGGAGAACTTGCTGCACAGAGGTGGCAGGAGCAGGATGAGAGTGGGGAGGTGGTGCAGGCTGGTGGCGTCAGGGTTGACCCAGTCATGGGTCTGTGGTGCCCATCTCCAGGGTCTGCAAGGACAGACCATGGTGAGGCTCCTTCCTCCTCTCTGGTTCTCAGCAGGAGGGTCTCCAGGCCCAGTGAGGGACAGGGTAGGGTAACAGACCCCTCTGCCCTTTGTTCAGATGAGAAGACCTCGGGAAACTGCTCCGTCTGTCACGAGACGGGACAGCTGGGCCAGGAGATCACCAAGCTGCAGGGTGAGCTGGAGGAGATCCAGAAGATGCTTTTAGTTCAAGAAATCCTGCTCGACCGGACCTCCCAGACCCATGACCACCTCTCATCCACCAGCAACAAAATCACCAGTGAGGTGGACAACTGCTCCTTGTCCGTCCAGCAGGTCAACGAAAGCTTGGGGCAGTTCCTGGCCCAGCTTGGGGGCTGGCAGGTGGTCACCTCCCAGCTAGACAGCTCTCTCAAGGGCTTGGCCCAGGAGCGCTATGATGTCCGAGCAGCCATGCAGCAGATGAACTTCACCCTGGGGCAAACCTCTGACTGGATCCAGGTCATCCAGAGGAAGACGGATGAGGAGACGCTGACGCTGCAGAAGATTGTCACCGAGTGGCAGAACTACACCCGCCTCTTTGGCGGGCTGCGGGCCACCTCCTCCAAGACCAGCGAGCTGGTGAAGACCATCCAAGGCAGCGTTGGTGCAGCAGCTCGACAGGTCGGCCAGAACTCGGAGAGCATGCACGACCTGGTGCTGCAGGTGATGGGGCTGCAGCTGCAGCTGGACAACATCTCCTCTTTCCTGGATGACCATGAGGAGAACATGAATGACTTGCGCTACCACAACAGGTACACGCAGAACCGCACGGCTGAACGCTTCGAGACCCTAGAAGGTCGCATGACGTCCCACGAGATCGAGATCAGCACCATCTTTGCCAACATCAACGCCACCGACAGCCACGTCCACAGCATGCTGCGCTACCTGGATGACGTGCGGCTCTCCTGCACCCTGGGCTTCCACACCCATGCTGAGGAGCTCTACTACCTGAACAAGTCCCTCAGCCTGGTCCAGGGCACCACAGACCTGCTGCGGGAGCGTTACAGCCTGCTCAGTGCCCGGCTGGACTTTGACATCCGCAACCTGTCCATGGTCATGGAGGAGATGAAGGTGGTGGATGTCCGGCATGGGGAGATGCTGAAAAACATCACCATCTTACGAGGTGAGGTGCAGCCTGGTGGGCACAGCCTAAGCCCTGCCTGGGGGTGGGTTGGGGCCAGGCTGCTTCGGGGGCTGTTTCTTCTGTGGCTGAGCATGGTGGGATCTGGGCTCTTTGGGAGTGCCCTGCACCCCAGGCAGGTGGTGGAGGACCCAAACCACCATCGCTAAGGCCAAGGCAGTGCTGGGATGTGCACGAAGGCACCCAGACACCTGCCTGTGGTGCAGAAGGATCCTGAGCATGGAGCTGTGTGGACTTGGCTTGCAGAGCTGTCCCTGCGTGGGGAGACAGGGACAGCGGGGAGGTGACCCATGTCCTTCCAGCACGGCTGGCCTGCAGAGGGACTCCTCTTGCTGGAGAGGATATGGCTGCCCCATGGTGAGGGTGCCCAGAGTTCTCCCTGGTGGCTCAGGTGGCCTTGGGACATATCCATCCACCCAGGGGAGCAGTGGGGCTATCCTGGCTCCACCATCAGCTCCATGGAGCCCATGGATGCCCTGGCAGCTTCATGCTCTGCCACGGACCGCCCAGCTTGGAGCCATATCACACCTACATCAGCATCATTACAGGGCTGCCCGAATTAACAAGCCCAGCCGTTTCCTGGACCTGGTTTTAGGGGGAGCCCTGCAGTGGCCCCACACCCATGCACGATGCCGGGTGTCCTTTGGAGCCCACAGCAAGGGCTGCAGGGCTGGGGCATCCCGCTCTCTCCCCACTTCAGAGTCCTACCCCCCCGCCCCATGCTTCCTAATCACCCCCTCCTCTCCCCCTAGGTGTGCCGGGACTGCCGGGCCCCCGTGGCCTCAAGGGTGACGCGGGCGTCAAGGGCCCACCAGGAAGTGAAGGAGAGAAGGGCGACACGGGCATCATGGGCTCGCCGGGACCCCAGGGCTCCCCTGGCCCCCCAGGACCCCCTGGCCCCCAGGGTGAAAGGGGTCCCCTGGGCTTGAAAGGCTTCCCTGGCCTCAAGGGTGCCAAGGGCAGCTTTGGGCAATCTGGCTCTCAGGGACAGGGTGGACCCAAGGGTGACCCTGGCCTCCCGGGGCCGGCTGGGGTGCCAGGGCCAGTGGGCCCCCCTGGCCCGCGGGGCAAACCAGGACTCCCTGGGACCCCCGGTGCTGTGGGCCAGGCTGGCCCGATGGGGCCCAAGGGGGACCCCGGTTTGCGAGGCCCCCCGGGGCTGCCGGGCCCCCCTGGCCCCCCAGGACAGTAACCCAGCCTGCTGTCAGCCAGGGCACCAGGACAGCGGGGACAGCCACCCCCCCCGGACCTCCAGGGCATCCCCCACAGGGGTGTGAGGCAGAGCCTCACAGGACAGGGGGGCGAGGGGATCCGGTACCCCCCAGTGCGAGGGTCCGGGGCTGGTCCTTGGCTCTCAGGGATGCTGCCGGCTCCAGGCTTGGCCATTCCCAGCCCCAGGGTGGGGGCTCCCCGTGGGACGGGGTGCAGCTGGTTTGTGCCCTTTGACCCCCACCCCAGCCACCTTCATCCCCCCATCCCCGCGCTGTCCCCTCAATGTACTCGCGGCACAATAAAGCTGTATGGGGACAGGCGGCGTCTGCACTGGGGGGACAGGGTGGGGGGATGGGGTGCACCAGGGGAACACCCACAGCCAAACTGCTGCTGGTGGCAGCGAGCAAGTGGTGGGAGAAAGTGTGTTGCAGCCGTGGGTGCATGAGGGAGTGAGCAGGAGTGAGTGCATGCGTGTGCATGTGCATGAATGAGCACGTGTGCATGACTGTGCATGCATGCATTTGCACAAGTGAGAATGTGCATGAGTTTGCATGTGCACATGATTGTGTGCATGTGTGAGTGTGCATATGTGTGCGTGAATGTGTGTGCATGTGCACGTGTGCGTGAGTAAGTATGCATGTGCACGGGTAGGCGTATGCCTACACATACAGGCATGCGCACAGAGCGTGCCCATAGATGTGTGGACACGTGTGCATGCAGGCGTGTGCAAATATGCATGTGTGCCATGGGAGACGCAGTCTCTGACAGGGACCCTGCTCACCAACCTCCCCCCTGGCAGAGCCCCTTCCCTGCTTACCACAGCCACCCTCCTCCCTGCAGGGTCCCCCGTGCGGCCCCCATGCCCTTGGCAGTGAGAAATGGGGCTCTCGGCTCCCCCCCAGACCAGAGCCCCCCAGCATCGCCCTGCCCCAGGCTGACCCTGCCGGGGAGTGGGGGAGCAGCCGGGACCCCCACCGCCGCCAGGAAGGTGCGTGTCTGCTCTGCTCCGTGCCTCAGTTTCCCAACCCGGGCTGTCAGGCAGGACAGGCTGCCGGGGTCGAAGGGAGCAGTGTCATCTCCTCTGCCAGCCAAACCTGGGGTCCCCGAGGCCTGGCTGCAGGGGGACACCACCGGAGCAGGGGTGGGGGGCCCAAGTACTGCACCGGGGCCATGGTGCCAAGAGCATCACGGCACTGGGGATAACAGCCAGGCCAGCCCTGCCGTCCCCATCCCCTCCATCCACCGGGAGCCCCAGCTCGGGGAGCCCCGTGCCCTGCCCTGCCCGGGGCACAGGATCCAGCCGGCCGGGTGGTTTATTGCTGTTGGCAAAGGAGTTTCCTGTTTTCATCGCAGGAACAGCCCAAGGCTGGTTATTGACGCGGGCCAACACGGCCCTGGCCCCGGGTTGCAGCTGCCATGGCTGCAGAGGCAGCAGGGGGTGGGGGTGGGGGAGCCCTCTGAGCAGGGGGCGCTGGGGGGAGCAGAGACCTGTCAACTCGTTACACAGATGGGCCACAGGCTGACAGGGCCACAGGCCTGGGCAGGGCTGGGTTCAACTTGCTGGGGTGCTGGGGGCCAGGAGACAGCCCTGAGCTCCCCCAGGTTGGGGGAGGGGGGTTTAATTGGTGGGGGCACCCCGTCCCAAGCTGGTGACAAGGGATGAGATGCAAACCTGCCCGGTGCTTGGGGAGGACAGGACACGGGCACCCTGCAAAGCTGCTGGTGCTGGGGGCTATGCCAGTCCATCTGGGGGTCCTGAGCCCTCAGTGAGTCCCTGTGTGATTGTCTCCCGTGCCAGTGGTAAGGACATGGCCACGAGGGCCAGAGGGAAGCGCGCTGTGGGCGTGTGGCTGGGCTGTGGGTGCTGGTAAGGGTTTGGGTGCCAGGAGTGGGTGCTGCCTGCGCTGCACCGACCCTCAGCACCCAGCCCATATGCTGAATCGTAACCAAACTGGCACACAGCAGGGGGGCGGAGCCTCAGCCATGCCCAGCACCACACTGTGCCTCAGTTTCCCCCAACTAGGCAGGACCTGGCCATGCTGTAACCCCCACCCTGACCTCCTCACCCCTTCCCAAATGCCTGCGTCTGTGGAAAGCCAGAGCACATCTGGCCAGGCAGCAGCCTTAGCATAATACTGTGCCAGTGCCTGTGGATGGGCGTCCACATCCTCCCCCGGCCCTGCAAAAAAATGTGCAAGGGCAGGGTTTTCCCCCTGACACCAGCCAGAGCTGCGCTTTCCGGGCAGTGGCAAGAGTGGGCGATAGGATTTCAGAGCTGGGAGCAAAAGGATTAATAAATAAACGAGGAGTGGAGGTGGGGAAGGGCTGGGCGGGAAGTGCTGACGGCAGCTGGGACCGCTTGCTGTCGGGAGGGTGATTCTTGGTTGCTGCTGGCCAGTGGCGTGGGGACGCAGGGGAGCATCATGGCTGGGGCTGCACAGCCTCTCACCATCCTTGCCCTTCCCCATGGATTGTCCTGAACAGTGCCATGGAGGGACGGCATGGACCCAGCATCTCCCACCCTGGGCAGCCATGCACAGGGTGCCTGGGGACACAAGGCCCCATGGACACAGATGCACAGAGTGCTTGGGGGGGAGACAGTCCCATGGACATCAACGCACAGAGTGCTTGGGGACACGCAGCCCACATGCACAGGGTGTTTGGGGGACACACAGCCCCACGGACATCCATACACAGGGTGCTTGAGAACACAGAACCCATGCACAGGGTGCCTGGGGACACGCAGCCCACAGGCAGCCATGCAGGAGGTGTCTGGGGACACATGGCCCATAGCAGCCATGTACAGGGGCCATCACTCATCGATAAAGGCCAGAGGACACTGGAGGCACTGGGCAGGTGCTGCAGCCAAGCACAACAGTTTGCAGCTGCAGGGCTGCAGCCGCGGGTGGTGCCGATGGCAGCACAGCTCATGACCAGCCTCCAGGTCACCCGCCCCAGCCAACACCCCATCCCATGAAAGGGCCCATTGATAGCGGTGAGGAGGGAGACCCAGCGGTGTCAGGTATGCAGGGTGAGACAGGGTCCCCCCAGCTCCTCTCCCCTTGCCCTGCTCCACCAGAGCCGCCCAGACTCCCCGCGTTTCCCCTGCCTCTGCCAGGGGCAGCTGGGAGGAGGGAAAGAAAACGGTCGCTGCACTGTGCCTCAGCGTCCCTACCAGACCCGGGGTGGTTTACCCACACACACACCCCCCACCAGGCTCTGGGCCAGTCTGCACATCAGGTCCCTAAACAGGTGGGACACCAGGAAGAATTTGGAGTGGCACAAGCTGGAGACACTCCAGGTTCAGGTCAGCCCAAGCAGAGACAGGACATGGGCAGCAAGAGGATGCACAGCCCACCATCCTCTTCCTCCCAGCAAGGAAATGGGTTGACAAGGGCCTGAACCCCTCCTCACTGCCCCCAGCCCCAACCCCACACCCCCAGGGCCTTGTACTAGGGTAGTTTTCTTCTCCTGCAGTAATTCAGTATTCTCTGATGAGGCTGTCAAGACTTCAGTTCGTTAAGGTTCAATTTCCTTTTGCATATTTCCTCCCCAAAAATCACCACCCCTGAACCAGCAGACATCCTTCCTTCACACTGGGGAGATGCAAAGCCAGAGGCGGGGGGGCCTTTTCCCCGACCTCCCGAGGCTGCAGGTGAGTTCGTGGCCTCCAGAGTCACACCCCAAACCCACCTTCCTAGACTTGTCCCGTCCCCCCTCAGCACAGCTGGGCTCCGCATGCCTCTGCTGCACTGAGACACCCCGCACACCCTCCCTGCTCTTCACCAAGGCACAAGCGCGCCAGCTGACTCCCACCTCGCAGCACGTTTTATCAGCATGGTATGAATTTAATTATGACATATATACAGGTGCTGCAAGGATCACCGCGGCCGTTTCATACAGATTTATCCAAGAAACCTTACAGAGTGCTCAGGGAAGAGCTCTGGTGTGGACAGGCGCAGCCGCTGTGCAAAACTCAACTCTTCATCACAAACTTCTCTCCTCAGAGGTTTCCAAGGAACAGCCCAGACACTGAGCAGAATTTAAAAGAAAATACACCTCGAGACTATTCTGACTCTGTGCTAAAGGCACATATCACAGCCTGTGGTCATGCACTTATGCAGGCTGCAACAGCCGAGCTCAGACTTCATCATCTGTAGCTCTGTATTTAATGAGCCACCAGATTTACAGCCAGCAAGGCTGGGGAGGTCTGCACAGCAGCTGTGAGCTTACCCAAATGTACACCCCCCAATCGCAGAGGGATCCCCCAGCTTTGCTGACCATTGCCAGCATGAAGAGGAGAGTTATGCAGTCAGCAGCCTCACATTCGTGCACATACCAGTGACACTGGGTTAGTGGCAACTGTTTCTGAGTCGCTCCACTGCCGGGGCAGCAGTGAGACCAGCACAAATTTGTTTTCCTTAAATCTCACTGTATTAAGAGCTACACCAACCCCTTCCCTAGAATAAATACCATTGTCTTTGTAGAACTGAAAGTCAATTCTGCTTCCTTCCACCCACATCCCCGAAAGAGATGTATGTGCAGACATATTGATCTTCTCCTTTCAGAAGTTGTCCATGGCACAGAGCTGGTTAGGCTGCCGGGAGAACCAACCAGGTTCTGAAGAAATGAAGTCAGAGTTCACTTTTTGCGGGTTTTTTTTGGCATTCTTAGCGATGGTGACACATTTAAGACATCCCAAACCACCTCATGACTGAGAAAGGAGAGAGACTTTATTTACATAAAGTCATCTGAATCGTTGCCATCCTGTGGGAAGAAAGACAAATCAGGATCATTGTGCATGCTAAAACGGAAAATGGTGAAATGGGGCATTCAGCAGGATTTCAGAATTGCTATTCTGGTTTCCTGCCACAGACACCATGAAGTCAGACCAGACAGACACACAACAGCAGGTCTGGAGGGGGAACAGCCCCGAGTTGTGAAAGAGCAGTCACTATTTGTTGTCCCTGCAGTGCATCACTTCCCTGAAACTGCAGCCCATGTGCTGCAGCTGGGGAGGAACCAGAGAACAGGCTCTCCAGCAGCTTCATGGACCATCCCTGTATCACAACCTGAGCTTCTTTCCAACTCGGGAGAAGGAAAACAATCTGGCATCAGGTGAGGGTCAGGTACTGAGAGGAGACCCCCTGCACAGCATTTCCACTGTGCCCCTCCCTAGCCAGTGTCACTAATAGGGCACTGCCTGCTTCAGCACGTCAGGAGATGCTCCCACATCAACCCAGCTGGAGTTTCAAAGTGGATCTGCATGCCAAACAGGAGCAAAAAAGTCAGGAATTCTTGAAAACCACACACTCACCTAGGTGATTAGTCAGGGACTAGGATGTAAAAGTTGCATTTTAAACTGAGGGTCACTCAGAGGAGCTCAAAGATCTATTTGCCCAAGGTCCCACCAAGGAGGAAGCTGCAGACACGCCAGACCTCAGGCAAAGCGCAGGTGCATCCAGTGCACAGCCGGACCTGTTCCGAACTTCAGCCCCTAGCCCTCCTGTGATCCACCTTCTCACTTCCCTCAAGCTCCTCCCTGCTTTGGCTCCTTTTCCACGATCAGACTGCAGCTGTATTCTACTGCTCATCCTGGGCCAACACCTTGCTCTCTGCAAGCACATCCCTTCAAGCTTCCTCTTCCGCCCCTCAGCACCTATATCCATCCCTCCCCAAACTGTTCTCCTTACACTTCCAGTTTATTTCTGGCTAAAAATGAGCATTTTCCCCTGCCTCCCTTGAAGTACCAAGGTGGCATATGCAGGTCATGGTTGGCCACCATTAGGGACAACTCTTCTGCTCATGCACCAGGTGATGCTCAAGCAGCTCAAAAGGAGAGGCAAGCCTGGTGCTGCACTTAAAAACTCTACCTGCTCTTCCTCTGGAGTGGGAAGGGCACTGGAAGGACTTCACACACATTTCCAGCAGCACAGGCTCCTCCTGGCTGACGTACAAGCGACAGGGCCCTCTCAGAAAGCAGAGGAAAGTGGCAATGTCCTTCACCAAGAAGGGGTGACGGAGATGCGCTCTGTCAAGCAGGAGCTGTACCATCACAATCCCGCATTGAATTTCAGCTGACTCTGAAAGGCTTCTGTGGGCATCTACTGGCTCTTACCTGATTAGAGGACATGTTCTCAGCCTTCATTAATGATGAGTAACTCCTGGAAGGGAAATGACATTATTTTGCATTATATGTTTTCAAAAACCACCAACAGAGAGACGTTATGATAAAACAGGAACAAGTACCAGAAAAACAAATTTTCTTCCTTTCTGAACTCAGGCAGACTAGACAAGTATTTGCTTATCTCATATTCTTTGACTAATTAAAACAACCAGAGAAAGCCCAGGCGCTACGCAGCCTGCTTCCCCACAGCTTTGTTCAGGAACTACCAGCTAGATCACCCCAGGAGGCAGAAAATCCTTTACTTTGGGGGATGGCCAAGAGGCAGCTCTGGGGCACGGCTAAATAAGCAGGCAGAGCTCTTACTCTGAAGCACAGATGTGCCTGCTGGTGACTTCAGTTTATTGTGCTTCTCTAAGCCCTCTTTTCTGACCTCTACATGTGTTGAATCACTTGGGAAATCCAGGAGTTTTTAAAATTCCAGTTTCACCATCATTTACAGATAAACACGACTTACTAAAGCTTAAAAGTGAGCTTTTGGGGCCAGCCAGCGGATGCATCCAGTGCTGCACAGGGCCGTCAGTGCTGAGGAACAAGCTCACGCATGCTGCTGCGTGTTTGGTTGCCAGACGACAGAGAGGTCAATATGACATTTCAAAACACCATCCCCTCATTCTGTGTTTAAAGGAGCACGTGACTGAAGATTCACACGTGTTTCAGTTAACATCAGTGATGCAAGGGGAAGCTGAAGAACACTAGCGAAGGCTTGGTGCTTTCCAAGGCTTGCATGGACCTGGAAGCCATTGCTCCCATCCCAATGACAGAGAGCTTGCCCAATTTCACCCAAGTTAAGAACAGGTTTCAAAAGACACAGTCCTTTCTTTTTAACAATGGTTTAACATCCAGGTTTATTTTAAGAGAAATGAGGAAAATGCATTTATTCTAAAGACAAAGGAAATCACTGGGCCGTGCAGACGTCTATGCCAGAGCAGGTCAGCTGAACACTGAGTAACACTGGGCTGAGTATTGAACAGAAACTGCTGACCCATGACTCTCTCCGAGCACCGATGAAAACTGCGTAAGTTAGAAGTTGGCACTACAATTCATTACTTACCGAAGTTCTTCCAGCTCTTTCTTCTTCTTCATCTCTTCCTTTTCCTTCCGCTTCATCTCTTGGATTTGGGCTTTTTTCTCATTTCTTTCCTCTCTGTCCCGGGCTTCCTTCTCAGCAGCCAGGTCTGGGAAGCGCTCCACTTTTGTCTTCTCTAGCCGATTTAGGATCTCATTCACCTTCTTCTCCACTGTCAGCATTTTCACCTTTGGAGTGCAAAGAACTATGATCCTTATAAAAAAATACTTTTATTCTGGCACTTTCTCAACAGAAAGAAAACAACCTATTTCCACTGTACGCATGGCTGAATCCCACAAAAACAGATGCTAAGGAAAATCACTGCCACCGAGGGCTATTCAGCAGGTTGTGTAATGGCATAGAGAGGCCTACTCCCAACACTCAGAAGCACATTGCTAATAAGCATAAGCATTGCTAAGTACATAAGCATGACTAATTTCATTTCTTGGCACATGCCTCAACAAACCAGCCAAGAGACAAGAACTTGTCTCTGCCAATTCCTGAAGAGGTGGCAGGAAGTCTCTGCAGATCATTTTGGGCAGAGAAGCTCACAGGCTGCTTCTTGACTGCAGGGTTTTTAGCATTTCTTGCCCTGGTCCAGAACTGTTTTCGTCAAGCAACTGCACCTCTAGAGAGCCTTCCCTCCCAGCAGCCAAACTGGTAACAAGAATTTAAGCATTAACATTATCTGCAGGTAACAGGTTAGGCTTGGAAATAGCTTAGTGTGCTGCCTTGATGCGATACCAAAGCTAAGCAGCTCTGCCTTTTAACAGGTTTAACAAATTCAGAAGCAGCAGCAGGGTGAGACAGCTCTCGGAGCAGAGACAGTAGAGCAAACACAGCAACAGACACCTCCAGGACCCGACACAGCCCTCCTTTGCACAGCAAGTCCAAGTCCTGAGCCCCTCCAGACGTGTGATTACACTACTGCCTGTGAGCTGATCCAAAGTGACTGCTCATATGCAGGCTCTTCAGCTGCAGTAAGAGATGATTTCCGTGGAGATAAATTCAAACAGATAGCACAGACCAACGTGCGACACCACTGTGCATCAGCAAACACTTGTCAGCTGCACCATGCTGCAGTCTGGAAACACACAGTGTACAGGCTACACTCTGCTACAGGCTGACACCCAACCACGGACCTTCAGGTAATGATCAGGCAAGTCGCTCCTGGTATCTCTCTTACACTTCTCAAGTGGACAGTTCCCTGGCTTTAGGGCAAATGCTGAAGACAATCCACCCAGCTCCTAACACAGAAAGGTTACAGTCTGCCACCAGGTCACTGTCACTGGCTCACAGCAAACACTTACATCCTTCTGCCTATGAAAGCCGATCTGCCCCACATCCATGTCTGCAGTCTTCTTCAGGTTAGTCCATGGTGTGTACACCACATTGACATTGTTCATCTTGCAACCTAGGAAGCAGGGGAGAAGGGAAACATTGCAATTCTTTACGTGCTGAAAGGTCTTAAAAGTCTTCTGTGCACATGGAAACACTGACAGTTATTCTTGTCACAAACATGACTAGCTAGGCAAGAAAGAAGAAAACTGAGAAGTCCTTCCAGCATTACAGTGAAACGGAAGAACACCACGACATCATTTTCTGCAGTAACATGAGCGCTGCAGCAGTGTTAACGAACTCCAGATGGAGATCGTCTTTGCCAGAAGAGCGATTACTATGGAAGGGGGCCCCAAGGTGGTGTTAGAGACTGCAAGCCCTCCTTGGCTCAGGCAGCAATATGGAGACACAAACAGGAATTTCAGAGATTTAAAATTCCTCCTTATAAAAGTGTAATGGGCAGCCCCAGCAGCTGCAAATGACATCTGCTTCACATAAGACCCGCAGGCATAGGCTTAGCAGAAAGCACCACAGCAGAAACATCACAAATGTTTGATCCAAAAGAACACATGCTCGTGTGGACCAGAAACACTCGCCACAAACACCTCACACCGATCTCCCAGGAAACCAGTATTACCTTGAATGCTATTCGCCTTCACTAGATGGGCACAGTCTATCAAAACTTCTTTAGGAATGTCATCCACCGTCTGCCCCTGTGACAGAGCAAGGCAACGTGAGTGGCTGGAGGTGGGGGGCTGTAGGGGCTGATGAGCGCCTGAAAGCCAAGAAGCAGGGTGTAATGCTCCGCAAACATGGCCAGGACCTCTACACTCCACATTTCACATGTCTTTCGTGGCATTTGTAAGGAGAGGTTCGAAACGCCGCAAGTGATTTGCGCCTTGCTTTTCTCAAAGGCATTCTCCCTGTTTTAACAGGGTGATGGATCCTAGCCCCATGCCTGGTGTCAAGCCCAAAATCACTAGTTCTGTTGGACCATGTTAATCTTCCTGCTCCTCTCTGCGTTGTTTAGTAACAGAGGCTGTAAATTCAGCCTCCCCACACTGGTGGTTACCTGCACCCTTAGGGAGCCCTGGTTCACGTGAGCAAAGATGGTCTTGTGTATGGGAATCACTGCAGAATGGCCAGGTGCAGTTCTTTTGGGGGTGAATATTAAGGTTTTTAAATATAGGTGTCACAGAATTACCTTGTGTAACCGAAGGTACACATGCGCGGAAGAGAGTTTATCCACATGAAACCTACAGAATAAAAAAAGCACGTTTAACAGAGGATAAGAGATGGTGATTTGTTCTGAAAGACTTACTTCCTAGGAAGTGACAAAACAGCCACTCCATGGACAACAAAACTATAGAATAGTTCACGATATACATGTTTAAAAGGAGGTAAGGGAGTCAGACACTGCCCTTTAAGAAACACCAGTCCTCTCAATGGGAGGACAAAAAAATAAAACCCCTTTCCCCCTCCTCTTCTTTCTTTTAAATGGCATACTGCATGCAGACAACACTCACATGATGAGCCTACACATGTGGTGTTTTGGTCTGTCTATTTATTATCAAAAGAAACAGCCAACTCATGAACTCCACAGCAGGCACTGCCCATTACACCACTTACATGACTGGTCTCAAGCTCACAGAGGAAAAAAAAATTAAAATAAAATCCCAGTTGCTCAGTAGAACGGTCCATGGAGTACAGCCTTCAGTTTCTGACAGCAGCAACAGGCAATGCTGCCTGGGTAATGCACAGGATCTAGTGGGTTCAGCGAGTGCCAGTCCCAATAACAGGTGAACCCCAGCTCTGTGCTCACTTCATTCATTGCCTCCAAGGTTTCATAAGCCTCAATTTCCACCCCCCCAGCCCTCTCCTCACCAGACTGAAGAGTGCTCTCCATTTCTGTCCTCCTTACAGCACGGCTGTACAACTCCCTGATGGCTCCAGCTGCTCTTCACCAGATCTTTTCTAACTTGATTGTGTCTTTGCCGTGACCACCTATTTTTCAAGCCTCTGTCCCAATCAACACTCACCCCAACCCTGCAGACTTCAAGGACAGACGGGGAGGAACTGATCTCATGTCACCTCCCAGCCTTCCTTAACACTATTTTCTTTTAACATAACAGGACTTTTTCCTTTCTGCTGCAGGACAGAAAACCACCACCAAGCACCAACGCATGAACTCTTGCCTGTCCCTCCCGAGCTTCCTACTCCAATTCCACTGGACCCCTCTTAAACAGAAGTAAGTCTAAAAGGTGCCAGACACCATTAGGGTAACAACTCCCACACCTCCACAAAAGGACTGATGGTATTTTGTTGAGATGGCACTAGATTCCGAAAAAAACAGCATGGATGATGTCAGTGTGAGCTATAAGATACAAAAAAGATAGGGAAAGATGACTTTTATGGTTCAGGCAATTTGAGGACTCATCTCAAGGTCGCTCCTAAATAACAGTATAGGCATACTTTAAATTATGTAGCAATAGGACAAACATGAGACCGAAAGTGAATGTGATACTGGTACAACAGTTATTCTGCTGAATCACCATCCCTCCTGCTAGAAAAGAAAAAAACATTCCCTCGCCAGTTAGCTGCCTGCTGACAAAATGTCCCCTATGGAGCACGTTAGATACTACCTATTCAAGCTTCAGTTCTACCAAGACACTTCAGCTCATCCTGGCAAAGGCCCTCGTGAGCAGTGAACAGCACTGCCACATGGTGATTCTTGTTACGAATTGTTAGCAGAGGGCAGCAACTGTGATACATTCTGGTCTGTGCAACAATGCCCGAAAGCAAGCCAACTCCTTCATAAACGTCTCACAAACCTTATCAGTCTAGAAACTTTACGGACTAATATAGCCAGCAAAGATGCCACCAACGGCTGCTAACAGGATAGGGAACTTCCCTTCTCTTTGATCTCTCTTCCAATGAGATCTTACAAGCCAAAAAGAACAACCCACACATGTCAGTGTGCTTCCTTCTGCCCACCTGGCCACTGCTCTAGCGGGTCTGCTTAGAGCACACATGGCTTTCACCCAGCAAGAATCAAAATCTCAAACTCTTCTGCTCCTGCTCACTGACTCCAACTCCTGAGACAGGTTGTTTTACATGCCAGGCCAGTACTTGCACACAGGGGTGACCAAAGCACCTCCGTTGTGAGGAAAGGCTGTGGGAGCTGGGGCTGTTCAGCCTGGGCAGGGAGAAGGCTGAGAGGGGACCTGAGCAATGCACACAGGTACCTTAAGGGCCAGTGTCAGGGGGCCGGGGCCGGGCTCTTGTCAGCGGTGCCCAGCGACAGGACAAGGGGCAACGGGCACAAACTGCAGCACAGGGAGCTCCGTGGGGAGAGCAGGAAAAACTTCTTTCCCTTGAGGGTGCCGGAGCACGGGGACAGGCTGCCCAGAGAGGCTGTGCAGTCTCCTTCTCTGGGGACGTCCAGAGCCCACCTGGACACGATCCTGTGCAGCTGCTGTAGGAGAGCCTGCTTGAGCAGGGGGTGGGCTGGGTGGGCTCCAGGGGTCCCTGCCCAGCCCCACCACCCTGTGGTGCTGTGATGTGAAGCACATACAGAGGAAAAGGCACTGGGAGACAACAGACAGTTTTCTCTAGGCACAGCACTTACTGTGCTCAAAAAACTCATAGCTCCACCCCCAGGCCCGGTCTGACTGCTCAGTGATTTCACATGGCTTGTGCCTCCACTCTCCCTGGTCTTTGATAGCTTTTTGTTTTTTCTCATTTTACTTGTTCATGCATGGAGATATTCAGGAGCTGCTACTCTTGTTTGACTCTGGGGGTGCTCTCTCTTACAAATACCAAGCTGCCCTTCCCATTAACTCTCCCCATTTCCTAAACGCAGTAAAAGCAAGCTAGCACCTCTATTCTGAAACACAAAGATCTATGTATGGAGTTACACAGGTTATTGCTACTCCAGCAGCTCCAGGCACAGATAAACCCCAAAAAGCTCTCCAAAAGGGCCAGCTCTTATGGTGAACAAAGAGGGGGGGGGTTGAGGGGCAGATGCAGGGGAATGGATTCTGAATCAACGGAGTCCCAACAACTGCACCCAGGTCTGCTGCAATCCACCTTCACACTGGGGTTGCATTTAAACTGCTAAATGGCCCTGGAAAAAAAGAGACTCTACAGTGCCTGTGGAAGCCGGAGGGCTGTTACAATCGTTAACTCAGCTGCATAAGGAAAGGCAATTTTTTTCAGTGACTCTCAGTACCTACCAGATATCTTCAGGCCAGCCGTACTTTATTAGGTCTTCATCTGCAGGAATAAAAGCATCAATAAGTAAAGCCCAGGACCTCATCAACAACAAACTCAACTACCTGTCAAGCCGGAATCCTCCACTGTTGGTCAGCCACTGTGTGGTGACTGAACAGAAAGAGAAGAGGGCTTTAATGCTGCACCTGCCTGGTCCAGGTATGGTAGAAACAGGTATGCCACGAACACCTCCATCACTAAATTTTGCAATTTTAAAGTGAAAATATGTTTCTTCAAATATGCATCTAACAGGGGGAGACTTTCAGGGCAAGTCTTCAAAATAGCCACACTAACACTTTTCCCTTGGAGTGAGATGCCCAGTTTCACATCATCCACTGATGTAGAAAGAGGAGCCGCAGAAGAACGTAACCTTCACTGTGAGGGAGAGGACAGGCATGGGAAGCCTACAAAGTACGAATGCTCACTGGATAGGGGAAAAATACAGACTGAGCAGGGAAACAGAAGGCTGGTTTGCAAAAAGTTTTCAAACACAACCTGAAAAATATTTTTATCTGAACAGTTTTTGGTTTTCCGTTAGTTTTCACTTGTATTTGAAGGCAGTTACTCTGCCTAGAGCATTTACAAAATGTATTTATCCTAACTAAAAGTAACACAGTGGATTTCAGAGGGGTAAGTATGAACCACTTGCAAGGGTGGACAAGTTTCAAACAATATATCAAAGACATCCTTTCAAAATGACCTTAAAACCCCCAAAATCTAAATCTAAGCCATTAGGCATCGTTACATCAATGTACTTACTTTCATACTTATCTTTTCCCATGTAAATGGTGTAAACGGAAGGAACAACTGAGGGACAGAAAGAAGAAAACAAATCAAAAGAGGTTTGGAGAAACTGTGCAAGAAATCACAAACACACCAGTCTTGGTCACAGAAATCAGAATGAAAACTGCTTCATTCATCCATCCATCCCACTTCCCTCCTAGGGGCCAAAGGAAGATTCTTTTGAGCTTCCTCCACATTTTAGCCCGAATGCTTCAATGGGCTTTGGAAAGTGGCAGTGGCATTTCCACTGCTTTCCATGGAAGACTATCCAGCAAGGAGCAGCTTTCTGGGCAAAACACACTCAACATCCAGGTAGATCATATTGTATCTGTGTAACCGTATCACCTGTCCAATTAAACACACGTCTGAGATCCAGAAAGGCTGACATTGTATTTACAGTCTGGGATTAAGTCCCTGTGTGGCCTTGAGTGAAACAGCTCACCTGCCTGGCCCTCATTTCCCCAAAGTATCAGAAGCCCAACGTGAACCTCCCCCAGCTAGTCTGGAAGGATTAAAATTCACAAAACAATGGAAAGACCGAAGTTCCATAAACTTATTTGTCTCATCTGTGCCCTTCGAGGACACTTAAAACAAAGTCCTCCTCTCCTTTAGGGCTCATTCCATCATGCAGTAAAGACACTGCCAGTTCTGGGAAGCCAAATGAATGTCCTCTCAGCATCATAACCAAAGGTCAGCACAGCTGGGAGAGGGACACAGAGCAGTCAGGAAAGTCCTGCTGCAGAAACCACTGAGCAGCCTGCTTAAAAAAAAAATAAAATGCTCTGCTCTTGTATATGACAGCAGGGAAATCCCAATTACACAGCAATGCTACCTACCAGATTGTCACATTTCTAGCTTCTACAATTTTTAACAATTACCTTGTGTGAGAGCAAATGATGCGGCAAATAGCTACAAGCCTCAGCGCTGCGCTCAAATTTAGCTGTTCTTCCCCAGGACCTAGAGCAGCTGAGCACTTCAGCACAAAGAATTATTGCAAGCAGGTTTTCAGCAGACAGTTTCACACCCTAACAGCCAGTGGCTGAAACAACCTGTTGCAGCAACACAGATCTGTATTTTTCATATACCGTTGTGGAACAAACAGAATCCACAGCGGGATTTCTAAAGCAATAGTGCGCAAATTAAGGAGTAAGCGTAAGCAAATGAAATGCAGGTGACCAAATCTGCCTCCAAAAAAGCATCGTTTGAAAACATGGTGTCTAACCTCAAATTTTTAGTCACTAAAATAGTAAACATGCTTCACATGCTACAGCTCACAGTAAAATGACTTGGGTCCCAAGCTGCTTACTGACCCAGCTCTTTATGAGGGCATTTTTACTAGAAATCCAACATCACTACCACAAAGACCAGGCAACATTTTTCAATTTAGTAATGGAGTAAAACCAATTGGAAATTCAAAAATACGAAAGGATTATGGGCCTGTGGGAGTCAAAGGTTGGAAAAAATCCACCCTGGCCAAATAGGAGAGTCCAGAGGATGCAAGATCATCATGACTCCAGGCACTACCCATAAACATAACATTAAATGCTCAAAAATAAAGTTGCATTAGTGATGGTTCTGTGAAAATGAAGCCCATCCTGCCAAAACAGTGGGGGAACACTAACATAACCAAAACGGAGATTACTCAAAATCCGTATTCTTTTACACACAGGCAGCCAAACACTCAAATCCTTCTCACTAAGGAACTTCATCTCTGGAACTGAGGAAAGCAACGCTATAAAATTGCAGCCTGCAGATACAATGGGGTAAAAACCATACTGAAACTTCCATTTCACCCAGTTACACACCGGTGAAATGACTGGGGGCAAACCAAAAAGGAGCATTCTTGTATGACCCTCTGTATCATTAGCCTGTACTGGATCAAACCACGGATCCCTGATGCTTCAGAATGGCTGACCTTTCCACAGGGGCAAGCAAAAGAGAACGGTCTACGTGAAAGGAAAAATAACGAGACAATTTATGTGTTATGCCTTTCCTCTGGCTTCGGACAGCAGGACGCTTGAGAGAGCTTTTCCGAAGTCACCTAGCAGCACCGCTGTTCGTTCAGTGGGTTACTGCCCGCTGCTGAGAGCCCCTAGCCCCGGGGAGACCCCCAGCCCCGGGGAGACCCCCAGCCCAGCTCCTGAAATCACGTTAAGCTGTAGCCGACTTTGGCCCAAAGCGGGTCCTTTGCGCTCAGCCCAGCCCAGAGGCCCGCCAAAAGGCACCGAACGGACTAACGGGGGTGCCCAGGGCCGGGAGCAGGTGCCGGTACCGGTGACGAACCGGGCAGGGCCGCGGCCCAGCGCCCCCCTCCCAGCACCGGGACCCGGCCCGCCACATGCCCCCCCGCCCCGCTCTCCCCTGGCCCACTCACCGTTGGAGGTGAAGTAAAACACCATGTCGGCGGCTCCCCGGCCTGCCCGGCCCGCAGCTCCGCGCTGCTGCCACTGTCCCCCTCCAGCGGCGCCTGCGACCGGAGCGCGGAGGTGGGGAGGAGGCGAGCGGGCCGCAGAGCGCGTGCGCTCGGCGCAACGCGCATGCGCAGTACGATGGGAGCGCGCGCTCCTCCCCATACACGTGAGCCGCCGCTCCGGGAGGTGAAGCCGGGGGGAGCACTGCGCATACACACTGCGCCCGGGAGGTGACGTCACAGCGACGCTTGCGCATGCGCCTTACGCCGCGGGCCCGCCTCTTCGCGCATGCGCAGCACTGGCTGCGGGCGCGCGTGTGCGCATGCGCAACGCTCCTCCCGCGCTGTGGTTGGAGGGGGGAGCAGTGGGCGGGGGGTGGCTGCGAGCGCATTTTATGCTATTTTGTTAATTTTATTTTTTACATAAATTGTGCTCGCAGTGTGCCGGGGCGGCAACAGGAGGAGCTCAGCGGGGGCTTCCATGGAGCTGCCGCCGCCCTGTGGCCCCTCAGGCTGCTGCGGCCTCGCCGAGGAGGGTCGCCGCCGGCGATTACCGAGGCTCCGTATGGACGGCAAAGCGTCGGGAAGCGGTATCCCTCGCCGCAGAGGGAGCAAGGGGGTGCCACCCAGTGGAAGAAGAACCTCCCTTTGCTTTATGAATGATTTTTGGCTTTATTGCCGCGGCTGCCGCCTGCCTTCCCCTCGTCACCGGGGTTTACTCTCTTCACAGCAGGACCCCGGTGGCCCGTGTAAAAGCAGAAGCAGTGCTGGGCACCCGGGAACTGCCCCTTGGCCTTTGCCCCGCCCGTTGTCGTGGGCCCTCCCGCGCCCCCGCCCCACGGCCTACAACTCCCATCAGCCCCCGCGCAGAGGCGGTGCTGTGCTCGCGGGGCACGCTGAGAGCTGGAGTCCCTCTTGGGGAGTGTGGCGAGCTCTACTGTCTGATTGGCTGGAAAGCGGGTGGGGCGGGTGCCAAGCGGCGCGCCGCAGTTAAGGCCAATGGCGATGAAGTACGTCTGAGTGACGAAACGCTCGGCCAATAGAAGGGGGAGAGCGGGCGGGCGGGAGAAGGTGCGCGGGTTCGAAGGCGCGGGAGTGTTGGCGCGGTGTAGTGCTGGGGGAGCGCGGCCGGGAAGGAGGTCGAGTGCTTGCGGGGGATCTGGTGGTGAGGGTCTGGTGCCGTGTTGAGGTGCAGGGCTTATGTTTACGGAGAACGGGGGTGTGGGTGTCAGGGCCTGGGGCGGTTCTGGGGCACCTCTCTGGGCTGAGGGGTGAGCCGCTGGGCCCAGGGCCTGGTGTGGGGTTGGGGGCGGGCGGTGAGGTCTGTAGGGCCCCGGGCTGGGGCTTTGGTGCGGCGCTGATGTGCACCAGGCCCCACATACTGGTGTAGGTGGGGTGGGGGACCGGGGTGATAGCGGGGGAAGTGTCGGGCCAGACCTTGGTGCCGGGTCAGGTGCGGGGAGGAAGCTTCTGGGGGGTGTGGAGCGCTTCGGTTAGGTCCTGCGTTGTGGGGGGAGAGGCGTGAGGTGCTGGGATGAAGGGCTGATGCAATACCGAGGTGAGGGGCTGGTGGGAACTGTCTTATGAACATTTCGGGAAGGGGTGTGGGTGACTGCGGCTGGCAGCAGAGCGCTGCTCTGCAGGGAGCTGCGTGGGATCCTCAGGTTAATGGGATTAAATCCTTACAGGGAACTGTAAGGATTGCTCACTGCTATGCGTGTGCCTTGACTCTCCTGCCAGCACTGTGTCCTTGTCGTCTTCCTTTCACCTGCACCTGCTATCTTATCCCAGGTACCTGCAGGTTTGTTACCGTTGCCCCGTGTTTCTACAGCATTAACTGCTCTCTCTTGAAGTTCCCCTCTGCCAGCAGCACTCTGTGTTGAGATCATACAACTACTCCTGCAGCTACACAGCTCCTGGCTCAATCCTCTGCCACCACTCATGTCCTTGGTCTTCCTTGGCTTGACAACAGTATGTCATGTCCAGGCTGTCATCAGTCACCGCTTCCCCAAAATCAGCAGTGTGTTAACGCAGGCGGGTTAGGAGGAGCTTCCCTCTGCTGGTAGATGATTGAATAAATTATTCTTTCTGGCATTCTAGCAGTTTATGAACGTTTACATTAGTTGTCTTGGATACAGGATATTTGTTTATTCTGGGGTTTCAGTTGTGAAATGTCATGTAATAGAAAAGTTAATACTGGATGGTAATTATCTCCAACTGGAAGAGATGGAGCAGTGTCAAGTGTTAAACTGGTTTAAATGGCTGCTGTGTTAATGAAGGCTAAAAAAGCATGATTTATGGTATGTGACAAGATGGAAGGTGGGAGAGAAACTCTAAAAGCCTGTTGGGTAAAGAGCTGTCTCAGCTGGAAGGTAAATGCCAACATGAAATCCTCATGGGAGTAAACTATGAATATAGGCAGGAGCAAGCAAGTTTCTAGGAACCATGTCAGTGGGTCTGGAATGAGCTTTGCAAGAGACAAAGTAAAACACGTTTCTGAATTATCCAACTTCATCTTAGATGAGGGACTTGAGGATGCATTTGTCCATGATGACAGAACTGGACTTGACCTGGAATATCCTTTCTGTGTGTGCTTGTTCTACAGCTTATGCTCAACTGAAGCACAGCCCTGTGTTGTTCTAGTCTCTGTCATGCCCAAACTGCTTCCATTCAGTGTTTTCTTCCCAGTCATCCACCTTCTCTTCCTTCTTTACTAAGTTTAGGGGGTTTTGTTTTTTACTGGAAATCCTGTTTCAAGCTATTTAAAAATGTGTTCTTGTAGGCACTCTGGTGAAAACATGGCAGGTGTTACCCCGCAGAAAAGGAGACGTAGTTCTACTGATACCGATGGGTATGTTAACTTCTCATAGATTTTGCTTTTCAAATAAAAGCAGCTGATTGCTGCTTATAGAATAAAATAGACGTTTTAAATCCTTGAGAGCTTTTAATATAGAGTGGAAAAAATATTAAGATGATTCTGAGACACAGCATCAGCCCATGGTTATTATTCAGTGACTTAACATCTTGAGAGGTTTTATCTAATACGTATGGAAACCAAAGCTAAAAAAACCTAAACACTAATTGTTTACAAATTTAAGAAATAAACTCCCTCGTGTTTGCATTTCCTTGTGGTAAAGCCTCAGCCTTTCCCATTTGAAAACACTTGGATAAAAAATACTGAGGTCTGCACAAATTATCTGAAAGTCTTCCAGTGTTAATAGCAAAATAGCTCCTTTGTTACATATGCCTAAAAAAAATTACAGGTTTTTGTTTTTCTTTCCCCCAAAACCCAGTGGGGGAGAAGGCACTAGCCACGAACAAGCCCCCAAGATTTAAACTCAAAAGAATACTTTGTATCTTATTCTTTTCTAACTGTACCAGCGGAACAGATTTTTCTCATGCTTTTCCTGAACATCGCCCACAAAAATACTTCTGGAAGGGGGAGAAGAGTGAAGTCTGATCGCTGAGTTGGAAAGACAGATTCCTGAGATAAGGTGTAAATACTCGCTGAGGAAACGCCCTGCATTGCTATGTACCAGATAGTTAACCAGCAATGGCTGAACTTGTCCGTTGTCTAAATGTATCCTCTCCCCCTGGGCAGTGGGTTCAGAGGCTATTAGTGATTTGCTGTCAATGTTTGAGATTCTGAAATGGCTGTCACAGTGAGATTTCAGTGCGTCCCTTTCAGAAACTGGTATAAAATATTGTGAGACAGCCCCCTGAGCTTTATCAGTCTTGCATACAAGGGCAGGGGATGCACAAGCTTTTTCAGAGGCGCAGATCTGAGTTGACAGGTTTGGTCTGAAACAAAATAAGCTTTCCCCCCCCCCCCCCTTTAATCATGAATAAGCGCTGGTCCTGTTGGCAGCATTCCAGAAAGTAGAATGAGTGTCGTTCCCAGGTGCTTTAACAAGTTCAGGCAAGAAAATAATTTGCTGGTTAGAAAAAAATACTTGGAGAATGGCCTTTTGATTTTTGCATATTATATTTTGATATTTGTGTTTTTTACAGGGCATATACCAGTACAGGCAACAAGGCTGAGTGGAAAATCAAGTATTAAGTAAAACAATACTTGAAAAGCTTGTATATTATATTTTAATATTTGTATTTGTTATGGCTTATTCCAGTACAGGCAACAAGGCTGAGTGAAAATTAAGTAAAACAGTAATTGAAAAACTTTCGATAGTGTGTGTGATATTGTGCTCTGTAATTCTTTTTGCAGTTCATCCTTAGCCTTTGAGACTCCTGTGAAAAAAATGATGATAGGCTTTGCAGGAGGTCTGTCTCCACGCAAAAAATCAAGAAATAAATTGTTTGCTTCTCAAATAAAATGGTCACCTAGCTCCAGTGATGAGATGAAGGAAAAAGACGCTGTGTTAGTGAAGCCGGTGCTGTCAAGGAGGCTGGATATTTCACCCCTTCAGGCAGCCAGCGATCCCACAGCCACGCAGAGGGAGCCCTTGAGGAAATTATCCCCAAAAAACACTTCCTTGTGCAAGCCCTTTGTGCCTGCAGCGTCTTTTTACAGCAAGGACAAGCGATACCTTACTCCTCTTGAGAGAAAACAACTGAATGAGAACCACTTTTTGGGTGAGAGGAACAGGGATGAAAATCTCCCAGCTGTCAGCAGGACTGAAAAGACAAACAAGAACTCAAGCAGGAATAAAAGTGCAAAGCCAACCAAGCACACAACAAACTCCAAGCATGGCAGAACTGTCCCCAAAGTACTTAAGAAGGCAAAGAGAGAGGTACCAGTGGGAAAACCCAGTGTGGAGAAAAAGAATGTCAGTTGCCTAATTAAAAAGAAGATGGATTCACCCTTCAGAGTCCTAAGCATGACAGTTAAACCAGCCCTGAAACTCCAGTTGGGAGCAGCGTTCTTCTCTGCCAGGAAGAAATCACACTCTAAAAAACCACTTGTAGACACCAAGCCTCTTCATGGTCTCCCCAAATCTCTGCAAGAAAATGATCAGCCCAGGCCACCGACAACTGCAAAATCTATTTCAGTTGATGGAAACAAAATTCTTGAGGCGGGCAGTATATTGAGAACTATTTCTGTGCCTCAGAAGAAGGAAAATAAAAACAGGGAGGACTTTACAAGCTGTGTAGATCGAGAGAGAGATTCGGCATGCAAAGGAACAGCATCTCCGCAGAAAAGCGGAAGCACCTCTGGTCCGTTTTGTGCTTCTGAATCTGCAGCTGCAGGAGACAGCAACGCAGAGAACATGGTGAGTAGCAGTGTTGTCAGGACCCACATAGGCATTCATGTGATACACAAGAGCTTGCTGAGCTGGAGGTAACACATGCTCTGGTTATTTGCACACAGGGTGTTTATTATAGATAAAGTAGTGGATTTTGCCTAGGAGAACTTTCACAGATTTATTCCTGCCTTATGAAGGCATTGAAGTGTGGTAAACTTTCAGGCAGTTCTTGTCATCATCCCTGTCTGTCACTAGCTCTCAGCTGCAGTGAAATATTCCATTTGTGATGGATGTTTTCCCAAAAGGCAATAATCTGTATCTTTGTTCTTTTCTGTGATAAAGGGCAAAGCTGAAAAATAAGTTTTTAAGCATCTTTTTACCTCCCCCCCCCTTTCTTGTTTTAATAAATGTAGCAAATGCCAAGTCTGAACTTAGTGAGTTTTATGGGAGGTCATGAGACTGTATCCTGAGTGTTCTCTCTGGATAGCTCTCTGTCTGCAAAATGCTACCTGTTCAGAGCTGGAGGAAGGAGGCATTTCTCAAGAGCTCTGCTGCTGTGCTCCTTGAAGCCAGTTTTGTTTTTCCCTAGCCACGTGCTTCTCAGCCAGTGAAGTAATCGGACAGAGAGAGCAAAATTGTTTCTCCAGTGTCTTTATTTAGAGATTTCTCCTGGGTCACAAGATGTTGCTTGCTGGTACAGCCTGTGCTGTAATTCGAGTGGCGCTAGCAGGTTTTGATCTGGTCTGGGATTATCTTTTTAGGGATTATTTTCTCAGCAGGAACTACCTGTGCTAGTTCTGCAGCTCCCTTCTCCAAGGAAGCAAGGTTTAGCCCCAGCTGCTCATGCTTAAACAAACAAACAACAAGTTTTCTGAGCTGGTCTGTTTGAACTGTAACTTTTTTGTATATTACCGAAGAGATAAGAGTAATTTTTATCTGTTGCCAGCTTAGCAGTGAATACTTCTGGTGACAGGGAAGTGTTGGGTTTGGTGTTCCTTGGTTTGGTTTGGGTTTTTTTTAAAACATCCATTTGATTCTTGTACAAATATGTTTAGCAGTGCTGGAATAGTTAAACTTTGCAATGAGTCCTGCTTATTGCCAACCAGTAAATGCTTGCCAGACCTTGCTTTTAATGTTATGATTTGCTAGAGAATTGTTTAGCTTGGGATGTGGATTTTGGTTTCCAATGTAGTGCTTAGGTGTGGAAGGTAAAGGTGGCAATGGAATGAGTGCAGTGGTAAAGTACAAATTTGGAACAGGCTTGCAAGCTATTTCATTACATCTTAATGTTGTATTTTGCTGTGGCATTCTGGTTCTAAAATGTAGGAAAAGCCACTGGAATAGTACCACAGTATTTAATACCGAGCATCAAAAGGAAGCAGTTAACAAGACGGGAAGCTGTTTTTATATGGCTAATGCATTCTGTGTTCCTGGGTTGGTTCAACAAAAGACAGTTTATCGCCTCCTTTGTTCACCTGCACTGTTTTAGTATCTCTGACATTCCTGACTCAATTGTCAAAGTTTTTACAATGCAGCATTAATAAAACCACAAATGTTAGCTTGTGCAATCTAATCTTGCACGTGCAGTAAAAAAAAAATAAAAATAAAAAATTGAAAGCATTTGATTCTGCTGTGATGGCAGGGTTTTGTGTTGGCAAACTATTTCTGAGGGGTTAACCATAAGCACAGAGTGTTTGAAAAGGGAACTTAGTGACTTTGTTACTGCAAACTGATTACAGGTCAGGTTCTGTGTTGATCTAGTCTCAGATTCTGCCACAGCCAATTGCTTTACCTGGTGACTTACTAGGGTTCCTGATGAGGTGGGAAATAATGCACTGTCATGTACAAAAAGAGCAGTTCAAGGCAAAAATCAGTTTGGCAAACTTTCGTTTTTAGAGAACATGTGTGAGAGGCTTCCAGAAGCTGTGAAGATGCCTAGTTGTAGACAGGGAATGAAGCAGAGTCTCAGAAATGCAAAGGTCAAGAAATGATACAAACCTTTACAGCTGAGATTTGCTTAAAAACAAAAGAAAAAACCCCCACATCCCACAATAAAACAAAAGCAGGGGCATGTGTAGGTGTTCAGGTGCTGAGAGACAAAACCCATGGTCATTGTTGTATGCTGAATTTGGTCTCACAGCAGTCAAAGACGGGTAGAATCACAGAATGGTTTGGGTTGGAAGGGACCTTAAGTACCTTCCAGTTCCCACCCCCCTGCCACGGGCAGGGCCCCCTCCCCCCAGCGCAGGCTGCCCCCAGCCCCGTCCAGCCTGGCCTTGAGCCCTGCCAGGGATGGGGCACCCACAGCTGCTCTGGGCAGCCTGGGCCAGCGCCTCGCCGCCCTCACAGGGAAGAATTTCTGCCTCATCTCTCATCTCCATCTCCCCTCTCTCATGTAAAGCCATTCCCCCGTGTGCCATCGCCACCTGCCCTTGCCCAAAGCCCCTCCCCAGCTTTCTTGCCGGCCCCTTTAGGCACTGGCAGGTGCTCTAAGGTCTCCCCGCAGCCTTCTCCTCCCCAGGCTGAGCCACCCCAGCTCTCCCAGCCTGTCCCCACAGCAGAGCTGCTCCAGCCCCTGAGCATCTGCCTGGCCTCCTCTGGCCCCGCTCCAGCAGCTCCGTGTCTCTCCTGTGCTGGGGACCCCAGAGCCGGACGCAGCGCTGCAGGGGGGTCTCACCAGAGCGGAGCAGAGGGGCAGAGCCCCCTCACTGACCTGCTGGCCGCGCTGCTCTGGCTGCAGCCCAGGGTACAGTTGGCTTTCTGAGCTGCGAGCGCACATTGCTGGGTCATGTTGTGCTTCTCATCCACCAACACCCCCAAGCCCTTCTCCTCAGGGCTGCTCTCAGCCCATTCCCTGCCCAGTCTGTATTTCTGCTTTTGATCTCCCCAACCCAAGCGCAGGACGTTGCACTCAACCTTGCTGAACTTCACGAGGTTTGCACAGGCCCACCTCTCAGCTTGTCAGGGTCCCTCTAGAAGAGGGTAGGTGAGGAATAAGGTAGATGAGAAATGCCGGTGGTACTCCTTAAGGCTGCAAGGAACTTGCAGGAAATCAGTTTTTCCTCAGTGCTGGGGTGCAATGTTTTCAGCAACTTTTTCAAACTCAGCATTCAGGTGTAACTTTAATAACGGTGAGACAGGCAGTCTGCTAAGACTGCATTCTGTTACTGGAAAATACAGCTGTCAGTAACACTTCATGATGTCAGTTAGGCTTTATGTGATTCTGTAGCTGCTGTCTGAGAAGTTAATCAATGGAGAGTTTTATTTTTTCCCTAAAAATTGTCTAAACTTATAGGATGTTGGTGATACCAGTTCTTCTGCAAGCTGGGAGTCAGATGATTGCATTATTTTTTCAAGCCAATCTCCACATAAGGTGAATAAACAAGGTAAGTTGGATTATATACATCTTGGTCTATTGATTCTGCTTCTCTAGGAAAATGAGGCAGAAGAGACTTCAAAAATCTCTTAGGCTACCTGCTTTCCCCCAGCAGGATCAACTCTGCTGAATTCTCAGGTTGTCCTATAATTTAGCGTTTAAATAACCTGGACAGTAATGATAGAGAGTCTGCTGTCTCCCTGATTAAACTCTTTCAGTGTTAAGCAGCCTGTAAACTGTTTATTATCCTGATGTCTAACCTATCTTTACTCTTCCCTTTACTACGTAGCCCATTCCCAGTAAGATTTCAGAACTCGATGTATTTGAAACCTTTTTTTTTTTTTTTTTTTCATTCTTTTCTCCCTGGACTGTTACCCTGATCCTTCCAGCTTTCATTTTTAAATCATGATTTTTAAGCATCTGACTTTTTTATTTACTTGTTTTCTTCAGACTGAGCCATGTCTTTCCTGGTGTGGTACTCCCAAATAGATTTCCACTGGAGCCTTATGAGCCCTAATTAGCAGGAAGGGAGTAATTCATATATTTCACATGCAGTGAATGGAGACATTTCCACAGGAAACTTGTTTGTGAGATGTCTTTGGTTTGAGGTTGACCATAACCCAAGTGCTTTGCATGCAGCTGCTGCCCAGAGGGTTGATCCCGATCTCTTACTTTGCCCTGGCTTATTGTTAAGTATAGTGATTCCCCTTACCCTTATTTTGGCTTAGTTGTTTCTGACTGTTTTCAATCCAAGAATGCTTTTTAAATTAAATTCTTAAATGCCCCTATGTGCTGGCTATTATCTACAAGGTTATAAGCATATATTACTGCCTACTCCTGATGGTCACCAAGGGAGCCCCACTCTATACTTTTTTGTTTCCGCAGTGAATTATTAACAGTAATTATTTGAATATGAACTCCCCCCCTTCCAAATTTGCCCCTTTTCTTATGGTTGGTTTACAGGGACCATATTTCCCTACTAATGCAAATGAATTTTCAGAAGTTATATTTTAATTCTAAGACACTTACTATTTTTCCTCTTGGGAATAGCAAGTGATTATAAAAAGAAAATATGTTGCTTAAATATTATTTTATTAAGGCAAAATAATGTGTTGGCCTCTACCTGCTGTCTCATCTTCCAAGTATGCGCTGACATGTGCCAGTATGTTTGCAGAAGTTGAGGTCATGTTATTTTATCCTAATTTCCTGGTTTCTCTATTTTTCCCTTTTAAAATAGGCAGCATTCACTATTCTAGCCTCAGCAGCCCTGGGTTAATTCAGTTCTTGCTAGCCTGAAAAGGTCTAATTTATCCAAGTGTGCTGTCAACATCTTTCCCCAGCTGTGGAAGTTCATATCTCCTTTGTGTCTGAACTGTGCTAACACTCTCATCACAGCTAATTCTTTTATTGATGACTGAAATAAAAAGGCACTAAAGGTTTTGTCATCTGGCTTTAGTGTTTCCTCCCCTTTTGGTAGACTCTCTTCTAGGTTTTCCTCTTGCTGTTACAGGATGCTTTCCTGGTATTGTGGCTGTCCCAGGTAGAGTTCATTTTGCAGTTTGGTATTTCTGCTTTCAATCCTTCGCGTTGCTGCTCTGCTCTCCCCTGGTTTCTATTCTCTTTGTGATTCCTTGAGTTTCCAGTGAGAGAAAAAGTCATGATTTAGCTGTATTTCTCACTTACTCCACTTCTTTCTGGCACATCTGGTCTTAATCAGTTTCTTGAAGAAATTGCCAGCACTTCTCAGCTTTTTTTTTTTTTTCTCCCCTCCCTTTAGTTTTGTTTCACATGGGAACTTATTTATCTGCTTTTGGATCGTAGTAAAGCCTGTGTTATTGAAGGTCACCATTCCTCCATGCCTCCTCTTGTTCTGAGGAGCAGCATGCTCTGTGCTGCCAGCCGCTTTGCTTTCTGCTGCCTCCACATCTATATAAAAGACGCCTCTTACTGTGCTTTCCACCTGTTCATAAAACTGTTGCCATCGCATTCCCAAAGATCACCTGATAATTATTTGCCTGCTGGGGCCTTTCCTGAGAAGTGTCCTGGTTCTCTAAGATCCTGCATTTCTAGGAAGCTGTAGGCTTTTTATTGTTTATTAGTCTCTTCTTCATGAACCCTCATGATCTTTTCCATGCTGATAATTAACAAGACACTTTTTTTATTGTGTCCTGTTCCCTAGAAACAGCTGGTTCATCTTCAAGGTATGTTTTTTGGAGGCTGTTAGGGCCACTCTTCTGCTTATGTACTTGACAGTGTTTCTGTAATTCTTAAGGGGTCTCTGTCTGTGAATGCGGCCAAAATATGAGAGCATAAAGCAGTCTAGTACTTAAACTTTTTAGACCTGAGGGGAAAGTGTATTCCTAACTAATTTTATTTACCAAAGCCTTGCTAAATTAGCCTAAAACTTGCAGCTTGTGTGCTGTAACCTAGTGCTAAGCCCATCAGTTCCCAGCTTCTCTATCACAGCACCACAGAGTGGTCAGGGTCAGAGGGGACCCCTGGGACCACCCAGCCCACCCTGCTCAAGCAGGCTCTCCTACAGCAGCCGTGCACGGTCAAGGCCAGGTGGGCTCTGGACGTCCCCAGAGAAGGAGACTGCGCAGCCTCTCTGGGCAGCCTGTCCCCGTGCTCCGGCACCCTCAAGGGAAAGAAGTTTTTCCTGCTCTCCCCACGGAGCTCCCTGTGCTGCAGTTTGTGCCTGTTGCCCCTTGTCCTGTCGCTGGGCACCGCTGACAAGAGCCTGGCCCCCTGACACTGGCCCTTAAGGTACCTGTGTGCATCGCTCAGGTCCCCTCTTAATCTTCTTTTCCCTTTCTACCTTCTCTTGCTGTTAGAAAAACCCCTTTGCCTTGAGACTGCCCCTGCTACCCATCAAACTGACCATCACCTCTGTAAAGCCATGGGTCTCTGGCAGGCTCCGCTTTCTGTAATGCCCTGTAGGATGAAACTCTGGTATCGATGTAGTAGTTTTTATCCTTTAGGTTGAAGAAACTATTTCAGGCTGCGTTAGCCAAAACAATGGAAAATCGAGAAACCCCTGCTTGATTAACATGCTTAATTAATAGCCAAGGAAACACTAAACTACTGCAGCAGAAATTTCTGCTTGTGAGAGGAGAAAGCACCAGACAGCCTGTTCAACGTCACTTAAATGCATTGAAGGTAGTCATGGCTGGATACCACCCATGGACGTACCCTTTATATCCTGCATCAACAGCTTCCCAGTGCTCTTATAAGTCTTGTCTGTAGAGATCATTTGCACTGTTGTGTGTCATTTTGAAGTCCCATTGGTTTTTGAATTTCTGTTTCCATGTATCGACATGTTCTGCAACTAAAAAGGATTCTAAGCCTCAGTAACTTCACTCCTTTTTTCCAGCATCTCCTTCAAATGCTGTTGTCTACCCCATATTCAGTGCACCCCCTGCCAGCAAGAAAAGGTAGGTTGATCTATGCTAATTCTCTCAAAAGAATGATCAGAAGTGTCATATCTGCAGAATTTGTTTTTAATTATACTAATTTTTAATAAATATCTTAGCTTTCTCCTAGCCTTTGTAAGGTCTGGGAGTGGGAGCGTGATTTGGGTTTGTTTGTGGTTGTTTTTTTCTTTTAAAGAAAAGATGCAAGATTAAATTGGTGTTGATTTAGGGGGATTCTAGCCTGTAAATAAGGTAATACACATTTGCCTATGGTTCGTAGTACATTTTCCATGTGAATCTGTACATGTTATTGAGCCATTATTTTTTTTTATTATTTTTACTGAAAGGGAAATAATAGTTTTCTCTTGGCTTAGGGGGCTGTTTCAGGATATATTCATCGCCAAGAATGGCACAGCCTTGCTGGTGTTTGGGCCCCATGGCGGGGTGTGTGTGTGTGTATTTATTTTTACTACTTCTTTGTGTTCTGTATTTCCATATTTATACTGTCTATAATGAGCAGTAACTTTCAGTTTTATTTACTGGCTGTTAATCAGGGACCTGCACTTCCCAGTAGCCTGAGACCCTGAAACACTGCTAACTATGAACTTGAGTTGATACCAGAGTTGTAAAAACAAATTGTTTTTACTCATTGTAGAGTTAGATTAGATATGAGGAAGAAATTCTTCCCTGTGAGGGCGGCGAGGCGCTGGCCCAGGCTGCCCAGAGCAGCTGTGGGTGCCCCATCCCTGGCAGGGCTCAAGGCCAGGCTGGACGGGGCTGGGGGCAGCCTGGGCTGGGGGAGGGGTCCCTGCCCGTGGCAGGGGGCTGGGACTGGGTGGTCTGTCTTTAAGGTCCCTTCCAGTCCAAAACATTTTGTGGTTCTATGAATTTGGCAAGTTCAGTGGCACAGTTTAACGTTGCTGGCTGTACAGTGAGCAGGGGGCATTGCTGTCCCTCACTAGAATCTGATCAGTAGTGTGGCTGTCTGCGTATCCCTCCGTCTGTCATGCTGTGGAGCAAGCAGAATGCATGCTCGTGAGGTTAAGTCCACCTATATTGCCAACCGATACGGCAGCGATGGCTCTGGAATGGGCGTTATTGCCATGTTCGAAGCAGTTCTGTGTTGCAAGCAACCTTTTGAGCTAAGTTAGCGTACATCAGCTACAGTGTATGAAAATTCGACTCTGTGCTTAGTTAACCAGGCCAGTTGAATTGCCCAGTTACTTGTTGAGTAATGCTGGAAATGTTTGACAGGGCAGGTCACTAACTCGCCTAGGCCAGTGTGTGGCTCTTGCAGGAACTGGCAGCTTCTCTGTCACGCTCAACCTCCTTTAAAAATTCATACTGTAGGTTTAATTTTAAACTGTTGGAATGACTCGCTCTTGGGGAAGGCTCTGACATTAAAACTACAGAGCTAAAGATTTCAGAAGGCTTGTTTAACAGCCTTGTGCTGGTATTGTAGAATACTCGTGTTCTTTAAATGCAGTGTCAAACTGATCTCTCTCTGCTGTGAGGTTCATTGCTTTTCCATAGTAACCCTTCCTGTGATACGCTTTTATAAGTGTAACAGTGCCCTGGCTAACACTGACCAATTATCTTCAATGTTAGCACTCCAAGAAGTATGTGTGCTATGCAGAAATCCCCTGTAGTGCAAAGATGGGTAACTGCACTGCTACACCTACAAAGGTGTGTTTTGTATTGCACTTTTTTTTTTTTGATTTGATAAACTTTAGTACAGCAGTGCTAGATAGCAGCGTGCTCAGAAGTTTTGATCTAGATGCCAAAGACAAGACAAAAGTTGTAATAAAAATAGGTGAAAAGGATTAATGGAAGCACCTGTTTCTCTTCCATTTCTCCATGCTCACCTGAGTGGGTATTTTGTAAGTCTGCTGGGCAACATTTGATATTTACTGTGATGGAAATGAAGCACAAGCACTTGGGCATTGGTACTAGATGATCTTTAAGGTCCTTTCCAACCCAAACCAGTCTATGATTCTACGTGAAGTTTGCATTTTGATTCTGTAAACAGCATGATATTGCTAAATTACTTGCAAGCACTGGTGCCCTTTACTCACAAGGTGTAATTGTATTGCCCGGTGTCTGATTGACTAGGTTATTTCTTCAATTAATTTGCTGTTGTACTCGTAGACCTCTAGGGGGAAAAGGCTTATTTTCCTACACAAGAAGCAGAGTTACTAATCCTTCTCCCATATTGAATCCACTTGATACATTTTGTTAACAATAAAAGCATTCTGAGCCGAGTTTATTGTGAACATAAAAATCCTCCATTTAAAGTTGCTCCTAAGAGAGCCAAAATAAACTTGTTGCGCTACTGTACTCTTCTGCAACAGAAGTGTTGAAAGAGAGATCTGATTGCAATATTTGCTTTGCTTCCTCATGTGGCTTTTCAAATACCTTCCGTGGTGCAAGTGGAACCCTGGAATATGTGGAAATCCTGGTGTTTGTGATTAACTGAAAATCAGTCTTGGATTTGCAGTTGTCTCCTGGGAAGCTGATGAGCACAAGCTTTTCCTACATGAAGTCTCTGCTTTGGAAATTCTTCTTAGTATCCAAATCTATAAAATTGTTTGATGTATCTCTAAATTAATTCCATGTTTGAGGTTCACTGCATAACAGTTACAATTTCCTACTTTAAGATTAAGAAATGCCACCTTATGTAGAGAAGTCTAAAGGTAAATTAGAAAAACTGTGTGATTATTAACACCCCTAATAATGTGTTTCCTTGTAGTTGAAGCCCACATAAACTTAAAAATTCATGTAAAGCCTCCATGTGTGGATTTGAATATGAAAAATTCCTCTTGGCCTTGCTTCGGTCTGCTCCCCTCTTTGTGCAGCTGTCCTTTTTTGCACGGCAGAGGAAAGCTTAGCCCTGGCACCAAGGGCTTTTCTTGATGCTGCCAATGCACTGGTTTGAAGGGGTGTGGGCATGAGGGGCTGGGACTTGTGGTGGTGAAGCAGTGACTGGCGGGGGGAGCATCTTGAGACCCCAGGGGTAGATGGATTGTGGATTTGAGACCAAGCAACCGTGTGTTTTGGCCAAAACCTTGTCACTAATTCTTGTACACCTTGATCAAATCCTAGATGAAATGCTTTGTAGGTTATTGGAGTTCAGTTTTTCATTTCCTTCCTTGAGGGGAGACTGGAAAATAGGATGGCTGTGGGAGAGGTGCTTAATCAAGGGTTATTTAACTTCTGATGCAATTGTGGCTCTTCCTAGAGCCCCTCTACTTTCTTTCCTCCCCCAGAAAAGCTGGCACCACAGCTGTCGAGAAGCTTTGCTGTATCTGGCTTAGTTTGGGGGGTTCTGTAATAAGAGCCGCTACCCTGCCCTGGTGCCCGATATGTAATGTTAACTTTTGCCTGCAGTGACTAATTTTCATCTCTCTCTAACGATTTTCAGGATGCAGGCTATACAGGATGAACAAACTTCTTTATTTGGGTCCAGCCCACCTGCAAAACCATCTCTCACCTCGCAGAAGAGCAAGAAGGCGAAAGAGCTCTGCAAGCACTCCAGAGATCAGATGATCATTGTAAGGTTCCCCTCTGGGTGTGCTGGGTCCTCGGGGTGGTAAGGAAAGAAGAAATAAACCTTGAGGCTAACCGATAAGTAGATTTCCTTATTTGTAAACCTCAAACCAACCACACTGCAACTACCATAACAGGACAGTGATTAACCTATTTAGCACTAGCTTAGGACAGGGTAGTAGCTAGGAAATACCTTGTTATGTTTTCCCTGGGACTAATGCTTTATTACATTTTAGAATTCAAAAGACACTTAAGGCACATAATATTAAAAAAACAAAAACAAAACAAAAAAAAACCCCAAAACAAACAAACAAAAAAAACCCCAACAAACCCAAAGGGGAACTCAGCAAAGCCTGTATGGATGCTATAGGAGTGAATTTGGCTGGATAATTTTCCTTTCCCACGGCTTCCTGGCCCGCTGTGCAAGCAGAGTCAGCACAGCATTGCAACCACAGCAGCAGACGTCAGCCAGGGCAGCACGGGAACAGGAATGTGCAACAGAGCTGAGCCCAGAGCTCGCTCTTGACAAGTGAGTGCCTCTTTGGTAGCTCCATGTCTGTATTTCTGCTGTCGCCCTTTGGTGTAGAGTACCGGAGCAGGAGTAGGCCAGACGGTGTTACTGAGGCTTGAGTGTCACGTAGCCATCGCGTGTATGGGTTTCAAGAAAATACACCCTCAGCAATGAGTAATTTTATTAGTAAACCATTTGTTCTCACTTGGTGACATGCAGACATTTTCAAGCCTGTTTCCTGAGGGAACAGGGCTTATGTGATCATTCTTCTCTGTTGATTTGCCCTGTCTAGCACCTTTTGAGTAGCTTGGGTGATTTCTGTCAAATGTGACACCTCACGGATACAGATTTTTTTTTTAGTGTTTTGAAAACTGCTCCCCGTGGGAGAAACTCAGCTGAGTGCCTGCACTGAGAGAGAAGCAGCAGCGTGTACTCAGCAGTCATTGCTGCCCTCAGCACGGCCGGCTGTCTCACTGCTGGGCCCACATGGGACAGACCATGGGTGCTGTGACGGGGGGGGGAAGCCCAAACTGGGATGGGGGGAAGGGAAAGTAACTGCTGCAGTAGCAGCCAGCACAGAGAAATGAGTCCTTAACAAACCGGGTTTCATTTCAGCTCACTACTTGGAGAGCAATCTGCTGTTTGCTTGCACAACCGGCACTGAGTTCCTTCTCTTCCCTTCTCTGTGTACTGACAGAGATAAAAATAAGGTTATTTTTAGATAACTGATGAAAAAAAGGTGATGCATAGTTGTCCTTTGGTTTTTTTGTCATGGTCTTTTAGGTTGTTTCCTCTATGAGGATGTTGCTGATGTAGTTCAACGCTCGTTCCAAACGTTGCATTCATTGTGTTCCCTGGATAATTTACGCTGTGTAGGTCTGAATATTCTGCAAATAAGCAAAAGCTTGTCCTTCTCTTCACAAGTTCAAAGGAAAACAAATACTTGAATCTTTGATGGTTGTCACTAGAACCAATTCTGAACCTCATTCTGTAAACTGAACATGGTTTTGAACAACTTCAGAGTGCTTAGCTGGCTCTGTTTCTTATTAGGACGCAGGTCAGAAGCATTTTGGTGCCGTGATTTGCAAGTCATGCGGCATGATCTACACTGCTGCTAGCCTGGAGGATGAAGCCCAGCACATCCAGCACCATGAGAGATTCCTCGAGGGACTCAGATACATGGTAAGGAGTAAGCTCAGCTGTGGAAGCATGTAGTGCCCAGGTACAGGGCCGGGGCAGCTGCAGGCAAATGTTTTGTCATCCAGAGGGAGGTTAAAGTGTAAGTTTAGGCAGTTCCAGCGACTGTCTGCCTTCATCAGATTGATGAATTTGACTTTATTCCTGAAAGCTGAAGCGGTTCAGATTACAGCTTCATCTGCCAGTGTCTTCACTGAATCACTTCCTCTCTCTTGCTAGACCACTAATTTGTTGTTTGGGGTTTTTTTCCCCCCCCTCTGTTGCAGGGTTGGAAGAATGAAAGGGTTGTGGCAGAGTTCTGGGATGGGAAAATTGTATTGATTCTTCCAAATGACCCAAAATATGCCGTCAAGAAGGTACATGTTTGTTTATTTTGGGGTTTATGATGTAGATGAGCTTTCTGCTGGCTCAGCTCCCACAACTACCTCAGTGTGTGATCACGCATCGCTTGCCAGTGCACGGGGTGAACAGGAGAGCCGAGTGGGTTTGTGGCAGCAATCCGGGTTGCTGTGGACACCCACCCAGACACATCCTAAACCTGCTCCCTGTGCCGAAGCTCTTGTTTTTACATGACCAACATAACCCAGTCAGTTCTTTCCATCCCAGTGAGAGGCAGGTGGACCCTGCAAGAAGTGTAAAGGGATGAAGACACGAGTGAGAGCCTGTACTGTAATATTATCCACAGTCAGGGAAAACGATTGTTCTGTCAGTGGGCTGTTGGGTGGGGAAGCACCCTTGTTTAAAAACTGCTTCTAAAGAACCTCCATTTAAAAAAAAAAAAAAAAAAAAATAAATTATTCTTGCCAGATTAGCTGCATGTGCAGTGATTGCCCCTGCTATGGTGGGGAGCTGCAGAGCATTTCGTGGCTGCGTAATGAAGCCTGACCTTGTGAAAATACAGGATTATTTGGGGAAATGAGTCCCTTTTTCTGACAGGATTCATGCAGTCAAAGAACATGTCTGTGCGTACCCAACGTGCCTCTTTCTGATTTTGAAATTCTGATTTCTGATTCTTTTTCCTTAGGCAGAAGATGTGCGAGAAATTGTAGATAATGAATTGGGATTTAAGCAAGTTTCTTTGGGGTGCCCGGCCAAGACTAAAACGTACTTGTTTGTGTCCAATGAGAAGATGATTGTTGGGTGCTTAGTGGCTGAATCAATCAAGCAGGTACATGTTAATTGCATAGGGAAGGGGTGAAATTGCAGGCTCATAACGGGTTCTGTTTGCTTAAGCCTGTGTATCGGAAAGTCCAGCTTAGCACAGGAGGGAGGAAAATAAAACTACGGAAATAAAATGAACAAAACAAAAACACACAAAAAAAAAAAAGAAAAAAGAAATCAAGATAAAACTTGTGCTTTTGTCAGGGTGAGGTGTTGCTGGCAGGAGTTAATTGAGCTTGCACAGCTGATACCACAGCGAGCTTCCATCCGACCCTGCTCCGGGTACTGGTTTATGCGGTGGTCGGCCTTGTAAGAAAGCAGAAAGCAAGGCCAGGGGCACAGGAAGGTCCATGGCTCTGCGTCCTGTGGGGAAGGAGCATTCTGATGCCTCTGCTCATCCCTGCAGGCTTTCCGGGTGCTGTCAGAGCCAGGAGCCGTGCCGTCCCCCGTCCAGGATGCCCTGCAGCACCACCGGGCTTGGCGCTGCTCCACGGAGCCGGAGCCCTGCATCTGTGGCATCAGCAGGATCTGGGTGTTCAGCCTGAAGCGCAGGAAGGGCATCGCCAGGCACATGGTGGACGTGGTCAGGTGGGGAGCGGCAGGGTTTATCCTTGGCGGGGCGGGGAGCGATGATTGCAGTGAAAAGCCTTTCAAAGGAGCTTATGGGAAGGGATAAATTTGTATCCTTAAGCAAGTCTGGAATCCTCACTCCATAGTGGAGGGATATAGAGTGAACAGATACTTCATGTATAATTTAATACTTAAGTCATTTTTTTTGTTTAAAATCTGACACAAGTGTGGGCCAAGCTGTAAACCTACTGGGTATAACCAGAACACAGAGCTATGTGGGCTGGATTTTCCAAGAAAAGCTATGCTTGTTGGGAAATTATTATTAATATTTTTTTTAACCAGACAAGTTGATGGGCCCAAACACTTGAGTCTTTCCAGGCAGGAAATTCCAAGCTTTTCAAGCTCAGACCAAACTGGGGGGAAGACTTAAAAACTTCCCCTCTTCTGTTAACATGGACTACCTTGAGGCTGAGCTTGGTAGTCCTAGAGCCTGTAGTATCATCTCGGTGTCATATCTGCTCGCTATATGCGTATAAAATCCAGCTATTAAAGTATATGAGTACCTATGGATATATTTTTATATAATCATACATGATTGTATCTGGAGCTCAATATTCTGAAAATTCCTCAGCTGGTGTTTGGTCTCCTGTTCCTCCTGTGGTTGGTGTTTGATGTGCCACCTCCCTGACGCCTTCCCCATCCACACACTAGCCAGCGGGACCTGGGTGACCTGTGGGTGCCCCTGAGAGCCCTGGCACTGCTGTGGTGGGCTTCACTCCAGAGCTGCTCTAAGATATTTAACCAGAACCTCTGGGTTTCCATGTAAAACTCTGCCTGTGGGTTTCTGCCTGTATTTGGCTTTGTTACCCTCCTTCAAATTTCAAAATGCCTCCCAGTTCCCGATTACACCAGAACCCAAGGGAGCAAACTGGCATCTCACAACGAGCTCTGGTTCAGCAGCGAAGTGACAGAAGAACAACTCCCTGCAGAGGAGGGCAGGGGGGGCAGACACCCCTGCGTTGTGTTTTAGGAGCTGAGTAAAGCCGCCAGCCGCTCACAGCACGCCGATAGCTCTGCTCTCTCTTTCAGGAGCACGTTCATGTATGGCTGCTACCTGAGCACGGATGAAATCGCCTTCTCCGACCCAACACCGGATGGCAAGCTGTTTGCAACAAGATACTGCCAAACTCCCAACTTCCTCGTTTACAATTTTATTTTTAACAACTGATTTGACTTGGTTATTACAAGTTGGGGTTTGTTGAAATAATCTAAAGATAAGTTAGATATTTAAAATAACACAGAAGTGTTGTTACGTGGCTAAATGCTGTTTTCCTGCTGAGAGCTAGCTCTCCCTTCCCCTGGGAGGGAGCCGGGGGAGAGCGTGTCACTTTGTGTACAGAGTTGTGTTGTATTTTAGCATATGCCATGGAGCCTTGCTTGCATTTCAGGTAGGTTTGTGTCTTCTGAAACTAAATTCTATTGCAAGTAACTTAATTTTGTTGAAAGTTAATTAATATAAAGATACCCGTTTCCTCCTTGATGTCTGGGTGTGTAATTCTGAGCTCTCAGCAGTCTGAGTACTGTCAAGGGCTTGTCTGGGGTAGGAGCCTTACTACAAGCAGATGCTAAATTTATGCACCGAGTCTTAAACGTCTTAAAACAACTGACTCGTGGCAGGATTTCCCCTGGTACTTAAGGTCTGGAACCCTCACGGTATTGTGCTGCGGGGGAAGCTGTCACGGGGGTTGTCTGCTCAATAAAATGTGTGAAAAGCTGCTGCTCGAGCTTGTTTCCATGTACAGAAGATGCGGGAATGCTTCCAGCGGTCTCCTGATTTGAGGAGCTGGGAGAAGACAGCAGTGGCTGCAACAGAAGCAGAGGGCTGCGTGGGGGAGCAGGGTAAGTACGCGTTGCAGTCTCCTTGCCTCCAGCTAGCTGTGGGCAGGAATTTCCCCAACCATCAAGGTTTTAACAAATCCCCAAGAGACTGAGTTTTTTTTCTAGACCCTACACCCTCTTAGCAAGATACAACTCCCTGTAACAACCTGTTGCATCAGGAAACCTTTTCCTTGACCTTGCAGCTGCTCTCCCTTGGTACTGTGCTGCAGTCCCCAACCACCTGGGGAGCGCAAATACTTTACTTGCGCACACCTTTAGGAGGAAAAAAAAAAGCACTACTTTCATACTGAAATGAAGAAGAAAATATATTTTTAATGTCTCCGTCCTAAAATTGTTGTTAATTCAACACAAAAAGAGAGGGAGGGGGGTTTAAATGCAAAACTACTGCAGAGAGCCTGTAGCTTATTTAGGACCTAAGTGTGGGCAGAAGGGGAGTGCCCTAGAAGCAGAACAAGTCCCAGTCACCTCAGGCATGTTCAACAGGTTTAGGGTCTGGTATCAAGTACACAGCGCAGGTTTCCCATGCTATAAGGGTAAATGCTGCAGGAGTGCGGATGCTCTCACTCCTGGGGCAGACTCGCCTCTAGCACTTCCACGATGCACGCGGCCGAGGGGCGCTTCTTGGGGTCCTCGCTGGTGCAGACAGAAAAAAGGTCAATCATGTGCTGGTAGGATGGGTCCAGCTCATCCATGTTGAGAGCTGGGCGGGTTCCCAGGGCTGCGTAGTATGCTTCCTCGTCAAAGGAGTCTTCATCAAAAGATTCACCTGGATAATAAAGTGGCAAAGGTGTTGGAAAGGCTGCTGGAAACCACTCTGCTCACGTGGGTTGTGGGGCTTCACTCCCTAGCTGTCACTTGGCCATCAAAGAGTGGTTTGGGTGGGAAGGGACCTTCAAAGGTCATCTATTCCCACCCCCCCTGCCACAGGCAGGGACCCCTCCCCCCAGCCCAGGCTGCCCCCAGCCCCGACCAGCCTGGCCTTGAGCCCTGCCAGGGATGGGGCACCCACAGCTGCTCTGGGCAGCCTGGGCCAGCGCCTCACCGCCCTTACAGGGAAGAATTTCTTCCTCATCTCTCATCTCCATCTCCCCTCTCTCATGTAAAGCCATTCCCCCGTGTGCCATCGCCACCTGCCCTTGCCCAAAGCCCCTCCCCAGCTTTCTTGCCGGCCCCTTTAGGCACTGGCAGGTGCTCTAAGGTCTCCCCGCAGCCTTCTCCTCCCCAGGCTGAGCCACCCCAGCTCTCCCAGCCTGTCCCCACAGCAGAGCTGCTCCAGCCCCTGAGCATCTCCCTGGCCTCCTCTGGCCCCGCTCCAGCAGCTCCGTGTCTCTCCTGTGCTGGGGACCCCAGAGCTGGATGCAGCGCTGCAGGGGGGGTCTCACCAGAGCAGAGCAGGGGGGCAGAGCCCCTTCCCCTGACCTGCTGGCCACACTGGGTGCATCCCAGGGCTCGTTTGGCTTTCTGAGCTCCAAGTGCACAGTGCTGGGTCATGTTGAGCTTCTATTCAACCAACACCCCAAGTCCTGCCTTGCAGGGGTGCAGTGGGACATGACCTTCATGTCCATTTTGCTGTTTTTTTGTTAGCACCAATTACTGCCTGAATTACATCATTGCTTTCCCCTTGACTTAAACTGCTTGTTTTGAAGCTGGATCTACCCCCTTTCTCCCAGCAGAATAACTGAGTCACCCCTGCAGAGCTGGCTGGGAAAAAGCTCTGCAGCCAGGAGACACTGAGAGCAGGAGAGTGAGGAAAAATGCCCTGGCTGCCTGGAGACCAAGTCAGAAAACACAAACCAGCCTGCGGGTCTGTGCCAGCAGGAAGGCTGGAGCAACAGGAGGTTTCCCAGCACAGCTGGTAGGATTTTTAGATTTGTATTGCTCCAGGGCACTGATCTGCCTGCAGGCAGCTGTAGCATCCCCTGCCCATCCCACCTGCTCTCCCTGCCTTGTCTGCCCAGTGTCACTAACTCTGGACAAGGAGGGGGTGGCCGAGAAAGCCAGCGGCACCCTGGCTGGTGTCAGCGATGGCGTGGCCATCAGGGCCGGGGCAGGGACCGTCCCCCTGCGCTGGGCACCGGTGCGGCCGCCCCTCGAGCCCTGGGGTCCGTTCTGGCCCCTCACTCCCAGACAGAGCTTGGGGGGCCGGAGCGTGTCCAGAGCAGGGCAGGGGCTGGGGCAGGGGCTGGGGCACCAGTCTGATGGGGGGGCTAGGGGGTCAGCCTGGAGAGGAGGGGGCTCGGGGGGGACCCGATCGCTCCCTACAGCTGCCTGGGAGGGGGCTGCAGCCAGGGGGGTCGGTCTCTGCTCCCAGGTCACAAGCGACAGGACAAGGGGGAACGGCCTCAGGTTGCACCAGGGCAGGTTTAGGTTGGAGACTGGGAAACATTTCTTCACCGAAAGGGTGTCCAGCACTGGGACAGGCTGCCCAGGGAGGGGGGGAGGCACTGTGTAGATGTGGTGCTCAGGGCCATGGGTTAGTGATGGGCTTGGTAGCGCTGGGTTAATGGTTGGACCTGATGATCTTAAAGGTCTTTTCCAACCTAAATGATTCTGAGTCTATAACAAATCCCCACTTGGGCCCACAGGAGGTGTGCAAAGTAACTCTAACTGCAGAGGAGAGGGTGTTTTGTTAGCCCAGGTGCTGCCTCGAGCACCCCTGGCTTGGGCACAGCACACTTGCTTTAGCTTTTCTTTTCCAAAACGCTCAGCTGCCTCAAATATATTTGTGCACAATCTCAAGCACGACATCATTTTAAGCTTTTCCAGCCACATCTTTTCAGCAGTATCTCAATAGCATCCACCACACAGTGACAGCCTGGCAGACTGCTCCTATGCTGCATGGAGGTGAGACAGAGCTGGAACATGGCTGAGCATGCCGCAGGGCTCGCAAGGGAGCTGCATTCAGGCTCAGGGACATCTTTCAACCCCACCAAACCATGCTGGATGGGCACCTGACAGGCAGCTGAGTTTCAAAGAGCTCTCTCCAGCTGTTAGACAAGCAGCTGGAGCGCTTACAAAGACTGCTGGTTTGCAATGATTAATGATCATCATTTATCAACTTCTCATTTGGCGTTAAAAAGCTAAAGGAAGTTGAAAGCAGCCCAGCCCTCTGCACAAAGACAGAGCAGCACTGACAAGCACTGGCTGCGGGATGGCCTTGGGGCAGTGCTGGGCACCTCTGCACAGCAGCAAACACCCCAGTGAACTCCGCAGGATGATGGGTAGGGCGGGGAGGCGCAGCAGGTGCAGACAGATGCTTGCAAGCCCTTTGGATGGCACCCAAGGGACACCCAGCATTGCGGGCGTACTAACACACACTGTAAAAATCACTCCTACTAAAAGAGGAAAGCACTTCTAGGAGCAGAAGTTGCTCAGCAGCAAGGTATAGAAACAAACCTTCATCATCAGTGTCACCGCTCAGGCTGATGTGGGGCACGGAGAGGGTCATCATTTCCCAGAGAGTCAGCCCAAAAGGGAAGATGTCGGCCTTGTCGGTGATCACGCCATCATCTTGCAGAGCTTCCTTGGGCTTCCAGGGCTCAGTGCCAATGTAGCACATCTCTGGGTTGCTCACTGGAAGGAAACAACACAGCTTGGGTGTCTTCTGGGACTTGCAGATGCTCAGACAGTCACAGCTCACCGCACAGCAGGTATGTAGCCCCTTGGTTAACTCAGGTGTGCTAAAGCCACAGGGCAGGATCTTCTGGGGGCCCAAACCTATTTTTCTTCCACCCCCATGTAGCCTCAAATCCTCTGTAACCTGCGACTTGCTCCGCAGCAGTGCCAGACCCAGCAGGGCCCGTGCTTCTCTCCCACAGGCCCAGCAATCATAGTAGGGACTGGGGAGAAACCTCTGGCAGATTTCATGCTGGAGCATGTGAGGCCACGCAGAGCGTGCAGAGAACTGAAGGCCAGAACTGTGCTCTGAGCTTCACCCTGCTGTAAAACACCCCGCAATGAAGAAGTGACCTGCGTTTTACCCAGGTGTTTCCCTTCCTCAGCTTGCTCACACACACACACCCCCCCCCCAGGAAGCAGGACAGGGGTGATAGCCCCCACACGGCACTCTTCCCAAACAACACAGGGGGACAATTCCAACCCCATCCCGGCCCTGACGAGGCTCAGCCTCCACTACAGTGCCTCCTGCCAGCCACACAGTCCTTTTGTTCTCTTTACTCCAGCCCAAACCAAGTTCTCACAATTTGTTTAGTTTAATGCCTCCTTGATCTTAATTATCTAGCCTCAGAAGAGTTGAAGTGATCAGCCCTCAGCCTGATGAAGGCAGCACCAGCTCCAACTCGACCCCGTACACACCACTCCTCAGAGAATGGTGCCACATTTCCCCCGTGCTCTCCCTAGCAAATTCCCGAGCTGTCAGCAACCTCAGCTGTTCAAGAAACTTTTCTTTTGCAGGGTTGATCTTCAAAGCCCAGCCTATAACGAGAAGCAAACACCAAAATCCCTCAACACTTCACGGGCTGTTGAGCTTAAATCCTTGCCTGCCGCACGAACGGGGACTTCGCCATCAGCGGGTGCCCATTTTTTCCTCAAGACCACAGGAACAAACAGCCAAAATCAGGGCTGGGCAGAGAGAACCTCTTCCTGTTAGACCAGCCCAGAAACTGGTACTTCAACCACACTCCTCTCCAGGAGATTATGCTAGGGTGCTGCCTCCAGCTCTCTCAACTCCTTATAAAAGGAAACAGCTACTAATAAAAATGTAGTAGAACAGCTTTATAAATTATGAGGCTGTTGCAGGCCCAAGCGCTGTGTAAAGCAGCGGAGAAAAGCATTCTTGTAATTAACCCAAACACATTCCTGCTGTTCACAGCCAAGCCACGACGCCATTAGACATCTGCTTCTCATTTACATGAAGTCTTTATAATGCTCGCAGTTGGCTCAGGCTTCCTTCTAGCCCTACAAGAAAGATTCATTTACTTAAGTCTCTGGCAAGAGCATCTCCTCAACAGGGTCCAGCAGTGCCTGATCCAACATCCCGTGTACAACAGCACTCACTCCCACCCACTGGAGTGAACACACAATGCAGGAGGGCATGAGGCAGAACCCTGGAGCATTAAAGCTGGACCTTCCGTAGACCCCCTTCACCCCACGCATGGTGCAAACTGCTGCCAGTCCTTCCTTCCAAGGCCCCGGGAGGGTAAGCGTGTTCACTCTGCTCCCGCAGCCGAACTCTGGCAGCCACCAAGCATTCAGGTCCCCTTACTGGCATCCTGACCTACCTGTCATGTTCTCATCCAGGGGCAGGGACACTCCCACATCACAGATCTTGATGGCTTCAAAGTCACCTTTGACGACCACGTTTGAAGACTTGATATCCCCATGGAGCAGCTTCTTATCGTTGTGAAGATACTAAGAGGCAGAGAGAAGCTGTTAACACCCACTTGCAGATAAAGCTATGGAAAGGGACCAAGAGCCATCGCATCTGGACAACAGAGCACCAGCTTTTTCATGTTTAACATATTTAGCCTTAAAACCTCAAGTATGGGTCAATACCTACCTTAACCCGTGCAAAAAACAAGGCAGGTTGTTCCACCCAGCCTAGTTTTGGAGGCTTAAGCTTGCCTTTTAGTGAAAAGGTGCTTCTAGCAACAAACACTTGAGAGCAGGTGTGAAGCATGGGCATTAGCTGATGGCCAAGCACACGCCTGCATTGTCCTGGGAGCTCACGCCTGCATTGTCCTGGGAGCTCACGCCTGCATTGTCCTGGGAGCTCACGCCTGCATTGTCCTGGGAGCTCACGCCTGCATTGTCCTGGGAGCTCAGAGCTGCACATCCTCAGCAGCAATAGGACAGGACTCGCTGCCGTGGCCAGGGCAGCTTGTGCTAATTTACCCTGAGCGCTGGCATAGCCAGCAGGAGGCTCAAAATCTGTGCAATGGTTTAGACAGAGCACCCCAGCCTCCATTCCCTGCCTAAACACAACCTCAGCGCAACAGCTCAGCGAAAGAAGGGACATAAGCCACACCAGCTGGCAGCCGTGGGCATCAGCTAACCATTTTCACTGCCAAGACCAGCTCCCTGCAGCTGCCTGGCTGCAGAATAAGGATGCAGGAGCCAGTGCCAGCCTCCTCACTGGCTAGCATGCAGGGAGAGCAGATAGCCCCAGGGGAGGGCAGAAGAACGTTGGTGACAAAACCTCTGTTGCAGCTCTTTTTATATTAATTAATATTTAATCTCAAGCTTCAGGGCTCAGTTTTCACCTGATTCCGTACAGCACCCTGGTAAAAAACAACCTACCAAGGCCTTAGACAAAGCGTCACAGCACCTGCTCTCCATCTGCCAGCATGGCCTTCTCGCACACTGAATTCATTTATTTTTCCAGTGTCACTAGTGTATACCATTCTGCACAGAACAGCTACAGTTAACGATAAACGTACCTTCAGCCCCCTTGCCATGCTCAAGGCAACTTTGAAAATCATGGCAGCAGGGAAAGGGCCCAACCGTTTTGCACTTCTTTCTTCAATTAAGTCATTGAGAGATTTTTCTCCTCCGTACTCCATGGCCAGACACATGCTTCCATCGTTGGCCTCAGTAAATGCACGGTAACCTTCCAACAAAGATTGATTTGTTAGAGCTGAAGCAGGCACCAGTTGTTTCCATGTGCTTGCCGGCCTGATGGCACCAGAGTGTTTGGGGCTGTTACCCAGGTGCTTTCCCAGCAGCTGCAACCAACCCCCAAAAAATTCATATGCCAGGGGACCTGACTCACAGCTTTACGTGGCGAGGTGAAGCCACAGGAACGTCCATGGAGGCCTGCACAGCCCCAAGCAGGGGCACAAGCCACACACCATGGCAATGTAAAGGAGCCCCCTCCTCCAAGAGAGCCCACAGACACCCCCCATGTTGCTTCCCAGGTCAGCTTTGCACCCCGTGCCAGGGGCAGGCCGGTGTTACCCTGATCTTTGAAAGAGAGAGAACCAGAAGGAGAGCAGCGGCAGAGCTGCAGGACCAACATCCTCAGCTGCAAAGACAAGGAGCTACAGAAGCAAGACAAAGGGTGGGAGAACATTTGGGAAAGCCAAGCCTTTGTCTCACAGTGGCCATTTCACAAGGGTAAGATTTAATGCTCATACAGACTGTCATGTAATCTTTCTTCCTCCACGTTTTACTCCTGTCTGTAAACAATACTTATCAGGTGGAGCTATGAATAGCAAAGTCTTGCATAACGGCATAGCAAAAGCCTTATCCCGTAAATGATTTTCGGCACCTTTTACCAAAGAAAACCCAACAGTGAAATGTTTGCAGTGTGAAAGGTCAAGACCGTATTTGCTCTTCAGTTCCTGCCAGAAGCAAAACATGCCATTTTAGGGTTACAAAGTTTCTTTGCATTTCTGCTACAAGTGATCGAGGTAGTTTAAAGCACAAATAAGAGGATCAAGTCAGACAAAGCTGCTGTTCCGACTGGCAGGAGAGATTTTAGACAAGATAAGAGCAGAAATTAAACATACACTAAAGCAGCTTCTCAAAACATTCTTACTACGGGGAGCCAAGACCATGACAGAGCCTCCATTGTCACTCGCAATGGTGTGACATCTGGGTGGGACCTGGAGGCTTATTCCTCACGTAGAAGCCACACCAGATACTGCTGTGGTATTGCCTCTCCCTCCCCCGAGATCGGAAGCCAGAGCTGCCTGCCAGCACTGCCCTGGGGCAGGCGGAGGTTTCTCCAGAACCAGCCTGTAGCTCTCCTTGGGCCAGCGCTGTGCTGGCTGCGAGGCAGCTCCCAGCTCCCAGGGCAGCCCCAGTGGCTTGCGAGTCCCACCATAACCGTTTCTGTTGGTAACTCGCCCAGAAAACTGCCTCTCAGAGACCGACGCTGATCTCAGTGGGCAATGAAGCACCAGGGGGCTCCAGCACATACCAAATTTTTGGGCAAACCCCACTGAGCCAGTGGAGGATCAAGGCAGAGCCTCACACATCCACCCTTTGAGCACGGTGGCAAGTCAGGCTGCCGGCAGTCTGGGAGCACACTGCACACGCCAGCGGCACCCTGGCTGGTGTCAGCGATGGCGTGGCCAGCAGGGCCGGGGCAGGGACCGTCCCCCTGCACTGGGCACCGGTGCGGCCGCCCCTCGAGCCCTGGGGTCCGTTCTGGCCCCTCACTCCCAGACAGAGCTTGGGGGGCCGGAGCGTGTCCAGAGCCGGGCAGGGGGCTGGGGCAGGGGCTGGGGCACCAGTCTGATGGGGGGGCTGGGGGGTCAGCCTGGAGAGGAGGGGGCTCAGGGGGGACCCGATCACTCCCTACAGCTGCCTGGGAGGGGGCTGCAGCCAGGGGGGTCGGTCTCTGCTCCCAGGTCACAAGCGACAGGACAAGGGGGAACGGCCTCAGGTTGCACCAGGGCAGGTTTAGGTTGGAGACTGGGAAACATTTCTTCACCGAAAGGGTGTCCAGCACTGGGACAGGCTGCCCAGGGAGGCGGGGGGGCACCGTCCCTGGGGTTGTTGAAGACGTGTAGATGTGGCACTTGGGGACATGGCTTAGTGGTGGGCTTGGCAGTGCTGGGTTAATGGTTGGACTTGATGAGCTTAAAGGTCTTTTCCAACCTAAACAGTCCCACGATTCTGCCACCAGCCACGCTGCCCTGGCAGTCCAGGAGCAATTCCAGGTCCCCATCACACAGGGCAAGACTAAGTCAACTTAGTAAGTTCCATGGTGGGCTTGACCAAAGGTGCAGGCAGCCCAGCAACCCATCTCCAAAGTGTAAGGATGGGGCAGGCACAAGTGATGCCCCCACTGTGTGTCCTCCCAGCCATCACCCCGCCAGGGCTCCAGGAGCCAGATGGGGAGGTCTGTAATCCCCAGCCCTCAGTGCAGGAGGAGCCTGGAGACAGAGACAGCAAAGAAACCCCACAGCAGCCTCACATCACATCAGCTGGCTCCAGAAGTCGGCTCCAACAGCTTGGTTTGCAATTTAAGGGATACAGGCCGTGCTGGAAACTTACCCACAATGTTTGGGTGCTGGAGGTCTTTCAAAATCTTGGCTTCTTCGTTCAGTCTCTGCTGATAGATGCTTTGCTGGCTCCTGTTGCATTTGGAACTAATTTTCTTCACAGCCCAAGGGGAGCAAGACAAACCTCTGGGAGATCTGCACAGGAAAAGCCACACAACTCAGAACTGCTCAGTTTGTAGGCAGCACCACAGTTAAGGCTCACACCTCACACTGAGGAGGTATCCTGGAGAACACCTCCCTTTATTTTGTGGAATTAATAAAGAACAACGCTGAAATAGTCTGCTAACACACATGCCGCAAAGGTGCAGTGACGCTTTGCCAATATACAGCGCTCCTCCATCAAATTTTCAAGCATTTTAGTTAAGATTTTCATTGATTCTCATTTTCAGGAGGAGCCGAGGCTTGGGGAGGGAAGTAGCTTGGCCAGTAGGCCACAGAAGAGCCAAGAACAGACCCCAAATGCCTGAATTCCAGCCCAGAGAAAAGCTGCTGGGGTTATCCCGAAACAACGGGCTCCTTCCCAGGACAAATACCTCCAGCACACACAGGACAGCTGGGATCAGTGCTGGGACCGGCACTGCCAACAGCTTTGTCAGCGACACAGAGAGTGGGATCAAAAGCACCCTCAGCCAGTTTGCTAACGACATCGAGCCATGTGCTGCCGCCAACACGCTGCGGGGGAGGGATGCCATCCAGAGGGACCTTGGCAGGTTTGAGAGGTGAGCCTGTGCAAACCACATGAAGTTCAACAAGGCCAAGCGCAAGGTCCTGCATCTGGGTTGGGGCAACCCCCAGTATCAATACAGGCTGGGTGGAGAAAGGATTGACAGCAGCCCTGAGGACTTTGGAGTGTTGGTGGATGAGAAGCTCATGACCCAGCAATGTGCGCTCGCAGCCCAGAAAGTCAACTGTACCCTGGGCTGCAGCACCCGCAGCGCAGCTGGTGGGTCAGTGAGGGGGCTCTGCCCCTCTGCTCCGCTCTGGTGAGACCCCCCTGCAGCGCTGCATCCGGCTCTGGGGTCCCCAGCACAGGAGAGACACGGAGCTGCTGGAGTGGGGCCAGAGGAGGCCAGGGAGATGCTCAGGGGCTGGAGCAGCTCTGCTGTGGGGACAGGCTGGGAGAACTGGGGTGGCTCAGCCTGGGGAGGAGAAGGCTGCGGGGAGACCTTAGAGCACCTGCCAGTGCCTAAAGGGGCCGGCAAGAAAGCTGGGGAGGGGCTTTGGGCAAGGGCAGGTGGCGATGGCACACGGGGGAATGGCTTTACATGAGAGAGGGGAGATGGAGATGAGAGATGAGGAAGAAATTCTTCCCTGTGAGGGCGGCGAGGCGCTGGCCCAGGCTGCCCAGAGCAGCTGTGGGTGCCCCATCCCTGGCAGTGCTCAAGGCCAGGCTGGACGGGGCTGGGGGCAGCCTGGGCTGGGGGGAGGGGTCCCTGCCCATGGTGGGGGGTGGGACTGGATGGTCTTTAAGGTCCCTCCCACCCAAACCATTCTGTAGTTCTATGATACCCAACACCTCTTCCTCAGCTCCGTGCCCATTTGAAGGGGAGCAGGGAGCATCTGAAGGTCAAAGATGGCAGCACTTTCTTGCTCAGAGCTCAATCACTTTCCAACCCCTGTATTATTCCACGTGAAAAAAGATGCCAAGCCCTATTCCTGAGCACCACATCATGCCTGTGCTCTCACACATACCTTTTCATCAAGTATACGTTGACCCCAGTGCCGTATCCAAGCTTCTGCATGAAGGGAGATGCTGGTATAGTGACAGAAACTGGCCCTGCATCTAAAGAGGAAAGAGAAACCCAGCCCCATGAATGACCCCGCACAACAGATCAAACAGAAGCAGCAGCTTTGCAGCTTCTCACTAGGAGCTTTGGTGCTTTAATTACAAATCACATTTGTGACGCTACCACACGTGCTGTGCTACATGCAGAAAGAGTTCAGATTTTAGAAAAGCTCCTTTCCAAACCACCTTTCCCCCAGTATTTTACCAAATTCCAACTCCAGTCTCACTGAGACGTCATTACCACCCTCGTTAGGTTTCTCACCCTGGACAGCTTTCTATGAAGTTTTATGCTCAAGCCTGATCTTGAACACAGCTTTTTGTTTCCTGCCTACTCTCCAGGCTAAGCTACTGTACTGGTTTTGGCTGGGATAGAATTAATTTTTTTTTAATAGCAGTTTGTATGGAGCTGAGTTTTGGACTTGCAATGAAAATACTGTTGACAACATGGGGATGGTTCAGTGATTGCTGAGCAGTTCTTGCACAGCATCAAGGCCTTTTCTGCTTCTCCAGCTGCTCTGCCAGGAGCAAGGAATTGGGAGGGGACAAGGATGGGAAAACTGACCCCAACTGACAACAGGGACGTCCCAGCCTATATGATGTCATGTTCAGCAATAAGGCTGGGGAGAAGGAGAAGGAAGGGGGCAGACATTTGGAATGATGGTGTTTGTCTTCCCAGGTCACCCCTACATGGGATGGGGATAGCCAGACACTCGCCTGCTGACAGGAAGCGGTGAATGAATTCCTGAGTTTGTTTTGCTTGTGCATACGGCTTTTCCGATTAAACTGGTTTTATCTCACTGCAGGAGTTTTCTCACTTTTACCCTTCCGATTCTCTCCCCCATCCCGCTGGGGGGGCAGGGGAGCAAACGAGTGGCTGTATGGGGCCGAGCTGCCCATCAGGGTTAAACCACAATACCCACCCGACAGGCCAGTTTAACACCCATCACCTCCCTGCAGCAAAGCACTGGGCCCATGGCAAAGCATTCCATTCCCCTGCCAGCCCCTCTGAAGTATTTGGGGCTCACGCCTGAATGCAACTCACCAGGTCTCTCCCTGTGGACCAAGTTGTTCTGAGACTTGAAGGCTTCCATCGCTGCAAACGTACACCTCCACCCCCAAAAAAGCCAGAGGAAGGCACTCGGGAGGATCTGGGACCACAAGCTGTGCAGGGCTCAAGCCCTGACCCATGCAGGGGCATTACAGACACAGTACATTAAAGGACATAAGTTACAGAAATTACACAAATTACACCCAGTGGGCGTAACTCACTGCTAATTTGGCTTCTCCCAGCTCCTGCTCCACAATCAGGTTGACAGCTGAAGCAGGATGTGCTTTCCATCACACCCTACTCCTTAGGCTCCCTCCTTCCCTGGTGTCACCCCACAGCTTGTCATGGCTGTGTCCCCCACAAGAGCAATTGCCTCAGCTCACAGAGGGCAAAGTGAACCCCATAAGAGGTCTGGGGGTGGCTCTGAAGTCAGGCAAGAGCCTGGGACCAGTGCCCCGTTCCCCAAGGGAACCGGCAAGTGATGTGGCACCACGGGAAGGAGCTGGTGGCCAGGGGTAGGGGAAGCGTCCCCAGGCTGCTCCCACCAGCCCGCAGCACAGCTGGCACCACAGCAGGGATGGGACCGTCACCAAAATCGGGAATATGAAGCTCCTTAACGCCAAGGTAGCATGAAGAAGCAGGCATTCTTTATTGCAGCGCTGGACGCACGGCGATTGTTCCACCTGACGGCATCCAGGTGTTCAGGAGTTCCATATTCCCGGTCCTGGTGACAGGACTGAGGGTCCATCTCTGGGTGACAGGGGATCCCTGGCCGAGGGCAGACAGGAGGCGCCTCCAGGGCCCCACCTCCGGGTGTGAACACCCCAGGTTGGGGGGAGGGGGGGAGGACTGCTGGATGCCACCTCCGGGGGTGGGGGGTCCCGGATTGGGGGTGGCCAAGGACTACAGGCCCCACCTCTGAGGGTGAGGGTACCCCAGGCTGGGGGGGAAAGCCAGAGAGAACTACTGGGTGCCATCTCTGGGGGTGCGTGTCCCAGAGTGGGGTGGGGAAGGACCCCAAGATCCTACTTCTGGACATGAGGGGAGATTCGGGGCGGGGGGGGGTGGGGGGGAGGGGGATGGGGGCAGGAGAGGACTGCTGAGTGCCACCTCTGGGGGTGGGGGGTCCCAGATTGAGAGGCAGGAGATGACTCCCGGCTCCCACCTCTGCGAAGGGATCCCAGGCCGGGGGCAGCCGGGGCGGCCGATGACGGGGGCTCCCAGCCTGAGGGCGGTAGCGGCCCCTCAGTCCCACCTCAGCGGGCAGAGGAGGCCCAGACCGGCGGCCCGCGCAGGAGGAGGAGCGGGAGCTGCCCACCCCCATGCGGGGCGGCCGGCCGAGCCCCGAACGCCCCGGTACGGCGCCCCGGCCCCCCTCAGCCAGCCCAGCCCGCCCCGCCGCCGTTACCTGCCGCCCGCGGTTCGAACCCCGCGCGCGGGAACACCGCCCCCCTCCCCCGCACTACGGCGGCCGCGGGCGGACAAAGCGCGGCAGGGGGCGGAGCCGAACCGGGGGTGGTGCCTGTGGGGGCGGTGCCTGGGGGGGGCGAAGCTTTGGAGGAGGCGTTTGGGGGGTCCCGAGGAGGTGTGGGGGGTCTCATGGCTTAGGAGGGGCATCTATAAGGAGTTCCCGAAGCTTGGGAGGGTACCCGAGAGGGCATCAGGGTGTTGGGGGTGGGGTGCGTGTCTGTCTCTGTGGGACCCCTGAGCCCTTGGGGGGGGTCTCAGGGGGATCCTCAAGCCTTTGGGGGGGTTCTGGAGTGCAGCAGGGTCCCCAAGCCCTTGAGGCGGTCTCTGTGGGGTCCTCAACCCGCGGGAGGGTTCTCTGTGGGGTCTCCAACCCATGGGGGGGGTTCTCTGTGGGGTCCCCACACTCTTGGGGGTCACTGGGGGTTTCCCAAACCCGGGGGGGGTCTTCCCTGTGTGGTGTCCTCAAGCCTTTTGGGGGGGGGGTGGTCCTGGAGTGCAGCAGGGGCCCCAAGCCTTTGAGGGGGTCTCTGTGGGGTCCCCAAGTCCTTGGGGGGAGTCTCAATGGCATTGCCAGCCCCTTGGTGGAGGTTCTGTCTCTGGATGGTCCCCAAGCCTGGGGGTGTCTCTGTGAGTGGGCCTGGGGGAGAGCTCAGGCAACCCAGGGTGCGCTGCACCCCCACCCAGGGCTGAGCCTGACCCAAGGTCTGTATTTACACACCCCCCATGCACCCCCCTGGACCTCCATGAATCCCCATTGCTCTTTGAACCCCCCCACCCCCCCTTCTGAGCACAGCTGTGTCAGCACGGTGGAGAATAATAAAAAGGCATTTATTTCTCTAATAATAAAACCATTTCAGGAAGCACAGGTGAGATCTGCAGGGTGGGCTGAGCCCCTGCCCTGGACCCCTGCAGCCAGAAGGAGGGGGGGTGCCCCCCCATCATGGTGTCAGGCATTTCACACCAGCGTCCTCAGCGTGACCACAGTTGGTCTTGCCCCAGCTGGAGAAGCTGCAGTGCAGAAGGCTCTCCTCTGTCCCCTTGCAGGAGACGTCGTCCATCCAAATCCTCCCCGTGCCTGCAAAAAACCAGGTATCCAGTGAGTGCACCTCTGTGGATCCCCTCCGACCAAGGGCACTGCATCCCCGCATCCCAGGGTAAGCAGAAATAAATTGAAAAGATAAAGCAGAAATAATTCACGCCATTCTTGAACAAAAGGCTTCGTCTGTTATAAAAATTCCCTCCCCTAATTCTATTAGCAATCCTTCTCTATAGTAATATACATAAAATTTGTTAAAATATATATTATTTCACATTATACATTGCAATGTGAAGAGGTAGTGGAGTTTTACTGTAGATTTGTTGTCTTCTTCATGCTTAAAACAAACAAAAGAACTGGAAATCAGGATTTTACTTCTTGGAAGCTTCAAGCCAAATAAAGATAAAGGATGCCCTTGGGCAGCCAAGATAATGGCAGCATCCTACAGCCCCCTGACAGGGGTCTGAAAGCCTCCCACCATATCCTGGGGCCGGAGATCAGGAACTCAAGCATGACCAGCTCCAGGGGCATCCGGACCAACAGACAACCAGAGAAAATGCTGCAAAAATAGAGTTGCTTTGCAAAGTTTTCCTGGGATTAGTAATCAGTAGTGGGTTTAAGTGATTAGTTCAGCCTTAGTGTACCTGAACACCTGAAGGGGAGAAGAAACCCATCTGCAACCACATTTGGGAGCCCCGATTTGGCTGGGACACCCCACATGCCGGAATCAATACTGACTCTTGTAGTTTTACACTTCGTATCCCAGCTTTTCTCCTTGGTTGGCATGAATTTTTGTGATGCATCCTAATTCCCCACCACCACAAGCCCCCATTGCCAAAACTCTGTGTTGGAGTCGCTGGATCTGGGATGGGGCTGGGGGGAGTCTGTTCCCCAGCCCGAGCCCCCCTCCATGGCAAAACCCTCTGTTTCCTTTGCAATTTTTTTTTTCCCCCAAGGGCACTTTCATAGTAATGCAAGGAGTCCCTCAAGGATCCCTACTGGGATAAACACCAGTATGATAGAATCAGAGACTCATTTAGGCTGGAAAAGACCTTTAAGATCATCGAGTCCAACCATTAACCCAGCACTGCCAAGCCCACCACTAACCCATGTCCTCGAGTGCCACATCTACACGTCTTTTAAACACCCCCAGGGATGGTGACTCCACCACCTCCCTGGGCAGCCTGTTCCCAGGCTGGACAACCCGTCTGGTGAAAAAAATTTTCCTAATATGCAACCTAAACCTCCCATACCTTCAACAATGACCATCATCAATGATGGTAGGGTTGAGGGCATCCTCAGAACATTTTCAGATGACACCAAGCTGAGTGGTGCAGTTGATTTGCTGGAGGGATGAGATGCCATCCAGAGGGACCTTGATGGGCTGAAGAAGTGGCCACATGTGGACCTCATGAAGTTCAACAAAACCAAGTCTTCAAAGGTTCCTTCCAACCCAAATCGTGCTATAAATCTGTGAGTCTCCTCATTTGCCCCTGTGCAAATGTGGACCCCAGGTCTGCTTTCACAGGTGATGGGTGCAACAGTCCATCTGGCACATGGCAGGGGAGTAGCCTCAGATTTTGGGGGCCACCGAGCCCCTAGGGACACACAATTCCTGTTCCGAAGGAAACACCCGCAGGAGAGACACCGGCCACAAGCATGTGGCAGTTTGTGGCCATGGCAAGGCACTGTATGTGTCATGCTCAGTGGGAAATAGATGGGGTCCTCCTGCGCCATCAAGGATAACCGAAGGCAGCACGGCGGTGTGGCAGGACCTTTGAGGCCATGTCCCTCTGCATCTTCTGGGCATCCAGAGGCTGCTGGGTTGGGGGATTTGGGGGCTTTCTTTGCCATGCTGAGGGGGTTGCAAGAGATGGAGTGGCAGCTCTTCCCAGCTGGAACAACCCAAGGCAAGGCCATGCCCCAACGCAGGCTCTGCATGATGAGTGTGTCAGGATCCCAAGTGGCTGTTCTAGCTTAGGGGGGTGATAGAGGACCATGGTGTGAGATGGGGAAGAAACTCAGGTGTGGGTAGCCAGGGCAGTGGTGGTGAAAAAACCTCTGTGGTCTCCCAAGGCTGGTGTGAAGGACACCACCTTTTGGAGGAGCCTAGCTGCGCTCACAGAGCAGGTCTGGTCAACCAGCGTGGTCATGGCTAGATGATGGCCATGGTGGTTACCTGCTTTCAGGATCCATGGTCTCCCAGGCAGCCCTGAGCAGCTGGAGAGAAGGCAACTCAAGGAGTTAAAAAGCCTATGTAGAAAGGGAGTGGGCCTGGGCACAAGCATCTCAACCCAACAGTTTGGGGCCAAAAGCCACCCTTCCACCCACCAAAGCGTTCCTGACATTTCCCCTATGTTTTTAAAAGCTTTTTCTTCTTTTTTTTTTTCTTTTGTTATTCTAAAGAGAAAATAGGTTTCAAAAGTCATATCCAACTGAAAAACCCAAAACATTTGTTCAAAAACAACAAGCCCAGGGACAGTCCTCCGGCGCTGAGTCAGCATGTGGCAGGGTGTGTGCACCAAGGGAGCCAGAGCAGGGGAAGGAGCCACCTGGGCCAATGCCAGCAATGTGCTCGCACACGGTCCCACAAGCCAAGGCCAAAATATTTGCAGACACCCGGGGCTGGCTGTGCTGAATAAACCACTGCTCAACCAGACTGAAGCTTCTTGGGCCACCACAGCCCATGTCCTGCTCGTGGGGACCTGCTGGGTGCCTCCAGGCTCATTTTTGGGGGGTCTCTTGTTTATTTATGGGCTGGCCTCATGTACCTATAGTGGGCAAGGTGGGAGGAGAGGTGGAAGGACAAGAGGAAATGGCCTCAAGTTGCACGAGGGAAGTTTTAGATTGGATACTAGGAAAAAATTCTTCACTGAAAGGGTTGTCCAGCACTGGCACAGGGAGGTGGTGGAATCGCCATCCCTGGAGGTGTTTAAAAAAGGTGTCATTATGGCGCTTAGGGCCATGGGTTAGTGGTGGGCTTGGCAGCCCTGGGTTAACAGTTGGACTTGATGATCTTTTCCAACCTAAATGCTGCTGTGATTGATTCTATTGATTGATTCTAAAGGTCTTACCTTGGCCGAACCGGGCCATGCGGTACACCTCCTCAGCGCCTCGGAAGCCCAGCATCCGGCACACCACATCTCCATCCTTCTTGTCCCAGCCATCGTCGCACACTGTGCCCCAACGCCGGTCGTAGAAGACCTCCACCCGTCCCTCGTGGGAGCCAGAGCCGTTCACCAGCCGAATCATCCCCTCCTCAGCAGCTGCTGGTGGGAAAAGAGAGGGAGGTCAGAGGGGCAGCGTGGTGGCATCTCCAAGTGCTGCCCCTCATCTGCCTTGGTCCACCTTCTGTGCCCTCCCTTTGGCATGCACGGCTGCAGAAAGCACTGGGTGATGGACCCTCAGGAGACCTGAGGACATCCCACCACTGTTGGGTATGGTACTGGAGGGGTCCCATCAAATCCAGGGTTTTGTTGGAGGAGGCTAAGCCTTGCAATGGTTATGCCAAGATGGGAAACCCATTTGCAGCCTAAAAGTGCTGCAGGGAGGGCAGACGCTAAGCGAGGGTCAGTCCTGAAGCCATCAAGGTGAGACCAGAGACAGCACAAGCTTGTGATGAGAAGAGAGACCTGAGCAACCGATGGAAGAAGCGAGATGGCAGCAAAACCAGGGCACAAAGAGTTTCCAAAAGGGACTATGAAAGGGGACAGCAGGTCACGAGGAGGCTCTTCCAGCCTGGAGACAGGACCCCGGATCAAGTCCACACTACCTGGCTGGACCCTGACCTCATGCTTGAAGCGAGAGGGGGCTCACACCAGTCTGAAATGCCAAACTGGGATGAGAGGACATGGCTTATCCTCCTTCCCACCACGGCATTGCTCCCTCCATGCCCAGCTGGCTGCTCAGCCTTCTTCCTCCCATCACCGCCCTCCTGCTAGGCAAGACCGGTATGGTCACCCTTCATCCTTCAGCCAGGGAGAGGCACGGGGCGGCAGTGGTTTATCTGACAGGGGAATGGCCGAGGACCTCAGCTCCAAAAACAAATCACAACGGCTCTTCCTCCACCCGCAGCCAAGGAAAGCCAGCAAAAGAAACACACCACAAACCCTGTTATTTGGGATGAAAAAGGGGTTGAACAGTGAAAAATCACTGTCAGGCAGCTGGGCTTGCTCTGTGACTCACCATGGGCTGGGACAGCCGCCGAGGGTGGAGCTGGGCTCCCCCAAACAACGTTGTATTGCAGCTGCTCAGAGATTTTTGATTTAAAGACATTTTCTGAACGCCAAGGCTCGGGTTTGGTTCTTCCCCCCCACCCCATCCATGCTCAACGACATTATTTCTCCAATGCAAAGATAAATGGGGTTTGGATTGCTGTGTGAAGCATTTCCAGGCAGGCCGAGATCTCCTCCTTGATGACCATCGATGCTCCAGCTCATCTCTCTACATCCCATTCTGGTCACTGGTGGAGAGGGGGTCAAGGGGCTGCGCCCCGCTTCTACACCATCAAACCCACCACCACCACAGCTGCCACTAAAGTCCCAGCAATGCAAAAGGGAACAAAACCTTCTTGTCTGTGATTTTGCCAGTACATGGACCATGGCAGGTTCTCAAGTGATGAATCCAAAAGGCCTCCACCTCACCAAGAGGTGACCATTGCAGAGGGAGTCGCAAAGAGCTGGGTAAAATCTGACACCGGTCCAAGATCTGCTCTAACTCCATGGTGGTGGGACGTTGCGGGCAGTCGTGCTTAGTTGAGGTCTCTTTAGGCACCCTGGCCAACCAAGCTAGTGACCAAGTTGGCCATGGTGGATGAAGCAGGGTCCCAGCCTGCCCCAGTCTCTCGGGGCTGGGGGGTGCAGAGTTAATGGGACATTTAGAGACCAGAGCTGCGTTTGGGACCTGCTGCACAGAGATGCAATGGGTTTTGGCACTGCTGACCAGCTGGGGCCTGCACAAAAGTTGCTTTTTTCATGTTTCAGACTCTGGGTTTTCCCTGGCTTGCTCCCAGCGGGAACAGGGCCACCTCCTCCAATGACCTCCAGAAAGCACAGTCCTTGCTTGGCCTTGGCACCAGCTCATCTCCCACTTCCAGGACCTGCTCAGGTTCAGGCTCAAGAACGAGTCTGGAAAACCCGAGTGTGTTTTACAGGATCTGGGCAGAGCATCAGGTTCACCGAGGAGCCAGGAAACATCTCCTGCTGTCCCTGAACCATCTCGCTGCTATTGTCCACAGCTCTGCTACAGACCTGGAGGGGTGACATCACATCTCAGCAGAGGGGCTCCTTTGGGATGCTGCTGGCTGTCTCCTTCAACCAGTCCCTGCTATCTGGGATGAGGTGTCTCCTCCCAGCCTTCGAGCAGCTTCACCAAGGCAGCTGCCTTGGCTCACCCCAGGGATGGTGTCATCAGCGGGCTGGATGAAGTGACTCTTCTGAGGCAAACATGTGCGCTGGAGCTGTGGACGCTGCCTGGAGCTGCCAGGGGAGCTGCTCCTGCCAAACCAAGCTTGTGCTGGGTCCAACACCAGTGTCCCCTGCTAGGGAGCCAGCCCAACCTCCCTGCTCCAGGCAAGGTCCTGGCCAGGGAAACCCAGGGTCCAGCACTTCTCCACTGCTCAAGTCAAGGTGGCAAGCCACACAGCATCACCTTCCTAGTTCCACATGTTTAGTGACCCTAGGCACCAGCACCTGGGGAGTCCACCTGCCTGCCTGATCTCCGAGCACCATGCAACACTGGGGCTTTGGAACCATCATCCCTCTTGCACCCTGGAGCATCCCAGGGCAGGGGATCCTTCCCTGGGTGCTGTCACCTCATGTCTGTGATGGCTACGGGAAAGAAATAGCTAAATGGAGCATGGAGCCCACCGGCAGGCATAACCCCCTCCATCCACAAAACCATCCTGCTCTGCCTCCAGAGCTGCCCACGTTCCCTGGTGCCTGGAGAACAGGCAGGTGACCGATGGTCCAGGACCAGTTCCCTATATCCAACATCAGGCGGTTGCTCATCCTGTCCAGGACCAGCTCCATATCTCCAACCCAAGCCAGTTGCCAGTCCCAAAGCCCTCATTCCTCCAGCTGTGAGCCTGTTCTCACCCCAGCTCTTCACTGGATGCTCTTCAAAGCCCATGTATGCTGGAAAATGATGACTGCTTCCCCAAGAGGGGGCAGAGATGCACAATCAGGGCACGGATCCAGGCACAACCAAGACATTCACATTAATCAGCAGGGTGAGGGCTGCTAATAAAGCCACAGAACTCAGCCATGTAAGTCCTGGCCACTACCCTTCCACTTAAGCCTCTAATAAGCATTGCTTAGAAGGCTAATAAAAGCTAATAAAACCCAGAAGTCTCCTCCGAAACCAGGGCCAGCTGCCTGTAACATCCCCACAGCCCTGCCCAGCCCAGCCCAGGGCTGTTTCAGTGCCCATGAGCCCTGGGGACTGCAGAAGCTGTGGCCAGAGCCAAGGCTGTGCCCAGGTACTGGCCCCAGCAAGCTGGTGAAGCCATCAGGAGACACACCAGGACCCAAGCAGGTTGTCCACCTTGTTGGGCTGCAGAAGGTTGTTCTAGTTCAGGCCCTCCTAGGCTGCAGCTCCAGAACAGCACAGGAGCATCCCAGCTGTGCTCTCTGCCTGCATCAACCTCCTGCCTGCAAAGTGGCCTGGCCTCAGCCATGTCGGAGCAGGTCTATGGCCCCTTCCCTCTCCAACACACCCAATAAACCCTGAGAGCATCATCCTGTGCATGTGCATTTGTTTTGCTTCAGCAATTACTTCCAAACCCCTTGACCTCCCCCTGGCCCAGCCCCCAGAACCAGCAAAACAGGAAAGGAAAAGCTAAAGAGGAGAAATAACTCCAGGTGGCTGAGAAAACAAGGGCCTGATTCTTTGCAGATGGGCTGAGATATCATCTCCTCCCTGGTAATGGACACCATCTGCCCCTGGTTCCCTGGGCTCCCCACCATCCTCTCCCGCTGCCCCTGCTCTGCTCTGGCCCCTTTGGTTTGGGAATATGGATGCAAACATCAAGTCACCAGGAGGTAGAGGTGGGGTGTGTCTACCAGGACATTAAATAGTGATATACTCCATCATTTGTACTTTGCAGAGGGAAACTGGCTGCGCTTGCCCATCAAGCAGTGGCTGGAGGGGACTGTGGCCCGCAGTCTTTGCTGGGGTGCTGGTGCATCCCACCATGATGCTCCTTGCTCCCCAGCTACCTCTGCTGCTGCTTCCCTTCTAACCCTGCCACATCCTTGCTCTTGCTTGGCACCACTGGGTGTCATGGTGGCTGGCAGCTGGGACCTGGAGCTCCTGCTTGGGTGCCTGAGGCAGGAGGGATATCCTCAGGAAGGCAAGAGGGATGTCCCCAAGGAGGGATGTTCCTAGGGTGGCAGGAGGGATATCCTCAGGAAGGGATGGCTCTAGAGGGGCAGGGGAGATATCTCCATGGAGGAATGTCCCTGGAGAGCCAGGACAGATGTCCTCAGGGAGGCAGGAGGGATGTCCCGAAGGAGAGATGTCCCTGGGGTGGCAGGAGGGATGCCCAAAGCTTTGAGGAAACCCTCAGCATCGCCAGGGGTCTCAGGGACAAGCTCCCTGCACAGCATAGCTGTAGCACAGCAGAGGGTGGGCAGGATCTGGCTCCAGGCTCATTCCCTGGCATTTCTTGGCTTGCCAGCCCAGAAAGCGAACACTGGGGATCAGTGGGCACTTGCTGGTCTTGGCCCCAGAGGAAATCCCAAAGCAATGGCAGAGCTGCTGGGCATGGGAGGTCGGCAGCACATGGTGGCCCAGGTGCCTCCATTCAAACAGGCATTTCCATCTCTAAGCCCTGGAAAAATGCTTCTTCGAGCCAATCCTGCCCTGGGGCAGTGAATGGGAGATGTGTCCTTCCAGGCCTTCATTTCTCTTGCTGCCAGCTCTAGGATGTCCCTGGGTTAGGGATGATGCTGTTTGCCAGCAAAACACCTGTGAGGGTGGGAGAGCTCAGCCCTGAGCTTGATCCTGTTTGTTCCCCGGAAAAAGCAGGCAGTGAAATCTCCCAACCAGCTTCGGGCATCCTCAGTCCAGCCCCATCAGCCTGGCCCAGGATCTCAGCACGCTGATGGCTCCTGGGGCTGCAAAGCAAAGTGCTTCCCCCTGCTTGGCTCTGCCTTAACATCACAACCACTTTCCTCGAGCATTCTCAGTCCTCGCATGATGCTGACATCCCTCCACCCTTCCCGCCAGCTTTGGCTCTTCCTTGCCCCGGCAGGACAAAAGCATGGGACTCAGCAGCCTTGTCCTGGCAGCAACTGCTGCTGTGCTGCCCTCTTGGCAGATGCATTTCCCCTGCAGGCTCCTAACCCTGCAAACACCACCAACACCATGCGCGGAGCACCAGCGAGATGACCAGGAGCAAGAGCTTACCCATGCTGCTGCCACCTCGGTCCCCTTTCTCACCCTTCGGGCCTCGGTCACCTGTGAAAAGAGCAAGCACGGGGCATAAATCTTGTTAAAATCAGATTTTTACTGGATATCCTGCTCTTAAGTAAAGCTGTGTGTCTAGCTCTTGGAGGGCTTTCTCAGTATGGGGAAACTGAAACAGCAAAAGATTTGTCAGCCCCTCTGCTGAGTCCCCAGCCACGCTGCATGGCGATGGCACCCACCTTCTCGCTCCTTTGGCTTCTCCTGGGATGCTTCTTTTTAAAGGCAGAACCAACCCGGCCCTGGGAAAGCACAGCTTCATGCAGGGTTTATCCCATGTGGGGCCAGCTGCTCCCCGGGCTCTATGTGTTTGTATTTCATGCCCAAAGTGGCTCTTTCCCTCTGTATCTGCCAGGGGGGGCCTGCCCTGGGTAACCCCTCAGTGGGGGGCTTGGGGCTGTGCAATACGTCCCTGCTCCCAGGGCAAGGTAAGGATGGGAGGATGGAGAACCCCCCAGAAATCCTCCTGGGGTGCATGTCCCTTAGCAGATGGAGGATGGAGGGCTGGTGGTCCCTCAAACCATCCCACCTACTCTGCTACCCCACCTGCCCTGAACAGCCAAAGCCCTGGCTGCAGGGCAGCAGCAGAGCAGGAATAGAAGAAAGCAAACCCTGAATTTGGGGACGAAAACCCTTATTTGGGGCTAAAACTGCTTCATTTGGCAGGGGTCAGGGACAGGGATGTGGCTTCTTGCAGCCTCAACGGAGCATCGACCCTTCCTGCATCCAGCTGGTGCCTCCTCACGAGTGGATTTGCTGAACCCAAACCCTGACCCACCGAGAAGCAATGATGCCGGGGGTTCAGACCAGCTGGATAAACAGGCTGCCTTCAAAACCACGCCTATTTCCATATAAAAATAATAAGCTCAATAATTATCTGTGTCATGGCTTGGCTTTCCCTGTATCTCGCAAGCACGGGCTGCCTCTGCCTGCATCCCACCACCTCCCTTAACCCCTGCCCCTGCTCCTGGCAGGCAGCAGCTGTGTTTTCCCGTGGTGAGCACCACTGAAAACCATTGTCCTGAGTGGGACCATGGGCTTGGCTTTGCTGGTCCTGGCTTTGCCCCAAGGCTGCAGAGGGAAGGGGCCAGGGAAGGCTCCGGGCTGCTCCTGCCAATGATGCTCCAGGCGAGTCCCAGCCCTGCAGCACAGCCCCGCTTCAATGTATCCTTCTCTTTTGTCTCCGTGTAAGAACAACAAACAACACACATACACACACACGCTCAGAAATTTCTTATAAAATAAAATATTAAAAAAAAAAAAAAAGAGAGACCGCGCAGGAAATTCTTGCCCTTTAACTTGGAGGCTCTGGGAAGGCGAGATTGCTCCCCTGGGCAGCCGCAGCTGTGTCAGATGGAGGAAAGCTGCCTGCAGCCTGCCCGCTGATGGGAACCAGATGACAGCAGCCCCCTGAGCAGCGGGAGAGAGGCCAGAGATGCTGCTCGCCAGCACGTGATGGTACTGGGACACTGGAGCAGCCCATGCTCTCCACCACCTTCCCTCCCCAGCCCCAAGAAAAGGGGGTTGGAAAGCAACAGTTACGATTCTGATGTGTTTGTCCTCAAAAATCCAGCTCTTCTAGAGCAGAAGCACTTTCCCTGCAGGGTCTGGGCTGCATCCTATAGGGCATCCTATAGGAATGATGGAGAGAGGTGAAGGTGGAAAGGTGGAGCTCAAGGGACAGGAATGTATCAGCTGCACTGGTCAGGAATGCTGTGGGCTGAAACTCCTGGAGTGAATAACTGCTGTGTCTTGCTGGTCACAGGAGGTGACAGCAACCAGGACAAGCTGGGGACTTCACAGATGCTGCAGGAGAAGGAAACACTCTTAATGATGGGAGACAACTGTCACAAATGGTTAGAAACCATTCAGAAAAAGACTGAGGCAAAAAAACTTGGCACAAATTGAAACCATACTGCACCGCTGCAAGAGGAACAGGCTGCCCAGAGCAGCTGTGGGTGCCCCATCCCTGGCAGTGCTCAAGGCCAGGCTGGACGGGGCTGGGGGCAGCCTGGGCTGGGGGGAGGGGTCCCTGCCCATGGTGGGGGGTGGGACTAGATGGTCTTTAAGGTCCCTTCCCACCCAAACAATTCTGTGATCTGTTTCTACAAAGTGGCAGGGCTGGCAGAAGGCAGCGGAACCCATGGTAAGATGTCTCCAGATCTGTTTCTACAAAGCGGCAGGGCTGGCAAAAGGCAGTGGAGCCCATGGTGAGATGTCTCCAGCAGCCGGGAATGTTGCGGGGAAAAACAAGGGCTCCTGGCACAAGGCAGAGCAAGACACCCAGCACATCTTCAGGGCCAGATGCTGCTCTCCTGGGAGCCCTGATTCGGGTGTCATTAGCCAATGGAGTGCACCAAGGTCTCCAAAAAGCAGTAGATAGGCTCAGCTTAAGGATGCTGAGCAGTTAAAAATGGGTCCAGGGGCTCTTGAGGAGCAGGAACTGGTTATGAATGGGAAAGGAGGAGCCAGTGCAATGGGAGCTGCTGGAGGAGGCAGTGAGGGCAGCCCCAGGAGCAATCCTGAGATCACCTATGGCCTGGGACGGTGACACCATGCACACCACCGTGCTCTCTGCAGGGCAGCTGGACCTCTCCCAGACGTCACTGGGAACAGCCCATCATGGGAGCTGATGCTGGTTTGGGGTGGGTCAGTGGGTCTAACCCAAGGCACACTGTTCTGGGTGTGCTTCCACTTCCCATCCCTGACCTGCACTGCTGCGCTAGGTTTAAGCTGAGTTGGTTTTTTGCTCTTTTTTTTTGTTTTGTTTTTGGGTTTTTTTTAGTTTCATATACATCTGGCAGACGAAAGACCCTTGAAAAGAAAGAAGCACTTTATGGACGATGCCAACAGATTCACGAGGGTGCTTTAAAACACATCCCAACCCCTGTGCCTTGTGCTTCCCTATCCGCCTTGGCTTCTCCCATGCAGTCCTCCAAGTCCCTTTATTTCCTTGCTCTCCTGGAAGGCTTTTCTCCTTCTTTTCTCTTTCCCCCCCCTTCCTGTCTCTCTTTTCTCCATAGAAGCTCTTTGATGAGCAGAGGACAGCCCCTTTGGTGGCAGAACTTGCTGACTTCACCCTGAGGTCAAGCCCAGCTTCCTGAGGTATCAGGGCTGGAGAGCATCCCCAGCTGGGGGCATCCCTGCGAGCTGGAATGGAGAGAGCCTTGGGGCTGGGACAGAGCCCATCAGTTCAGGAGAGCCCCTCATTGGCATCACTGCTGGTCCTACCAGGAGGTCCTATCCAGTGCCTTCACTCAACAAGTGTCAAGGTTTTGCTCGGCCATTTCCCACAGGAGGTGAATCGGTGCAGTTCCAGCTGTTCTTCTGGACTGTGCACACAATTCTGGCACAGACACTGTGACAAGTGACCCTCAGCTCTTCCCATGGCAGAAGCTTGGACCCCACCAACGTCCTGCTCCTGGGCATCACCTCTGTTCCAAAAATCAGTGCTTCTGAGAGAGGCGGGGCACAAGACCTGCATAGCTCATGGGAAAGGATGTCACCAGAGGAGGGTGGAAAGAGCTCCTGGGTGTGCAGGGTGAGGTGGACCACCATGGTCTCGCAGGAATCCCCAGGAGAAGCTGCCAAATCCCCATCTTCACAGGCAGAAAGATGTTCTGCCTTCAGCAACATGCCAGAAAACCTCCTCCTTGCTTACACATGGTATTTAGGAAGGGGACTTCTCTTATTGCCCTGAATTTATCTATAAATTAGCCATCCTTACCATGGCTCATTTACTGCTGTTTCCTCCTGAAAGTGTTCCCTGCATGATGTTCTCCACAGAAGAGTGAAGATGACTGATGTATACTCACTTTCCAGAATAATTTTCCTCATTTGGAAATGAGGAAAATAATACTCCACTGGGGTAATTTTGAGGGAAAATGCATCAAGGATAGGAAAATATCAACAAGGGAAAATACTCAGGACTCTGCTGCGGAGAGGACAAGCTGTCCCTTGACCAGGTCAGACCATCACTGTGAGACGGTTTGACCTGGGATTTTCGGTGAGGAGGCTCAGATGCTCCCCACCCCAGGACAGGCTGCATTTCCCAGGGAACCAATAGCTCTCTTGTGCTCAGAAGAAAGTCATTATAGAAGTGTAAGACTAGTGCTGCAGAAAAACAGGCCTTTACTTAAAGCCCGGTTTTGGACCATTGCCTGGCTCTGTCTGTTTCCTATAAATTTCAGAGAATCCCATAAACCATAGAAATTCAGTGCTTTCTGCCAGTGTGGTTTGTTATTTAATAGAGAAGGGGTTGGATGAAACCCTCTTATCTGAGCACCCCTGACCTCCAGGAGGTGGGAAACAGGGGCTGTAGTTTGGGGCTTCCTTCGTAGGGGACACATCCAAGCCCTGGAGATGACCTCCATCCACATAGGCCAGTAAGAGGAGGTGGAGGGCAGGACCCCTGTGCGGATGCTGGGCTCTGGTGGGACCTAGAGGTGGTTCATCCCTCCAGAGAGAACACCTGATGGCTTGGCCACTGCAGAGTCATTCTTACCCCAAACCAAGGATGCCTCTGAGAAATGCATGAGGAAGAGGGTGCATCAAGGCCACAGCCGGTGGAGCCCTGGAGACAGCTTAATCTTCTTCAAGCCAAGAGGCCTCCTCAGGTACAGGGATTACTCTATACCAATGAAAGGATGATAGCTAGAAGCAATGCACCAAATGGCAAAGGTCCATCAACGCTTCGGCATGTCACCTGACCCATCATCTCCCAAAACCAAGAGCAGAAGTGCTTCATCTCCCTGGGGAAGGGGCCTTGAGATGCAGACCAGCTTTGTGGAAGGGTCACCAGGCTTGGGGAAGTTGATGTTCTGCTACTGTGGTGTGCCCACAGCTTTCCCCCGAAGGCAGGGCTCTGCTGGGGGTGGTCTCCACCACCTCCTGGGCTGGTAAGTACTGGAGAAAGGCTTCAGCCTCAGGGTTGTGTCTCCAGAGAGCTCCTTGGTGGAGCTGTGATGCCCACCATGGGGTTTGTTAACACATCTCAGCACTGACCCAGCACAGCAGCTATTAACGTATCTGTCTTAGGGGTGGAAATGTGATGCAGGAGTCCATCAACCTCCTCCCTCCAGAAGGGACACATTCCCCAGGGATGTGTTTTGCAGAACAAACCTGGCATCAGGGTTTGGTCCTCTACTGAAGCCCAATTCAACCGGCCCAGGCTCCCTGGGATAATTTGTTTGTCTAATGAGTGCTTGGCACCGGCCAGTGAGAAAAGCCCACTTTCCTCTGCTCCAGGGAAGGAAAGGAAACTGCGGTCCCAAAACATGTTGTGGTTTTGGTTGGCGGACCTCGGCGTTTGATGCGCTGCCAGGAACATTTCGGCGCCGATGTCTCCCTTGCGTTAGTATCCAGGGGCTAGTTTGACCTCCTGCAGCATCAGACCAGGCGTTTTCATCCTGCAGCTCCAAGTCCCGCACCCCCACAACACGACATTGCAATCCTGGAGGCCAGAGTTATCTCCAAAAAACCCAAGAGACAGTGCTCCAAAACAAGCATGAAACGCTGGTTTCTCTGTTCCTGCAGCACATAGGGCTCTGTGCCCCACTGGCAGCCTCTGCTTTGGTGGGAGTGTGGAGACTTGCCCCAGCCACATCAGCCCAGAAACCCTGGGCTTCCAGTTAGATGGGGTGATGGAAATAGCACCCAGCAATGTCCTTCAAAACTACACGGCCCTGCATAAATATCATCTAACCAGTCATGTGGCCTGGAGAGCCATCTCCAGCAGCTAAGGGGACCCAGGTGGTCAGCTCGTACCTGGACTGGGGTGACTGGGAGAGTGGTGGGCTGAACAGAGCCATTGTGTCAGTAGGGTGGGTGATCACAGAAGTGATGGCTCAAGGGAAAGAGGACCAGATGGGTGCTAATCTTGCAGGCAACCTTCTTGCCTTGAGCTGCAGCTCTGGGAACTTCACGCTGCTCCCTCACTACAGGAGGTGGCCACTGGCAACACCTCATCTCCTGCGTCTTCTTTCTGCTTGGACCTAAAGCTTGCTGGGGCTGCACCGGGAGGCACTGGCACTGGGAGGTGGATGGCATATTTCTAGGAAAGGTCCTTCTAAAGTCACCACAAAGTGCAGAAGGGATAAAAGATGTGCTCCTGCCCCTAGACTGCAAGGGGCTTTCTGGTGGCATGCAAGATACAGAAGATGGCCACTTCTGTGGCTACCACATGTGAAGGATGAGCCACCAGAAATGATGTGGAGGTCTCACGCCAACCCCTGCCCCTGGCAACAACCAGCACTTTGGAGGACATACAGGAAAACTGGATACCAGCTCTAGCCAGCTCACCAGCGTGATGCCAAGTTTGCAGACAGAGCACAGAAAGACATATAAAGAGGACATTTTCCTTCAGCTTTCACACATGCAATTCACACAAGGAGCTCAGTGCATGAAAACGAGAGCTTGCAAGATGAATAACACATGGGACCTCCAGAAGCACAGCAACACCTGCTGCCTGGAGTGCTGCCTGCAGGGGCTCCGGGCATTTTCCAGACACAGACACTGGTCTGTGGCCATGGCCTGAGGTCCTGGTGGCCAGCGTGGCCACATCCAAGGTCAACATCATCCATAAGCATGAGATGAGGGGAATACACCATTTTGGCCACTGGTGACCAGGGCAGGCTGCAGGCAGGGCAGCTCTGCCCAGGGTGGCGCACCTGCCTTAGGGTGGATTCTTCCTGCCTCCCCCTGCCCACAAGGCATTTGGAGGCAGAAAGAGCATGTTTTAGGATTCTCCATCCCTTTTTAGGTTGCAGCGTGGAACTTCTTTTAAAAGGTCTCCTGGGACAAATCCATCCTGCTAAATAGATGCATGGCCACTTCCTACACCCACAGCTTCTCCCTGCTCTTAGCCAGGGTGTGGTGAGATGCTCCAAAACCACAGAGAGACAGGAAAGGTCACCAGAAAACAAACACAAGGCTATTCCTAAAACCCTGTTGGAGTCAAGCACGTGAGGGCAGCCCAGCAGGTCCCCACAGGGCTCTGGGGAGGGCTTAGTGCAGGCAGCACTGTCCGCCTGCCTGTGCTGAGCCCCACTACATGGCAGAAGCATCACAAACCCAACTGGTTTGCCCCTCTCCCTTCAAGCCCGACTCTCTCCACCTCTGTGTCTTGGTGGAAAGATCTCGGTGCAGAGGTTGCTTATGTGCATGCGCCCAGCTCAGCAAGATTTCCTCTTCCCCCAGGAGCTCCAAGTGGGTCCCAAGCCAGAGGACCCACCACTCTCACACCCATGACCAGTGTCTCTGTCCCTTGTCCCAGTGGTCTCCAGAACCAGTTTGCTGCCCAGCAAGCCCAGCCAGACCCCACGACCGACCCGGGAGCATGCACAGAGGCTGATCCTTACCTTTGAATCCCCGCATCCCCACTGGACCCGGAGGGCCAAGGTCTCCTTGGTCACCTTTCAAGCCACGTGGTCCTGGTGGTCCTCTCTCCCCGGGTAGCCCTGGGGTGAGGACAAAGATGCAAAAATGACCCTGTTGCAGCAGAGACCTACACAAACCAGATGTGTGCACGCACGTGCACACACACACACACACAGAGCAGACGTGCCAGCAGATGTGCCAGCTGGTCTCTGATTCTTTGCCAGGACTTTGGGACTATCAGGAGACACCTGAAAGTCCACCTCATCCTCTCTTTCTGCCCCTGCCCCTGGATACAGGACCAATTTAACCCATAGACAGGCTGGTGCTAATGCAGCTCTGAGCATCTTAAAGGTCAGATTAAGGTAACTGGGCTCCAGAGTTGGGAGATCAAGGAGGAAATGCAAAAAGCCAGCATGGAGCAGAGACTCCCAAGGAGGCATGATGTGCCCAGCATGAGTGGCAGGTCCCTTGCATCCATGCACACTGACCAGGTGAGTTTGCTGTTTATTGGAGAAGGGTTTGGACTAAAACCCTTTCTTTGAGCACCCTGACCACCAGGAGGTGGGAAATGGGGGCTTTACTCTGGGAGCTTGGGCTCCCTTTGTAGGGGACAAATCCAAGCCCCAGAGATGAGCTCCATCCACGTGGGCTAGCAAGGGCAGGTTGAGTGAGGGACCCCGTGCTCTTGGTGGGCTCTAGTGGGCTCTGGGGGTGGTGGTCCCACCAGATCAACCCAGCAGAGCCTGAGCCTAAGCCTGAGCCTGAATTTGGATTAGTTCCAAAGCTCCTTGGGGAGAAGCTCCTCCAGCACCCCAGCTCAGCCCCTTGCCTGGCACGATGCTGCTGGTCTCCCCTGCCTGTGTGGTGGGAGCCCTGGGTTCCCTTGGCACTGTGCCATCTGCCCCTCCTGGGCTGGGCTTTTCCAAACTTAGTCATATTTTTCTCTGGTTTAAGAGGAGAAAAAAGCTGCCAGGAGGAATTTGGGCACCAGCTCTAGTGGACATGGTCTGGGGATTAATGCTTTCCCTCCTATGTCCAGGCAGCACGTTGCCTCCCTCCCAGGTGGGATGCTGCAGAGTGTCAGGACCTGGCTTTGTATTTGGGTAGACGAGCTAGGGAAAAGGCAGGATAGTAGATTCGCTGGGAAAAAGGGGATTTACCAGGGATGCTTTACAATGCCTGGCTGCACCTGAATCTGACCTTACATCCAAAGGGCTGGTGCTGTGACCACATCCAGAAAAGCACCAGAGAAAGCAAGACAAAGACTTAAAAATAGTGGCCCTTTCAGCAGCTCTTCCTGAAGGTGAACCCTCCAGAGATTGTTTTGTTTTCTGTTTAAATAAAAAAAAAAAGAAGAAAAAAGAAGGAGAAAAAAAAAAAAAAGGAAAGAAGCCAGACAATGTATTTCTGATGCTTGTTACACCCAAGAAAAACAGCCATGAATCTGTCAACGCAAAAAAATATAGCCGTCGGTGAAACGAGCACGGGCAGCCAGCGCTGAGAAGGGCTTTGGGAGAGCGATCCGGTTTCCAGGCTGGCTCTGCCGCGCTTGGCTGGCCCTGCTGCCCACCGGGGAGCAGGGAGAAAAGGTGGACCAAAACGTGAGGTTTTCAGCCCAGCTCAGTACCAGCAGCTGAGATGCGCAGCGCTGAGGTGCTGAATCTGGCTCTGACACCGATAGTCCTACGTGGATCATGTCTTCAGCGGTCAAAGTGAAGCCAGGGCTGGACACCCTCTGGGATGGAGAAGATCCGTGCCTCAGGCAGGATCAATTGGCAAGAGGCTCCCGGGGACAGAAAGCCCTCACCAAAGGGGATCCTCCATCACCTCTGTGCCATCACTGGCTCCTGGATGCTAAACCAGTATTTCTAAGGTTTGATTTAAAATTAGAAAGGCTGAAGCTGAGTCCTGTTTCTCGGAGTGGGGGGCATCTTCTGTTCTTTTTCTAATTGCATTTCTCTCAAAAACAATAGTTAGAATTAAGAAGTGGGGGAAAAATGGCATTCTTTGCATTCAAAAAAGTGTCCTATGAAAAGCCTCAGAGCTGCAGCCGGTGGCTGAGTCACTCCTGCCAGGCTGGAGGGACCCCATGCTGGGTCCCCATGTGCTGCCAGGGGGGTGCAGGCCATAGGGCCAGCCCTGGTGCCTTGTAAGGGCTTGGTTTTAGAGACCACAGGGTGGTGGCCAGGTTCTGCAGGAACCTAGGCTGGGTGGCTGTGTCAAAGGAGCCTGGGGGCATCAGCCTACAGGTGATGGACCCTTGCGGCCTCTCGCTGTTCTGGGGCCAGCTGGGAGATGAAAGAAGCTTTTTGCCACTCAAGACTGGCAGTCTGGCAGGAGATGGGGCAGCAGATTAACCCCGTTGTTCTTCAAGACCTGTGCATAGCCAGCAAGGTCCCAAGAGATAGGTTGGGAAGTCACCAGGAGGCATCCCATTGATTCTGTGGATTTTGGGTGAAGGCTTGCAGGGTTATGGGCATCCTGGATGTGTTGTTCCTTACCTCGCAGCCCAGGCAGGCCAGGAAGACCAGGTTCACCCTCTATCCCTTCATTGCCTTGGTCTCCTTTAGGTCCTGGTGGCCCTGAAAAACAACAGGTATATTGGAGTGCAGCCATTGCACCCCAGTTTTGCAGCTGTGCAGCAGATATATGAGTGCATCCACCCACCCACCCTTCACTGGTTGTTATCATTTATCAGGTATCCAGGGACCTCTAATAAACACAGACCCCTGCAGACAGGAGCAAAGTGACAGTGAGGCAGCTTGCCAGCAGCCTTCTTCCATGATCTATGGATTTTAAAGGCCAAACATGACTCCATGAACCTGCCCCATGTGCCAGAAAATTTCACCTTGCAACTCCTGTGGTTCCACCTTGAGCATGACTCTATGGGAAATTCCAGTCTCCTGGAATTTCCTTTTGACCGAAAGTTGTGACATCTCCCATGAAATAATGTTAAGAGAAAATAATAATAATAAAAAAAAGAAATGCACTTTGGAAATGTTGAGATGAACCTTTAGGAGATGATTTGCATCACTGATCTCATCAGGAACTGGCCATTGGTGATTGCTTTTTGGTGCGAACTCTTGTGAGTGAGCAGAAAGTACAACCCAGTAACAGAGTTATGTTCCTCAGCCTGCAAAGGGCCAAGTCTGCAAATCTGAAAACAATTACGAGCTAAAACAATTGGAAGAAAGAATTTGAACAGAAAAGAAGAAAAGACTCATGGGACGATAGAAAATAGGGCAGAAAGAGGCCTGGAGGGGTCATTTGGTCTTTGTCTTACCAAGCCAGGGTGATAATTGGAAAATGCTAAACACTGTTTTCCTAGAAACCCCAAAAGCCATAATCTCACAGTTGTGCGGAAAGCTAACAACCAGCCAGGGCTACAGGCAACATGGTAATGCCAAAGGATCCGGAGAGGAACAGGGGGGATGTTTAGCAGTCCTAATGGGTGGGTAATTACGATCTGCAAATATTATGCAGAAATTAGTGGGTTCCTGAGCAGATGAACTGCAGCAAGCTCAGGAAACATCCTGAGCTGGAGATGGTCAGGGGCTGGGAGAAGACTACAGGGAAATATTGCCTTAGCTAGCTCTGGGTATCCTCTTCCCCAGGTGGTGCACATGTCTGGGCACTGAGAGGACATAGGGATAGACCCTGGGGACATGTCTCCTGTTGTCAGTTGGCAAATCAAAAGGACACAAAGAACAATGGACACCCGGGAGAGCTCAGTACAATGAGGAGGCGTAGCTGCTGGGAACAAGAGGAACCACATGCAGCAGGGACATTGGCTGGCCCTGGATAGGAGAGGCAGGATTCTCCATGATGGAGAAGGTCCAGAAATGTTAAAGAGCTGTTCCACAGGGGTACACAGGGCAGGAGCCAGGCAAGGTACACACTGTATGAAGGTGCTGGGGTGGATGGTGAAATACTTTAGTTCCCATAGCATTAAAGAAGGGTGTTACACAACAGCTATTAAATCAACATGACTCGGCAATGTGCATTTGCAGCCCAGAAAGCCAACTGTACCTTGGGCTGCAGCCAGAGCAGCGCGGCCAGCAGGTCAGTGAGGGGGCTCTGCCCCCCTGCTCCGCTCTGGTGAGACCCCCCTGCAGCGCTGCGTCCCGCTCTGGGGTCCCCAGCACAGGAGAGACACGGAGCTGCTGGAGCGGGGCCAGAGGAGGCCAGGGAGATGCTCAGGGGCTGGAGCAGCTCTGCTGTGGGGACAGGCTGGGAGAGCTGGGGTGGCTCAGCCTGGGGAGGAGAAGGCTGCGGGGAGACCTTAGAGCACCTGCCAGTGCCTAAAGGGGCCGGCAAGAAAGCTGGGGAGGGGCTTTGGGCAAGGGCAGGTGGCGATGGCACACGGGGGAATGGCTTTACATGAGAGAGGGGAGATGGAGATGAGAGATGAGGCAGAAATTCTTCCCTGTGAGGGCGGCGAGGCGCTGGCCCAGGCTGCCCAGAGCAGCTGTGGGTGCCCCATCCCTGGCAGGGCTCAAGGCCAGGCTGGACGGGGCTGGGGGCAGCCTGGGCTGGGGGGAGGTTTAGGTTGAATGATAACTCTAAAGGTCATCCAGTTCCCACCCCCCGACACAAGCAGGGACCCCTCCCACTACGGAGAAGGTAGAAAGGGAAAAGAAGATTGAGAGGGGACCTTAGCGATGCACACAGGTACCTTAAGGGCCAGTGTCAGGGGGCCGGGGCCGGGCTCTTGTCAGCGGTGCCCAGCGACAGGACAAGGGGCAATGGGCACAAACTGCAGCACAGGGAGCTCCGGGGGGGGGAGCAGGAAAAACTTCTTTCCCTTGAGGGTGCCGGAGCACGGGGACAGGCTGCCCAGAGAGGCTGTGCAGTCTCCTCCTCTGGGGACGTCCAGAGCCCACCTGGACACGATCCTGTGCAGCTGCTGTAGGAGAGCCTGCTTGAGCAGGGTGGGCTGGGTGGGCTCCAGGGGTCCCTGCCCAGCCCCACCTCCCTGGGGTGCTGTGGTATCTCCTGCCTGAAGGTCCCAGGCACACCAGCACAAGCAGTAAAAACTATACATGCCCCTAGGTCATGCTCCTGGGTTCAGATCAAGCTCTTCCCTACTCTGTTGCACCCCAACACAGCAAAGGTTGGGCTGCTGAAAGCCATTTGCATAAACAAAACAGATGCTTACCCACTGCAAGCAAAAGTTAAAGAAACCCTAGAAACATCTACGGTAGGAGCCACTGAGGAAAGGTCTCCATTTCATCACCCTGACTTTGCCCCAAGCATCCTCTGCAAAGATGTCCCACACCAATGGCACTGGAGCACAACGCCTGCTGACATGAAATGCCTTGCTTCCCCCACACTGGCTTCAGCATGGCTCAGCTGAGGTCCCCTGTGCGGGGGCAGCTCCGACAACTGCCATCTGTTCTGGTTTTATGAGCACACTGGGAAATAACCCACACTAGGACTCCACCTCAATTCTATTAACCCTGGAAGGGACGTGGGAGCTGCCTGCTTGGGGCACCTCTCGGTCGGATGGGTGTTGGAGCTGCCCTTCCAGCTTAAAATCAGCTGGTACAGTGCAGCCCCCCAGTCCTCTGCCACCATCTCATCTCACCTCACCTCATCTTACTTCTTCTACCATCTCAGAAAACCATCCCATGGGACATTGAGGAGGTCAAGGGCATGGACAGGCTAATAAGGGAACTAAGTTTCATGGAGAATGACCACGGGCAACAGACAATCTCATCTGCTTTGTAAGAGTTGGAGGCTGGGAGAACACGGCCTGGCATGGGATATGTTGGCCCTTATTCCCTTTCCCTAATGCCTGGGGTTAGAAATGGTGCTTGGGGATAGGCAGATTGTCAGGCCAATCCTGTTTGCAGGCTTCTAGGTTTTGGCATTCGTCCTTCAGAGCTATTCCCACAGTAGTGAGCCCTGTGGCCCATCAGCCACCAGAACCCTTCCTCTTGGCTACATCCAGTCAAATCCATGAGCAGAGATGGTCCCATCCCCAGGGAGAGCTGGTGGGTTGTGACACAGGGAGCAGCTGGGGTGGAGGATGGAGAAGCACTGGGAGGGGCGGCTGGGAGAGGCTGAGCAGCACTGCAGACACCATGCCAAGCTGGTCCCCACCCCGCAGTGTTTGAGGTTTGTGCTCAGGAAAGAAAACCCCAGCCCAGATGCACCCATGCTTCACCCTCCTGCCTGCACAGGGCTGGGCTGCTTGCTGCATCAGCAGAGGAGAAAAGCCCTCCAAAACCATCAGGATGAGGACTTCCATGACGTGCACACATCTAATGGCCAGATGGGACCGTTGCAATCACCCTGCCAGACCTGCTGCAAGCCAGCACATCCCACCCAGTGAGTTATGCAAGCAGATCCAGGCAGGCGGTGGATCCCAGGCATCCTCCCTCCTGGTGACACTGTTATTTAAGACCCAGAGCCACTCTGCGCTGCAGGGCCAAGCCCTCCCTAAGACATGCGAGGTCCTTGGCATGATCAGCTTCTGGAGACAAGCCCAGGGACCTCCCCAAGCTGCCATCACCAGCAAACAGCCTCAAAAGCGAGAACCCAGGGTAGCTGAGGTCTTGGGGGAAGGAAAATGCACCCCCAAGCAGGCAGCCCCACACCTCCCAGGACTGGCTCTGTTGGCGCAAATCCAGCCGGGAGCAAGGTGGATCCATCCAAGGACATTTGAAGCCGGGGTAAAGCCAGCTGGGCACAAGGATCCTAACATTACCCATGTCCCATCACTGCCAACAGAAAGCAGGGAAGGAGGAGGGATGGGGAGAGGGGAAATCAGGGATGCCAGGAATGTGTCAGGGCAGCAGATGATAAATCAGGTGCTGGCCCATTGGGAGGGGGGTTGCTTTGCTTTCTGCTTATATTAATTGGAGTAACATGGTGCACGGGTGTCGGGCTCTGTGGTGGTTCTGTTCCTTGGTGGCTTCATCCAAGAGACTGTAATATCCTCCCCACAGGAGTGGGGGAAAGAGAGGGCACTGGGGGTGGGCGGGCAGCTATGAAAACCTCAAAGCAGTGGGTGCAATGTGGTCCCAGCAGCCCTGACCCAGCCATTGGGAGCCAATGTCCCCCAAGGACCAGGGAAATGACCCCAGTGAGCTGCTGGTACCCAAGGGTGGTGGCTGGCCTGGATGAGGAGATGCAGTTGTTGTTCAAACCACATCTGTCCCTTCTTGGCTCAGCAGACAGCCAGAGAGAACAAGTGCCTTGGCGTCAGCCCCTTCCTTCCCCATCTGGTATTTCAGCTGGAAGCACCAGAAATGAGCAACAGCCCATTGCATCTCCACAGGTGCAAGCCAACAGCCTAGAAGTGGGACAAACAACTGCCCCACAACATCTTGCTCTGCCTCCAAGGGCTTCCATGGGGCTCTTCTGTGTTCCTTCATGGTTTTACCCCCTCCCATGGCCAGTTCATTCACCAGTACTATGATCAGGTCATGGCATTTAACAGCCATGAATGTACCCTGCGTGAATTTATCCAGCTCCTTTGGGACCCGCTTAGGTTTCTACCTCCACAAAGTCCTGCAGCAAGAAGCTCCAGCTGGGTGAAAAGGTGGCATGCAAGAAAGGGCTGAGCCTCTCCTGGGCTTGCTGCCCACCATTTCATCGGGTGCCCCTGTGCTCCTGCCATAATCCATGAAGATGTCCATGACTTTGCTGGCTCCCATCACAGTCCTGTTTGGCTGCTCCTGTTCCTGAAGAGCCTGACCCTTTCCCATCCCCAACATCCCACAAAGCCAAGCTGCTCCCAAGGAGCGTAGCTCCCTCCTCTCCCTCTCCTACTTTAGCCTCTAGAGATCTTTGAAGCAAAAGCTACTTCTCCCTTGGTGCAGCACAGGGGGACCCTCCTCTTGCTGCTCCCCAGTCACATCAGGCAACTGGATTGGGGTCCACCACAGCAGCCATGGGTTTCTCCAGTGCAGGCATCTCCACCTGAGCTGGTCCCCTTGGAGCTGGGCTGTCCTAGGAGACGTCGTGCTGTGGGATGCAGAGAAATGTGTGATCCCACAGCAGCAAGACAGTAAGATATGAAACAGCTGGAAATCGCTGACATCCGAGAGGAAGAAATGTCCAAGCAGATGGTTAACCCTGTCCATACAGCTACGCCCATGAGGTAACCATGTGACAAATGGCTGGACCTTGCAGGTAATTAAGAAGAAGGGAGATGCTTAGTAGACTGAGAAGGAGAATTACCAAGGCAACTATATAAATACCAAAAAAAGGGGATCAGTAAAACTAGAGTCAATGGTCAAGAGTTAGCAAAGAGGTGGGAGATGCCCCAGCCCTGGCAGTGTTCAAGGCCAGGCTGGATGGGGCTCTGAGCAATCTGATCTAGGGGAAGGTGTCCCTGCCCATGGCAGGGGGTTGGATTAGATGGCCTTTGAAGGTCCCTTCCCACCCAAACCATTCTGTGATTTTATGATTCTGTGATTTGGGAGGGGCTGAGTGTGTTAAAGGAGGAGAAGACGGGAAGGGGAAAATGGAGTAAAGAGGATTTTTTTCCCTGACATCTTTGAGGGAACCTTAGGAGCTTTCTTCCTAAAATGGGTGGAGGAGCATTTGGAGGGTCCCAGAGTCCAAGGTGATGGAGATATCTGAACACCACAGACACCTAAACAGTGGTGCCTGGTGGATTTGATACACCAAAGAGTACCAATACACCAAAGAGTACCCAAGGCAACCCCACAGGAACCATTCCCACCACCACCCAAAGCACTGAGGACACCCCCTTCCCCACAACAGCTTCATGCACCAGCGAGGGAGCTACTTAAAAGGGACACTCAGCTTACCCTGTATCACAGAGATGTTCTTCAGCGCAATGGAGTGCTCCCAGTCCTTCAGCCGCAGGTCCTCTGTCACGTTGTTGAGAATGGCCAGCTCATGCTTCAGCTGCTCCTCCATGGCTATGTGGATGAGGCGCATCTGCCGAGCATCTTCAGTGGCATTGCTGATCAGCACCTGCAGATCCTGGATGCGAGTATGGTGGATATTCACGTCGTAGGAGAAGGTCCTATTCATGGTGTCCACAGCCCCACTGATGGTTGTCACCTGGTCACTCAGACTCTCCACCCTGCTGCCCAGGTGGCTCAGGAGGTGGTCGTGGTGCTGCAGCAGCAGCCGGCTGCTGTTGCCTTCCACGGAGAGCTTGTATATCTCCTGCTGAGCCGTGTCGCTCTGCTGTGTCAGGCTGTCCCAGAGGCTGGACACTGCCTTGTCAGTTTGGCTGGCCTGGGTCTGCAGGCTCCAGAGAAGCCCTTCCAGCTTCTGCAGTGACCCCGTCATGAGGAACAAGGAGTCCGAGTGGTTCTGCAGGAGGTCCTGCAGCCTCCAGATGTGATCCAGCATGTCCCCCTTCAGAGGTAGGTGCAGCAGCTTCAGCTGCATGTCCCGAAAGCTCTCGTTGAGGTGGTTGACGTTCCCCATCAGCGCCTTCAGGTCCTCAGGGGAAGTCTGTGGTCTGGAGACTGGAAGGGATGGAGAGGAATGGGGCATGAGCAACCACCCCATGGAGGTGGGACCCTCCTGAGAGGTGCAACCCCACCTCCTCCCAAGGAGTGCTTGGACATCCCCCATTCCTTGGTGCTTGGAGGTGAAAGCCCTACCTCAAATGCCAAAAGGTCCATTGCATCAGCCCCTTTTTGGCCCCACGGTTTTCTCCATGGTTGGAGAAGGAAGTTAGCTGCTCGGGGCTGGAGAAGGAGGCACCTCACTCAGGAAGGACAGCAAATACTCCCAGAAGCTGTGGGCATTGGGTTGGCTCTGGGCTTTTTAGATAGGTCATGATGCATCATGGCTTTGCCCGTCTCGTGTTTGCCTTTGGTCAGAAGACTGGCTGCTAACAGCATCCACTTTCCTTTCCTAAATCCAGACCTTAAAACTGCTTCTTCCCCCACTGAGGCTTTAATTTTAATTTTAGCAAGCAGGTTCCCCTTCTGGCCACTGATCTTGGACCTGAGCTCAGCCCCTTGCTCTATAATGAAGACCATCGAGCTGGCTTGACAGGTCTCCACAGCTCTGGGTGTGGTTTGCTGTCAGCCTCCAAACACTACATCCTGCATCCCAGGGCTGCCAGAGCTCTTCCCAAGGGAGGAAACCCACCCTGGCTGAGGAGTATCCTTCACCCCCTGCCTCTGCATTTCCAGTGGCAGAGAGCTCCCAGCCATCCAGGCACCCACCCCAAACCCCTCCTGGCCTTGCACCACCTCCCAGAGCACCAAAGTTTGGAGAGGGAACCTGGATATCTGGGTAGAACCTTTTGCTCTCAGCAGCTCCTAGCACTGCCCCAGCAACCCCATGCCCAGCAAGCCCAGCAGCACCCAGTATAGCCCAATCCTTGACACCATCACCCCACTGCATACCTTGGTGCATCCCAAAAATGCTCATCCAGGCAGGGGACTAGCATTTCCTCCCTCTGCCTTGCATTGGTGGAGGGTCTCCAATGCAGCCTGGGGTGGGGGACTCAAAGCCAAACCCACACAAATAGTAAGAATTATTAAAAAAAAAAAAAAATCCCCATTGTTCTTTAAGCTGTGGTGGGGCTTCAGCTGGCACAATGCCGTGGGCTGGCGTGGGACCAGCCTGGCAGCTCACCCTCTCATTTCCACACAGGAGAAACCAAGCAAAGGCATTTGGTTTGAATTAAAACTGCAGGAGGAAGGAGAGGGTGAAGGCAGACGTGCACACGCAAAGGCCTCCAGCCCTCCCTGGGCTTGGGGCCACCCGCAGCAGTGGCACTACGTGCCCAGAGGGGACCCTCTGCGCCTGGGGAGGGGCCTCTGGGAGGGCCAGTGGGTGCTGAATGGAGCAGCATCTTCCAGGCACCCAAGGCTTCTTTCCTCTGTTAATTAACCCTTGTTAATTAATCCCACCACTGGCCTGTCCCAGCTTTCCAGGGTACAGTGTGTCACCTCGGAGCAATCCTCCTGGAGCATGGGGACATTGTTTGGTCCCCTCTGCATGTCCCTGCTTGTCACCTACATCACTGCAGGGGGGACGTCTCAACATCACTGTTTATCGCTTGTCCCTTCGTGCCAGGCACCCAGTGGACACCGGCTTTGCCCACAGTGGGTCACAACAGGCAAAGCAACCAGGCGACATGCCCAAGGCCACCTCGCGAGAGGGAAACGGGCAAGGGAAGTCCTTGGGGAAAATCACCATGGAGCTGGTGAAGGGGTGGGTGCCACTGCCTTCTGTGTGGGTGACCAAACCTGCTCTGTCAAAGCCTTTCCAGACCCAGCGTGCCCATAATGGATGCAGAGACAACCGTGGCTTTCATGCAACGCCACCAAGGGGAGAAGCAGCCCTGTGTGGCCAGCACAAGGAGGAATGACCCCAACCCCAGGTCCTGTTGTTGGCTGAGGGCTCGGAAACACGGGCGAGCTCCCCTTCTTCACATCTGCAGTTAGCTGCAAAGCCTGCAGCGTTCCCCAAATTCCCACAAATCCCTTTCAATAACCAGTGGAGATCCCCACGGCTCTCCTCTGCCAGCCCCAGCACCACAGCCACCAACCAAGGCTGCTCCAGAGCATCCTGCAGCCAAAACCACACCAGGAAGCTTCCTAGCAGCAACACCTCCAGCCTTGGGCTGCTCCATTCATGCACGTGCCTGCATGCCAGAAGGTCTCCTGCCTCCCAGATCTTCTGCTTCCCACTTTGCACTTTCTGGCATGGTAGGATGGACTAATCCTGCTGCAAGGCAGAGGCACGGACATTGACCCACTCGGCAGGTGAAGCTGCAGGGCAGGGCTACAGGCACAGGGCTGTCAGAGGAGCTATGTGGGCCCATGCCACCCTCCTCTATTTCTGTTCTTTGCATGAAAGCAAGAGCCGGGAGTTGGGGAAGTGTTAGAGTTGCTAGGACCCTGGAGCACACACATAACTGCATGTACACGGCTTGTGCATACACGCACACATTCCCACATGTATGAAGGCATGAGCACAGCACATGCTTATGCTCATGAAAATATGCATGCCTGTGCATAGCACAGGTATACACACATGTATGCACACAGCACACACATGCATCCAGTGCACACATGCAAATGCACACACATGCATGCACCCAGCATAGACACGCTCCCTGCCATGGGGCCTCAAAATAGACCTGGCAGCACAGGGGGTGAGCTGACAGTCCCCAAAGGGCTGCATGAGCAGCTGCTCCCTCTCCACCATTTATTATGGGGACATACCATCTTCCTAGCTGTTGTCCCCAGCAGTAATTCAAGGAGAGAAAGTTTACAAAAACCCCATGGTCCTACCCCAAAATCCCTTCTGCCACTGCTGAACAGGCCAACACCAGCCCCGTGCAAGGTTGTGCCTTGCACATGTGCTGGTGGTCGTGCACATGGGCGTGAAAGGTACTAAAAACCTAATGGGCATCCGATGAAGGCAGCAAAGTAGAGCCCTGGAGAGACAGGGGGTTTCACGCAGGTAAGAACAGCTTGCTGCAGGAAGGTTGAAAAAGTGCAAGGAGAGAAAGCCTTGAGGTTACTAAATATACATATATATGCATACATATATGCACATGGCATGATGCAAACGTGCATGCATGCACCTGCCTTCTCTGCACGTCTGCATTGCAACCTGTGCACACACACCCTGCGCCATGCACACGTGCACTCACACAAACGTTTTCGTACCACAGGGACCGCAGGCAGGAGCCTTGCAGAGGGGACAAGCACACACAAGCACAGCTGTGCATGCACACCCCTGCACTACACACCATTGCTGCTGCCGGGACCTGCACCACAAACAGGCACCTGCACCCTTGCATGCGCCCAAAATCTCTCTCCTCCCGTTTTAGGTTCACATATGGCCAAGGTGATGCTGCAAAGCAGAAATGTACATGCTGGATACAACTGTTTCACCACACTTGGCAATCCAACTTTTGCAGCATGACACAGCTGCAAAAAAACCAAGATGCTGCGTGCAAAGTCTTGCAGGACACCTCCATTTGGTCTCCAAGCTGGAAGCACTGCTGAGGATTTGGACCCAGCTATGAGCCCTGGGGCATTGCCACCAGCTCCTCTGGGTTTTATTTCCACAAGGAAGTCAGGCAGGTGCTCAGTGTGAGGTTCACCTTGCTACTGGATGCACAATGGGCAGCGGGTCTGGGCATCCCAAACCTCCAGCCCAAATAGGAACTCAGCACCCTACGGCCCATTTCTGCATGAGAACATCTCCAGCGTTTTGGAAAGGGTGGAAATGAAACTCTGGGCTGAGAAAATGGCTGCAGGAGAAGGTTTTGGGGAAGGATGGGCAGGATAGGGAGCAGGGGATGGCGGGGAGTAGCTAGTACTCAGCTCCAGCATGAGTCTCAGGACTTATTAGCACAGGCACGGGGCCACGCTGCCGGCAGCTTTTGGGCACCTCAGGCTTGCTCTGTGTCCCCAGGGAGACACCAGCTGCAGGCACAGACCCAGTTTGGAGCCAGCTCACAGGGAGCAGGAGTTTGCACTGGAGCTGACTAGGGAGTGCTCACGTGATGGCTGGCCACAGGGATGCAGCTGTTGCCTTTATCACCACCAGCATCCTCAGAGCATGAGTTTTGGGGCTACAGCTCTTGAACTAGAGGGTGCTCATTTCCTTGGACACTTCTACCAGGCATCCAGGGGTGTGAAGTGTGGAAATGTGGCCAGCTCTCAATGCAAATATGAGCATGAAGATGGGGTGCAAGTTGGATGCCCATCCATATGCATGGTTCAGATGCCCCCACGAAGGTGCTTGGCTCATTAGCCGTGTCCTAATGAGCCCTGCCTGGCCTCCCACTGCTGCAGAGCTGCTCAGGGCTGGGTGCCTGGGGTGCCTGGGCATGGGGCCAGGTGGGGATTCGGATTCAAACACCAAAGTGCAGGTCCGTGCACGCAGGCGGCTGGGATTTAACCCAGACCTTGCAAAAAAGCCAAGGTTGGAATCCAGACCTTGGGCTAGGTGCCTTTTTAGTGGATGGGGTGTTTGTGTGTGTGTCAGGGATGGGGAGAAAGGGAGTGTGCACCCCCAGGAGACAGAAAACTGCTGCCAGGCTTGCGAGAGAGGATATTAAAAGCAGACTGCGTTGAAACCACCCCGGCTCTGTTGCTGAAAACATCCTGTTTCCGCAGCTCTGAGGTGGTTCATGGTATTTTTGGCAGTTTACTCATTTTCTAACCCCTTTTCACAGAGCACGTAGTGAGTTGCAGGACACCTGCCCAAGCCGGCTTCAAAACTATGCCTAGGGCAGCTGCCTCGCCAAAACCACCAGGTTAACATGCTGGGGACATCAGCACATGTTGGAAGGTTATCTCCAAGGGGGGCTGGTTTCCCTCACAATGCCCACTCCTGCTGGGAAGCACTGTGGCGTGTGGAAGTTTCTTTCATAGACTCACATAGAACCACAGAATTGTTTGGGCTGGAGGAGACCTTAAAGGCCATCTAGTCCCACCCCCTGCCACAGGCAGGGACCCCTCCCCCCAGCCCAGGCTGCCCCCAGCCCCGTCCAGCCTGGCCTTGAGCACTGCCAGGGATGGGGCACCCACAGCTGCTCTGGGCAGCCTGGGCCAGCGCCTCGCCGCCCTCACAGGGAAGAATTTCTTCCTCATCTCTCATTTACATATCCCTTCTTTTAGTTTAAAGCCATCACCCCTCATCTTGTCAAAAAGCCTTGTAAAAGGTCCCCCTCCATGTAAGCTGGAGCATACACACACATTTCTGTGTGCATTTGCACACGTATGCACTTTCCAATGATGTTTTTGGGAATTTTCCTCCTTTTCCCTGGGGGAAGATTGGAAGCAGTGGAGCAAGCCAGGCAGAGCATCCCTGCTCTGTTGCTGGTCCTGGGGTGAAGGGATGCTGGCAGCCCAGGGTGTGGACCAGGAGCACAGTTTTCCCATCACCCTTGTCCAAACAGTGTGGTGAGAGTTGCTCTTTGGGGAGCAGCTGGAATATCACAGCTGCACATCCCTCTCCAAAGAGCATCAGGCCTGGAATTGAGCTGGACCTCCAGCACTCATATGCCCTGGGTGGGATGGTGTCTGCTCCAGGTGGGACCTGCTCTGAGCGGAGACCTCACCACAGCTGTGGGAGGACAGAGGTGGCATCAAACAGTGATGTCCCTCTAGCATCGCAGGTGGCTCTCCCCAACCCAAGGAGCAGGTGAGAGCAAGTCTACTTCACTAAATGCTGTATCTTTCTGTGCACCTTTCCCTCTGATGGGAGACAAGGGATGCTGGGCAGAAGGTCTCAGCTCTGGTAAGCCGGTGTTTGGTCTCCAGTAGCACAAAGTGGAATTTTCCATGGAAAAACCAAGCCCTCCACCGTTATGGGTGCTCATGAATATCTAGTCCTGGTCCTCCAAGGACCATCAACTCCAACGTCAAGGTTTCAGCCACAGACACCTGAAGCTGAGAACACCTGAAGCTGAGAACCGTCAGAGTTGTCTCCCCAGGCTACATGTGCATCCCAGGTGGATGTGGTCTCCTCGCCCTGTTGCAAGACCAACCTGTGCCTGTCGTTTTCCTTGATGTGATAAGACCACTCCAGGCACCCAGAGTCGGCAGAGCTGGCTCCAGACCTTGTGAGTCAGCTACACCCAAAGCCAGAGGCTTGGCTTAAGGTTCCCAACACACAGAAAGCCATAATGAAAGAGATTATTTTTCTCTGCATTTTCCCTTTCTTTTTCCAAGATTGTGGTCCACAACCTGGGGGGTAAGGTGGTTTTACTGAGGTCTTACTGAAAGCTGAAATCCTGCCAGTCACGGGACTCCAGGAGGTGGGGCTTTGAAGATGCCCGAGATGGTGAGCCTCCAGGTCTCCCCACCGTCAGCCGATGCCATAATGTTATTGTTATTGCTGGAGCTGCTTTTGGGTGAGCAGCTGTAGCTCAGCCCAGGACAAGAGCGCCTGTCCCGAGCTCTTTGCACAATTCATGGCATCCCTCGCTCAGGGTTTCACAGGCCAACAACAACATTAAAACAATGTAATGCAAGAAATAAGGGGGAGAGGCTTCAAAATTCCGGAAAACCTTCTCTGTCCTTTCCCCTTCCCAAGAAAAAACTAAATCCACCCTTTGCAAAAGACACAGGCTGCCTTCACGGTGCTGGCATTAGCACAGCTGGAGTTAAACATGACATCCATCACCCCCCCAGCTGCCTGAAGCAGGCAAGGCACTGGCAAGGCGCAGAAAATCATGCCAAAGGGATGGTGCGGGGGCAGCGCTGCCCTGCCCTGCCCAGGCCTGGAGAGCAGCTAGTGGGGATTTGGGGCTGAAAAGGCAGGGCCCCTTATTCCCTCCCCCTCCATGGATGCTGGGGTTAAAGCTGGGAAGGAGGTGGGTGGGAAGCGAGGAGCTGGTCCTTGGTGGCATTTCTTACCCAAGCCTCCTGTGGCACCCACCCAAGCCCCCCCCCTCCCCAGCAGAGCCCCACACGGGGGTGGTATGGGTGCAAGGCGGGGGTACTGGGACTGTGGGTTAAACCAGACATCTTCCCAAACTGCTTCCAGCACAAGGGGGAAACCAAGCCTGGCAACGCAGACCACATGGGATCTATATGCAGGGATGAACTGGGGCTGGGAGCAATTACAGGCATTCGCAAGCAGCTTTCTCATCCCTGCGCTCACCAAAAAGCTGGGAAGGGGAGGCAGGAGCCTTGCTGGCACATGTGGGATGTGCTGTGCAAGGATAATGCCCTGTCTGCAAGCTGCTTGGACCTCCGTCACTGATGGAGCCAGGGCTCATCTTTACCCTAAGCAAAATGGGGGAGCTGGTGCAAACCCAGAAGCTTCGACCTAGTGATGGGAATGATTTGAGCCCAAATCACAGGGCTCCTGAGCCTCACCATCACGAGCATACGATGCCTGGACCCTGCAGCAACTCCAGCCTCAAAGCTTAAATCAAAACTGCTCCAGATGGGCAGTATGGAGCTGGCATGGGCTCATGTTGTTGCTCCCAAGGAGCTAAAAGCTGGATCCCATATTTCCCTTCCCTGGACACCCTCCTGAACACCTCTGCAGAGATGTGGTCCCATGTCCATAGCCAGACCCAGCTCCCTCTGAGCTCCTGCACAGGGGAGCATCACCCTAGGGTACCACTGCACCATACAGGGAGGGCCTAGGTTCAACACTTACCTGCGAGAATGAAGACCCCAACGAGGATGAGGAAGACGAGGAGGTAGAGTCCCACCACAGCATACTTCAGTGCTGCCAAGGAGCCAAGCCGTCCGCAGCGTCCTACTGCCTTCATCCTCTGCCCGGGACCTGGGGAACAGGGCAAGGTGTCAGAGAGAGCATCATGCACCCAGTCCACCTGGGCTCCATCTCCCAGTGGGAGAAAATATTGCAAATATAATTTTGGCAATGCCTCATGGGTGTGGGCACAGCTCTGCTTGCCCCAGTGTGGACCCACACAGCCTTCCCTGAGTCGGGACCATGGATGCTGGCACAGGTCCACACTCCCAGGTAAAGGCTCACATGCAGCCGGGACACCACCAGCAATGCTGATGGGGAGGCTGTGCAGCAGATCATCTTGGTGTGCCATCACACAGCATGTACAGGACAACCAGGCAATCGGGCTCAGCCAGCACAGGTTTATGACTCACTCCAATAAAGATACTGAGGTGCTGGAACGTATCCAGGGAAAGGCAGCAGGGCTGGGGCACCAGTCTGATGGGGAGTGACTGGGGGACCTGAGAGTGTTCAGCCTGGAGAGGAGGGGGCTCAGGGGGGACCTGATTGCTCCCTACAGCTGCCTGGGAGGGGGCTGCAGCCAGGGGGGTCGGTCTCTGCTCCCAGGTCACAAGCGACAGGACAAGGGGGAACGGCCTCAGGTTGCACCAGGGCAGGTTTAGGTTGGAGACTGGGAAACATTTCTTCACCGAAAGGGTGTCCAGCACTGGGACAGGCTGCCCAGGGAGCGGGGGGAGGCACCATCCCTGGGGGTGTTTAAAAGATGCGTAGATGTGGCGCTTGGAGCCATGGGTTAGTGGTGGGCTTGGCAGTGCTGGGTTAACGGTTGGAGTTGATGATCTTAAAGGTCTTTTCCAGCCTAAAAGATTCTGTGACAGGCAGGTCCTGCTTGACGTGCCTGATCTCCTTCGATGACAAGGTGGTTCAGCGTGTGAGGGAAGGCTGTGATGTCTGCCTGGACTTTAGTGAAACCTTTGGCACATCCCACAGCATCTCCTGGAGAAACCGGCTGCTCATGGCTGGGACGGCTGTACTTTATGTTGGGTTAAAAGCTGGCTGATGGCCGAGCCCAAAGTGCAGTGGGGAATGGGATCACATCCCGCTGGCAGCCAGGCACCAGTGGTGTTCCCCAGGGATCTGTGCTGGGGCCAGTCCTGGTTAATGCCTTTATCAATGATCTGGACGAGGGGATCGAGTGCTCCCTCTGTACCTTTGCAGATGATGCCAAGTTGAATGGGAGCATTGATTGGCTTGAGGGTAGGAAGGCTCTGCAGGGGGATCTAGCCAGGATGGATTGATGTTCTTAAAGGTCTTTACCAACCTAAACAATTATATGGTTATATAATGCAGTGGGCAGGGACAGGACTGATCCTGCCCATGCTGGTGCTGTGGGTCTGGGCTGAGGAAAGGCAGCCCAGCTCTGGCATGCACCCGCCTCCCCTCCTGCGCAGGCAGAGATGGTATGCAAAGGGCCCAGCCAGGATCCCAGGTAGGCAAACATCAGCATCACCCACTCTTGCTGAGCCATCACCCCCCCCCTACTCCCACCCATTGTCCCCATTCCCTGCCTTCCCTGCCTGCAGCCCAGGCAGGAGGCAGGCAGCAGTAAGGGAATGGAGGAAGATAGGACAAGGGGTGATGGTTTTAAACTAAAAGAAAGAATATTCAGACTAGATATTAGGAAGAAATTCTTCCCTGTGAGGGCGGCGAGGCGCTGGCCCAGGCTGCCCAGAGCAGCTGTGGGTGCCCCATCCCTGGCAGTGCTCAAGGCCAGGCTGGACGGGGCTGGGGGCAGCCTGGGCTGGGGGGAGGGGTCCTGCCCATGGCGGGGGGGTGGGACTAGATGGTCTTTATGGTCCGTTCCAACCAAACCATTCTATGATTCTGAAATGCCTAGATCTTGACACCCCTGCCAGCTCCTGCTTGTCCAAACCTGTGCTAGCTGCGATCGAGCTCCTCATCAATGCTGCCACAAGCCCTGCACAGCAAGAGATGTGTGCGAAGAAGAGAGGGCTTGGTGAATAAAATAGCCAGGAGGAAAACGAAAGGGAAGACAAGGAAAGGCTCCTGTGCTGTGAACCCAGCAGCAGGGAAAAGGCATCTGCTTGTGGGCTTTGCACGTGTCCAAAGCTTGAGCTCATGTTGAAATCTGGGCCAGGTTGTGGTCTTAGGTGGGAGCCAGAACCTGATCTGGATACAGCCCCTGCATCTCTCTGTCCCCAGCCTCGAGGCTGCAGTACAGCTTGAGCCTCATGCCTTGGTTCTCTGGGTGACCCCATGCTTCTGGGATGGAGTGCCAGGCATTGGTGTCTGTGTTTTTGTGTTGGACCCTTGCAGAAACACAAGGCTTCCGAGAGCAGCTGAGAACCAGCAACTTCATGCCAGGTCAGTTAGAGCCGCCAGGTTTTGCCCCTTGCCAGATCTGAGATGTCTCTAAGGAGACATCAACAAAAGGTGGAGTCCAAAACTCCTACTCTTTTGACATTTGGGTGTCTCCATCCCATGGCTTTCTGCCCTTTAAGCCCCAAGGCACAGCATAGCACCAATCCAGAGCCTGCATCAACCCGACAGAAAGGGTGAAGCACCACCACCCCAAAGCCAAACCTGCTGGGGAGGAGACCACACTCATCCCTGGCCACGAGCAATGCCCACCTCCAGCCAAGACCATCCCCGACAGGCTTTGGGTCCTCAACCCATCCCACCATCCACCCAGGGGGCAGGAGCTCAGCTCCTTGTGGGACCAACCAGCTCTTGGGGTACCAGAGATGGAGAGGAGGTACAACAGGTTTGGGGGTGCCTCTAGCCTGGCAGAGACCCTTCCCCAACTGATGGTCTGTCTGTCCTGCTGGAGGACAGAGAGGTTTGCAAAAGCTTCCAGTCAACAAAGGGTTACACTGGGCGTATTGCTGAACTCAGCCCCATTTTGGGGCTCCAAATGATAAAGTGCTGAGGTCAGGCTCACTGACACCCAGAGGGGATCCCATGGGGATGTGGGGTGCATGGGGCGCCTCAGCTCAGGTGCGAAAGGCGGTACCTCTCCTCTGGGACCCCTCCGTCTGCAATTCATTACCCGCATGCGGTTCCCATTTGCTGTCACCAGCCAAACAGATGGAGCCGAGGGTTTCAGAATGAGGAAAGCTGCAATATTTTTCTGACATTAACACTTATATCAGGTCCTGGGAGACTCCGGGAGGAGCTGGCCCTGGGCCCCGAACCACCCACTCCTCATCACTGCTCTCGGAAGAGCAGGAGGGACCGCAGCTGCGTAAGCAGGGTTTTCACAACAGCCCGCTCCGAGGAGCCCACGGGCGGGCTCCGGCCAGTAACCAAGGGGAAAAGCAAATATTTCTTCCCCCTGCCCATGCCCTGGGGAGCTGGAGCTGTGACCCACCCGGTCAGAAGGTGGAAAGCTGAAAGCAGTCAGGACTTCTCATCCCTCAAGCCCTGGGGGTTCCAGAGCTGCTGTCCTGGGGGTCATGCATGAGGCTGCTGCATGGGTCCTCAGCCCCACGCCAAGCATTTTCCAGCAGCCCAGGAGGGATGTGGGCAGTCCCATCCTCATGATGAAGCTTTCAGGGTTGCCATCGCCCTGTGCAGCTGCAGATGCGACACAGTCCCACAAGCCTTGCTCCAGCAACCTGTCCCATGGGAACGGGGTTCCCTGGAGGGCCAGCTTTGCATCAGAGCCAGTTATGGATGAGCAGCCGTGCTCTGAGAGACCCAGGGCAACTTGCCACAAAAATATAAAGCCAGGAAAATACTTTGCACCCTCCCTGCCATCGCCCCACACCAGGGCAAGGTCATGGCTGGGAATGGTGGCCTCAGTTGTGGAGGTCACCAACTTTTCTCTCCCATCCTTTCAGGCATCCCTCCCTCCAGGATCCACCACCCCCTCTGCCATGTCTGCAGTGTGGCAGAGCATGGGGAAAGCCCCGGCGCAGGATCTGCACCTCTCTCTGCTGCAGGAGGGTGGGGTGGGTGCTGGATCTGTAAAGCTGGCAGCAGGAAAGTGGGCAGAGGCAGGAGCAGACAAGCAGCTGGGAACAGGGGGACCCTTGCAGGGTGCTGCCCCAACCATACCCTGGGCTGCAGGCAGAGCAGCGCAGCCAGCAGGTCAGTGAGGGGGCTCTGCCCCTCTGCTCCGCTCTGGTGAGACCCCCCTGCAGCGCTGCATCCAGCTCTGGGGTCCCCAGCACAGGAGAGACACGGAGCTGCTGGAGCGGGGCCAGAGGAGGCCAGGGAGATGCTCAGGGGCTGGAGCAGCTCTGCTGTGGGGACAGGCTGGGAGAGCTGGGGTGGCTCAGCCTGGGGAGGAGAAGGCTGCGGGGAGACCTTAGAGCACCTGCCAGTGCCTAAAGGGGCCGGCAAGAAAGCTGGGGAGGGGCTTTGGGCAAGGGCAGGTGGCGATGGCACACGGGGGAATGGCTTTACATGAGAGAGGGGAGATGGAGATGAGAGATGAGGCAGAAATTCTTCCCTGTGAGGGCGGCGAGGCGCTGGCCCAGGCTGCCCAGAGCAGCTGTGGGTGCCCCATCCCTGGCAGGGCTCAAGGCCAGGCTGGACGGGGCTGGGGGCAGCCTGGGCTGGGGGGAGGGGGTCCTGCCTGTGGCGGGGAGGTGGGAACTGGATGGTCTTTAAGGTCCCTTCCCACCCAAACCATTCTGTGGTTCTGTGACATCAAGTTCGGGGAATGGCAGCAAGACTGAGTTTTCACCCAGGTGGGAAATCCACCGTCTGGACTCAAAGTTGTCCCCATCCTGGGGGGTGGAGGACAGGTGAAGACACCCACACTGCAATGCCACATCTCTTGCAATAACCATCACAAGCCACTTGCACTGTGCAAGCATCCAGAGGCAGTTTGTCCAGGGCTAGGTGTTCCCAGCTTGCTCAGAGCCTGGATGTGGGCCAGCCTGGAACCCAGGGCTCTCCATCACATTCTGGGAATGTCTCATGCACCTAAAACCAGGACAACTAGTCCCCCATCACCCTGATCCCATACTTCTGGTGGGGGACAGAAGTACTGGGAAGCTTCCTCAAAACAAGACCAGTCCAGCAGCCCCACAGATTTCACAGAACCACAGAATCATTTAAGTTGGAAAAGACCTTTAAGATCATCAGGTCTAACTGTTAACCCAGCACTGTCAAGTCCACCACTAACCCATGGCCCTGAGTGCCACATCTACACGGTGCTTCCCCCCCTCCCTGGGCAGCCTGTCCCAGTGCTGGACACCCTTTCGGTGAAGAAATGTTTCCCAGTCTCCAACCTAAACCTGCCCTGGTGCAACCTGAGGCCGTTCCCCCTTGTCCTGTCGCTTGTGACCTGGGAGCAGAGACCGACCCCCCTGGCTGCAGCCCCCTCCCAGGCAGCTGTAGGGAGCGATCAGGTCCCCCCCTGAGCCCCCTCCTCTCCAGGCTGACCCCCCAGCCCCCCCATCAGACTGGTGCCCCAGCCCCTGCCCTGCTCTGGACATGCTCCGGCCCCCCAAGCTCTGTCTGGGAGTGAGGGGCCAGAAGGGACCCCAGGGCTCAAGGTGCAGCCTCACCAGTGCCAAGTACAGGGGACAATTACTTCCCTGGCCCTGCTGGCCGCACTATCGCTGACACAAGCCAGGACGCCATTGGCCTTCTCAGCCACCTGGGCTCACTGCCGGCTCATATTCAAGCCAACTGTTGACCAAATCCCACCACCTTTTTTGTGGGAGAAGCCCCAGTTCCTATATGATTGTTCTCAGGCACTTAACAAATCAATCACCCTTGCATCTTTGCTGCCACATGGACCTCCATCCCCTACCTCCCCTAAGACAGCAGACCAAAGGACTTCGCTAGCACACTGTCCTTCAAACATGGACATGCTGCCCCCAGGCTTATCTCTAGCCAGCCTGGGTTTATCCCTTTCCCCCTTCAAATCTAGTTTAAAGCTCTTTCCATGAGCCCTGCTAACTCCTGTGCAAAGATCCTTTCCCCGCTTTGAGATGGGTGTACCCCATCTGTTGTCAGCAGGTCTGGTGTCATGTAGACCAACCCATGATCAAAAGACACAAAATTCTGCCAGTGACACCAGGCTCAGAGCCAGGTATAGATCTGCTGGGTCTTCCTGTTTCTTCCCTCATCACTCCCTGCAACTAGAAGGGCAAAGGAGAACACTGCTTGTGCTCCTGATCCCTTGTCCCGTTGTCCCATGGCCCTGAAGTCTCTTGATTGCCCTCAGACTTCTTGTTGCAACTTCGTTCCTGCCCACCTGAAAAAAATGACTCCTGGATAATAACCTTAGGGCCATAGGGTGGGAAGCTTTCTCTTCACATTTTTAATCTGTGCTCCAGGGAAGCAGCAGACTTCCCTAAGAAGGGGGTCCAGTGTGCACACTGGGTTTTCTGTTCCCTTCAGAAGGGAGTCTCGCTCCTGTGGAGACTCCTTCCTATGGAGACTCCTTCCTATGGAGACTCCTTCCTATGGAAGCAGTTTTGACACAGGGTGTAGGCCAGCTGGACCTCAGTGACACCTCCAGGCTAGAAGAGCCATCATCCTCATCACTGTCCAGTTCCACTGGTACCTATTACGCAAAGGCACCTGGGAAGGTGGGGTGGTCACGGAGACGTGCCTGCTGCGCTGCGGAGGAACTTGTTGCCATTCATCCTATCCCTTAAGTCACCATGTTCAGCCAAGAGGAGAGAGGACAGGGAAACAACCCTGTGCACCGTGCTGGAGCACTCTGCTGCTGATCGTGCTGGAGCCACGAGCCTTGGCGAGCCTCTCCAAGGACAACTGCCAGCAAAGAGGAACTCACATCTCTGCTTGACCAGGCACCTCTGCCACCCTGGCCTCTCCCACCCAGGCTGCAAAGGCCTCGGGAAAAATGCATCAGGGCTGTTTGCTTGGGGACCAAGCCTGGATCTGGTGAAACATGGATAGCATTTCATGGGGCAAGAGTGAAGGAAAAGGGCTCAGCAAGTCCACAGTGGAGAGAGAGGCCAGCTAAGATGTGCAGGAGACAGAAGCAGGTCTTGCTGTGTCCTGCTGCATAGCTCTGGTGCCACCAACCCCACTCCAGGGCATCTCTGGGGAAGACCCAATAAAAGAGAGCCACAGGCTTAGAGGATTAAAAAAAAACCAACCAAAACATCAGCCTTCAGCAAGGAAAGGGACTTTCCCTGGAGCACAGCCTTGGTCAGTGTGGCAGAACCAAACAAGAGCCTGGGCACCTCGAGAGGCCCATGGTGCCCTGGGTCTGTCATTCCCCCGTCCAACCAGAAAGGGGGGGGATAGGAGAGGAGGCACAGAAACCACCTTGCACTGGGGTTCCCTGAGTGTTTCTCCCAGTGAAGCTGTGCCAGCAGGAAAGGAGTTTCTCTCCATTCTCTCCATCATCATCATCCATCACACAAATGCATGTGCTCCATTTGGGACATGCACATCTATCACGGTGCTGCTCCCACCAAGGCACCCTCCCCTTCCCAAGGGCAGGGATTGCTCCTCTGCTCTGGTTCCCTGGGACCTGCAGCTGGAGCTGAGCATCCAACTCTGGCCAGGCACCTTTGCCTGTGTGGAGCCAAATTGCTGAGCTTTTTCCTGAGCTGAGCAATCTAAACTCTCCTGTCCCGCCACAGAATCTCTCCAGGTTTCTACCACCAGGCTCAAAGCTCCCCCCAGACCAAGCTGCATGTGGAGCCCCTACTCACCATCCTCGCAGAGGTTCAGTTTGGAGAGGTTCCTTCCCTCGAAGGGCTCCTCAAAGATGGAGCCATTCTCTCTCTCATTGAAGGTGTGAAGGTACATGGCCTTGTTCTCCATTGTCCTGCCACTGGTGGAGCAGAACAGATATGTGAGATGGTGCTTGGCAGCTTGGTATAGCCTGACATGGCAGGGGCCTGATCCTGGCTAATCCAAGTACCCTGCATGGCTCTGGCCCCATGGGTCAATACAACATGGTGTGGGCTGGGGCTGGTGACATGGACCTCTGCCCTCACTTGGCAAAGCTAACCACCAAGTATCCTGACTTGACCATGGTCCCGTCTGGGCTTGGCAGTGCCCAAAACAAGAGCTAGACCACCCCAGTGAAGGCAGGGAGAAGCTGATGGGCAAGCTCAGCAGGACCACAGGTCCTGCCCATGTCCTTGCAGCTCTGTGAAATGCTCACCACCAACACAGGAGCCCCTCTTTGGCCAAGGGGTCAACCACCCACCTGTGCTTGACCACATGCCCTACAGATGTCCAGCCTTGGTGTCCACTCTGGGTGTGCCCTGGATGTCTGCCCCTCCCCCAGGGCTGGGGATATGGGGGCCCAGTGTATGCATGCAAGCCTCCCAGGACCTTTTTCAGCTCTAGGGCTTGGGGTAGCCCTTCACCCACACCTCCTCTAGATATCCCAGCACCCTGACCGTGAGCCAAGCCTGTGCTCCCCACAGGCCTGATCCTGCTGTCACTTCTTGAGTTGGGCTGGTCCCAGGGACAGGTCCATGCCCACAGTGAGGACTGTTGGCACTGGGAGGGTTGTGTCTCTGCTGCCACAAACGTTTCATCACAGCACCCAGCCTAGCAGGGGGGAATCAGCCCTCACCTGGGCTCTGGTGTGGCAGGAGTCAAAACCACCTGCTAAGTGGGACCTGCTGAGCACTCCCAAACTCATTCCCTGCACTGCTGTGTCTTCCCCAGCCACCCCCCACTGTCAGCATATGGGTGCTGTGCTCCATGGAGACCCCCAGCTTCTGCCACTCCACCGGCAGCTAAAACCAGTCCCGCTGGCAGCAGGCTGGGCAGGGACTGCCCTGGCCGGGAGCAGCATCCCGGGCCCTTGGTCCCACTCCCGCGGGGGAGACATCACCCGTGTAACCCCGTGGGGAGGGGGTCGTACAGCACCCCGGAGTCGCTCCCTGCTCCTGTATCCCAGGGCCAGGGCGCGGCGGCAGCACCCAGGGGTGGCGGCTCACCACGCAGGGATGCTCGGGGAGACACCAGCGCCTCCACACACACCCCCACGCGTGTAGGGGGACCCATCCTCACACTCACCCCTCTCCCTTCTCCCGGAGCTGCGTGTCCCTCGTTCCTCCCGCCCCGGTGCCACTCACCTCCTGGACGGACCCACGCGGGACCGAGTTTCCCGTGGCTCCCTCGCGCTCAGTCCCCCGGCTGCGCCATGGTGGCCGGGACAGGGAGGCGAGGAGAGCAAGGGGACCCCCCGACCTCACCGCCAGCTCCCCACGGACGCAGAGGGGCGGCCGCCGCTCCCTGCCAGCCTCCCATGGGTGGGGGGTGTCCCCGGGGTGGGCGATGTGCGGGGCCGGCGGGGCGGCTGCGGAGCCGACAGGCTGTGAGCGAAGACCGCTCGGCCGGGAGAGTTTTGTAGGCGGGGAACGGGAGGGGGGCCGGCTCCCCACGCCCCCCCCCACCCTCCGGGGCCGCCCCCGCCGTCCATTCGCCGGCCTCGGGCCGCCCCGGCAGCGGGGAGCCGGGCTAGGGGAGGGGTGGCCGGGGCAGGAGCATCCCCCGGAGTCAGAGCAGGAGCATCCGCTGGGAGGATCTGGCAGGGGGAGGGGGGGCCGGGGCAGGAGCATCCTCCAGGTTCGCTTGGCCTGTGGTCTGGGGATTCCCCCTAGAAGTCCTGCCCCTGGGGCAGGAGGTGGGTGCGTGAGGTGGTCCGTGTCCCAGCTCCAGCGGGTGTCCACACCTTTCGCTCTCCGCTCGCGTGCCCAGCTCAGCCCACAACGGGCAGGAGCAACTGCGGCCCCCGGAGAGGGGAAAGGTGCTTGTCCACCCTGCACCCACGGGGAAACTGAGGCACGGAGGACCAGAGATAAGCTGAGGTGACCCCAGACCCCCAGACCAGCGCTGCTCTCAGCCTCGGTGTGGGCTGTGCAGAGCAGTGCAAGATGCACACACCAGGGTCAGTCTCTGGGATGGGGCAAGGTGGGGAGGAAGCTTAAAGGTGCTGCTGCAAGTCCTTTGCTGCCTGTGGGGTGCTGCCTGCTCCCTGCTGCAGCTTGCAGCTGCCCCAGGCCATTTGGGCCCCTAGCCTGGTCCCCTGGACCCCCTGTCCCCACCCCATCCCTGGTCCTGGAGCAGAGCAAAGCACCCTCCAACATCTCTACAGGGTTGGGGGTGGGGGTGGCTAGCTTGGCCCAGTGGCACAATCAGGAGGGTGACTGCTGTCCCTTTGGGGTGGCTGTGCATGGGTGTACTGCTCCTTGTCTGGGAACACTGCCAGAGCGAGCACTGGGTAGACTGGGATGGTGGGTCACTGCTGGCTGCTGGCTGGCTCACCATCCATAGGGATGATGGGGCCAGGCAGAGGCGTGCCTGGAGAGCTGAGCATGCTGCATCACAGGCTGAGCCACTCGGCCCCCCCAGGTGCCATCAGACAGGCCATGACAACACACCTTTTTGGAAGCCATAAACCTACTGGGACCAAGACCTAGACTTGGAAAAAGGATGACAAGACCTAGGGGGAGAAGGGCAAGCGCTCCTTGCCCAGGGGCATCTCCAGCCATGGTGTCATCCTGAGGACACACATTGCCTCTTCCATCAGGAGGAAAGATCTCCAGGGGTGCAGCCAGGTGGCTGCAGGTCTCCTCCTACCGCAGTGCAATGTGAATCCGTGGCAGCTGTCTCCCACAGCCACCCCTGACCAAGGCTTCTCCTTGGGACACCTACCAAAGGACACCCTGAAAGTCTGGGACAAGGAAAGACAACGCACTGCAGGTCTGAACAGCTTGGGGTAGGGCTCTGACTGCTGAGCTGCCTTTCCTCTAAGAAAGGCCAAAAACATCATCAAAGCGTGCTCCATCCAGACCTGGCCAAACATCTGCAACACTTACCCCAGTGAAACCAAAGCTGCAGCAAATAAAGACAATTACTGCAGAGTACTCCCAAGGTCTCATCTTAATACAAAACACCTGACCAAGCAGCCTGGTTACTTCTTTCACACTAAAAAAAAAATAGTACCAGTCACGTGTAATCCAAAGAGGTTAATATTTTATGAGATTTCCGGTAATTTCCAGCAGAATTGCACTTTTGCATCTTTACAGCCTTCTCTGTTTATACACCACACAATAAATTTGTCATGGAAGGTCCTGGGTTTGATTCAGGTGTAGGTGAGTCTCAATCTGCTGGCTTCTTGGAAAACTGAAATACATGAGGAAAAAAGGGATTTACCTTTACAAAAAGAGTGTAAAACTATGCACAAGCTACAACTAACTTTTAGTATAAGAGCAATTAAACTCATACACCTCATCTACTATTCTATTCCCTAAAAGATTTTCAACAAAGCAGTTGAGGCACCTCCAGTGCTCATCAAGCAAGGCCAGCAATGGGGAAAAGCCCCTTCATGAGGGGTTGGCAGATGTGACACGGGACCAACAAGAGATTCACACCCTCCTGGGTCCTTACAAGCCTGCATTTAACCTACCGAATCTAATCTATAATACCTCTAAAATTCCCACTCACGTGATGGTCAACATAGAAGAGCAATGAACTGATCAGTTAAAAGCAATTAAGGATAAAAACCAAAAAAACCCCAAATCTGATGAAAAAGAAGAAAAGAAAGACTCTACTTGCAGATCTTTTTGGTCACTCCAGCTGTCACAGGGATTTCAGCAAAGCCCGGATTTCTTGGCACGCCTTCTGGAAAACTGCAAGGAGAAGAGCTAAATGAAACAGATTTAGGTTTTGGACTCTTTTTTCTGTAGAAGGGGAAGAAAATCATAATGTGTCCGGTAGAAATGCATGAGAACATGCAAGTACGCTCAGCGGTCATGGACTTCAGTTGTTTATTTAGGAATATATGGTGTGAAAAGACACACAGAGAGCACCCCAAGTCTGTCTCCAAACACTTTTCCATCCACCACATTTACACCAGAGAGGAGAAGTTGGACCATACCTGGCCACGTCCCAACCAGCTGGTCCCATGGACAAAAGGTGAGGCTGAGCATGTTGGAATAATCCTTCTCCAGCATGTTGGTGAGATGTTTCTGCTATCACAGAGGATGACAGCGTCAGACATCAGATGAAAGAGCCATTAAGCTCCAGGAACTCCCAATTTGCACTACTACCTGCTGGGATCACCATGGTTGTAACATTAGTGATGGCAGCTTTGACCTGGCCATACCCAAGAAACCTGCTGGGAAAGCATCAAAACTGATCTTCCATACGCAAAGCAGATGAGTTTATTAGGTGAGTCCGCATCCCACCCGGGTGGGACCGGGTGTCCATCACTGGATCTCTGGCCAGTATAAAGGAACTTCCCTCAAATAACTGTGATGAGTCTTGGCCTGTGTGATCACGGCCTGAATCCATCAGGTTTCAACATGCAAGAATGGTCTGAATGGTCAGAGATGAGGTGGAAGAGCTCATGTGAGGTCAGAAATCAGGAAAGGAAGGAACCAAGCTGGGAAATTACTACCTAGAAAACCATAATTTTGCTTGCTACATAAGAAGATGGCAAAGCTGGTTTTGGGGGCAACCAGGGAATTGAATCCAACCAAAAATCAGCAGAAGCTGATCAAGAGCTGATTTTGTCATCGAAATTTCCAGACGATCACATTTATGACATTGCAGAGCAATCTGCTTCTTGCACAACCACTCTGTCGTCTTACTAGCTGCACCCCACATGGTCCATAACAGCGTTAAAAGCACTCTGCAGTGACCACCAGTCCAGCCATTAATTTGTCTATCACACTTTCTGGTTTGCCAACAGCAAGTTTCGAAGCATCACTCACCATCAGACCCTGGAACTGGCTCTTCATCTTCTCCTTTGCTTTTTCAAACATCTCCCTCCCACCTTCCACCTCAATGTCATGTTCCAGATGAGTTTTTATCCGCTCACATGTCTCCTTCCCACTTATCTGAGCAGCCCCTCTTGCAAGGATAGGAAACACCAACACGCTGTTGTTGATCCTAAAGCCACGCTGCCTGGGAACCAGCCAGTGGCAGATTTCCACCTCCCAATCCCCCTCTTCCCAACCTACTTTTGCCAACCTAAAAAAGTTCCTTTATTCAACAGCAAAATCTTCAAGTAACTTCTTCCAGTTCCCCTCCAGCTTTTCCCAGTAGCTTTTGACAAGGTCTCTGCTCCCCTACCCCACATGCTGCTTTCTCCATCCCAGGGATGAAGACCTTCCAGTTGACCCACAAGAGAAGCATGATGCGTTTATGTGCTTTGACAGTCAAGGGATGGGACAACAGTATCAACAACACAAGGGATTTATGCAGTAGGTTTTGGAACTCAAACATTTTCCCTGGAAATAAGATCGTGAGCCACTGAGGACATCGCCCAAGGGCACACATTTACACGTCCTCTTTCAGCCAGTGCAACTAAAGGCTTCTGTACCTAGACTCCACGCAAGAGCTGGGAAAACACATCCCAGGGCCAGACAGCAAACTCACAGGGGCAGACGCAGAATTAGATGGAGAACCAGTCTTACCTTCACAGCAATAAGGTGCCTTGGATGGACAACACAAGGGACTCGTAGGTACTCTTCTTCAAAAGAATTTATCTTTCAAGGGCTTTCGTGATGATCTCTGTCTGCAGGAATTGACGTCAAGTGATGCCAGCATCTCTCCAAAGCCTCGTTTGCCAGCAGTACCCAAACAAACACTTCCGAGCCCAGGAGGAGGCAGAGCACACCAGGTGGTTACGTGGAGTAGAGATGTTAAATTGAGGGATATTGGGCTGCATCTGCCCTGCTAAAGACATTCATGAGAACAGTGGTCTCTGACCAACGGGCCAGATGGTGGACAGGGATTCAGAATGCTCCCTCCGCACCCTGTCGAGGCACACTGGTGGTGTCTCCATGGCCAACGGGCAGAAATTTGTGTGTACAAGTGTGATTTTTCCAGTTCCAAGTGCCCATAATATCAACGAACCTGTCTTCAAGCTGGCTTGAGCGGTGTTCTAATAGCATGGCCTCCAAGGCATGTATTGCACAGACTTTTAAGACTGAGTTTACGTCCTGGGCTGGACATACCCAGCCACGCTACCAGGAGCTCCTTGCAGTGCAGGGTATTGTTATTAGCTTTCAAGTTTAGGACCAGCTCCATCATGCTCTTGTCACCTGAGGTTCCCATTTACTTTCCATTACCTTCTAGCAGGGTGTCTTGCAAATCATCTAGTGTTGCCCCAAGGATGAAGCAGGAGCTGACTGACTGTGGCTTAGCATTAAACACAGTTCTGCTGTACCCAATCCTCAATAATAGCTGCCAGTCATTAGAGGTCCCTCCTAAAAGACCGTCAGATAGATGATGGTCTTCCCCCAGCTTGCTGACTCTCCAGGAGTCATTGTTTTCCCAGGGACAGAAGGATTGAGAGGACAGCCAGGGTAGGGGAGCAGGGGATAGCACAGGTAGGGGATGCTGCTGATGTTGCCTGTAGATTGATCCTGTCCCCAGGCCAGCCCAGATTTAATTGTTGCTGTTTTATTCTCTGGCAACTAAGGCAAGTTTATCAGAAGACACAAGATCAATTCACTTTCTTTTTTTTTTCTTTGGGTAGTGGTAGATAGGATGATAGTAATTTTTTTTCTTATTCTGTCTGAACTCCTGTAAAACACAGAGCATAAAAGGATGGAGTTGCAAACACCACCATGATTTATATATATTGCACCGCTAATGCGGTACATCAGTCCTGGTTTTCCAGGCAAACAAGGGCTGGGGGCTGTTGGCTGCAGGAAGATTAGAAGCAATGAGGGCAGAGATGAGCACGTTGCTGAGACATGTAAGTCAATTAGAAGCTTTGCCTAAGTAAATGAGTAATGGTGAGATACTTTTAGTTTGCTCAGTGGCTGAACAAAGTCATGCCATTATAGGTTTCTTGGGGAAGAAGAAAGACCTGACTGCTTCCTACACCAGGCTGCCTGCAGCTGAGTTTCCAAGGTTAAATTAGTGTGGGTATTTGAGAGGAAAGCACGCAAGTTTAGATGGCAGTAAACATTTCACCATGCATGTGTATCACTGAGGGAATGAAGACAAGATGTACTAGGATACAAAAAGTTCTTTAGAATTGTTTTATCAAGGATGAAAGTTGGATCATCTTGTCCTGCCAAGCCAAAAGCATGGCTTATGAGATTTTGCTTCTTTGTGTTTATTTGGCTTTAGTAAGACAATTAGCTCATGTGTTACTTTGCTTCTAAAGAATGAGTGGTGGCTTAAAAAAATTCAAAACTCCTGGTGGCGATTTCTGTTTAACTAGTCAGAAAAATCAAACAAGAAAAAAACTCTATTGGCCAGTTCTGAGACCCCCAACATAAGAAGGCCATGGAGCTGCTGGAGCGGGGCCAGAGCAGGCCAGGGAGATGCTCAGAGGCTGGAGCAGCTCTGCTGTGGGGACAGGCTGGGAGAGCTGGGGTGGCTCAGCCTGGGGAGGAGAAGGCTGCGGGGAGACCTTAGAGCACCTGCCAGTGCCTAAAGGGGCTGGCAAGAAAGCTGGGGAGGGGCTTTGGGCAAGGGCAGGTGGCGATGGCACACGGGGGAATGGCTTTACATGAGAGAGGGGAGATGGAGATGAGAGATGAGGCAGAAATTCTTCCCTGTGAGGGCGGCGAGGCGCTGGCCCAGGCTGCCCAGAGCAGCTGTGGGTGCCCCATCCCTGGCAGTGCTCAAGGCCAGGCTGGACGGGGCTGGGGGCAGCCTGGGCTGGGGGGAGGTGCTGCACACGGAGGGGGGTGGGACTGGGTGGTCTTTAAGGTCCCTTCCAACTAAACCATTCTGTGATTCTATGATTCTACAATTCTGCTGCTCTTTGATACATCCCATTGTGATCATTTTGTTCCTGGATTTCCAGGTCATTCCTACTTGTCTCAACATAAGGAAAGGACAGTCAGAAACACTCTGCCTCTCCTTTGTCAACCCCGTAGCCTCCTTTGGCCACTAGCAGCCTGTGTGAGCATAATGTAAAGAACTCTGCAGGATATTGCATCCTATCCTAAAACAGGTGGGCCTAAAACTACCTCCTGTACGGCCTCTCTGTTCACCAGCTGTAGGAGAAACCCAAACCACAAGCTCAGCTCAGATGCTAGGTCTCCCATGCTTTGCCCCATGCCCCCAGACAATGCCTCAGCAAGAAAGCTAAGCATCCATCCCAGACAAAACCCGGGCACAGCAGAGCTCTCAGAGGAAAATGGCAGAAAAACATCATCCCGGGACTGCAATACTGTTGCGCTCTTTCCAGGAGTGCTGCTGAAGAGCAAGTCCTGGAATAACTTGCTGACGGTTGAGAGGACATCAGGCTCTGGCCCATGGCATGACCTTGTTGACCACCATCTTTGTTCAGTGCACTTCCCAAGACCTGGCTAATCCTGCTGGCATGTAACCATGGAGCAACTTGGGCAGGTCCCTGACCACCTGCCTTAGGCACAGCATCAATAGCATCCTGGGCTGCGTCAAAAGAAGTGTGATCGGCAGGTTGAGGGAGGGGACTCTGCCTCTCTACTCTGCTCTGGTGAGACCCCCCCCTGCGGCGCTGTGTCCAGCTCTGGGGTCCTCAGCACAGGAAACACATGAACCTATTGGAGCAGGGCCAGAGGAGGCCACAAAAATGATCAGAGGGATGGAATGATGTTCCTCATAACGGCATGCTGGTTTGGAACAAAATCCTGTATTTCTGTTACTTTCCTACCACTAATGGAAAGCAAAAGCCAGCTGTCTGGAGCAGAAAGGAGACAGCTATCACTTTCCCTGGTCTTCCCTTGAGTTGTCCCAAACAGACCAAGGTTCAGCATTGCTCAGCAAAGCTCAATGCACAAAGGTGCTGAAGAGCCCAATGCAAATCGGGTCAAAGGCAGACTTGAAGGAGGGGTGCAAGAAGAAGTCATAGAACCGTTGAATGGTTTGGGTTGGAAGGGACCTTAAAGACCACCCAGTCCCACCCCCCACCACGGGCAAGGACCCCTCCCAGCAGCCCAGGCTGCCCGCCGTCCAGCCTGGCCTTGAGCACTGCCAGGGATGGGGCACCCACAGCCGATCTGGGCAGCCTGGGCCAGCGCCTCGCCGCCCCCAGCATAAAAAAATTTCTTCATTCTATCTGGTCTGAATGCAGACCACTGCAGCAGATGCAAATACTGGGGGAGTTTTCTCCTTGCTAGGTGCATTAATTCCATCACCAACACCTCCCAAAAGAGCTATTCCTGCAGGATGGCCTCTGATCTCAACATCCTTACTCTTCCCTCATTTCCCTGCTCCAAACCCTGGCCAGCCCATTCCAAAGTGGGAGAAGCTCCCAGGGAGCTCTGCAGGAGATGGCACACAGCTCTCCACTCACTCCTGGCCTCTGTCCCAGCAGACCCTGTTGGACTTCCCTCTGCTTTGCTGCAAGCTATAATCCCTCCTCTGACATTTCCATGGGATGCCAAGAAGGACAGCTAATTTTCCTTACGGCAGGAAGTTGTCAGAAAGCCAGATCTGCTTTATGCACCCCTCTGGAGCAATCCAAGTAGGCAGTTCCTGATTTTATTTTACTCTCTGGAAACAAGCCTCCGCCAAACCCTCCAAGCAGAGCTGAACCTTGGAGCTCAATCTGTATTATTTGCAAAGTTTGCGTTATTTCTACTCAGCGCAGTTTGGTAGGGAAGATACCCAGGGCCAAGGGTCTCTTTTCTCAGGGAGCAATCAGAATGAGTTGCTGCAGGCATAAAGGACCTGTATGGGATGCTCTGGTCCCTCAGACAGTGCCAAGATCACTCCATCAGGATCTGGGGACCTGATTCTCCATAGAAATGGCCAGCTCTGCATGCTGCTGCAGCATTCTTGTCTCTCTTCCCTTGCTACAGGCAGGGCTATGATCCCTCTCCAAAACGTGCCATTTTGGGCATGTCCCTGGCCTACCCCAGTGCTGAGATGCGCTCATGCATTCTCATACTCACTGTTTTTAAGAGACCCTTGTTTCTCTTGCAGCGTCCTCAGGCACTTTCAGGGTGTTTCAGCTGCCTTTTCACCTTCTGCACTTTTTCATGTTGAAAGGACATTCTTATTGTCACAATCTCACTGGGCGTGAATAGAGTTACAAAGCCTCATAGTAAATAATCTAAGCTTTTATCACTGATGCTGGGAGAAATCTGTCTCTGAAGCCTGAAATGAAGGTGTATAGGGATGAAAGTCAAATCACCCAGGCTGGGACATCTGAGTTCATTACCCTCATAATCCCTGGAGGTAAGGCCGAGGTGGTGGCTCACCTGACCTGGGATAGATGTCTACTTCAGGGCAGGGAGCTGCCCAAACTCAGCTGCCCATTCTCACCAGAACTGGAAGGGGCATTCCAGAAGCTGGGGATGGCCAGCACAACTCTTCACACCCAAAATGCATGGGTGTTGAAATCCCTCCACTTTGAAATTCTTTTCCTAGCCAGTTTTCTCTAATCAGCCTTGACACAGACCTGAATTCAAGTCTCCAAAATCCCTGAGGACAGCCTTTGCCCAAGGGGAGAGATTACAGCCACCCATGGATCAGCCCCAAAGTCCCCTTAGCCGGGCAAATTGCTCCTGGCTGTGGTTTTTGTGGGACGTTTAAGGCAAGAGCAGAAAGAGCAGAGCAGGATTGGCATGATGGACATGCTACCACAAGGGTAGCTCCCTAAAATGAATGGTATACTTGGGTGAAGAAACTATTGTGCAGGCATCCCATCTCCGCTCTTGCTATGGTGATTGCATGCTTTGTCCCCAAGCAAAGTGAAGAAATTCTAAAAAGCCAATTCCTCTGTTAGGAAATGAGGTTTAAAAGATCCTGTGACTTCTCATGTCTTGGCATCTAGCTAAAATTGGAAAGCTTTATCCTCCTGAAATCTGCAAGTGAGTGAAAGTGTAATAATTTGGCGTGAGCTGGTGCAGTGGACGGGGTGGAGGGCAGCAGAAGCCTGGGGAAGGTCCCCTCCCATGCTTGCAGAAGCAGAGCATGTGGTGGCAAGGTTGCCCCCTCTCCTTGAGCTTCTGCAGTTTCAATCTCTCAGCCCCAGGTCAGCCCTGGTTTTCCACAACAGACTGTGCTCAGAGGAGTGGTGGTAAGACCTCACAGTGGTCTGTATTTCAAGAACCACTTAAGGGAGAAAAAGAAGATAATTAAGACATTTTCCAGCTGAGGTCACTTGTGTCATCACTCAGGCACAGGAGCATGACTGGTGCTCACCACTCACCCCTTTGATGGTTGGTCCTGGCATGGGACAGCTTTGTTAGTCCAGGAAACTTCCAGCACAGCTGCCCCAGGGTGCTGGATCAGCAGAAGGGCAGGGGACTTGATTTATACCCTACGAAAGTCTAGAGGATGATAAACATATACAAGATGCAGGGATGAAAAGCCAGGAGGCTTGCTCCTTGATGTGGACCAGCCAGGAGGTGAGTGTGCTCAGCTGGGGTCCAGAAGACCCACGGCCAAGCACATCCACTGCCTCCAAGCTCACCCTGGGAAGCTTGGAGCTTGAACTGCCCCAGCAACTTGGATGCTTGGCTTTTGGCTGAGGTGCAAAGGCAGGGTCAGCCCTGGGAGCTGTTTTCAGTGAGCAGAAAGCCAGGGCTGGTTCCCCACCTGGGAAACATGCAGGAGAGCAAAAACAGCTCCCGGCAGCTCGACCATCACTTGTTCCCACCCTACAGAAGAACCACACCTCAGAAAAAGACATTCATGAGCTCCTTTCTCATTGCAGCGTAGAAAGGGCTCTACTACTAAATTAAACCTGCCCAGGGCTGCTCTTTGGCCAGAGCTCACCCATCCAGCCACGGATGATCTGCTAAACTCTCTCCAAAGCAATCCCAGGGCCAGGGGCATTGGTTGGGACCCCCACGGGCACAGCATCCCACTGTGCCTGAAGGGCCATAACCAGCCTTAGCACTAATTCGTTTGTTTGTGCAGGAGTCACCCTGGATTTCGAACAAGAAACTTGGTGCAGATGCTCGTTTATGATGCTGTAGCAGGTTAATTATCTACAGGCACATGCTTCCCGCAGCACAGCCATCAGGGTTTTAACACCTACCTGCAGTGCATGAGCCAGCTTTACTAGCAAGGCCATTTGTCACAAATTGCATTTTCCCCTCTCTTTGGGCAGGTTTATTGAGCTGCATGAGCCCATAGTCCTCACTTCACCCCAAAGCGTTTACCACCAATCTCCAAGACACAGGTGTGTTCAAGCAGGAAAGAAGCTGCCACTGGCTCGAATAAAGTATATGCCTACGGATTTATCCCAGCGTTTTCTTTTTTCCCCGCAAAGAATGACAAGCAGAGTGAGGTTTTGAAACCTTGGCTTCCTGTTACTCTGTTCTTGAAACTGAAAAACCAAAACTGGCTGCAGGAAACCCTCCCCAAGCCATGCCCTGCACCCACTCTTTGGGACTGGCTCAGGTTCTTCTCATCCCTCTTCCTTGGTGCCCCACTTAGACTGCAAAGACCATCCCTGGCTGCAGCAGCAGTAATATCTTTGCACCTGGGAGTTTTGCAGCTCTAAGCCACAGCTGGGAAATCCTGTTGCTCTTCCCTGCTGTACCTCCAAAAGGGGGGTGCAGGACCTGGGGCTGCATGCATGGCACAAAACATCCACCTCAAGCTGGTGCACCGAGGCTGTACCTGGCAGCTTGCTGTTGGGTTGGTCCCACAGGCAAAAGGTGAGGCTGAGCATGTCAGAGAAGTCCTTCTCCATCTTCTTGATTATCTCCACCTGCAGCCATCACATGGCCCAGCATATGAGGAGGGGACAGGGCTCAGAGCCCCTCACCCCTCCAGCCCTACCCTGTTCCTGCCTGCTGGGGCTGAGGAGCTCTCCGATGCAGAGGCAGCAGTTTGAGCTACTCCAAAGCCCAAACCATTATTAATTTGAGGATAGGAGTGATCCAGTTGACAATTATGGGTGACAGCTACTAGTTAAGTTAGATGTTTGTGGGCAGACCCTCGAGTATGGGGCTCAGGCCCACATCAGTTCCTTGAGCTAAGGTGGGTCAACACTGGTGAGCAGCCATAATGAATTAATGACATTAATAATGCTCCTGGGCACCACTGGAGATGTCTCGTGCCACAAAAGCAACGCCAGCAGTAGCCTCCCAGTGTACATGAAAGCCTCGTGATGCCAACGTCTCGCAAGGAGATGCCTTCATCTTACCACACGTATTCACCAGACCCTTTTTTGGGACATTGTCCTCTACCCCTAAACACTACCCATGGCTGTAGAGAGGCTCCCAAGGAACAAGAACGTGCACAACTTACCTTCAGGTCCTGGAAGTACCTTTTCATGCTCGCTTGTGCTGTTTCAAACATTCCCCTTTCCAACTGTCTCTTTATGCCCTTGCTAAGGATGGGTTGCATCCTCTTGTAGGCTTGTACTCCACTTTTCCTGGCAACATCTGTTGGTGAAGCAGTGACTGTCACACTGAGATCCAGACCCAAGATGCTCGTGGGGAGGAGGGGCAGGGGTGTGGGTCGGGAAAGTAAGATGTGGTGCTTTACACTGCTGTACTGGAGGTGGCCCACCTCCAGGACACTTTCCTGCTTAGGCTTGGCTAACTGGCCCAGCAGTCCATTTTCAGAATTAACTAATCGAGTAATGAAGGGATCTTCCTAAAGCAGACATGAGTGACTCCTGGATTCTGGTGTTTTAACTTTTTCATTTTCTGAGTATGCCACCTACTGATGGGAAAGGAAGGCAGTAACGAATTCATGAGCTTATTACTTTACAATGCTAAAGGAGACATGAAGGGTGTCCTTCAAAGACAGACAAACAACAAGGGATTAATTAAAAAAAATAATCCATAGTTTACAAGAAATAGCAAATTAGAGTAAAACAGGCAGCTAATTTTCTGCATTTGAGCATGATGTACTTTGGACTTCAGAATTCTCTCTGAGTTGATCACCAAGTAACGTTTTTGCCCTGTGGATTTCTATCCAACCTTTCAACAAGCAAATTGTTCCAGATGAGGTTCCGGTTCAATATAAGGAAAAATTTCTTCACCGAAAGGGTGTCCAGCACTGGGACAGGCTGCCCAGGGATGTGGCGGAGTCACCATCCTGGGAGATGTTTAAAAAACACGTAGATGTGGCACTTAGGGACACGGATTAGTGGTCATCTTGGAAGTCCTATGATTCTCTGATTCTATGACTGTAAGCCTGGACTCTTCTTCTGAAACTGTATTGGTGTTATTCTGTAGAAATCAGAAGAAACTTCAGTATAAAATGAAGAAAAGATGAGGTGACTTGTCGTACCTTCCTAGCATGGCAGCAGGTCGTTGTGAATGGATACGGTAAGGGAGTGGTAGATTTCTGCTTTCTTTGGGAGGATGACATTTTCAGTCTCCCTGATCATAGAAACATGGAATCGTTTAGATTGGAAAAGATCTTTAAGATCATCAAGTCCAACCATTAACCCAACAGTGCCAAACCCACCAATCCGTGTCCCTGGGTGCCACATCTACACATCTTTCAAATACCTCCAGGGACGGCGACTCAGGTCTTCCCTGAACGTATGCGGAATAATGTGAAATAGTTCTTTAAAAAATAATAAATGAAAAACCTTTGAAGAAAAGTTTGGGTAGCTGATGTTCTCTGTCCCCAGAAATCACTTGGGCCAGAGTCTAAATAGTTCTCTATTAACTTCAAACGCTTGCTACCATCGTTTCCATCATAAAAAAATGTTCTACACCAACAACACAATAACAATAATATCATAAAGATGATCTAAACTACAGTCTGGCATTCATCAGATGACCGGAATGGTTGGTGCCAGTGGACATCACCTCTTGCTCTGACTTAGCATGGAAGATCTCCCTTCCAGCTGAAAATACTCCATTCCATTCCATTCCATTCCATTCCATTCCTGTGGGTATTTCTCGAGCTAGCTCGACAAAATCAGTGAGCAAAAACCGGCCTTGGGAGAGAGACAGTTATGCTTGTTGGAAGGAAGCCATGGGAGCAAGGAGAGAAACTTTAAGATACAGAGTATCATCTACAGGGCTTGTGGCCTTGTAGATGAAGGGAGTTGCTAAGTCGCTGTGTCTGCGATAGAAAAAGAGCCAAGAGTGGAAAATTACTGAGCACAGTTACAGGCTGACATGTCAGCCCCCTGTAAAGGTATGGTATGAAAGGCTTGCTTCGTTTTAATAAAGTGTCTTTGAGGTGTCTTCGAGTATCTTCGTGCCTTTGATCCGCTCCTGGAGTCCATGCATCATACGCCACACATTCCATTCCCTTCCATTCCATTCCCTTCCATTCCATTCCCTTCCATTCCATTCCATTCCATTCCATTCTATCCCATTCCATTCCCTTCTATTCCAATGTCCAACTGGGAAATTTTATGCCTGGATACAAGAACAGGTGCATGGATTCCACACCCTCCTCAACACCACGGTTGCTGAAGCCAAGGTAGAATGTCTCTTTTATCTCGCTTGCGTACCTCTACAGGACCTTTTAACAGAGCTGATCGCTTCAATAGGTGCTACAAAGACTGCTTTCCCCCACCCTCTCTCCTAGTGCTCATTCTTGCTTGCAAAGCCCCTCGTGGGTGTCCTTCCCTCTCCCCTTGCAAGGCAAGTGTACCTCCTGCTGAAGGAGCTTGTCTTTTACCCCAGCCATGGGTATTTCCTCATGGTTTTCTGCAGCTGCTGTGCATGGCATCTTTGAATGGACTTTCAGTTGGGAGCAGGCACCCATCTGGATCCTGTTGAGGTAATAAATTCATCAAGGACAGAGAAAAAGATGATGGATCATCCATCATCTCCCTACCCTGGTGGAGAAGGAAACCAAGGGGAAGCCACAGGAATGCCAGGTGGGACAAAGCACGCAGAGCAGCATGGTTTCCGTGGTCCCAGAAAGGGAAACTTCCTTTAGGTAGTGCAGACTGAGGATGTGGCCTTATTTTTTTTTTTTCTTTGAAAGAGAGTAAATGCTGGACACAATGAGTTGTCCCTTTTTAAAGCCTGAAGATAGAAATGTTACCAGGGTCCATCTTGGCTGGAGGAAGCTCTCCTGGTCCTGCAGCAACGACCTGAGCAGGTCTCCTCTAGGACACAGTGGTTGGGGTGATGTTCATATCCTACTTGAAGTCAATCACAACATGCAATGGGTCCAGGTTTTGGGGTGCTGTGGCATTTCCCTGCTTCCCAAGTCTGCTGGGCGCTGGGCAGTTGGTAGCCACAGGAGACACAATGTTCTTCAGGTTAAGCATGCAACCAGATGAAAATTTGTCTTCATTGTAGCTCTGTTCACTGGTGAGCCACTTCTTTCTCTGTGACTCTTTTCTGTCCCCACCTTTCCATTTCCCATTTGCTATGTGAATCTCAAGCTGTGCAAGAGCAGGGGTATCAGGCAGGTGGAGAGTCTTGGTTGGTACCCAGGCAGACCCACAAGTGTAGGGTGCCTATAGGATGAGTGTGTGGGTGCTGCATGTTTCCAGCTAGCAGTGGACCAGCCGGTAAACTGGGGATGTGGGGATCCAGGCAGGGGTGCTGGGGGGACAGAGGGGCCATGCTGGTGCTTGAAGGACCTGCGAATGTGCACATGTCTGTGAAACCTGAGGGTGTCCTCTGTACATGTGCTCAGCTTTGCTGCTGGTTGACCCTGCAAATGGGAAAGCAGCATCATCCCTCTGCCAGGACAGACACCAGGTCCCTGGGCAATGGGCTGGGCTCCATCAGCTGGGCAGGAGCATCCTGGGCTAGGGCTGCTATAGGAGGTGGTGGCCATGCGTCCGGCATCCCTGGACAGGGAGGAGATGTTAAGAGTGACTATCTGGATGCCCTCTGCATCAGTTGTACTTCAAAGGGTGCAGAATTACAGGACTCCCTCCCAGCAATGTTCACAGTGACAGAGGACATGGCGTGAGATCCCCTTGAACTCATCTAATTTTCTGAGTCTTCGTCCTACCATCCTAATAGACCAACACCAAACTGGGGGTGACCTTAAGTGGGTGGTGGGGTGTTATTGTTTACTGGAAACTGAGCTGTTTGCAGATCAGAAGGTGATGGTCCCAAGGGAAGAAAGTATTGCAAGATCCTCCTGAAGGGGAGAGAGGAGCATAGTCAACATTCTTCACTGCTTTGATTTGAGAAGGACATTACCACTACCTCCTCCAGGGTTACAGCAGGGCTTTTATGAAGTTTTATATTTCTGGCTTCTTCACAGGACTCCACAGCTTAATGTTGAAGTGTCCTTCAGGTCAGCTCCAGTGGTGGGTGCATAATTTAATGCACGACAGTGGGAGAAGACAGAGACTTCCTAGAGACATGGAGGCTGGCAGACCAGACTCCGCAGCAGATGTGACATTTACTTTTAAACAGACAATTCCTTGCAACTGGATAAGGCGAGGTGGTGTGGGGTGTTGGTCTCTGCTCCCAGGTCACAAGTGACAGGACAAGGGGAAACGGCCTCAGGTTGCACCAGGGCAGGTTTAGGTTGGAGACTGGGAAACATTTCTTCACCGAAAGGGTGTCCAGCACTGGGACAGGCTGCCCAGGGAGGGGGGGGAGGCACCGTCGCTGGAGGGAGTTAAAAGACGTGTAGATGTGGTGCTTGGGGCCATGGGTTAGTGGTGGGGTTGGCAGTGCTGGGTTAATGGTTGGACTTGATGCTCTTGAAGGTCTTTTCCTAACATAAATGATTCCATGATTCTATAATTGTCACAGATTGGATATACCGCTACCTTTACGTGTGCTGCTAATCACAGCAGTCCTAGAGATAACAGACAAATACATCTTTAAACCTGGACTATTAAAAAATATAAAAAAGCAAGTATAATTAGCATTAGGATTATATTTACTCTTTTATATCATGCACTTTTTTTTTGTGATTTTGATTGGCATTTTTTCACCTAAAATGCTTCATGTAGGACCTGTGGATATGCCAGCAAAACTACTATGCAGAGAAAATTGTGGAAGAATTTTCAGAGAAAATATAAAAAAGCATCCACATTCTACAGCACCAAACTAGACACTGGATGCAGCACACCCTCGGCTGAAAGCACAAGTTTTGAGACAATGGTGTCAGTTTAATTTTCCAAGAGTTCAAAGAGTTTCTTGCATTTAATCGGACTAAAGTTTCTCTAAGAAAACCAAGTCCAACAACTGAAATACAAGTGCTGAGAGACTTAAACCTTTTCCTTGGAAAGAAATCTTCCCCAAAGTTTCTGTCAATAAATACAGCTAAAATTAGAGAGTGTGTTATTTAGATACTAAAGTCATTCAAATATCAGCTCTGTAGGAAGAAGAAGCATGACCACAAAAGAAGTCCATTGCAAAAGAAATTGAAATTTATGTCAGTTTATACAACCTTCAGATTTGTAGAGTTGTCAGAAACTGGCACAGCAGAAATGAAACTGCAGCAGAATCTGAGGGTGGGTAAAACCCTCCTCCCAGGAGAGTGGCCAGCTCACTCATGTGAATCTTCACCTGCTTCCTTTTCACACTTTTTAACTATCCGTTCAAAAAACAATTGACCTTCCTCTCTAGGTTGCCCTCAGGTTGTGTTCTCAAGATCTTGCATAAATGTGAAAGATAGAAAGAAAAATTTCAGACCTTACACCCCGCCCGGCTCTGAGGGCTGGAGACGAGGTTAAATCTCATTGAACTGGCAGCTTCTAGGAGGAACCACCAGACCACCAGCCGAGCCACCGTGCCTATTTTTTTCCCCTGAGACAATGCACTTTTCCCAGCATCTCCCACTGTTTCATCCCTGATGCTCCTGGGGACCAGCAGTGACATCCATGCTTTTGCTGAAGCCTTCCTCCCATGTTCTTCAACCTGTTTGCTTGGACATGGCTGCAACGCCAGGTTTGTTAGCTGGCATTGGACATGACTCCAGCATCTTACCTTGCATGACCTGAGCTCAGTAAGATGCATGAGCTGCAGCATACCCGTGTGCCAGCCGATGGCTGTAGAAGCCAAAGCACATCTGCCCATTAATGGGTTGTCATGGTCCATCAAGATCAACCCCAGAGACATCATTGCTGGTGCCCCTCATCCTGTCCTGCACAACAGCAATCCTGGCCATGCCACCAGACACCCAGGCCATGATGCTTGTGAAGCTGTGGGGAGATGACACACACAGAAACCATGGCAGCAGTGAGTGGGAGAGAGTCAAACCAAGCAGTGTCACAAGATCTGGGGATGTGTCACTCCCATAAAATCTTGCACTCTCTTCCTACATAACCCTGCAGGGCAGGGAGGCTGCATGGCACTGGGAACCGCTCTGAACAACCAACTGAGCAAGCTGACAGTGTATCTCTCTGAAAGCATTGTCAACTTGCTGTCCAACTGTCCTGGCCATCCTGAGAAATCCTGCCACTCCTCTTGAGAAACCCGTGTTCCCTTCCCCATCTCTTGGCGATGTCAGCAGGGCTCAGACTGGTACCGTTCAGGTTGGCCTAGCAGGGACGGTTTTCAGGAGAGGAGGGTCAGGAGCACGGGCATCACCCCACTGGATCCTGAGGAATATCTACTGCAGGTTTTGGCAGCATGGGACAGCTGTGGTCCCACCTGGGAGAGGACACAACCCATCTGCCCATGCATGGCTTCCCTTACACCAACACAAGCCATGCTGGGGTGGACCTGGCAGGCAGCCTCTTCCTCCCAAAACCTGCCTGTGTGCCTCGGGGGGGGCGATGGCCTGAGCTCAAGGACACAGCTGGCACTAGCCCCAAGCTGTGCAATGGGCTCTGGTCTCCATGCCCAGCCCTGACCCCCGCAGTAGGGCTGTACAGGGACACCAAGCCCCTTCCCCAGTCCCCTGGGCTGGGCACCTGTCCCATTAAGAAGGGAGGTTTCCTTGAACCCCTTATATTTGATCAGCCTGGCAGTTTCCCAAGGAAAACGAGACCCTTGTGCCCCCCCCAGCCTGCCCACCACCTGCACTTTGAGAGCCCGGGGTGTTGGGGGGTGATTCAACCAGCCTATTCAAGGACACACACCCCGACAGCATCCCTGCGTCAAATCCCTTATAACAACCACTCAGATCTCTGGAGATCTATACAAAATGAACTTCAGCTGAAGAGTTTTGTTATACAAAATGCAAGTTTGTGACAGAACAAGGTTCAAAGATTGTCAGTGATAATACACTGACTGCAAAGCAAGCTCAGAACAACACACCCAGTAACAGCTGGCCTGAGTTAGTCACAGAATAAAGCTCTTACCCAGTAGGCGTCCCTGTGGGGGAGAAGACAGGTTCAGTGCATGGACCGATCCAAGTTACGATGGAGTCTTCCCTAACTTCTCCCCTTATTTGTCCACTTTTTATACTTCAGAGTGTAATGCATATTCATTCATCATGCACAGGACTGTTTACAAGTTTCTCACATCTAAAGCAAATCAGTACACCTCCTCAGAGAGCACTGCTGAAGGATTTGCTGACTACACATGCTCCTCAAGCCAGGGTTTGCCCTGTTTCTGGGGGGTTGTTTGAGTTGGATGTCACAATCTCCCACTAGCACAATTATCTTTGTTCTATTTTCAGTTTTCTGTGGATGTCACTGCACTGCAACACCTTGTCAGTCTGTCTCCTCTTATAACCAGAACTTTCCTCACTTGAAGGCTTCTTTCTGTGTAATTTAGGGAATGGTGTTCTGGTGTTCTTTTCATTCTGGTTCTTTGTTTCCCACCTCCCCAAGGCTGGCTCCCTCGATCAGAAGCCCTTCCATTCAGAACACCTTTAGAGAGTGGGTCAGCTTGACCTAACTTTATGCACAGACTTGTGTATAGTTGAACACTAAATCAGAATTTGGTAGTTCAGGAGGTTAGACCACAATCCCCCCTCTTGGGACTTATTTCGGACCAGGACTAGTCCATTTTCTTTACATTTATGTGGTGTTTGAGTGACTCTAGTCATACATATTGTTGTTACTGGCTGGTACCACATGCCCAGTGAGTGTGGCCGTACCTCGGAGGCAGGTAACTCTGAGATGGAGGTGTGTGTTAGCATTACAGTGAGATTATTTCATCTGGGGAAAGTAATTTCGCCACAACAGTTGGCTCAGCAATGGACATCTTCTCATAGAGTCTTCATTTGATGACTGCTATGCAGCCTATCAGCTGTGTGGTACCATCACGTTCCCATTCCCGCAGGGAGCATCCCCGCTCCGCTCCACCTTCTGTCACCCCTACCAGCATGCGCTGAGCTGGCAGGTTGTGCTGCTTGGGGAGCCATGGTGAAGTGGACCCCGTGCATGCCAACTGTCCTGAAAGTGACAGCTGGATTTTACCCTAAAATCTTTTCTGTAATACTATGCTTCTGTTAGGTCCCAGTTTTCTCCAATTCCCTGCCCCTCCCCACAAAAAAAAAAGGTAATTTTCCCACAGTGCCTCCATCGGACACACGTCCAGGCTGAAAGCACAGGCACAGCTAAAGTCAGCTCAAAGAAAGGTCTTTATTGAGATGTTGGATTGGACAGGAGCCACTTGGGACTGTACAGGTCTTGGGGGGACAGGGAGATGGTCCCCCCACAAGCTGCTGGTATCCAGGAGAGATTTCCAGGCACTGCAGAGTGTTGTTAACATCAAGATCAGAGCATGTCCCTGCCCATGAGGCCAGCCACCTGCTGTCACATAGACAAGGGCAGAGCTGGGGGTACAGCAGCTTGAGACCACAGAGGACCTGGGTGTCCTGAGAAGGGGGCAACGGCTGATTTTTCCTCCATCCCCGGCATTGCCCCCATTAGTAGAACACCTTTTCCAGATAGGAGTTCAGGAAGATCCCCGTGGGGTCCAGCTTCTCCCGGATGGAGCAGAATTTGGGGAAGGCTGGGTACATCTTCTCAAAGTCCTTCCGAGTACAGCTGTGGGCCTGCAGGAGAGAAAGCGTCTGGGGGGGCTGCCCATCACTGGGGAGTGTGTCACTGGCCCTGGACCCCCACCACCCCTGTGGCAAGCCCCTGCAGAAGTGGTGGGACCTCCATCCCCTTATCTACGTGCCCAAGGCAGGCAGCAAACAGGGCAACACCATCTCCTTCAGGCACCCATCTCCCTCTTGGATCAGCCTGATGTGGGGGCCCTTCTCTGAACCCCACTCAACTGCAAACCCCCCCACTCCCATGAGGAGCTGTGATGGAGAAGCGGAAGGGACACCCTTCTGCAGACCCTCTCCTCCCAGAGGAGTGGGGCCATTGGTACCTTTGCCCAGTGTGGTCTCCCACCGTATTTCTTCATGATGCCTTCATAGGTCAGCCAGTAGTTGAGGCGGGGAACGTTCTTCCCGTAGGGCCTGGGGGGGGGGGGGGGGGTCAGGTAGGGAGGGCATTAGTGGGACCTGTGGGAGGATTTTTGCACACCCGTGAAACCTCCCCAAGAAACTCCCCTCCTGGGGAGGACAACCTAGGGACCCACCACGGGCTCTTTGACCAGTACCAGGTGATGGAAACCCTCCAGGAACAAGCACTCCACCAGCTCTTGGCCAGTGGACCCTCACGTGGACAACATCCTCAAGAAACAGGGCTGGGTGGCTCTAGGGTGCTCCAAGGCCACCCCATCCCTGCTGGCTTGATGTCTGCAAATGTCTGAGTGGGGTGAGTGGACAAAGGTGCAGGAGCTCCTTTGATTCAACTCTCCAGAGCCAGCAGAGAACTGGTGTTGGGGTGTTTGGGCTGGGCGTTCGCTGCTGCCAGGACTCTGGGAGCGGCTCCCGGTGCACCAGCATACTGACCTGGGGAGGAAGAGGAGGAGCAGAGTGGGATGCAGTGGGAACATGGCTCACCTGTACATGATGATGTTCATGTAGCAGCTGTCTCGCTGGAAGCAGGGACTCAGCCAGATCTCATCCCCCCGAGTGAAGCGCACCTCCACGGGGTAGTGAGCCACCAACTTGGGGTTGTTCTCCAAGGCGCCCTTCAGCTCCAGCAGGGCTTCCTTCGTCTTCTCACTGCCCAGGAGAAGCCCCCAGCCCCATTTAATGCCGACATGGGCATAGCCAGCTCCCTTCAGGTTTGAACCCCCATCCCCACAGCTCCATCCCTGGCCCCACGCTAATTCAGGGAATGGCTTGGCATGTCCCAGCACACCCCTCCCATTGCTTTGTGCTCACAAAGCCCCAAGATATGGTGTGGCATGGATTTGGTACCCCAGGGCAGGCATGCAGAAGGGTCCCCATGCTAGGCTTGGAGGAAGGAATGGTGCCCCCTGGACCGGTTCCTTTCGTCCATGGCTTTGCCCCTGCTCCAGGCAGCCTGGGCTGAGGTAGAGCACAGGCAGGGGATGGGGTCTGGGCACGAAGCCCAGCTGGGGGTGGCCAGGGAGGGCCTGCAGGGCCATTTACATGGGGATGGCCCAGTCTTGAACGTGCTGCTTGAAGCGACACTCGTAGTTGAAGATCTTGTAGCTGATGGAAATATTCTCCACTCGGGAGCTGAAGAGGAGCCAGAAGAAGAAGCGGTTGATCCAGGATACCAAGCTGGGCACGAAGGTGCTGCAGGGAAGAGAGCAGGAGATGAGGTCTGATCCCAGAGCTGTTGCCCAGGGATTTGCCAAGGGCAGGCTGTGAGCTGTGGTGCCACAGGCCTGGGGATGCCCTCCCAAAGGGCTGTAAGCAAAGCTGCAATCCTCCAAGGGTGCTGGAGCCCATGGGGTCCTTCAGCCCTGCCTCGAGCTCACCCATGCTCATCCCACATGATCTTGGACCTTGCACCCTTGCCCTCAGCTCCCTTTTCTGCCTCCTGCTGCAAGCTAGAAAAGGGGTGTTTGGTCATCACCTTCCCTGCCCCCTTTGGCCTCTGTACCTCCTCAGAGCATCCTAGCACTGGGGGACTGAGAGATACTGGGAACAGGGTGGAGTGCCAGGGTGGACCCCTTGGCAGAGTCCTAAGCAGCCACAGCCTCTCTTCTCCCTCTTCACGGGGTCCAGCCCAGCTCTCCTGTGCCACCAGGGTCCAGTTTCCCAGCCCAGCCGCCATGACCCGGCTGGATCTCCTCTCTCCACCCTGGTGCTCGGGACATGCCGACAGCCAACATCGTTCCCCGCAAATCTCCCGTGCTGCTGCCAACCCGTGCCGCCTCGGTGTGCCGGTCCACCTCCGTGCACACGAGGGCAGTGCGGCCCCAGGCGTCAGTCCCAGCCTGAACCTGCTCCGCCTGCGCAGCTGAGCTCGCTCGGAGAGCAAGCACCTCCTCCTTTCCCCGGAATGGGGGTTCTCCGGGTCCCAGTCCCACCTTGCCATCAGCCCTGGGGCTCTCAGCGAAGCAGCACAGGTTTCATTGTAAAGGTGCAGAGAACAGATCTGGATGAGGCCAACCTACACTTGCCCCAGCTGCTGCCCAGGGCATGCTCCTACCTGATCCAGAGCAGAAACTCCAGCAAGTAATAGCCAACAGCATAATCCCACAGCCAGCTGGCAGAGGAAGAGGGGGGCTGCAAAGCCAAGCAGAGGAAGATGATGGTTATCAGTGACTAGCAGGGTTTGCAGCTCTCTTGCCAGCAGGCACGAAGGTGGGAGCACAAGCCTCGACCAGAAGCAAACTGGGAGCAGGGGTTTGGAGAAGGGTACCCCAGGACTCCCCAGATCTCTCTCCTGTGATGAAACAGGTCCGCATACAGCCCCAGAAAGAAACCAGGCTTTGTCATGAGGATGCTAAGAGCTTGGACAGCCCCAACTACATCTGTTTCCTGAGACCCTCGGACTGTGGAGCACGGGCAGTGTCCAGCCCAGCCCCAAAATGCTGTTTCCCTGATCAGCCACCCCAGCAGCCCTTGCACTGCAAGCCCATGGTGCAAGGCCAGCTCTGGGAGGGCACCCAGCTTCATGCACGGGCCCTTCTCCCTTCACACATGGAGCCCGGTGGGACCTGCCTTGTTGGTGGGGTCCTGGTAAATGATGCTGACGTTCTCACTGTGAGGGAACCACAGGAATCGGAAGTACTGGGATCTCTTCAGGTGGTCCTCGAGATGATCGAGTACCTGCAATAACCAAAGAAATCCACCATGGCGATTGTCCCCTGCCTTGCAGCAGGGATCCCAGGAGCCAGGGGTGGAGGGATCTCAGAGGACTCCCAGAGGCGGTGGGGCTGGTCCAAGGAGTCTGTCTGCAGAGTCTCAGCAAGCCCTGGGTTGGATGGGAGTCAATACAGCCCAGCCATGCACCAAGGGGCTAACAGAGCCCATGGACCCGACATCTGGGTAAGGGAACAGGACATGCCTGTTGTCTCCTCTCTCAGTTGTGATGGAGCTCCCCATCTTGAAGATGCTGCTGGACCTGCATCTGGCATGTGTCCAAGCTCAGACCCTGCGTCCTCCCGCCATCATACCTCTGCAGCCCACAAACTGCTCCATCAGGCATTCTCAGACATGAGGCAGCACAGCTAGGGCTAGAAGGGCCCCCTCCAGCCATAAAGCCAAGTACTCTACACTGACTGGTGGCTACCAAAAGCCACCTCCTGCTGCAGTGTCAGGGATGCTCTCCCTAGTTTTGACACCCTGGCAGTACAGCTCTCTGCAGCTCTGGAGCCCCAGGGCAACAGGGAGTGGAGCTGGGATGCCACAGGGGATGGAGCTGGAATGCAATGGATGATGGAGCCAGAAGGCAACAGAGGATGGAGCCGGGAGGCATTACATGGCCCTGTCCTAGAGACATCCCCTGCTTCAAATGCAGAATTGCCAAATCGTACATAAAGACACCAAAAAGGGCTTTAAGAAAGGCAGCTTCCTCGGATAAGCTGCCTGCCCAGCAGCCGAGGACAGCAAGGCATGGGGATTCTGAGTGGGCAGGGAACAGGCAGGACAACACAGATAATGGGGCTCGAAGGGGTGACCATAGCCTCAGGACATACTCAGCCTGTTCCCAGGGCCACCGGGGTCCCGTCCCAGGCTGCCTGACACGGCAGCACCTGCAGAAATTAAAAGACCCTGCATCCTTTCTCTCTGCCCGTTTGCGCAAGCATAGAGGGACTCTGTGCCCACAGTGCTATTTTGGCTGGGCCAGCACTTTTCTTTCTTGCAAACAGCCTCTCCCACCACCCCCTGCAGAGATCTCCCATAGCTTAGCAGAAAGGCTTCAAAACCCAGCAGCTTTGCTTTGAGGAGTTTGCTTGACACAAGAGAAGGTGCAATGACCCATGGATATAACCCCAGGACAGTCTCGGCTCCTTTCCGGCTAGGTCATTTAAGTTACTTGTCTTAATGAGCTATTAATCACCAGGCTGGGCTGCTTTAGCACCGAGCATCTTGCTGTGACCCTGCCATAAAGTGAGGGCTGTGGTCCCGTTAAAGCAGGGAGGATGGGAAGACAACTAGTGTATTCCCGTAATTGGTGAGAATTGCTAATTGCTAACTGGTGAGAGAGCTAATGCTGTTGTCTTCATCTTCACATCTGCAGCTCCCAAAGAGCCACAAAATCTAAGATGTTCCCAAAACAACCCATTTTCTGGCTAGAAAAGGTCCTATGTTGGAAACAGTTAACAATCGTGCAAGTAGAAGCAGGGCAAAAGCAGCGATCCCACGGTTTTCATTGGTCCAGTTTAGGAACAAACGCATCAAAGTAGTAAAAGAAGTGGGGAAAAGAAGGATGCAGCTTTCCCAAGGTGATCCTGCCGACGTCTGTTTGTCTTCCAGCTGTGGCGTTTGAGTGCAGAAGCAAAGAGCTAGCAGGGTGACCTTTTCAATGTGCGCTTTTGATTCTGGTGATATCTGTCTGAAGAAAATAAGCCTGCGACTTTGTAGGATAATTACAGCACAGCGAGCCAGCTTCAGGAGTCCTTGGGGACGTTGTCTGCTGGCTGAGCGCCGGAGTCGGAGGCAGAGGTCAGGCGGTGGAAATCTCGTCACTGTGACGTGGCCAACACACACAACAGAGATGACCCTGAAGCATGCAGAGATCTGGGGGGATTTTGCTCGCCTTCATTTCCTTCCCAGGAGCCCAGAACAAATCCCTTTGCTTCATAAAGACTGGGTCAAAAGAAGTCACTTGCTTTCTTGCTTGCAAACACCCTCAAGAGCTCACTGAGCCGAGGGTCAGGCACTGCGCCTGCTGCAGTGTAGGTCTGGTGGCTCTGGATGGTCCTCGGGGAAAGGGCTAGGATGGGATGTGGGGCAGTTGTGGCCAAGGTGCTGTGGAGGATGAAACACAAGAAGTCACGAGCACATGTCCCATAGGTTTGTGAGAGCAATGAAGGGGAGCAAGGGAGCATGGGGAGCTCTCATTTTGGGAGAGACGGATGCTCAGCCTCCCCCTTTGCCTATGTGCTGCCTTGTGCCTGGCAGGGTCCTACCGCAGCAGGGGACGTGTCCGAGTCCTGGTTGGAAGAGTCACTTCCACGCACCGAGTCCAAAACCAACAGTCCCTCTGGCTAAGAGGGATGAGGTCAGGCCCAGCAATGGAGAGGGGGTTTAGGTGCAGGGTGGTCTTGGAGGGATGAGGCTTGAGGGATCTATCCCCAGTGCCTGGGACGTCCCCCAAAGGGTTCAGGTTTGGGTTAGGGTTAGGATGTGGTAGGGCTCAGACCGAAAGAAGCACTTCTTCACCCACCAGGTTGCTAAGCTGTGCAAGTCTGCAGGCAGTTAAAAGTTTGCATGGGTTCAGAAGCAGAGCAGAGACCTTCCTGGAAGAGAAACTCACTGCCTTACGCCATACATACAAACCACCCCCAGCTCAGGAAGCCCCAAGGCTGCACAGATCAGGGGAAGAAGTATCATACCTAAGACTAATCCATCTTCATTCTCATCAGCCTCCCAGCACATCTGAGGCAAGGGGATGCTGAGTGCATCCCTGCCACCACCCAGGGAGGCTCTGCAGGTCTCTCTGGTGACCTCAGCTGTGCAATAAACCCTCTCGGTCCTGCGCCTTGTTCGTGGTCATTGTCAGCAGCTAGGGCAGCTGAGTTTATCCCAGTGATAAAGATGATCACGAGGCCAGAAAAGAAAGCATGCAGTTCTTATATAACCACAAATCCAAGCCCGGCTCCTCTGACACATATATTATTCGCAATGTCTTAGATAACTCAGGCTTAAATATTTCAAGCAACCTGCTCCCTTGCCATTATTCTCTTCCGCCTCACTGAGCCACTCGACATGAAAGCCAGAGATCGGGGAAGCAGGCGAGGAGCAGTGATGACTGAGAATTGATAATGGCATTAATATTTATAGAGTGCATTCTTGTTTCACCCTCCTAACAGCCCCGAGGGATGCGGAAAGATGGGTTGAGCTGTGCAGAGGGCATAGCCTGGGGAGATGATGCTGAGCAGGGTACCTGCCCTGTTCAGGACAGCAGGGTTATCCTGCACATGAGCTTAAGTTTCCTAGCTAAGAGGCAGTTCAGGAGGTGTAAACCAACACTCAATCTGGTAATGTGGCTGAGGAAAGGTGCTAGAGGATGCAGTGAAGGTCCAAGCAGTCTGGCAGGGTAGGTGAGGGCCAAGATGTAAGGAGCTGGCAGCCTCCCACCACATTTAAAAATAAATCCATTTACAGTGAGGAACTCCCTGCTGCAGGGCACCAGGGAAGTCCCAGCTCAGGGTGCAAAGAGGCCATTCACAAGCAAAAACCACTCCTGAGCCTTTAAACTCAAACCCATCACCTCTGCAGCTGGAACCACTGGTAATGAACTCACTGCAGGCTGGGAGGGCTCCCTGGGGAAATATCTTGGTGGGTTTCTCTTATTCCTGTCTTCTTTTCCCACCTCCCAGCAAAAACAAGACCCTGAAGTGCTCCAGCTCTCGACTGCTGTGGTGCAGCTGCTCTTAGAGGGGTGAGAGCAGGCAGGCAGACATGCTAATGGACTTGGATACTGTGCACGGACCCCTCTGCCCCCCTCCCCAGTCAGCCCAGCCACCTGCAGCTCAGCACGAGGACCACTGCGTGCCTGTGGATCAGGGCTGACGAAGCAGATACTGCAAAACCGCATTACATTCACATTCCAGGTGGTGTTCGAGCCACCCCAATGGGGCACTGAATTATTCAGTCCTTAAAAAATTAAGGACAGCATTTCTCAGAGCTTTATTAGTGCTGCAGCTCTGATCAATCCTGCAACAAATTTTGCTGCATTTGTCTAAGGGATATTTTTTTTTCATGAGCCCAACTTAACGAAGGCTTGTGCTGTCATTAGCCAGGACTGGGACTGGACCTGTGAGACCCAAATGAGACGACAGATGAGGATGCTGCTGAGGATGCACTAACAGGGATGTCAGACCTCACAGGAAGACAAAGACAATCGGTGGTTGAAGCAGATCCAATCTCCTGGAGAGGTCCCTTTCTGCCACCTCCTGGTTTCTCCCTCCTGGTGGACTTAATGCCTGTTTCCCCATCCAGAAATCTTCACTGTTTCCAGTGAACACAGTGAGGCAGCACAGCATTTAGAAGGCCACCAGGTCTCTCAAGTTGCAGGTGGCCCCTTCTCTGTAGGCTTTACCCTCTGCAATGCTGCCGCCTCCAGCGATGATCTGGGACAAGCTGGACGATTGCTCAACGAAAGGCAGTAGATCACATCCCGACACAGCAGTTGTGTCCAGCTGTCCCAGCTGTGAAGGGGCTCAGCATCACAAAACCAGCTTGCTCCATCTGGCTTCCCAACACCATGAGGGTGGGAGGGCTCCAAAGAAATGCATCCAGCAGTTAAAAGGAGTTTACATAACTGCAGAGACAGGGAAAGTTGGTTTCAATGTGTTCCCAGGAGAAAGAATTCCTTCAAATCACTCTGTAGAAATGCCCACTGGGCCTTCAAAAGGCTTTCTGAGGGAACCAGATCGCACCCAACATTGGCCACAGAGCCACATGGAGATCCAAGCTCGTAAAGCCCAGGAGATGCACTGCCCCAAAAAGGGACATTTCATGCCTCTTTTGAGAGAAATCAGTCTGTCTCAACCTGGCTCCTCCCGGGGATGGAAGGCTCGGCTGAAGGAAAACACCCTCCAGCACTAAGCATCTCTGTACCAGCATCCCAGGACACTGTCCCCAGTGCCTCAGCCACACACTGAACAAGAATCTAAACTTCTTGTGTGCTCCACGGTCAACTAAGTGCCCTTTCATAGGTTAATGCAAGATGTTGTCTTCAGGAGGGACATGGCCATGAAGCGGAGACAAGAGGGAGAGGATGGATGGCGGGACAGCAGAGCTTGCCAGGAGAAAACAGCATGTGCAGCTGTCAGAGCCATGCAAGATCCTGATCTATGAGAGAGCAGGTCAGACACCCTCCTCAGAAAGCTACCTCCCTTGGGGACATCCCAGTTACTAGCACCATACAACATAGTCTGAGTGATTTAGCACTTTGGTAAAATAGAGACAGACAAGCCCAATTCAACAGAACAATTGGTTTAAAGGGAGTTTCCTAAATGCAGCTCTGAGGTTGGATCCTGATAAAGGGATTTGTTCAATCTGGCTCTTGAACCGTGTCACCCATCCCACTCCTTCTCATCCCCAGCACGGTTCGTCCCAAGTTCAGCTCAAAAAAAAAAAGAGTTAAACCCAACTTCACACTGGGAGATAGAGAGTCCATCCCAAAAAATACCCAGACCTCACACACAGGGAAGGACCAAGTTATTATCTAGAGCACAAGATGCTCATGGACTATTTTAAGTGGCCCATCTGTTGCTGGAAAAAGCAAGGCTTTCTGTTAGCTGAGCAGCAGGAGACAACGAGATGGGAGTCGGCACTTCCTCGGAGAGCGCACGGCTCATGGGAGCAGCTCTGCCCTGCGGGATGCTGCTCTGCTCCTCTGGGACCCAGCTAGGCGCTGCCTGCCTCGAGGGATGCTGGCTCAGCGCAGGCACTCTTCTCCCTGTTCTTCCTTGGTCCAGGCAGCACATCAGCTCGTCAGGCCAACCCAAGATTTCCAGCAAGGGCAATTTTCTCCAGCTGGAACATTAAATCTGCATTAGGCTTAGTCATGCGTGCCTGGAGTTACCAGATCACTGACCTGCCGGCGCCCGTGAATGCTGAGTTAAACGGAGCAGAGGTGTTGGCTCATCCATCTCACGGTGACGTTTCCCATGAAGAAGCAAATGCTGAGTGTGGCAGCGCTGACGCCTGCAGACTCATTCAGCATCTCTAACCTGATTGCGCTGGAGCCTCTGTGCTCAGCCCTGCCGTGGCTTGGAGGCAGCCCAGGGAAGATGAAGCTGATGACCATGGGCAAACTTCCATCCCTGCTCCAGTGGGACCACTGGCATTGCACAGCCCGAAACAGCTCCCCACCACTGCAGCTGCCCTTCCCTTGCTTGTCCCTGCCATCACTGAGGTTAAGGCACTGCTCACCAGGCAGGAGAACAGTTGAAAACCCACAGAGTTGTGCGTGAAGGACAGACCCACAGCTGGAGGAGGGGGTCTGATTTCTGTCACCTTTGTGCTGAGTCAGGTAGGGGACAACTGATGCTGAGAAGTGAGGATGATGCTGCAGAGAGGCCAGGACATGGGGATGTTGACAGGGGTCTCATTGTCCATTCTTTTCCCTAAAGAGGGCACTTCCAGAGGGCATGCACCTCGCCAGACCCAAATGTAAATCAGAGGTGAAATCAAGAAGAGTAGAAGTGTTTTCACCCTCCTTTCCCCCGCCTTGGTCTCACCTGTGACATGCAGCTCCCCCCAGTCAACCCAAGCCCAGCCAGGAGACCCCTCCCAAGCAGGAACCCTCTGCCCCCCTAGATCTCAGGTTTGCAATGTACCCCAAGCCCATGCAGCCCCTCCGAGCTGGGGATCATGCCCAGAACAGCAGGCAGCAGTCCCTGCCCGCCTCCCACCTGCCAGGTGGGCCAGCCCTCCCACAGCATCCTCCCGCAGCATAGCGGTCCCATCTCCCCTGCCAGGACCCAGGGGATGTCTCTGAAGGACACAGCCATGCTCCAGCTCAGAGTCACTCTCTGCAGCTCAAGGTGAGTGCAGAAACTCTTTGGCAGGTTCCTGAGGACACTGGAAGCCACTAGCCATCTCCTGCAGCCAAGAGCCACCTTGGGGCTGCACAGAGTTTGGTCCAGGACAGTGAAATCAGTTATTTGAATCTCAGGCTCGATAAATGCAAAAAATCTCTATCAGTCTGGACCAGTTTTAAAAGAGGAGCCTGGGAACAGCTCAGGGGTGAGTGTGGCAATAACAAAAGAGGTGAGGTTTCACATCACCTTCACACCCCTGAGCTGTCCTGGGCCAGATGTGAAGCTGAAGGGAGCTGGGGATGGACACAACTTCTCCCAGAGATCACAGAATCACAGAATGGTCACGGCTGGAAGGGACCTCTGGAGATCACCTAATTCAACCCTCTGCTAAAGCAAGTTCTCCTAAGAGCAGGTGATGCCTTGCAGTTCTCAAAAAAAGCACCAAGAATAATAAATAAGGGAAATTACTTTCATCTCCGTGTCTTTCACACACAGCTCAGCCTCTCTGCCCAGCTCCCCCAGGCTGGACACAGAGGGGTGGCTGCAGAGGGTCCCAGTGCGAGGTGCAGAGGTCCCATCTGCTCTTTTGTGAGGACTGAAGGACTCCTCCTTGTAGACTCACAGCAGCTTGGGCTTCCCCACCCAGCCTCCTCCCAGATTTTGTGGTCAGCAAAGCTGCCAGAGCAGGCTCAGCCCTTGCCTCTGCTCCATGCAGCCCCCCTGAGAACAAAGCAGATGTCTTCCCCCAGCTCAAGGGGACTCAGCACCTCCATTTCCCACCGCCCCACTGGCTCAGTTTGCAGCCAAGCGAGGGGCTGCACCCCAAGCCCTGCTTTGCTCCTGAGCACCAACTGCGCAAAGCAATGCACATCTTGCTGCAGCTCCCAAGCACCCAACTGCCCTACGTGGCATGGAGATGACACTCACGTGTACCTCTCCTCCCCACCCCACTACCTGCACCTCTCTGGTCCCAGAAGATGCTGTTCCATCTGTGGGAAGTTAAAGTGGCATTTCCTAAGAAACATCTCTTTTCCTTCATCACCCTGGAGAACTTTCCAGCTTAAAGGACACCATGAAGATGCAGGAGAAGTACAACCTACACACACATGTGGGATTTTCCACCAGCATGCAACCACTTCCCAATCTTCCTCCAACCATGTTACCTCACTGACAACGTTGCTTATCCCCAAGGTGGCTTTAAAAGCATCTCCCACATCATACCTCAGTGAGGGTGGAGGGGAAGGCCACCTCGTGCAGGTGGAACTGGGGCACACACTGGAAGGTGACAGTGAGCACGATGCCCAGGCAGCCAAGGTGCAGGCGGGCAGCCTGGAATATATCTGCATTGATGGACTCGGAGCACTCCAGGATCTCTCCTGAGGCTGTCAGGAGTGTGAGCGCTACGACCTGTCGAGAGGGGAGCAAAGCTTCAGCAAGCATTCCATGTGCCCCATCTCCATGCCAAGATCCTGCATTCAACCCAAAACTCCAAAACTTAGGGCTGGGGGCTAAGCAGGGAGACCCCTGTAGCATGACCATCATCACAGGGTGCCTTCTGCAGAGCTTGCCTACACCAGCCCCTCCTGCTACCTTGGATGAAAAAGATCCTTCTCTCTCTGGAGTACGCTAGGAAAAACCATCAAATAAAGAAGTAAAACTCCCCCAGATTGATTCACTTCTCCATAACCATCAGTGGAATCACCATACAGGATTTCACAGAATCATGGAATCACAGAATCATTTAGGCTGGAAAAGATCTTCAAGATCATCAGGTCCAGCTGTTAACCCAGCACTGCCAAGCCCACCACTAACCCATGGCCCCAAGCACCACATCTACATGTCTTTAAATCCCTCCAGGGATGGTGCCTCCCCCCCCTCCCTGGGCAGCCTGTCCCAGTGCTGGACACCCTTTCGGTGAAGAAATGTTTCCCAGTCTCCAACCTAAACCTGCCCTGGTGCAACCTGAGGCCGTTCCCCCTTGTCCTGTCGCTTGTGACCTGGGAGCAGAGACCGACCCCCCTGGCTGCAGCCCCCTCCCAGGCAGCTGTAGGGAGCGATCAGGTCCCCCCTGAGCCCCCTCCTCTCCCGGCTGACCCCCCAGCCCCCCCATCAGACTGGTGCCCCAGCCCCTTCTCCATTTGAGCTGAGGTGAGGGTTTTCATAAGTGTCTAATTAAAAACAGACCTGGGCCCTGCAGAGACTTGGTGTCGGGGGACTCCGATACAAGAATTGTTTTCCCTTTGGTACAGAGTTTACTCATTAGATTATAAAAGCATAAAGCACAGGGACAGGGCAGTTTTAAGCTGCATGATGTTTTGGCTGGCAGACGAGGTCCCACTATGCATGGGGGACATGGGGGTCCCCCACAGCAGCTCCATGATGGGGGGACAGGACCCTGCCTGCTTGCAGTGTGCTCCTTCCTTACCCCAGGGCCAGGCACACCAGGCTCAGACTGGGGTGGTGGGACATCTACCCCAAAGCCCACAAGATGCTGATGTCCATGCATCGACACGCTCCCAACTTGTCTCACCTGGGTGGAGAGGATGCCATGCTTGATCCCGGTGTTGTGCGTCCCTGTCCCAATCACACCAGCTGCTGCCACCTCCGAAACGGCTCCTAAGCTGGGGGTAGACAAAGGGGCCGAGTGAGGCTCTTTGTGCACAGGACATGGTGTGGGGCACAGCCCACCATGCCAGGCATTACCCCACATGCAGACCCTGTAGAGAGACCCCCAGGACTCTCGAGCTTCAACGAGCAGGGTTTCCCACCCTTCAGGGTACCCTGCAGCAACGGGTGGGTTTGTTGGCCATGTGCACACATCCCCATGGGACATATCGATCAGGATGTTGCTATAGTCCATGGGGAGGAAGAGTCAGCTGGCGAGCACAGATCACCATGGTCAGCTCAGCTGTATCCCATCTCTCCCTACCAACCTGGAGTGACTCATTGGGGTGGAGGCATCCTTCCCACATGCATTCAGAGCATGGGGCGAGGAACCTGGGTTTACCCCAGGAACATCACTGTGCAGCAAGGCTGGAAGTGGCATCCACAAGCACAAGGTCTGCAGACCAAGGTCTGTCCCTCCAACCATCGCCAAGGTGGGCACATGGGGATGGTAGATGGTTAAAGCAAACAGTGCTGTTCCTGCCATTTCCCCCAAATACTCCTACAGCTTCCAGCAGCTGGGGAGCAGGGACCTCCTGAACCAGCAATGGTTTCTGTGACCACTGCAACCCTCAGTGGATTCCTCCACTGTGAGGGTCTCCTGCTCATACTGTTGGCCATCTGCTCACGTGGGGCTTATTCCTCTGAACTCTCACCCTGTCCCTGGCTCTGACAAACCCATTACTTTCACTGACAGAGGAACACACCTATTGAGCTAGATTGTAACGCAAGAGCCATTTCTTCCCCGAGGTCAGCAAATGAAAGAGATTGAGTGTGAGAAATGCTCTCCATGGCTATTTCCTTTGCAAACCCCTGTCTGAACGTGGCTCTCACCAAGACCTTGACAATACACCCACAGCAAGGGAGAACCACAGTACTGGAGGCAAAGGGATCAGCTGTGATCAGCTCAAAGCATCCCACCCTCTGCCCTGATTGCCCACCAGTTCCACCTCCTCTTCTGCGGACACCAGACATCGCCAAACAATGCAGAGCAAAGATACTCCCACACCTCCTGCTAAGATATTCCAATGGCTAATTGCCCTTTTCCACCAAAGACTCCTTTCTAACCTAATTTTGCCCACCATCAGCCTTCTTTGCCCAGAGCTGACTGCTATCAGCCTCTGCCCCATGCAAGGCATTCCTAGGAAGGGCGCTCGCTTTCACCTTTGGAGGGTCAGGGAATGCAGTTTTCCTTGATGAAATGGAAAGGAACAGCCTGGTGGGGGCAGTGAGAATAATAGGGTTAGGGTGGGGATAAAGTCCAGCCTCCTGCTTCGAGGCAGGATCAGCTACTCTATCGTGGAGAAGGTTGACCTGTAGTCTGCGGAACACTGGTGGAAGACCAGATCCTGAAGGAAACACCCCTATTCCACAGTAAAATCTCTTCAAACATCTTTGTTTTGCTACATCCCAGCACTTGATGTGGGGCAAGGCTGGATACCTGGGAGGATGCCCAGAGACAGCCCTGCACAAGTATCCCACTTACTTGGCCAGGGCCAGCCCATGCTTGCTCAGCTCAACATTCAGATCTGAGAGGAAAATCCCACCTTCCACCGTCACTTGCTGCTTCTCCTTGTCCACCTGCAAAGGATAGGTTGGGAGAGGAGAAGGTCACACAGCTCAGAGGAGAAAACACCCCATGGAAAACACCTCTGCTCTTACCCATGCAGCTGATAACGTCTCTACAGAAAAGCCACAGACCACGAGGGACCTGTTCCATCCTGAGCTGCCACCTTCCTCAGACCTCCACTCAACCTAAACCTCATCCAACCCAATGGTGCCACTGGTTCCTGCCCCTGGTCCAGACCCCCCTCCCCTCTGCTCTCCCCAGTCTCAGGGTGTGTAACCTCTCCCGTAGCTTTTCCCAGGTGCTGGTCAACGCAAGGGGGGAAGACATTGTCCCCCCAGCAAAGCTTTGCCTGCAGCAAACCTCTTCTCTCTGCCCTCCTGCCCTGCTCAACCAGTTCCTGGTTCTCACCATTAGGAGCTATTCATCCTGTTTCTGACAGACAGAGCTGTCAGGGAGGGAGCTGTTCCTTAATTAATTATTGCTGTTAATTACCACTCATGAGCCAGCTCCCAGAATATGCTGCTAGAGTCAGGATTTTTCATCTTCAGCTGCACACATACACACACATGCACATGTACAGAAACATGCATGCATATATATAGGCACAAATGCACACGCAAGAGGCATGCACACACATACATGTTGTATGCACACACGACACAGGCGTGCACACACATACATTTGCATGCACACATGACACAGAGGTGTGCACAAGAGTCAGTTCTCTCACTGTTTATAACCAGTCATCCACACAGCCCCAGTAAGACCCCACTATCTTCCTACACTCTGGGGGTCTGGATGCAAAGCAGAGGTCGGGAAAACCCCTCCTCAGCAGCTCTCCTTTTCCCAGAGTTGTTCAGGATATGATTCACAGGCAACCAGGAAGAACTGTTTCCTTCCCAGCATCACTGAATGGAGCAATCTCCCACAGGGACATTTCCCACCTGACACAGGAACAAACCATGGACCATGAACATCCAGCCGGGTCTCTGCCAGGCTGTTCTCCCTGAGGCACCTTTGCAAGCTCACCACAGAAGGTGATCCTGCCAGGTACCTCCTTCCCATCCAGCAGACCATGCTGTGATGAGGACAACGTTCCAAGGCTAAGCCCTCACTGAATGCTTGCTGGGAAGACATCACTTCTTTCCATTTTTATAGCCGCTCCATACGCTTCCAATGCACAAGGCATGCTTTTACACCGGGAAAATGTATCCCCCAGTCTTGTGCCAGTGTTTCAGGGTCTGGTTTGGGAAAACTCCTGGTTGTGAGGAGAGGAAAGCCTCTCCATCCTTCCACCTCCCACCCTGGGTATGGCAGTGTTGGTGCAACACATCCCAACCCTCGGTGGCCTTACGAACAGGGGTGCCACCACATTTCAGGGCCACCACACCACCTCCTAGAAGCCAGTCTCACCTTGAGGACTCTGTTCATCTTTCCCATCTGGATCATGAAGTCATCGGTGCAGGCGATGTCCGAAGGAGAGTGACCACCCCCCACCACCTTCACTCTCTTGTCCTGCTGCCTGGCCATATCCAGGATCTGTAAAGACAACAGCATCCAACATCTCCCTCAATGCCATGTGCTAAGAGAGATGCCAGAGGCACTGTGAAACATCCCAAACTAAAATCTCACCCATGGTGGACATCCATTTACTTGGATAACTCATCATCTGGGATTAAAACCACCCCTGGAGCCCAGACACCTCCTAAGACAGCCCTTAGGATCATCCTTGAGGGTTGGACTAGATGACCTTAAAGGTTCCTTCCAACCCAAACCATTCTATGATCCCAAAAGAGGCAATGCCCACCTGAAACACCCTAGGGTGACAGGCATCTCTGGGGAGACAAAAGTGACACAGGAGTCCCATCCCTCAGCATGGCAGCTGGGGCAGGCAGGGCACGCCAGAAGGATGCCAGATGCTGATGCCCAAAGAACAGAGTCCAACTGGGGCCAGGCGTGCCAGTTTTCTACATTTTTTAGGTGTTTGGCACATCTGCTGAAGAACATGTGCAGCTCAGTAGGATGGGCCACCTCCTGGAGCTAATGGAAGGACTCATGTTGCCACCATCTGGGACCTCTCTGACTGAACATGATGGAGCATTACAGCCCTTCCTGGTCTTTCCTCTTCCTTATTTCAAACAGTTTGTCACCTGGAAGCACCGTCCTCACCTCCCGGATCTCTTCCACTGAGGTGGGCTGGAAGTACAGCTCCGGAGAGGAGCCGTAAGTCTTGGCCCAGTTCTGGAACTTGACTCCTCCTTGGCCATGAACCTGGACCGAAAACAAGTGTTAAACCAGAAGAAAGCAAGTGCCTTCCCTGCTTTTCCACACAGCCCATCCTTTGTCTGTCAAGACCACTGTACCAGAGCCAGGTTTCCAAAAGGATTAATTATTTATGGACACAGAGGTTCATCTCAACCCCTTGAGTCCATAGAGCAGAGATGTCTCCACGTGAGCAAGTCAGCCTGAACTCCCTTTGCAGTCAGTGGGGAGAATTAGAAGGACTCCTGGGCTGTTTGAGACATTTCCCTTGAGCACAGTCCACCCTTCCCTTCTACAGCATGATGTGTGCCGGGGTCCCCTTTGTTTGCATGGCCTCTTCTGCTCTGGTGTCCTCTCAGACCTGGTCTCGGCACCCATAGCTACCTCATGGCCCATGGGCATGGCCTCATGTCCCAGTGTTCCCAGATGGTCCCACTACAAGGGGCTGACTGGATCCAGGCTGGGACCTCCCTCCCACCTCAGCCATCCACCCTGAGACACTGTCCCCAGGCCTGGCATGAAGGGGTGCAGCCAAAAGACCCAGCCCCATCCCATCTCCAGGCAGGTGGTAACTCAAGGCAGGGCATCCCCAGTGTGGTTTAGATGAGTCCTGGCTGGGGGGGACACGGGAACAGTTTCTCCCTGGCTGTGACCAGCCCGGGCTGGGGCTTGGGCAAGAAAGGACCTGGTGTGGGTTTGGGCATCAAGCCCTAGAGAAGATGGACAACCCCCCTGCCCCAGGCAGGACTGGATCCAACCTGCTGCCCTCCCAACGCATGTCCCACCTTGGCTGCAGGGTATGATTTGTTCCCATGCCACCTCATGCAGTCTCCTTCCTCCTGTTCCATCTCCATCCTCCGCCTTGCCCCGTCCCACCCAGGCTCCCTCCTCTGCCCACAGCTCATTCTCCTTCCCCCACCTCTGTGATGGCTTCAGCTTCCAGCCAAAGAGAAACTTTGGCCCCAAACTGGCCAAACTTCTCCAGGGATGCAGAAAGGGCTCTTCCAGGGGTGTCGGCAGCACCCTTCCCTGCAGGCCCCATCCCTTCGCCGCCTCCCCATCCCTTCACACCCGCCACCCCCATCCCCCCCAGGCTGCTTTTAGGGGCTGGGCAGGGCAGGGATAGTGGGTGGCCCATCACCCTGCCCAGGGAGGTGACACTGCCTGGAGCCAGAGCCATCAGGAAGCTATTGCAGATGGCCCAGACAGCTGCAGGGAGTCCTGGGGGTGGGGGGTGGGGGGTGGGGCTGGGCAGCATCCCCCAGGCAAGTTCAAATGTAGGGATGGTCTGCGAGCCAGGTGCAGAGAGAGAGAGAGACAGGAAAAAAATGGGAAAAAACCCAATCGAAAAAACAACAACAACAACAAAAAACAAAATAGAGGAAAGTGAAAATCCAGGAGTTAGAAAACGCTCCTGCTCAGCAGCCAGAGCCTGACCTGATCTATCCAGGGAATCTGTTGGCTTTCTTTCCCTCTCCCTTTTCTGGGACACCTTCCCATGTCTCATCACGGAGATGGTGGTTATTAAATCCGTATCAAAGATGGTAATAAAATCGCGTTGCTCTGACCACGGCACATGGCTCCACGCTGCCTGGACCACATTTCCCACCCCAAAACCTGAGAAATTCCCGTCTTGGCTGTGCTGTCTTTTCCTTACCATCCCGTCAGCCTCCCTGTGAGATGCTGCTGGAATGACTCTGGCTGCTCCTGCCCTGGGACGAGGGGTGATCCCAGCAGGTCCAAGGCTGGCAGAGCTTGCTCCTGCCCTGGGGGTCAACGAGGAGCTCCTCTACAGGCTGTAAGGATAATGAATAACAGCCCTTCCCTAGGGATTTGCCTGATTCCCTGGGGGAGGAGAGGGGCTGAGCCCTTTGCTCCTGGCTGGCAGAGCAGGATCCACCCATGGATTTGAACCTGGAGTCCTGCATCTTACAGGGATGCTGCAAACTCTTGAGTGTTTTGGGGAGAAGCCATTTCTCTTCTGGGGGGTCCTAGCCCTGGAGCAAGTCTCCTGAACCCGCAGCCTTTGCACCAGGCAAAGCTGGGCAATGCAGGAAATAGGGAAAAGGCCCTGCCAGGTTTGGGGGGACCCAGCAGTGGGTGCACGGGGGAGCTTCAGGCACTGAGTGATGCGACAACCTTGCTGTATCACATCACCACACGCAAGACAGGTGCTGGGGGTCTTCACTCCCTGCCTTGCAAGGAGGAGGATGCTCCATGCCTTGCACCCCAAACGCACCCCACCATCCCATCCGGAGCAGAGAGGGGGGACGGGAGACAGCCGGGGAATGGGTCTCATCTGAAGGACAGGCAAGGAGCAGTGATTTGCAGGAGCTCTGCAGCGCTCTGTGGCTGCGCTTTGGTGATAAGCAAACCCTCCCTGGTTCCTCATTAAGGAGGGGATGATAACAATTTTTCTGAGCTGGCTAACTCAGGCAAGGTGACCTTTGGGAGCACTGCTCCAAGCCCCGAGCAGGCAGGGAACCACCACTGCAGGCAGCTGCTTTCGCGTGACCATGGGATGCTTTCAGAGACCCAGCCTTAACACAATCACGAACCAGGGGGGAAATTGCTTCTTAATTACAGAACAAGAGCTGTGCAGCCTGCAAAGGGCCTCACAGCATGTCCAGCAGCTTTTGCTTTGGGTCTTCACATCTACCTTCAAACCTCCTTGACCTCCTGGCCATCCTGAAACTCTGCTGATGTTTTCCTGGCTGCAATGCAGCAAATTAATGAATAATCTTCTGACACACCTTCAAGTCCAGATAGACACCAAGGGTCCAGCTGACTGGGGTCAGACACCTCCAGGCTGCCCAGCCAATAGCTCTGGGTCCAAGTGCTGTGCAAAGGTCATCAAAATCTAAAAAAAAAAACCCAAAAAACCACCAACTCAAGGGATTATTCATTAACAGTGCAGGGTGAAGGGGATGCACATGGGGAGGGATGCAGCTCACCACCACCACCTCAGCCTCTGCCAGCTCTCAGCTACATCCAGGAGGGATGTCACATCTTGGCTAATTACAGCAGAACAGCATGGCCGGGAATAGTTCAATTAAAGGATGAAAGAAAGCATAAAAATAAAAAAGAAAACAGTGGTGTTTTGCCAGATGTGGAAGCTATTTGTGAATTTATTTGTGCATCGATGAAATTTTTGGTGGGATGGAAAATGCCCCGGTGAGCAGCAGAGTCTCTCCTGGAGACATCCTGACAGCAGTGCTTGGCTGGGGGCTCTTCTGCAGCTCCTAGATAATACGTCCAGGTCAGGGAAGGATTCAGTCCCCCAGGTTCACCCTGGGGATCGGGAGACCAGCGGTCACTGGCATAAATCCTGGGAGCACAATGCCAGCAGATGCATCGGGTGGGTTTGCCACGCCAGGGTGTGCACAGGGAGGACAGGGCTGCGGACCCTGAACACTGCCAGCTCTCCGGCACTGCCAGGGTAACACAGGGTTATCGGCTGCTGTGGCTTAGCTGGGGTTCTCTGAGGCAGCCAAAATGGGGTTGGGAGCTGGGAGAAGCCCCTCTCTGCACCCTCACAGGCACCTCTGCAGCTGCTGGCATTGAGCTGGCCCAGCAGTGGGGTCCTGCTGGAATCTCCTGCCCTTGCAGCCACTCTTGTCACTGTCACATCTGCACCAGGAATGGCCAATCCATTCACAAATTACAATGTATTCACAAATTGCAATTCATTCATTCCCATATTTCAACGGATTACCAGTTGCAGTGCATGCCCAAGTTGCAATGCACTCAGGGAGCCTGCCTTGCCACCGTGCTGCAGGGGTGGACACCTGAGGCTCTGCCCACGGAGCCACTGCAGGAGCCTGGAGATTGGGTTTGCCCAAAAAACTGGCTTGTGGCTGGAGCCTTGCCCCCCTCCTCTGCCAGTTGTGCTCTTCCCCAGAGCTGCCTACGCTTGGGGGGCTCCCAGAGCTGCTACGTCCCCTACATCAGTGGGGGCAAGTGAGGCAGGAGATCTGCTGAAGCTCTGAGTGTCTGAATCTTGAGAGCTGTTCAAGCAGTGCCTCAGGTCAGGCAGAAATCAGGTGAGGGTGTTTTTTTGGTCTCCTTTCTTCTCCGTTTAAAAATAAAATAGTTGAAATTTAATTATAGACAGCTTTTATTCTTTATTTCTCAATCTCCAAGGGCTTTCTTTTCTCTTTTCCAAGTTAATTGCTTCCTTTCAGAAATGGGGCCAGAGAACAACGTCTGGAGGAGGGGACGACAGGACCAGAGTTGGAGCCAGTATGGAAGCAGGGAGATATTTTCCTTTAATCCTCACCACTGGGCACAGGCCGAGTCCTACCATGTCCTCCCTGCGGATCAGCATCCCTGCCGATGGGTACCTGGCAGCCTTTGAGGGAGAAGCCAATTAAAACAGCACATTTCCAGGGTTTTTTTGGTCCAGGGTGCTGGCCACATCGTCCACCCTCACACCAGGGTGGGTTTGGCTCCCAGGGAGTTGATGCTGCAGTTTGAGCTCTGGCTTGACCTGTGCAAAGGCGTGTTGGCCCCAGAGGGACCTTCGCCCTTGGCACCCAGCAAATGGGGCATTTTCAGTCCCAGCAGGGCTGAAATATTAACTGAGCATCCCTGTGGCAAAGCCGTAGCTATCCCAGAGTCCAGGGATGCACTGGGTTGAAATTTAACCTGGTGCCCTCAAGCTTGGTGGGTGCAAGTGACTATGGCTGGGTGCAGTCCTGCCCCCCTGCATCCAAACCCCACGGGGCAAAGCTAGTGGCAGAGCAGGGGTCTGTTGTGGGGTAAGGTTCTGGAGGTGCAGGATGAGGCCCACCTCCTTCCCACAGCAGCCCTGAGCCAGTGCCCCAAAGCAACTGTGGTTTTGTGGGTTCTGTCTATACACTCTTTTTTTTTCTTTTCTTTTCTTTTTTCTTTTCTTTTTTCTTTTCTTTTTTCTTTTCTTTTCTTTTCTTTTCTTTTCTTTTCTTTTCTTTTCTTTTCTTTTCTTTTCTTTTCTTTTCTTTTCTTTTCTTTTCTTTTCTTTTCTTTTCTTTTTTCTTTTCTTTTCTTTTCTTTTCTTTTTTCTTTCTTTTTTCTTTTCTTTTCTTTTCTTTTTTTTTTTTTTTTTTTTGCATTGCAGACAGGTTTCAAAGGTGAACCCCAGCAGCTGTGGATTTTCCAGCCCGCCCGCTGCATGTATGGGGCAGGGTCACCCTGCCAGACCCTGCCAGTAGGCCGGCCCCGGGTCTGGGGCTCTGCACCCTCCACAGTCCCCCAGCATAACCCTGCCAGGCTCTGCCTGCACCCTGCACCCCCTGCATGCACTCCAAGTGTGCACCTTGCACCCCAATACCCACATTGGGCATCCTGTGTGTGCAGCCTGCACCCCATGCATGCACCCTGTGGGTGCACCTTGCATTCTGGTACCTGCTCCCTGCACCCCGTGTGTGCACCCTGCAGCCTGGTGCCTGCACCCTGCACCTCATGTGTGTGCCCTGCACTCTGGTACCTGCACCCTGCACCTGATGTGTGCATCCAGCATCCTGCTTGTGCACCCCAACACCCCCAGTGCCTGCACCCTGCATGCTGCTGCCCCCGCCTTGCACTCTGGTGCCCGCTCCCTGCAATCTGTGTGTGCACCCTGCACCCCAGTACCCGCGCTGTGCACCCTGAGTGCGCACCTTGCACTGCCTGCATGCACCCTGCACCTCATGTGTCCTTTGCATCACATGTGCACACCTTGTGAAAGGGTTAAGGCCCCGAGAACAAGGGAGATGTCCTAAATACCTCAGATACAGGTACTCAGCTGAACAAAAGTGGCTCCGGATGGGTGTGAGACGAGGAGGCACCTGCATAAGAGGTGCGCGGGGCCATAAAGATAAGAAAGTCACAAGAGAATGGCAACAACAGCCTGGGAGAACACGTGGCAGAAGTAAAGGTCAGTGGGTGGGTGCAGTGAAGAAGACTACAAGCCTTCATCTGCAGACCCCGACAGCCACCCAAAGACCACCAGGACAGACGACTGTGCACTTGGACCAGAGATTTCAATCTCAGGTTTGTTAAGGAGTTCTCAGCGATCTTGGGACTGTAATGTTAGGGTATATAGGCTCTGGCAGTTTGCACTGATGGTGAAGCTACCTCCAGTGCCCCCCCGTGCTCCAATAAAGGCTGCCTTGCTGAATAACAGCCTGCTGTTATTTTTACTCTATCAGACTCCTTACCCAGATGCACCTAGCTAACCGCTTCCACAAGGGAAGTTGAAAATCGAGGCGGTTTGGGTGCTGCCGACCCTTGCATCACCTGCACTGTACTTGTGCACCCTGCACCTTGTGTGTGCATCCTGTACGCTGCTGCCCATCCCTTGCATTCTGGTGCCTGCACCCTGCACCCCAGTACCCATGCTGTGCACCCTGCGCGTGCACCCTGCGTGTACACCTTACACCATATATGTGCATCCTGCACCCCATGTGTGCACTTTGCGCCATATGTGTGCACCATTAACCCTGTGCGTGTGTACTCTGCGCCCTGCATGCTCAGCCTGCACCCCATCCATGCCATCCAGCAGGTATTTCCAGCAGAAACTCATCTCACCCATTGCAGAGACACTGGTGGGGTCAGAGGGGTAGGAGGAACCCTGGGGGTGACTGTCCCTACCAGATACACTTGTCCCCTGACCATGGTGTGACTGCCACCAGCTTCTCTGAAGCAGAACCAGGCTGGGGAGGGCAACAGAACATGCACCTCCACTGCCATACCAGCATCTTGCTTAAGCGGTAAAAAAGCCGATGGAGGATAAGTAACAGGAGCTGAAGCTTTAATTCCTGCGCATGGCGCTCCTCAGGGGAATGAGTGTCCTGGGGAACAGCAGTGGCAGTGGAAGGTTGCTGCCTGTCCTTGGTGATTGGAGCAACACATCCCAGGGATGGTGGAGGTCAGACCTCCCGGCTTCGTGCTCGCTGACCTTTGGAAGGATTCACAGTCACATTCATCAGCACCAGCACGGATGAGCACAGAGCATGGAAGGGGGGGTGCCCAATTGCACCAGCAGTGCCAGAATTGGAGATTTGGGGGTTTTAGCTGCGCATCACTTTGAAAACACCCTGCAAGCAGCCTCGCAAACCCAGCCCTGTCTTTGTGGCTGGGTCCTGGACACACTGGGTGCTGTCGCTGTCGCCCACATGGTCACTATCGGAGCATCCCAGCTAGAGCAGAGGATGGAGCCAGGGGATGCTGCTGGGCTGGGCTGGCTCCAGGCTGCGTTTCACAGTTTCTCTGAGTGCAATGCCTTGTCAGCACTTCCCTGCAGCCCCCTCATGCCCACTGGCAGATGAACCCTGTGAGATAAGGCCCCAAGGGATTAAGCAAATTAAACTAATCTGTGATTTTACCCTCTGTGCACCACCTCCTTCTTTAGAAGAGCAAGAAAGCCCTGGCTGGCCTGGGAAAGCCCTGAACCCCCCAGGTTTGCAGTGCCACAGCCTGAGCAAGGGCTGCTCTGCACCAGAGAGTTGGTTTGCTTTGGGGGCTACTCCCCCACATAACATGGAGTGACCACCAAAGCCTTGCACCCTGCACCCTTGCAGCTTGTAAACCCCAAGACACAGCAGCGGATGCAGCTGGGTCCAGCCACTGCTGCTGAGCCCAGTGGAAGAGTAACCTCACACCCCCGGTGGGATTTATTCTTTGCCAGAGCTGAACTGCTCAGAGCAGCTGAGCCTCTGCTCCCCCAGGGACATGTCGTGATTCTTCTTCTCAATATCCATTTTTTTTTGTTGTTCACCAAGGTGAGTGTTTAGATTTGTAGAGTGGGAATTGCAAGTACCTCCCAGAAAATAAACCCAGTCTTTTGTGTGCTGCCCTGGGAGCTCCAGGAGCTGCCCCTAATGCCAGGGCTTTGGGAGATTTTATCCAAGCCTCTGCTGCTGGATCAGGGCTTTGAAACCCACCCTGAGGTTTTCCAGACAGTTTCTTCTTTTTCACATCGAAGAGTTGAGAGGGGAGCAGGATAGGACCACCACGGTTCATGCAGATGGATACCACATCCACCCCGGGGGAGGGGTCTGCTGATGCAAGCTCTGCAGCATCCCAAGGGATGTGGTCCCTCTCCCTCTGCTGTGCCCAATGCCACTGTGAGCTGTGAAAAGAAATGGCTCAGAGGAGCCCAGTCCAAAGCCAGACTTCTTTTTTCATTGCAGACTCCATCCATCGCATCAGGGCCTGGTCCCATGGGTACTGTTAGCAGCAGCCAACCATTGCTCATGTTGATAGCTGAAGGGTTTCTCCTGGGAATAAACCCTCCGAGAGACAGGGTGAGGCCTCCGAGGAAACCTAGGTTGGATTTTGCATCTCTTCTCATGGTGTTTGCATTGCTCTGGCCATGCCCTCCCAAAACTGTCAGCATCAAAGCCCAAGTCTGCTTTGGCTTGGCTGGTTTCCTGGGTCCCTGCTCTGCAAGCAGTGGGGTGTCTCCATCCTAAACCAGGTGCCCTGGGCTAACTGCATCCCACCGGCCTGCATGGGCATCAGAGCTCATTGAACATGCTAAGGATGCGTGCACCCGAGGACATGTACACCCCAGGGATGGAGGCTGCATGCACCCAAGGGACCAAGGCCACGTGCACCTGGGGGGCCAAGCACATGTGCACCCAAGGAGCCGAGGACACGTGCACTATGGGGACTGAGGACATGTGCGTCTCAGGGACTGGGGATGCATGCACTGGGGGGGATGAGGACACGAGGACATGTGTACCTGTGGGGACTGGGGATGCATGTACCCAGGGGACCAAGGGCATGTGCACTCCAGGGTGCTGAGGACACATATGCCTGGGGCACTGTAGATGCATACATCCCATGGGGCCAAGGGCATACACAGCCAGGGTGGGGGATGGGAGCTGGAGAAGCCAGTCTAGGCTGCAGGGGAGAGGGCATGGAGCTGGCATGGGGTGGGAATTTGCAGGAAGGGGGCTGCCGGAGCAGAGGGATGCCCTGCTGTGGCAATGCATGGTGCACGGGGAGGGATTATGTGGTGTGCAAGGTGGGAAGGGGGCTTAGGAGCTCTTTGCAGGTCCTCCTGCCTCCCAAAATCATTCCCAGGATCTGCAGAAGGGCTGGTGCACTGCTGGGCACCAATGCAGCCTTGCAGCCTGCCCTGAGCTGGGTGGAAACACCCAGGTCAGGCCCCTGTCAAGGGCTGGGGTGCAGGGAAGGCTGGTGGGAAGCTGCCAACACCTATTAAAACCACAAGCCCAGATGCCAGTGCCATGGGAGAGGCTGTCCTGGCAGCGCCTGTCTGGCTCCCCGGGCAGGGCCAAGGGGCGGGTGCTTGTCTGCAGCTCCCAGCTGCCCGGGGATGCTGCTTTTGGATTTTACATTTCATCAGCAGAGTCCAGCACAGCTCTGGCACTTGCTTCCGAGGCTGCCTTCCCTGCCAGCAAACCCAGAGAGGACGACAGCCAGGGTTACAGATAACTCCAGGCTAGGGGGAGCAGGTTTAAACACCTCGCTGCCTACCCAGGGGCTGGCTTTATTCTCTCCCCCCACCCCAAATCCACGCAGTTCCTTTTTCAGGGATGAATCCGGATGCGAAACATTCCCGTGGGTTTGCTGGCAGAGCAGGGATGGGCTGGGAGGAGGGATGCAGACAGACAAACCACAACGCTCCAGCTGAAAATAGTTGAGGGCTGGGGAGAATCTGGGAGGCAGGGGTGTGGGGGTGGAAATACCAAGCATGTTTGCACAAATCCTTATGCTGTACTGGATGCCTGTTTACAACATCTGTTGGGGCCAGGAGAAGGGCCGAGAGCTCAGGGGAAGGGGGCTGCAGGCAGGGGCTGAGCCCTGGCACCACAGGGAAGAGGCAGCAAGATGCTGCACGACCCTGCACCCTAAAGACTACAGGACGAGCCGAGGTGCTGGGGTCACTTTGTGCTTTATTTCTCAACAAGGCAGAAGGCAGCGTTAATTATTATTAGTGCATTAAAACCTCCACACCAAAACAAACCACGTGGCACGAGCAGCTGCCGCCCCAGTGCAGCCCCTGCTATGGCACGAGGATGGCTCCAGCCCCAAACCATCTCCCAACACCCCAGGCTCCCCCCCTCCGAGAGCTCACCGATACCCTTTTAGCTGCACACAGCAGGGACAATGTGGTGCGCCGCCCTCCTCCTAGCCCTGGCTCACCCATCACTTCCACCTATCAAGCTCTAAAAAAAATACAAATCGAGCCCTAAAGGCAAAAATCCAACCCTAAAGGCAAAATCAGGCCAGGGAGGAGGGAGGCACGGGGCAGGGCTCTGCCTGCCAGTCCTGCTCACAGCCTGGAGATCTTGGGCAGGGGGATGTCGGGGGGGAGCCCCTCCAGCCATTTCACCAGGATCCTGTTCACCACCGCCGGCCTAGGGGCACAGCACAAAGCTGGGGTGGGAGCCAGCAACCCCTGGGACACAGGGGAGCCCAGCTCCGATGGAGCAAGGCCGTGTGCCACGCTGCCTGCAGTACCTCTCCATCTGCGTCCAGTGCCCGCACTCCTCAATGTGCTCCCGGTGCAGCTGTGGGATCTACGGAGGGATGCGCGAGAGTGGAGAGGGGCTGGTTTGTGCCAGCGTCTGGCACGCTGGGCATCAGGAGCCCACCCCAGGCTGCCCCTGCACCCTCAGCTCTTTATTTTGGCAGCAGCAAATCCCCTCCTGCCCACTGCAGTTAGGAGAGGAGACAAATACCCCCTTCTCCCCCCACCCTGTCTCAGCCTGCCCCCCTTTATCAAGTGAAGTCCCTGCGTCTGGGCCAAATCCAGCTCCTCTCAGCATGATGGCCCTGCCCCAGGGCTCTCCAGCAGTGGGATCTTATGGAAGCGGGATAGCTTTGGTGCATGCTGATCCTGGGCAGGGGTGGGATGGGAGGACACTGGCTTACCCACTCCTCCATGCCCCTGCTCATGCTGGGATGCAGCACCACATCCTTCCCAGCTGTGACCATCAGCGCTGGCATTGTGATCTATAGGAGACACAGGTGACAAAGGTGGGCAACGTGCTGGTTCTGCAAATACTCCCCGCGGGGCAGGATCAGTCCCCACCTTCCTGTCCTTGGCAGAGAGTGCCCAGTGCCAGTTGGGTCGCATGTTACGGTACCAGTTCAGGGGACCACTGGGAAGGAGGGGAATGGGATGGAGATGCTGGGACTCAGCTCCTGCCGACACCACCACGGGGACCAGCCCACTGCCCACAGCATGGCCAGCACAGGAAGAGCCTTCAAGGGGAAAGCAGCCCCCCTCCGGCAGCCTCGTGCCTTCTTGGGGTTATGAAGCAAGGCCAAGGCAGGTGGGGGGTCCCCCTTCTGCAAAGGGGGGTACCCCACCAGCCCCCTGGGCTCCTGAGCTTACCTGAAGCCAGATTTTTTGAAGCGCTGGATGTAGTACTGCAGCTCGGGGCCGTGCAGGATCTGGCTGGCAGGGGGGTCTTCTGGGAAGCCCACCAGCAGCCCCCCTGCAAGAAGCAGCACAGTACTGCCCACCTGCAGCATCACCACCCGCAGCATCCCCATCCAATCCAGGTCCCCCCCAGCCTTACCTCGCTCCCAGACCTTGTGGAAGTTGAGCGTGAAGGGCAGGCGGTCCTGTGGAGAGAGGGGACTGAGGGAAGGCAGGGGCAGCACCATGCCCAGGGAGGAAAACCACCCAGGGGGGCTGCAGGCACCTGGGGCTCCATGCCTCTCCTCGCTGGGAGCCAGCACCGAGCACTGCTGCATCCTCAGGGATGCAGGAACTGACCGCACGGCTCTGGGCTGTGGAGCTGGGAGCAGACACCAAGCACCGCTGCATCCTGAGGGATGCCAAGACCCGACAGCGCAGCCCCAGGCCACGAAGCCGGGAGCAGCCAGGAGCAGCCGGCTGGGATGGCAGAAGGATGCTGCCAGCAAAGCATGGCCTCCTGCGCACTCCCGGGGCACTGTTATTTTAAACTGCAAAGTTTTTCACCCTGCAGCGAGACATTAACAATTGCAGGGGGTAAGGAAGCAGTGCCACGCTGACACAGTCACCCTGCAGGTATGTTGTGCCCCAGGCTGGGCTGCCACCCCCCAGGCAGCACAGCTTTCTAGGGGTCTTCTCCATCCCCACTCAGGGTCAGCTCTGAGTCCTGAAGAGGTGCAGGCCTTCGCTGCTTACAAGGATGCATTCACTCTGGTCCCTACTGATGGCTGACTTGAATGCAGACCTTGCTGTGGATGGGCAGCAAAAGGATGGCAGACACAGGGTGGAGCATGCCTGAGGGTCACTGTGGGCCACTGCAAAGCCATCCCTGAAGCTTTTGGCTCCTGGTGTGGGTGAGGTGGAAGGGCAGAGGGTGCCACATGCAGAACCCCAAGAAAGCTAGCAGGGCTTGGAGAGGACACCTCTGCTCCCGCTCTGGGTCCACCCTCAGCCTACCTCCTGGCGCACGGAGCGGATCAGGACCTTCAGGGTCCGGCCAATGTCCTTCTCGAGTTCTGCTTCTGCGATGCCCTGCAGGGGGGGGGGGAAGCACCACAGGTGAAGCCAACCCTCCCCAGGGACCCAACCCACCCCAGGGCTGGATCCTGCTGCCCATTGGGGCTTGGGTGGAAGCTGGGCATGTTTCTTTGCTGAGTTCAGCATGGGAACAAGGTCTGGCAGGGGGACCACAAGCCATTTGCAGCTGGGTTGACAGCGAGAGCCCCACGGCGTGGCACCCTGGCTAACGGGGCAGGTGATGCCCAGCCATGAGCTGAGGACCCCGACATGGGCACGTTCCCATACTTGGAGGGATTTAAGCCCCAAAAGAGAGGGAGAGGATAAAACCTGTGGTCCTGGACTCACCGGCTCCTGGAAGTAGAACTGATACTCAAAGGTGGGATAGGTTTTCATCTTCTCCACGATGTCCACAGTGGGGTCAGCGGGTCTGTATGGGGTGTTGAGCGAGGCCACAGCTCTGGGACATCACAGAGGGGGGGCAGAGTCAGCATCGCAGCCAGATTTGGGGTGCCCGGCATGAGCCAGGGCTTTGCTCCAGCGGGGGGAATGGAGAGGGCAGGATGCCTGGGGGTAGGGGCAGTCCCCAAGGAGCCACCTGCATGGCACAGACCCACCTCACCCTCTCGGGGTAGAAGAGAGCCATGTTCCAGACCACGGCACCGCCCCAGTCGTGGCCGACCAGCACAGCCTGCGGGATGCCCTGTGGGGAGGGGGGCCGTCAGCGTGTCCCCCCACCCGCAGCCTGGGGAGCACCTCGAAATCCTCCCCAAAACCAGGGCCCACGAGCGATCAGCAGGAGAGATTTGCCTTCCTCTGAAGCAGCAGAGAGATGAGAAAAGAGCAATAACTTATTCCCCCCCCTGCCCTTTTTTGTGTTTTTTTCTTTTCTTTTTCCCCCAAGGAAGCAGCATTACCTGATCCCCTGGAGCAATTTGCTCCAACTTAATTAAACATTTAAAGTACCTGAGCCTCTGGAGGAAAGAGATTCGATATTATCCACCAAAAACACGTCTGGAGGCTGCTTGTCCCCTGGGATCACCGATACGGGTCCCCACTGCCAGCACACTGGGTGACAGCACTGGGAACGTCTTGGTATTGGTGGAGCCGACCAAATCCCCAGGGGCTGGAGAATCCCCCAGGGCTGGCTGGATCCTGCCTGGAGCTGGGTACCCCGAGGTCACTGTTCCCCCCCTTCTATTCCATTTTTCTGACCTCTCTGTGCACCTACAAATAAATCCAATTAAAACCGGTGCTCCTGACAACACAGCGGCTGGTTCATAATTAGCTGATATTTAGAAGTATAATTAAAAGTCCCTCCTGGCAGACGTGGCTCGGGACCAGCTGTGTGTCAGCAAGCCCTGCTTGCTGCTGTTCCACAGCATGAAACCCGGCATCTAAGACCCCCAACAAGGGGCAGAGGGTTTGGTGGGAGTCCCAACATCTCCCACCTCCGATGTGGGGCTGAGTAGGTCCCCCTCCATGCTGATAGGTTTCATCCCACCATCCCTGGCCATCACTGTGCTAGCTCCTGGACCACTCTGCATCTTCTGCATCCCCGATACAGGCTCAAACAACATGCAAAGCTTCACAAAGTCATTTATCTTTCTCCAAATCCCCCAGGTTGTCCCGGGGGAGGGAGGAGGAGCTCTCCTGGGAGGCAGAGGAGCAGGATGGGCCCTGATGGTAGTAGAGGAGCAGGGAAAACTGAAGTCCCAGCCATACAGCATGCAACAACTTCACATCCAATCTACCAAGCTCACCCCAAAGCAAAGGGGTGCCCACCCACTTGCCAGGCTGCACATCAATAGGCACCTCTATATCCATTTTCCTTATAATTTTTAATTCAGCATGAAGGCAGTTCCCCAGCAAAACGTCAGGGTCATTATCCTCACCCGCTCAGCACCAAACCAGAGCTGCTGCTCCTGTGGTGCCCAGCTTGGTTCCCTACTGAAAACCCATCCCAGCTCTGATGCTGGTACAAAACCACCATGGCTCCTCAAAAAGGAGCCGTTGCAAAACCTCAAGGGCTTTTTTTCCCCCTTGTTTCTTTGGTTTTTTTAGCACTGTTCTTTTTGAAGGACTCATTCCCTTGGAAGCCATTTCACAAGGAAAAAGCCCTGGAGATGCTGGCATATCTGTGGGATGTGCCTTCCCTTCCCTACCCTTCATCTCTTTTAAAAGGTGCAGGAATCAACCCCATCCCCTCGCCAGGACGGGAATTAAACCTGGACCTCCCAAACCCAAGTGGATCAGATGCCAAGATGACACTGGATTTGAGCTGTGCCAAGGCAACGTTGGTCCCCTAGCCACCCCAGCCACTTGGGAGCTGCTGCAGTTGGGGTTTAAGGAGGATGAAGGGGATGCAGCCCAGCATCCTTCTCCATGAGTATCTCGCTGCCTTACCAAAACCCTGCCGAGCCACAGATGCCACAAGCCCATCCCCCCATACTCAGCAAGGACACAAGGTCCACGAGAAGGTGACAAAGAACTGGAAACCCTCCCAAGGATGGGTTGTCTCCACTGGCAATGGGTTGTAGGAACATCCCCATCCCTAAAATCCTACCCATGGGGAACACAAAGATGGGGCTTGGTGCTACCCCAATTTTGGACCAAAGTCACTGGGGAGCTCAGATGTCCCAGCATGCAACAAAGTCACCAGGGAGTTCAGCTGTCCCTGCACGGGAAGGCAGAGGTGAAAGGCAGCTAGGGGGACACACACCCAAACCTTGCAAAGGAAGGACCTAGCATGGGGGGTTCCTCACCAGTTTGTCCAGAAAAACCACCAGGTCCTGGGGAAGAGAGAAAGGGTCAGATCCTGCCAGGGACCATGCCTTACTAGCCCATGCCACCCTCCACACTGCACTCATTCTGCCCATGCCCATACCCTGCAGCTCCTCACCTTGCATATCTGCTCCTGGGAATATTCTTTGACATCTGCACAAAGGACATAATCGCCATCATTTTAGTATCTACACATTTCTAAGGATGTGTTTTGCATCCACCAGAGCTGCTGGGGCTGCAGGAGCAGGACAGCTTCCACCCCCTCAGGAAAAGGCTTTTCTGCTCACCTCCTCCCGGGTCTTAGCCTTGGGGTTGGCAGCTCCAGCCCCACACCTCCCCGTCCCCCCTACACCCTGGCAAGCCCAGCTCACCTGGTGGGGCCGTGGACTCCCCGTAGCCCTTCATCTCTACAGCAATCACCCTGAAGCCAGCATCAGCCAAAGCTGGGATCTGTAAGGGAAAGCAGCAGCCTCTGAAGGATGCAGAGACCCTTGGATCCCACTCTCCCCTGGTGCCAGCACCCATCCCACACCTGCCCACCCCAGCATGCCTGGAGATGTCCCCAGGAGGGCAAACATGGGCTGGTGAGGCTGGAGGGTGAGGAACACTCCTGGGTTGTGTCCCTCACAGCTCAAGGCAGGGTGGTGGGACAGCCCTGGGACCCCCCAGGAGTGGTGGCCATGCACACCCTCCACAATGCTCCAGCATCCCATCACCACCCTCCTCCCAGTCTCCTCCATCACCTGGTAGCGCCAGGAAAGCCAGGACTCAGGGAAGCCGTGGCAGAGGCAGATGACAGGGCCGTGCCCCATTTCCACGAAGTGCAGCTGGATGCCGGGCTGGAAGGGACGGAGAGCCCTTGCTGGCTGCAGGTGGCACAGCTTCACCCCTCCAACCCTCCACCTGCCCCAGCCTGCCACCCCAGAGCCACACAACCATGTTTTAGCCCCTGGGGTGGATGGAGAAGACCTGAACGATGGGGCAACCTCAGCATCGTCCACTCACAGCAGCTCATGCAGGAGGGTGGACAACCCGACAAGCCACCTCTTGGCTGGCACGTCCTTGCACGGGGCTCAACACCCTCCCCAGGACACCTGCCCCACTCCAAGCCTTGCCAAACCCAGGGACACCTTGTCACCAAGGCAGTCACCTCCACCTACCCGGATGGGCACGTATCCGTGGCTCACAACAGATGGATCACACGCAGTTGGCAGGGGCTCTTCTTGGGTGAGAAGCTGCAGGGTGAGGAGGACAGGGCAAGCTCCTGAGCAAGGCTGGAGCTCCATGGGATATCCCCACCACCCTACTGCTGCTGAGATATCCATCCCTTTGATATCAGCATGGCTCAGCAGGTCCAGGGGATGAGGTTACTGGGGATGGGCAGGGTTTGCAGGAGATCACAGCCCCCATCCCATTCGTTTCCAAAGCCACGTGCGAGTCCTCCACCAGCACCGCATCGCAGAAAGACCCAGAAGATCACCAGAAGAGCTGGGGACAGAGGGGACTCGGACGACCTCTACATGCCTGGATGCCCGAGAGCTCCTCCAGCTCCTTCAGGACGGTTTCGGTGTCCCTGACGAGGACAGTGGCTATGCCCATCTCTTGGGCCGGTTTCAAGTTCTCCCCGATGTCATCCAGAAGGATGACCTGGAGGTACACCAGCAAGAGGCTCAGCTCTCCGGGAAGGGCAGCCACGGTGTTTGGCCAAGAATTTTGGGTGCTTGGAGGGACCCTCCATGCCCTGTTTCTGGGGTGATGGTTGTACCTCCTGCGGCTTCGCCTGCAGCACATCCAGGGCGTAGGTGTAGATCTTGGGATCTGGCTTCTGCACTCCGAGCCGGCAGGACTCAATCACTAGGTCGAAGTGGCGATGCAGCAGGTTCATCAGCGTGGCCGTGAAGAGCCTCCCAGCACTGTCATCCACCCAGTTGTTGGTGAGGATGCCCGTCTTAAGTCCTAGGGAAAGGCAAAGCAGAGAGTGCTGGTTTTCCCATTCCAGCTCTCCAGAGCGCCTTTGTTTTCACCTCTCCTGCCTGGCCGCATTTCTTAGACCTCATCCTAAAATCTCCAATTTGCAAGGCTCTGTCCAGACCAGGACACCCCAGCAGGAGATCAAAGGATGCTCAGCAGGAGCTTATGCCCAATTTGTACTTCCAGGAAAGCAAGGCTTGACCACCCCAGTGCAAGCAGGACATGAGCCAGAGCTCAGGCACAGTGAGATGCCGAGCCCATGGACCAGCCATGGTGTGGGGCCAAGGGCTACAACATCCTCCTAATTGCTGGCTGGGTGATAACATCTCTGATGGACTTGGTAGCTGGGCTTAGAATATTTCATTAGAGGATGCTGAGAATCAGGAGTGCCCAGATGATGATGTAGGCCTTGGTGGGATCGACCAGCACCCGGTGGTGAGACTGACCAGGAACCTCGTGGCACCTGCCTGGGAGGGGAACAGCACCCTTACTCCAGCACCCCTTGCCTAAAAATCCTCAGCACCCACCGTTCCTCCGCAGCACCCTTGCTGCCTGCAGAAGGGGGGCATTAATCATCCCCTTGGCCGTCATCTCTTCAAAGGCTTGGGTGACAGAGAAGGTGGGTGGCAGGGTGATGCCTGAGGCAGAGGCGTGCTGCCTGCAGCCCTCTTCCATCAGTGACAAGAGCTGGAAAACACCCGTGCAGTCATAGAATCATAGAATAATGGGATTGTTTAGGTTGGAAAAGACCATTAAGAGCATCAAGCCCAACTGTTAACCCAGCACTGCCAACCCCACCACTAACCCATGGCCCCAAGCACCACATCTACAGTCTTTTACATCCCTCCAGGGACGGTGCCGCCCCCCCCCCCGTCCCTGGGCAGCCTGTCCCAGTGCTGGACACCCTTTCGGTGAAGAAATGTTTCCCAGTCTCCAACCTAAACCTGCCCTGGTGCAACCTGAGGCCGTTCCCCCTTGTCCTGTCGCTTGTGACCTGGGAGCAGAGACCGACCCCCCTGGCTGCAGCCCCCTCCCAGGCAGCTGTAGGGAGCGATCGGGTCCCCCCCGAGCCCCCTCCTCTCCAGGCTGACCCCCCAGCCCCCCCCATCAGACTGGTGCCCCAGCCCCTGCCCCAGCCCCCTGCCCGGCTCTGGACACGCTCCGGCCCCCCAAGCTCTGTCTGGGAGTGAGGGGCCAGAACGGACCCCAGGGCTCGAGGGGCGGCCGCACCGGTGCCCAGCGCAGGGGGACGGTCCCTGCCCCGGCCCTGCTGGCCACGCCATCGCTGACACCAGCCAGGGTGCCGCTGGCCTCGGCCACCTGGGCTGCCTCGCTGCCGGCTCATGCCCAGCCGCTGCTGCCCAGCCCCCCCGGCCCTTTCCCGCCGGGCAGTTCCCAGCCCCCGGCCCCGGCCCGCAGCTGCCTGGGGCTGGTGTGACCCCAGCGCGGGGCCGGCACCGCCCGGGGTGACCCTCGCGCAATTGGCCTCGGCTCATCGATCCAGCCTGCCCAGACCCCCCTGCAGAGCCCCCTGCCCCTCAGCAGGTCAGCACTCCTGCCCAGCTTGGCATCATCTGCAAAGGTACAGAGGGAGCACTCGATCCCCTCGTCCAGATCATTGATAAAGGCATTAACCAGGGCTGGCCCCAGCACAGATCCCTGGGGAACACCACTGGTGCCTGGCTGCCAGCGGGATGTGATCCCATTCCCCACCGCACTTTGGGCTCGGCCATCAGCCAGTTTTTAACCCAACATAAAGTACAGCCGTCCCAGCCATGAGCAGCCGGTTTCTCCAGGAGATGCTGTGGGATGTGCCAAAGGTTTCACTAAAGTCCAGGCAGACATCACAGCCTTCCCTCACACGCTGAACCACCTTGTCATCGAAGGAGATCAGGCGCGTCAAGCAGGACCTGCCTGTCATAACTCCAGGCTGGCTGGGCCTGATCCCCCTGTTGTCCTGCCCATGTTGTGTGACGGCACTCGGAGTGATCTGCTCCGTAACCTTCCCTGGCACCCAGGCCAGGCTGCAGATCCTCCTTCAGCCCTTCCTGTAGACAGGTATCACATTGGCTTCCCTCCGGCCAAGTGGGACCTCTCCGGTGAGCCAGCACTGATGATAAATGATGGAAAGTGGCTGGGTAAGCACTTCCACCAGCTCCCTCTGTACCCTTGGGTGGGTCCCATCCAGCTCCATAGACTGCTGTGTGGCTAAGTGGTGCAGCAGGTCACTGACCACTTCCCCTTGGATTAAGGGAGCTTCACCCTGCTCCCTGTCCCTGTCTTCCAGCGCAGGGGACTGGGTACCCAGAGAACAACTGGTTTGACTATTAAAAGTCTGACACAAAGACGGCGTCAGGTATCTCAGCCGCTTCCCCATCCTTTCTCACTGTGTTCCCCCTGTTGCCCCCCAGCATCCAATAAAGGATGGAGATTCTCCTCAGCTCTCTTTTTCTTGCTAACAAATTGCTAAAAATATTTCTTATTGTCTTTTAACAGCAGTAGCTGGGTTAAGTTCTAGTTGGGTTTGGGTCCTTCTAATTTTCTCCCTGCATAACCTCACAACATCCCTGTAGTCCTCTGGAGTTGCATGCATTCCACTGACACCCAAAACCCAAAGCACAGTGCACCCCCGAGCCTGCTCCCCTCGGCTCCCTCCCGAGCCCCATCAAGCTGGCAATGCTCCGTGCTGGTACCCGAGGGCTCACCTGGGTCAGGGTGATCTGCCCCCCTCATCGCTTTGGCGTAAGGACCATCAGAGCCACTGGCAAACATGACCTCCCGCAAGAAATTCCTGCCAGACAAGGGAGAAGAGGTCAGCTGGGAGGGGACCCCAATACCAGGGGGGTGTTGGGGTGCGCTATGGGGAGGGGGATGCTCTGCACTGGGGATGTGGAGCTCCATCCTCCATCTCCACCCAGACGGTCCATCTCCATCACAGGACCAAGAGATTTGCTGCCCATTTATTTCCACTGGCAGCTCAATTACTTCACCCTGTGGACAGAGGAGCAGGGAGTTTTGCCAGGAATTAAAAAAAAAAAAAAAAAAAAAGAAGTGCAAAGAGCAAGGTATTTTGTAAGCTGTACCTCAGGGAAAATAATGTGTCCCTATCACAAGATCACAAAAGGCCTTCTTAGGCAGCAATAAAACAAGATTACAGCGACTGGCTTTGGGACAAAGCTCTCCTCCAAGTCGATAAAAGCACAGCTCAGTTAAAAATAAAGTGGCTTTACCTGTTCCAGCAAGATTGCTGTCACTTTTTTTTTTACTATAAAGCGAAGCAAAAAGATGTTTGATGACCTGATAATCTGGGAATTTATTGCTCCATCTGTTCCACGTCCTCCAGCATTTAGTTATTTAATATTTTATTCTTCCTTTTTTAACTCCCTGCTTTTTTTTTTTTTTTTTTTTCCTTTCCAAACACCCAGGCGCTGCCAGGAAAGCCTGAGCTGTTGGGAGGTGCTGACAGACAGAACCAGTCTGGCTCCTCTTTGGGAGCTTTTGGGGTTACCAGCTCCCCAACACCCCACATTCCATGGGGCAAAGGGTTCACTAGGACGCGAGGAGCTGTTCAGAAGCCACTCCAGGGGGTCGGTGCTTTGGGTTTCGCCAGCTCCAGCCTGTGCACCGAGTTGTGTCGGGTCTGAGCACTGGGGCTGGGATGGGCTTAATTAATTAACCTGCACCCACATCCAGGAGAGCCCCCCCACCTTCCCCCAGCCTGCACCCCAAATCCAGGCAGGAGGTCCTCAGCCTGTACCCCGTTGTATACACTGGGACCCCCACCTCCCGTCCAGGACAGAGGGTCCCCAGCCCTGTCCTCTTGCTGGGACGGCCCCGGTTGCGCAGACCCCGCGCGGGCGGCGGCCGCACACACACAAGTGTTGTCGCCTCGTATTTACGTGTCTCCAGCCGAGCGGCCACCCGCCGAAACGCGGGCGGGCGGGCGAGTGAGTGCCGCCGGGCCAGGCCATACCTGGGCAGAGCGCAGTCCCGCTCGCAGGAGCCCAGGAAGTGCTGCAGGCCGGGCCGGAGGAGCACACCGCCCAGATCGAACAACACGGCCCGCCGCGCCATGGCCGCCCCACAGCCGCCCCGCCGGCACCCAGGCTCGAACCCGCGGCACCCCCGCCGCCGGCGCTGAGGCCCCTCCGCCGCACTGCAGCCCCGCCCCCACGGCCTCGCCCCGCCCCCGGGCCGGCGCCGGGCTGGGTCCTAGCGCCGCCGCCTGCGCCCGTCACGGAGGGTGCCCTCCCGGACGCCTGCGACGCTCCGCAGGTCACCCCTGCGCGGAGGACACGCCGCTCCGCCCCACCAGCACCCTCCCGGACCCGTGGGGCTGTGGGATTCCGGCCCCACGTCTGGTGGTGGCAGCCCCCCGGCTCCCTGCTGCCCGGGTTTTGTCCATAATCGGGTTTTCTTCCATTAACGGGGAGTCCGGGCTTCCCCCTCAGCTCCCGCGGCACCCCAAGGTGCAGCAGCACCCTCTGACCCAACCTGCCCGCACCCAACTCCGAGCAGCCTGATCGGGCTGAAAGTAGGAGGGGGCAGGGGTGCACGGGCAGGACTGGCCATGTGCTGCAGGCAGGCACACACGTGCACACACACATGCATGCACACATGTTCAAATGCACGTCTGCATACATACATGCACACATATGCACACGTGCACACGTGCATGCATGCACAGCTATATGCACTTGTGCACACATACATGCATACATGCATGTTCACATGCACAGACGCACACACATACATGCACACGTGCAAACCTATATGCGCATGTGCACACCTGCATGCATGCATACATGTAAGTATACATGCGCACACACAACATATGTAGACATGCATACACACATGTGCACATAAATGCACACACACATATGTGCATGTGCACATGTGAAACACGTGTGCATGCTGAGCATGTATGCACACCACCAGGCACATTGCTGAGGATGTATGTGCACCTTTAAGCATGTGTGCACAGTGAGGCTGCGCAAGCACTACCAGGCATGTGTGTGCACATTGAGCACATGTGCACACTCAGCACATGCATGCACACTCAACGTGTGTGCACTGCTAACTAAGCATGTGCATACACAGTCAGCATACATGTGCACAGTCAGCACGTCTGTATGCTGCCAGGCATACATGCATGTGCAGGCACACTCAGCACATGTGTGCACACTCAACATGTGTGTGCACTGCTAACTAAGCATGTGCATGCACACTCAGCGCACGTGTGAACAGTCAGCATGTGCATGCACTGCCAGGCATGTGCAGGCACAGCCAGTGTACATGTGCACACTCAGCACATGTGTGCACTTCTAGGCATGTGCGTCTAAACTCACCACACGTGTGCACTGCTAAGCAGGTGTATGCACTGCTGAGCACAGTTGCACACCACCAGGCAGCTGCGTGGGCCCTGAGCACATATGTGCATGCTCAGCACAGGTCTACATGCCAAGCACATACGTGCACACACGTGCGTGCTGCCTGGCCATTTCAGCAATCCTGAGCGGCAACTCGGAGAGGCAGCCCCAGGGGGGACACGCGGCTTCCGTGCACCCTGAGCCAGCCCTGGCACACTCGACCGTGGCGGTGGCTGTGGCCGTGGCGGTGGCCGTGACCGTGGCCATTCGTGTGCGTGCGTGGGGGCCGGCCCTGCCTCGAGGAGCCGCTGGCAGTGCGGTGGCAGGACGCTGAGTGGTGAGCGAGGGTGGCGGCGGGGGGGGGGGCGGTCGGCAGTGGTTTCACACGCAATCCCAGCCCCCTGCCTCAGTTTCCACACCTGCAAAACAAGCGGTGGGATGCTGGCTGGGGCACAGCTTTGGCGCGGGGGGGGGAGGGGGGGTGCTTAGGGGGGTAACTGCACCCCTGCCCGCTGGAGCGGGGCTGGCGGGGGCTGTTCCTTGCTAGGATGGCTACTGGGGGGGGGGGGGGGGCGGGGAAGAGTTATTTTAAGGGGGCTCAAGCCCAGACAAGCCATGCGTTAATCAGCAGCAGCCTGCTGCTGAGGCTCCGTGTCCCCCGTTCCCTGTCGCCAACCTCCCGCTGTCCCTGGGACACCTGATGGGACCTCCCAGCACCCTCCCAGGGTGGTCCAGTGCCGGGCAGGCGGGTGAAACCCCCTTCCCCGATTCCTGGCATGGCTCAGATCGGCGGGGGGCGAAGGCTTTTCCTCCTCCCATCGCAGTGGGGGCAGCTCCAGCGCACCCCCTCTGCTCACCCCAAAAGTAGGGCTGCAAGCCCCGCCGAGTCCCAGCTGCCGGGGCCAAAAGGTGGGAGCAATTGGGGGGGGGGGGGGGGCGGGGGAAGGAAAAACGTTACTGGCCTGGTGGTGTTCTGGTGGGAAGAGCTGGGAGGAACAACCCAGCAGCCTTGGTGCCAGAGAAGTGCCAGCATGGCCGGCTCCTGGCAGGGCTGGGCTGCGGTGCTGAGCTCTGTGCTGGGGGCTCCCCACTGCACCCCCCTCACTCCACCCCCCATCCTGCTTTTTGGGGCCCTTTGCTCTAAAGTGAGAGCCACTCACCCCTGCCAGGTGTTGGCCTGAGACCTGAGGAGCTCGTTGCACCCCAGGGTGCTGGCAGGGAGCTGTGGTACCGATGGGGGTCCCCCCCCTTCCCTCTGCAAAGGGGCTCGGGGCTGGCTGGGAGGATGTGAGGTGCCGGTGGGGACACCCTCAAACGCCACATCCCTTCAGCTGCCGTGGCAGCAGCCTCTGGCACCCGCTTCCCCAGCCCTGGCGCCAAGGTTTTCCGGCGGTGGTTTTGAAAGAGCTGTATTGTCTGCCCACCCTCCACCCCCCACCCCCCACCCCCCCCAGCCGCCGCAGCCTGGCTGCTTTTCCATGGCTCCGGAGGGGGTTTTGGGAGGATGATCTGGATCAGCCTCACCCCGGCCCTTCCAACCCTCATCTTAACCCCTCCGTGCCTCAGTTTCCCCATTGCTATACTCCATGTGATGTGCTGAGGGGGTGCATAAAGGGTCCTCCCTCCCGCCCAGGGAGGGTCTTCCGTGGTGTGAGGAGAGCGGGGTACAGCACCCCCAGATCCCAGCAGCCAGAGATGCGTATGCAGGGGAAAATAAGGGTGCCTGGAGGATTTTGCTGGTGCAAAGTAGAGGGGGACCAAAAAGGGTCTCAGAGGCTGTCTCAGCCACAGTCTTGACCCCCTCCCCATTTCTCTTTGCTATTGCAGGACACCATGGTCCCAGGGGCCCCCAGCTGGTGTCTGCTGGTGGGGTTCTGCACCCTCGGTCCCCCTGCCACCATCCAGGGGGTACCTGAAGAGGATGTGACACTCAGCACCAGGACAGAGGAGCTGGGATACCACCTCGCCCAGGATGTGGACCCCCTCCAGGACCCCCAGCGCTGTGGCATCACCTTCCACACCCCCAGCCCTTGCAGCCCCCTTGGACCTCCTGTCTCTGTCTCTCGTGATGAGCTGGATCATCTCAAGAACCTCTTGCAGGACACCAAGGCCAGCCTGAAGGATGTGGAGATGGCGGCCACACTGGAGGACAACCAGACCCGCTACCAGGACATCATCACCGAGGCGCTGCCTGCCATCCATGGGGCCAACCTGGAATTTCAGGAGAGCCTGGATAATATCCGCAGGGAGCTGGAGGCTCACATGGCTGAGGCTGATCACCCACAAACAGCTGAGAAGAAGGAGAAGTAAGTGTCATGGGAAGAGAATGGAGATGCTCCATGGAGCAGATATCCCAAACTCTTCAGGTGGGAGCAGCCCCAGGCTGCAGACACCTGGTGGTGGTGGTGTCTGGGTGTCCCCAAGGGTCCCACAGCCTTTGTGGTGGCTCTCAGGTGACACATGGTGTTCAGATGCTCAGCAGACCACCACCATTAACATCCGTGTGTGTGTCTCTGCCCTAAAGCCACCACAGCAGGGCCGGTGAGGGGTCCTCTGAGGGCAGGGTTGGGGGATGAGGTGTCAGGAGCAGGGATTGTCACTCCTGAACCAGTGACCCAGTGCAGCTGAGCCACAATGTGATGATGGAGCAGCGTTCACCAGGATGGAAGAATTGGGGTACCTGCTCCTCTAGGTTGGGACCCTGTCCCAGGAGCCCCAGTGCTTCAGCATCACCTTCCACACCCCATTGCAGGAAGGCTGGTGCGGACACAGGGGACACTAAGTCCACTCTTCTCCTCCCCAGGCTGTGGAAGGGTGTCCACGTAATGGCCCACATGCTACGTCTCACTAGGCGCCTGGCCCAGACCCTCGACGATGCCTCCCACCACCTCCACGCTGAGCTGAGCCGGCACTGGCAGAGCTTGGCTGCCCAAGCCACCACCACCGCCGAGCCCTAGGACAGTGGGGACGGGCTCCACTGTCACCCTGTGTATGGCCTTGCTTGCTGGTAGGACCCCAACCCAGCTCATCTCCACAGATTTTGGGGTGTCCTGGCTCCTCTCCCCAGCTCTGGGAGCTGAGACTTTGTTTGCATGAGGTGGTTGCAGAGAGGTCTGGACACTGGAGCTGGCAGCACCAGGAAGGGACAGGAGGTTGGTACCCTCTACCTGGTGCCATCGCACACACGATGCCATCACTCGTGATGCCATTGCACACATGATGCTGTTGCACATGTGTCACCATCACACATATGATGCCATCGCATATGTGATGCCCTTCACCCCGGCCCCAAGTGTTTGATGCATTTATCCTGCAGGAGCTCAGCCATCATATAGCAGAGCCTGGTGCCACCGTGTGTACTCAGCCCCTTGCCCGGGGGAAAACCCTTCTGTGGGGAGTTACTTCCTATCCCCAGCAGACCTCTGCATCCCTTTGGTCCTCCCTGGAAGAGCTTTAGCCACACGGGCTCCCTTTTTTCACAGCTATCCAGCCCCATGTGCCAACAGCTAAGCCATCACACCCCGAGCCTGGCCTGAACCGGGCTCCCAGGGCTCCCCAGAGGGTCTTAAAAATTAAGTCCAGCTCTTTTGGCACTTAGCTGCATCTCGCCAGTGGTCCAGCAGCATCACTGCCCTCCTGGCATGGGTGCTGCCACTGCCAGCCCCAGTTAATCCTTCACTCTTGGGAACACCTTGTCCAGGCTTGGAAGAGCCTTTTTGCCCCTGGGGTGGCAGGAGCGGAGGCTGGCTCTGGAGCTGCAGGCAGGGCGGAGGGGAGGGAGCTGCCCAGCCTGCGCAGGGCAGAGCAGGCAGCAGGAGAGCGGTTGGAGATGAGCTGCTTGGCAATAAATTGAAACTGGCAACTCCAGTGTTCCCAACCCACTGAGGTCTGGGCAGCAGGAGAACAGCTGGAGGCAGAAAATCTCTCTGTGTTTGCAAGCCTGGATGTTCTCCCGGGAGGCTGGAGGGAATGGCCAGGGCCACCCCGGCACGTCGGGCTTGGGGCACCCTGCTATCCCCGTGGTGCACCCTAGGGATGGGCAAGAGGCAGAAATACCCCTGGGCAGTAGCAGCAGCGCTTCTGCAGGAGCTGCAGGCAGCAAAATAAAGATGCATTGCACTCTGCCAGGCGTCAGTGTTATCTCTGCGTCTGTTTTCTCTCCCTCCTCTGCTGTCTAGGGGGAAAGGAGGGTGGATCGGTTTGGTTGTGGTGTTAACTGGCCCTCCACCTCCAGTCAGGAGCCCAGTGAAGGAGACAGGCTCCCTAGCACCCACAGTGCTTCCCACCACCCTCTGAGCCTTCAATCCACCATCCCTGCAGTCAGCTCTCTTTTTTCCTCCCCAGAAAAATCAATGTTGGTTGTCTTTTTTTCCTGATTAATTTTCTATGGTCTTACTTGACTCATCCTTCTCCCTAATTCCCTCCCTTTGGTGGGCCCAGATCGATCTCTTGGAGCAGTCCTTGCAATTGCCAGCTGCTCCCCATCCCTCTGGCATCCATTGTTCCATCTCCCCCCACTCCCCATCACCCCAGCTTCAGGGGTCCATCCAGCACCAAACACCCTCCCTTTGGCCTTGCGGGCAGCCTTGGGACGTGGCCTCAGGGCTCTGTGCTGTGGCATGGGGACAGGGCTTTGCACCGCACCACTGGCTGCAGTGTGGTTGCCTAGGGAAGGGGGAGGTTGCCAGGCTTTAAAAAAACCCAGAAAGGTGGTTTGGTGCAATCATGACATAGATGAGATATCTGGATCATCCCAGTGCGATGCTTGCATCACTGAGATGTTTGTGGCCATGGGGCTGCAGACGGAACCACCCATTATCTACTTGGGTTTGCCACCCACTGCTGCTGGGGTGGTGGGGTGGCAGGGTACCAACTCTGTGGTCCTCTTCCCCATGGATTTCTGGTATTCAGCATCCCAAGAGTAGTGGGCATGGATGCAGGCAGGATAGAGGGGTCCTGCAGTGGAGTTGGGGGAAGCAGCAAATTTAGGTGCCCTCCATGCCTGGGTCTGCTTTTGCATTTATCTTCCAGGGGAAAGGAAGCAAATCATCGGGCAGGGCCCTCAGGGCTGCAAATTGCACCCTTGGGCTTCATTTACAGGAAGGTTGCACATTACATTTCCTAGCAGGAAGGAAGGAGAGAGGCTGGTGTGGGAAGGCTGGGTCTTGCCCTGCCTGGGTGGTCGGGAAGCAGTGGGGAGCCCTGCGTTTCCCATCCTCTTGCAGTGGAAGAACCACGTTCCCGGCCCAAAGTCACCCTGTCCCCATCCCTGAGACAGCAGGGGGAAGGGGTCTGCAGGGGTGGTGGTGGTGCTGGATGTTGTGCTGACTTTGCTTTCCCAATTTGGCAACCATCCCCATGGCAGTGTTTTATGGGGCCTGAGGCAGGTGCTGTGTGGGGCCAGCTCAAGACCTTGCACCTGGCTTTCCCCAGAGCAGGGGACATTGCTGCTTCCCGGAGCTGCCCTGCCCATGGACAGGTTGGCACCCCTAGCCCAGGGCTGTAGGGCAAATGGGGAAACCCTGGTCTGGTGGGGGGACTGGGGCAAGCAGCGCCCTGCCTCTCTCCACTGGTGCAAGAGCCTGGAACTTCACCGTGCCCAATGTGATGCCTGATGCAATACCATGTGCAATGCCCTGTGTCATGCCCTGTGCAATGCCTCACGTGATGCCCCGTGCAATGCCTCCTGTGATGCCCTGTGTGATGCCTCATGCAATACTGCATGTACTGCCCCATGCAATGCCCTCTGCAATGCCCCGTGGTGATGCCCCCTGCAATACCCCAAACAATGTGCCCTGCAACACCCTGTTCCATGCTCCAGCTCTCCTACTCCATGGCACTTCGTCTCCTGGTCTCCTTCCCTCTGCCTCCTCAGCCTCACCCACAAAGCCCACCGCCCCTTTCCCACTCCCCTGGCCGAGCAGTGCTTTGGAAGAGGCTCAGAAAACCCTAGCAAATCCAGCCTTTTCCAACCCTGGGGAAGCTTTGCCAATGCATGGGGGACCAGAAGGGCCAGGGCAGCTGATGCCCCTCCAGCCGTCCTCCCTCTCATTCCCCCAGCCTCCCCTCCTTCCCTGCCTGGGCATGGCTTTCCCTCCTCCCCCAGCCCCTGTCGTCACTGCCACAGCTTCGAGTAAAAGCTGAGACATCCTTCACTGGATCCCAGTCCTCTCCGGAGCCCTCCGCAGCACAGCATCCCAACCTCAGCATGGCAGAGGGAACAGGGGCTTCGGGGACCCCTCCCTGCTCTCCCCGCAGCAGGTAAGGGGGTTCGTTGGGTCCAGGCTGGTGGGAAGGAGAGAAGCTGTTTTTCCCTGCAAAAATCCACGATGAAAGCTGTTTGCAGAGTGCCAAGGAAAATCAGGGAGCAGTGGGGAGGCAGCAGCAGGGAAAGTTTCCCAGCTCTGCATGAAGTTCCCATCTAAAAACTAAAAATTCCCAGCTGTCCACCTTTAAATTCCAATAAATAAGTTATTTAGTTATTTATTCTCACTGCCTCCTGACTGCACGTTAGGATTGCCAACAGCTTCGCTGGGCTTGCCATGGTCACAGGCATCCTCCGCTCCAGCCCTTAGCATAGTGCAGGGCAGGTTTCTGCATCCCTCAGGGAAGTGGTCGGCAAGTACCAGGGAGCAGCATTTTGCAGGCATGGAGGTGCCTCCCGGGGCATCTCTGCTGCAGGCTCAGCACTTCAAACCAAGTGCTTTGTGTCACAGGGTGATGGAAAATCCATCAGGGAAATGGTTTGGATGCAGGGAGATGAGGTAGGGCTGTAGGTAAAGGTCAGGCAGGAGGGTAGGGCTGCCCACCCTGCTGGCAGGCTCTGCCAGAGCTGCCTGATGCAGCCGGAGCAGCACTGAAGTGGGTGAAGCAGTGGCCAGAGAGGGAAGGGGGATGCGGGTGCGAGGTGTCAGACAGGTTGCGGGGTGCCTCAGCACCCTGGGGTGGTCTGTGTGTGGTCTCCCACCCACATGGCCCCCCTCCCGCTCACCTACCCATCCCCACCGCAACCCACAGGTGCATGTCCCACGTGGGCTCCCCTCTACGCATGTCCCCCCCAAACCCCCTTTGCCATGTACAGGCAGTTTCATGTACAGCTTTGCATCACCCAGGGCACCTCTTTTCCCTCTCCACTATCTATCAGAGCTTTGGGGAAGCCACGAATTCCACACTCATGACCCTATAACCAAGCCTAGAGTGAGAGCAGCTCCTCCAGCACCCTCCTGTACTCTTCAGTATATTTCAGTATCTCAGCCAAGAGAGACATATCCATAATTTTCTCTCCAGCTCAGTGCATTGGACAGTGTTTCTCCCGTTTTCCAGCCCTCCACCATCCTTGTATTAATCAGTTGAAAACTGTGTGGAAAATGGTGATGCGTTCAGGAGGGCTTCATGGTTTTACCGGTCCAGGGAGGAATTGAAGCTAAAGGAGCTTCTTGTTTAGCAACATCAGTGCTGGGCTGGGAGCCTCCTTCTCCTCAGGAATGGAGGTTGCCTCCTAGAGAGGAGAGACGGCTCCTGGGGGCATGGTCAGGTGTGGAGAAGTCACCTTCTAAGCAGGAGCAGATTTTGGAGCCTCTGCAGAGCAAGGAATTCCTCCCCTTGCAGAGCTTTACTGTGTTGGGGAGGGTAACCCAACACATCCATGGATGGGTGGATGGATGCATAAGTAGTGGATGCAATGATGGATGTGTGCATGCATGCATGGCTGAACAGCTACATGGATGGATGGTTGAATGGATGAGGGTGGATGGAAAAAGGATGAGCGTTCTTCTCAGAGATGAGTGCTACTGGAGAAACCAGCCCCAGGAGCCTGTTTGGGGTGGCTCAGCCTCTTGGAGCAGCTGAGATGTTTCCTTCTCCCTCCCTCCAAGGGCATGAAGCAGTTTCAAGTCAGGGAGGGCAGAAGGATAGTTGAAACCTGTTATTTTCCGGTCATCCCGGTAAAAGTTGAAGCACCAGGCTCCATCTCAGCTATTAAATCACCTGGAGGGAGTCCTGGGCTCCCAATTGCTTTAGCTTACCCGGTCCAGCTGCCCAGCTGTGATCGATGCTGCCCAGATTCATGCCCTGCCTGCCAAAGGAGCACTCGTGAAGCGGGGAGCAGAATCTCTGGGGACATTTTCCCTTAACTCTGCTATGGTGGCAGCTCAGATTAGCTCCAAGCCCTGGAGCATGGCTGGGAGCGGCCTTCAGGGGACTGTAGCAAGACTGTCACCTCTCAGACCTGCACCACTGTGACATTGTGGTGACCGTCACCTCCCAGACCAGTGCCGCAGTGGCATCGTTGTGACAGTGTTGCTCTCTGCTGTCATTTCAGGAATGAAATTTGGGGCAGGTGACTTGGCAGAGCATCCCAAATCACGTGCCCACCCTGGCCCGGCTGTGTCCCTGCTGAAGCCATCCCAGCCCACGTCCAGCTCCATCCGTGGCTCCTCCAGCACTTGCTAATGGTGGGGATATGCAGGACACCCCGTCAGAGGTCCCTTATGGTGGCTTTCCCTGCTGACCCTCCTCTCCCGCCACCATCTCAGCTCATCGCTCCCCCTGGTTCCTCCTGGGGGGCTTTGCAAACTGCTCCAGGGAGGGGGTCCAGCACGGGGAGCATGGGGCGGCTGTCCCATGGCATCACGCCCCTTGTCGCATGGTGCTTTGTCACCTTCCAAGCGGGTAAGGGCAGCTGCAGCTTTCCCTGGGGTACATGAATTTCCTTTGCTTGACCCTGCCTTCCCTTGGGTCTCACCCACTGGGCCCCAGGGGGGTTAAATTTGAGGAGAGGGGAGGGGAAGATGAGGGGGCTGTGGTGCATGTGCATGAAAAACCGGTTGGTTCCCAGTTTACCCCGATGCAGTCTCTCAGCATCCCTAGTCTCCACAGTGGCATGGTGTCCTCCACCACGTGCCGTGCTAGGAGGGGCTTTGTGTCTGCAGAGCAGCTTGGCACCACCCAGACCCTTGGGTGGGGTGATCTGCTTTGCTGGGTCATCCCCCCCAGGGAAGTACCTCTGGGACCCAGATCCATCCTGTTCAAGCTAGAAGTGTTGGAGGGATAGGAAAAAAATATGTATAGTGCTTCCACCTGCCATCAATGCAAGACCTCCCATGAGCTGGGAATCTTGCTTGTCCCTTCACTTGGGACCAGCCCTCCCCAACATCTCTAAGATACTCAATCCCTGGCCAAAGTGCAACAAGCAGGGTCCTTGCTGGGCTTGCCTGCCCAGTGAGGAGAGCTTGCATGGGACATTGGGCATGCTATGGGGCCGTACACCCATCTTTCTTCAGGGTAAAGCCACCCATACAACGTGCCTTCGGTTGCACTTCACTGCGCAGAGTCCTCCCTCCCTCCCTCCCTTGGCTTCCCTCGACTTGCTGGTGGAAATTTATGGGGCTCTGCAGCCAGCAAGGACAGCCGAGCGATGCACCGCAAGCTGACGGTGCTGAAGACCAATGTCAGTGATTTCTAGGCAGAGCAAAGAGTGTTGCACTCCTTCTCAGTCCTGCCTCCAGCCCAGCCTGAGGGATGGTCTCTGAGCAGGCTGCAGTGGTCTCAAGCACTGGGTCAGCCTCCACCTTGCAACGCTGGACCAGTTAGCACCAGAGAGGGACCTCAGCCACTCCAGAGTGGGATTTTCTTGACCAGCATTGCAAGGCTGACCTTGCACCACTTTCTGCTCCCCAGGACGAGCACGGGGCGGCTTTGAGGGGACTAATTTCTATCCTAGGGTGAGGGTTACCATCCCTGCCTGCTGCAGCGGAGAGGGGGCTTGTCCAGAATGGGCACCCGATTTCATTGGGGTGCAGGTAGGGGAAGGGAGGGGTCAGCAAGCTCTCCTCCATCCCATCCCATCCCATCCCATCCCATCCCCATCCCTGTCTCCCCACAGCCACCTGCCTGCCGGACCAGCCTGGAAGCCATGCCGAGGAGCGCCTCTTCAAGCACCTCTTCACTGGCTACAACCGTTGGTCGCGGCCGGTGCCCAACACCTCTGACGTGGTC